>NC_092759.1:1747059-2992059 GCF_047496795.1 Chiloscyllium punctatum
CTACACTGGACACTCGGAGCTCCGTCCAGAGACTGAGAGCTCTGTCCGTGGTCTACACTGGACACTCGGAGCTCCGTCCAGAGACTGTGAGCTCTGTCCATGGTCTACACTGGACACTCGGAGCTCCATCCAGAGGCTGTGAGCTCTGTCCATGGTCTACACTGGACACTCGGAGCTCCGTCCAGAGACTGTGAGCTCTGTCCATGGTCTACACTGGACACTCGGAGCTCCGTCCAGAGGCTGTGAGCTCTGTCCGTGGTCTACACTGGACACTCGGAGCTCCGTCCAGAGACTGTGAGCTCTGTCCATGGTCTACACTGGACACTCGGAGCTCCGTCCAGAGACTGTGAGCTCTGTCCGTGGTCTACACTGGACACTCGGAGCTCCGTCCAGAGGCTGTGAGCTCTGTCCATGGTCTACACTGGACACTCGGAGCTCCATCCAGAGACTGTGAGCTCTGTCCATGGTCTACACTGGACACTCGGAGCTCCGCCCAGAGACTGTGAGCTCTGTCCATGGTCTACACTGGACACTCGGAGCTCCGCCCAGAGACTGTGAGCTCTGTCCATGGTCTACACTGGACACTCGGAGCTCCGCCCAGAGACTGTGAGCTCTGTCCATGGTCTACACTGGACACTTGGAGCTCCGTCCAGAGACTGTGAGCTCTGTCCATGGTCTACACTGGACACTCGGAGCTCCGTCCAGAGACTGCGAGCTCTGTCCATGGTCTACACTGGACACTCGGAGCTCCGTCCAGAGACTGCGAGCTCTGTCCATGGTCTACACTGGACACTCGGAGCTCCGTCCAGAGACTGCGAGCTCTGTCCATGGTCTACACTGGACACTCGGAGCTCCGTCCAGAGACTGTGAGCTCTGTCCATGGTCTACACTGGACACTCGGAGCTCCGTCCAGAGACTGTGAGCTCTGTCCATGGTCTACACTGGACACTCGGAGCTCCATCCAGAGACTGTGAGCTCTGTCCATGGTCTACACTGGACACTCGGAGCTCCGTCTGGAGGTCGCGAGAGCAGGACTGACAATAAAAAGCTGACCACTACCAGGGGGTGAGTGGGACAGCACACTGCTACTTACATGCCATGACCACTGCCATCAGGCTGACCAGGAGGAACAGACACAGGTACTTCATGGCTGTGGTGAGTCGAAAGTCTCACAGTAAGTTGTCTGTTTGCCTCTAGCTGAGGTGATTTGTACACGGTGCACCCTGGGTTTATATACACTTTCAGACCAGACTCCTGACACCCAGCCAAGCAACTCTTGGCTCCTGTCCACTCTGCCCCGCCCATGAATCAGCCTCTTTGGCAGATTGGTTACGGGTCAATCAACAGGCGATGAAATGTCAGCCAAAAGATAAGGCACTGGCCGCAGAGCAGAGGATCCTGGGAACCTTTTCCTGACCAGCAATCCCACGCTGTCCACCCCTCACAATGCCGGGAGTTAACCCCTGAAATCAGACTCCTGTGAAAGGTGGGGAACAGCAGTGGGTCTGTATCTGTGGTTGAGTGGGACAGGACGATGGGTCTGTATAGTTATGGAGTTGGTCAGAGCTTTGGGAGAACCTTGTTTAAATTTCCCCCTGCAGTATTTTCCCCCCCCGAAAGTCAATGAGGGACAGAAAGACACACCACCCAATAAGTAATATTTAACACTCACTGTTTCTCTGTTTGATGACACTCAGTATCAGAGTTAAAAAGAAGTGATCATGTCATACAAGTGACAGGTAATGTCACATGGGATCTAGGGAGAGCTTTCCAATTGGATACAAAATTCACTTTATGGTAGGAGACAGAGGGTGGTGATGGAGGGTTGTTTTTCAGACTGGAGGCCAGCGACTGGTGCTGTTCCACAGGGATGGGTGTTGGGTCCACTGTTGTGTGTCATTTATACCAATGATTTGGATGAGAATATCGGTCGGTGAGTTTGCGGATGACACCAAGGTTGGTGACATAGTGGACAGTGAAGAAGGTTACCTGGAGTACAAAGGGATCAATTGGGTCAATGGGCTGACGAGTGGCAGATGGAGTTTAATTTGGATAAGTGTGAGATGTTGCGTTTAGGTAAAACAAGCAAGGGCAGGCTACAATTAATGGTAGCGCCCTGGGTATTGTTGGAGAACAGGGGCACCTCGGGGTTCAAGTACATCGTTCTTTGATGTTTGTGTCACAGGAACACAGGGCAGTTCGAAGGTATTTAGCACACTTGCCTTGATTGTTCTGACCTTTGAATATAGGAGTTGGAACGTCATGTTGAGGTTGTACAGGATAAGGGTGAGGCCTCTTCTGGAGCACTGGGTCCAGTTCTGTGAAAGGAAGGATATTATTCAGCTGGAGGGAGGGAGGTCAGGACAAATTTACCAGGATGTTGCCAGGAATGGAGGGTTTGAGTTATAGGGATAGGCTGGGACCTCTTTCACTGGCGCAGAGGAGGTTGAGATTTATAAAATCATGAGGGGGACAGAGAGGGTGAATGGCAACGTGGCTTAGTCCAAAGATGGGGGATTTCAAGACGAACGGGTGCATTTTTAATGTGAGAGGTGAAAGATTTAAAAAGGACTTGAGGAGCAATTATTTTACACAGAGAGTGGTTTGTGTGTGGAACGAACTTCCTGAGGAGGTGGTGGATATGGGCACAATTTAAAACGATATTTGGATAAGCACATGAATAGGAAATATTGGGAGCGATGTGAGCCAGGAGTGGCAGGCGGGACTCGTTTGGTTTGGGATCATGGTCAGCACGGACTGGTTGGGCCAAAGGGTCTGTTTCCATGCTGGAGGACTGTAGGACTATCTCGATATTCAATGTAGGCATACTGCTTCAAACTGCAAGTAAAGCTCCCTCTACACTGTCCCCTCATTAAACACTCCCAGGACAGGGACAGCACGGGATTAGGTACAGAGTGAAGCTCTCTCTACACTGTCCCCATCAAACACTCCCAGGACAGGAACAGCACAGGGTTAGATTCAGAGTAAAGCTCCCTCTACATTGTCCCTCACCATACATTCTCAGGACAGGGACAGCACGGCGTTCAATTATAGAGTAAAGCTCCCTCTATACTAGCCCCCATCAAACACTCCCAGGACAGGGACAGCACATGATTAGATACAGAGTAAAGCTCCCCCTACACTGTCCACCATCAAACACTCCCAGGACAGGGACAGCACAGGGTGAGATACAGAGTGAAGCTTCCTCTACACGGATTGCCAGCATTCCCAGGATGTTATGTGGATGGAATAGTTTTCTGAGCATGGACTGAATGTCAGTTCCCATGATGCCGCAGGCTGATTGCCCATCGATAGTGGTGTCAATCCATCACCACATTCAGCCTGGAATCAGAATCGCGATATCTCAGAAGGAAGCCTTCCATCGTGTCTGACCTTGCATTAAAGTAAACCCTGTTCCTGACTCTCCTTGTCCTTATCCACCTTGCCTCGCCCTCTGTCTGCATCTTTAACCAGAGAGTCTCCGAGACGTCAACAAACTGCTCCTCCCAATCTCATCTCGCGTTCAGCTACACGTCAGTTCCAGTGCATTCAGCCTGTTTGGTAAATCCTTTTCAGCAATTCGGACTGTCTCTCATTTTTCCAACCACAGCCCATTTCCATCTGAGCTGGCCCAGCACTGTCTCTTGGTTTACATACATACTGCACTCTCAATGCATCACTCAGGCCATGAATAGGAAGGGTTTGGAGGGATATGGGCCAAGTGCTGGCAAATTGGACTAGACTGGTTTCGGATATCTGGTTGGCAAGGATGGGTTGGACCGAAGGGTCTGTTTCTGTGCTGTCCATCTCTATGACTCTGTGACTCGATCTGCAAATCATGAGATCTGCAAATGTCCTTCACACTGTCTGTGTCCTTTCACAATTTGGAAGCCATTGGACTCCCTTTCATACTGCTGCCAGTCTCTTTTTCATGCTCTCTCTTTGGATCTAGGAACTGATTCACTCGCCTCTCTGAACTAGCGCTGTGGACACTGTTTCTCACGAGCATAATCCGTCACATACAGAGACTTTCAGCTCCATCTTCCTCTCCAGCTCTTCTGTCGTCAGTGGGAGAGCTGAGTCCAGGGGTGGTTCATTTGGAAAGGAGTTGGATAGTTTCCTGAGATTGAGCGACGTGTCGGTATGGAGCGAGATGGTACATCATTGGTCCCATTACTCAGGCACGCTCTCCCAGAGCTTGTGTGATTGGTTTCAGGGCTAAATTTTACAAAGTGTGTTCCTCAGTGGAATTCCCATCTTTACTGTTTGTCCTCACTCTCCCGGGAGATTGTGAGTCTGGTGGGGGTCTGGGGTGGGAGGGGACATGGGGGAGTGCGCTGATGGGCAGGCAACTCTGGGTGAGACAGGTTCAATGCTCCAGTCCCCTTTTCCCCATCCTCTGTCCTCTTGTCAGTGCTCTGATCAGTACTTTTGCAGACATCGCTCCCCTTCACCCCACAATGTGACTTTGTTAAACGTCTCGTCATTGGCTTCATGTCCCAGAATGCTCGCTGTCCTTACCTGATCTCGCTCTTCAAGGATGCCACGTCAGATGTTGGCGAACCTGCTTCCCCACCCCACCTCACCCACACCTGGCCCAATAAATATTCACGGGGACCATTGTGACATTCGAGATAAATCTCCCAGAGAACACGATGGAAGGGGATAAGATGTTCTCTGATAATCTCCAAGATAACGAGGGAAAATGTATGTGGCTCATGGCACTCACTCAGCTCGTTTATGCCAAGGTACATCCGGCAACGTGGCCCATTGGCAGTGCCGACTGGCAGCGTGGCAGAGGGGGAATGTGTGGGTAGTTGGAGAGGAACAGGTAAGTTTGAGCATCTGGTTCCCAACACTCTCCACCATTGAGGGTTTCCCTCACTCCACGTCTGGCTCAGTGGGAGATATATCGATGTTTGCAATTGGTGAACACCTCGTTGCCCAACACCAAGACGAGGGCAACAGCCGGTGAACCAGATGGATCTTGGTCTGTTTACATCCAGTCATTCCCCTGGGAAAGGCAGACAGGAGCGTGCTGAATCCAGAACCAGACCAGACTCCCTTATAATAAGGACTTTGTTACTGTTTATCGGGTGCCTTTATTCTATCAATGTGTTTCCATTTGTGTAGCGCCTGACACCACCTCAGGACACTGCACTGTGCTTCACTTTCCGGTTTTTAACGGGGGAGAAGGGGACTCAATTTATACACAGCAACCTCTCAGTTGTGGTATCCACTGTTCTCAAACGTGGGACCCTCAAGTCAACTGAGAAAGATAGCAAGTGAAAAATTGGTGACCTTCAAATGTAGGCAATAGCCAAATGCAGAACCTTTGATTCCTAGTCGCTATTTGCAATTCTATTAGCCTCTTTCAAAACCAACTTTTCCAAGCTAAGCTCTCCTTGATGTTTCCCATATCAGTTGTTAGATAGTTTTCCAACCAACCTGTTCAAAGATGTTCTCACACACCAGAGAAGCAGGTGGGACTTAAACCTGGCCTGAAGGGAGGGACATTACCACTGTGTCACATGATATCATGTCCTATTCAGAATCATGAGGGGTGTAGATAAGGAGATTAGCAAAGGCTGAGGAGACCAAAACGAGAAAGCATATGTTTAAGGTGAGGGGGGGAATGACGGGGTATCTTTTTCACACAGAGGGTGGAATGGGCTCCCTGAGGAAGTGGTGGATGCAGGTATAGTTACAATGTTTAAAAGACAGTTGGACAGATACATGAATAGGAAAGGTTTAGAGGGATGTGGACTAAACGCAGGCAGGTGGGGCTAGTTTAGTTTTGGAAACGTGGTCAGTATGGAAACAGTCTGTTTCCCTGCTGTATGACTCTCTGACTTGATGGTCTAAAATTGGTGGTATAGCGAACAGTGAAGAAGGTTATCTACAATGACAAAGGGATTAGTGTTAATGGGTTGAGGAGTGACAGATGGAGTTTAATTTGGGTAAATGCCAGCCATTGCATTTTGGTAAAATAAATAAGGGCAGGACTTGTACAATTAACAGTAGAGCCTTGGGTACTGTTGTAGGATAGAAAGACCTCGGGGTTCGGGTACATAATTCTTTGATGTTTGCATCACATGTCGACAGGGTAGTGAAGGAGGTGTTTAGAGCGCTTGCCTTCGTTACTCAGACCTTTGAGTATAGGAGTTGGGACATCATGTTGAGGTTGTAAAGGACATTGGTGAGGCCTGTTCTGGAGTACTGTGTCCAGTTCTGGGCCAGGTGTGAGTGAGGTTGGGGGGGAGGGGGGGTGGCGGACTCACCAACATCTGACGTGGCATCCTTGAAGGAGGAGATCAAGTACAGACAGCGAGCATTCTGGGAACTGATGTCAATGACGAGTCGTTCAACGAAATCACACGTGGGGTGACGGGGAGTTCTCGGAAGGGTGTTATTAAGCTGGAGAGGGTTTGCCAGGATAGTACTGGGAATGGAGGGTTTGAGTTATAAGGAGAGGCAGGATAGGCTGGCCATTTCCCTGGAGTGTTGGGTGACCTTAGAGAGGTTTATAAAATCATGAGGGGCGTGGATAGCCAAGGTCGTTACAATCTCCTATGACCCAGTGAGAAAGATCCTAACTTATCCAGCATCTCCTCATATCTCAAGCCTTCTAGTCTCAGTAAATCTTTTCTGCACCTTATCCAGTTTAATAACATCCTTCCAAAAGCAGTGAGATGAGGATTAAATGCCTGACCAATGTCCTGTACAGCTGCAACATGGCCTACCAACATCCTGTATTCAATGTCCTCACCAATAAAGGCAAGCATACCAAACGCCTTCTTCACTATCCTGTCTACCTGTGATACCACTTTCAAGGAACTATGTATCTGCTTCCCTTGGACTCTCTGTTCGACAACACTGCCCTGGGCCCTACCATTAATACTGTCAGCCCTAGCTCAGCTATTATGGGTTAAGTAGCATTGCGAAGATCCCTTCCACCTGATTTCATTGCACCTGCAGACAGTCCATCTCTCCTGTAGGTATGCCAACAGTTAAAAGATCGCATACAGAGGATTGGACTGATTCGGGACCAAAAGTTGGTGTAAGCATGAAAGACTGAGGCATGACTGAGGTGTAAAAGAATATTTTGCATCTATCTTCATCAAGAAAGAATGTACTGCTCAGACACATCGCAGGCACTGGTTAAGTTATAGAATTAGAGACAGAGAGTCATGGTGGCGTGCAGCACGGAAACAGACCCTTTGGTCCAACGCGTCCATGCCGACCAGATATCCGAAAGTAGTCTTGTCCCATTTGCCAGCATTTTGCCTATGTCCCTCTAAACCTTTTCTATTCATGCATCTATCCAGATGCCTTTTAAATGTTGGAATTTTACCAGCCTCCACCACTTCCTCTTACACCTCATTCCATATTCTGCATGAAGAGGTCACCCCTTATGTTCTTTTTACCCTCTGCCCCTCTCACCCTAAACCTATACACTCTAGTTTTGGACTCCCATACCTTGGGGAGAAAGACCTTGACTATTCACCCTATCCATGCCCCTCATGACTTTATAAACCTCCATAAGATCATCCCTCAGCCTCCGACACCCCAGCAAAAGCAGCCCCAGTCTATTCAGTCTCTCCCTATAGCTCAAACCCTCCAACCCTGGCAATATTCTTTCCTGAACCCTTTCAAGTTGAACGACATCTTTCCTGTAGCAGGAAGACTAGAACTGAATGCAGTTTTCCAAAAGTGGCCTCACCAATGTCCTACACAATGTGACATCCCAACTCCTACACTCAGTGCACTGACCAGTAAAGGCAAGAGTATCAAACGCTTTCTTCACCACCACGCCTACCAGAATTGATCAGAAACCTGAAACGGCTGCAATGTGTCCAAGTGACAGCGGGATTGGTTGAGTCACTGGTGGTAAACTTTTTTAGTCCTCCTTCAGGCCCAGGGATTTCCAATTCTGGAGAATTGCAACCTGGTTCAAAAGGGAAAATGGACGCGTGATTCAGAATAGCAACTGCAGACCAGTCGGTTTGACGTGGCTGTTTGCAAAAAAAAAGATGAGAATGAAGGAGCAAGTGAATACTTTCGCTCTGGCGAATGCATGATATGGAAGGAAGAACCAACTTGGAATTCCTGAGGGAGGATTGTGTTGAACGAACTTGCTGGACGTTTTGTTTTGGAAGTAGCAGAAAGGGTTGATTAGCGTACTGCAATATATCATTTAAGTATCGTGTAAGTGAACTTGGAGCCATCAAGTAATACAGCACAGAAACAGGCACTTCAGCCCAACCAGTCCATGCCGACCCTAATCCCATACTAAACTCGTCCCACCTGTCTGCTCCTGGCTCGTGTCCCTCCTAACATTTCTTATTCATGGACTTATCCAAATGTCTTTAAAAGGTTGTAACTGTACCCGCATCCAACACTTCCTCTGGAAGGTCATTCCACACATGAACCACCCTCTGTGTAAAAAGGTTGCCCTTCATGTCTTATTTAAATATTTCTCCTCACATCTTAACAAACAGTCTAGAAATCCCCCACCCTAGGGAAAAGGCACCTGCCATTCACCGTATCTATAACCCCTCACACTGCAGCCTCACAGTGCCAGGGGCTTGGGTTCGATTCCATGCCTCAGGGGAATGTCTGTGTGGAGTTCGCACATTCTCCCCGTGTCTGACAGGGTTTTCTCCAGTTTCACAATCCAAAGATGTGGCTTAGGGTGGATTGGCCGTGCTAAATTACCCAGAGTGTTCAGGGATGTGCAGGTTAGGGTGAATTGGCCATGCTAAATTACCCAAAGTGTTCAGGGATGTGTGGGTTAGGATGGATTGGCCATGCTAAATTATCCCATAGTGTTCTGGGATGTGTGGGTTAGGGTGGATTGGCCATGCTAAATTGTCCCATAGTTGTGGTTCTGTTCGCCGAGCTGGGAATTTGTGTTGCAGACGTTTCGTCCCCTGTCTGGGTGACAACCTCAGTGCTTGGGACCCTCCTGTAAAGCGCTTCTGTGATCTTTCCACCGGCATTTGTAGTGTTCCTCCAGCACAGGAGGCTCCCAAGCACTGAGGATGTCACCTAGACAGGGGACGAAATGTCTGCAACACAAATTCCCAGCTCAGCGAACAGAACCACAACAACGAGCACCCGAACTACAAATCTTCGCACAAACTTTATCCCATACTGTTCAGGGATGTGCAGGTTAGGGTAGATTGGCCGTGCTAAATTTCCCAGAGTGTTCAGGGATGTGCAGGTTAGGGTGGATTGGCCATGCTGAATTATCCCATAGTGTCCAGGGATGTGCAGGTTAGGGTGGATTGGCCATGCTCAATTGTCCCATAGTGTCCAGGGATGTGCAGGTTAGGGTGGATCGGCCATGCTCAATTGTCCCATAGTGTCCAGGGATGTGCAGGCTAGGGTGAATTGGCCATGCTAAATTGCCCATAATGCCCAGGGATGTGTAGGTGAGGTGCATTAGTCAGTGGTAAATGTAGAGTAACAGGACAATAAGTCTGGGTGGGATACTCTTCGGAGGGTCAGTGTGGACTTGTTGGGCCTGTTTCCACACTGTCGCGAGTCTAGGATTCAAGGTTTTATAAACCTCCATGAGGTCACACCTCAACCTCCCATGCTGCTATACCTCGAGCCCTCCATTCCCAGGAACATCTTGGTAAATCTATTCTGACCCATTTATGGGGAATAAAATAGATGAAATCCAGGTGAATACAGAACTGGCTGAGTGATACAACTTGAGATTAGTGGAAACTGAACCTGAAGTTGCTAGTGAAAGTTGATAGATCTGGAGGCTCTTGGGGCAAGAAAGCGTGGGTGATATTTTGAGTATGCTGACTGTTCATCAGAAACATTAACTCTGCTTTCTTCCCACAGACTCTACTAGACCCACTGAATTCCTCCAGCAATTTCTGCCCTTTACTTCAGATCTCCAGCACCTGCAGTTCTTGCTTTTAATTTTGAGATTAGTGGAACTCTTCCAGGCTGGACAGAGTCAAGAGCGGACCTCCCCACATTCTGGTACATATTAATTACGGAAATCTGAGGGGAATGGGGCTCGTTTGCAAAATGAAGGCGTTTAGCACGCTTGCCAACATTGCTCAGAGCTTTGCTCATGTTAACGTTGGACAGGATGGGGGTGAGTACTGTATCCCTATCTGATGTACAGTCATAGAGGTGTACATCACAGGAACAAACCCTTCGCTCCAACTCGTCCATGCTGACCAGATATCCTAACCTGATCTAGACAACCACCAGATGGAGGATCAGGACTTCGAAAGCTAGTGCCTCCAAATAAACCTGTTGGGCTATAACCTGGTGTCGTGTGATTTTTAACTTTGTCCACCCCAGTCCAACATTGGCACCTCCAAAACATAACCTAGTCCCATTTGCCAGCACTTGACCCATATCCCTTTAAACCATTCCTATTCATATACCCATCCACATGCCTTTTAAATGCTGTAATTGTACTAACCTTCACCTCTTCCTCTGGCAGCTCATTCCACACACGCGCCAACCTGTGCATGAAAATGTTGCCCCCTTAGGTCCCTTTAACTATTTCCCCTCTCACCCTAAACCTATGCCCTCTACTTCTGGACTTCCCCACCCCAGGGAAAAGACCTTAACTATTCACCCTATCCATGCCCCTCATGATTTTATAAACGTCTATAAGGTCATCCCTCAGTATCTGACTCTCCAGGGAAAACAGCTCCAGCCTATTCAGCCTCTCCTAGTAGCTCAAATCCTCCAACCCTGGTCACATCCTTGTAAATCTTTTCTGAACCATTTTAAGTTTCACAACATCCTTCCGATAGGCGGGAAACCAGAATTACACACACTATTCCAAAAGTGGCTGAACCAATGTCCTGTTCAGCCACAACATGACCTCCCAACTCCTATACTCAATGCTCTGACCAATAAAGGAAAGCATACCAAACACCTTCACTATCCAGTACACCTGTGACTCTACTGTCAAGGAGCTACGAAACTGTACTCCAAGGTCTCTGTGTTCAGCAACACTCCCCAGAATGTTACCATTAAGTGTATAAGCACTGTTAAGATTGCTTTCCCAAAATTCAGCACCGTGCATTTATGTAAATTAAACTCCATCTGCCACATGGTTTCCCAAGCACAAAGCGATGCCGACTATCGTTAATCCGTCATAGAGTTATAGAGATGGACAACATGGAAACAGACCCTTTGGTCCAACCCGTCCAGGCTGACCAGATATCCCAACCCAATCTAGTCCCACCTGCCAGCACCCGGCCCATATCCCTCCAAACCCTTCCTATTCATATACCCATCCAAATGCCTCTAAATATTGCAATTGTACCAGCCTCCACCACCTCCTTTGGCAGTTCATTCCATACATGTACCACCCTCTGCGTGAAAACGTTGCCTCTTAGGTCTGTTTTATATCTTTGCCCTGTTGGATTCTGGGCAATCCAAGATGGAGGATGGGAAAAATTTCTGGCTTTAAGAGCTGCTCCTTTTTTTGAGGTATTTTAGGTGCTGGAGGTGATTTCCTCGAATTCCAGGAGCAGCAATTACTGTTTCATATGCTGTTGCATTGTTTTGGAACTTTGGGAAAAAAAAGTCAAAACCACAGCAGTTTTAAAAGGGAGAAGGACAGACAAAGAGATAGAGAAGGAGAGAGAAGGGGAGAGAGAACAAGAACAAGAACAAGAACAAGAACAAGAACAAGAGAAAGAGAAAGAGAAAGAGAAAGAGAAAGAGAGAATGAACCTGCACAGTAACTGCCTTTGCTGTTTGAATTCATGTGTGGCTGAACATCGAAGTGCATCTGGGAGAACTAACAAATAGTGAATTTCAAAACTAATCTTGGAGGAACCGGTTTGGGCGAAGTTCACAACACAGAATCAGATAAGTTAATTGTTGTTTTAATTCTGTCCAAGAGAGGCTTTATTAGTGAGTACAGTGGGTTCTTTCTTGATTATATGTTTTTGGAGATAAGTCTCTTGATTAAACTTAAAATATAAGCCATACCTATTAACTTAACCTGGTGAAGTGTTTGTAGAGGAATAAGACAATGTCATTTTCTGGGTCTGTAGATTGTGAAGGAGCAAAAATGGCCTTTGCAGTGATATGTACTTCTTGTCAGATGTGGGAGTTTAAAAAGAGTTTAAGGGTTACTGCAGATTATATCTGCCATAAATGCTGTTGGATGCGAACCTTATCAGATTGAGTGGATCAGTTGGAGAGACAGATAGAAGCAATGAGGAATTTGCAACAGCAACAGTATGTTGGCAGTTATAGGAAAGGGGGAAATTCTCAGGTACAGTCACAGATGGGTTAACTCCAGGAAGGGTGAGAGGGGTAGGCAGCTAGTGCAGGAGTCTTTTGTGGATATACTCATTTCAAACAGGTATGCTGTTTTGGAAAATGTAGGGGGTGATGGATTCTCAGGGGAACGTAGCACGAACAGCCATGTTTCTGTTATTGAGACTGGCTCTAATGCAACGAGGGGTACGTCTGCTTCCAAGAGATCAATTGTGTTAGGGGATTCTGTAGTCCAAGGTACAGACAGACGTTTCTGTGGCCAGCAGAGAAAAAGCAGAATGGTGTGTTGTTTCCCTGGTGCCAGGATCAAGGATGTCTCAGAGAGGGTGCAGAATGTTCTCACAGGGGAGAGGGGCCAGCAGGAGGTCATTGTCCACATTGGAACCAACGACATTGGAAGGGAAAAGGTTGAGACTCTGAAGGGAGATTACAGAGAGTTAGGTAGAAATTTAAAAAGGAGGTCCTCAAGGGTAGTAATATCTGGATTACTCCCAGTGCTATGAGCTAGTGATGGCAGGAATAGGAGGATAGAGCAGATGAATGCATGGCTGAGGAGCTGGTGTATGGGAGAAGGATTCACATTTTTGGATCATTGGGATATCTTTTTGGGTAGAAGTGACTGTATAAGAAGGACGGATTGCACCTAAATTGGAAGGGGACAAATATACTGGCAGGGAAATTTGCTCGAAGGATTGGGAGGATTTTAACTAGTAAGGTGGGGGTGTAGGACGCAGAAAAGAGTAAGGAAAGAGATTGATCTGAGAGGGGTACAGCTGAGAACAGAAGTGAGTCAAACAGTCAGGGCAGGCAGGGACAAGGTAGGACTAATAAATTAAACTGCATTTATTTCAATGCCAGGGGCCTAACAGGGTAGGCAGATGAACTCAGGGCATGGGTAGGAACATGGGACTGAGATATCATAGCAATTACAGAAACATGGCTCAGGGATGGGCTGGACTGGCAGCTGAATGTTCCAGGATACAAATGCTACAGGAAGGATAGAAAGGGAGGCAAAAGAGGAGGGGGAGTGGCATTTTTGATAAGGGATAGCATTACAGCTGTGCTGAGGTAGGATATTCCCGGAAATACATCCAGGGAAATTATTTGGGTGGAACTGAGAAATAAGAAAGAGATGATTACCTTATTGGGATTGAATTATAGACCCCTAATAGTCAGAGGGAAATTGAGAAACAAACTTGGAAGGAGATCTCAGCTATCTGTAAGAATAATAGGGTAGTTATGGTAGGGGATTTTAACTTTCCAAACATTGACTGGGACTGCCGTAGTGTTAAAGGTTTAGATGGAGAGGAATTTCTTAAGTGTGTACAAGACAATTTTCTGATTCAGTGTGTGGATGTACCTACTAGAGAAGGTACAAAACTTGACCTACTTTTGGGAAATAAGGCAGGGCAGGTGACTGAGGTGTCAGTGGGGGAGCACTTTGGGGCCAGCGACCATAATTCTATTTGTTTTAAACTAGTGATGGAAAAGGATAGACCAGATCTAAAAGCTGAAGTTCTAAATTGGAGAAAGGCCAATTTTGATGGTATTAGGCAAGAACATTCGAAAGCTGATTGGAAGCAGATGTTCGCAGGTAAAGGGACAGCTGGAAAATGGGAAGTATTCAGAAATGAGATAACAAGAATCCAGAGAAAGTATATTCCTGTCAGGGTGAAAGGGAAGGCTGGTAGGTAGAGGGAATGCTGGATGACGAAAGAAATTGAGGATTTGTTTAAGAAAAAGAAGGAAGCATATGTCAGGTATAGACAGGATAGATCGAATGAATCCTTAGAAGAGTATAAAGGAAGTAGGAGTATACTTAAGAGGGAAATCAGGAGGGCAAAAAGGGAACATGAAATAGCTTTGGCAAATAGAATTAAGGAGAATCCAAAGGGGTTTTACAAATATATTAAGGACAGAAGGGTGACTAGGGAGAGAATAGGGCCCCTCAAAGATCAGCAAGGCGGCCTTTGTGTGGAGCCACAGAAAATGGGGGAGATACTAAATGAATATTTTGCATCAATATTTACTGTGAAAAAGGATATGGAAGATATAGACTGTAGGGAAATAGATGGTGACATCTTGCAAAATGTCCAGATTACAGAGGAGGAAGTGCTGGATGTCTTGAAATGGTTAAAAGTGGATAAATCCTCAGGACCTGACCAGGTGTACCCTAGAACTCTGTGAGAAGCTAGAGAAGTGATTGCTGGGCCTCTTGCTGAGATATTTGTATCATCGATCGTCACAGGTGAGGTGCCGTAAGACTGGAGATTGGCAAACATGGTGCCACTGTTTAAGAAGGGAGGTAAAGACAAGCCAGGGAACTATAGACCGGTGAGCCTGAGCTCAGTGGTGGGCAAATTGTTGGAGGGAATCCTGAGGGACAGGATGTACATGTATTTGGAAAGGCAAGGACTGATTAGGGACAGTCAACATGGCTTTGTGCGTGGGAAATCATGTCTCACAAACTTGATTGATTTTTTTGAAGAAGTAACAAAGAGGATTGATGAGGGCAGAGCAGTCAATGTGATCTATATGGACTTCAGTAAGGCGTTCGACAAAGTTCCCCATGGGAGACTGATTAGCCAGGTTAGATCTCATGGAATACAGGGAGAACTAGCCATTTGGATACAGAACTGGCTCAAAGGTAGAAGACAGAGGGTGGTGGTGGAGGGTTGTTTTTCAGACTGGAGGCCTGTGACCAGTGGAGTGCCACAAGGATCGGTGCTGGGTCCTCGACTTTTTGTCATTTACATAAATGATTTGGATGTGAGCATAAGAGGTACAGTTAGTAAGTTTGCAGATGACAGCAAAATTGGAGGTGTAGTGGACAGCAAAGAGGGTTACCTCAGATTACAACAGGATCTGGGCCAGATGGGCCAATGGGCTGAGAAGTGGCAGATGGAGTTTAATTCAGATAAATGCGAGGTGCTGCATTTTGGGAAAGCAAATCTTAGCAGGACTTATACACTTAATGGTAAGGTCCTAGGGAGTGTTGCTGAACAAAGAGACCTTGGAGTGGAGGTTCATAACTCCTTGAAAGTGGAGTCGCTGGTAGCTAGGATAGTGAAGATGGCGTTTGGTATGTTTTCCTTTATTGGTCAGAGCATTGAGTACAGGAGTTAGGAGGTCATGTTGCAGCTGTACAGGACATTGGTTAGGCCACTGTTGGAATATTGCATGCAATTCTGGTCTCCTTCCTATCAGAAAGATGTTGTGAAACTTGAAAGGGTTCAGAAAAGATTTACAAGGATGTTGCCAGGGTTGGAGGATTTGAGCTACAGGGAGAGGCTGAACAGGCTGGGGCTGTTTTCCCTGGAGCGTCAGAGGCTGAGGGGTGACCTTATTGAGGTTTACAAAATTATGAGGGGCATGGATAGGATAAATAGGCAGTCTTTTCCTTGAGGTGGGGGAGTCCAGAACTAGAGGGTTTAGAGTGAGAGGAGAAAGATACCAAAGAGACCTAAGGGGCAACATTTTCACTCAGAGGGTGGTACGTGTATGGAATGAGCTGCCAGAGGAAGTGATGGAGGCTTGTACAATTGCAACATTTAACAGGCATTTGGATGGGTATATGAATAGGAAGGGTTTGGAGGGATCTGGGCCTGGTGCTAGCAGGTGGGACTAGATTGGGTTGGGATATCTGGTCAGCATGGACAGGTTGGACCGAAGGGTCTGTTTCCATGCTGTACATCTCTATGACTCTATGACACCCTAAATCTATGCTCTCTTGTTCTGGAATTCCCAATCCCAAGGGAGAGATTTTGCCTATTTACCCTATCCATGCCCCTCCTGTCCCTCAGGATTCCCTCCAACAACTTGCCCACCAGCAATGTCAGGCTCACTGGTCCACAATTCCCTGGCTTGTCCTTACCACCCTTCTTAAACAGTGGCACTACGTTTACCAACCTCCAGTTTTCCGGCACCTCACCTGTGACTATCAATGATAGAAATATCTCAGCAAGGACCCCAGGAAACACTTCCCTAGCTTCCCAGAGAGTTATAGGGTATACCTGATCAGGTCCTGGGGAATTAACCCACTGTTATGCATTTCAAGACATCCAGCACTTCCTCCTCTGTAACATGGACATTTTTCAAGATGTCACCATCTATTTCTCTACATTCTATATCTTCCATGTCCTTCTCCACAGTAAAGTACTCATTTAGTATCTCCCCCATCTCCTGTGGCTCCATACCAGAGGCTGCCTTGCTGATCTTTGAGGAGCCCTATTCTCGCCCTAGTTACCCTTTTGTGGTCGTCCTGTTAGAAGGAGGATATTATTAAGCTGGAGAGGGTTCAGCAGAGATTGATCAGGATGTTGCCAGAAATGGAGGATTTGAGTTGTCAGAAGAGGCTGGGTCAGCTGGGACCTTTATTCACAGGAGTGTAGGAGGGTTGAGAGGAGGCCTCATAGAGGTTGAAAAAACCACAAGGATCAACCGTCAGTGAACTGGCCTTATGATGGAGGGAAGGTCATTGATGAAGCAGCTGAAGATGGTTGGGCCTGGGACACTACCCTGAGGAACTCACACAGACATGTCCTGCAGATGAGATGATGGACCTCTAACAACCACAACCATCCTTTCACCTCTCACATTATTAGACACAAAACATGGAACTTTTGTTTTGGCAACATCGCTTCTTTTTGCCAAAGTATTATAGTGTCGACCAATTCCATGGAATAATGGTTGGGAAGCTGAAATTCAGGATGTGAGTTTGCTCGCTGAGCTGGAAGGTTCATTCTCAGATGTTTCGTCACCACGCTAGATAAAATCATCAGTGAGTCTCCGGTGAAGCACTGGTGTTAGTGACCCGCTTTCTATTTATGTGTTTAGCTTTCCTTGGGTTGGTGACACAATTTCCTGTGGTGATGTCATTTCCTCTGGTGATGTCACTTCCTGTTCTTTTTCTCAGCGGGTGGTAAATGGGGTCTAAATCAGTGTGTTTGGGGACCTGCTAGCTGACCTAAATTTGGGAGCTGTAATCCCATCTCAGTGATACTTATTACAGAACTATCATCAGTTGGTATAAAAATCCCTGTCTGGGTCAGTAATGCCCTTTAGGCAAGGAAATCTGCAGTCCTTACCCAGTCTGGGCCTGCACATGGCTCCAGACCCTCAGCCAATGGAGTTGACTGGTAACTGTCCTTCGTAAGTCACTAAGTTCAAGGAACAATTAGGAATGGGTGACAAATGTTGGCCAAGCCAGCGATACCCAAAACCCATGAAAGTATCAAAATATCTATTGAAGAATAAAGAGTGGAAAATAGGATTAAAAAATGTGACGGGTTACATGCTTCTAGAAATCATCAACGAGTCCTTTATGATGCAGGAATAGTTTATTAAGCAAGCAAGATGCAATTACATCATCCACCATTGATACAGAAGCTAATTGGAGTCCATCTTCACTCAACCCAACCGAGAAAGCCCCTTCTCCTCTGGAGTTCCGTTTTAAAGAACTGCAGCTGATTTTAACTTGATTCAAGGGTAAGACTCCCAACTGAACTCAACCCAACCCATGGGAGATCAACTCAACCTAACTTCATTGATATTTACAGATGAAGAGGATGTTTGAGACCACAACTCCTCAGTTGCTTTCCTCAATCGAGTCCTGTACACGTTGATGTACATGGCGGTGAGCCACGTCTCCAATAAACAGTTTCAGTGCTTGGTCGGCAATCATTTCCTAAGTCTGGGAATTAGGTAGACCATTCTCAAATAGGATGGTATGACTGGTGACTGTCCTCCAACAAACAGGGTGGTCTTCGGAGGTGGGTTCCAGTGTTGTCCTCCGTGATACTGATCCAATGGTGAAAGGAGCTGCTGATGTCACACACAAGCAGGTTATAGGGATGGAAACGACAATTCTGTCCGTCAGGCATCCAATCCCGAAAGGGTTTCCTGAAAACCAGGAGAGAAATGTTATTCACGGGAACTGTCAGAATTTACCGGGCGGAAGTGAGGCAAATGCCGTTGTGCGTGGAGAGCTATGAAGTGGGGAAAGGGGATTTTGTTCAAAAATACAAGGGCAGAGGAGGGCAAAGAGGTGAAGAGTCTTTAGCCCATGGATTGACGGGCAGATCTGTGGCTACAAAGACCAAAGTCCAATCTGCTTTAAAAATCCTGCTTGGATTATTTAAGGGAGGCGCTCGATTGGGTAGGCTGCTCTTCAAAGGGTTGGCTTGGACTTGATGGGTCGAGTGGCCAGCTCCCACACTGTAAGGCCTCTGTGATGCTTCTTCAATTCAATGGACTCCCAGGATGGAGAGAGGGAAGGGTTTGAGCAACGTTAGGACAAGTTGGAGGGTTCTATCCATGGAGGGATGGTCAGAAACGACAATACAATGAGATTCGTTTCATTCATTCACAGTATTTGGCTGTCGCTGGATAGGCCCAGCATTTATTACCCATCCTTAATTGCCCTGAGGGCAGTTAAGAGTCAGCCATGTTGCTGAGTCACGTTGAATTTGACTTTTCCCTTTGGCTAAGTGCTGGTCTTTGTTTGGAGGGATTTTCGCCAGGACCAGCGTGGGAGATGGTCCAGTGCTTCAGTGGTTAGCGCCATTGCCTCACAACACCAGGGACCAGGGTTCGATCCCACCCCGCCCGTGCGGAGTTTGCATATTCACCATACCCTCTTCCCACCGCGTTTGCTCCCTCCGGGTGCTCCGGTTTCCTCCCAACGATATGTAGGCTAGGGTAGATGGGCTGTGCTGAATCATTCAATGCAGTGTCCATGGATGGACCATGGGAAATGAGGGTTCGCGAGGGCAGTCTTTGGATGGGCTGCTCTTTGGAGGGCTAGGGAAAGACCCGATGGGCCGAATGGCCACTTTCCACACTTGGGAAGGATTCTTTGATTCCCCATGTCAGATATCTCGCCAGACACGCCTCATTAACGTGCGTAACCTCCCCCCTCTCTCCCAGTACCCTCATTCCATGCCCTGTAACTGGAGCGACCCATGGGGTATCCGATGCCAACCTTTAAAACAGTGCCTCCACCCTGCCAATCTGCCAGTCTGCAGCTGCCCTGCAGAGAGGGAGTTCTGGGGGAGGAGTGGGGAGGAGCTCAAAGCCCCCTGAATGTGGACAGGGGTCATGCAGCATGATGCAGAGGAGGGACGTTGACGTGTGGCCCGAGGGGTTTGCTGCCAGGGGTCTTCCAAGGGCTGGCACATGCCAGAGCGGACGAAGGGGGTGTGGGGGTCAGTCACACTTCTCCTCCAGCCAGACACTGCTCAGATTCTGGGGGGAATGAGGGTGTCAATGGGCAGTAGGAGAGGTGGTCGGGTGGAGCTGGTGGATGAAATTTTGGAGCGGTGGGTAGGGAAATGAAGCTGAGCTTGACAGTCAAAGATAAGGGCTTTGGGAGGGAAGGGTCCACTTAGGGACCAAGATGAGGGTGTTGTTTGCTACGCATAGCATTTATTTGTGGCACGGGTGGCTCAGTGGTTAGCACTGCTGCCTCACAGCGCCAGGGTTTGATTCCACCCTCAGGCGACTGCTTGTGTAGAGTATGCACATTCTCCCTGTGTCTGCGTAGGTTTTCTCTGGGTGCAGTGAGTACACCACAGCATAAAGGGGATAATGCGAGAGGGTATGACTCACCCCGACAGCTTCAGGCGACCAGTTTCAGAAACAAGGGCACGCACAGGTTGATGCAACATCTTTCTTCCTTCTGGCAGTCATTGTCGGTCTGGCAGCGTAACACTGCGCGGCGGGGAGAGGGAGGGCGAGAGGGAAAACGCATGAGGTCAGGTTACGGGATGTCAAAGGTTCCGACCCCACCACCTCCACCCGCCGCCCCCTCCATCCCCCGCCCACTCCCACCCTCTCTGCTGCTTCTCGAGTGTACAGCACGTCAACCATTTCTGAAAAGCTCTGTGTGTGACGATCTGGCACCAGAGAGGGGCTGTCTCATTGCCCGCCTTGCCCACCACCCTGCACACACGCCGTCATTGGGAGCTAAGGGTCAACCCAAGGGTAGGTCATCAGGGCTAACCCTGAAGCTGGGAATCCTTCTGTGGATCAACTCCCCCTTCTGAGGCCTTTGAGTTTGAGGGCCTGAGGTGACCTTATGCAAGTTTATAAAATCGTGAGGGGTGCAAAAAACGGTTAATAGTAGATGTATTTTCTTTGGCATGGGGGATTTCGAGATGAGGGGCACAGTTTTAAGGTGAGAAGGGAGAGATTTTTAAAAAGGGGACAAATGTTTTTATACAGAGAGTGGTTCATGTGGAGAATGAACGTCCTGGGCAAGTGGTGGATGTGAGCACACACACACCGTTTAAAAGACATTTGGATAGATACCTGAATAGGAAATATTTGATGGGATTGGGACCAAGACCAGGCAGGTGGGGGATGAGTTTCGTTTGGGATTAGGTTGGGCATGGACTGGGTCGAACCGAAGGGCCTGCTTCTGTGTCTTATGACTCTATGAGGGGCATAGATATGGTGAATAGACAAACTCTTTTCCCCAAGGTCGGGGAGTCCAAACTGTGGGGAGTAGATTTAGGGTGAGAGGGGAAAGATTTAAAAGGGAACTGAGGTGCAACGTTTTCATGCAGAAGGTGGTATGTGTATGGAATGAGCTGCCAGAGGAAGTGGTGGAGGTTGGCACAATTACAATATTTAAAAAGCACTTGGCTCGGTATATGAATAAGAAAGATTTAGAGGGATATGGGCCAAACGTTGGCAGATATAACTAGATTAATTTTGTATCTGGTCAGCATGGATGAGTGTGACCAAAGGGTCTGTCTGAATGCTCTATATCTCTACAACTCTATAACTCTAAGTCAGAAATCACACAACACCAGGTTATAGTCCAACAGGTTTAATTGGAAGCACTAGCTTTTGGAGCACTGCTCCTTCATCGGGTGGTTGTGGAGACTCCCAGTTTGTACTCCCCAGTCCAACACCGGCAGCTCCAAATCAGGACACTAAGTCAGGAGTCTGATGGAATATGTCACCTTTCTTTCTTGAGCCCTTAATTAGTTTCCCATTAAGGGAAGGAGACAGGATTTGACAAGAGGGACTTGAGTGTGAGAGGAGTGTTATGTGGATATTAAACATAAGGAGTGGACCTCATGTTTTGTAACTGAATGAAGCAGGGAGCAAGATTCTAAAGTATGTTGGGTTGATAAAGGGCTGAGAGAGGAGCAGCTACAGCGAATGCACCAGGTAGAAGATGACTGACAGTTAACTGACAAGCTTTAATCGCAGTTTATTACTGAGACTCTCCATCCCAATTTTCTTTCTCTGACAATAGAATTAAGTTCAGTGCCTTTGAGGACAAAACCTGTAGAGCAAACAGACCTCTGCTTAATATTTTAAGCAGAAATGCTGGCCCTTTTTTCACAATTAATTCAACGTTTCAAAAGTTCAGAATTGCGTGCACCTTCCATTGGTGCTGCCCTGTCAAATTTTACTTGGATTCCACCGTTTATCCCCAGTTCATTTCAGTTTGCTCATTTCACTTCCTGGCCCCGGTGGGAGGGTGAGCTGTGAGGGGGACACAGAGGTAGTGCAGTGTGATTTGGACATGTTGATTGAGTGGGGCATGCGCACTGGATGCTGTACAAATATCCACTTTGGTGGCACAAAACTGGAAGGCAGATTATTATCTGAACGGTGATAGATTGGGGGAGGGGCGAGGGCTAACGAGACCTGGGTGCCTTTTATGCACCACTCACTGAAAGCAAACATTGCAGGTTCAGCAGATGGTGAAGGGAAATGGTATTTTGATCTTCATAGCGAAAGGATTCAGATACAGGATCAGGGATGCCTTACTGTAATTGTACAGGACCTTGGAGAAGCCACTCCTGGAATATTGTGTACAGTTCTGGTCTCCTTTTCTGGGGAAGGACATTCTGGTGATGGAGAGAGTGCAGCGAAAGTTGACCAGACTAATTCCTGGGACTGACGTATGATGGGAGATTGGCTTGGTTAGGATTATATTTACGAGAGTTTCGAAGAGTAAGGGGGATCCATTTATAACTCATGAAATTCTAACAGGACTAGACGAGGTAGCTGCGGGAAGGGTGTTTTTTTTAATTCATTTGTGGGACTTGAGCATCGCTGGCTGGCCAGCATTGATCGCCCATCCCTATTTGCTCTTGAGAAGGTGGGATTGAATCGCTGCAGTCCACTTGCTGTGGGTTGACCCACAATGCTGGTAGGGAGGGAATTCCAGGAGTTTGACCCAACGACTGTGAGGGAACGACGGTATGTTTCCAAGTCAGGGTGGTGAGTGGCTTGGAGAGGATCTTGCAGGAGGCTGCTGTTCCCCTGCTGCCCTTGTCCTCCTAGATGGAAGTGGTCGTGGATTGGGAAGGCGCTGTCTAACAATCTTTGGTGAATTTTTGCACTGCATCTTGTAGATATTACACACTGCTGCTACTGAGTGCCAGTGGTGGAGGGATTGAATGTTCATGGGTGTGGTACCAATCAATTTGACCTGGATGGTGTCAAGCTTCTTGAGTGTTGTTGGAGCTGCACCCATCCAGGCAAGTGGGGAGTATTTCACCACTCTCCTGACTTGTGCCTTATCAATGGTGGATAGACTTTGGGGAGTCAGGAGGTGAGTTACTCACTTCCTGATGACCAGGGGGAGTCCAGAACCAGGGGGTCACAATTTAAAGGAGATGGGGTTGGGCTGAGATGAGGAAACATTTCTTCCTCCAGAGAGTGGGGAGATTGTGGCCAAAACATTGAATGTTTCCAAGAAGGAGCTGGATATTGTTCTTGGTGCTTAAAGAGATCAACCATGACAAAATAATAAAAATAAAACAAAGTTGATGCGAAAAATCTGAAACAAGGAAAGATAAATTGCTGGAGAAACTCAGCAGGTTTGGCAGCATCTGTGGAGAGAGAGAAACAGAGTAAACATTTCCAGTCCAATATGATAATTGGCCCGGTCACCAGAATGGATAAAAAGTTTCAATTTCATATTAATTAATTGTAATTAAAATCTACTTGCTGCCATGATGGGGTTGTCCCCACAGATATTTATGCTCTGGATCATTCAGCCTTTGACCTTACAACTACACCACCATACATCCCATTATTGCCCTCTCAGGCTTGATTGTATTGGAAGCAAAGTTTGGTGAATTTTTTTTTTCAATTGCTCTGTTTTCTATTAATAAAATCATGTTTTCAATGAATCATTGATTTCAAAAGAATAAATTTATCCCAACAGTAACTAGCAACAAAAAAGTAAACGTGTCGAGTTATGGCGTGGTGAAGAGATTTGAGATTTGTTTCCATCAAAAGATGCCACAGTCTCCCTGTTCACCCTGGGGAAAACCATCTCTTAAAATTAAAGACAATACCTTTGTCAAAATAATACGATCCTGTGGAAGAAACAGATTAGTTTTCGTGAGTCTTATCATTGGAGAATGAGCTGAGAAACTACAGTTGCAAAGCAATCATCATGGCAATTAATTCATTTACAACTTCCTGAGAGTGGTCGCACAAGTAGATAGGGTGGTAAAGGCGGCATATGCCACGCTTGCCTTTATTGGTCGAGGAATTAAGTACAAGAGTCAGGATGTCATGTTGCAGCTTTATAAGACTTTGGTTAGGCCACACTTAAACTATTGCCTTCAGTTCTGGTCACCACATTACAAGAAGGATGTGGAGGCTTTGGAGAGGGTGCAGAAGAGGTTTACCAGGATGCAGCCTGAATTAGAGGTTATGAGCTCTATGGAGAGGCTAGAAAAATTTCTCTGGGGAGGCGGAGGCTGAGGGGAGACCTGCTAGAAGTCTATAAAATGATGAGATGCACAGATAGAGTTGACGGTCAGAATCTTATCCCCAGAGTTGAAATGTCTAAAACTAGGGGACATGCATTTGAGTTGAGAGGGGGAAAGTTCAAAGGAGTTGTGAGAGGTGGGGTTTTTTTTTACACAGAGAGTAGTAGGAGCCTGGGTTGCTGGTGGAGGCAGATACGGTAGGGGAGATTTAAGGGGCTTTTAGATAAGCACATGAATATGTGAGGAATGGACTAAGGGCAGGCAGAAGGGATTAGTTTAACTTGTGACATGGTGATGCTGAAGGGCCTGTTCCTGAACTGGACTGTTTTATGTTCCATAGATTGCAGAGACTGAAGATTGCTTTTACCCTTTCAAAATAAAAATACATTTGACCATTTGTCCATATTTGAATTTATTCTAATTCATTTATAAAAACATAGAGGCAGGTGCAGGGCATTTAGCGTTTCAGTTATTGGCCTCTCCTCCTACTTGAATGAATCTCGAACTCTGTTGAGCAGTTACTTCGCTGCAACATAGCTTTCTTCCTTCTCTTGCAAGTTAAACATTTTTATAAGCTGAAGGTTCCTCACACTCACGACACCCCTGGCAAGGGGTGGGCAACGGGGGTAGCTGCGAAGGCTTGGGGGCTCAAGAAAGAAACTTCATTTCACCTTCATTTCGCAATGACCCGCTGGGCAAGAACATCGATGGGTGGCTTTGCCAACTCCCCTACAATTAATGCCCACAAGAGGCCGATCAACAGCCAGTGAAGGACACAACATTGCCCACTCCCTTGTAGCTTTGCCCAGTAGGCAGGCGAAGTCTCGGTTAATGGAATTTAGGAATCAAGCGTTGTAGCGTCTGAGTGACCCACATCTCCTGGGCAGTTGGTGTATAGATAATTGATAGGGTGAGGCACTTGCTTTCGCTTGTAGCTTGTGAGGGTGACCTAGTGAGTTTTCTTGATGGTTGCGGAGGATTGGAGATAGCAACCCAACAACCTCAGTCCCAAACGGAGGCCAAAAAAGGGGGAGAAACGTCAGCCATGATGTTTGAAAGTGTGTCATGCTCTTTGCCTGTGATTTAAGCTATCAACGGTTAAAAAAAATTGGAACTCTCAGACTCAGGTCCAACATTATTCAAGGATTACATTGCATTGCGGTCTCCTCACTGTTCCTGTCTGAAGGCAGGATAGAATTGCAAAAAGACAAATTCAGACACAGATTTGTGTTTTGTTTAACGTAGAGTAATTTGACCAGGCGCATTGCATCTGGAACACATCACTTTCCATTCTACCTCTAAAGTGAGAAAGTGTTAGGGTCCATGTTAGCTTCTTAAAATAACTGGAGGGGTCTGCTTGGGTCCATAACAACCATTCTGGACTAGAAAGCGAGAAACAGACTCGAAAAAGGACGAGAAAATGAATTGGTAAATGCATTGCACCTTTTTTTTAAATAAAAGATTCATGGAGATAGCCAACCTCTGTCGCATCTCCATGGTAACACAGCAAAGGATGAATCAGAATCAACCTGCCTGTCTAAGAATTACGATTGACAGTTAACTGCTCTTGCAGCATGTCCACCCCAATGATTGGTCAATCTTTTCTCCAAATGAATGGAATGATGTCCCCTTCTTACATCGTTAAATGAGTGCAAGATGGGAATCGTGAACCGGTTTAGCAAAGTCTTTAGTTCTGTGGTACCATACGACGAATTGTTTGCACTCAGTTTCAGAAGGGAAATGTAGCTCCCTCACATCCTTTCTCACTGTAATTCCCATCAAATATTGTTAGGCTCTGCTATTGGAATCTTAAAGTGAGAGATCAGAGGCTGGCTTTTCTTGGGATGCAATGGAATTTGTCATGGTAAGGTCCTAGGGAGTGTTGCTGAACAAAGAGACCTTGGAGTGCAGGTTTATAGCTCCTTGAAAGTGGAGTCGCAGGTAGTTAGGATAGTGAAGAAGGCGTTTGGTATGCTTTCCTTTATTGGTCAGAGTATTGAGTACAGGAGTTGGGAGGTCATGTTGCAGCTGTACAGGACGTTGGTTAGGCCACGTTTTGAATATTGCATGCAACGCTAGTCTCCTTCCTATCGGAAGGATGTTGGGAAACTTGAAAGGGTTCAGAAGGCATTTGCCAGGATGTTGCCAGGTTTGGAGGATTTGAGCTATAGGGAGAGGCTGAACAGGCTACAGCTGTTTTCCCTGGAGCGTCGGAGGCTGAGGGGTGATGTTATAGAGGTTTATAAAATCATGAGGGGTATGGGTAGGGTAAATAGACAAGGTCTTTTCCCTGAGGTGGGGGAGTCCAGAACTAGAGGGCATAGGTTCAGGGTAAGAGGGGAAAGATATAAAAGAGACCTAAGGGGCAACTTGTTCATGTAGAGGGTGGTACATGTGTGGAATGATGCACCTAACACTATGGGCAATTTAGCATGACCAATTCACCTGACCTGTGGGATTGTGGGAGGAAACCCATGCAGACACAGGGAGAATGCACAACTCCACACAGGGTCACCTAAGGCTGGAATCAAGCCTGGGTGCTGTGAGGCAGTAATGCTAACTGCTGAGCCACCGTACCACCCCAATGGTTAAAGAGATGATAAACCTCAGTGACGAGGGTAGATTGATGAAGCTGGGACTTAGAGTGAAGTAGATTGAGAGGGAGATCTGATCGAGATTTTCAAAATCGTGTGTGGGCAGAGTGGAAGCTGTCCCCAATCATAAAAGGCGGACACGTGAGAGGGGCACAGATTTAAAGTGAGGTCTGTCTCCCTTCAGTGGAACTGGGTGTATAAAATGATAGGTAAAAACAGGGTAAAAAAAATGACTGCAGATGCTGGAAACCAGAGTTTAGATCAGAGTGGTGCTGGAAAAGCACAGCAGTTCAGGCAGCATCCGAGGAGCAGGAAAATTGACTGGTCCTCCTGGGAGCAGATACGGCGGAGGTGGAGGAATTGGGAATAGGACATGGCATTTTTGCAGGAGGTAGGGTGGGAAGAGGTGTAATCCAGGTAGCTGTGGGAGTCGGTGGGTTTGTAAAAAAATGTCGGTGTCAAGTTGGTCCTCCGCCTCCTGTGGAGGACCAGTTCCACCACTGAACACACCAGATGGCCTCCTTCTTTAGAGACCGCAATTTCCCTTCCCACGTGGTTAAAGATGCCCTCCAAAGCATCTCGTCCACATCCCGCACCTCTGCCCTGAGACCCCACCCCTCCAACCGTAACAAGAACAGAACCCCCCTGGTGCTCACCTTCCACCCTACCAACCTTCGCATAAGCCAAATCATCCGCCAACATTTCCGCCACCTCCAAACAGACCCCACCACCAGGGATATATTTCCCTCCCCACCCCTTTCCACCTTCTGCAAAGACCGGTTCCCTTTGTGACGACCTGGTCAGGTCCACGCCCCCCTACAACCCACCCTCCCATCCTGGCACCTTCCCCTGCCACTGCAGGTATTGCAAAACCTGCACCCACACTTCCTCCCTCACCTCTATCCAAGGCCCTAAAGGAGCCTTCCACATCCATCAAAGTTTTACCTGCACATCCACTAATATCATTTATTGTATCCGTTGCTCCCGATGCGGTCTCCTCTACACTGGGGAGACTGGAAGCCTCCTAGCAGAGCGCTTTAGGGAACATCTCCGGGACACCCGCACCAATCAACGACACCACCCTGCGGCCCAACATTTTTTCAACTCCCCCTCCCACTCTGCCGAGGACATGGAGGCCCTGGGCCTCCTTCACTGCCGCTCCCTCACCACCAGATGCCTGGAGGAAGAACGCCTCATCCTCCGCCTCAGAACACTTCAACCCCAGGGCATCAATGTGGACTTCAACAGTTTCCTCATTTCCCCTCCCCCCACCTCACCCCAGCTCCAAATTCCAGCTCAGCACTGTCCCATGACTTGTCCTACCTGCCAATCTTCCTTTCCACCTATCCACTCCACCCTCCTCCCCCCCGACCTACCACCTTCATCCCCTCCCCCACTCACCTATTGTACTCTATGTTACTTTCTCCCCACCCCCACCCTCCTCTCATTTATCTCTCCACCCTTCAGGCTCTCTGTCTGTATTCCTGATGAGGGGCTTTTGCCCGAAACATCGATTTTCCTGCTCCTCGGATGCTGCCTGAACTGCTGTGCTTTTCCAGCACCACTGTAATCTAAACTCTGTATGAAATGATAGACAATACCTGAAACATATAAGGGGACTTGACAGGGGAGATATGGAGAGGTTGTTTCTCCCTTGTGTGGGAGAGTCCAGGACCAGTCATCATCTCAGAGTAAGGGGTCGCCCACTGAAGACAGAGAGGAGGAGGAATTCTTTCTCTTCGAGGGGAATGTTTCTGTGGAATTCTTTCCCACAGAGGGCTGCCCAGGTTGGGTTTTTTAAGAGTATTCGAAGTTGCAATAGATTTTTAACCAGAAAGGGAATCAAGGAGGAAAGTGAAGTAGAGGATCGGCCAGGAACTCATTGAACGGCAGAGCAGACCGGGTGGGCTGAATGGCCTACACCAGTTTCTATGTTTTATGACCAAGCCATAAGTTCAATGGAAATTGGCAATTTCAGTCAGTGGCATCAAAGAATTGCATCCATTTGTTCCCATTTGTGCACACAAGGTGGGGAAGGTAAATTCTCCCACCCGTTGCCCTCTTTATTGCTGTCTGCTCCACAAAGTGGGCGGCACGGTGGCACAGTGGTTAGCCCTGCTGCCTCACAGCGCCAGAGACCCGGGTTCAATTCCCGCCTCAGGCGACTGACTGTGTGGAGTTTGCACGTTCTCCCCATGTCTGCGTGGGTTTCCTCCGGGTGCTCCGGTTTCCTCCCACAGTCCAAAGATGTGCAGGTAAGGTGAATTGGCCATGCTAAATTGCCCGTAGTGTTAGGTAAGGGGTAGATGTAGGGGTATGGGTGGGTTGCGCTTCGGCGGGGCGGTGTGGACTTGTTGGGCCGAAGGGCCTGTTTCCACACTGTAAGTAATCTAATCAAATCTAGATCGGGCAGTCCTGGGTGGGATTTGATTAGATTACTTACAGTGTGGAAACAGGCCCTTCGGCCCAACAAGTCCACACCGCCCCGCCGAAGCGCAACCCACCCATACCCCTACATCTACCCCTTACCTAACACTACGGGCAATTTAGCATGGCCAATTCACCTGACCAGCACATCTTTGGACTGTGGGAGGAAACCCACGCAGACACGGGGAGAATGTGCAAACTCCACACAGTCAGTCGCCTGAAATCATGGCATTCAGCACAACTTGCACTTGACCGGAAGTTGAGCTCATTGCCCGAAGTACAATAACGGCAAATTGGGCGGCACGGTGGCTCAGTGGCTAGCACTGCTACCTCACAGTGCCAGGGACCTGGGTTCAACTCCAGCCTCAGGTGACTGTCTGTGTGGAGGTTGCACATTCTCCCTGTGTCTGGGTGCTCCGGTTTCCTCCCACAGTCCAAAGATGTGCAAGTTAGGTGAATTGGCCATGCTAAATTGCCCAAAGTATTCAGAGATGTGCAGGTTAAGTGCATTCAGGGGGAATGCATCAGGTGGGTTACCCTTTGGAAGGTTGGTGTGGACTTGTTGGGCCAAAGGGCCTGTTTCCACACTGTAGGGTTTCTAATTCTTATACTTTCCTTTTCAAATATCCTTCCAAATGCCTTTTAAATGCTGACATTGTATCAGCCTCCACCACTTCCTCGTTCCATATGTGCATCACCCTGAAAAAGGTCCCTTTTAAACCTTTCCACTCTCACCTATGTCCTCTAGTTTTGGACTCCCCTACTCTGGGAAAAAGACTTCGGCTATTCACCCTATCCATGCCCCCGGATGATGTTATAAACCTCTAGAAGGTCACCCCTCAGCCTCCGACCCTCCAGGGAAAACAGCCCCAGCCTATTAAGCCTCTCCCTGTAGCTCACACCATCCAACCCTGGCAACATCCTTGTAAATCTTTTCTGCACCCTTTCAAGTTTAACAATACCTTTCCTGTAGCAAGGAGACCAGAATTCAACGTAATATTCCAAAAGTGGCCTAACCAATGTCTTGTATAACTGCAACTCCCAATACTCAATGCACTGACCATAAAGGAAAGCATACCAAATACCTTCTTCACTACCCTCTCTACTTGCGATTCCACTTTTGAGGAACTATGAACCTGCACTCCAATGTCTCTTTGTTCAGCGACGCTCCCCAGGACCTTACCATTAAGTGTATAAATCCTGCCCTGATTTGCCTTTCCAAAAAGCAGCACCTCATATTTATCTAAATTAAACTCCTCAACCCATTGGCCCACTGATCAAGATCCTGTTGTACTCTGAGGTAACCTTCTTCACTGTCCACTAATCTGCCAATTTTGGCGTCATCTGCAAACTTACTGACCTTTTGTGGCAAAGGGTATATTGAATGAAAGACCATACCTGTGCCTCTATATCTTTTGCCTGTGAAACAAATAGATTGTGTTAGTGAACATTGCAAGGCAAGATCTGAATTACCACAGTTCCAACACAGTTGAATAACAATACAATGCTGCAGCTGCTGAATCCTGATGTCTGGAACAATGACAGACGACACCCAGTCCCCATTTTCAGAAAAGGTCATTCCTCACTGGAAAGGGGGATGGGAGAGGGCGTTGGCTGCGTTTGCATTTTTGCTTCAGCCCCTCTGCCCTTATTCCTTTCAGAGATATCAAGGCGTCAAATTAAATGCCATACCTTTGGGGCCATAGCCTGTGGGGATAAACAACAAACAGACTGTGTTAGTTTGGAAAATGAATTGAGGACTCACATACCGTCATAGGATCCCTATAATGTGGAACCCGGCCATTCGGCCCATCCAGTTCACAACGGCTCTCTGTAGACCATTCCGTCCAGGCTCCCCCCCAACACTCCCCACCCTATCCCTGCACTTCCCATGGCCAATCCACCAAGCCTGCAAAACATTGGAAACCATGGAGCAATTTAGCACAGCCAATCCACCCTAACCTGCACATCCCTGGGCACTACGGAGTAATTTAGCACGGCCAATCCACCCTAACCTGCACATCCCTGGGCACTACGGAGTAATTTAGCACGGCCAATCCACCCTAACCTGCACATCCCTGGGCACTATGGGACAATTTAGCACGGCCGATCCACCCTAACCTGCACATCTCTGGGCACTATGGGACAATTTAGCATGGCCGATCCACCCTAACCCGCACATCCTTGGTCACAATGGGACAATTTAACATGGCCAATCCACCCTAACCTGCACATCCCTGGACACTATGGGACAATTTAGCATGGCCAATCCACCCTAACCTGCACATCCTGGACACTATGGGACAATTTAGCATGGCCGATCCACCCTAACCTGCACATCCCTGGGCTCTATGGGGTAATTTAGCACGGCCAATCCACCCTAACCTGCACATCCCTGGGCACTACGGAGTACTTTAGCCATGGCCAATCCACCCTAACCTGCACATCTCTGGGCACTACGGAGTAATTTAGCATGGCCAATCCACCCTAACCTGCACATCCCTGGGCACTGTGGAGTAATTTAGCATGGCCAATCCACCCTAACCTGCACATCCCTGGGCACTGTGGAGTAATTTAGCATGGCCAATCCACCCTAACCTGCACATCCCTGGGCACTATGGGATAATTTAGCACGGCCAATCCACCCTAACCTGCACATCCTGGACACTATGGGACAATTTAGCACGGCCGATCCACCCTAACCTGCACATCTCTGGGCACTATGGGACAATTTAGCATGGCCGATCCACCCTAACCCGCACATCCTTGGTCACAATGGGACAATTTAACATGGCCAATCCACCCTAACCTGCACATCCCTGGACACTATGGGACAATTTAGCATGGCCAATCCACCCTAACCTGCACATCCTGGACACTATGGGACAATTTAGCACGGCCGATCCACCCGAACCTGCACAAGTCTGGGCACTATGGGACAATTTAGCATGGCCGATCCACCCTAACCTGCACATCCCTGGGCTCTATGGGGTAATTTAGCACGGCCAATCCACCCTAACCTGCACATCCCTGGGCACTACGGAGTAATTTAGCCATGGCCAATCCACCCTAACCTGCACATCTCTGGGCACTATGGAGTAATTTAGCATGGCCAATCCACCCTAACCTGCACATCCCTGGGCACTGTGGAGTAATTTAGCATGGCCAATCCACCCTAACCTGCACATCCCTGGGCACTGTGGAGTAATTTAGCATGGCCAATCCACCCTAACCTGCACATCCCTGGGCACTGTGGAGTAATTTAGCATGGCCAATCCACCCTAACCTGCACATCCCTGGGCACTGTGGAGTAATTTAGCATGGCCAATCCACCCTAACCTGCACATCCCTGGGCACTGTGGAGTAATTTAGCATGACCAATCCACTCAAACCTGCACATGTTTGAACGGTGAGAAGAAACCCATGCAGACATGAGGAGAATGTTTTCAAGAAGGAGTTACTTGAAACGAAGGATATTAAGGGGTATGGGAGAGAAAGCCAAAACAGGGGACTGTGTTGGATGATCAGCAGGTGATAGTATTAAGTGGCAGAACAGGTTCGAAGGGCTGAATGGTTTATGCCTGCTCCTACCTTCTATCTTTGGAGTTTAAACATCTATTCCCCCTTCACAAATGGATATCTAACCTCCTTGTATCTCTGTTACTAAATGAATAATTACAGTGATTTGAAAAAATGATCAAGGTATTGTCTCCTTTGCATTCACGAACCTTGTATCATAGAGTCAGACGGCACAGAAACAGACCCCTTTGGTACAAACAGTCCATGCCATCCATATTCCCAAATTAAACTCGTCCCACCTGCCTGCTCCTGGCCCATATCCCTCCAAACCTTTCCTCTTCATGTACTTATCCAAATGTCTTTTAAACATTGTAACTGTCCCCACATCCACCACTTCCTCAGGAAGTTCATTCCACACACAAGCCACTCTCTGTGTAAAATATTTGCCCCTCATGTCTTTAAATCTTTCTCCTCTCGCCTTAAAAATGTGCCCCCTTTGTCTTCAAGCCCCCCCCCACCCAAGATACCTGCCAATCACCTTATCTACACCCCTCATGATTCTATAAACCTCTATAAGGTCATTCCTCAATCTCCGGCACCACCTCTGAAAAAAGTCCCAGCCTATCCAATCTCTCCTCATAAGTTAAATCCTCCATTCCCAGTGACATCCTGGTAAATCTCTTCTGAATCCTCTCCAGCTTAATAATATCCTTCCTATAACAGGGTGACCAGAACTAGACCCAGTACTCCAGAAGAGGCCTCACCAACATCCTGTCCAACCTCAACATGACGTCCCAACTCCTATACTCAAAAGTCTGAGCAATGATGGCAAGTGTGCTAAACAACTTCTTAACCACCCTGTCTACATTTGGACGCAATGTTTGAAAAGACCATTCGAGGACAGAATCTGTTTGTTAAAACACAGCCATTAAATCTCTCTGCTGGGCAAAGTCTGCGATAGCCCCAAATTAATTGGGCCCAGAATACTTATCAAAAGGAATCTTTGAAATTGGACGTATTAGTGTCATGGTCTGGTCAATCATTACATCTCAAGGCAGGTCAGGCTTGCATAGAGTAAAAAGTATTTGATTAACAGAAGGATATACCCACATTGGGGATAGACATTGAATTCTCCAGCAATTTACTTCGAAGGATTTGGAATGACTCATTGCATCTGAATCTCGATAATGACACAGTTGCCTAAATTCAATATTCAGTATGTCTTTTCAAAATGATATATTCCTCAGTTCGTTTAGATCAATAAATTCTCCTCATCATAGAGCATAGATGAGTGCTCAGACCAACCGTGTAGCAAAGAGATTTGTATTTTACAGCTCACTGTCTCTTTCCACACTGCTTTCAAGAACTGGATCTCTGAAATTAAAGATATCACCTTTGCTGCTATGACTTTTTTCTGTGGAGCAAATAGATCAGGACCTTGATCAGATGGGCCAATGGGCCGCTGAGTGGCAGATGGAGTTTAAATTTGATAAATGTGAGGTACTGCGTTTTGGAAAGACAAATCAGAGCAGGACTTATACACTTAATGGGGAGTGTTGCTGAACCAAATTTGAGGAAGGACATTCTGGCTATTGAGGGAGTGCAGCATAGGTTCACGAGGTCAATTTCTGGAATGGTGGGGCTATCATATGTTGAAAGATTGGAGCGACTGGGCTTGTATACACTTGAGCTTAGAAGGATGAGAGGGGATCTGATTGAGACGTATAAAATCATTAAAGGATTGGACACTTTGAAGGCAGGAATCATGTTTCTGCTGATGGGTGAGCCCAGAACCAGAGGACACAGTTTAAAAATAAGGAGTAGGCTATTTAGAACAGAGTTGAGGAGAAATGTCTTCACCCAGAGTGGGGGCTATATGGAATGCTCTGCCCCAGAAGGCAGTGGAGGTCAAGTCTCTGGATATTTTCAAGAAAGAGATGGATAGAGCTCTGAAAGATAGTGGAATCAAGGGTTATGGGGATAAGGCAGGAACAGGATACTGATTGTGGATGATCAGCCATGATCATAATGAATAGTGGTGCTGGCTCAAAGGGCTGAATGGCCTACTCTTGCAGCTATTGTCTATTGTTGAACCAAGAGATCTTGGAGCGCAGGTTCATAGTTCCTTGAAGGTGGAATCGCAGGTAAGCGGGGCAGGGTGATGAAGAAGGCATTTGGTATGCTTTCCTTTATTGGTTACATGGGATGTAGAGGTGCTGATGTCGGATTGGGGTGGACAAAGTCAGAAGTCACACACGACATTAGGTTATTGTCTAACAGATTTATTTGAAATCACAAGCTTACAAAGCGCTGCTTCTTCACTTACCTGATGAAGGAGCGACATTCCGAAAGCTTGTGATTTCAAACAAACCTGCTGGACTATAACCTGTGTGACTTTGGACTTTATTAGTCAGTGCATTGAGTAAAGGAGTTGGGATTTCGTGTTGTGGCTGTACAGGACACTGGTTAGGCCACTTTTGGAATACTGCATTCAATTCTGGTCTCCCTACTACAGGAAACACGTTGTGAAACTTAGAAGGATTTAGAAAAGATTTACAAGTATGTTGCCATGGTTGGAGGGTTTGTGAAGCTGAACAGACTGGGGCTGTTTTCCCTGGAGCATCAGAGGCTGAGGGGTGACCTTATAGAGGTTTATAAAATCATGAGGGGCATGGATAGGGTAAATAGACAAAGTCTTTTCCCTGGGGTGGGGCAGTCCAAAACTGGAGGTTTAATGTGAGAGGGGAAAGATTTAAAAGGGACCTGAGGGGTGCCTTTTTCACTCAGAGGGTGGTACATGTATGGAATGAGCTGCCAGAGGAAGTGATGGAGGCTGGTACAATTACAGCATTTAAAAGGCACCTGGAAGGGTGCATAGAGAGGAAAGGGTTTAGAGGGATGTGGGCCAAATGCTGACAAATGGGACTAGATTAATTTAGGCTATCTGGTCAGCATGGACGAGTTGGACTGAAGGGTCTTTGTCTGTGCTGTACATCTCTATGACTCTTTGAGAATGAACAATGGCTGTGGGGAATGAGTTGAACAATTCACATTCTGAATGTGGTAGGTCCAACATGTGTTCAAACAAAGCTGCATTATCACTAGCTCGACGTTACTCTTTGCAAAATCAAACCAAGTTCAGAGGCATAGGAACACATTTGATCAGGGATCATAGGATAATGGGAGGCCATTCAGCCCTTCGAGCCTAGTCCGATGTCAGGCCTGGTCGTCAGTCTCAGTGCTCTGTTCTGACATTATTGCAACACTCCATATTATCATCAGAAATATGCCAATAGAACATGGAACTGTACAGCACAGGAACGTGCCCTTCAGCCCACAATGTGACACCAAATTAAACTAATCCCTTCTGCCTGCTCTTGGTCCATATCCCTCCATTTCTCGCATATTCATGTCCTTATCTAAAAGCCACTTAAACGCCCCTATCATATCTGCCTCCACCACCACCCCCAGCAGCACTTTCCACTCTCTTATCATTCTCTGTGTAAAAAACTTGCCCCTCACCTCCTCTGAACTTTTCCCCTCTCACCTCAAATGCATGTCCCCAATAATTAGACATTTCAACTCTGGGAAAATGATTCTGGCTGTCAACCCTATCTTATCATTTTAAAGACTTCCATCAAGTCTCCCCTCAGCCTCCGCCGCTCCAGGGAAAACAACCTGAGTTTCTCCAGCTCTCCCCATAGCTCACACCCTCGAGCCCAGGCAGCATCCTCTTCTGCACCCTCTCCAAAGCCTCCACATCTTTCCTGGAATGTGGCAACCAGGATTGGATGCAATGTCTGTTTCAAATTTAATTGTTGATCTTCCACCACCCTGTAGGTTACAGAATTCCAAAAACCCAATCCCCTCTGAGTGTAGAAATTCCTCCTCATCTCGATTCATAATAACTTGGCCTTTAAATGTTTGAATTATGTACCTGGATATGGCATAGTTTGCTGGAGACTTCATGGATTTACTTGCATATTTTCCGATACTAGGTGTACATTTGGGACACTTTAACAGAAATATCTTAAAATAAAACTAATTTGTAGTTGATCAAATCAAAATGTCTTTTATTTGTCTTAATCCATTTTAGATTCAACACATTTTATAAACCTTATAGAGGTTTATAAAATCATGAGGGGCATGGATAAGGTAAATAGACAAGGTCTTTTCCCAAGGGTGTGGGAATCCCGAAACTAGAGGGCATAGGTTTAAGATTAGATTAGATTAGATTACTTACAGTGTGAAAACAGGCCCTTCGGCCCAACAAGTCCACACCGCCCCGCCGAAGCGCAACCCACCCATACCCCTACATCTACCCCTTACCTAACCCTACGGACAATTTAGCATGGCCAATTCACCTGCCCTGCACATCTTTGGACTGTGGGAGGAAACCGGAGCACCCGGAAGAAACCCACGCAGACACGGGGAGAATGTGCAAACTCCACACAGTCAGTCGCCTGAGGCGGGAATTGAACCCGGGTCTCTGGCGCTGTGAGGCAGCAGTGCTAACCACTGTGCCACTGTGCCGCCCACCGTGAGTGGGGAAAGATATAAAAGAGACCTAAGGGGCAACATTATTTGCACAGGATGTGGTGCGTATATGGAAGGAGCTGCCAGAGGAAGTGATGGAGGCTGGTACAATTACAGCATTTAAAAGACATCTGGATGCATGCATAGATAGGAAGGGTTTAAAGGGATATGGGCCGTGTGCTGGGAAATTGGATTAGATTAGGTTGGGATAGCTAGTTGACATGGACAAGTTGGACCGAAGGGTCTGTTTCTGTGCTGTACATCTCTATGTCTCTATTTTATGAAATTAAACAAAATACTTACATCATAAGGAAGTCCCATTGTTGGGGCGGAATGAGGAAAAGATGCTGTTACTGATTATTGGGGAGAATTAATTAATCTGCAGCACTTTCTATTTGACAATTGGGATCTGGTTAGATTAGATTACTTACAGTGTGGAAACAGGCCCTTCGGCCCAACAAGTCCACACCGCCCCGCCGAAGCGCAACCCACCCATACCCCTACCCTAACACTACGGGCAATTTAGCATGGCCAATTCACCTGACCTGCACATCTTTGGACTGTGGGAGGAAACCGGAGCACCCGGAGGAAACACACGCAGACACTGGGAGAACGTGCAAACTCCACACAGTCAGTCGCCTGAGGTAGGAATTGAACCCGGCTCTCTGGCGCTGTGAGGCAGCAGTGCTAACCACTGTGCCACCGTGCCACCCACAAAGTTTTTCTTTAAAAGTTAAATAAACTTTCCAATTCATGTCATTTTCTGTTCATCTCTTTTAACTCTCTGGTGGAGTTCTTTCCTTCACCAGAACATAAGTTACAGGGATAGAGTGGGGAATGGGTCTCGGAGGGTTGCTCTTCAGAGGGTCAGTATGGACTTGGTGAGCTGAATGGCCTGCTTTTACACTGTTGGGATTCTATGATTCTATCAGTTTTCTCTCTTTTCTGGTATATATCCAATTTTATACAATATGCTGCTGCAAACAAAGTCAACCTGACTACTTATAAATTTGCACTAATCTTAGTAGTTAACTATCAACTATCATTAACCAGTGCCTTCTTCATGGCAACATCTGTCCCATTGCATGACACTTACAAACTAATCACAACACTCCTCTAATATAATATAGACATTTCCTTTCCGTTAAATTGCTTTTCTTGTAAATTGTCCTGATGAGTACAAGACAATACACCCTTGACAAAATGTTTTTTGACAGTCTTATTAGCATTACTCAAATTCTAAATTGCAAAACAACTGAATCAAACATTGTTGCAATTTTTTATGAAACTTCACTTCATATCTTGAAACAATTCTCACTGATTTTGGAACAAGAGTGGTTTAGCTGTTTGACATTACCTTGTCTGCTCTCCTCTGAAACTGTTATGCTCACTCTTGTGAAAACAATTGTCCCTAAATGACATTAGTGCAGAATTGGTATCTTACTGAAACCATTAATTGAGTTAAAACAATATTGCTATCTGGTTAATGATCACATCTCAGAGTAGGACATCAAAAGATGCAGGAGGAAGCCATTCGGCCCTTCGAGCCTGCCCCACCATTCAATATGATCACGGCTATTCATGCAATCACAGTATCCCATTCCCACCCTCTCTCCATCACCCCTAGATCCCTTTAGCCACAACAGCCACATCTGGCTCCCCCTTGAATATATCGAACAAATCGGTCTCAACAGCTTCCTGTGGGAGAGAATTCCACAGGTTCTCAACTCTCCGAGTGAAGGAATTCTTCCTCATCCCAGTCCTGAATGGCTTACCTCTTATTCGTAGACTGTGACCCCTAGTTCTGGTCTTCCCCCAGCATCAGGAACATTCTTCCTGCATCTAGCCTATCCAGTCCCAACAGGATTTTACATGTTTCTATGAGATCCCCCTTCATTCTTTGAAATTCCAGTGAGTACAAGCCCAGTCGATCCAGCCTTTCCTTATATATCAGTCCTGCCATCCCGGGAATCAGTCTGGTGAACCTTCACTGGACTCCCTCAATAGCAAGAATGTCTTTCCTCAGAATAGGAGACCAAAATGGTCTCAGTACTTAAGGTGTGGCCTCACCAAGGCTCTGTATAAATGCAGTATAAGGACCGAGCTGAGTTACATAGATCATAAGCAAACGTAGAGTCCCCGCAGTATGGAAGCAGTCCATCAAGTCCACAACAAACCTCTGAAGATCATCCAACCCAAACACACCCCCACTTCTATCCCTGTATTTCCCATGGATAAATCCACGTAGCCTGTACATCCCTGGACACTATGGGACAATTTAGCACAGCCAATCCACCCTAACCCGCACATCCCTGGACACTATGGGACAATTTAGCATGGCCAATCCACCCTAACCTGCACATCCCTGGGCACTATGGGACAATTTAGCACGGCCAATCCTCCCTAGCCTGCACATCCCTGGGCACTATGGGACAATTTAGCACGGCCAATCCACCCTAACCTGCACATCCCTGGACATTATGGGACAATTTAGCATGGCCAATCCACCCTAACCCGCACATCCCTGGACATTATGGGACAATTTAGCATGGCCAATCCACCCTAACCTGCACATCCCTGGGCACTATGGGACAATTTAGCACGGCCAATCCACCCTAACCTGCACATCCCTGGACATTACGGGACAATTTAGCATGGCCAATCCACCCTAACCCGCACATCCCTGGACATTATGGGACAATTTAGCATGGCCAATCCACCCTAACCTGCACATCCCTGGGCACTATGGGACAATTTAGCATGGCCAATCCTCCCTAACTTGCACATCTTTGCACTGTGGAAGGAAACCCATGCAGCAAATGTGCAACCTCCACACTGAGAGTCACCTGAGGGTGGAATTGAACCCAAGTCCCTGGCACTGTGAGGTGACGGATGTAATTATACATTCACATCATAATGAACACCCACGGATAACCTCAAAACATCGGCGGAACCCATTGTCCCATGGAACCAGCTCACTCAATGTTGAAACACACAGCAATTAGACAAGTTGAGTCTTGAATGATTTATTTCTGTCTACTTTCCCTCCCACCTTTTCTGCTGACTGATTGAACATTCCGGAGGTTTCTGTGGTTCACTATGGGTTTTCCCACTATTGTCTTCATTAGGGATGTCAGTCCTGTCCAATATTGTTGGAACCACAGTCAAGAGAGGCCACAGATTGGAATTTGCTCTGCTTCTCTCTCAGTTTCAGCGGTAGATCTAGTTAATACTCAGGGCTTCTCAAATGTCATCTTTCACTCTATATTCTGCTCACAAGGTATATCTATTTGATGACCAATAATGTTAAAACAGAGAATTCAGCCAAAGCATATGGGATGACCCAGTGGCTCAGTGATTAGCACTGCTGCCTCACACTGCCAGGAACCCTGGTTTGATTACAGCCTCGGGCGGCTTTCTGTGTGGAGTTTGCACATTCTCCCTGTGTCTGCGTGGATTTCCTCCGGGTGCTCCGGTTTCCTCCCACACACCAAAGATGTGCAGGTTAGATGAATTGGTTATGCTAAATTGCCCCGTAGAGTTAGGTGCATTAGTTAGGGGGAATGGGTCTGGGTCTGGGTGGGTTACTCTTCAGACTAGTTGGGCCAGAGGGCCTGTTTGCACACTAAAGGGAATCTAAACGGGAAATGTTCAGGGGACCAGTACACAGATTTGTGTTTGTCTATCACCAGCAGCTGTTATTGCTCACACACATTCTGCCCTGAATCCTTTGTAGGAGCCCATTCCTAAAATTAAAGCTAATTCCTTTTCAAACAAAACCTTTCCCTGTGGAGCGAAGAGTGTTTACTTGAACAGCCTCTGCAGAGAGCCAATCAAACATTTGCATTTTCAGCTCAATCAGTTTCCATTCAGTAATGACACAGACTGGGACATCGTGGTGTCTTTTCCAGAATTAAATCGATTATAGATACATGGGATCAAAAGACAACTATTTGGCCTTTGCATCGGTTCAACTATTCTAGACCAAGGCTGGTCATCTATCTCAATGCCATCTTCCTGCCACATCCCCATATCCTTTGATATGAGGAGAAACTAGAAACGTGTCTTGAAGGTTTTCAATGACGGAGCTTCCAATATCCTGTCGGGGAGAGAATTCTAAAGATTCACGCCTCCACCAACCACCCCGCTCCCCCCACCAAAACCCCCCGCCCCCAACACCAGTGGAGAAATTCCTCCTCATTTCGATTCAAAATGACTTGGCTGTTGGACGTTTGAATTGTGTGCTCACGTTGGGTGGAGAGGTGGGCTGAGGTGGGATGCTCTTTGAGGTTCAGTGTGGACTCAATGGGCCGACTGTCCTGCTTCCACACTCTAGGGATTCTATACTAGGATATTGACCCGCCCTGCTAGTAACGTGACACATGCTCGTCAGTATCTTTAGACACGAACAGTATATTTCAGACAATTTAACAAGGCATTCTTAAAATGTAATTAGTGGTTCAACAACTCGACACTTACTCATTAAACTATTTCTTCACATCACTTTTAGATAAACAAGTTTATGAAAGTAAAGACAATACCTGCACTATAATGAGGTCCTAGTGTTGGGGAGGAAAAAGAAAGATGATGTTACTGAACATTGCAGGCAATTAATTGGAAAATTACATTTTCAGCACTTTCCATTTAATTGGGGTTCAATCAGAACTGAACAGATTATCGGCTGGAATTACTCTTCGAGCATTGTTATCTTTCAAATTTGTATTTATTTTATCATAATTTATTCACCTCTTCTACTTCTCTAATGGATATCTAGTTATTCATATCGTACGTTTTCTTTCAATAACAGAATGAATTTGTTCAATGGACAATTGAGTTTGGAAGATAAAATTCACTTAGTTAATAGATGTCCGACAAAAGCATGCAAACAACGCTGCACTGACCCTCTGGAGAGTAACCCACCCAGAGTCACCCTCTTACCTTATCCCTGTAACCCTGCATTTCCCATGGCTAACCCATCCCTCGACACTATGGGTAGCATAGCAATGCCGATCCAGCTTAACCTGCGCATCTTTGGACAGTGGGAGGAAACCAGAGCATCCAGAGGAAAACTACGCAGACACTGAGAGAATGTGCAAACTCCACACAAGCAGTCACCACGGAATTGAATCAGATCCCTGGTGCTGTGAGACAGCAGTGCTAACCGCTGAGTCATCATGCAGCCCACTTTTGCAACAAAACTTTGCAACAAAGGAATGTTCAGGGTATTGTTAGAGTGAAGAGGCTTGCGTTTATCTGTCACCAACGTCTTTATCGCCTATTCTCTACGTCCTCATTCCTTTGGAGAAACTGATTTCTAAAATTAGAGACAATCACTTTGCCGTCATAACTTTTCCCTGTGGAACAAACTCATTGTGTCAATGAATGACATCTGCAGAGAGCAAATCGCATATTTACATCTTCACTTCAATCGCTTTAATATTCAGTTCATTCAGAATTGGTAAGTCTGTGAGTCTGTGTTTCTCTTTGCAGAATTAAAAGAATGATAAGTAATAGGGAACAGGAGGCTTTTGACCTCAGTCTGCCATTTCAGAACATGGCTGATCGTGTATTTCGATGCCATTATCCCACACCATGCCCATATCCCTGAATATGAGGAGAAACGGGAAACCTGTCCATTTCTGTCTTGAATTTACTCAATGACTGACCTTCCACCAGTCTCTGGGGAGAGAATTCCACAGATTCACCCCTCCCCAACACTGAGTTAAGAAATTCCTTCTCATCTCAGTTCAAAATGCCTTGGCTTTTGAACGTTAGAATAGTGTGGTCACATTGTCCCTGGATATTGACCAGCACTGAAGAAAACTGGGCACAGCAACGTCAGTATTGACAGACACCAACAATATATTTAGGACAATTTAACAGGAATTTGTTTGAATCTAGTTCACGGCTAAAAATTCAACATTTTCGTGTATTAATTAGCTTTTTTCTTTATTCCTATCACTTCTAGATCAACAGATTATTGGAATTAGAGACATTACCTGGGCCGTAACCGTGTCCCACTGTTGGAGAAAAACAAAACAGATCTGTTACTGAACATTGTAGAGAATTCATTGTAAAAGTAAGTTTTGAGGACATTCCACTGAATAGTTGACGTTCATTCAGAGTGAAACAGATTAATGATATGCAAAAATTTTAATGTACTTTCCAAATCTTATTGATGTTAATTGCAAGTTATTTATCTCTTCTAACTTTGTAATGACTATCAAACGATTCACATTGACCATTTTCTCTAGATCTTCTCATGATAAAATGTATTTGGTCCAGGGACAAATACGGTTAGAATCAAAAATATTCACCCAATTAATAATTTGCAACAAAACAATGGTTAGAATCAAAAATTCATTCAATTAATACTTTGCAAAAAAAAAATAGATGTTAATATTCAGGGTATTGTTATTGGAAAGGAGTTTGTGTCTGTCATCAAAACCGTTTTAGGTCACTCTCTCTGCCCTTGTTCCTTTGGAGAAATTGGTATCTAAAATTAAAGACAATACCTTTTCCACCATAACCTTTCCCTGTGGAACAAACACTTTGTGTCAATGAACGGTGTCTGCAGAGAGTCAATCACATATTTACATTTTCAGCTCAATCGGTTTAACATTTGATTAATTCAGAATTACCCAGTCTGGGCGTCTGTGTTTCCCTTCGCAAAATTGAATGAATGATAGATACATGGGAACAGGAGAAGGCTACTCAGCCTTTTGATCCTATTCTGCCAATTTAGTGCCTGGCTCGTCATCTATCTCAATGACATGTTGCCACACCACACCAATGTTCCTTGACATGAGAGGTAATTGGAAATCTGTCAGTTTCTGTCTTGAATTTACTCAGTGACTGATCTTCCACCAACCTCTGGGGGGAGAGAATTTCAAAGTTTCAGCCCCACCACGAGTGAAGAAATTTCTCCTTATTTCAGTTAAAAATGCCTTGACCTTTCAACATTGGAATAGTGTACTCATATTGTCCCTGGACATTGACTAGTCCTGATGGACATTACCATCAGTATCTTCACACACCAACAATGTATTTGGGACAAGTTAACAAGGATTTGTTTGAATCTCGTTCATGGCTAAAAACTCAACTTTTCCATTGATAGTTTGGACTATTTCTTTGTTCCTATTGCTTTTTGATCAACAAATCTCTGGAATTAAAGACATTGCCTGGACTGTAAAGAGGTCCCACTTTTGAAGAAAAGCAAAACACATCTGTCACGGAACTTTGTAGGGAAATAACTGTAAAGTTGTATTTATAGCCCTTTCTCTTGAATAGTTGGGGTGCATTCATAGCTAATTAGCTTATTGATTATACTTACGATTATAAAATATTAATGTATTTTCAAATTCTTATTGACTTTATTCATCTCTTCAAACCTTCAAATGGACGTTCACCTATTCATATTGCATATTTTCCCTTTATGTTCTGATATTAGTATGTATTTGGACCATGGCCAAATATAGTTACAATTTTAAAAATTCACCCAATTAATACTTTGCAACACAACAATTGATGCTAATGTACAGACTACTGTTATGGGAGCAGGGTATGAGTCTGTCTGTCATCAAAATTGTTTATTGTTCGCTCTCTCTCTCTGCCCTCATTCATTTGAAGAAACCAATTTCAAAAATTAAAGACAATATCTCTTCCATCATAATCTTTCACTGTGGAACAAGCACATTGTGTCAATGAATGGCTTTTGCAAAGAATCAATCACACATGTATATCTTCAGCTCAATCAAGTTAACATTTGGTTCATTCAGAAACTCTCAGTCAGGGTGCTTGTATTTCTCTTTGCAGAATTAAAAGAATAATACACACATGGGATCAGCAGAAGGCTCTTTAACTGTTTAAACCTATTCTGGCATTTTAGTGTGCAGCTGGTCATCAATCTGAATGCCATGTTCCCACACTGTGCCCATATCAAATGATATCAGAAATTGAAAATCTGTCAGTTACTGATCTTCCACCAGCCTCTGGGGGAGTGAATTCCAAAGATTCACACCCCACCCCGCCGGTCCGCAGGGAAGAAATTCCGGCTCATCTCAGTTCAAAATGCCTGAAGGCTTTTCAATGTTGAAATAGTGTGCTCACGTTATCCCAGGATATTGACAAGTCCTGATGGAGATTTGACACATTGCTAACAGTATCGACAGACACCAACAGTATATTTAGGACAATTTAACAGGGAACTGTTTGAATCTAGTTCACGGCTAAAAATTCAACATTATCGTGTATTAATTAGCTTTTTTCTTTATTCCTATCACTTCTAGATCAACAGATGATTGGAATTAGAGACATTACCTGGGCCATAACCGTGTCCCACTGTTGGAGAAAAACAAAACAGATCTGTTACTGAACATTGTTGAGAATTCATTGGAAAATAATATTTTCAGCACTTTCTGCTGAAACATTGAGGTTCATTCAGAGCTAAATAGATTATTGATAAGGATAATTACTTGAAGGTTTTAATCTACTTTCCAAATCTTATTGATTTTAATTGCAATTTATTCATCTCTTCTAACTTTCTAATTACTATCAAACAATTCACATTGCCAATTTTCTCTGTATCTTCTCAAAATAAAATGTATTTGGTCCAGGGTCAAATGTAGTTCAAAACAGAAAATTCACCCAAGTAATACTTTGCAACAGAATAATAGATACTAATGTTCGGGATATTGTTATCGGAAAGGGGTTTGTGTCTGTCTGTCATCAAAACTGCTTTGAGGTCACTCTTTCTGCCCTAGACCCTTTGGAGAAATTGAACAACGTTTGCAGAGAGTCAAGCACATACTTACATTTTCAGTTCAAACGCTTAACATTTGGTTCATTCAGAATTACCCAGCCTGGGGGTCTGTGTTTCTCTTCGCAAAATTAAATGAATGATAGATACATGGGAACAGGAGAAGGCTACTCAGCCTTTTGAGCCTATTCTGCCATTTTAGTGCATAGCTAATCATCTATCTCAATGCCATGTTGCCACACCACACCAATGTCCCTTGATATGAGGAGAAGTTGGATGTCTGTCAGTTTCTATCTTGAATTTACTTAATAACTGATCTTCCACCAGCCTCTGGGTGAGAGAATTTTAATGTTTCACCCCCACACTGCAAAGAGAAATACAAGCACCCTGACTGAGAATTTCTGAATGAACCAAATGTTAACTTGATTGAGCTGAAGATATACATGTGTGATTGATTCTTTGCAAAAGCCATTCATTGACACAATGTGCTTGTTCCACAGTGAAAGGTTATGATGGAAAAGGTATTGTCTTTAATTTTTGAAATTGGTTTCTTCAAACGAATGAGGGCAGAGAGAGAGAGAGCGAACATTAAACAATTTTGATGACAGACAGACTTCTATTTCAGTTCAAAGTGCCTTGGCTTTTCAACATTAGAATCGTGTGCTCTTATTGTCCCGATATTGACTAGTCCTGATGGTGATTTGACATATTACCATCAGTATGTTCGGATGCTATCAATGTATTTAGGACAATTTATCAGGGATTTGTTTGAATCTTGTTTACGGTTATAAACTCAACATTATCATTTATGGACTGGATTATTTCTTTGTCCCTATCACTTTTAGATCAACAAATTTATTGAATTAACGATATTGCCTGGTCTGTAAATAGGTCCCACTTTTGAAGAAAAGAGAAACACATCTGTTACAGACTTTGTGGAGAAATAATTATAAAATTATATTTTCAACCCTTTCCCATGAAGAGTTGGGGTTCATTCAGAGATAAATAGCTGATCGATTATAGTTATGATTTAAAACTGTTAATGTATTTTCAAATTCTTATTGATTTTAATAATCTCTTCAAACCTTCTAATGAATATTAATCTATTTGTATTACATATTTTCCCTTTAAGTTCTGATAGTAACATGTATTTGGACCATGGGCAAATATGGTTATAATGTAAAGATTCACCCAATTAATACTTTGCAACAAAATAATTGATGTTAATTGCATATTACTGTTATAGGAGCAGGATTTGAGTCTGTCTGTCATCAAAACTGTTTATTGCTCTCTCTCCCTCTCTGCCCTCATTCGTTTGGAGGAACCAGTTTCAAAAATTAAACACAATGCCTTTTCTGTCAAAAATTTTCACTGTGTAACAAATACATTGTGTCAATGAATGGTGTTTGCAAATACTCAATCATGCATGTACATCTTCAGCACAATCAGATAACATTTGGTTCATTCAGAATTATCCAGTCAGGGTGCCTGTGAATCACTTTGCCGAATTCAAAGAAAAATACATGCATGGGAACAGGAGAAGGCTGTTCAGCCCATTGAACATATTCTGTCATTTTAGTGTGTGGCTGATCATCAATCTTAATGCCATGTTCCCACACCATACCCATATCAGTTGATATGAGGAGAAATTGGAAATCTGTCAGTTTCTGCCTTGAATTTACTCAATGGCTGATCTTGCACCAGTCTCTGGGGGAGAGAATTCCAAAGATTCACACCCCACCCCCCATCAACCTGAGGGAAGACGGAGTTAAAAATCACACAACACCAGGTTATAGTCCAACAGGTTTAATTGGAAGCACTAGCTGTCAGAGCGCTGCTCCTTCATCAGGTGGTTGTGGAGGACACAATTGTAAGGCACAGAATTTATAGCAAAAATTTACAGTGTGGCTTACAACTAACACTATGGGCAATTTAGCATGCCCAATTCACCTGACCTGCACATCTTTGGAGTGTGGTAGGAAACCCACGCAGACACGGGGAGAACATGCAAACTCCACACAGAGAGTCAGGAATTGAACCCGGATCTCTGGTGCTGTGAGGTAACAGTGCTAGCCACTGTACCACCACGCCGCCCACTAATATTGACCAGTCCTGATGGAGACTCTACACATTATTATCACTATCATCAGACAGCAACAATATATTTAGGACAATTTAGCAGGGATTTGTTTGAATCTGATTCATGACTAAAAACTCAACATTATAATTTATTCATTAGCTTTTTTTCTTTATTCCTAACACTTTCAGATCAATAGATCAATAGAATTAAAAACATTACCTGGACCGTAACCAGGTCCCACTGCTGGAGAAAAACAAAACAGATCTGTTACTGAACATTGTAGAGAATTCATTGGAAAATCATATTTTCAGCACTTTCTGCTGAAACATTGAGGTTCATTCAGAGCTAAACAGATTATCTATAAGGGTTACTAACTGAAAATGTTAATGTACTTTCCAAAAATCTTATTGATTTTAATTGCAAGTTAATCATATCTTCTCATGTCCTATTAACCATCAAATGATTTCCATTGCCAACTTTCTCAATATCTTCTCATAATGAAATGTAATTGGTCCCTGGCCAAATACGGTTAGGATCAAAACAATTCACCCAATTAATACTTTGCAACGAAATAATAGATCCTAATGTTCAAGGTATTGTTTATGGAAAAGGGTTTGTGTCTGTCTGTCATTAAAACTGTTTTTAGCTCACTCTTTGCCCTAGTTCCTTTGGAGAAATTGATTTCTAAAATTAAAAACAATACCATTGCCATTATAACCTTTCCCTGTGGAACAAACACATTGTATCAATGAATGACATCTACAGAGAGTGGATTTAAAGTGGTGCTGGAAAAACACAGCAGGTCAGGCAGCATCCGAGGAACAGGAAAATCGACATTTCAGGCAAAAGCCCTTCATCAGGAATGAAGGGCTTTTGCTCAAAATGTCGATTACCTTGCTCCTCGAATGCTTCCTCACTTCTTGTGTTTTTGCAGCACCACTCTGAAATCTAGATTCTCATCTCCAGTATCTGCAGTCCTCACTTTCGCAACATCTACAGAGAGTGGTCAATCGCACATTTACATTTTCAGTTTAATCGGTTTAACATTTGGTTCATTCAGAATTACCCAGTCTGGAGGTCTGTGTTTCTCTTCACAAAATTAAATGAATGATAGATACATGGGAACAGGAGAAGGCTACTCAGCTTTTTGATCCTATTCTGTCATTTTAGTGCATGGCCAATCATCTATCTCATTGCCATGTTGCCACACCACACCAATGACCCTTGATATGAAGAGAAATTGGAAATCTGTCAGTTTCTGTCTTGAATTTACTCAATGATTGATCTTCCATCAGATTTGGGGGGAGAGAATTTCAATATTTCACCCCCACGCTGAGTGAAGAACATTCTCCTATTTCAGTTCAAAATGCCTTGGCTTTTCAATATTGGAATTGTGTGCTCTTATTGTCCCGGGATATTGACCAGTCCTGATGGAGATTTGACATATCACCATCAGCATGTTCAGACACTAACAATGTATTTAGGACAATTTACTAGGGATTTGTTTGAATCTAGTTTATAGTTGTAAACTCAACATTATCATTTATTGACTGGACTATTTCTTTGTCGCTATCACTTTTAGATCAACAGATCGATTGAATTAAAGACATTGCCTGGACCGTAAAGAGGTCCCACTTTTGAAGAAAAGCAAAACACATCTGTTACAGAACTTTGGAGAGAAATAATTGTAAAATTATACTTTCAGGCCTCCCCCTTGAATAGTTTGGGTTCATTCAGAACTAATTAGCTTAATGATTATAATTACAATTTAAAATGTTAATGCATTTTTAAATTCTTATTGATTTTAATCATCTCTTCAAACATTCTAATGGACATTAATCTATTCATATTACAGATTTTCCCTTTATGTTCTGATAATAACATGCATTTGGAACATGGCCAAAGATAGTTGGAATAAAAAAAATTATTCATTTAAAATTTTGCAACAAAACAATTGATACTAATGTGCATGTTACTGTTATCGGAGCAGGATTTGAGTCTGTCTGTCATCAAAACCATTTATTACTCTCCCCTCTGCCCTCATTCATTTGGAGGAACTGATTTTGAAAATTAAAGACAATACCTTTTCCGTCATAATCTTTCACTGTGGAACAAGCACATTGTGTCAATGAATGGTTTTTGCAAATATTCAATCACACATGTACATCTTCACTTCAATCAGTTAACATTTGGTTCATTCAGAATTACCCACTGAGGGTGGCTGTGTTGCTCTTTGCAGAATTAAAAGAATAATACATACATGGGAACAAGAGAAGGCTCTTTAGCTGTTTGAACCTATTCTGCCATTTTAGTGTGTGGCTGATCATCAAACTCAATGCCATGTTCCCACACCGTGCGCATATCAGTTGATATGAGGAGAAATTGAAAATCTGTCAGTTTCTGTCTTGAATTTACTCAATGACTGATCTTCCACCAGCCTCTGGGGGAGAGAATTCCAAAGATTCACACCCCCAGCCCGCCCAACTCGAGTGAAGAAATTCCTCTCATCTCAGTTCAACGTGCTTGAAGGCTTTTCAATGTTGGAATAATGTGCTCTCATTGTCTCTGGATATTGACAGTCCTGATGGAGACTTGACACATTCCTATCACTATCATCAGACAGCAACAATATATTTAGGATAATTTAACAGGGATTTGTTTGAATCTAGTTCATGGCTAAAAACTCAACAGTATCATTGATTGATTAGCTTTTTTCTTTATTCCTATCACTTTTAGATCAATAGATCATTGGAATTAAAGGCATTACCTGGACCGTAACCGGGTCCCACTGTTGGAGAAAAACAAAACAGATCTGTTACTGAACATTGTAGAGAATTCATTGGAAAATAATATTTTCAGCACTTTTTGCTGAAACATTGAGGTTCATTCAGAGCTAAACAGATTATCTATAAGGGTTACTAACTGAAGATTTCAATGTACTTTCCAAATATTAATTGGAAAGTCATATTTTGAGTATTTTCTGCTGAAATGTTGAGGTTCATTCAGAGCTCAACAGATTGATAATACTGGTTAATATTCGAAAATTTTAATGTACTTTCTGAATCTTATTGTTTTTAATTCTAACGTTCTCTTGACTATCAAACAATTCACATTGCCAATTTTCTCTCGAACTTCTCATAAAGAAAAGTATTTGGTCCAGCTTCAAATATGGTTCGAATCAAAAAATTCACCTAATTAACAGTTTGCAACAAAACAATAGATGCTAATGTTCAGAGTATTGTTATCAGAAAGGAGTTTGTGTCTGTCTGTCATCAAAAAAGTTTTAGGTCACTCTCTCTGCCCCAGTTCCTTTGGAGAAATTGGTATCTAAAATTAAAGACAATACCATTGTCATTGTAACGTTTCCCTGTGGAACAAACACATTGTGTCAATGAATGGTGTCTGCAGACAGTCAATCGCACATTTATATTTTCAGCTCAATTGGTTTAACGTTTGATTCATTCAGAATTACCCAGACTGGGGGGTCTGTGTTTCTCTTTGAAATATTAAATGAATGATAGATACAAGGGAACAGGAGAAGGCTACTCAGCCTTTTGACCCTATTTTACTGCAAGGCTAATCATCTATCCCAGAGCCATGTTACAACGCCACACCAATGTGCCTTGATATGAGGAGAAATTGGAAACCTGTCAGTTTCTGCCTTGAATTTACTCAATGACTGATTTTCCACCAGCCTCTAGTGGACAGAATTTCAAACCTTCACCCCCAGGCTGAGTGAAGAAATTTCTTTTTATTTCAGTTCAAAATGCCTTGGTTTTTTAAAAATTGGGACAGTGTGATCATATTGTCCCTGGATTTTGACTAGTCCTTATGAAGATTTGAAACATTACCATCTGTATGTTCTGACACCAACAATGTATTTTGGACAATTGAACAAAGATATGTTTGAATCCAGTTCATGGCTAAAAACTCAGTATTATCATTTATGGATTGGACAATTTCATTTTTCCTACTGAACTTAGAATTGAAGACATTGCCTGGACCTTAAAGAGCTCCCATCTTTGAAGAAAAACAAAACACATCTGTAACAGAACTTTGTAGAGAAATAACTGGAAAATTATATTTTCAGCTTTTTCCCTTGAATAGTTGGGGTTCATTCAGAGCGAATAGCTGAACAGTTATAGTTGTGAATTTAAAATGTTCATGCATTTTCAAATTCTTATTGATTTTACTCATCTCTTCAAACATTCTAATGGACATTATGGACATAAGAAGATGTAATTCATTTATGTTCTGATACTAATATGGATTTGGACCATTGCCAAATATGGTTAGAATAAAAATTCATCCAATTGATATTTTGCAACAAAACAATTGATACGAATGCACAGGCTACTGTATAGGAGCAGGGTTTGAGTCTGTCTGTCATCAGAACTGTTTATTACTCTCCCTGTCTGCCATCATTCGTGTGGGAGGACTAATTTGAAAAATGGAGGACGATGCCTTTTCCGTCATAATCTTTCACTGTGGAACAAGCACATTGTGTCAATGAATGGTTTTTGCAAATATTCAATCACACATGTACATCTTCACTTCAATCAGTTAACATTTGGTTCATTCAGAATTACCCACTGAGGGTGGCTGTGTTGCTCTTTGCAGAATTGAAAGAATAATACATACATGGGAACAGGTGAAGGCTCTTTAGCTGTTTGAACCTATTCTGCCATTTTAGTGTGTGGCTGATCATCAATCTCAATGCCATGTTCCCACACCGTGCGCATATCAGTTGATATGAGGAGAAATTGAAAATCTGTCAGTTTCTGTCTTGAATTTACTCAATGACTGATCTTCCACCAGCCTCTGGGGGAGAGAATTCCAAAGATTCACACCCCCAGCCCACCCAACTCGAGTGAAGAGATTCCTCTCATCTCAGTTCAACGTGCTTGAAGGCTTTTCAATGTTGGAATAATGTGCTCTCATTGTCTCTGGATATTGACAGTCCTGATGGGGACTTGACACATTCCTAACACTATCATCAGACAGCAACAATATATTTAGGATAATTTAACAGGGATTTATTTGAATCTAGTTCACGGCTAAAAACTCAACAGTATCATTGATTGATTAGCTTTTTTCTTTATTCCTATCACTTTTAGATCAATAGATCATTGGAATTAAAGGCATTACCTGGACCGTAACCGGGTCCCACTGTTGGAGAAAAACAAAACAGATCTGTTACTGAACATTGTTGAGAATTAATTGGAAAGTCATATTTTGAGTACTTTCTGCTGAAATGTTGAGGTTCATTCAGAGCTCAACAGATTGATAATACTGGTTAATATTCGAAAATTTTAATGTACTTTCTGAATCTTATTGATTTTAATTCTAACTTTCTAATGACTATCAAACAATTCACGTTGCCAATTTTCTCTCGAACCTCTCATAAAGAAAAGTATTTGGTCCAGTTTCAAATATGGTTCGAATCAAAAAATTCACCTAATTAACAGTTTGCAACAAAACAATAGATGCTAATGTTCAGAGTATTGTTATCAGAAATGAGTAAACATTTAGTTCATCCAGAATTACCCACTCAGGGTGTCTGTGTTTCTTTTTGCAGAATTAAAAGAATAATACATACACGGGAACAGGAGAAGGCTCTTTAGCTGTTTGAACCTATTCTGCCATTTTAGAGTGCGGCTGATCATCTATCTCAATGTCATGTTCCCACACCGTGCACATATCAGTTCACATGAGAGATTGAACATCTGTCAGTTTCTGTCATAGTTGGTCCAGGGTCAAATGTGGTTAGGATCAGAAAATTCACCCAATTAAGACTTTGCAACAAAACAATAAATGCTAATATTTTAAGGTATTGTTATCGGAAAGGGGTTTGTGTCTGTCTGTCATCAAAACTGTTTTAGGTCACTCTTTCTGCCCTCGTTCCTTTGGAGAAAATTATTTCTAAAATTAAAGACAATACCTTTTCCGCCATAACCTTTCCCTGTGGAACAAACACATTGTGCCAATGAACGATGTCTGCAAAGAGTCAATTGCACATTTACATTTTCAGCTCAATAGGTTTAACATTTGGTCCATTCAGAATCACCCAGTCTGGGGGTTTTGTATTTCCCTTCACAAAATTAAATGAATGATAGATACATGGGAATTTGAGAAGGCTACTCAGCCTTTTGACCCTATTCTGTCATTTAGTACATGGCTAATCATCTATCTCATTGCCATGTTGCCACACCACGCCAATGTCCTTTGATATGAGGGGGAATTGGAAATGCGTCAGTTTCTGTCTTGAATTTACTCAATGACAGATCTTTCACCAGCCGCTGGGGGGAGAGAATTTCAAACTTTCACGACCACACTGAGTGATGAAATTACTCATTATTTCAGTTCAAAATGTCTTGGCTTTTAATATTGGAATAGAATGCTCACATTGTCCCTGGATATTGACCAGTCCTGATGGAGATTTGACACATTAGAACATAGAACACAAAACGTTACAGTGCACTAGAGGTCCTTCAGCCCTCGATGTTGTGCAATCCTGTGAAATTAATCTGATGCCCATCTAACCTACACTGTTCCATTATTATCCATATGTATGTCCAATGCCCATTTATATGCCCTTAACATTGGGGAGTCTACTACTGGCCATTCCACACCCCTACTACTCTCTGAGTAAAGAAGCTACACGTTATATCTATCGTAATTCTATCATCCCTCAATTTAAAGCTGCGTCCCCTCGTGTTAGCCTTCACCATCCAAGGAAAAAGGTCTCACTGTCCACCCTATCTAACCCTCTGATTATCTTATACATCTCAATTAAGTCACCTCTCAACCTTCTTCTCTCAAATGAAAACAGCCTCAGTTCCCTCAGCCTTTCCTCGGAAGATCTTCCTTCCATACCAGGCAGCATCCGAGTAAATCTCCTCTGAACCCTTTCCAAAGCTTCCAAATCCTTCCTATAATGTGGTGACCAGAACTGCACGCAATACTCCAGGTGTGGTCTTACTAGTGTCTTCTCCAACTGAGGAATGACCTTGTAGCTCCGAAATCCAATCCCCCTACCAATAAACGCCAACACACCATATGCTTTCTTAACATCCCTATCAACCTGGGTGGCAACTTTCAGGGATTTATGCACCTGGGCACTGAGATCTCTCTATTCATCTACTCTGCCAAAAATTTAACCATGAGCCCAGTACTCTGCATTCCTGTTACTTCTTCTGAAGTGAACTACCTCACACTTTTCTACATTGAACTCCAATTACCACTTCTCAACCTAGCTCTGCATCTTCTCTATGTTCGTCTGTAACCCACAACATCCTTCAGCGCTATCCACAACTCTGCCTATCTTAGTGTCATCTGCAAATTTACCAACCCATGCTTCTACGACCACCTCCATATCATTCGACAGTTTGTCATTTATTGATTATTTATTAGTCACTTATTGATTCACTTTTTTCTTTATTCCTATCACTTTTAGATCAATAGATCATTGGAATTAAAGACATTACCTGGACCGTAGCCAGGTCCCACTGTTGGAGAAAAACAAAACAGATCTGTTACTGAACATTGTTGAGAATTAATTGGGAAATAATATTTTCAGTATTTTCTGCTGAAACGTTGAGGCTCATTCAGAGTTATACAAGTTGTTGATAATGGATTAGAGTGGCGCTGGAAAAGCACAGAAGTTCAGGCAGCATCCGGGGAGCAGTAAAATCGACGTTTCGGGCAAAAGCCCTTCATCAGGAATACGAGCAGAGAGCCTGAAGGGTGGAGAAAAAAATGAGAGGAGGGTGGGACCCTTCAGGCACTCTGCCTGTATTCCTGATGAAGGTCTTCCTCCCGAAACGACGATTTTCCTGCACCACGGATGCTGCCTGAACTGCTGTGCTTTTCCAGCATCAATCTATTCCAGAATCTGGTTTCCCGCATCTGCAATCATTGTTTTTACCTAGATTATTGATAACGGTGATTATTTGAAGATTTTCATGTACTTTCCAAAACTTATTGATTTTAATTGCAATTTACTCATCTCTTCTAACTTTCTTATCACTATCCAACAATTCACATTGCCAATTTTCTCGATATCTTCTGAAAATTAACTGTATTTGGTCCAAGTCCAATTATGGTTCAAATCAAAAAATTCACCACATTTATACTTTGCAACAAAACAATAGATGCTAATGTTCAGAGTATTGTTAACAGAAAGGAGTTTGTGTCTGTCTGTCATCAAAACCATTTTAGGTCACACTCTCTGTCCTAGTTCTTTTGGAGAAATTGATTTCTCAAATTGAAGACAATACCTTTGTCATCGTAACCTTTCCCTGTGGAACAAACACATTGTGTCAATGAACGACATCTGCAAAGAGTCATTTGCACACTTACATTTTCAACGCAATTGGTTTCATATTTGATTTATACAGAATTACCCACACTGGGAGTCTGTGTTTCTCTTCACAAAATTAAATGAATGATAGATACATGGGAACAGGAGAAGGCTACTCAGCCTTTTGACCCTATTCTGCCATTTTAGTGCAAGGCTAATCATCTATCTCAATGCCGTGTTGCCACACCACGCCAATGTCCCTTGATGTGAGGAGAAATTGGAAGTATTGCCTCTACACTGAGTGAAGGAATTTCTCCTTATTTCAATTCAAAATGCTATAGCTTTTCAATATTGGAACTGTGTGATCATATTGTCCCTGGACATTGACTAGTCCTGATGGAGATTTGACACATTACCATCAGTATGTTCGGACACCAACAATGTATTTGGGACAAATTAACAGGGATTAGTTAGAATCCAGTTCATGGTTAAAACTTCAACATTATCATTTACGGATTGGACTATTTCTTTGTTCCTATCGATTTTAGATCAACAGATCAATGGGATTAAAGACTTTGCCTGGACTGAAAAGAGGTCTCACTTTTGATGAAAATTAGAACACATCTGTGACAGAACTTTGGAGAGAAATAATTGTCAAGTTATATTTTCAGTCCTTTCCCTTGAATAGTTAGTATTCATGAAGAAATAAATAGCTTAATGATCATAGTTACGATTTAAAAATGTCCATGTATTTTCAAATTCTTATTGACTTTATTCATCTCTTCAAACTTTCTGATTCACATTAATTTATTCATATTACATATTCTCTCTTTATGTTCTGATATAATTAGTACTTGGACCAAGACCAAATATGCTTAGAACAATAAAACCACCCAATTAATACTTTGCCACAAAAAAAATGGATGCGAATGTATCGGCTACTGTTATAAGAGCAGGGTTTGATTCTGTTTGTCATCAAAACTGTTTATTGCTCACTCTCTCTCTCTCTCTCTCTCTGCCCTCATTCATTTGGAGGAACCAATTTCAAAAATTAAAGACAATACCTTTTCCGTCAAAACCTTTCACTGTGGAACAAACATATTGTGTCAATGAACGGTTTTTGCAAATACTCAATCATGCATGTACATCTTCAGTTCAATCAGTTAACATTTGGTTCATTCAGAATTACCCTGTCAGGGTGGCTATTTGCAGAATTAAAAGAATAATACACACATGGGAACAGGAGAAGGCTCTTTAGCTGTTTGAACATATTCTGCCATTTTAGTGTATAGCTGATCATCAATCTCAATGCCATGTTCCCACACTGTTCCCATATAAGTTGATATGAGGAGAACTTGAAAATCTGTCAGTTTCTGTCTTGAATTTACTCAATGACTGATCTTCCACCAGCCTCTGAGGGAGGGAATTCCAAAGATTCACACCCCAACCCCACCCAACTTGAGTGAAGAAATTCCTCCTCATCTCAGTTCAATGTGTCTGAAGGCTTTTCAATGTTGGAAGTGTGTGCTCACATTGTCTCTGGATACTGGCCAGACCTGATGGAGACTTGACACTTTATTATCAGTATCGCCAAACACCAACAATATATTTAGGACAATTTAGAAGGGATTTGTTTGAATCTGGTTCACAGCTATAAACTCAACATTATAATTTATTCGTTCGCTTTTTTTCTTTCTCCCCATCACTTTTTGATCAATAGATGATTGGAATTAAAGACATTACCTGGACCATAACCAGGTCCCACTGTTGGAGAAAAACAAAACAGCTCTTTTACTGAACATTGAAGAGAATTCATTGGAAAATAATATTTTCAGCATTTTCTGCTGAAACTTTGAGGTTCACTTAGAGCTAAACAGATTACTAATAACAGTCAATATTTGAAAATGTTAATGTACTTTCGGAATCTTACTGATTTTAATTTCAATTTATTTATCCCTTCTAACTTTCTAACGACTATCAAACAATTCACATTGCCAATCTTCTCAAAAACTTCTCAGAAAGCAAAGTATTTTGCCCAGCTTCAAATATGGTTAGAATCAAACAATTCACCCAATTAATAGTTTGCAACGCTGACTGAAGCAAATGCTCCTTATGTCACTTCAAAACGCCTTGACTTTTCAATATTGCAAGACTGTGCTCATATTGTCTGTGGGTATTGATCACTCCTGATGGAGACTTGACACATTACTGTCTGTATCATCAGACAGCAACAATATTCTTGGGACAATTTGACTGGGATTTGATAGAATCGATTTCACGGCTAAAAACCCAAGGTTATCGTGTATTGATTAACTTTTTTCTTTATTCCTATCACTTCTGGATCAACAGATGATTGGAATTAGAGACATTACCTGGACCGTAACCATCTCCCACTGTTGGAAAAAAACAAAACAGATCTGTTACTGAACATTGTAGAGAATTTCTTGGAAAGAATAGTGGAGGTCCATTCAGAGCTACACAAATTATTGTTAACAGATAATATTTGACAATTTTGATATACTTTCCAAATCATATTGATTTTAATTGCAATTTTATCATCTCTTCTAACTTTATAATGACTATGAAATGATTCACATTGTCAATTTTCTCTAGTGAAATGTATTTGGTCCAGGGCCAAATGTGGTTAGAATCACAAAATTCACGCAATGAAAACTTTGCAACAAAACAATAAACGCTAATGTTCAGGGCATTGTTATCGAACAGGGGTTTGTGTTTGTCTGTCTAAAACTGTTTTAGATCACCCTCTCTGCCCTCATTCTTTTGGAGAAAATGATTTCTAAAATTAAAGACAATACTTCTCCTGCCATAACCTTTCCCTGTGGAACAAACACATTGCGTCAATGACAGTTGTCTGCAAAGAGTCAATCGCATATTTACATTTTCAACTCAATCAGTTTAACATTTGGTTCATTCAGAATCATCCAGTCTGGGGGTCTGTGTTTCTTTTCGCAAAATTAAATGAATGATAGATACATGGGAACAGGAGAAAGCTGCTCAGACTTTTGACCCTATTGTTTATCATTTTAGCACATGGCTAATCATCTATCTCATTGCCGTGTTGCCACACTTCACCAATGTTCTTTGATACGAGGAGAAACTGGAAAGGTGTCAGTTTCTGTGTTGAATTTACTCAATGAATGATCTTCCAACAGCCTCTGGGGTAGAGAATTTCAAACTTTCACCCCCTCGCTGAGTGAAGACATTTCTCCTTATTTCAGTTCAAAGTGCCTTGGCTTTTAATACTGGAACAGTGTGCTCACATTGTCCCTGGTTATTGACTAGTCCTGATGGAGACTTGACATATTACCTTCAGTATGTTCGGACACCACCAATGTATTTGGGACAACTTAACAAGAATTTGTCTCTTGTTATTGACCAGTCCTGATGGAGTCTTGACACATTCGAACATAGAACAAATAAGTTACAGTGCGGTTGAAGTCCTTTGGCCCTCAATGTTGCACCATCCTTCGAAATTAACCTGATGCCCATCTAACCTACACTGTTCCATTCTTATCCATATGTATGTTCAGTGCCCATTTAAATGGCCTTAATGTCAATGTGTCTGCTACTATTGCAGGCAGACTGTTCAACACCCCTACTACTCTCTGAGAAAAGAAACTACCCCTAATATCTGTCCTAAATCTATCACTCTTCAATGTAAAGTTATGTCCCCTCGTTTTAGCCTAAACTATTTGATGAAAAAGGCTCTCATTGCCCACCCTAACTAATCCTCTGATTATCTTACATATCTTGTTTAAGCCACCTCTCAATCTTCTTCACTCAAATGAAAACAGCCTCAGTTCCCTCAGCCTTTCCTCAAAAAACCTTCCTTCCATACCAGGCAGTACCCTAGTAAATCACCTCTGAACCCTTTCCAAAGCTTCCTTCCTATAACGCGGTGACCAGAACTGCACGCAATACTCCAGGTGTGGTTTTACCAATGTCTTCTCCAACTGAGGCATGCCCTCGTGGCTCTGAACTCAATCCCCCTACCAATCAATGCCAACACACCATGTGCTTTCTTAACAACCCTATCAACCTGGGTGGCAACTTTCAGGGATTTATGCACCTGGACACTGAGATCTCTCTATTCATCTACTCTGCCAAAAATGTTACTATGAGCCCAGTACTCTGCATTCCTGTTACTTCTTCTGAAGTGAACTACCTCACACTTTTCCACATTAAACTCCATTTGCCTCTTCTCAACCTGGCTCTGCATCTTCTCTATGTCCCTCGGTAACCCACAATATCCTTCGCTGCTACCCACTGCTCTACCTGCCTTAGTGTCATCTGCAAATTTATTAACCCACATTTCTATGTCCACATCCAAATGATTTATAAAAATTGATTATTTATAAATCATTTGTTGATTCACTTTTTTCTTTATTCCTATCACTATTAAATCAATAGATCATTGGAATTAAAGACATTACCTGGACCGTAACCAGGCCCCACTGTAAGAGAAAAACAAAACAGATCTGTTACTGAACATTGTAGAGAATTAATTGGAAAATATTATTTTCAGTACATTCTGCTGAAAGTTTGAGGTTCATTCAAAGCTAAAAAGATTGTTGGTAATGGTTACTCTTTGAAGGTTTTAATGTACTTTCCTAAACTTATTGATTTTAATTGCAATTTACTCATCTCTTCTAACTTTCTAATGACTATCAAACAATTCTCATTGTCAATTTTCTCGATATCTTCTGAAAATTAACTGTATTTGGTTCAAGTCCAAATATGGTTCGAATCAAAAAATTCACCTCATTAATACTTTGGAACAAAACAATAGATGCTAATATTCAGAGTATTGTTAACAGAAAGGAGTTTGTGTCTGTCTGTCATCAAAACCCTTTTAGGTCACACTCTCTGTCCTAGTTCTTTTGGAGAAATTGATTTCTCAAATTGAAGATAATACCTTTGTCATCGTAACCTTTCCCTGTGGAATAAACACATTGTGTCAATGAACGACATCTGCAAAGAGTCATTTGCACACTTACATTTTCAACGCAATTGGTTTCCCAGAATTACCCACACTGGGAGTCTGTGTTTCTCTTCTCAAAATTAAATGAATGATAGATACATGGGAACAGGAGAAGGCTACTCAGCCTTTTGACCCTATTCTGTCATTTTAGTGCAAGGCTAATCATCTATCTCAATGCCGTGTTGCCACACCACGCCAATGTCCCTTGATGTGAGGAGAAATTGAAAGTATTGCCTCTACACTGAGTGAAGGAATTTCTCCTTATTTCAGTTCAAAATGCTTTGGCTTTTCAATATTGGAACTGTGTGATCATATTGTCCCTGGACATTGACTAGTCCTGATGGAGATTTGACACATTACCATCAGTATGTTCGGACACCAACAATGTATTTGGGACAATTTAACAGGGATTAGTTTGAATCCAGTTCATGGTTAAAACTTCAACATTATCATTTACGGATTGGACTATTTCTTTGTTCCTCTCGATTTTAGATCAACAGATCTATGGGATTAAAGACTTTGCCTGGACTGTCAAGAGGTCCCACTTTTGATGAAAATTAGAACACATCTGTTACAGAACTTTGGAGAGAAATAATTGTCAAGTTATATTTTCAGTCCTTTCCCTTGAATAGCTAGTGTTCATGAAGAAATAAATAGCTTAATGATCATAGTTACGATTTTAAAATGTTCATGTATTTTCAAATTCTTATTGACTTTATTCATCTCTTCAAACTTTCTAATGCACATTAATTTATTTATATTACATATTCTCTCTTTATGTTCTGATAATAATTAGACTTGGACCAAGACCAACTATGCTTAGAACAAAAACATCACCCAATTAATATTTGCAACAAAAAAAATGGATGCGAATGTATCGGCTACTGTTATAAGAGCAGGGTTTGACTCTGTTTGTCATCAAAACTGTTTATTGCTCACTCTCTCTCTCTCTCTCTCTCTGCCATCATTCATTTGGAGGAACCAATTTCAAAAATTAAAGACAATACCTTTTCCATCAAAACCTTTCACTGTGGAACAAACACATTGGGTCAATGAACGGTTTTTGCAAATACTCAATCATGCATGTACATCTTCAGTTCAATCAGTTAACATTTGGTTCATTCAGAATTACCCTGTCAGGGTGGCTATTTGCAGAATTAAAAGAATAATACACACATGGGAACAGGAGAAGGCTCTTTAGCTTTTTGAACATATTCTGCCATTTTAGTGTAAAGCTGATCATCAATCTCAATGCCATGTTCCCACACTGTTCCCATATTAGTTGATATGAGGAGAACTTGAAAATCTGTCAGTTTCGGTCTTGAATTTACTCAATGACTGATCTTCCACCAGCCTCTGGGGGAGGAAATTCCAAAGATTCACACCCCCACCCCACCCAACTTGAGTGAAGAAATTCCTCCTCATCTCAGTTCAATGTGTCTGAAGGCTTTTCAATGTTCGAAGTGTGTGCTCACATTGTCTCTGGAAACTGGCCAGTCTTGATGGAGACTTGACACTTTATTATCAGTATTGCCAAACACCAATAATATATTTAGGACAATTTAGAAGGGATTTGTTTGAATCTGGTTCACAGCTATAAACTCAACATTATAATTTATTCGTTCGCTTTTTTTCTTTATCCCCATCACTTTTTGATCAATAGATGATTGGAATTAAAGACATTACCTGGACCATAACCAGGTCCCACTGTTGGAGAAAAACAGAACAGCTCTTTTACTGAACATTGGAGAGAATTCATTGGAAAATAATATTTTCAGCATTTTCTGCTGAAACATTGAGGTTCACTTCGAGCTCAACAGATGACTAATAACAGTCAATATTTGAAAATGTTAATGTACTTTCGGAATCTTACTGATTTTAATTTCAATTTATTTATCCCTTCTAACCTTCTAATGACTATCAAACAATTCACATTGCCAATTTTCTCAAAAACTTCTCAGAAAGCAAAGTATTTTGCCCAGCTTCAAATATGGTTAGAATCAAACAATTCACCCAATTAATAGTTTGCAACGCTGACTGAAGCAATTGCTCCTTATGTCACTTCAAAACGCCTTGACTTTTCAATATTGCAAAACTGTGCTCATATTGTCTGTGGGTATTGATCACTCCTGATGGAGACTTGACACATTACTGTCTGTATCATCAGACAGCAACAATATTCTTGGGACAATTTGACTGGGATTTGATTGAATCTATTTCACGGCTAAAAACCCAAGGTTATCGTGTATTGATTAACTTTTTTCTTTATTCCTATCACTTCTGGATCAACAGATGATTGGAATTAGAGATATTACCTGGACCGTAACCATCTCCCACTGTTGGAAAAAAACAAAACAGATCTGTTACTGAACATTGTAGAGAATTTCTTGGAAAGAATAGTGGAGGTCCATTCAGAGCTACACAAATTATTGTTAACAGATAATATTTGACAATTTTGATCTACTTTCCAAATCATATTGATTTTAATTGCAATTTTATCATCTCTTCTAACTTTCTAATGACTATGAAATGATTCACATTGTCAATTTTCTCTGTATCTTCTCATAGTGAAATTTACTTGGTCCAGGGCCAAATGTGGTTAGAATCACAAAATTCACGCAATGAAAACTTTGCAACAAAACAATAAACGCTAATGTTCAGGGTATTTTTATCGAAAAGGGGTTTGTGTTTGTCTGTGTAAAACTGTTTTAGATCACCCTCTCTGCCCTCATTCTTTTGGAGAAAATGATTTCTAAAATTAAAGACAATACCTTTCTTGCCATAACCTTTCCCTGTGGAACAAACACATTGTGTCAATGAACGTTGTCTGCAAGCAGTCAATCGCATATTTACATTTTCAACTCAATCGGTTTAACATTTGGTTCATTCACAATCACCCAGTCTGGGGGTCTGTGTTTCTCTTTGCAAAATTAAATGAATGATAGATACATGGGAACAGGAGAAAGCTGCTCAGACCTTTGACCCTATTTTGTCATTTTAGCACATGGCTAATCATCTATCTCATTGCCGTGTTGCCACACTTCACCAATGTTCTTTGATATGAGGAGAAATTGGAAAGGTGTCAGTTTCTGTGTTGAATTTACTCAATGACTGAACTTCCAACAGCCTCTGGGGTAGACAATTTCAAACTTTCACCCCCACGCTGAGTGAAGACATTTCTCCTTATTTCAGTTCAAAGTGCCTTGGCTTTTAATACTGGAACAGTGTGCTCACATTGTCTCTGGGTATTGACTAGTCCTGATGGAGACTTGACATATTACCTTCAGTATGTTCGGACACCACCAATGTATTTGGGACAACTTAACAAGAATTTGTCTCTTGTTATTGACCAGTCCTGATGGAGTCTTGACACATTCGAACATAGAACAAATAAGTTACAGTGCGGTTGAAGTCCTTTGGCCCTCAATGTTGCACCATCCTTCGAAATTAACCTGATGCCCATCTAACCTACACTGTTCCATTCTTATCCATATGTATGTTCAGTGCCCATTTAAATGGCCTTAATGTCAATGTGTCTGCTACTATTGCAGGCAGACTGTTCAACACCCCTACTACTCTCTGAGAAAAGAAACTACCCTTAATATCTGTCCTAAATCTATCACTCCTCAATGTAAAGTTATGTCCCCTCGTTTTAGCCTAAACTATTTGATGAAAAAGGCTCTCATTGCCCACCCTAACTAATCCTCTGATTATCTTACATATCTTGTTTAAGCCACCTCTCAATCTTCTTCACTCAAATGAAAACAGTCTCAGTTCCCTCAGCCTTTCCTCAAAAGACCTTCCTTCCATACCAGGCAGTACCCTAGTAAATCACCTCTGAACCCTTTCCAAAGCTTCCTTCCTATAAGGATGACCAGAACTGCACGCAATACTCCAGGTGTGGTCTTATCAGTGTCTTCTCCAACTGAGGCATGCCCTCGTGGCTCTGAAACTCAATCCCCCTACCAATAAATGCCAACACACCATGTGCTTTCTTAACAACCCGATCAACCTGGGTGGCAACTTTCAGGGATTTATGCACCTGGACACTGAGATCTCTCTATTCATCTACTCTGCCAAAAATTTTACTATGAGCCCAGTACTCTGCATTCCTGTTACTTCTTCTGAAGTGAACTACCTCACACTTTTCCACATTAAACTCCATTTGCCTCTTCTCAACTTGGCTCTGCATCTTCTCTATGTCCGTCTGTAGCCCACAACATCCTTCGGCGCTACCCACTGCTCTACCTGCCTTAGTGTCAGCTGCAAATTTACTAACCCACCTTTCTATGTCCACATCCAGATGATTTATAAAAATTGATTATTTATAAATCATTTGTTGATTCACTTTTTTCTTTATTCCTATCACTATTAAATCAATAGATCATTGGAATTAAAGACATTACCTGGACCGTAACCAGGCCCCACTGTTAGAGAAAAACAAAACAGATCTGTTACTGAACATTGTAGAGAATTAATTGGAAAATAATATTTTCTGTACATTCTGCTGAAACTTTGAGGTTCATTCAGAGCTAAAAAGATTGTTGATAATGGTTACTCTTTGAACGATTTCAATGTACTTTCCTAAACTTATTGATTTTAATTGCAATTTACTCATCTCTTCTAACTTTCTAATGACTATCAACCATTTCACATTGTTAATTTTCGCAATATCTGAAAATTAACTGTATTTGGTCCAAGTCCAAATATGGTTTGAATCAAAAATTTCACCTCATTAATACTTTGCAACAAAACAATAGATGCTAATATTCAGAGTATTGTTAACAGAAAGGAGTTTGTATCTGTCTGTCATCAAAACCGTTTTAGGTCACACTCTCTGTCCTAGTTCTTTTGGAGAAATTGATTTCTCAAATTGAAGACAATACCTTTGTCATCGTAACCTTTCCCTGTGGATTAAACATATTGTGTCAATGAACGACGTCTGCAAAGAGTCATTTGCACACTTACATTTTCATCGCAATTGGTTTCATGTTTGATTCATTCAGAATTACCCACACTGGGAGTCTGTGTTTCTCTTCACAAAATTAAATGAATGAGAGATACATGGGAATAGGAGAAGGCTACTCAGCCTTTTGACCATATTCTGTCATTTTAGTGCAAGGCTAATCATCTATCTCAATGCCGTGTTGCCACACCACGCCAATGTCCCTTGATGTGAGGAGAAATTGAAAGTATTGCCTCTACACTGAGTGAAGGAATTTCTCCTTATTTCAGTTCAAAATGCTTTGGCTTTTCAATATTGGAACTGTGTTATCATATTGTCCCTGGACATTGACTAGTCCTGATGGAGATTTGACACATTACCATCAGTATGTTCAGACACCAACAATGCATTTGGGACAATTTAACAGGGATTAGTTTGAATCCAGTTCATGGATAAAACTTCAACATTATCATTTACGGATTGGACTATTTCTTTGTTCCTATCGATTTTAGATCAACAGATCTATGGGATTAAAGACTTTGCCTGGACTGTCAAGAGGTCCCACTTTTGATGAAAATTAGAACACATCTGTTACAGAACTTTGGAGAGAAATAATTGTCAAGTTATATTTTCAGTCCTTTCCCTTGAATATTTAGTATTCATGAAGAAATAAATAGCTTAATGATCATAGTTACGATTTAAAAATGTTCATGTATGTTCAAATTCTTATTGACTTTATTCATCTTTTCAAACTTTCTAATACACATTAATTTATTAATATTACATATTCTCTCTTTATGTTCTGATATAATTAGTACTTGGACCAAGACCAAATATGCTTAGAACAATAAAACCACCCAATTAATACTTTGCCACAAAAAAAAATGGATGCGAATGTATCGGGTACTGTTATAAGGGCAGGGTTTGATTCTGTTTGTCATCAAAACTGTTTATTGCTCACTCTCTCTCTCTCTCTGCCATCATTCATTTGGAGGAACCAATTTCAAAAATTAAAGACAATACCTTTTCCGTCAAAACCTTTCACTGTGGAACAAACACATTGTGTCAATGAACGGTTTTTGCAAATACTCAATCATGCATGTACATCTTCAGTTCAATCAGTTAACATTTGGTTCATTCAGAATTACCCTGTCAGGGTGGCTATTTGCAGAATTAAAAGAATAATACACACATGGGAACAGGAGAAGGCTCCTCAGCTGTTTGAACATATTCTGCCATTTTATTGTATAGCTGATCATCAATCTCAATGCCATGTTCCCAAACTGTTCCCATGTTAGTTGCTATGAGGAGAACTTGAAAATCTGTCAGTTTCTGTCTTGAATTTACTCAATGACTGATCTTCCACCAGCCTCTGGGGGAGGGAATTCCAAAGATTCACACCCCCACCCCACCCAACTTGAGTGAAGAAATTCCTCCTCATCTCAGTTCAATGTGTCTGAAGGCTTTTCAATGTTGGAAGTGTGTGCTCACATTGTCTCTGGAAACTGGCCAGTCCTGATGGAGACTTGACACTTTATTATCAGTATCGCCAAACACCAACAATATATTTAGGACAATTTAGAAGGGATTTGTTTGAATCTGATTCACAGCTAAAAACTCAACATTATAATTTATTCGTTCGCTTTTTTTCTTTATCCCCATCACTTTTTGATCAATAGATGATTGGAATTAAAGACATTACCTGGACCATAACCAGGTCCCACTGTTGGAGAAAAACAAAACAGCTCTTTTACTGAACATTGGAGAGAATTCATTGGAAAATAATATTTTCAGCATTTTCTGCTGAAACATTGTGGTTCATTTAGAGCTAAACAGATTACTAATAACAGTCAATATTTGAAAATGTTAATGTACTTTCGGAATCTTACTGATTTTAATTTCAATTTATTTATCCCTTCTAACTTTCTAATGACGATCAAACAATTCACATTGCCAATCTTCTCAAAAACTTCTCAGAAAGCAAAGTATTTTGCCCAGCTTCAAATATGGTTAGAATCAAACAATTCACCCAATTAATAGTTTGCAACGCTGACTGAAGCAATTGCTCCTTATGTCACTTCAAAACGCCTTGACTTTTCAATATTGCAAAACTGTGCTCATATTGTCTGTGGGTATTGATCACTCCTGATGGAGACTTAACACATTACTGTCTGTATCATCAGACAGCAACAATATTCTTGGGACAATTTGACTGGGATTTGATAGAATCGATTTCACGGCTAAAAAACCAAGGTTATTGTGTATTGATTAACTTTTTTCTTTATTCCTATCACTTCTGGATCAACAGATGATTGGAATTAGAGATATTACCTGGACCGTAACCATCTCCCGCTGTTGGAGAAAAACAAAACAGATCTGTTACTGAACATTGCAGAGAATTTCTTGGAAAGAATAGTGGAGGTCCATTCAGAGCTACAAAAATTATTGTTAACAGATAATATTTGACAATTTTGATTTACTTTCCAAATCATATTGATTTTAATTGCAATTTTATCATCTCTTCTAACTTTCTAATGACTATGAAATGATTCACATTGTCAATTTTCTCTGTATCTTCTCATAGTGAAATGTATTTGGTCCAGGGCCAAATGTGGTTAGAATCACAAAATTCAAACAATGAAAACTTTGCAACAAAACAATAAAGGCTAATGTTCAGGTTATTGTTATCAAAAAGGGGTTTGTGTTTGTCTGTCATCAACACTGTTTTAGATCACCCTCTCTGCCCTCATTCATTTGGAGAAAATGATTTCTAAAATTAAAGACAATACCTCTCTTGCCATAACCTTTCCCTGTGGAACAAACACATTGTGTCAATGACCGTTGTCTGCAAAGAGTCAATCGCATATTTACATTTTCAACTCAATCGGTTTAACATTTGGTGCATTCAGAATCACCCAGTCTGGGGGTCTGTGTTGCTCTTTGCAAAATTAAATGAATGATAGATACATGGGAACAGGAGAAAGCTGCTCAGACTTTTGACCCTATCTTGTCATTTTAGCACATGGCTAATCATCTATCTCATTGCCGTGTTGCCACACTTCACCAATGTTCTTTGATACGAGGAGAACTTGGAAAGGTGTCAGTTTCTGTGTTGAATTTACTCAATGACTGATCTTCCAACAGCCTCTGGGGGAGAGAATTTCAAACTTTCACCCCCTCGCTGAGTGAAGACATTTCTCCTTATTTCAGTTCAAAGTGCCTTGGCTTTTAATACTGGAACAGTGTGCTCACATTGTCTCTGGGTATTGACTAGTCCTGATGGAGACTTGACATATTACCTTCAGTATGTTCGGACACCACCAATGCATTTGGGACAATTTAACAAGAATTTGTCTCTTGTTATTGACCAGTCCAGATGGAGACTTGACACATTCGAACATAGAACAAATAAGTTACAGTGCGGTTCAAGCCCTTTGGCCCTCAATGTTGTACCATCCTGCGAAATTAACCTGATGCCCATCTAACCTACACTGTTCCATTCTTATCCATATGTATGTTCAGTGCCCATTTAAATGGCCTTAATGTCAATGTGTCTGCTACTATTGCAGGCAGACTGTTCAACACCCCTACTACTCTCTGAGAAAAGAAACTACCCCTAATATCTGTCCTAAATCTATCACTCCTCAATGTAATGTTATGTCCCCTCGTTTTAGCCTAAACTATTTGATGAAAAAGGCTCTCATTGCCCACCCTAACTAATCCTCTGATTATCTTACATATCTCGTTTAAGCCACCTCTCAATCTTCTTCACTCAAATGAAAACAGCCTCAGTTCCCTCAGCCTTTCCTCAAAAGACCTTCCTTCCATGCTAGGCAGTACCCTAGTAAATCACCTCTGAACCCTTTCCAAAGCTTCCTTCCTATAATGCGGTGACCAGAACTGCACGCAATACTCCAGGTGTGGTCTTACCAGTGTCTTCTCCAACTGAGGCATGCCCTCGTGGCTCTGAAACTCAATCTCCCTACCAATAAATGCCAACACACCATGTGCTTTCTTAACAACCCGATCAACCTGGGTGGCAACTTTCAGGGATTTATGCACCTGGACACTGAGATCTCTCTATTCATCTACTCTGCCAAAAATGTTACTATGAGCCCAGTACTCTGCATTCCTGTTACTTCTTCTGAAGTGAACTACCTCACACTTTTCCACATTAAACTCCATTTGCCTCTTCTCAACCTGGCTCTGCATCTTCTCTATGTCCCTCTGTAACCCACAACATCCTTCGGCGCTACCCACTACTCCACCTGCCTTAGTGTCAGCTGCAAATTTACTAACCCACCTTTCTATGTCCACATCCAGATGGTTTATAAAAATTGTTTATTTATAAATCATTTGTTGATTCACTTTTTTCTTTATTCCTATCACTATTAAATCAATAGATCATTGGAATTGAAGACATTACCTGGACCGTAACCAGGCCCCACTGTTAGAGAAAAACAAAACAGATCTGTTACTGAACATTGTAGAGAATTAATTGGAAAATAATATTTTCTGTACATTCTGCTGAAACTTTGAGGTTCATTCAGAGCTAAAAAGATTGTTGATAATGGTTACTCTTTGAAGATTTTAATGTACTTTCCAAAACTTATTGATTTTAATTGCAATTTACTCATCTCTTCTAACTTTCTTATCACTATCAACCATTTCACATTGTTAATTTTCGCAATATCTTCTGAAAATTAACTGCATTTGGTCCAAGTCCAAATATGGTTCGAATCAAAAATTTCACCTCATTAATACTTTGCAACAAAACAATAGATGCTAATATTCAGGGTATTGTTAACAGAAAGGAGTTTGTGTCTGTCTGTCATCAAAACCATTTTAGGTCACACTCTCTGTCCTAGTTCTTTTGGAGAAATTGATTTATCAAATTGAAGACAATACCTTTGTCATCGTAACCTTTCCCTGTGGAATAAACACATTGTGTCAATGAACGACGTCTGCAAAGAGTCATTTGCACACTTACATTTTCAACGCGATTGGTTTCATGTTTGATTCATTCAGAATTACCCACTCTGGGAGTCTGTGTTTCTCTTCACAAAATTAAATGAATGATAGATACATGGGAATAGGAGAAGGCTACTCAGCCTTTTGACCATATTCTGTCATTTTAGTGCAAGGCTAATCATCTATCTCAATGCCGTGTTTCCACACCACGCCAATGTCCCTTGATGTGAGGAGAAATTGAAAGTATTGCCTCTACACTGAGTGAAGGAATTTCTCCTTATTTCAGTTCAAAATGCTTTGGCTTTTCAATGTTGGAACTGTGTGATCATATTGTCCCTGGACATTGACTAGTCCTGATGGAGATTTGACACATTACCATCAGTATTTTCGGACACCAACAATGTAATTGGGACAATTTAACAGGGATTAGTTTGAATCCAGTTTCATGGTTAAAACTTCAACATTATCATTTACGGATTGGACTATTTCTTTGTTCCTCTCGATTTTAGATCAACAGATCTATGGGATTAAAGACTTTGCCTGGACTGTCAAGAGGTCCCACTTTTGATGAAAATTAGAACACATCTGTTACAGAACTTTGGAGAGAAATAATTGTCAAGTTATATTTTCAGTCCTTTCCCTTGAATAGCTAGTGTTCATGAAGAAATAAATAGCTTAATGATCATAGTTACGATTTTAAAATGTTCATGTATTTTCAAATTCTTATTGACTTTATTCATCTCTTCAAACTTTCTAATGCACATTAATTTATTTATATTACATATTCTCTCTTTATGTTCTGATAATAATTAGACTTGGACCAAGACCAACTATGCTTAGAACTAAAACATCACCCAATTAATATTTGCAACAAAAAAAATGGATGCGAATGTATCGGCTACTGTTATAAGAGCAGGGTTTGACTCTGTTTGTCATCAAAACTGTTTATTGCTCACTCTCTCTCTCTCTCTCTGTCATCATTCATTTGGAGGAACCAAATTCAAAAATTAAAGACAATACCTTTTCCGTCAAAACCTTTCACTGTGGAACAAACATATTGTGTCAATGAACGGTTTTTGCAAATACTCAATCATGCATGTAAATCAGTTAACATTTGGTTCATTCAGAATTACCCTGTCAGGGTGGCTATTTGCAGAATTAAAAGAATAATACACACATGGGAACAGGAGAAGGCTCTTTAGCTGTTTGAACATATTCTGCCATTTTAGTGTATAGCTGATCATCAATCTCAATGCCATGTTCCCACACTGTTCCCATATTAGTTGATATGAGGAGAACTTGAAAATCTGTCAGTTTCTGTCTTGAATTTACTCAATGACTGATCTTCCACCAGCCTCTGGGGGAGGGAATTCCAAAGATTCACACCCCCACCCCACCCAACTTGAGTGAAGAAATTCCTCCTCATCTCAGTTCAATGTGTCTGAAGGCTTTTCAATGTTGGAAGTGTGTGCTCACATTGTCTCTGGAAACTGGCCAGTCCTGATGGAGACTTGACACTTTATTATCAGTATTGCCAAACACCAACAATATATTTAGGACAATTTAGAAGGGATTTGTTTGAATCTGGTTCACAGCTAAAAACTCAACATTATAATTTATTCGTTCACTTTTTTTCTTTATCCCCATCACTTTTTGATCAATAGATGATTGGAATTAAAGACATTACCTGGACCATAACCAGGTCCCACTGTTGGAGAAAAACAAAACAGCTCTTTTACTGAACATTGGAGAGAATTCATTGGAAAATAATATTTTCAGCATTTTTTGCTGAAACATTGAGGTTCATTTAGAGCTCAACAGATTACTAATAACAGTCAATATTTGAAAATGTTAATGTACTTTCGGAATCTTACTGATTTTAATTTCAATTTATTTATCCCTTCTAACCTTCTAATGACTATCAAACAATTCACATTGCCAATTTTCTCAAAAACTTCTCAGAAAACAAAGTATTTCGTCCAGCTTCAAATATGGTTAGAATCAAACAATTCACCCAATTAATAGTTTGTAACGCTGACTGAAGCAATTGCTCCTTATGTCACTTCAAAACGCCTTGACTTTTCAATATTGCAAAACTGTGCTCATATTGTCTGTGGGTATTGATCACTCCTGATGGAGACTTGACACATTACTGTCTGTATCATCAGACAGCAACAATACTCTTGGGACAATTTGACTGGGATTTGATTGAATCGATTTCACGGCTAAAAACCCAAGGTTATTGTGTATTGATTAACTTTTTTCTTTATTCCTATCACTTCCGGATCAACAGATGATTGGAATTAGAGACATTACCTGGACCGTAACCATCTCCCGCTGTTGGAAAAAAACAAAACAGATCTGTTACTGAACATTGTAGAGAATTTCTTGGAAAGAATAGTGGAGGTCCATTCAGAGCTACACAAATTATTGTTAACAGATAATATTTGACAATTTTGATATACTTTCCAAATCATATTGATTTTAATTGCAATTTTATCATCTCTTCTAACTTTCTAATGACTATGAAATGATTCACATTGTCAATTTTCTCTAGTGAAATGTATTTGGTCCAGGGCCAAATGTGGTTAGAATCACAAAATTCACGCAATGAAAACTTTGCAACAAAACAATAAATGCTAATGTTCAGATTATTGTTATCGAAAAGGGGTTTGTGTTTGTCTGTCATCAACACTGTTTTAGATCACCCTCTCTGCCCTCATTCATTTGGAGAAAATGATTTCTAAAATTAAAGACAATACCTCTCTTGCCATAACCTTTCCCTGTGGAACAAACACATTGTGTCAATGAACATTGTCTGCAAAGAGTCAATCGCATATTTACATTTTCAACTCAATCGGTTTAACATTTGGTGCATTCAGAATCACCCAGTCTGGGGGTCTGTGTTTCTCTTCGCTAAATTAAATGAATGATAGATACATGGGAACAGGAGAAAGCTACTCAGACCTTTGACCCTATTTTGTCATTTTAGCACATGGCTAATCATCTATCTCATTGCCGTGTTGCCACACTTCACCAATGTTCTTTGATACGAGGAGAAATTGGAAAGGTGTCAGTTTCTGCGTTGAATTTACTCAATGACTGATCTTCCAACAGCCTCTGGGGGAGAGAATTTCAAACTTTCACCCCCTCGCTGTGTGAAGACATTTCTCATTATTGCAGTTCAAAGTGCCTTGGCTTTTAATACTGGAACAGTGTGCTCACATTGTCTCTGGGTATTGACTAGCCCTGATTGAGAATTGACTCATTACCATCAGTATGTTCGGACACCACCAATGCATTTGGGACAAGTTAATAAAAATTTGTCTCTTGTTATTGACCAGTCCTGATGGAGACTTGACACATTTGAACATAGAACAAATAAGTTACAGTGCGGTTGAAGCCCTTTGGCCCTCAATGTTGCACCATCCTGCGAAATTAACCTGATGCCCATCTAACCTACATTGTTCCATTCTTATCCATATGTATGTTCAGTGCCCATTTAAATGGCCTTAATGTCAATGTGTCTGCTACTGTTGCAGGCAGACTGTTCAACACCCCTACTACTCTCTGAGAAAAGAAACTACCCCTATTATCTGTCCTAAATCTAGCACTCCTCAATGTAAAGTTATGTCCCCTCGTGTTAGCCTAAACTATTTGATGAAAAAGGCTCTCATTGCCCACCCTAACTAATCCTCTGATTATCTTACATATCTCGTTTAAGCCACCTCTCAATCTTCTTCACTCAAATGAAAACAGCCTCAGTTCCCTCAGCCTTTCCTCAAAAGACCTTCCTTCCATACCAGGCAGTACCCTAGTAAATCACCTCTGAACCCTTTCCAAAGCTTCCTTCCTATAACGCGGTGACCAGAACTGCACGCAATACTCCAGGTGTGGTCTTACTAGTGTTTTCTCCAACTGAGGCATACCCTCGTGGCTCTGAACTCAATCCCCCTACCAATCAATGCAAACACGCCATGTGCTTTCTTAACAACCCTATCAACCTGGGTGGCAACTTTCAGGGATTTATGCACCTGGACACTGAGATCTCTCTATTCATCTACTCTGCCAAAAATTTTACTATGAGCCCAGTACTCTGCATTCCTGTTACTTCTTCTGAAGTGAACTACCTCACACTTTTCCACATTAAACTCCATTTGCCTCTTCTCAACCTAGCTCTGCATCTTCTCTATGTCCCTCGGTAACCCACAATATCCTTCGCTGCTACCCACTGCTCTACCTGCCTTACTGTCATCTGCAAATTTATTAACCCACATTTCTATGTCCACATCCAGATGATTTATAAAAATTGATTATTTATAAATCATTTGTTGATTCACTTTTTTCTTTATTCCTATCACTATTAAATCAATAGATCATTGGAATTAAAGACATTACCTGGACCGTAACCAGGCCCCACTGTAAGAGAAAAACAAAACATATCTGTTACTGAACATTGTAGAGAATTAATTGGAAAATATTATTTTCAGTACATTCTGCTGAAAGATTGAGGTTCATTCAAAGTTAAAAAGATTGTTGATAATGGTTACTCTTTGAAGTTTTTAATGTACTTTCCAAAACTTATTGATTTTAATTGCAATTTACTCATCTCTTCTAACTTTCTAATGACTATCAAACAATTCTCATTGTCAATTTTCTCGATATCTTCTGAAAATTAACTGTATTTGGTCCAAGTCCAAATATGGTTTGAATCAAAAAATTCACCTCATTAATACTTTGCAACAAAACAATAGATGCTAATATTCAGAGTATTGTTAACAGAAAGGAGTTTGTGTCTGTCTGTCATCAAAACCGTTTTAGGTTACACTCTCTGTCCTAGTTCTTTTGGAGAAATTGATTTCTCAAATTGAAGACAATACCTTTGTCATCGTAACCTTTCCCTGTGGAATAAACACATTGTGTCAATGAACGACGTCTGCAAAGAGTCATTTGCACACTTACATTTTCAACGCAATTGGTTTCATGTTTAATTCATTCAGAATTACCCACTCTGGGAGTCTGTGTTTCTCGTCACAAAATTAAATGAATGATAGATACATGGGAACAGGAGAATGCTACTCAGCCTTTTGACCCTATTCTGTCATTTTAGTGCAAGGCTAATCATCTATCTCAATGCTGTGTTGCCACACCACACCAATCTCCCTTGATGTGAGGAGAAATTGAAAGTATTGCCTCTACACTGAGTGAAGGAATTTCTCCTTATTTCAGTTCAAAATGCTTTGGCTTTTCAATATTGGAACTGTGTTATCATATTGTCCCTGGATATTGACTAGTCCTGACAGAGATTTGACACATTACCATCAGTATGTTCGGATACCAACAATGTATTTGGGACAATTTAACAGGGATTAGTTTGAATCCAGTTCATGGTTATAACTTCAACATTATCATTTACGGATTGGACTATTTCTTTGTTCCTATCGATTTTAGATCAACAGATCTATGGGATTAAAGACTTTGCCTGGACTGTAAAGAGGTCCCACTTTTGATGAAAATTAGAACACATCTGTTACAGAACTTTGGAGAGAAATAATTGTCAAGTTATATTTTCAGTCCTTTCCCTTGAATAGCTAGTGTTCATGAAGAAATAAATAGCTTAATGATCATAGTTACGATTTTAAAATGTTCATGTATTTTCAAATTCTTATTGACTTTATTCATCTCTTCAAACATTCTAATGCCCATTAATTTATTCATATTACATATTCTCTCTTTATGTTCTAATAATAATTAAACTTGGACCAAGACCAACTATGCTTAGAACAAAAAAATCACCCAATTAATATTTGCAACAAAAAAAATGGATGCGAATGTATCGGCTACTGTTATAAGAGCAGGGTTTGACTCTGTTTGTCATCAAAACTGTTTATTGCTCACTGTCTCTCTCTCTCTCTCTCTGCCATCATTCATTTGGAGAAACCAATTTCAAAAATTAAAGACAATACCTTTTCCGTCAAAACCTTTCACTGTGGAACAAACATATTGTGTCAATGAACAGTTTTTGCAAATACTCAATCATGCATGTACATCTTCAGTTCAATCAGTTAACATTTGGTTCATTCAGAATTACCCTGTCAGTGTGGCTATTTGCAGAATTAAAAGAATAATACACACATGGGAACATGAGAAGGCTCTTTAGCTGTTTGAACATATTCTGCCATTTTAGTGTATAGCTGATCATCAATCTCAATGCCATGTTCCCACACTGTTCCCATATTAGTTGATATGAGGAGAACTTGAAAATCTGTCAGTTTCTGTCTTGAATTTACTCAATGACTGATCTTCCATTGCCTCTGGGGGAGATAATTCCAAAGATTCACACCCCCACCCCACCCAACTTGAGTGAAGAAATTCCTCCTCATCTCAGTTCAATGTTTCTGAAGGCTTTTCAATGTTGGAAGTGTGTGCTCACATTGTCTCTGGATACTGGCCAGTCCTGATGGAGACTTGACACTTTATTATCAGTATCGCCAAACACCAACAATATATTTAGGACAATTTAGAAGGGATTTGTTTGAATCTGGTTCACAGCTAAAAACTCAACATTATAATTTATTCGTTCGCTTTTTTTCTTTATCCCCATCACTTTTTGATCAATAGATGATTGGAATTAAAGACATTACCTGGACCATAACCAGGTCCCACTGTTGGAGAAAAACAAAACAGCTCTTTTACTGAACATTGGAGAGAATTCATTGGAAAATAATATTTTCAGCATTTTCTGCTGAAACTTTGAGGTTCACTTAGAGCTAAACAGATTACTAATAACAGTCAATATTTGAAAATGTTAATGTACTTTCGGAATCTTACTGATTTTAATTTCAATTTATTTATCCCTTCTAACCTTCTAATGACTATCAAACAATTCACTTTGCCAATCTTCTCAAAAACTTCTCAGAAAGCAAAGTATTTTGCCCAGCTTCAAATATGGTTAGAATCAAACAATTCACCCAATTAATAGTTTGCAACGCTGACTAAAGCAATTGCTCCTTATGTCAGTTCAAAACGCCTTGACTTTTCAATATTGCAAAACTGTGCTCATATTGTCTGTGGGTATTGATCACTCCTGATGGAGACTTGACACATTACTGTCTGTATCATCAGACAGCAACAATATTCTTGGGACAATTTGACTGGGATTTGATTGAATCTATTTCACGGCTAAAAACCCAAGGTTATCGTGTATTGATTAACTTTTTTCTTTATTCCTATCACTTCCGGATCAACAGATGATTGGAATTAGAGACATTACCTGGACCGTAACCATCTCCCACTGTTGGAGAAAAACAAAACAGATCTGTGACTGAACATTGTAGAGAATTTCTTGGAAAGAATAGTGGAGGTCCATTCAGAGCTACACAAATTATTGTTAACAGATAATATTTGACAATTTTGATTTACTTTCCAAATCATATTGATTTTAATTGCAATTTTATCATCTCTTCTAACTTTCTAATGACTATGAAATGATTCACATTGTCAATTTTCTCTAGTGAAATGTATTTGGTCCAGGGCCAAATGTGGTTAGAATCACAAAATTCATGCAATGAAAACTTTGCAACAAAACAATAAATGCTAATGTTCAGATTATTGTTATCGAAAAGGGGTTTGTGTTTGTCTGTCATCAACACTGTTTTAGATCACCCTCTCTGCCCTCATTCATTTGGAGAAAATGATTTCTAAAATTAAAGACAATACCTCTCTTGCCATAACCTTTCCCAGTGGAACAAACACATTGTGTCAATGAACATTGTCTGCAAAGAGTCAATCGCATATTTACATTTTCAACTCAATCGGTTTAACATTTGGTTCATTCAGAATCACCCAGTCTGGGGGTCTGTGTTTCTCTTTGCAAAATTAAATGAATGGTAGTTACATGGGAACAGGAGAAAGCTGCTCAGACTTTTGACCCTATTTTGTCATTTTAGCACATGGCTAATCATCTATCTCATTGCCGTGTTGCCACACTTCACTAATGTTCGTTGATACGAGGAGAAACTGGAAAGGTGTCAGTTTCTGTGTTGAATTTACTCAATGACTGATCTTCCAACAGCCTCTGGGGTAGAGAATTTCAAAATTTCACCCCCGCGCTGAGTGAAGACATTTCTCATTATTGCAGTTCAAAGTGCCTTGGCTTTTAATACTGGAACAGTGTGCTCACATTGTCCATGGGTATTGACTAGTCCTGATGGAGACTTGACACATTACCATCAGTATGTTCGGACACCACCAATGCATTTGGGACAATTTAACAAGAATTTGTCTCTTGTTATTGACCAGTCCTGATGGAGACTTGACACATTCGAACATAGGACAAATAAGTTACAGTGCGATTGAAGCCCTTTGGCCCTCAATGTTGCACCATCCTGCGAAATTAACCTGATGCCCATCTAACCTACATTGTTCCATTCTTATCCATATGTATGTTCAATACCCATTTAAATGGCCCTAATGTCAATGTGTCTGCTACTTTTGCAGGCAGACTGTTCAACACCCCTACTACTCTCTGAGTAAAGAAACTACCCCTATTATCTGTCCTAAATCTATCACTCCTCAATGTAAAGTTATGTCCCCTCGTGTTAGCCTAAACTATTTGATGAAAAAGGCTCTCATTGCCCACCCTAACTAATCCTCTGATTATCTTACATATCTCGTTTAAGCCACCTCTCAATCTTCTTCACTCAAATGAAAACAGCCTCAGTTCCCTCAGCCTTTCCTCAAAAGACCTTCCTTCCATACCAGGCAGTACCCTAGTAAATCACCTCTGAACCCTTTCCAAAGCTTCCTTCCTATAACGCGGTGACCAGAACTGCACGCAATACTCCAGGTGTGGTCTTACCAATGTCTTCTCCAACTGAGGCATGCCCTCGTGGCTCTGAACTCAATCCCCCTACCAATCAATGCCAACACACCATGTGCTTTCTTAACAACCCGATCAACCTGGGTGGCAACTTTCAGGGATTTATGCACCTGGACACTGAGATCTCTCTATTCATCTACTCTGCCAAAAATGTTACTATGAGCCCAGTACTCTGCATTCCTGTTACTTCTTCTGAAGTGAACTACCTCACACTTTTCCACATTAAACTCCATTTGCCTCTTCTCAACCTCGCTCTGCATCTTCTCTATGTCCCTCGGTAACCCACAATATCCTTCGCTGCTACCCACTGCTCTACCTGCCTTACTGTCATCTGCAAATTTATTAACCCACATTTCTATGTCCACATCCAGATGATTTATAAAAATTGATTATTTATAAATCATTTGTTGATTCACTTTTTTCTTTATTCCTATCACTATTTAATCAATAGATCATTGGAATTAAAGACATTACCTGGACCGTAACCTGCCCCCACTGTAAGAGAAAAACAAAACATATCTGTTACTGAACATTGTAGAGAATTAATTGGAAAATATTATTTTCAGTACATTCTGCTGAAAGATTGAGGTTCATTCAAAGCTAAAAAGATTGTTGATAATGGTTACTCTTTGAAGGTTTTAATGTACTTTCCAAAACTTATTGATTTTAATTGCAATTTACTCATCTGTTCTAACTTTCTAATGACTATCAAACAATTCTCATTGTCAATTTTCTCGATATCTTCTGAAAATTAACTGTATTTGGTCCAAGTCCAAATATGGTTCGAATCAAAAAATTCACCTCATTAATACTTTGCAACAAAACAATAGATGCTAATATTCAGAGTATTGTTATCAGAAAGGAGTTTGTATCTGTCTGTCATCAAAACCGTTTTAGGTCACACTCTCTGTCATAGTTCTTTTGGAGAAATTGATTTCTCAAATTGAAGACAATACCTTTGTCATCGTAACCTTTCCCTGTGGAATAAACACATTGTGTCAATGAACGACGTCTGCAAAGAGTCATTTGCACACTTACATTTTCAACGCAATTGGTTTCATGTTTGATTCATTCAGAATTACCCACTCTGGGAGTCTGTGTTTCTCTTCACAAAATTAAATGAATGATAGATACATGGGAACAGGAGAATGCTACTCAGCCTTTTGACCCTATTCTGTCATTTTAGTGCAAGGCTAATCATCTATCTCAATGCCGTGTTGCCACACCACACCAATCTCCCTTGATGTGAGGAGAAATTGAAAGTATTGCCTCTACACTGAGTGAAGGAATTTCTCCTTATTTCAGTTCAAAATGCTTTGGCTTTTCAATATTGGAACTGTGTTATCATATTGTCCCTGGATATTGACTAGTCCTGACAGAGATTTGACACATTACCATCAGTATGTTCGGACACCAACAATGTATTTGGGACAATTTAACAGGGATTAGTTTGAATCCAGTTCATGGTTAAAACTTCAACATTATCATTTACGGATTGGACTATTTCTTTGTTCCTATCGATTTTAGATCAACAGATCTATGGGATTAAAGACTTTGCCTGGACTGTGAAGAGGTCCCACTTTTGATGAAAATTAGAACACATCTGTGACAGAACTTTGGAGAGAAATAATTGTCAAGTTATATTTTCAGTCCTTTCCCTTGAATAGCTAGTGTTCATGAAGAAATAAATAGCTTAATGATCATAGTTATGATTTAAAAATGTTCATGTATTTTCAAATTCTTATTGACTTTATTCATCTCTTCAAACATTCTAATGCACATTAATTTATTTATATTACATATTCTCTCTTTATGTTCTGATAATAATTAGACTTGGACCAAGACCAACTATGCTTAGAACAAAAACATCACCCAATTAATATTTGCAACAAAAAAAATGGATGCGAATGTATCGGCTACTGTTATAAGAGCAGGGTTTGACTCTGTTTGTCATCAAAACTGTTTATTGCTCACTCTCTCTCTCTCTCTCTCTGTCATCATTCATTTGGAGGAACCAAATACAAATATTAAGGACAATACCTTGTCCGTCAAAACCTTTCACTGTGGAACAAACATATTGTGTCAATGAACGGTTTTTGCAAATACTCAATCATGCATGTAAATCAGTTAACATTTGGTTCATTCAGAATTACCCTGTCAGGGTGGCTATTTGCAGAATTAAAAGAATAATACACACATGGGAACAGGAGAAGGCTCTTTAGCTGTTTGAACGTATTCTGCCATTTTAGTGTATAGCTGATCATCAATCTCAATGCCATGTTCCCACACTGTTCCCATATTAGTTGATATGAGGAGAACTTGAAAATCTGTCAGTTTCTGTCTTGAATTTACTCAATGACTGATCTTCCACCAGCCTCTGGGGGAGGGAATTCCAAAGATTCACACCCCCACCCCACCCAACTTGAGTGAAGAAATTCCTCCTCATCTCAGTTCAATGTGTCTGAAGGCTTTTCAATGTTGGAAGTGTGTGCTCACATTGTCTCTGGATACTGGCCAGTCCTGATGGAGACTTGACACTTTATTATCAGTATTGCCAAACACCAACAATATATTTAGGACAATTTAGAAGGGATTTGTTTGAATCTGGTTCACAGCTAAAAACTCAACATTATAATTTATTCGTTCACTTTTTTTCTTTATCCCCATCACTTTTTGATCAATAGATGATTGGAATTAAAGACATTACCTGGACCATAACCAGGTCCCACTGTTGGAGAAAAACAAAACAGCTCTTTTACTGAACATTGGAGAGAATTCATTGGAAAATAATATTTTCAGCATTTTTTGCTGAAACATTGAGGTTCATTTAGAGCTCAACAGATTACTAATAACAGTCAATATTTGAAAATGTTAATGTACTTTCGGAATCTTACTGATTTTAATTTCAATTTATTTATCCCTTCTAACCTTCTAATGACTATCAAACAATTCACATTGCCAATTTTCTCAAAAACTTCTCAGGAAACAAAGTATTTCGTCCAGCTTCAAATATGGTTAGAATCAAACAATTCACCCAATTAATAGTTTGCAACGCTGACTGAAGCAATTGCTCCTTATGTCACTTCAAAACGCCTTGACTTTTCAATATTGCAAAACTATGCTCATATTGTCTGTGGGTATTGATCACTCCTGATGGAGACTTGACACATTACTGTCTGTATCATCAGACAGCAACAATATTCTTGGGACAATTTGACTGGGATTTGATAGAATCGATTTCACGGCTAAAAACCCAAGGTTATTGTGTATTGATTAACTTTTTTCTTTATTCCTATCACTTCCGGATCAACAGATGATTGGAATTAGAGACATTACCTGGACCGTAACCATCTCCCGCTGTTGGAGAAAAACAAAACAGATCTGTTACTGAACATTGTAGAGAATTTCTTGGAAAGAATAGTGGAGGTCCATTCAGAGCTACACAAATTATTGTTAACAGATAATATTTGACAATTTTGATATACTTTCCAAATCATATTGATTTTAATTGCAATTTTATCATCTCTTCTAACTTTCTAATGACTATGAAATGATTCACATTGTCAATTTTCTCTAGTGAAATGTATTTGGTCCAGGGCCAAATGTGGTTAGAATCACAAAATTCACGCAATGAAAACTTTGCAACAAAACAATAAATGCTAATGTTCAGATTATTGTTATCGAAAAGGGGTTTGTGTTTGTCTGTCATCAAAACTGTTTTAGATCACCCTCTCTGCCCTCATTCTTTTGGAGAAAATGATTTCTAAAATTAAAGACAATACCTCTCTTGCCATAACCTTTCCCTGTGGAACAAACACATTGTGTCAATGAACATTGTCTGCAAAGAGTCAATCGCATATTTACATTTTCAACTCAATCGGTTTAACATTTGGTGCATTCAGAATCACCCAGTCTGGGGGTCTGTGTTTCTCTTCGCTAAATTAAATGAATGATAGATACATGGGAACAGGAGAAAGCTACTCAGACCTTTGACCCTATTTTGTCATTTTAGCACATGGCTAATCATCTATCTCATTGCCGTGTTGCCACACTTCACCAATGTTCTTTGATACGAGGAGAAATTGGAAAGGTGTCAGTTTCTGCGTTGAATTTACTCAATGACTGATCTTCCAACAGCCTCTGGGGGAGAGAATTTCAAACTTTCACCCCCTCGCTGTGTGAAGACATTTCTCATTATTGCAGTTCAAAGTGCCTTGGCTTTTAATACTGGAACAGTGTGCTCACATTGTCTCTGGGTATTGACTAGCCCTGATTGAGAATTGACTCATTACCATCAGTATGTTCGGACACCACCAATGCATTTGGGACAAGTTAATAAAAATTTGTCTCTTGTTATTGACCAGTCCTGATGGAGACTTGACACATTTGAACATAGAACAAATAAGTTACAGTGCGGTTGAAGCCCTTTGGCCCTCAATGTTGCACCATCCTGCGAAATTAACCTGATGCCCATCTAACCTACACTGTTCCATTCTTATCCATATGTATGTTCAGTGCCCATTTAAATGGCCTTAATGTCAATGTGTCTGCTACTGTTGCAGGCAGACTGTTCAACACCCCTACTACTCTCTGAGAAAAGAAACTACCCCTATTATCTGTCCTAAATCTAGCACTCCTCAATGTAAAGTTATGTCCCCTCGTGTTAGCCTAAACTATTTGATGAAAAAGGCTCTCATTGCCCACCCTAACTAATCCTCTGATTATCTTACATATCTCGTTTAAGCCACCTCTCAATCTTCTTCACTCAAATGAAAACAGCCTCAGTTCCCTCAGCCTTTCCTCAAAAGACCTTCCTTCCATACCAGGCAGTACCCTAGTAAATCACCTCTGAACCCTTTCCAAAGCTTCCTTCCTATAACGCGGTGACCAGAACTGCACGCAATACTCCAGGTGTGGTCTTACTAGTGTTTTCTCCAACTGAGGCATACCCTCGTGGCTCTGAACTCAATCCCCCTACCAATCAATGCAAACACACCATGTGCTTTCTTAACAACCCTATCAACCTGGGTGGCAACTTTCAGGGATTTATGCACCTGGACACTGAGATCTCTCTATTCATCTACTCTGCCAAAAATGTTACTATGAGCCCAGTACTCTGCATTCCTGTTACTTCTTCTGAAGTGAACTACCTCACACTTTTCCACATTAAACTCCATTTGCCTCTTCTCAACCTAGCTCTGCATCTTCTCTATGTCCCTCGGTAACCCACAATATCCTTCGCTGCTACCCACTGCTCTACCTGCCTAACTGTCATCTGCAAATTTATTAACCCACATTTCTATGTCCACATCCAGATGATTTATAAAAATTGATTATTTATAAATCATTTGTTGATTCACTTTTTTCTTTATTCCTATCACTATTTAATCAATAGATCACTGGAATTAAAGACATTACCTGGACCGTAACCAGGCCCCACTGTAAGAGAAAAACAAAACATATCTGTTACTGAACATTGTAGAGAATTAATTGGAAAATATTATTTTCAGTACATTCTGCTGAAAGATTGAGGTTCATTCAAAGCTAAAAAGATTGTTGATAATGGTTACTCTTTGAAGTTTTTAATGTACTTTCCAAAACTTATTGATTTTAATTGCAATTTACTCATCTCTTCTAACTTTCTAATGACTATCAAACAATTCTCATTGTCAATTTTCTCGATATCTTCTGAAAATTAACTGTATTTGGTCCAAGTCCAAATATGGTTTGAATCAAAAAATTCACCTCATTAATACTTTGCAACAAAACAATAGATGCTAATATTCAGAGTATTGTTAACAGAAAGGAGTTTGTGTCTGTCTGTCATCAAACCCGTTTTAGGTCACACTCTCTGTCCTAGTTCTTTTGGAGAAATTGATTTCTCAAATTGAAGACAATACCTTTGTCATCGTAACCTTTCCCTGTGGAATAAACACATTGTGTCAATGAACGACGTCTGCAAAGAGTCATTTGCACACTTACATTTTCAACGCAATTGGTTTCATGTTTAATTCATTCAGAATTACCCACTCTGGGAGTCTGTGTTTCTCGTCACAAAATTAAATGAATGATAGATACATGGGAACAGGAGAATGCTACTCAGCCTTTTGACCCTATTCTGTCATTTTAGTGCAAGGCTAATCATCTATCTCAATGCTGTGTTGCCACACCACACCAATCTCCCTTGATGTGAGGAGAAATTGAAAGTATTGCCTCTACACTGAGTGAAGGAATTTCTCCTTATTTCAGTTCAAAATGCTTTGGCTTTTCAATATTGGAACTGTGTTATCATATTGTCCCTGGATATTGACTAGTCCTGACAGAGATTTGACACATTACCATCAGTATGTTCGGATACCAACAATGTATTTGGGACAATTTAACAGGGATTAGTTTGAATCCAGTTCATGGTTATAACTTCAACATTATCATTTACGGATTGGACTATTTCTTTGTTCCTATCGATTTTAGATCAACAGATCTATGGGATTAAAGACTTTGCCTGGACTGTAAAGAGGTCCCACTTTTGATGAAAATTAGAACACATCTGTTACAGAACTTTGGAGAGGAATAATTGTCAAGTTATATTTTCAGTCCTTTCCCTTGAATAGCTAGTGTTCATGAAGAAATAAATAGCTTAATGATCATAGTTACGATTTTAAAATGTTCATGTATTTTCAAATTCTTATTGACTTTATTCATCTCTTCAAACATTCTAATGCCCATTAATTTATTCATATTACATATTCTCTCTTTATGTTCTAATAATAATTAAACTTGGACCAAGACCAACTATGCTTAGAACAAAAAAATCACCCAATTAATATTTGCAACAAAAAAAATGGATGCGAATGTATCGGCTACTGTTATAAGAGCAGGGTTTGACTCTGTTTGTCATCAAAACTGTTTATTGCTCACTCTCTCTCTCTCTCTCTCTCTCTGCCATCATTCATTTGGAGAAACCAATTTCAAAAATTAAAGACAATACCTTTTCCGTCAAAACCTTTCACTGTGGAACAAACATATTGTGTCAATGAACAGTTTTTGCAAATACTCAATCATGCATGTACATCTTCAGTTCAATCAGTTAACATTTGGTTCATTCAGAATTACCCTGTCAGGGTGGCTATTTGCAGAATTAAAAGAATAATACACACATGGGAACATGAGAAGGCTCTTTAGCTGTTTGAACATATTCTGCCATTTTAGTGTATAGCTGATCATCAATCTCAATGCCATGTTCCCACACTGTTCCCATATTAGTTGATATGAGGAGAACTTGAAAATCTGTCAGTTTCTGTCTTGAATTTACTCAATGACTGATCTTCCATTGCCTCTGGGGGAGATAATTCCAAAGATTCACACCCCCACCCCACCCAACTTGAGTGAAGAAATTCCTCCTCATCTCAGTTCAATGTGTCTGAAGGCTTTTCAATGTTGGAAGTGTGTGCTCACATTGTCTCTGGATACTGGCAAGTCCTGATGGAGACTTGACACTTTATTATCAGTATCGCCAAACACCAACAATATATTTAGGACAATTTAGAAGGGATTTGTTTGAATCTGGTTCACAGCTAAAAACTCAACATTATAATTTATTTGTTCGCTTTTTTTCTTTATCCCCATCACTTTTTGATCAATAGATGATTGGAATTAAAGACATTACCTGGACCATAACCAGGTCCCACTGTTGGAGAAAAACAAAACAGCTCTTTTACTGAACATTGGAGAGAATTCATTGGAAAATAATATTTTCAGCATTTTCTGCTGAAACTTTGAGGTTCACTTAGAGCTAAACAGATTACTAATAACAGTCAATATTTGAAAATGTTAATGTACTTTCGGAATCTTACTGATTTTAATTTCAATTTATTTATCCCTTCTAACCTTCTAATGACTATCAAACAATTCACTTTGCCAATCTTCTCAAAAACTTCTCAGAAAGCAAAGTATTTTGCCCAGCTTCAAATATGGTTAGAATCAAACAATCCACCCAATTAATAGTTTGCAACACTGACTGAAGCAATTGCTCCTTATGTCAGTTCAAAACGCCTTGACTTTTCAATATTGCAAAACTGTGCTCATATTGTCTGTGGGTATTGATCACTCCTGATGGAGACTTGACACATTACTGTCTGTATCATCAGACAGCAACAATATTCTTGGGACAATTTGACTGGGATTTGATTGAATCTATTTCACGGCTAAAAACCCAAGGTTATCGTGTATTGATTAGCTTTTTTCTTTATTCCTATCACTTCCGGATCAACAGATGATTGGAATTAGAGACATTACCTGGACCATATCCACCTCCCACTGTTGGAGAAAAACAAAACAGATCTGTTACTGAACATTGTAGAGAATTTCTTGGAAAGAATCGTGGAGGTCCATTCAGAGCTACACAAATTATTGTTAACAGATAATATTTGACAATTTTGATATACTTTCCAAATCATATTGATTTTAATTGCAATTTTATCATCTCTTCTAACTTTCTAATGACTATGAAATGATTCACATTGTCAATTTTCTCTGTATCTTCTCATCGTGAAATGTACTTGGTCCATGGCCAAATGTGGTTAGAATCACAAAATTCACGCAATGAAAACTTTGCAACAAAACAATAAACGCTAATGTTCAGGGTATTTTTATCAAAAAGGGGTTTGTGTTTGTCTGTCATCAAAACTGTTTTAGATCACCCTCTCTGCCCTCATTCTTTTGGAGAAAATGATTTCTAAAATTAAAGACAATACCTCTCCTGCCATAACCTTTCCCTGTGGAACAAACACATTGCGTCAATGGCAGTTGTCTGCAAAGAGTCAATCGCATATTTACATTTTCCACTCAATCAGTTTAACATTTGGTGCATTCAGAATCACCCAGTCTGGGGGTCTGTGTTTCTCTTCGCAACATTAAATGAATGATAGATACATGGGATCAGGACAAAGCTGCTCAGACTTTTGACCCTATTTTGTCATTTTTGCACATGGCTAATCATCTATCTCATTGCCGTGTTGCCACACTTCACCAATGTTCTTTGATCCGAGGAGAAATTGGAAAGGTGTCAGTTTCTGTGTTGAATTTACTCAATGACTGATCTTCCAACAGCCTCCGGGGGAGAGAATTTCAAACTTTCACCCCCTCGCTGTGTGAAGACATTTCTCCTTATTTCAGTTCAAAGTGCCTTGGTTTTTAATACTAGAACAGTGTGCTCACATTGTCTCTGGGTATTGACTCGCCCTGATGGAGACTTGACACATTACCATCAGTATGTTTGGATACCACCAATGCATTTGGGACAATTTAATAAGAATTTGTCTCTTGTTATGACCAGTCCTGATGGAGACTTGATACATTAGAACATAGAAGAAAGGCATTACAGTGCGGTAGAGGCCCTTTGGCCCTCAATGTTGCACCATCCTGCGAAATTGACCTGATGTCCATCTAACCTACACTGTTCCAATATTATCCATACACATGTCCAATGCCCATTTAAATGCCCTTAACGTCGGCAAGTCTACGACTGTTGCAGGCAGGCGATTCCACACCCCTACTACTCTCTGAGTTAAGAAACTACCCCTAATATCTGTCCTAAATCTATCACCCCTCAATTTAAAGCTGCTTCCCCTCATGTTAGCCTTCACCATCCGAGGAAAAAGGCTCTCACTGTCCACCCTATCTAACCCTCTGATTATCTTAAACATCTTGATTAAGTCACGTCTCAACTTTCTTCTATCCAATGAAAATAGCCTCAGTTCGCTCAGCCTTTCCTCATAACACCTTCCTTCCATACCAGGCAGCATCCTAGCAAGTCACCTCTGAACTTTTTCCAAAGCTTCCACATCCCTCCTATAATGTGGTGACCAGAACTGCACGCAATACTCCAGGTGTGGTCGTACTAGTGTCTTCTCCAACTGAAGTATGACCTTGTGGCTCTGAAACTCACTCCCCCTACCAATAAACGCCAACACACCATATGCTTTCTTAACATCCCTATCAACCTGAGTGACAACTTTCAGGGATTTCTGCACCTTGACATTGACATCTTTCTGTTCATCTACTCTGCCAAAAGTTTTACCATGAGCCCAGTACTCTGCATTCCTGTTACATCTTCTGAAGTTAACTACCTCACACGTTTCTGCATTAATCGCCATTTGCCACTTCTCAACACAGCTCTGCATCTTCACTATGTTCCTCTGTAACCCACAACATCCTTCGGCGCTACCCACTACTCTACATACCTTAGTGTCATCTGCAAATTTACGAACCCATCCTTCTACACCCAACTCCAGATCATTTATAAAAACGACAAACAGCAGTTTGTCATTTAATAATTATTTATTAATCATTTATTGATTTTTTTTTATTTATTCCTATCACTTTTTGATCAATAGATCATTGGAATTAAAGACATTACCTGGACCGTAACCAGGTCCCACTGTCAGAGAAAAACAAAACAGATCTGTTACTGAACATTGTAGAGAATTAATTGGAAAATTATATTTTCAGTATTTTCTGCTGAAATGTTGAGGTTCATTCGAGCTAAACAGATTGTTGATAATGGTTACTCTTTGAAGATTTTAATGTACTTTCCAAAACTTATTGATTTTAATTGCAATTTACTCATCTCTTCTAACTTTCTAATGACTATCAAACAATTCTCATTGTCAATTTTCTCGATATCTTCTGAAAATTAACTGAATTTGGTCCAAGTCCAAGTATGGTTCAAATAAAAAAATTCACCTCATTAATACTTTGCAACAAAACAATAGATGCTAATATTAAGGGCGTTGTTAACAGAAAGGAGTTTGTATCTGACTGTCATCAAAACCATTTTAGGTCACACTCTTTGGTCCTAGTTCTTTTGGAGAAATTGATTTCTCAAATTGAAGACAATACCTTTGTCATCGTAACCTTTCCCTGTGGAACAAACACATTGCGTCAATGAACGACGTCTGCGAAGAATCATTTGCACACTTACATATTCAACGCAATTGGTTTAAAATTTGATTCATTCAGAATTATCCACTCTGGGAGTCTGTGTTTCTTTTCACGAAATTAAATGAATGATAGATACATGGAACAGGAGAAGGCTACTCAGCCTTTTGACCCTATTCTGCCATTTTCGTGCATGGCTAGTCATCTATCTCAATGCCTGTTGCCACACTATGCCAATGTCCCTTGACATGAGGAGAAAAAAATGGAAGTCTGTCAGTTTCTGTCTTAAATTTACTCAGAACTTCTACCAGCCTCAAGGGGGAAGAATTTCAAAGTATTGCCCCTACACTGAGTGAAGAAATTTCTCCTTATTTCAGTTCAAAATGCTTTGGCTTTTCAATATTGGAACTGTGTGATCATATTGTCCCTGGATATTGACTAGTCCTGATGGAGATTTGACACATTACCATCAGTATGTTCGGACACCAACAATATATTTGGGACAATTTAACAGGGATTAGTTTGAATCCAGTTCATGGTTAAAACTTCAACATTATCATTTACAGATTGGACTATTTCTTTGTTCCTATCGATTTTAGATCAACAGATCTATGGAATTAAAGACTTTGCCTGGACTGTGAAGAGGTCCCACATTTGAAGAAAAGTAGAACACATCTGTTACAGAACTTTGGAGAGAAATAATTGTCAAGTTATATTTTCAGTTCTTTCCCTTGAATAGTTAGTGTTCATGAAGAAATAAATAGCTTAATGATCATAGTTACGATTTCAAAATGTTCCTGTATGTTCAAATTCTTATTGACTTTATTCATCTCTTCAAACCTTCTCATGGGCGTCAATTTATTGATTTTACATATTCTATCTTTATGTTCTGATAATAATTAATTCTTGGACCAAGGCCAAATATGGTTAAAGCCGAAAATGTGTTGCTGGAAAATTGCAGCAGGTCAGGCAGCATCCAAGGAGCAGGAGAATCAACGTTTCGGGCATGAGCCCTTCTCCATTCCCGAAGAAGGGCTCATGCCCGAAACGTCGATTCTCCTGCTCCTTGGTTGCTGCCTGACCTGCTGCGCTTTTCCAGCAACACATTTTCAGCTCCGATCTCCAGCATCTGCAGTCCTCACTTTCTCCTAGTGTTTGATGGGGGACAGTTTAGAGGGAGCTTTACTCTGTATCTAACCCAGTCCTATCCCTGTCTTGGGAGTCTTTGATGGGGAACAGTGTAGAGGGACATTTACTCAGTATTTAACCCCATGCTGTCCTTGTCCTGGGAGTGTTTGATGGGGATAATGCAAAAGGAGCTTTACTCTGTATCTAATCCCATGCAGTCCCTATCCTGTGAATGTTTGATGGGGGACAGTGTAGAGGGAGCTTTATACTGTATCTAACAACATGCTGTCCCTCTCCTGGGAGTGTTTGATGGGGATAGTGTAGAGAGAGCTTTACGCTGTATTTAACGACATGCTGTCCCTCTCCTGGGAATGTTTGATGGGGGACAGTGTAGAGGAGGCTTTACGCTGTATCTAACCCTGTGCTGTCCCTCTCCTAGGAGCGTTTGATGGGGATAGTGTAGAGGAGGCTTTACTCAAATGCAGATCTCCAGCATCTGCAGTCCTCACTTTCTCCAAATATGCTTAGAACAAATAAACCACCCAATTAATACTTTGCCACAAAAAAATGGATGCTAATGTATTGGCTACTGTTATAAGAGCAGGGTTTGACTCTGCTTGTCATCAAAACTGTTTATTGCTCTCTCTCTCTCTCTCTCTGCCCTCATTCATTTGGAGGAGCTGATTTCAAAAATTAAAGACAATACCTTTTCATTTTCAGCTCAAAACTTTAACTTTTGTTTCATTCAGAAAGTCTCAGTATGTGTGCCTGTATTTCTCTTTGAAGCACCCAAAATAATAATACACACATGGGAACAGGGGAAGGCTCTATAGCTGTTTGATTCTATTCTGCCATTTTAGTGTGAGACTGATCATCAAGCTCAATGCCATGTTCTGATACCATGCCCATATCAGTTGATATGAGGAGAAAGTGAACATCTGTCAGTTTCTGTCTTGAATTTACTCAATGACTGATCTTCCATTGCCTCTGGGGGAGATAATTCCAAAGATTCACACCCCTCCCCACCGAACCGCAGAGAAGTAATTCCTCCTCATCTCAGTTCAAAATGCCTGAAGGCTTTTCAATGTTGGAACAGCATGCTCACATTGTCTCTAGATATTGAGCAGTCCTGATGGAGACTCAACACATTATTATCACTATCATCAGACACCAACAACCTGGTGAGGACAATTTAGCAGGGATTTATTTAAATCCAGTTCATGGCTAAAAAACTCAACGTTATCATTTATTGATTAGCATTTTTCTTTATTTATATCACCTTTCGATCAATAGATCATTGGATTTAAAAACATTACCTGGGCCATAACCAGGTCCCACTGTTGGAGAAAAACAAAACAGATCTGTTACTGAACGTTGTAGAGAATTCATTGCAAAGTCATACTTGAAAATTTTAATGTACTTTGGGAATCTTACTGATTTTAATTGCAATTTATTCATCCCTTCTAACTTTCTAATGACTATGAAAAAATTCACATTGCCAAATTTCTCGATAACTTCTCATCAATTAAAGTATTTGGTCCAAGTCCAAATATTGTTTGAATCAAAAAATTTACCCAATTAACAGTTTGCAACCAAACAATAAATGCTAATATTCAGGGTCTTGTCATCAGAAAGGAGCTTGTCATCCAAACCGTTTTCGGTCAATCTCTGTCCCAGTTCATTTGGAGAAATTGATTTCTCAAATTGAAGACAATACCTTTGTCATCGTAACCTTTCCCTGTGGAACAAACACATTGTGTCAATGAACGACATTTGCAGAGAATCAATCACATATTTACATTTTCAGCTCGATCGGTTTAACATTTGGTTCCTTCAGAATTACCCAGTCTGGGGGGTCTGTGTTTCTCTTCACAAAATTAAACAAATGATAGATACATGGGAACAGGAGAAGGCTACTCAGCCCTTTGATCCTATTCTGTCATTTTACTGCCTGGCTAGTCATCTATCTCAATTCCATGTTGCCACACATCGCCATTGTGCCTTGATATGAGGAGAAATAGGAAATCTGTCAGTTTCTGTCTTGAATTTACTTAAGGACTGATCTTCCACCAGCCTCTGGGGGACAGAATTTCAAACCTTCACCCCCAGGCCGAGTGAAGAAATTTGTTTTTATTTCAGTTCAAAATGCCTTGGGTTTTCAATTTTGGAATAGTGTGATCATATTGTCCCTGGGTTTTGACTGCTCCTGATGGAGATTTGAAATATTACCATCAGTAGGTTTGGACGCCAACAATGTATTTTGGGCAATTTAACAGGGATATGTTTGAATCTAGTTCATGGCTAAAAACTCAATATTATCATTTATGGAATGGACGATTTATTTTTTCCTATCGATTTTAGATCAACAAATCTATGAAATCAGAGACATTTCCTGGAACATAAAGAGCTTCCATCTTTGAAGAAAAGCAAAACTCATCTGTTACAGAACTTTGTAGAGAAATAACTGCAAAATTATATTATCCGCCCTTCCCTTGAATTATTGGGGTTCATTCAGAGATAAATAGCTTATCGATTACAAGTACGATTTTAAAATGCTAATGTATTTTCAAATTCTTATTGATTTCATTCATCTTTTCAAACCTTCTAATAGATGTTAATCAATTCATATTACATATTCTCCCTTTATGTTCTGATAATAATAAGTATTTGAACCATGACCAAATATGTTTAGAATAAAAGAATCATCCAATTGATCATTTACAACAAAATAATTGATGCCAATATGCATATTATTGTTATAGGAGCAGCGTTTGAGTCTGTCTGTTGTCAAAACTGTTTATTGTTCTCCCTCTCTACCATCATTCAGTTGGAGGAACTGATTTCCAAAATGAAGGAGAATACCTTTTCCGTCATAAACTTTCACTGTGCTTCAAAGACATTGTGTCAATGCACGGGTTTGCAAATATTCAATCAGACATGCACATCTTCAGCTCAATCAGTTAACATTTGGTTCATTCAGAATTACCCACTCAGGATGTCTGTGTTTCTCTTTGCAGAATTAAAAGAATAAAACATATATGGGAACAGGAGAAGGCTCTTTTGCTGTTAAAACATATTCTGCCGTTTCAGTGTGCAGCTGATCACCAATCTCAATGCTATGTTCCCACACCATGCCCATATCAGTTGATGTGAGAAATTCAACATCTGTCAGTTTCTGTCTTGAATTTACCCAATGACTGATTTTCCACCAGCCTCTGGGGGAGAGCAATACAAACTTTCACCCCAACACTGGGTGAAGCAATTGCTCCTTATTTCAGTTCAAAATGTCTTGAGTTTTCAAGATGGCAACACTGTGCTCATATTGTCTGTGGGTATTGACCACTCCTGATGGAGACTTGACATATTACTATCAGTATCATCAGACAGCAACAATTTTTTTTTGGACAATTTGACTGGGATTTGTTTGAATCTAGTTCATGTCTAAAAAGCCAACATTATCACTTATTAATTAGTTTCTTTCTTTTTTCCTAATACTTTTTGTTCAATAGATGATAGGGATTAGAGACATTACCTGGACCGTAACCATGTCCCACTGTTGGAGAAAAACAAAACAGATCTGTTACTGAACATCGTAGAGAATTCCTTGGAAAGTTATATTTTCAAGGTATTCCACTGAATAATGGAGGTTCATTCAGAGCTACACAGATTATCGTTAAGGGTGAATATCTGAAAATTCTTATGTACTTTCCAAATCTTATAGATTTTAATTGCAATTTAATCATCTCATCTAATTGTCTAATGACTATGAAATGATTCACATTGTCAATTTTCTCTGTATCTTCTCATAGTGCAATATATTTGGTCCAGGGCCAAAAGTGGTTTGAATCAGAAAATTCACCCAATTTGCAACAAAACAATAAATGCTAATATTTTAAGATATTGTTATCGGAAAGGAGTTTGTGTCTGTCTGTCATCAAAACCGTTTTAGATCACTCTCTCTGCCCTCGTTCTTTTGGAGAAAATGATTTCTAAAATTAAAGACAATATCTTTTTTGCCATAACCTTTCCCTGTGGAACAAACACATTGTGTCAATGAACGGTGTCTGCAGACAGTCAATCGCACATTTACATTTTCAGCTCAATAGGTTTAACACTTGGTTTATTCAGAATCACCCAGTCTAGGGGTCTGTGTTTCTCTTCACAAAATTAAATAAATGATAGATACATGGGAACAGGAGAAGGCTACTCAGCCTTTTGATCCTATAAGCCATTTTGTTTGTCATTTATTGATTATTTATTAATCACTTATTGATTAGCTTTTTTCTTTATTCCTATCACTTTTAGATCAATAGATCATTGGAATTAAAGACATTACATGGACCGTAACCAGGTCCCACTGTTGGAGAAACACAAAACAGACTGGTTACTGAACATTGTAGAGCATTAATTGGAAAATAATATTTTCAGTATTTTCTGCTGAAATGGTGAGGTTTATTCAGAGCTAAACAGATTGTTGATAATGGTTACTATTTGAAGATTTTAATGTAGTTTCTGAATCTTATTGATATTATTTGCAATTTTTTTTCATCTCTTCTAACTTTCTAATGACTATCAAACAATTTACACTGCCAATTTCCTCTATGTCTTCTGACAATTAACTGCATTTGGTCCAAATCCAAATATGGTTCAAATAAAAAAAATTCACCTCATTAATACTTTGCAACAAAACAATAGATGCTAATATTCAGGGTATTGTTAATAGAAAGGAGTTTGAGTCTGTCTGTCATCAAAACCGTTTTAGGTCACACTCTCCGTCCTAGTTCCTTTGGAGAAATTGATTTCTAAAATTAAAGACAATACCTTTTCCGCCATAACCTTTCCCTGTGGAACAAATACATTGCGTCAATGAACGATGTCTGCAAAGAGTCCATCGCATATTTGCATTTTCAGCTCAACTGCATTAACATTTGGTTCATTCAGAATCACCCAGTCAGGGGGTCCGTGTTTCTGTTCGCAAAATTAAATGAATGATAGATGCATGGGAACAGGAGAAAACTACTCAGCCTTTTGACTCTATTCTGCCATTTTAGTGCACGGCTAATCAGCTATCTCAATGCCATTTTAGCACACCACGCCAATGGAGAAATTCGAAATTTGTCATTTTCTGCCTTGAATTTACTCAACGACTGATCTTCCACCAGCTTCTGGGGGAGAGAATTCCAAACTTTCACCCCTACACTGAGTGAAGCAATTGCTCCTTATTCCAGTTGAAAATGCCTTGACTTTTCAATATTGGAATAGTATTCCAATATGCAGAATGTGGCAGGTGGGAGACATGGCACACGTCTCCGCTGGCTACATCTGTGGGAAGTGCACCCAACTCCAGCTCCTTGAAAACCGTGTTAGGGAATTGGAGCTGGAGCTGGATGAACTACGGATCATTCGGGAGGCTGAGGGGGTAATTGAGAGGAGTTACCGGGAGTTGGTCACTCCTGAGGCTCAGGATAAGGATATATGGGTTACAGTTAGGGGGAGGAAAGGGGACAGACAGACAGTGCAGAGATCCCCTGTGGACATTCCCCTCAGCAATAAGTATACCGTTTTGGATACTGCTGGGGGGATGACCTACCAGAGGAAAGCCATAGCAGTCAGTTCTCTGGCACTGAGCCTGACACTGTGGCAAAGAAGGGAAGGGAGCAGAATAGAAAAGTACTCGTGGTGGGGGACTCGATAGTGAGGGGAATTGACAGGAAATTTTGTGGTCAGGATCGGGATTCCCGGAAGGTAGGTTGCCTCCCTGGTGCCAGGGTCCGGGACGTCTCCGATCAGGTGTATAAGGTTCTAAAAGGGGAGGGCGAACAGCCAGAAATCGTGTTACATATTGGCACTAATGATATAGGAGAAAGTGAGGACTGCAGATGCTGGAGATCAGAGCTGAAAATGTGTTGCTGGAAAAGCGCAGCAGGTCAGGCAGCATCCAAGGAACAGGAGAATCGACGTTTCAGGGTTCCTGAAGAGGGTTGATGCCCGAAACGTCGATTCTCCTGCTGCCTGACCTGCTGCGCTTTTCCAGCAACACGTTTTCAGCACTAATGATATAGCCAGGAAAAGGATCGAAGATATAAAAAGTGATTTCAGCGAGTTAGGATGGAAGCTGCAAAGCAGGACGAACAGAGTAGTGTTCTCTAGTTTACTACCGGTGCCACGAGGCGAGGAACAGGGAGCGGGCGCAGCTTAACACGTGGCTGCGCAGCTGGTGTAGGAGGGAGGGCTTCAGATATGTAGATAATTGGGATGCCTTCCGGGGAAGGTGGGACCTGTACAAGAAGGATGGGTTGCATCTGAACTGGAAGAGGACCAATGTCCTGGGTGGAAGGTTTGCTCGAGTAGTTCGAGAGGGTTTAAACTAGTATGGTGGGGGGGTGGGAACCTGAGCTGTATACCAGAGGTGAGAGTTGATGCAGATGAGGCAATAGCAAGAGGTAGACCAGCTTGTGGGAAGGATTTTCCTGGCAAGGAACCAAGGTGTCAGTTAAAGTGTGTTTGCTTGAACGCAAGGAGTATCAGGAATAAAAGTGACGAACTTAGAGCATGGATCAGTACCTGGTGCTATGATGTTGTGGCCATACAGAGACATGGGTTTCTCAGGGGCAGGAATGGTTGCTGGATGTTCCAGGGTTTAGAGCATTTAAAAAGAATAGGGAGGGGGGAAAAGAGGAGGGGATGTAGCACTACTAATCAGAGAGGGTATCACAGCTGCAGAAGTTTCAATTGTCAAGGAAGATCTGCCCACCAAGTCAGTATGGGTGGAAATTAGGAACAGCAAAGGAGCAGTCACCTCTTTAGGGGTTTACTACAGACCCCCCAATAGCAGCAGGGAGATGGAAGAAAGCATCTTTGACTCTTGAACTCCTGAGAATGTTTATGGACTCGTAGGAACTAGGTCGGCAGATTTTGGAAAAGTGTGGACGTAGTAGGGCTGTTGTAATGGGTGACTTTAACTTTCCCAACATTGATTGGAACCTCCTTTGAGCAGAAGATTTGAATGGAGCTGTTTTTGTAAGCTTTGTTCAGGACGGTTTCCTAACTCAGTACGTTGACAGGCCGACGAGGGGAGAGGCCATTCTAGACTTAGTGCTCGGAAACGAGCCGGGGCAGGTATCAGACCTTGTGGTGGGAGAGCATTTTGGTGATGGTGACCACAACTGCCTCACATTCTACATAGCTATGGAGAAGGAGAGGATTAGGCAAAACGGGAGGATATTTAATTGGGGAAGAGGAAACTATGATGCGATTAGACATGAGTTAGGAAGCATGGATTGGGAGCAATTGTTCCATGGTAAAGGCACTATAGACATGTGGAGACTGTTTAAGGAACAGTTGTTGCAAGTGATGACTAAATATGTCCCTCTGAGACAGGCAGGAAGTGGTAAGATAAAGGAACCTTGGATGACGAGAGCGGTGGAGCTTCTCATTAAAAGGAAGAAGGTAGCTTACATAAGGTGGAGGAAGCTAGGGTCAAGCTCATCTCTACAGGATTACAGGCAGGCAAGGAAGGAGCTCAAAAATGGTCTGAGGAGAGCCAGGAGGGGGCACGAGAAAGGCTTGGCAGAACGGATTAGGGAGAACACAAAGGCATTTTACACTTATGTGAGGAATAAGAGAATGGTCAAAGAAAGAGTAGGGCCGATCAGGGATAGCATAGGGAACTTGTGTGTGGAGTCTGAGGAGGTAGGGGAAGCCCTCAATGAGTTTTTTGCTTCTGTCTTTATGAAATAAACGAACTTTGTAGTGAATGAAACCTTTGAAGAGCAGGTGTGCATGCTGAAATAGATAGAGATAGAGGAAGCTGATGTGCTGAAAATTTTGTCAAACATTAAGATTGACAAGTCGCCAGGCCCGGACCAGATTTGTCCTCGGCTGCTTTGGGAAACGAGAAATGCAATTGCTTCGCCACTTGCGAAGATCTTTGCATCCTCATTCTCCACTGGAGTCATACCTGAGGACTGGAGAGAGGCAAATGTAATTCCTCTCTTCAAAAAAGGAAATGGGGAAATCTCCAGCAATTACAGACCAGTAAGTTTCACGTCTGTCGTCTGCAAGGTGTTAGAAAGGATTCTGAGGGATAGGATTTATGACCATCTGGAAGAGCATGGCTTGATTAAATGCAGTCAGCACAGCTTTGTGAGGGGCAGGTCATGCCTCACAAACCTTATCAAGTTCTTTGAGGATGTGACTAGAAAAGCTGATGAGGGTCGAGCTGTGGATGTGGTGTATATGGACTTCAGCAAGGCATTTGATAAGGTTCCCCATGGTAGGCTTATTCAGAAGGTCAGGAGGAATGGGATTCAGGGGAACATAGCTGTCTGAATACAGAATTGACTGGCCAACAGAAGACAGCGAGTGGTAGTAGAAGGAAAATATTCTGCCTGGAAGTCTGTGGTGAGTGGTGTTCCACAAGGCACTATCCTTGGGTCTCTATTGTTTGTAATTTTTATTAATGACTTGGATGAGGGGATTGAAGCAAGTTTGCAGATGACACAAAGGTTGGAGGTGTCGTTGACAGTATAGAGGGCTGTTGTAGGCTGCAGCGGGACATTGACAGGATGCAGAGATGGGCTGAGAGGTGGCAGATGGAGTTCAACCTGGATAAATGTGAGGTGATGCATTTTGGAATTTGAAAGCTGAGTACAGGATTAAGGATAGGATTCTTGGCAGTGTGGAGGAGCAGAGGGATCTTGGTGTGCAGGTACATAGATCTCTTAAAATGGCCACCCAAGTGGACAGCGTTGTTAAGAAAGCATATGGTGTTTTGGCTTTCATTAACAGGGGGATTGAGTTTAAGAGTGGTGAGATCTTGTTGCAGCTCTATAAAACTTTGGTTAGACCACACTTGGAATACTGTGTCCAGTTCTGGTTGCCCTATTATAAGAAAGATGTGGATGCTTTGGAGAGGGTTCAGAGGAGGTTTACCAGGATGCTGCCTGGACTGGAGGGCTTATCTTATGAAGAGAGGTTGACTGAGCTTGGACTTTTTTCATTGGAGAAAAGGAGGAGAAGAGGGGACCTATTGAGGGATACAAGAAATTGAGAGGCATATATAGAGTCAATAGCCAGAGACTATTTCCCAGGGCAGAAATGACTAACACGAGGGGTCATAGTTTTAAGCTGGTTGGAGGAAAGTATAGAGGGGATGTCAGAGGCGGGTTCTTTACACAGAGAGTTGTGAGAGTATGGAATGTATTGCCAGCAGCAGTTGTGGAGGCAGGGTCATTGGGGACATTTAGAGACTCCAGGACATGCATATGGTCACAGAAGTTTGAAGATGCATACATGAGGATCAGTGGTTGGCACAACATCGTGGGCTGAAGGGCCTGTTCTGTGTTGTACTGTTCTATGTTCTATGTTCTAGTATTGTCTGTGGATATTGACCACTCCTGATGGAGACTTAACACATTACTGTCAGTATCATCAGACAGCAACAATATATTTTGGGCAATTTAACAGGGATTTGTTTGAATGTAGTTCAGTTACAAACTCAGCATTATCATTTATTAATTAGTTTTTTTCTTTATTCCTAACACTTTTAGATCAATCAATCATTGGAATTAGAGACATTACTTAAACCATAACCATGTCCCACTGTTGGAGAAAAACAAAACAGATCTGTTACTGAACATTGTAGAGAATTCCTTGGAAAGTTATATTTTCAAAGCATTCCACTGAATAATGGAGGTTCATTCAGAGCTACACAGATTATCGTTAAGGGTAAATATTAGAAACTTTTAATGTACTTTCCAAATCTTATTGATTTTAATGGCAATTTCATCATCTCTTCTAACTGTTTAATGACTATGAAACGATTAACATTGTCAATTTTCTCTGTATCTTCTCATAGTGAAATGTATTTGGTCCAGGGCCAAATGTGGTTAGACTCAGAAAATTCACCCAATAAAGACTTTGCAACAAAACAATAAATGCTAACGTCCAGGGTATTGTTATCGGAAAGGGGTTTGTGTCTGTCTGTCATCAAAACTGTTTTAGATCAGTCTCTCTGTCCTTATTCCTTTGGAGAAAATGATTTCTAAAATTTAAGACAATACTTTTCCTCCATAACCTTTCCCTGTGGAACAAACACATTGTGTCAATGAACGACGTTTGCAGAGAGTCAATCGCACATTTACATTTTCAGCTCAATTGGTTTAACATTTGGTTCATTCAGAATCACCCAGTCTGGGGGTCTGTGTTTCTCTTCACAAAATTAAATGAATGATAGATACATGGGAACAGGAAAAGGACACTCAGCCTTTTGACCCTATTCTGCCATTTCAGTGCATGGCTAATCATCTATCTCATTGCTGTGTTGCCACACCACGCCAATGTCCTTTGATATGAGGGGAAATTGGAAAGGTGTCAGTTCCTGTCTTGAATTTACTCAATGATGGATCTTCCATTAGCCTCTGGGGGAGAGAATTTCAAACTTTGACCCCCACGTTGAGTGAAGACATTTCTCCTTATTTTAGTTCAAAATGCTTTGGCTTTTCAATATTGGAACAGTGTGCTCATATTGTCTCTGGGTATTGACTAGTCCTGATGGAGATTTGACACATGACCATCAGTAGGTTTGGACACCAACAATGCATTTGGGACAATTTAAGAGGGGTTTGTCTCTTGATATTGACCAGTCCTGATTGAGAATTGACACATTACAACATAAAGCTTTACAGTGCGGTAGAGGCCCTTCAGCCCCCAATGTTGCGCTGTCCTGCAAAATTAATCTGTTGCCCATCTAACCTACACCATTCCATTATGATCCATATGTGTGTCCAATGCCCATTTAAATGCCCTTAACGTCGGCGAGTCTACTACTATTGCAGGCAGGCCGTTCCACATTCCTACTACTCTCTGAGTAAAGAAACTACACATTATATCTGTCTTAAATCTATCACTCTTCAAATTAAAGCTCTGTCCCCTCATGTTAGCCTACACCATCCGAGGAAAAAGGCTCTCATTGCCCACCCTATCTAACCCTCTGATTATCTTACATGTCTCGATTAAGTCACCTCTCAACCTTCTTCTCTCCAATGAAAACAGCCTCAGTTCCCTCAGCCTTTCCTTCCATACCAGGCAGCATCCTAGTAGATCACCTCTGAACCTTTTCCAAAGCTTCCACATCCTTTCCTATAAAGCGGTGACCAGAACTGCACGCAATACTCCAGGTGTGGTCTTACCAGTGTCTTCTCCAACTGAAGCACGCCCTTGTGGCTCTGAAACTCACTCCCCCTACCAATAAATGCCAACACACCATATGTTTTCTTAATAACCCTATCAACCTGGGTGGCAACTTTCAGGGATTTATGCACCTGGACACTGAGATCTCTCTGTGCATCACCACTGCCAAACATTTTACCATGAGCCCAGTACTCTGCATTCCTGTTACTTCTTCTGAAGTGAACTACCTCACACTTTTCTGCATTAAAATCCAATTACTACTTCTCAACCCAGCTCTGCATCTACGCTATGTCCCTTCATAACCTACTATGGCCTTCGGCGCTATCCACAACTCTGTCTACCTTAGTGTCATCTGCAAACTTACTAACCCATCCTTCTACGCCCATATCCAGATCATTTATAAAAATGACAAACAGTTGTGGCCCCAAAACAGACCCTAGCGGCACACCACTGGTAACTGAGCTCCAGGATGAACATTTCCCATCAACCACCATCCTCTGTCTTCTTTCAGCTAGCCAATTTCTGATCCAAACCGCTAAATCATTTTCAACCCCGAAACTCCTTATTTTATACAGTAGCCTACCATGTGGAACCTTATCAAACGCCTTACTGAAGTTCAAATACACCACATCAACTGCTTTACCTTCATCCACCTGTTTTGTCACCTTCTTAAAGAACTCAATGAGGTTTGTGAGGCATGACCTACCCGTCACAAAACAATGTTGACAATCCATAATCAACTTATTCCTTGCCAGATGATTACGAATCTTATCTCTTATAACCTTTTCCAACACCTTTTCCACAACCAAAGAAATGCTCACTCGCCTATAATTACCGAGGTTGTCCTGACTCTCCTTCTTAAACAACATTTGCTATCCTCCAGTCTTCTGGCACTACTCCTGTTGACAATGATGACATAAATAATGAAGCCAAAGGCTCAGCAATCTCCTCCCTGGCTTCCCAGAGAATCTAAGGATAAATGCCCCCTAGCCCCAGGATCTTATCTATTTTCAGATCTTCCAAAATTGCTAAAACCTCGCCTTTGTCAACCTCAATCCCATCTAATCTAGTCGCCTGTATCTCTGTATTCTCATTAACACTGCCCTTTTCCAATGTGAATACTGACGAAAAGTATTCATTAAGCGCTTCCCCATGTCCTCAGATTCCACACACAACCTTCCACTACGGTCTTTGATTGGTCCTAATCTTACTCCAGTCATTCTTTTATTATTCCTGATAGACCTATAGAAGGCCTTAGGGTTTTCCTTGATCCTATCCACCAACAACTTCTCATGTTCCCTCTTGGCTCTTTTTAGCACTCTCTTTAGATATTTTCTGGCTAACTTATAACTCTTAAGCCCCCTAACAGAGCCTTCAAGCCTCGTATTCTCATAAGCCTTCTTCGTCCTCTTGACAAGAGCTTCAACGTCTTTGAAGCTCTCTCTCTTGACAACTCCCTCCCTGCCTGATAGGTACATACTTATCAAGGACCTGCAGTAGCTATTCCTTGAATAAGCTCCACATTTCAAGAGTGTCCATCCCCTGCAGTTTCCTTCCCCATCCTCAATTTTGCCTAATCACATCACAGTTGCCTTTCCCCCAGTTATATGTTTTTCCCTGCGGTATATACCTATCCCTGCCCATTGCTAACTGTAAACATAACCAAATTATGGTCACTATCGCCAAAGTGCTCACCAACCTCCAAATCTAACACCTGGCCGGGTTCATTCCCCAGTACCAAATCCAATATGGCATCGCCCCTTGTTGGCCTGTCGAACATACTGTGTCAGAAAACCTGCCTGCACAGAATGAACAAAAAGTGATCCAGCTAAACTACTTGAACTATAGTATTCTCAGTCAATATTGGGGAAGTTAAAATCGTCCACAACAACTATCCTGTTACCCCTGTTCATATCGAGAATCATCTTTGCTATCCTTTCCTCTACATCCCTGGAACAATTTGGAGGCCTATAGAGAAATCCCAACACGGTGACTTCTCCTTTCCTGCTTCTAACCTCAGCCCAAACTACCTCAGCGGATGAGACGACAAACATTATCTCAGCTGCTGTAATACTATCCTTAATTAACAATGCCCCACCCCCAACTCTTTTACCATCTTCTCTGTTCTTGCTGAAACATCTAAATTCTGAAACCTGCACCCACCATTCCTGACCCTCTTCGACCCATGTCTTTGAAATGGGCACAGCATCGAAATCCCAGGAACCAACACATGCTGCAGGTTCACCCACCTTATTCCGGACGTTCCTGGCATTGAAGTACCCACATCTCAAACCAACATCCTCATTGCTGGTGTCTTCTCGTGACCTTGCAAAACCTTCCCATGACCTCACTACCTTCAACCTCCTGTGCGCTGGAACTACATTTCAAGAACTACGATTACTTTCAGTATCCTCAGACACCAACATCATATTTCGGACAATTTAACAGGGATTTGTTTGAATCTAGTTCACGGCTAAAAACTCAACATTATCGATTATTGATTAGCTTTTTTCTTTATTCCTATCACTTTTAGATCAATAGATCGTCGGAATTGAAGACATTACCTGGACCGTAACCAGGTCCCACTGTTGGAGAAAAACAAAACAGATCTGTTACTGAACATTGTCAACAATTCATTGGAAAATAATATTTCCAGTACTGTCTGCTGAAATGTTGAGGTTCATTCAGAGCGACATAGATTATTAATAAGGGTTACAATTTTAGAATTTTAATGTACGTTCCAAATCTTATCGATTTTAGTTGCAATTTATTCATCTCTTCTAATTTTGTAATGACTATCAAACAATTCACATTGCCAATTTTGTTGATATCTTTTCATAATGGAATGTAGGGCCAATTACGGTTAGAATCAGAAAGTTCACTCAATTAATAGTTTGCGACAAAACAATAGATGCTAATAGTCAGGGTATAGTTATTGGAAAGGAGCTTGTGTCTGTCATCAAAAACATTTTTAGGTCACTCTCTCTGCCCTAGTTCCTTCGGAGAAATTGATTTCTAAAATTAAAGACATTACCTTTTCCGCCATAACCTTTCCCTGTGGAATAAACACATTGTGTCAATGAACGGTGTCTGCAGAGAGTCAATCGCACATTTACATTTTCAGCTCAATCGGTTTAACGTTTGGTTCATTCAGAATTACCCAGTCTGGGGGTCTGTGTTTCTCTTCGCAAAATTAGATTAGATTACTTACAGTGTGGAAACAGGCCCTTCGGCCCAACAAGTCCACACCGCCCCGCCGAAGCGCAACCCACCCATACCCCGACATCTACATCTACATCTACATCTACATCTACCACTTACCTGACACTACGGGCAATTTAGCATGGCCAATTCACCTGACCTGCATATCTTTGGACTGTGGGAGGAAACCGGAGCACCCGGAGGAAACCCACGCGGACACGGGGAGAATGTGCAAACTCCACACAGTCAGTTGCCTGAGGCGGGAATTGAACCCGGGTCTCTGGCACTGTGAGACAGCAGTGCTAACCACTGTGCCACCGTGCCGCCCCATGAATGATAGTTACATGGGAACAGGAGAAGGCTACATCGCCTTTTGAGCCTATTCTGCCATTTTAGTGCATGGTTAACCATCTATCTCAATGCCATGTTGCCACACCATGCCACTGTCCCTTGAAATGAGGAGGAATTGGAAATTTGACATTTTCAGTCTTGAATTTATTCAATGACTGATCTTCCACCAGCCTCTGGGTGAGAGAATTTCAAACTTTCACCCCCCACGCTGAGTGAAGAAATTTCTCCTTATTTCAGTTGAAAATGCCCTAGCTTTTCAATATTGGAATTGTGTGCTCATATTGCCCTGGATATTGACTAGTCCTGATGGAGATTTGATACCTTACCATTAGTATGTGTGGACACCAACAATGTACTTGAGACAATTTAACAGGGATTTGTTTGAATCTAGTTCATGGTTAAAAACCCAGCATTATCATTTATGGATTGGACTATTTCTTTGTTCCTATCACCTTTAGATCAACAATTCCATGGAATTAAAGACGTTGCCTGGACCATAAAGAGGTCCCACGTTTGAAGAAAAGCAAAACACATCTGCTACAGAACTTCATAGGGAAGTAACTGTAAAATTATATTTTCAGCCCTTTCCCTTGAATTGTTGGGTTTCATTCAGAGCTAAATGGCTTAACAATTATAGATATGATTTGAAACTGTTAATGTATTTTCAAATACTGGTTGGCTTTACTCATCTCTTCAAACCTTTTAATGAATATTAATCTATTCATATTACATATTATTCCTTTAATTTCTGACAATAACATGCATTTGGACCATGGCCAAGTATGGTTAGAATAAAAAAAATCTGCCTATCAATTGATTTAACATTTGGTTCATTCCGAATTACCAAGTCTGTGATGCTCTTTGCAGAATTAAAAGAATAATACATACATGGGAACAGGAGAAGGCTCATTAGCTGTTTGAATCTATTCTGCCATTTCGGTGCATGGCTGATCATCAATCTCAATGCCATGTTCCCACACTATGCCCATATTAGTTTAAATGAGGATCCATTGAAAATTTGTCAGTTTCTGTCTTGATTTTACTCAATGACTGATCTTTCACTAGCCTCTAGGGGAGAGAATTCCAAAGATATGCACCCCTCCCCGCCCAACTCGAGTGAAAAAAATTACCTCCTCATCTCAGTTCAAAACTCCTTGACTTTTCAATATTGTAATACTGCGCTCACATTGTCTGTGTGTATTGACCACTCCTGACGGAGACTTGACACATTACTATCAGTATTATTGGACAGCAACAAAGTTTTTAGGACAATTTGACTGGGATTTGTTTGAATCTAATTCATGGCTAAAAACTCAACATTATCACTTATTGATTAGCTTTTTTCTTTATTCCTATCACTTCTAGATCAATAGATGATTGGAATTAGAGACATTACCTGGACTGTAACCAGGTCTCCCTGTTGGAGAAAAACAAAACAGATCTGTTACTGAACATTATCGAGAATTCATTGGAAAATTATATTTTCAGCACTTTCTGCTGAAACATTGAGGTTCATTCAGAACTGAGCAGATTATCAATAAGGGTTACTATTTTAAAATTTTAATCTACTTTCCATATCTTATTGATTTTAATTGCAATTTACTCATCTCTTCAAACTTTCTAATGACTATCAAACAAATCACATTGCCAATGTTGTCGATATCTTTTCATAATGAAATGTATTTGGTCCAGGGCCAAATCTGGTTAGAATCAAAACATTCACCCAAGTAATACTTTGCAACAAAACAATAGATGCTAATATTCAGGGTATTATTATTGGAAAGGGGTTTGTGTCTGTCTGTCATCAAAACTCTCTGCCCTAGTTCTTTTGGAGAAATTGATTTCTAAAATTAAAGACAATACCTTTGTCATCATAACCTCTCCCTGTGGAATAAACACATTGTGTCAATGAACAATGAATGCAGAGAGTTAATCACACATTTACTTTTTCAGCTCAATTGGTTTAACATTTGGTTCATTCAGAATCACCCAGTCTGGGGGTCTGTGTTTCTCTTCGCAAAATTAAATGAATGATAGATACATGGGAACAGGCGAAGGAACATAGCCCCTTTTGATCACATTCTGCCAATTTAGTGCATGGCCAATCATCGATCTCAATGCCATGTTGCCACACCAATGTGCCTTGATATGAGGAGAAATTGGAAATCCGTCAGTATCTGCCTAGAATTCACTCAATGATTGATCTTCCACCAGCCTCTGGGGGAGACAATTCCAAACTTTCACCCCCACGCTGAGTGAAAAAAAAAATTCTTGTTATTTCAGTTCAAAATGCCTTAGTTTTTCAATATTGGAACAGTGTGATCATATTGACCCAGGATATTGACTAGTCCTGATGGAGATTTGACACATTACCATCAGTATGTTCGGACATCAACAATGTATTTGGGGCAATTTAACAGGGATTAGTTTGAATCTAGTTCATGGTTAAAACCCCAACATTATCATTCATGGATTGGGTTGTTTCTTTGTTCCTATCAATTTTAAATCAACAGATCAATGGGATTAAAAACTTTGCCTGGATCGTAAAGAGGTCCCACTTTTGAAGAAAAGCAAAACACAGCCGTTACAGAATGTTGCAGAGAAATAACTGTGAAATTATATTTTCAGCTCTTTCCCTTGAATAGTTGGGGTTCACTAAGAACTAAATAACTTCATGATTATAGTTATGATTTTAAAATGTTCATGTATTTTCAAATTCTTATTGATTTTAATCATCTCTTCAAATCTTCTAATGGACATTAATCTATTCATATTACATATTTTCCATTATGTTCTGATAATAAGATGTATTTGGACCATGGCCAAATATGGTTAGAATAAAAAAATTCACCCAATTCATGCTTTGCAAAAAAAAAGTGATGCTAATGTGCATGCTACTGTTATGGGAGTAGGGTTTGAGTTTATCTGTCATCAAAACTGTTTACTGCTCACTCTCTCTCTCTCTCTCTCTCTCTGCCCTCATTCATTTGGAGGAATCGATTTCGAAAATTAAAGACAATACCTTTTCCATCATAACCTTTCACTGTGGAACAAACACATTGTGTCAATGAACGGTTTTTGCAAAGAGTCAATCACACATAGAGTCATAGAGTCATAGAGATGTACAGCATGGAAACAGACCCTTCTGTCCAACACGTCCATGCCGACCAGATACCCCAACCCAATCTAGTCCCATCCGCCAGGACCCGGCCTATATCCCTCCAAACCCTTCCTATTCATATACCCATCCAAATGCCTCTTAAATGTTGCAATTGTACCAGCCTCCACCACATCCTCTGGCAGCTCATTCCATACATGTACCACCCTCTGCGTGAAAAAGTTGCCCCTTAGGTCTCTTTTATATCTTTCCCCTCTCACCCTAAACCAATGCCCTCTAGGTCTGGACTCCCCAACCCCAGGGAAAAGACTTTGCCTATTTATCCTATCTATGCCCCTCATAATTTTGTAAACCTCTATAAGGTCACCCCTCAGTCTCCAACGCTCCAGGGAAAACAGCCCCAGCCTGTTCAGCCTCTCCCTGTAGCTCAGAAACTCCAACCCTGGCAACATCCTTGTAAATCTTTTCTGAACCCTTTCAAGTTTCACAACATCTTTCTGATAGGAAGGAGACCAGAATTGCACGCAATATTCCAACAGTGGCTGAACCAAAGTCCTGTACAGCCACAACATGACCTCCCAACTCTTGTGCTCAATACTCTGACCAATAAAGGAAAGCATACCAAACGCCTTCTTCGCTATCCTATCTACCTGCGGCTCCACTTTCAAGGAGCTATGAACCTGCACTCCAAGGTCTCTTTGTTAAGCAACACTCCCTAGGATCTTACCATTAAGTGTATAAGTCCTGCTAAGATTTGCTTTTCCAAAATGCAGCACCTCACATTTATCTGAATTAAACTCCATCTGCCACTTCTCAGCCCATTGGCCCATCTGGTCCAGATCCAGTTGTAATCTGAGGTAACCCTCTTTGCTGTCCACTACACCTCCAATTTTGGTGTCATCTGCAAACTTACTAACTGTACCTCTTATGCTCACATCTAAATCATTTTTGTAAATGACAAAACGTAGAGGGCCCAGCACTGATCCTTGTGGCACTCCACTAGTAACAGGCCTCCAGTCTGAAAAACAACCCTCCACCACTACCCTCTTCTACCTTTGAGCCAGTTCTGTATCCAAATGGCTATTTCTCCCTGTATTCCATGAGATCTAACCTTGCTAATCAGTCTCCCATGTGGAACCTTGTTGAATGCCTTACTGAAGTCCATATAGATCACATCTACTGCTCTGCCCTCATCAATCTTCTTTGTTAATTCATCAAAAAACTCAATCAAGTTTGTGAGACATGATTTCCCACGCACAAAACCATGTTGACTATCCCTAATCCGTCCTTGTCTTTCCAAATACATGCACATCCTGTCCCTCAGGATTCCCTCCAACAACTTGCCCACCACCGAGGTCGGGCTCATGTACAACTTCAGCTCAATCAGTTAACATTTGGTTTATTTTGAATTACCCAGTAGGGGTGTCGGTGTTTCTCTTTACAGAATTAAAAGAATAATACATACATGGGAACAGGAGAAGTCTCTTTAGCTGTTTGAACCTATTCTGCTTTTTAGTGTGCGGTTGATTATCAATCTTAATGCCACCTTCCCACACGATGCCCATATATTCAAGACAATTTGACAGGAATTTGTTTGAATCTAGCTCACAGCTAAAAACTCAACATTATCATTTAGTGATTAGCTTTTTTCTTTATTCTTATCACTTTTAGATCAATAGATCATTGGAATTAAAGACATTACCTGGAACGTAAACAGGTCCCACTGTTGGAGAAAAACAAAACAGGTCTGTTACTGAACATTGTAGAGATATAATTGGAAAATAATATTTTCAGAACTTTCAGTTGAATAATTGAGGTTCTTTCAGAGCTGAATACATAATCGATTACAGTCACTATTTTAATGTCGTTTCCAATTTTTCCATATTTTATTGCAATTTATTCGTCTCTTCTAACTTTCAAATGATTCATTGTTGCCAATATTCTCTATCTCCTCATAATAAAATGTACTTGATTCATAGTCAAATGTGGTTAGAATTTTTAAAATTCTTCCAATTAATACTTTGCAACAAAAGACTAAATGCTAAAATTCAGGGTATTGTTTGGGAATGTGTTTTGCCTGTTTGCCATCAAAACTATTTATTGCTCACTCTCGCTGCCCTGATTCCTTTTCAGAAATTGTTTTCTAAAATTAAAGACAACATCTTCTCTGCCATAACTTTTCCCTATGGAATAAACAGATTGTGTTCATGAATGGTGTTTGCAAAGAGTGAATTGTAAGTTTACATCTTCACCTCAATCGCTCTAACATTTGGCTCATTCAGAATTACCAAGTCTGTGATGCTGTGTTGCTCTTTGCAGAATTAAAAGGATAATACATACATGGGAACAGGAGAAAGCTCTTCAGCTGTTTGAACCCATTCTGCTATTTCAGTGCACGGCTGATCATCAATCTCAATGCCATGTTCCCACACTGTGCCCATATCAGTTTAAATGAGGATCCATTGAAAATCTGTCAGTTTCTGTCTTGAACTTACTCATTGTCTGATTTTCAATCAGCCTCTGAGGGGGAGAGAATACCAAAGATTTGCACCCCTCCCCCGCCCAACTTGAGTGAAGAATTACCTTCTCATCTCAGTTCAAAATGCCTGAAGGCTTATCAGTGTTGGAACAGTGTGCTCACATTGTCTCTGGATATTGACCAGTCCTGATGGAGACTTGACACATTACTATCAGTATCGACAGACACTAACAATATATTTAGGACAATTTAACAGGGATTTGTCTGAATCTAGTTCATGGCTAAAAACTCAACATTATCATTTATTCATTAGCTTTTTTCTTTACTCCAATGACTTTTCGATTAATCGATCATTGGAATTGAAGACATTACCTGGACCGTAACCAGGTCTCCCTGTTGGAGAAAAATGAAACAGATATGTGACTGAACATTGTCGAGAATTCATTGGAAAATTATATTTTCAGCACTTTCTGCTGAAACATTGAGGTTCATTCAGAACTGAGCAGATTATCAATAAGGGTTACTATTTGAAAATTTTAATGTACTTTCCATATCTTATTGATTTTAATTGCAATTTACTCATCTCTTCAAACTTTCTAATGACTATCAAACAATTCACATTGCCAATGTTGTCGATAACTTTTCATAATGAAATGTATTTGGTCCAGGGCCAAATCTGGTTAGAATCAAAACATTCACCCAAGTAATACTTTGCAACAAAACAATAGATGCTAATATTCAGGGTATTATTATTGGAAAGGGGTTTGTGTCTGTCTGTCATCAAAACCGTTTTTAGGTAGCTCTCTCTGCCCTAGTTCCTTTGGAGAAATTGGTATCTAAAATTAAAGACAATATCTTTGTCATCATAACCTTTCCCTGTGGAACAAACACATTGTGTCAATGAACGATGTCTGCAGAAAGTCAATCGCACATTTACATTTTCAGCTCAATTGGTTTAACATTTAGTTCATTCAGAATCACCCAGACTGGGGGTCTGTGTTTCTCTTCGCAAAATTAAATGAATGATAGATACATGGGACAGGAGAAAGCTGTTTGACCCTATTTTGCCAATTTAGTGCCATGTTGCCATACCACACCAATGTGCCTTTACATGAGGAAAAATTAGAAATCCCTCAGTTTCTGTCTTGAGTTCACTCAATGACTGATCTTCCACCAGCCTCTGGGGGAGAGAAGTCAAAACTTTCACCCCCACACTGAGTGAAGACATTTCTCCTTATTTCAGTTCAAAATGCCTTGGTTTTTCAATATTGGAATATTGTGCTCATATTTTGTCTCGATATTGACTAGTCCTGATGGAGATTTGACACATTACCATCAGTATGTTTGAACACCAACAATGTACTTGAGACAATTTAACAGAGAGTTGTTTGAATCTAGTTCATGGTTAAAACCTTAACATTATCATGTATGGGCTAAACTATTTCTTTGCTGCTATCACTTTTAGATGAACAAATCTATGGAATTAAAGACATTTCCTGGAATATAAAGAGGTCTCACTTTTGAAGAAAACCAAAACACATCTGTTACAGAACTTTGTAGAGAAATTATTGTGAAATTACACTTTCAGGCCTTCCCTTGAGTAGTTGGGGTTCATTCAGAACTAAATAGCTTAACGATGATAGTTACGATTTTAAAATGTTCATGTATTTTCAAATTCTTGTTGACTTTTTTAATCTCTTCAGACCTTCCAATGGATGTCCATCTATTCATATTTCATATTCTCTCTTTATGTTCTGACAATAATATGTATTTGGACCATGGCCAAATATGGTTAGAATAAAAAAATTTCTTCCAATTAATACTTTGCAAAAAAACAATTGATACTAATGTGCATGCTACTGTTATCAGAGCAGGATTTGAGTCTGTCTGTCATCAAAACCATTTATTGCTCTTCCCCCTGCCCTCATTCATTTGGAGGAACTGATTTCTAAAATTAAAGACAATACCTTTTCCGTCATAACCTTTCACTGTGGAACAAGCACATTGTGTCAATGAGTGGCGTTTGCAAAGAGTCAATCACACAAGTACATTTTCAGTTCAATCAGTTAACATTTGGTTCATTCAGGATTACCCACTCAGGGTGGCTGCATTGCTGTTTGCAAAATTAAAAGAATAATACATACATGGGAACAGGAGAAGGCTCTTTAGCTGTTTGAACCTATTCTGCCATTTTATTGTGCAGCTGATCATCAATCTCAATGCCATCTTCCCCACACCGTGCGCATATCAGTTGATATGAGGAGAATATCTCCACCAGACCATTGCGGAGAAAATATCCAGAGATTCATCCTCACCCGCCCCCACACCCTCCCCCCCCCAACTACCCCCCCCACCCCATCCACCCCCAACTACCCCACCCCAACCCAACCCCAGTGAAGAAATTCTTCCCCATCGCAGTTCAAAATGCCTGAAGGCTTTTCAATGTTGGAATAGTGTGCTCACATTGTCCCAGGATATTGACCAGTCCAGTATCAACAGACACTAACAACATATTCAAGACAATGCAACAGGAATTTGTTTGAATCTAGTTCACAGCTAAAGACTCAACATTTTCATTTAGTGATTAGCTTTTCTCTTTAATCCTATCACTTTCAGATCAACAGATGATTGGAATTAAAGATATTACCTGGACCGTAACCGAGTCCCACTGTTGGAGAAAAACAAAACAGCTCTGTTACTGAACATTGGAGAGATATAATTGGAAAATAATATTTTCAGAACTTTCAGTTGAATAACTGAGGTTCACTCAGAGCTGAATACATAATCGATTACAGTTACTATTTTAATGTTGTTTCCAATTCTTCCATATTTTATCACAATTTATTTCTCTCTTCCAACTTTTGAATGAATATCAAATGATTCATGTTGCCAACATTCTCAATATCTTCCAATAATGAAATGTACTTGGTCCACGGTCAAATATGGGGGCGAGAATAAAAACAAATTCTTGCAAGTAATACTTTGCAACAAAACAATAGAATCAGGGTATTATTTTTGGAGGTGAGTTTTACCTGTCCGTCATCAAAGCTATTTATTGCTCACTCTCTCTGCCCTGATTCCTTTTCAGAAACTGATTTCTAAAATTAAAGACAACACCTTCTCTGCCATAACTTTTCCCTGTGGAATAAACAGATTGTGTGAATGAATGGTGTTTGCAAAGACTCAATTGCAAATTTACATCTTCACCTCAATCGCTCTAACATTTGGCTCATTCAGAATTACCAAGTCTGTGTTGCTCTTTGCAGAATTAAAAGGATAATACATACATGGGAACAGGAGAAAGCTCTTCAGCTGTTTGAACCCATTCTGCTATTTCAGTGCACGGCTGATCATCAATCTCAATGCCATGTTCCCACACAGTGCCCATATCAGTTGATTAGATTAGATTACTTACAGTGTGGAAACAGGCCCTTCGGCCCAACAAGTCCACACCGACCCTCTGAAGGGCAACCCACCCAGACCCATTCCCCTACATTTACCCCTTCACCGAACACTACAGGCAATTTAGCGTGGTCAATTCATCCAACCTGCACATTTTTGGACTGTGGGAGGAAACCAGAGCACCTGGAGGAAACCCACGCAGACACTGGGAGAATGTGCAAACTCCACACAGACAGTTGCCTGAGGCAGAAATTGAACCTGGGTCTCTGGCACTGTGAGGCAGCAGTGCTAACCACAGCTCCACCGTGATATGAGGCAAAATTGATAATCTGTCAGTTTCTGTCTTGAATTTACTCAATGACTGATCTTCCACCAGCATCTGGGGGAGAGAATTCCAAAGATTCACACCTCCCCCACCCCCCCCACCCCCCCGCCCAACCCAAGTGAAGAAATTCCTCCTCAGCTCAATACAAAATGCCTGAAGGCTTTTTAATGTTGGAAGTGTGCGCTCACATTGTCCCAGGATATTGACCAGTCCTGATGGAGAAAGTGAGGACTGCTGGAGAAAGCTGGAGATCAGAGCTGAAAATGTGTTGCTGGAAAAGCGCAGCAGGTCAGGCAGCATCCAAGGACTCGTGCCCGAAACGTCGATTCTCCTGCTCCTTGGATGCTGCCTGACCTGCTGCGCTTTTCCAGCAACACATTTTCAGTCCCGATGGAGACTTGACTCATTACTATCAGTATCATCAGACACCAACAATATATTTAGGAAACTTTAACAGGAATTTGATTGAATCTAGTTCACAGTCCCAAACTCAACATTGTCATTTATTGATTGGCTTTTTTTCTTTATTGCTACCACTTTTAGATCAATAGTTGATTGGAATTAAAGACGTTACCTGAACCATAACCAGGTCCCACTGTTGGGAAAAAACAAAACAGATCTGTTACTGACCATTGTAGAGAATTCATTGGAAAATAATATTGTCAGCACTTTCTGCTAAAATGTTGAGGTTCATTCAGAGCTAAACAGATTGTTGATAAGGGTTACAACTTGAAAATTAGAACTTAACTTTCTAAATCTTATTGATTTTAATTGCAAATTATTCATCTCTTATAACTTTCTAATGACTGTCAAATGATTCACTTTGTCAATTTTCTCTCTATCTTTTCATCATGAAATGTATTTGGTCCATGGCCAAATATGGTTAGAATAAAAAATTCATCCAGTTAATACTTTGCAACAAAACAATACATGTTAATGTTCAGGGTATTGTTATCGGAAAGGAGTTTGCGTCTGTCTGTCATCAAAACCGTTTTTAGGTCACTCTCTCTGCCCTAGTCCCTTTGGAGAAATTGGTATCTAAAATTAAAGACAATACCTTTGTCATCATAACCTTTCCCTGTGGAACAAACACATTGTGTCAATGAACGATGTCTGCAGACTGTCAATCGCACATTTACATTGTCAGGTCAATTAGTTTAACCTTTGGTTCATTCAGAATTACCAGGTCTAGAGGTCTGTGGTTCTCTTCACAAAATTAAATGAATGATAGATACATGGGAACAGGAGAAGGCTACTCAGCCTTTTGACCCTATTCTGCCATTTAGTCCATGGCTAATCATCTGTCTCAATGCCATATTGCCACACCATGCCAATGGCCCTTGATGTGAGGAGAAATTGGAAATCTGTCAGTTTCTGCTTTGAATTTACTCAATGACTCATCTTCCACCAGCCTCTGGGGGAAAGAATTTTCAAAGAGTCTGCCCCCAAACCCCCACCCCCATCCTGAGTGAAGAAATTTGTCCTTAGTTCAGTCAAAATGCCTTGGATTTTCAATATTGGAATAGAATGCTCAAATGCCTGGCATTTTCAATACTGGAATAGAATGCTCATATTGTCCCTGGATTTTAACCAGTCCTGATGAAGATTTGACACATTACCATCAGTATGTTCGGACACCAACAATGTAGTTGGGACAATTTAACAGGGATTTGTCTGAATGTAGTGCATAGCTAAAAACTCAACATTATCATTTGTGGACTGGACTATTTCTTTATCGATATCACTTTTAGCTCAATAGATCTATGAAATTAAAGATATTACCTGGACCGTAACCAGGTCCCACTGTTGGAGAAAAAAAATACATGCGTTACTAAACATTATAGAGAATTAATTGGAAAATTATATTTTCAGAGCTTTCTGCTGAATAATTGAGGTTCATTCAGGCTGAATAACTAATCAATTACAGTGACTATTTCAAAATTTTAATGTCTCCAATTCTTCCATATTTTATCGTAATTTATTTCTCTCTTCTAACTTTTGAATGAATATCAAATGATTTATGTTGCCAACATTCTCAATATCTTCCTATAATGAAATGTACTTGGTCCATGGTCAAATATGGGGGTGAGAATAAAAAAAAATTCTTGCAAGTAATACTTTGCAACAATAGATGCTAGCATTCAGGGCATTGTTCTTAGAGGTGAGTTTTGTCTGCCTGTCATCAAAACTATTTATTGCTCACTCTCTCTGCCCTGATTCCTTTTCAGAAACTGATTTCTAAAATTAAAGACAACATCTTCTCTGTCATAATCTTTCCCTGTGGAATAAACAGATTGTGTTAATGAATAATGTTTGCAAAGAGTCAATTCCAAGTTTACACCTTCACCTCAATCTATTTAACATTCAGTTCATTCAGAATTGCCAAGTCTGTGATGCTGTGTTTGAATTAAAAGGATAATATATGTATGGGAACAAGAGAAAGCTCTTCAACTGTTTGAACCTATTCTGCCATTTTAGTGTGCGTCTGATCATCAATCTCAATGCCATGTTCCCACACTGTGCCCATATCAGTTGATATGAGGAGAAATTGAACATCTGTCAGTTTCTGTCTTGAATTTACTCAATGACTGATCTTCCACCAGCCTCTGGGGGAGAGAATTCCAAAAATTCACACCCCACCCCCCACCCAACCCAAGTGAAACAATTCCTCTCATCTCAGTTCAAAATGCCTGAAGCTTTTTCAATGTTGGAACAGTGTCTCTGGATATTGATCAGATCTGATGGAGACTTGACACATTACTATCACTATCATCAGACACCAACAATGTATTTAGGGCAATTTAACAGGGATTTGTTTGAATCAAGTTCATCGCTAAAAACTCAACATTATCAGTACGGATTAGTCTTTTTCCTTATTCCTATCACTTCTAGATCAACAGATAATTGGAATTAGAGACATTACCTGGACCGTAACCAGGTCCGTAACCAGGTCCCACTGTTGGAGAAAAACAAAACAGATCTGTTAGTGAACATTGCAGAGAATTCTTCGGAAAATAATATTGTCAGCACTTTCTGCTGAAATGTTGAGGTTCATTCAGAGCTAAACAGCTATCAATAAGGGTAACTATTTCAAAATTTTAATGCACTTTCCAAATCTTACTGATTTTAATTTCAATTTATTTATTTCTTCTTACTTTCTAATGACTATCAAACTGTTCACATTGTCAATTTTCTCGATATCTTCTCATAATGAAAAGCATTTATTCAGGGCCAAATATGGTTATAGTCAAAATTTCAGTCAATTCATGCTTTTCTACAAAACAATGCATGCTAATGCTCAGGATATTGTTATCAGAAAGGAGTTTGTGCCTGTCTTCCATCAAAACTATTTTCGGTCACTCTATTTCTTCCTTTGGAGAAATTGATTTCTAAAATTAAAGACAGTACCTTTTCCACCATAACCTTTCCCCATGGAACAAACATATTGTGTTAATGAATGGTGTCTGCAGAGAGTCAATTGCACACTTACAACTTTCAGCTCAATCAGTTTAACATTTGGTTCATTCAGAATCACCCAATCTGGGGGTCGGTGTTTCTTTTTGCAGAATTAAAAGAATAATACATACACGGGAACAGGAGAAGGCTCTTTAGCTGTTTGAACCTAATCTGCCATTTTAGTGCATGGCTAATCATCTATCTCAATGACATGTTGCCACACCACGCCAATGTCCCTTGACATGAGGAGAAATTGGAAATCTATCAGTTTCTGTTTTGATTTTACTCAATGGCTGGTCTTCCACCAGCCTCTAGGGGAGAGAATTCCAAAGAAGGTCCCCCGCCCACCTCGAATGAAGAAATTTCTCCTGATTTCAGTTCAAAATGCCTTTGCTTTTCAATGTTGGAATAGTGTGCTCACATTGTTCCTGGATTTCAATCAGTCTTGATGGAGTCTTGACACATGACCATCAGTATACGTCAGACACCAACAATATGTTGAGGGCAGTTTTACAGGAATTTATTAGAATGCAATGCACAGCTAAAAACTCAACACTGTCATTGATTAATTGGCGTATTTCTCAGTTCCTGTCAATTTTAGATCAACAGACCTAAGGAATTAAAGACATTACCTGGACCATAGAGTGGTCCAACTGTTGGAGAAAAAACTGATGTGTTACTGAACATTGTAGAGAATTAATTGTTAAATTATATTTTCCGAATTTTCCGCTGAATAATTGGGGCTCATTCAGAGCTGATTATTTTATTGATTGCAATTACTATTTCAAAATTTTAATGTGGTTTCCAATTCTTTCATATCTCATCGTAATTTATTTGTCTCTTCTAACTTAAGAATGCATAGCAAATGATCCGTGTTGCCAATATTCTTGATATCTTCTCCTAACAAAATGTACTTGGTCCATGGTCAAATATGGTTAGAATATTAAAAATCACCCAAATAATACTTTGCAACGAAACAATAGATGCTAATATTCAAGTTATTGTTTTTGGAAGTGAGTTTTGACTGTTGTCAAAACTATGTATTGGTCGCTCACGCTGCCCTCATTCCTTTTCAGAAACTGACTTCTAAAATTAAAGAGAACACCCTTTCCATCATAACCTTCCACTGTGGAACAAACACATTGTGTCAATGAATGGTGTTTGCAGTTAGTCGATCACACATGTACATCTTCAGTTCATTCAGTTAACATTCAGTTCATTCAGAATTATCCACTAATCTTGGAGGAACTGTTGGGCAAAGTTCACAGCACAGAATCAGATAAGTTAATTGTTGTTTTAAGTCTGTCCAAGAGAAAGGCTGCAGTAGTGGGTACAGTGGATTCTTTCTTGATTATATGTTTTTGGAGATAAGTCTCGTGATTAAACTTAAAATATAAGCCATAGCTATTAATTTAACCTGGGGCAGTGTTTGTCGAGGAATAAGACGGTGTTATTTTCTGGGTCTGTAGACTGTGAAGGAGCAAAAATGGCCTTTGCAGTGATATGTACTTCTTGTCAGATGTGGGAGTTTAAAGAGAGTTTAAGGGTTACTGCAGATTATATCTGCCATAAATGCTGTTGGATGCAAATCTTATCAGATCAAGTGGATCAGTTGGAGAGATAAATAGAAGCGATGAAGAATTTGCAACAGCTACAGTATGTGATGGATGGCAGTTATAGGAAGGGGGGATATTCTCAGATACAGTCACATAGATGGGTTAACTCCAGGAAGGGGAAGAGAGGTAGGCAGCTAGTGCAGGAGTCTTTTGTGGATATACCCATTTCAAACAGGTATGCTGTTTTGGAAAATTTATGGGGTGATGGATTCTCAGGGGAACGTAGCACGAACAGCCAAGTTTCTGGTATTGAGATTGGCTCTAATGCAACAAGCGTTACGTCGGCTTCCAAGAGATCAATTGTGTTGGGGTTTTTTTTGGCCGAGGTACAGACAGACGTTTCTGTGGCCATCAGAGGAAAAGCAGAATGGTGTGTTGTTTCCCTGGTGCCAGGATCAAGGATGTGTCAGAGAGGGTGCAGAATGTTCTCACGGGGGAGAGGGGCCAGCAAGAGGTCATTGTCCACATTGGAACCAACGACATTGGAAGGGAAAAGTTTGAGACTCTGAAGGGAGATTACAGAGAGTTAGGCAGAAATTTAAAAAGGAGTGCTATGAGCTAGTGAGGGCAGGAATAGGAGGATAGAGCAGATGAATGCATGGCTGAGGAGCTGGTGTATGGGAGAAGGATTCACATTTTTGGATCATTGGAATCTCTTTTGGGGTAGAAGTGACCTGTACAAGAAGACGGATTGCACCTAAATTGGATGGGGACTCATATACTGGCAGGGAGATTTGCTAGAACTGCTTGGGAGGATTTAAACTAGTAAGGTGGGAGGTGGGACCCAGGGAGATAGTGAGGAAAGAGATCGATCTGAGAGGGGTACAGCTGAGAACAGAAGTGAGTCAAACAGTCAGGGCAGGCAGGGACAAGGTAGGACTAATAAATTAAACTGCATTTATTTCAATGCAAGGGGCCTAACAGGGAAGGCAGATGAACTCAGGGCATGTTTAGGAAGATGGGACTGGGATATCATAGCAATTACGGAAACATGGCTCAGGGATGGGCAAGACTGGCAGCTGAATGTTCCAGGATACAAATGCTACAGGAAGGATAGAAAGGGAGGCAAAAGAGGAGGGGGAGTGGTATTTTTGATAAGGGATAGCACTACAGCTGTGCAAAGGGAGGATATTCCCGGAAATACATCCAGGGAAGTTATTTGGGTGGAACTGAGAAATACGAAAGTGATGATCACCTTATTGGGATTGTATTATAGACCCCCTAATAGTCAGAGGGAAATTGAGAAACAAACTTGTAAGGAGATCTCAGCTATCTGTAAGAATAATAGGGTGGTTATGGTAGGGGATTTTAACTTTCCAAACATTGACTGGGACTGCCATAGTGTTAAAGGTTTAGATGGAGAGGAATTTCTTAGGAGTGTACAAGACAATTTTTGATTCAGTATGTGGATGTACCTACTAGACAAGGTGCAAAACTTGACCTACTCTTGGGAAATAAGGCAGGGCAGGTGACTGAGGTGTCAGTGGGGGAGCACTTTGGGGCCAGCGACCATAATTCTATTCGTTTTAAAATAGTGATGGAAAAGGATAGACCAGATCTAAAAGTAGAAGTTCTAAATTGGAGAAAGGCCAATTTTGATGGTATTAGGCAAGAACTTTCAAAAGCTGATTGGGGGCAGATGTTCGCAGGTAAAGGGACGGCTGGAAAATGGGAAGTATTCAGAAATGAGATAACAAGAATCCAGAGAAACCATATTCCTGTCAGGGTGAAAGGAAAGGCTGGTAACTATAGGGAATGCTGGATGACTAAAGAAATTGAGGGTTTGGTTAAGAAAAAGAAGGAAGCATATGTCAGGTACAAACAGGATAGATCGAGTGAATCCTTAGAAGAGTATAAAGGAAGTAGGAGTATACTTAAGAGGGAAATCAGGAGGGGAAAAAGGGGACATGAAATAGCTTTGACAAATAGAATTAAGGAGAATCCAAAGGGGTTTTACAAATATATTAAGGACAAAAGGGTACCGAGGGAGAGAATAGGGCCCCTCAAAGATCAGCAAGGCGGTCTTTGTGTGGAGCCACAGAAAATGGGGGAGATACTAAATGAATATTTTGCATCAGTATTTACTGTGGAAAAGGATATAGAAGCTGTAGACTGGAGGGAAATAGATGGTGACATCTTGCAAAATGTCCAGATTACATAGGAGGAAGTGCTGGATGTCTTGAAACAGGTAAAGGTGGATAAGTCCCCAGGACCTGATCAGGTGTACCCGAGAACTCTGTGGGAAGCTAGAGAAGTGATTGCTGGGCCTTTTGCTCAGATATTTGTATCATCGATAGTCACAGGTGAGATGCCGGAAGACTGGAGGTTGGCAAACGTGATGCCACTGTTTAAGAATGGTAATAAGGACAAGCCAGGGAACTATAGACCAGTGAGCCTGAGCTCAGTGGTGGGCAAGTTGTTGGAGGGAATCCTGAGGCACAGGATGTACATATATTTGGAAAGGCAAGGACTGATTAGGGATAGTCAACATGGCTTTGTGCGTGGGAAATCATGTCTCACAAACTTGATTGAGTTTTTTGATGAATTAACAAAGAAGATTGATGAGTGCAGAGCAGTAGATGTGATCTATATGGACTTCAGTAAGGCGTTTGACAAGGTTCCCCATGGGAGACTGATTAGCAAGGTTAGATCTCATGGAATACAGGGCGAACTAGCCATTTGGATACAGAACTGGCTCAAAGGTAGAAGACAGACGGTGGTGGTGGAGGGTTGTTTTTCAGATTGGAGGCCTGTGACCAGTGGAGTGCCACAAGGATCGGTGCTGGGCCCTCTACTTTTCATCATTTATATAAATGATTTGGATGCGAGCATAAGAGGTACAGTTAGTAAGTTTGCAGATTACACCAAAATTGGAGGTATAGTGGACAGCAAAGAGGGTTACCTCAGATTACAACAGGATCTTGACCAGATGGGCCAATGAGCTGAGAAGTGGCAGATGGAGTTTAATTCAGATAAATGCGAGGTGCTGCATTTTGGGAAAGCAAATCTTAGCAGGACTTATACACTTAATGGTAAGATCCTAAGGAGTGTTGCTGAACAAAGAGACATTGGAGTGCAGGTTCATAGCTCCTTGAAAGTGGAGTCGCAGGTAGATAGGATAGTGAAGAAGGCGTTTGGCATGCTTTCCTTTATTGGTCAGAGTATTGAGCACAGGAGTTGGGAGGTCATGTTGCGGCTGTACAGGACATTGGTTCGGCCACTGTTGGAATATTGCATGCAATTCTGGTCTCCTTCCTATTGGAAATATGTTGTGAAACTTGAAAGAGTTCAGAAAAGATTTACAAGGATGTTGCCAGGGTTGGAGGATCTGTGCTACAGGGAGAGGCTGTTCAGGCTGGGGCTGTTTTCCCTGGAGCATCGGAGACTGAGGGGTGACTTCATAGAGGTTTACAAAATTATGAGGGCCATGGATAGGATAAATAGGCAAAGTCTTTTCCCTGGGGTCAGGGAGTCCAGAACTAGAGGGCATAGGTTTAAGGTGAGAGGGGAAAGATATAAAAGAGACCTAAGGGGCAACTTTTTCATGCAGAGGGTGGTACGTGTATGGAATGAGCTGCCAGAGGATGTGGTGGAGGCTGGTACAATTGCAACATTAAAGAGGCATTTGGATGGGTATATGAATAGGAAGGGTTTGGAGGGATATGGGCCGGGTGCTGGCAGGTGGGACTAGGTTGGGTTGGGATATCTGGTCGGCATGGATGGGTTGAACTGAAGCATCTGTTTCCATGCTATACATCTCTACGACTCTATGACTCAGGGTGTCGGTGTTGCTCTTTGCAGAATTAAATAAATAATACATACATGGGAGCAGGAGAAGGCTCATTCTGTCATTTTAGTGTGCGGCTGATCATCAATCTCAATGCCATGTTCCCACACCATGCCCATATCAGTTGATATGAGGAGAAATTGATAACCTGTCAGTTTATGTCTTGAATTTACTCAATCACTGATCATGCACCAGCCTCTGGGGGAGAGAATTCCAAAGATTCAACACCCCACCCCCCGCCCAACCCAAGTGAAGAAATGCCTCCTCATCTCAGATCAAAATGCCTGAAGGCTTTTTAATGTTGGAAAAGTGTGCTCACATTGTCCCTGGATATTGCCCAGACCTGATAAAGACTTGACACATTACTATCACTATCGTCAGACACCAATAATATATTCAAGACAATTTAACAGGAATTTGTTTGAATCGAGTTCAAGGCTAAACACTTAACATTATCATTTATTGATTCGCTTTTCTCTTTATTCCTTTCACTTTTAGGTCAATAGATCATTGGGATTAAAGACATTACCTGGACCGTAACCAGGTCTCCCTGCTGAATGACAAAAATATGTTACTGAACATTGTAGAATTAATTGCAAAATTATATTTCCAGAACTTGCCGCTGAGTAGCTGGGGTTCATTCGGAACTAAACAGATTATCGATTACAAATACTATTTCAAAATTTTGCTGTACTTTCCAATTCTTATTGATTTTATTGCAATTTATTCACCTCTCCTAACTTTCTAATGAATATCGGTTGATTCATGTGGCCAATTTTCTCTATATCTAATTGTGCTTAGTCCATGGTCAAAAATGGCTAGAATATAAAAATTCACCCAAATAATACTCTGCAGTAAGGTGTTCAGGGCTTTGTTTTTGGAAATGAGTTTTGTCTGCCTGTCATCAAAACTGTTTGTTGCTCACTCGCTCTGCCCTAGTTCCTTCGGAGAAATTGATTCCTGAAATTAAATGGCAATACCTTTTTGGCCATAACCTTTCCCTGTGGAATAAACAGATTGTGTTAATGAACGGTGTTTGCAATGAGTCAATCACAAATTTACATATTTACCTCAATGTATTTAACATTCGTTTCAATCAGAATTACCAAGTCTGTGAAACTGTGTTTCTCCTTTGCAGAATTAAAAGAATGAGAGACCGATGGGGAACAGGAGAAGGCCCTTTTGCTGCTTGACCCTCGTCTGCCATTTTAGAGTGTGGCTGATCATCTATCTCAATGCCATGTTCCCGCACCATTCCCATATCCCTTGATATGAGGAGATGTTGGAAATCTGACAGTTTCTGTCTTGAATTTACTCGATGACTGATTTTCAACTAGCCCTCTAGGGAAGACAGTTCCAAATGTTCACACCCCTCTGAGTGAAGGAATTCCTCTTCATCTCAGTTCAAAATGCCTTGGCTTTTGAACCTTGGGATGGTGTGCTCACATTGTCCCTGGTTATTGACTAGTCCTGATGGAGATTTGATACAATGACATCAGTATCTTTTGCCAGCAACAATATATTTAAGGAAATTTAACAGGGATGTGTTCGAGCGTAGCTGACGACTAACATCTCTGCTAAAGACATTACCTGGAGTGTAAGGAGATCTCACTATTGGAGAAAAACAAAACAGATGTGTTATTGAACATTGTAGCAAATTAATGTTAAAATTATATTTTCATCACTTTCTGTTAAAACAATTGTGGTTCATTCAAAGCTGAACAGATTATTAATTACAGTTAATATTTGAAATTTTCAATGCACTTGCCAATTCTTATTGATTTTATTGCAATTTATTATCTCATCTAACCTTCTAATGAATGTCAATCTCATCACATTGTCAATTTTCATTATATCTTCTCATAATGAAATGTATTTGGTCCATGGCCAAATATGGTTAGAATATAAAAATTCACCCAATTAATACTTTGCAACAAAACCATACATGCTAATGTTCATGGCATTTTTATTGGAAAGGGGTTGGTATCTCTGTCATGAAAACTGTTTAATCCTCACACACTCTACCCTCATTCCTTTTGAGAATCCGATGTCTAAAATGAGAGACAGCACCTTTGCCATCATCACTTTTCCCAGTGCAAACAACACACTGTAGCAAAGAACAGTGTTTGCAGAGAGTCAATCACACATTTGCATTTTCAGCTCATTCGGTTTAACATTTGATTCACTCAGAATTGCACAGTGTGGGGATTTGCGTTTCTCTTCACAAAGTTAAAAGAATGATGGATACATGTGAACAGGACAAGGCTATTGAGCAGTTTGATCCTTTTAGAGGTTGGCTGATCATCAATCCCAATGCCATGTTGCCACACCATACCCACATCCCTGGATATGAGGAGATATTGTAAGCTTCCGTCTTGAACATACTCAATGACTGATCTTCCACCAGCCTCTTGGGCAAAGAATTTCAAAGATTCAGCCCTCCCCACCTCTGAGTGAAGAAATTCCTCTTCATCTAGGATCAAGATGACTTGGCTTTTGAATGTGGAATAGTGTGCTCACATTGTCCCTGGATATTGACCAGTCCTGATGTAGACTTGACACATTACCGTCAGTAGCTTCGGACACTGGCAACAGGCTTAGGACAATTTAACAGAGATTTGTTTGAACCTCGTTCACAGCTAAGACCTTGGCATTATTATTTATTATCGGCCTATGTTTTTGGACCTATCACATTTAGATCGATAGATGTCATGGAATTGATTATCTTACCTGGTCCATAAAGAGGTCCCACTGTTGGAGGAAAAAAAACCGAAACAGATGTGTTACGGAATATTCTGGAGAATTAGTTGTAAAATTATATTTTCAGGACATTCCAGTGCAGTAATTGGGACCAAGTGATCTCATTGACTATGAGATCCTTAATTGGTCTTGTCAATGTGGATCAATCAGGGAGCCCTGGGTAATAGATATAAACCAGAAAGCTGATTTAATCCCTGCCCTCCCCTTCACTGTTTGATCACACAGCGTTGCCCTTTGATGTGAAGGGCACTGCTTGTCACTGGCCACTCGGGTGTTTCCTATCTTCCTGGTGATGGAAATTGAATAAAGATTTGTGCACTTTGTGTCTTTCACTGTGTCTCACACCTGCACACACACACCATGGGTGCTGGGGGAAAAAAAAAGAAAAAAAAAATAAACCAGAAAGCTGATTTAATCCCTGCCCTCCCCTTCACTGTTTGATCACACAGCGTTGCCCTTTGATCTGAAGGGCACTGCTTGTCACTGGCCACTCGGGTGTTTCCTACCTTCCTGGTGATGGAAACTGAATAAAGATTCGTGCACCTTGTGTCTTTCACTGTGTCTCACACCTGCACACACACACCGTGGGTGCTGGGGAAAAAGTAAGCACTACTGCAGTTAGGTGGTAGTGTGGGAGGGATAAAAAGAAAAAAAGAAAAAAAATATAAAAAAACAGGAATGTCGGAGGTTCTGTTCACTCTGAGAGCTGGCTCTTGAGGGTGCTGGACCAGCGAGTGTGTGTGTGTGTGTGTGTACAAGGATTCTCCCCTTGTCTGTGTCAGATGGGAAGGGACTGTCTCTGGACCAGCTGCCCACGTCCAGTGAGCTCCGAGAGAGAAAAAAATAAACAGGAAAGCTGATTTAATCCCTTCCCTCCCCTTCACTGTTTGATCACACAGCATTGCCCTTTGATGTGAAGGCCACTGCTTGTCACTGGCCACTTGGATGTTTCTGTTCTTCCTGGTGGTGGAAACTGAATAGTCTAATGCCTGTGGTGGCTCAGTGGTTAGCACTGATGCCTCACAGCACCAAGGTCCCATGTTCGATTCCAGCCGCAGGTGACTGCCTGTGTGGAGTTTGCACGTTCTCCCCGTGTCTGTGTGGGTTTCCTCTGGGTGTTCTGGTTTCCTCCCACAGTCCAAAGATGTATAGTTCAGATGAACTGGCCATGTTAAACTGCCCATAGTATTAGGTGCATTAGTCAGAGGGGAAATAGGTCTGGGTGGGTTACTCTTCAGAGGGTCAGTCTGGAGTTGCTAGGCCGAAGGGCCTGTTTCCACACTCTGGGGAATCTAATCTAAAGATTTGCACACCTTGTGTCTGTCACTGTGTCTCACACCTGCCCACACACATGGGTGCTGGAGAAAAAGTAAGCACTACCACAGTTAGGCAGTAGTGAAAAAGAGAAAAAAATTTAAAAAGAGAATAGAGAAAACAAAAAAAAGAAGAAAAATAAAAATAAACAGGAGAGTTGGGCTACCTTAGAGTGGGTGGTTTGCTGGGGGTCTGTATTTTATGCAGTGTTTTTTATGTAATTGGACAGTCTTATATGTACTTACTGTTTTGTATTGATGGAATGTGGGATTTGAGATTTGTCCTCATTGCCTGAAAACTGGTTGAATGGTGGGGTTTGGGGCCTGTCTTTGTTGCTCCTCTCCCTTGTAAAATTGCTGTTTCTCTGTGTACAACTGTTAATTAGATTAGATTACTTACAGTGTGGAAACAGGCCCTTCGGCCCAACAAGTCCACACCGCCCCGCCGAAGCGTAACCCACCCATACCCCTCCATCTACATTTACCCCTTACCTAACACTATGGGCAATTCACCTGGCCTGCACATCTTTGGACTGTGGGAGGAAACCGGAGCACCCGGAGGAAACCCACGCAGACACGGGGAGAACGTGCAAACTCCACACAGTCAGTCGCCTGAGGCGGGAATTGAACCCAGGTCTCAGGCGCTGTGAGGCAGCAGGGCTAACCACTGTGCCACCGTGCCGCCCACTATTAATGTTAATTGTTTTGTAAATTGTGAGTTGTTTAATAAAATAAAAAAAAGATTCAGAATCTCCTCACTTCAGGGACTGACTCTGACCTGCTGGCCCTAGCCAGTGTAATGTAAATAAAAGGTGACTTGGTGAGAGGATATTGGTGTCCATGCAGTTATTTCACCATTCAAAGGATAGTTTTCATTCAGAATTACACAGTCTGGGTGTTTGTGTTTGGAGATGCCGGTGTTGGACTGGGGTGGACAAAGTTAAAAACCACACAACACCAGGTTATAGTCCAACAGGTTTAATTGGAAGCACTAGCTTTGGGAGTGTTGCTCCTTCATCTGGTGGTTGTGTCAGTGTTTCACTTTGCAGAATTAAAAGATACATGAGAACAGGAGAAAACTCTTTAGCTGTTTGACCTTATTCTTCCAGAGTCGATTGGAGCTACCCTATGAAAAGCTCAAGGAACTTTCTAATTTCTACTTATTTTATGGTTCTTTTTTCATTTTTAATGGATATCAATCTATTCACAGTGCATATTTTCTCTTTATCTTCTCTTCATGAAATGTAATCGGTTAATACCCAAATGTTGTTAAAAGAATCAATCATTGATTGATTGGTCTATTTCTTTGTTCCTGCCACTTTTATATCAACAAAGCTATGGAATTAATGACATTACCTGGACCGTAACCAGGTCCCACTGTTGGGGAAAAAAAAACAGATCTGTTACTGAACATTGTAGAGAATTCATTGGAAATTGATATTTTCAGCACTTTGCCTTGGAGTGGTTGGGACCAAGTAGATGTCATTGACTATAAAATCCTTGATTGTGGTTCTTAACCTGGGTCAATCAGGGAGCCCTGGGAGATAAATTTCAACTGGAGATTCCGAATCTCCTCACTTGAGGGACTGCCTCCGAGCTGACTGGCCCCAGCCAATGTGTTGTCCACATGTTAATGAAGGGTGACCTGATGATGGGATACTGGCCTCTGTGCAGTATTTCACCATTCAACAACTGGGGTTCATTCAGAACGGAACGTATTATTGATTGGAGTTACCATATGAAATAATCAGGGAACTTTCGAATTCTTACCAATTTTATGACAATTTATTCATCTCTTCTAACTTTCGAATGGATATTAAACTATTCACTTTTTCTTTATATATCTTCTCATGATGAAATGTATCTGTTTCATGACCAAATATGGTTAGATTGAAAACTTCACTCAATTTAAAACATTGCAACAAAACAATAAATACTAGTGTTCAGGGTATTGTTCCATGAACGGGGTTAGTGTCTGTCTGTCATCAAAACCGTTTATTGCTCACACACTCTGCCCCAATTCCTTTGCAGTAACCGACTTATACATTTAAAGACAATACCTTTATCATCATAACTTTTCCCTGTGGAATAAACACATTGTGTTAATGAACGGTGTCTGCAGAGAGTCAATCGCACATTTACATTTTCAGCTCAATCGGTTTAACATTTGATTCATTCAGAATCATCCAATCTGGGGGTCTGTGTTTCTATTCGCAACATTAAAATAATAGATACATGGGGAACAGGAGAAGTCTGTTTAGACTTTTGACCCTATTCTGCCATTTTAGAGCGCGGCTGATCATCTGTCGTATGCCACGCTCCCCCACCACGCTCACATCCCTTGAGATGAGTAGAATTTAGAAACCTTCAAACCTCTGGCCTGTATTTACTTGATGTTTGATCTTTCACCAGCCTCTGGGGAAGAGAATTCCAAAAGATTCACCCCTGCCTCTGAGTGAAGGAATTCCTCCTCATCTCAGTTCAAAATGCCTTGGCTTTTGAATGTTGGAATAGTGTGCTCATATTGTCCCTGTATATTGATCGGTCCTGACATTCCCTGTCAGTACCTTCAGATGCTAAAACTATATTTAGGACAATTTAACAGGGACTTGTTTGAATCTAGTCCATGGCTAAAAACTCAACATTATCATTCATTGATTAGCTTTTTTTCTTTATTCCTATCTCTTTTAGATTGATTGATCATTGGAATTGAAGGCATTACCTGGACCATAACCAGGTCCCATTGTTGGACAAAAATGAAACAGATCTGTTACTGAACATTGTAGAGAATTCATTGGAAAATAATATGTTCAGCCATTTCCTTTGTAGTGATTGGAAGTGGGTGGATCTCATTGAGTGCAAAATCCTTGATTGGGAACTATTAACCTGAGCCAATCAATGACTCTACGACTCTAAGGCCATTCAGCCCTTTGTGTTTGCTCTGCCATTCTAGATAGTGACTGATTATCTACCTCACTATGCTGCTCCCATGTCCCTTTATATGATTAGCAATGAGAAATCTGTCAATGTTTGTCTTGAATTTACTCAGTGCCTGAGAATCCACAACCCTCTGAGAGGGTGTGTGTGGAACAGAATTTCAAAGTCCACCCCTTCTCCCTAATTCCAATTACTGTAAGACTAGGGCAATGGGAGGGGGGGAGGTCGTTCCCTCCCTTCCTTAATTCCAGTTGCCGCAGCATTCGGACAATAAGAGGTTTCCCCTTCCCTAATTCCAGTTGTCCCAGGATTCGGACAATGGGAGATTCCTCCTTTCCTAATTCCAGATGCCCCAGGATTCGGACAATGGGAGGTCCCCTCTTCCCTAATTCCAGTTGCCCCAGGATTCAGATAATGGGGGATTCCTCCTTCCCTAATTCCAGTTGCCCCAGGATTCGGACAATGGGAGGTCCCCTCTTCCCTAATTCCAGTTGCTCCAGGATTCAGACAATGGGAGGTCCCCACTTCCCTAATTCCAGTTGTCCCAGGATTCAGACAATGGGAGGTCCCCTCTTCCCTAATTCCAGTTGTCCCAGGATTCGGGCAACGGGAGGTCCCCTCTTCCCTAATTCCAGTTGCCCCATGATTTGGACAATGGGTTGTTCCGCCATGTCCCTGCCTCCAATCGCCCCACAATGGGAAGTTGACCCTTCATTAACCCTCCAGGGCAGATCTCTACAGTTTGGAAGTCAACAATCTAACCCCTTGTGTTGCCCTCTGTGGGGCAGGGCAGATGAGCAGGCATGTGATGAGTTGGGGCCCTTTAAGTGCCTGTCAATTGCCCCTAAAAAGGACTGTAACTGACTGCAGGGGTTAAGAAAGTCACCATCTCACCCTCTAGTTTTATACTCCCCTACATGGGGGAAAAGACCTTGATTATTCATCCTATCCATGCCCCTCATGATTTTATAAACCTCTATAAGGTCACCCCTCAGCCTCCAATACTCCAGGGAATACAGTCCCAGCCTATTCAGCCTCTCCCTATAGCTCAAACCCTACAACTCTGGCAACATCCTGGTAAATCTTTAATAAACCCATTTAAGTTTAGCAATATCTTTCTTATATCTTGGCACAGTGGTTAGCACTGCTGCCTCACAGCGCCAGAGACCCGGGTTCAATTCCCGCCTCAGGCGACTGACTGTGTGGAGTTTGCACATTCTCCCCGTGTCTGCGTGGGTTTCCTCCGGGTGCTCTGGTTTCCTCCCACAGTCCAAAAATGTGCAGGTCAGGTGAATTGGCCATGCTAAATTGCCCGTAGTGTTAGGTAAGGGGTAGATGTAGGGGTATGGGTGGGTTGCGCTTCGGCGGGGCAGTGTGGACTTGTTGGGCCGAAGGGCCTGTTTCCACACTGTAAGTAATCTAATCTAATCTAATCTAAATCTAATCTAATGCAGGGAGACCAGAAATGAACACAGTATCCCAAAAGTGATCTAACCAATGTCCTGTACAACTGCAACATGACGTCCCAACTCTTGTATTCAATGACAAAAACAGAAGTTGCTGGAAAAGCTCAGCAGGTCTGGCAACATCTGTGAAGAAAAATCAAAGTTAGTGTTTGGCTCCAGTGACACTTCGTCAGAACTATACTCAATGCAGTGACCAATAAAGGCAAGTGAACCAAATACTTTTGTCACTACTCTGTCTACCTGCGACTCCACCTTCAAGGAGCTATGAACCTGCACACCAAGGTCTCTTTGTTCAGCAACACTCCCCAGGACCCTTCCATTAAATGTATAAATCCTACCCTGATTTGTCTTACCAAAGTGCAATGCCTCACACTTATCTAAATTAAATTCCATCTACCTCCCCTCGGCCCATCGGCCCATCTGATCAAGGTCCCATTATACTCTTAGGTAACCATCTTCACTGTCCACCAGACCACCAATTTTGGCATCATCTACAAACTCCCATATTCACATCTAGTGTCGGAAGTTGATGGAATTTCGTGCCAGAGAATAGTGGGAGACGGTCAGATGAATGTATTCCATCAGTAAAACCAACCAATGGAAGTTTCCACCTCTCTCTAGTTTGGGAGATGGATGAACCTATCAATGATCCACGGGATGGGGCCAATGAAGGGATTTGTTATTGGGGATAGTGGATGATTTCTCTCAGAGTGCATGCATTACAATTCCATGATTTTCTAATCAGCCAAAATGTGATAAATTCTGTCGATAAATATATTTACCGTAGCCATGGGAAGGGTACTTTCCTGTTGGGTGGAAAAGATTTGATCATTATTTGCAGAGAAAGAATTAAAAATTCATATCTTAGGCACAATTGGTTCAGTAACTGAAAGGTTCAGTGTTACACAGAAAAGGAATCGGTGTTAATTGTTCAAATATCAAATAAGCATTGTTGCTAATTCTCATTTCTTTGAACTACAAGATCGTAAGGACATATGGAATAGGAACAGGAGTAGGCCTTTCAGGCCCTTAGGCCTGCTCTGTCATTCAACAAGATCATGGCTGGTTCAACATTCTCATATCCACTTTCCCGTCCTTTCCCCGTAACCTTTGAATCTGTCTCAGACTTCAGTATACACGGGCACTCTGCCCCCACAGCTCTCTGTGGCAAGGAGTTCCAAAGACTCACAACCCTCTGTGGGAAGAGATTCCTCATCATCACAGTCCTATATTGGTGCCCCATTATTCTGAGACTGTGCCCTCTGGTCCTAGACTCTCCCATGAGGGGGAGCGTCTTCTCAGCATTTACCCCGTCAAGCCCTTTAAGAATCCAATATGTCCTAATGAGACCACCCCTCAGTCTTCTAAACTCCAGAGAGTAGAGTCCCAAACTGTTTAGCCTTTGCTGATAAGACAATCCCTCCACTCTGTGGATTATCCTCGCAAACTTTCTTTGAGTTGCCTTATTCATCTTTGAGGTGACATGTTGGCTCAGTGGTTAGCACTGCTGCCTCATGGCACCAGGGACCCGGGTTTGATTTCACCCTCAGGCGACTTTCTGTGTGGAGTTTGCACATTTTCCCCCTGTGTCAGTGTGCGTTTCCTCCAGGTGCTCCGGTTTCCTCCTGCAGTCCAAAGATATGCAGGTTAGGGTGGATTGGCCATGCTAAATTGTCCCATAGTGGCCAGGGATGTGCGGGGTAGGATGGATTGGCCATGCAAAATTGTCCCATAGTGCCCAGGGATGTGCAGGTCAGGGTGGATTGGCCATGCTAAATTGTCCCATAGTGTCCAGGGATGTGCAGGTTAGGGTGGGTTGGCCCATGCTAAACTGTCCCAGGATGTGCGGTTCAGGTGGGTTAGCCGTGGGAAATACAGGGTTACAGGGATAGCGTTGGGGCGTGGAACTGGGTGGGAAGCAGTTCGGACAGGCGGTGTAGACTCAATGGGCTGAAAGGCCTGCTTCCACAGTGTAGAAATGCTATGATCTCTCTCCACCACCACATCGATGTAATTATCACCTTGAACTAAAAATAGGGAATGGAGTTTATGTTCATTTCTGGTTCTGGAAGGTTGCTGGTGTGATGTGGGTATCGCTGGCTAGGCTGATGTTTATTGCCCATCCCCAATTGCCCAGTGGGCAATTTAAGAATCAACTACATTGGCTGTGGGTCTGGAGGCATGTGTAGGCCAGGTTGGGTAAGGATGGCAGATTTCCTTTCCTTAAGGAGCGTTAGTGATCCAGCTGGGTTTTAGGACAATCGGGGCCAACTCTCGGTTTGAATTCAGATTTTCACTTATTATAAATTTCAGCTCCTGCCAACTCACGTCCACACAACATTGCCCTGGAGTTCTAGGTTATTAATCTGTCAGCGATCTCGCCATAATATTGTCACCTGTCCACTCAGTGAAATGCAGGCACAAATCTGGATGAAATTTCACAAACCTCACTTCATTTCGTTGAGCTTGCCCTGTTAATGTTTTGTGTTCAAAGCTCGAGGGAGTCATGTGCTGCATTCACAATAGAGAAAGCTCATGGAATTCTGCCCTTTAGATTTAGAGGGTTGCAGTATAGGGAGGCAGAAGTTAAGCTGCAGTTAGACAAAACCCTTTATTCTGCATTTATTTTCAGGATTTAAGGACTCGCTCACACAATTTAGCATGGCCAATCTACCAAACCTGCGCAACTCTGGACGGTGGAAGATTGTACCTCAATAAATGATTTTGCGAATTAATGCATGTTAAGGGGAGTCAGCATCAATTCTCTGTCTTCAGATACTTACCATCTAAGTGAAAAGCATCTAGGGAGAAAAAAAACGCTGTGTTAGCACGGTCTCTGGCTATGAAATGGAGGTACACATTTTCAATGCAAAATGTCACAAGCTAAAATCGATGCTAATTGTTTTCTGAATACTAGAAGGCATTACTTCTACCCGTTGAACTGTTTAGAAGGTAACTTGATATGTTGACACTGAGTAATGAATGGAACAACTGATGGGTATAAGATTGTATTATGCAATATCTCAATGGCATTGATGGCACAGTCCATTATCTCAATGCTTCTATTGCGAATTGATATTATTTTTGTTGGTTCAGAGGCAAAGGTAAACTCGCTAATATCTTGCTCAAACAGAGGAAAGCTCTCTCAATAGAGAGAGACAATTAGTGGGGGTTTGACCTGAGGGTCACCACGCCTGACACAAGGGGAAAGGTTGATTCAATCTGGATTCAACCCTTCATGGGTAACCTCAGCTAGTGCGGGAATCGAAGCCACGCTGTTGGTATCAGAAACTAGCCGCTCAGTGGGTGATGACTTCCCTCCTGCCCATCCATAAATACTTCTCTATTCCCCAGCAAAACGCTTGATCGAGTTACCAACTCTCCTGCGGCTGCAGATGGTTTCTCAATGCCGTTTAGCGTTGTTGTGTTTGAAGGGGGCTAGCTCCAATATTTCTCTCTGTCTCTCTCTCTCTCTCCCTAATATTTATATATACACATATCTCTCTGAGTCTGAAGGCTTCAGAGCAACCCATGACCTCTGTCCACAATCAACTCTGGACACTCGGAGCTCCGTCCAGAGACTGTGAGCTCTGTCCATGGTCTACACTGGACACTCGGAGCTCCATCCAGAGACTGTGAGCTCTGTCCATGGTCTACACTGGACACTCGGAGCTCCGTCCAGAGACTGCGAGCTCTGCCCATGGTCTACACTGGACACTTAGAGCTCCGTCCAGAGACTGCGAGCTCTGTCCATGGTCTACACTGGACACTCGGAGCTCCATCCAGAGACTGTGAGCTCTGTCCATGGTCTACACTGGACACTCGGAGCTCCGTCCAGAGACTGTGAGCTCTGTCCATGGTCTACACTGGACACTCGGAGCTCCATCCAGAGACTGTGAGCTCTGTCCATGGTCTACACTGGACACTTGGAGCTCCGTCCAGAGACTGTGAGCTCTGTCCATGGTCTACACTGGACACTTGGAGCTCCGTCCAGAGACTGTGAGCTCTGTCCATGGTCTACACTGGACACTCGGAGCTCCGTCCAGAGACTGCGAGCTCTGCCCATGGTCTACACTGGACACTTAGAGCTCCGTCCAGAGACTGTGAGCTCTGTCCATGGTCTACACTGGACACTCGGAGCTCCGTCCAGAGACTGTGAGCTCTGTCCATGGTCTACACTGGACACTCGGAGCTCCATCCAGAGACTGTGAGCTCTGTCCATGGTCTACACTGGACACTCGGAGCTCCATCCAGAGACTGTGAGCTCTGTCCATGGTCTACACTGGACACTTGGAGCTCCGTCCAGAGGCTGCGAGCTCTATCCATGGTCTACACTGGACACTCAGAGCTCCGTCCAGAGACTGTGAGCTCTGTCCATGGTCTACACTGGACACTCGGAGCTCCGTCCAGAGGTTGCGAGCTCTATCCATGGTCTACACTGGACACTCGGAGCTCCGTCCAGAGGCTGCGAGCTCTGTCCATGGTCTACACTGGACACTCGGAGCTCCATCCAGAGGCTGCGAGCTCTGTCCATGGTCTACACTGGACACTCGGAGCTCCATCCAGAGACTGTGAGCTCTGTCCATGGTCTACACTGGACACTCGGAGCTCTGTCCAGAGACTGTGAGCTCTGTCCATGGTCTACACTGGACACTCGGAGCTCTGTCCAGAGACTGTGAGCTCTGTCCATGGTCTACACTGGACACTTGGAGCTCTGTCCAGAGACTGTGAGCTCTGTCCATGGTCTACACTGGACACTTGGAGCTCTGTCCAGAGACTGTGAGCTCTGTCCATGGTCTACACTGGACACTCGGAGCTCCATCCAGAGACTGTGAGCTCTGTCCATGGTCTACACTGGACACTCGGAGCTCCGTCCAGAGGTTGCGAGCTCTATCCATGGTCTACACTGGACACTCGGAGCTCCATCCAGAGACTGTGAGCTCTATCCATGGTCTACACTGGACACTTGGAGCTCCGTCCAGAGACTGTGAGCTCTGTCCATGGTCTACACTGGACACTCAGAGCTCCGTCCAGAGGCTGTGAGCTCTGTCCATGGTCTACACTGGACACTCGGAGCTCCATCCAGAGACTGTGAGCTCTGTCCATGGTCTACACTGGACACTCGGAGCTCCATCCAGAGGCTGTGAGCTCTGTCCATGGTCTACACTGGACACTTGGAGCTCTGTCCAGAGACTGTGAGCTCTGTCCATGGTCTACACTGGACACTCGGAGCTCTGTCCAGAGGCTGTGAGCTCTGTCCATGGTCTACACTGGACACTTGGAGCTCTGTCCAGAGACTGCGAGCTCTGTCCATGGTCTACACTGGACACTCGGAGCTCTGTCCAGAGGCTGTGAGCTCTGTCCATGGTCTACACTGGACACTCGGAGCTCCATCCAGAGACTGTGAGCTCTGTCCATGGTCTACACTGGACACTCGGAGCTCCATCCAGAGACTGTGAGAGCTGATATGGAATTGTCTAAGATTAGAGAATGATAGGTAAAGCATGTTGATTCCTACCTGTCATGACCACCGCCATCAGGCTGACCAGGAGGAGCACACACAGGTACTCCATGGTTGCAGTGAGCTGTTTGCCTCTAGCCGAAGTGATTTGTATGTTGGAAATTCCCGGTTTATATAGTAGTTCTGACTAGCCTCCTGCACCCAACCAAGCAATGTTTGGCTCTCTTTCCAGCAGCTAACACTCTGCTCTGCCATGAATCAGCCGCTCTGGCAGATTGGCCAAGGGTCAATCAACAGGCGATGAAATGTCAGCCAAAAGATAAGGAATTGGCCGCAGAGCTGAGGAAACTGGAAACATTTTCCCAGGCAACAAATCCAGATGAGACAGGTTCAATGCTCCAGTGCCCTTTTCCCCATCCTTTCTCCTCTCGTTAGCGCTCTGTTCTGTCCTTTTGGAGACATTGCTCCCCTTCCCCCACGCTGTGATTTTGTTATACATCTCATCATTGGCATCAAGTCCCCCAGAATGCACGCTGCCCCTGCTTGACCTCATTCTTCAAGGATGCCACGTCAGACGTTGGTGAGTCTGCCCCACCCTGCCTCACCATCTCCTGGTCCAATAATTATTCACGGGGACCATTGTGACATTCAAGATAAGGAGCATAGAACTTGATGGAAAGGGATAAGATGTTCCATTGTAATTTTGCAGATAGCCAGGAAAGATCACAAAGTTCATGGTTTCAGTCAGATCATTTACATAGGCACCTTCTTTTTTAACCAAAGGAGGATTTGAGAGTGAATAGAATTATAGAATCCCTTCAGTGTGGAAACTGGCCATTCAGCCTATTGAGTCCACACCGCCCTTCCAAAGAGCATCCAACCCAGACCCACCCCAGCCCTGTAACCCTGTATTTCTCACGACCAATTCACCCTAACCTGTACATCCCTGGACACTATGGGGCAATTTAACATGGCCAATCCACCCTAGCCTGCAAATCCTGTGACACTGTAAGGCAATTTCCCAAGGCCAATCCACCCTAATCTGCACATCCCTGGGCACTATGGGACAATTTAGCATGGCCAATCCACCCTAACCTGCACATCCGTGTGACACTATGGGGCAACTTAACACAGCCAATCCACCCTAGCCTGCATATCCTGTGACACTATGAGGCAACTTAGCACGGTCAATCCACCCTGACCTGCACATGCCTGGGCACTATGGGACAATGTAGCATGGCCAATCCACCCTAACCTGCACATCCCTGGACACTATGGGACAATTTAGCACGGTCAATCCATCCTAACCTGCACATTCCTGGACACTATGGGACAATTCAGCATGGGCAATTCACCCTAAACTGCACATCTTTGGACTGGGGGAGGAAACTGGAGCACCTGGAGGAAATCCACACAGACGCAGGGGGAGAATGTGCAAACTCCACACAGAGAGTCACCCGAGGGTGGAATTGCACCCGGATCCCTGGCACTGTGAGGCAGCAGTGTTAACTGTTGTGATTGCTCACAGTTTGGAATACCGTGATCAAAGCTCCTGTCAATATCTCCTCCTCAGTCAAACTCCTCAACTGTGGGATTACCCAAGTGAACCTCCTCTGAACTGCTCCCAAAACAACCGTACCCCTCCAAAGAGGGATACAATTTGATTGGAAGCAGATATGACAGTAAGATCAGTAATTCTGACAATCTATTCTTGGGCTTGGGTTGGAATTAGAATAAGCTTAATTGTCACGGTTACTCAGAGGTAAAGTTTAAAAGATCTCACTTATGACGTCATCTTAGGTACAAGGTACAGATACTACAAGATAAATTCTTAGAGAAAAATATAGAAAAATAAGGAAGTAAAATGTCCAGTATTACAGGTCGCCAGAATAAATGAGGAAATAGAAAAACGAAAGGTTCAGATCAACCGTCCTTTCAACCCAGTCCGCCCTGGCACCCAGTCTCCAGTCTGCACCCAATGTGGAGTTTGCACATTCTCCCCGTGTCTGTGTGGGTTTCCTCCAGGTGCTCTGGTTTCCTCCCACAGTCCAAAGATGTGCAGTTTAGGGTGAATTGCTTGTGCTGAATTGTCCCATAGTGCCCAGGGATGTGCAGGTTAGGGTGGATTGGCCGTGCTAAATTGTCCCATAGTGCCCAGGGATGTGCAGGTTAGGTGGATTGGCCGTGCTAAATTGTCCCATAGTGCCCAGGGATGTGCAGGTTAGGTGGATTGGCCGTGCTAAATTGTCCCATAGTGTCCAGGGATGTGCAGATTAGGGTGGATTGGCCGTGCTAAATTGTCCCATAGTGCCTAGGGATGTGCAGGTTAGGTGGATTGGCCGTGATAAATTGTCCCATAGTGCCCAGGGATGTGCAGGTTAGGGTGGATTGGCCGTGCTAAATTGTCCCATAGTGCCCAGGGATGTGCAGGTTAGGTGGATTGGCCGTGATAAATTGCCCATAGTGTTCAGGGATGTGCAGGTTAGGGTGGATTGGCCTTAACTCCAAACCATGCTGGGTTTACCTTGAGGCCGGGAGACCGCTCTGGAATCATCTCCAGGCTGGAAGTGTAGGCTGAGGCCATGCCAGGCTGAGAGATCTCCAGACCAGTCCTCCAAGAGGCCACCACCCGGGCCGAGAGACCGCCTTGCTGGGCCGAGACGCTGACATGCCAGGCCTAGAGACTACCATGCCAGATCGAGAGACTGCCACACAGGATGAGAGACTGTCATGCTGGGCCGAGAGACTGTCACGCTGGTCCTCCGAGAGACCACCATGCTGGGTCGAGAGACCACCATATTGGGTTAGATATAGGGTTAGCATCAATATTAGGTTTAGCGTTAGGATAGGGTTAATGTCAGAGATAGAGTTGCAGTTAGGTTTAGTGTCAGGGATAGGGTTAGGGTTAGGGATAGAATTATGGTTCGGGTTAGTTTCAGAGATAGGGTTTAGGGTTAGGGTTAGTATCAGGGATAGGGTTAGGGTTCGGGTCAAAGATAGGGTTAGGGTTAGTGTCAGGGATAGATTTACAACAAGGGTCTGTATCAGGGTAGGGTTAGGGTTAGATTTAGTGTCAGAGATAGGTTTAGGGTTAGGGTGAGTGTCAGAGAAAAGGGTTATGGTTAGGGTTGCACATAGGGTTAGCATCAGAGATAGGTTTAGGGTTAGGGTGAGTGTCAGAGATAGGGTCATAGTTAGGGTTGCACTTAGGATTAGCATCAGAGATAGGGTTAGGGTTTGGGTTAGTGTCAGAGATACGGTTAAGATTAGGGTTTAGTGTCAGAGATAGGGTTAGGGCTAGGGTTAGTGTCAGGGTTAGGATTAGTGTCAGGGATAGGGTCAGTGTTAAAGTTAGAGTTAGTTTCAGGGATTGGGTTTGGGTTAGGTTTAGTATCAGAGTTAGGCGCAGTGTCGGGGATAGGATTAGGGTTCACTTTAAGTTTAGTGTCAGGGTTAGGTTTAGTTTCAGGGATATGGTTAGGGTAGAGTTACGGGTAGGTTTATGTTTCTGGTTAAGTTTAGGGTGAGGACTCAGGTTAGGGTTAGAGTTAGGGTTAGTTTCATGGAGAGGGTTAGGGCTAGGGTTAGTGGCGGGGTTTGGGCTAGGGTAACGGTTAGGGTTAGTTTCAGGGACAGGGTTAGGCTAGGGTTAGTGTTGGGGTTAGAGTTTGGGTTAGGGTTAGGGTTAGGGATAAGTTTCGGGTTAGGGTTAGTTTTCGTTTCAGTGTCTGGGTTCGGGTTAGGGTTAGTGTTAGGGAGAAGGTTAGGGTAGGTTTAGTGTCGGGGTTAGAGTTTGGGTTACGGTTAGTGTCAGGGATAGGGTTGGGTTAGGGTTAGGGTTAGTGTCAGGGATAGGGTTAGGGTAGTTAAGAATAAGTTCACATTTCAGGTTAAGTTGACCATTAGGTCTCTTCTTAGGATTAAGTTTAGGATCAGCGTTAGGGTTAGTGTCAGGGTCATGGTTAAGGTTATTGTTAGGGTTAGGGTTAGGGTTAGGCCTGGGGTTAGAGCTGTTCTGTTCCACACTTTAATCAAGGCTTCTATTAGCAATAAAGGCCGCAGCTTTCCCACCAGGGCCTGCTGGAAGTGACCAGCTCAAGCAGTGAGACGTTTGGGTCAAAATAGGTCAGCATCGCCAGAGAAAAGGTTTCTTGCCACGAGCTTGGAACTGCAATGGAACTGCTTAAGCACAGTCCGTGGTTGTGAAGAGCTGGGTTTTGCCTGGAGGGTTAAGTGCATGTGTTTAAGCTCAGGCGTCGTGCTTTATTTCCCGAAAGTATTTCTGAGCTCTCAGTTCTGTAGGCCCAGCCAGCATTTAGCGCCCATCCCAGTGCCACTCTTAACAAGGTAACTTTGAGGCATGTCCTTGAAGGGGTGGCAGTAGCCTAGTTGTATTATCACTCGGCTATAAATCCAGAAACCCTACATAGTATTCTGGGAGTCTGGGTTCAAATCCTGCCAGGGCAGATGGTGGAATTTGAGCTTTTAAAAAATTGGAATTAAGGGTCAACCGATGACCATGAAACAATTGTCAAGAAAAGTTCCCCCGTTAGGGAAGTAAATCTGTCATCCTCACCTGGTCTGGCCTACATGTGACTCCAAAGCCACAGCAATGTAGTTGACTCTCAACTGTCCTCTGATAATGGCCTAGCAAGCCACTCACTTGTATCAATCACTAGAAAGTCCCACCCATATTAAGTGGACTGCAGCGATTCGAGAAGGCAGTTCACCACCACCTTCTCAAGGGCAAATAGGGATGGGCTGCCAATGCTGGCCAGCCAGCGATGCTCAAGTCCCACAAATGAATAAAAAATGTCTGCCTGATATTGCTGGGCATAAGATCCAGTGACAGTGAATGAGTACTAAGATATTTCTAAGTGTGTGATTTGGGCGGGGAGAATATGTGTGTGCAAAGGTGACCCTCTATGTTTGCTATCTTGATGGTAGAGGTCATCATGTCCGAGGGAGCTCTGGTGAGTTGATCCTGTGCGTCTTGTAAATGGTACACACTGCTGGATACCGGTGGTAGAGGGGAATGAATATTGAAGGAGGTGGACACAGGGCTCTTGTTTGGGGTGAATGTTACATACAAATATCCTTGATGTTTTACATGTGAGCATGGACCACCTCAACTGACCCAATACCCCTTTACCAGCAGCGGTCAGACAGGAATCATAGCTAACAGGGTGCCATCTTGTAGTTGGTACACAGTGCTGTTACTGAGCATTGGCATTGGAAGGAGTGGATGCAGTGCCAACCAAGCGGGGCCTACATTGTCCCTGGATGGTGTCGAGCTTCCCACCTGGGACTGGAGCTGCCTCCATCCAGGGCACGTGGGGAGTATTCCCTCACACTCCTGACTTGTGTCTTGTCGATGGTGGACAGGCTTTGGGGAGTCAGGGAGGTGATTTACTCGCCGTAGGATTTGTAACCTCTGACCTGCTCTTGGAACCACAGTGTTTACAGGGCTGGTGCAGTCACTGGAAAAATAAAATGTCAAATTCATTATACGTGGTCTCTCGGGTTGTCCAAGCAGGACTTGTGATCACCGTTGGAGCGTCATGCTCTGTTGGACAAGTTGCCAACACACTGGCCCATTGTATTCACCTCCATCACTATCAGCTTTATCAGATTATTGGCTGCATTTTCAGAGCCATTCGAAGCTGATTGCAATGCAAGATAGAAATCCAATGCCTTTGAAGGCAGTGCAGCAGTGAGGTCTTGCATCACGCAGCACAGGCTTGGACTCTGCAGACTCTCCAGAGGGATATCCGGGGACGGTTAATCCGGGAATGTGGATCACATTCCCGTTCCCGGACCCACCTATCAAAGGATCAGGTTGGGAGTGGGTGTTCAGGTTGTCAGGAGAAATGGGATAGTCAGAGCAATTGAAATTTTGACTTTTATTGCTCAAGGGTAATTAGGAAGAGTTGCAGTGGCCATAAGTGAGACCACACCTGGAGTTTTGGTCTCCAACTTGAGGAGGGGCGTATTTATATTGGAGGCCGTTCAGAGGAGACTCACTCGACTGATTCCAGAGACGAGGGGTTTGTCTTATGGGGAGAGACTGGGGAGTTTAGGCTGATTCTCTCTGTCTAGTGAATAAGGATGAGGGGAGATCTGATTGAGGTCTACAAGTTGCTAAAAGGGCATTGACAAAGTAGACATAGGGAGGGTGATTCCTCATGTGGAACACTCTAGAACAAGAGGTGGGGGTATGAGGATAAGGGGGCAGCAGATTTAAAACAGAGATGGGAGGAGTTACTTCTTCCAAAACGTCAGGAATCTGTGGGATTCACTTGCCTAGAGTGCAGTGGAAGCTGGGAAAGGTAAGGAGGAGACAGGGTTTTAACAGGACACGGGTGGAAAAGGAGTTGAGACTGAGATAAGATCGTATTAAATGGTTGGACCAACCTCATTCACAATTCCTGGCCCATTTGATTTATTATTGCCTCATGTACCTGAGTACAGTTGAAAGTTTTGTTTTGCACGGGCAGACTGCAGCAAACAAAGAGTCACAGAGTCATTGTGGTGTACATCACAGAAACAGACCCTTTGGTCCAACTCGCCCATGCTGACCAAACTAGTCCCATTTGCTAGCACTTGGCCCATATTCCTCTAATACTGGGTTAGTGGTGCTGGAAGAGCACAGCAGTTCAGGCAGCATCCAACGAGCAGCGAAATCGACGTTTCGGGCAAAAGCCCTTCATCAGGAATTATTCCTGATGAAGGGCTTTTGCCCGAAACGTCGATTTCGCTGCTCGTTGGATGCTGCCTGAACTGCTGTGCTCTTCCAGCACCACTAATCCAGTATTTGGTTTTCAGCATCTGCAGTCATTGTTTTTACCATATTCCTCTAAACCCTTCCTATTCATATACCCATCCAGATGCCTTTTAAATATTGTAATTGTACCAGCCCCCACCACTTCCTCTGGCAGCTCATTCCATACACGTACCACCCTCTGCGTGAAAAGGTTGCCACCTTAGGTCCTTTTTATATCTATGATCAGAGGGTGACAGAACAGCAAAGAAGGTCCGCAAAGAGTGACATTAGATTTGGGGGGTCTATTCAGATGCCCAGCAGAACTATGCAGCAGAAAGAAGGGCTCACGTCTCTTTGTCATCAGAGGCACTTTATTGGTAAGCGATGTCGCGTAGCAGCTTATCCCGGGGGAGAATTCAGTTCTGACCATTGCCCTCCTCAGCCATCGTCTTCTCGATCCAGTCGAGGTAGTTGATGACGTTAGTGTAGATCCCATAAGCCCCGCACTGAATCCCCCAGGACACTATCCCGGCGACGTAGTAGGTGTCAGGCTTCAGTGGGTCCTCAAAGACGTAGGCCCCTCCACCGTCACCCGTGCAGGCATCGATGCCTGGGCTCCCGGCGCACAGCATGTTGTTGGTGAGCTGGGCACCACCGTGGCGGGCGGGGGAGGAGAGGTTCCCGCACCGCACCTCCTCCACCACCGGCACAGCGGCGAACATCAAGATGTCGCTCTGGGCGAAGCGTTCTGTCCTCCCGAACCCGGAGATGTAGCCCACCTTGCCCACCGCGGGTCGGGAGCCGGAACGCCGGGAGGGCAGGCAGACGGGCGAGAGGTGGCGCCCGGCCTCCACCCGGCTCCCAAGCCTGACCAGCGCCACGTCACCGTCGAAGCCGGCTCGGCGCCCACTGAAGCTCGGGTGCCGCACGATCTGCCGCGCCTCCAGCGGGCCCCGCCAGCCCTCCGGGGAGTTCAGGTCGGTTCCGCCGGCGTTGAGGCGCAGCACGCCCCCAGCGCTTTCCACGCACGTGGCGCTGGTCAGCACCCAGCGGTCAGACACCAGGGCCCCGCCGCACACAGTGCTCTCGAAGTACACGTGCCAGGGGAAGCTGCCCGCTTCGGCCGGGTGCCCTCCGAGGATGCGCTGGGCCAGAGATGGGGGCACCGCCGGTTTCCCGCACACTGCCAACGAGGAGAGGAGAGAATGTTATGGATATCGCGGTGGTATGGTGGAACCGTGGGGGGGGAGAGGGGTGGGGTTAGGGGGTAGTGGGGTCGTGACCCAGAATCACAATTCGGAGAGGGCTCGCTCCCCGGATATCCCAGATTGTTGTCTGACTGGGATCAAAGGGGGGGGGGGGGGGGGGGAGAGATTTTCCAAGAGTCGGGAGGGATGTCACATTGCAACTGGGCAGGCGGTGAGCTAGGCCGCATTTGGAGCACTGCATACGGTTTTGGTCGTTCTGCTGTGGGAAGAACCTTATTAACATGGAAAGGGGGTGGAGAAGGCACACAAGGATGTCACTGAGACTGGAAGGACATTCCTGTTGAAGAGCTTATGATCGAAATGTCGACTCTCCTGCTCCTCTGATGCTGCTTGACCGGCTGTGCTTTTCCAGCACCACTCTAATCTAGACTCTGATCTCCAGCATCTACAGTCCTCACTTTCTCCTGGAAGGACGTCAAGTTGTGGCTGTACAGGACATTGGTAAGGTCACAGTTGGAGTTTATTTTTCTTTATTCATTCACAGGAGGAAGACGTTGCTGGTCAGATCAGCATTTATTGCCCCAGAGGGCAGTTGAGAGTCAACCACATTGCTCTGGGTCTGGAGTCACATGTAGGCCAGACCAGGTAAGGATAGCAGTCACTTTCCCTAAATGACATCAGTGGGTTTTTCCGACATTTGGATTCATGATCACCATTAAGTTCCTAATTCCAGACATTTACCTGGGTCTCTGGATGAACAGTCCAGCAATAATAGAGCTAGTTCGTCATCCCCCACAGCTGTACTGTGTACAATTCTGGTCAGCATGCTACAGGAAGGATGTTAATATCATTGATTGGAATCCCTACAGTGTGGGAGCAGGTCAGTCGGCCCATCGCCGACCAGCAAACCACTCAGACCCACCCCATCCCTGTAACCCTGCATTTCCCATGACTAATCCACCCTAACCTACACATCCCTGGGCACTATGGGACAATTGAGCACGGCCAATCCCCCCGAACCTGCACACCCCTGGGCACTATGGGACAATTTAGCACGGCCAATCCACCCGAACCTGCACATCCCTGGGCACTATAGGACAATTTAGCACAGCCAATCCACCCGAACCTGCACATCCCTGGGCACTATAGGACAATTTAGCACGGCCAATCCACCCGAACCTGCACATCCCTGGGCACTATAGGACAATTTAGCACAGCCAATCCACCCGAACCTGCACATCCCTGGGCACTATGGGACAATTTAGCACAGCCAATCCACCCTAACCTGCACATCCCTGGGCACTATAGGACAATTTAGCACGGCCAATCCACCCTAACCTGCACATCCCTGGGCACTATAGGACAATTTAGCACAGCCAATCCACCCGAACCTGCACATCCCTGGGCACTATAGGACAATTTAGCACGGCCAATCCACCCGAACCTGCACATCCCTGGGCACTATGGGACACTTTAGCACGGCCAATCCACCCGAACCTGCACATCCCTGGGCACTATAGGACAATTTAGCACAGCCAATCCACCCTAACCTGCACATCCCTGGGCACTATGGGACACTTTAGCACGGCCAATCCACCCTAACCATCAGAACCCTGGACACTATGGGACAATTTAGCACAGCCAATCCACCCTAACCTGCACATCCCTGGACACTATGGGACAATTTAGCACAGCCAATCCACCCTAACCTGCACATCCCTGGGCACTATGGGACAATTTAGCACAGCCAATCCACCCTAACCTACACATCTTTGGACACTATTGGACAATTTAGCCCTGCCAATCCACCCTAACCTGCACATCCCTGGGCACTATAGGACAATTTAGCACGGCCAATCCACTCTAACCTGCACATCTTTGGACACTATTGGACAATTTAGCCCTGCCAAACCACCCTAACCTGCACATCCCTGGACACTATGGGACAATTAGCATGGCCAATCCACCCTAACCTGCACATCCCTGGACACTATGGTGAAAGTGAGGACTCTAGATGCTGGAGATCAGAGTTGAGAGTGTGGTGCTGGAAAAGCACAGCAGGTCAGGCAGCATCCGAGGAACAGGAGAATTGATATTTCAGGCAAAACCCAAAAATCTTTTTGGGCAAAATTCCTGCTGAAGGGTTTTTGCTCGAAACATTGATCACCCTGTTCTTTGGATGCTGCCTGACCTGCTGTGCTTTCCCAGTACCACACTCTTGACAATGTAGCATGGCCAATCCACCCTAACATGCACATCTTTGACTGTGGGAGTAAACTGGAGCAAACCCACACAGACACGGGGAGAATGTGCAAACTCCACACAGATAGTCGCCCGAGGCTGGAATCGAACCCAGGTCCCTGGCTCTGTGAGGTGTCAATGCCGACCACTAAGCCACCATACTCGCCCAAAACCTTGGTTCGGCCACAGGTGGAATATTGTGTACAGCTCTGGTCGAGACACTATTGGAAGGAGACGATCTCACCCAAGAGTATGCAGAGGAGATTTGCCAGGATGTTGCCTGGGATGGAAAGTCTCAGTCATAAGGTTAGGCTGGGTTTGTTTTCTCTGGAGAAGGGGAGATCTGACTGCATTATCCAAAACTATAAGCAACGTAGGCAGGACAGAGCGTGAGAATGTTTTACCTTTGTCTGAGACCAGAGGGCACAAGTTTAAGGTGAGGACTTAGAGGATTACCGTTTCAGTCAGAGGGTGATAGAAATAAGGAAGGCTCAGCCTAAGAATATGGTGGAGGCTCACGTAACATTTAAGAAGCAAAAAGTTAAATGTCAGCCAACTATGGATGAAGAGCAGGTAAATGGTACTGAGTGGCCCTTATGGGTTAGCACACACGCACAGTGGGCTGAAGGGCCTGTTTCTGTCCTGTATGACTCAACGAACAAAATCCTCCTTTTGTTCCTATCTCTGACTTTCGTACCTACACATTACAAAGGAAATGATAGTATCCAGGTTGCGATAGGTTCAGGGACCAGAGGGGAACAGGACCGAAGCTCACTGGCAGAAAATGGGGAATTTGGGCGCAGTCCCAGAGTAAGATCTCCACTGAGATGACTCTCTGAGCAGATTCGAAAAGGTGGATGGGGAAAAGCTGCAGGCCCTTGTCTGTTGGTTCAGAATGGGGGGTTTTCCTGTCAGGGCAGAGAGAGAGGAGAAGCGATCTTTCTCTCACTCGGTTACAGAATCATAGAGATGTACAATACAGGAACAGACTCTTTGCCCCAATCCAGCCATGCTGACCAACTATCCCAACCTAATCTAGTCCCATTTGCCAGCAAGTGGCCCATATCCCTCTAAACCCTTCCTATTTATATACCCATCCAGATGCCTTTTAAATGTTGCAATTGTACCAGCCTCGCCACTTCCTCTGGCAGCTCATTCCATACACATACCACCCATTGCGTGAAACAGTTGCCCCTTAGATCCCTTTTAACATCTTTTTCCCTTTCACCTTAAAACTGTGCCCTCTAGTTTTGGACTCCCCTTACCCTTGACAGTCCAGGGAAAACAGCCCCAGCCCATTCAGCCTCTCCCTGCAGCTCAAACCCTCTAACCCCAGCAACATCCTTGTAAATCTTTTCTGAACTCTTTCAAGTTTCACAACATCCTTCCTGTAGCAGGGAGATCAGAATTAAATGCAGTATTCCAAAAGTGGCCTAAGCAATGTCCTGTACAGCCACAATATGACCTCCCAACTCCTGTACTCAATGCACTGACCAATAAAGGCAAGCATACCAAAAGCCATCTTCCCCTCCCCACCCCCACTCCCACCCCCCGTCTACCTGTGACTCCATTTTCAAGGAACTATGAAAGTTATGTGTCTTTGGTGCTCAGAAGGCAGTGGAGAGGGGTGGGTTCATCGAATATTTTTAAGTCAGATTCTCATGAGAGATGGGAACCAGTGGGGTGACTGGGAACATGGGAGTCAACACATAATCAGATCGGCCATGATCTTACTGAAGGTTAGAGCTGGCTCAAGGGGCCGAATGGCCTATCCTATCTCACCAGGCGCTGGCAATGGCAGATCATCCGCCTCTTTTTACACATCGCTGGAATTTCGTTCCCTCCCCTACTGTGATAGTACCAACAGGCCAGTCATCCAGAGACGCCAGGCTAACAGTTATGGATGACTGAGTTCGAATCTCACCGAGGGCAATTGTCGTTATTTGATCTGATTAAATCTGGGATCTAACTCTCGCCTTGGGCACTGGCCATATCATGGACTGCTGTTGGAAAACTCCATCTGGTTCGTCAATGCACTGTTGGGATGGACATCTGTGGCCTTAGAGGTGACTCCAGGCCCTGCCGCTAATGGTGTTGACTCTGAAATGGCCTGGAAAAGCTGTGGAGTTCAGGAGGCAATTGGGGACGGGCAATGATAGATGGGTAGAGAGCAAAACCCACATTTGCACCCAGGTGCCCTTGGAGTGAAAGGCCACAGAGACCCCCAGAATTGGAAAGAAGGATGTGGGTGCAATATCTTATTTCTCCCTCCAATTCCCTTCCTCTCTCTCTCTATCCTTCTATTCTGTTATTGCTGCCAAGGTCCCCGTGGTATTACAAAATAATGATGGGCATCTTTTGGAAGGATGGCATTGCCCATGTTGAAGGGATGGTGGAATGTGCCATTCACTCACCTGGCTTGCACGTTGGGAGGGCGTCACCTGATTCGCTATTCATCCATTTCCCGTTCGCCTGGCAGGTATACTGCCCTGAGGAGGACAGAAGGGGAGGAAATAACAGAGAGAGGGACATTAAAAGGTGGGGCACCTCTTCAGCAGGTGACGAGCCAAGGTACACCGAGCCTGCGGACATGCCAAAGAGCCTGGACGTGGGCCCAAGCCTGTCTCCAGAGGCTGGGTAGGTGGGATGGTGGGGGGGAAATCCAGACCGACTCTCGCGACCCCTGCCCCCCAACCTCCATGCCATTGCAGGAAAGGTAGGGAGTGGTGGCAGCTCACCCAAAATGCATCACCCTCCCTGCTCTTACATTTCCCGCCACCTCTCTCCCCTCCCACACACACGCACACTTTAGGCAGCCAATGGCCAGAAAAGCCATGGCAACAAAGTGTTTGTTGGATCTTGCTGTACAGAACGCGGGTGGGCTTCTCTGATATCCATTTCCACATCTCTCTGGGTAGCTGGGGGAGTCCTGGCAGTGTGTGCGTCTGTGTGTGTCTATCTATGTGTGTGTCTGAGTGCGTGTGTGTGCATCTGTGTGAGTGTATTTCTGTATATGTCTGCCTGTGTGTGAGTTTGTGTGTGTGTGAGTATGTTCTGTGTGAAAGTGTGTGTGTTTGTGTGTGTGACTGTCTGTCTGTCTGTCTGTGTGAGTGTGTGTATGTCTGTGTGAGTGTGTGTGGGCGTCTCTGTCTAACAGTGTGTCTGTGAGTGTATGTCTGTGTGTGTGTGCATGTCTGTCTGTGTGAATGCGTGTGTGTGAGTGTGTATGTCTGTGTGTGTATGTCTGCGTGTGTGTGTCTGAGAGATTGTGTGTGTATGTCTGTCTGAGAGAGTGTGTGTGTATGTCTGTCTGTGTGAGTGTGTGCGTGTGTGCATGTCTGTGTGTGTGTGTGTGTGTGTGTGTGTGTGTGTGTGTGTCTGCCCTCTTTATCACCTCCCCGCGTCCACATGCCTTACCATCTCCTCCGCCCACCATTGTGTAATACACCTCCTTGCACTTGTATCTGATGACTGAATGGAGCAGGGTCTCGTCCCGCTTGGTGATGTACTCGTAGCTTCCACTTTCGAGATCAGGAGGGGGACCACAGTCCACGACTGGAACAGAAAACCGCCAAGCGTTCATTTCATTGATCCCTTGGCCTACTCATCCGTCCATACCAATGCCACTGTCTGTAAATCTTATCCTAAAACTGGCGAGAATTAATCACCAACTGCATTGTTAAATTACTGCTGAGGCTGTCTAAGGCTCTAGTCAGACCACATTTGGAATACCGTGAGCAGTTTTGGACCCCACATCTAAGGAAGGGTGTGCTGGCCTTGGACGGGGGTGTCCAGAGGGGGTTCACAAGAATGATCCCGGGGATGTCATATGGCAAATGGTTGAGGACTCTGGGGTTTAGAAGGATGGGGGTGAGGGGGATCTGATTGAACCAAGAGGTCTGGATAGAGTGGACAAGGAGAAGGGGTTTCCACTGGTCAGAAAGACTAGGAGCCGAGGGCACAGCCTCAGAGTGAAGGGGCAATGCTTTAGCACTGAGATAGATAAGTGACAGATTTAGGACAGATATCAGGGGTAGCTTCTTTACTCAGAGAGTAGTAGGGGCATGGAGCGACCAGCCTGCAACAGTAATAGACTCACCGACATTAAGGGCATTTAAATGGGCATTGGACACACATGCGGATAATAATGGAACGGTGCAGGTTAGATAAGCATCAGATTTCACAGGCCGGCGCAACATCGAGGATTGAAGGGCCTGTACTATCTGTAACGTTCTCCATTCTATGTTCTCAGAGATGGGGAGGAATTTCTTCATCCAGAGGCTGGGGACTCTGTGGAACTCATGACCGCAGAGGGTCGTGGAGGGCAAGTCATTGAGTGCCTTGAAGATAGAAATTGGTGGGTTCTTGATTAATAAAGGAGGCAAGGGTTAAAGAGAGAAGGCAGAAGAATGGGGTTGAGAAAAATACCAGCTGGGAGTGGATATGGACCAGGAGCAGGCAAGTGACGAGCTTTAGTTTGGGATTATGTTCGACATGGACTGGTTGGACCGAAGGGTCTGTTTCCGTGCTGAGGGACTCTATGATTGAATGGCGGAGAAGACTCGGTGGGAATGGAGGATGGGAAAGATTTCCGGCTGTCACAGGCTGCTCCGTTTTTGAGGTAGTTTAGGTGTGGGAGGTGATTTCCTCGAATTCCAGGAGAGCAGCAATTACTGTTTTATATGCTGTTGCATTGTTTTGGAACTTTGGGGAAAAATGAAAGTCCAAAAAACAGCACGTTTGAAAGGGAGAAGGACAGACAAAGGAAGCACATGGTCTGTGCAGGGGAGAGAGCTAGAGAGAGAGTGGGAGACCCACACTGCTAACTGACACAGCAGTGAACCTGCACAGTTACTGCCTTGGCTGTTTGGTTTCATTTACCTCTGGACATCGGAGTGCATCTGGGAAAATTAACAAACAGTGAAATTAACAACTAATCTTGGAGGACCCTGTTGGGAGAGGTCACAGCACAGAAAGAGATAAGTGAATAGTTTTAAGTGAGGCCTTGGGGTAAATCTACAATATGAGTAGAGTGGGTTCTTTATTGATGAGATGTTTTATTGGGATATGTCTCTGAAGTCATAAGTATTAAGTTAGCCAGGAGGAATAAGACAGTGATATTTTCTGGGTCTGTAGTTTGGAAGATGAAAAAAATGGCCTTTAGTCGAGTGATATGCTCTACTTTTTGGATGTGGAAATTTAGGGAGAGTTTGCGTGTTACTGAGGATTATATCGGCAACAAATGTCGTCAGTTGCAAATCCTATCAGATCGAATGGATCGGTTGGAGCAACAGTTAGAAGCAATGAGAAATTTACAAGAGCAAAGGGATGTGATGGATGGCAGTTTTCGGAAGAGAAAAAAGTCGCAGATACAGTCACAGAGACGGGTTAATGCCAGGAAATGTAGGAGGGGTAGGTAGTTGGTGCAGGAGTCTTCAGTGGCTAGCCCCATTACAAACATGCTGTTTTAGAAAATGTAGGGAGTAGTGGATTCTCAGGGGAATGTAGCACAAACAGTCAAGTTTTTGGTATCAAGACTGGCTCTAATGCATTGAGGGGTAAGTTGGGTTCCAAGAGGTCAAGTGTGTTAGGGGACTCTCTAGTCAGAGGTACGGACAAATGTTTCTGTGACCAGCAACAAAAAATCAGATTGGTGTGTTGCCTCCCTGGTGTCAGGATCAAGGATGTCTCAGAAAGGGTGCAGAATGTTCTCAAAAGGGAGAGGGACCAGCAGGAGGTCATTGTACACATTGGTACCAAGGACATAGGAAGGGAAAAGGATGAGATGCTGGAGAATACAAAGAGTTAGGCAGGAATGTAAAAAGGAGGTCCTCAAGGGTAGTACTATCCAGATTACTCCCAGTGCTATGAGCTAGTGAGGGTAGGAATAGGAGGATAGAGTGGATGCACGTCTGGCTGAGGAGCTGGTGTATGGGAGAATGATTCACATTTTTGGATCATTGGAATCTCTTCTGAGGTAGGAGGGACCTGTACAAGAAGGATGGATTGTACCTAAATTGGAAGGGACTAATATACTGGCAGGGAAATTTGCTAGAGCTTTTTGGCAGGATTCAAACTAGTAAGGTGTGGGGGGTGGGGAACCAAGGGGATAGTGACACTGGTACAGTTGAGAACAGAAGTGAGTCAAACAGACAGCGCGGGCAGGGACAAAGCAGAGAACAAGGTATGACTGATAAATTAAACTGCATTTTATTTCGATGCAAGGGGCCTAACAGGGAAGGCAGATGAAGTCAGGGCATGGTTAGGAAGATGGGACTGGGATATCATAGCAATTACAGAAACATGGCTCAGAGATGGAAAGGACTGGCAGTTTAATGTTCCAGGATACAGGATAGATAGAAAGGGAGGCAAGAGAGGAGGGGGAGTGGTGTTTTTAATAAGGGATAGTATTACAGCTGTGCAAAGGGAGGATATTCCCGGAAATACATCCAGGGAAGTTATTTGGGTGGAACTGAGAAATAAAAAAGGGATGATCACCTTATTGGGATTGTATTATCAACCCCTGAATAGTCATAGGGAATTTGAGAAACAAATTTGTAAGGAGATTTCAGTAATCTGTAAGAATAATAGGGTGGTTATGGTAGGGGATTTTAACTTTCCAAACATAGACTGGGACTGCCATAGTGTTAAGTGTTTAGATGGAGAGGAATTTGTTGAGTGCATACCAGAAAATTTTCTGATTCAGTATGTGGATGTACCTACTAGAGAAGGTGCAAAACTTGACCTACTCTTGGGAAATAAGGCAGCGCAGGTGACTGAGGTGTCAGTGGGGGAGCACTTTGGGGCCAGCGACCATAATTCTCTTCGTTTTAAAATAGTGATGGAAAAGGATAGACCAGATCTAAAAGTTGAAGTTCTAAATTGGAGGAAGGCCAATTTTGACGGTATTAGGCAAGAACTTTCAAAAGCTGATTGGGGGCGGATGTTCGCAGGTAAAGGGATGACTGAAAAATGGGAAGCCTTCAGAAATAAGATAACAAGAATCCAGAGAAAGTATATTCCTGTCAGGGTGAAAGGAAAGGCTGGTAGGTATAGGGAATGCTGGATGACAAGAGAAGTTGAAGGCTAGGTTCAGAAAAAGAAGGAAGCATATGTCACGTATAGGCAGGTGAGATTAGTTTCATCCTTAGAAGAGTATAAAGGCAGTAGGAGTATACTTAAGAGGGAAATCAGGAGGGCAAAAAGGGGACATGAGATAACTTCGGCAAATAGAGTTAACGAGAATTCAAAGCGATTTTACAAATGCATTAAATGCATTAAAGTGTGGACTTGTTGGGTAACCAGGGAAAGAATAGTGCCCTGCAAAGATCAGCAAGGTGACTTTTGTGTGGAGCCGCAGGAGATGGGGGAGATACTAAACTAATATTTCGCATCTGTATTTACTGTGGAGACGGACATGGAAGATATAGAATGTGGGAAATAGATGGTGACGTCTTGAAAAATGTCCATATTACAGAGGAGGAAGTGCTGGATGTCTTAAAATGCAGAAAGGCGGATAAATCCCCAAAACCTGATCAGGTGTATCCTAGAACTCTGTGGGCATCTAGGGAAGTAATTGCTGGGCCCCTGGCTGAGATATTTGTATCATCGATAGTGACAGGTGAGGTGCCAGAAGACTGGAGGTTGGCTAACGTGGTACCACCATTTAAAACGATGGTGATAAGGACAAGCCAGGGAACCATAGACCAGTGAGCCTGACCCCGGTGGTGGGCAAGTTGTTGGAGGGAATCCTGAGGGACAGGATGTACATGTATTTGGAAAGGCAAGGACTGATTAGGAATAGTCAACATGGCTTTGTGCGTGGGAAATTATGTCTCACAAACTTGATTTGGTTTTTTGAAGAAGTAACAAAGAGGATTGATGAGTGCAGAGTGGTGGACGTGATCTTTATGGACTTCAGTAAGACGTTCGACAAGGTTCCCCATGGGAGACTGATTAGCAAGGTTAGATCTCATGGAATACAGGGAGAACTAGCCATTTGGATACAGAACTGGATCAAAGGTAGAAAACAGAGGATGGTGGTGGAGGGTTGTTTTTCAGACTGGAGGCCTGTGACCAGTGGAGTGCCACAAAGATCGGTGCTGGGTCCACTACCTTTTGTCATTTGCATAAATGATTTAGATGTGAACATAGGAAGAATAGTTAGTAAGTTTGCAGAAGATACAAACATTGGAGGTGTAATGGACAGCAAAGAAGATTACCTCAGATTACAATGGGATCCTGATCAGATGGGCCAATGGACTGATGATTGGCAGATGGAGTTTAATTCAGATAAATACAAGGTGCTGCATTTTGGGAAAGCAAATCTTAGCAGATTTATATACTTAATGGTAAGGTCCTCGGGAGTGTTGCTGAACAAAGAGACCTTGGAGTGCAGGTTCATAGCTCCTTGAAAATGGAGTCCCCAGGTAGATAGAATAGTGAAGAAGGTGTTTGGTATGTTTTCCTTTATTGGTCAGAGTATTAAGTACAGTAGTTGGGAGTTCATGTTGCAGCTGTACAGGACATTGGTTAGGCCACTGTTGGAATATTGCATGCAGTTCTGGTCTCCTTCCTGTCGGGAGGATGTTGTGAAACTTGAACAGGTTTAGAAAAGATTTACAAGGATATTGCCAGGGTTGGAGGATTTGAGCTGCAGGGAAAGATTGAATAGGCTGGGGCTGTTTTCCCTGGAGCGTTGAAGGCTGAGGGGTGACCTTATAGAGGTTTATAAAATCATGAAGGGCATGGATAGGATAAATAGACAAGGTCTTTTCCCTGGGGTGGATGCATAGATTTAGGGTTGGGATGTGGGTAGATATAAAAGAGACCGAAGGGACAACTTTTGCATGCAGAGGGTGTGACATGTATGGAATGAGCTGCCAGAGGAAATGGTGGAGGCTGGTACAATTGTAACATTTAAAAGGCATCTGAATGGGTATATGAATAGGAAGGGTTTGGAGGGATATGGGCCAGGTGCTGGCAGGTGGGACTAGATTGGGTTGGGATATCTGGCCGGCATGGACGGGTTGGACCGAAGGGTCTGTTTCCATGCTGTACGTCTCTATGACTCTATGACTCTCTATGGCTGAATGGCCTCTTCAAGACACTCCCTATGGCACACTATGCTTCAGTGTGTCTCAGTTAAGATGGGTACCATCACACCTTCACAACTCTGACTCCTAAAGAGTATACCGTATTGATTTTGTGAGACGTCACTTAATGTCCACATTACCTTTGCATGTCTTCTTGTCGCTCTGGAGACTGTATCCATGGTGACAGTAACACCGATATCCTCCAATGTAATTGTGGCAAAAATGGTCACATACCGACTCCACTTTTGAACGAAAGCCACATTCATCAATATCTGGTTGAAAGGGGGAAAAGTTGGCATGTTTTTCCATTAACAATCCATTTCAGAATATGGTTACCAGGATAGAGGCTATTTGACCTGTTTTTATTTTCCTTTATTAGTTCACAGGATGAGGGTGTCGCTGGCCAGGCAGCATTTATTGCCCATCCCCTCATTGCCCCAGTGGGCAGTTGAGAGTCAACCACATTGCTGTGGGTCTGGAATCACATGTAGGCCAGACCAGGTAAGGATGGCAGATTCCTTTCTTGAAGGACATTAGTCAACCAGGTGGGTTTTTCCGACAATCGGCAATGGATTCATAACCATCATTAGCTTCTTAATTCCAGATATCCTCACCATCTACCATGGTAGGATTTGAACTTGGGTCCCCAGAGTGTTACCTGGGTCTCTGGATTAACAATAATAACACCACAAGACCATTGACTCCCCTGTGCTGACTCTCTGCAGGAACTATTGACATAATGCCATTCTCCCTGCAACACTGCACATTTCTTCATTTCACATACTAATCTGATTCCATCCTCAAAGATTCAATTCTACCTCCCACTCATTACAGATCTCAACCATTCGTCAAGGTGAAGAAACAATTCTCGCTGTCTCATCATCGTCTGGTTTGCCAATCACCTCAAATCTGTGCCACCTCATTCTCAGTCCTTCCCCAGTTATGGTGGATTGAGAACGAGCCCACTTAAGGCTGCCACCCACTTATACCAGCAGAGGGAGTCTAGGTGGACCAGAAAAAAAACTATCTTTTCACAGCCCAGGCAGTTCAGATTCTGAGTGGGGAGCACTCAGAATCTTCCCAAGAGAATCCTATGAATCCTTACAGTGTGGAAGCAGCCATTGGGCCCCTCAAGTCCACACCAATCCTCCAAAGAGCATCCCATCCAGACCCTGTCACCTTCATTGCTAACCCACCTAACTTGCACATCCCTGGGTACTATGGGACAATTTAGCACGGCCAATCCACCCTAACCTGCACATCCCTAGACACTATGGGACAATTTGGCGTGGCCAATCTGCCAATCCACCCCCCTGCAAAACCCTGGACACTATGGGAAATTTAGCATGACCAAACCGCCCTAACTTGCACATCCCTGGACACTATGGGACAATTTGGCACGGCAAATCCACCCTAACCTGAACATCTCTGGGCACTATGGGACAATTTGGCATGGCCAATCCACCCCCTCTCCGCAAAACCCTGGACACTATGGGACATTTAGCATGACCAATACACCCTAAATTGCACATCCTTGGACACTATCGGACATTTGGCATGGCCAATCCACCCTAACTTGCAAAGCCCTGGACACTATGATACATTTAGCATGACCAATCCACCCTAACCTACATATCTCTGGACTCTATGGGACATTTAGCATGACCAATCCACCCTAACCTGCATATCTTTGGATCCTGGGAGGAAACTGGAGCACCTGGAGAAAACTCATGCAGAGACCGTGCGATCTCCACGCAGGTCATTGCCCAAGGGTAGAATCGAAGCCAGTCACCAGTGACATGAAGTAGCAATATTAATCACAGTGTCCAACTCTGACCCTGTCAGGATAAGGGAACAACTACATAAGTAGTGGTGGTGGGGGCAGGGGAGAGGGGTTTGTGGTAGGGGAGGGGTGAGGTTGATGGGGCAAATAATTGGGCAGGCCGACCCTGGGGTGATGCACTTGAGCTCTTGTGAGGGGACGAGGCAATTTTCCTGCTCCTCAAATGCTGCCTGACTTGCTGTGCTTTTCTAGCAACATTCTCCCCGTGTCTGCGAGGGTTTCCTCCAGGTGGTCCGGTTTCCTCTCACAGTCCAAAGATGCGCAGGTTAGGGTGAATTGGCCAAGCTATATTTCCCATTGTGTTCAGGGTTGTGTCGGTTAGGTGCGTTACTCATGGGACTTGTGGGGTAATAGGATAGTTGAAGGGGTCGGGGTGGAATATTCTTCAGAGGGTCAGTGTGGACTTGTTGGGCCAACTGGCCTGCTTCCACATTGTAGGTCTGCTATGGCTCTTCGAAAGCGGGCTCGCCTCTGGGGTTGGACGGGTGAATTTCCCAGTCCTTAAAGACACCCGCCTCTCATGCTTCGACCCAACAAATTGGAAATTGCATCCAGTATATTAAAACCATGCTGCCTTAATATCACCTTACCAACAGTTTCATAAAACAGGGTAAATCCCCGCCTGCTCTTCTGATTGGTCGACCTGCAACGCACGCGCAACTTGACAATGTGGTTACCGGAGGCTGTCAATTTTGAGCTTGGAAGGTGCAGTTGGATTAAGGTTCTGTTGCCGCAAAGTCTGCCCAGCCGTTGTCTCCCAGCGAAAGCCTGGTATAAACCATGGAGAGGATGGGTAAAACACTTGCTTAAAGTCAGCTGGAGGCTTCTCATTCACTCCCAGCTACCAATCTCTTTGCGAAGTCTCAAAATCGATTAGTACTGTTTGGAATCTTAGGTTGAGAAAAAGTGGATTTTAACGTCTTATCCTGTGAAGGTCTGGCTTTTCAAAACAAAAAGGATAATAAAGGTCAGAAAGTTTTCTTGAACAGTGAACATGACCAAGAAAGCCCGCGACGGTAAGTTAAGTGACAAGCAATTTCCTCCCCCTGCCATTCCCAGGCAGTGTTCCCTCTTATTTTTTCTCTCTCTGCGTGGTCTGGTGTGTGGTAGTGACTTCCAGAATGGGAGGTCAGGCCATGGTTTGTCATGCACAAAACCTTGGAGTGGCTCCTCACATGTGTAGCTATAGCCAGGGAGCGACTTGGTCAAATATCAGCCGACTTGGGTTTTCTAACTCAGACAGAGAGAGAGGGAGAGAGAAAGGAAAACAAGTTCCTTGAGTGAGAGGCGCTATAGCAACGCATGTACTGTGAATAACAGTCTCCACAACAGTCGTATGTTGCAGTTAGTACAGGTAGACGATCCGTTATCTGAAGTTCCGAAATCCAAAAGTTTTTTTTTGGTGAAGTTTTTTTTTCTCATTAACAAAGTTGTTTGGCGTGCATACAGTTAACCCAAGTCGACACCCACTCGATGCATATCACTCAGATGCAACGTAGGGGTTGGGTGTGGCCCAGCACTAGCAGGCCTGGATTCTCTCTCAAGGCGTGTTTCACTTAGTAAGTCTGCTCCTCTGGTAAGATTTTTTTTAAAAATTCGCCATCAAACTGTCACTTAATGGAAATTGGAAAAATTCCAAATTCCGATAAATAGCCGGGCCCGACAAATTCAGATAAAAGATCGTCTATCTGTATATGCGAACGCAGTCTAGAGTGTGCAAGAACACTTCTCCAATAGTTGTATTCATCTTAAATCTTTCTGGCACAGACTCAATGAGTTGCAATGTTATTGAAACCCTCTGATACATTGGGAAGGGAGAGGTAGACCTAAGGGATAACTTTTTCACACAGAGGGTGATGTGTATGGAATGAGCTGCCAGTGGAAGTGGTGGAAACTGGTACAATTACAACGTTTAAAAGGCATCTGGATGGGTATATGAATAGGAAAGGTTTGTGGGGATATGGGCCAAGTGCTTGCAAATGGGGCTAGATTAATTTGGGATAACTGGTTGGCATGGACGAGTTGGACCAAAGGGTCTGTTTCCGTGCTGTTAACTCTAGGACTCAATGACTGACCATGAAGTTATGACTTGTTTTGAAGTGAATTCCAGAAGTTGAAAGGAATGGAGGTGCCAGAGAGGAAGCTATCGTACAAGGCTCTGAATAAAAGGACCCCATGTTCAGGAGTAATAATGAGCTAAGTTAGCAGTCTGTTTAATAGTCCTAGGGAGGTGATCTCATTGAAACCCACAATATTCCGAAGGGGTTGGACACGGCAGATGTTGAGATGGCATTGCGGTTGTCTCTACTGATTGGGGAATCGAAATCACGGAGGGGTGGGCAGCATAATCTCAGGACAAAGGGTCAATCATTTCGGACTGAGAAAGGGAGAAGGTGGCGAGCTTTCGGAATTCTCTCTCCCAGAGTGTTGTAGATACTTGATCGCTGAGTCTATGTAAAGCTGGGACTTTTTGGGAGAAATTGAGGGATGTGAGAATGGGCAGAGAAGTAGAATCCAAACTCAGGATTGGCCGCGGTCAATTTGAATGACATAGCAGGCCGAAGTGACTGAATCGCCTAATCCATCTCTTATTTCTTGTGCTGTTGTCTGATTCTCTGTTTCTGGTGGGTAATCCAGAGCTGAGCGGGCATGGAAGCTGAAGGCAGAGGACTCTCAACGGGCCGAATGGCCTTTGTCCTGCTCCTATTTCTCACGCTTTCCCAAGAAATGGCTGCCTCCAATGGTGAAGTGATGGAGACCAAGGAAGGTTGAGACATGTGGTCAGCATTATGGCGGTTTTTAATGAGCTGGACGGCGTCCCTGGGTGGGCCAGCAGTTCTTGTCCAGAAGCCTGTTCAATGTCGCTCATATCAGGCCTGGAGTCACGTGGAGGCCAGGGAAGGGCATCAAACGTTAGCCCTAGTGGGTTGAGGAACAGAAAACAGGAAAGGAAGCAGGCCATTCAGCCCTGATCCTCACCATTCAACAGGATCATGGTTGACCATCCAACTCAGCCCCCGTTCCCACTTTCTCTCCATACCCTTTGATCCCTTGAACTCACAGCGCCAGAGACCCAGGTTCAATTCCCGCCTCAGGTGACTCTCTGTGTGGAGTTTGCACATTCTCCCCGCGCCTGCGTGGGTTTCCTCCGGGTGCTCCGGTTTCCTCCCACAATCCAAAAAATGTGCAGGTTAGGTGAATTGGCCATGCTAAATTGCCCGTAGTGTTAGGTGAAGGGGTAAATGTAAGGGAGTGGGTCTGGGTGGGTTGCGCTTCGGCGGGTCAGTGCGGACTTGTTGGGCCGAAGGGCCTGTTTCCACACTGTAAGTAATCTAATCTAAACTATATCCACCTCCTTCTTGAAAACATTCAATGTTTTGGCCTCAACTGCTTTCCGTGGCAGAGAATTCCACACTCTCTGGGAGTGTGACATTTGTCCTCATCTCCTACTCTTTGGAAAGCAAAACCTTTTACAACCCTGGCCGATGAAAGCCACCATCATTGAGAACCCCCACAGTGTGGAAATAGGCCCTTCAGCCCAGCAAGTCCACACCGAACCTCTGAAGAGTATCCCACCCAGACCCAGTCCCCGTTACTCTACACTTACCCCTGATTAATGCACCTAACCTGTACATCCCTGAACACTATGGGCAATTTAGCATGGCCAATCCACCCTAGCCTGCACATCTTTGGACTGTGGACCAGAACACCTGGAGGAAACACACGCAGATACGGGGTTGAATGTGCAAACTCCACACAGATGGTCGCCCAAGGGTAGAATCGAACCCGGGTGCCTGGCACTGTGATGCAGCGATGTCAACCACTGAGCCACCATGCCACTTCATCATTGAGAATCCGCCATTGACCAGACAATGAACAGGACCAATGGCTATTGGGTTCAGCTATTGACTCGATGCAAGTTCTGCTACCGCTGAGCCAACAAGTCTGGCCTCAAGACCACTCTCAGGAAGTGACGGCCATGTGACATCATAACATCATCTGGGTCAACATCCCTGATGCTCGATTTCAATCCCAGATTTTATTATCTGGGCTTTTACAACATCAGGGCTGACTGTGTCTTGCTTTAATTCCCCATTTCCTTTTTATTGAATTCAAGTTCCACAATGTACTGTGGTGGGGTTGCAAACCCTTGGCCCTCCAAGACATTGGCATGGATTTCCGAGCTCAGTGATGCGCCCACTACGCCAGCACCTGCCCATAAGCTACACAGTGGAACATCATTTCTATATAACAGGACAAATAGTTGAGGTACCTCCAAATAGTGCCGCTTACATGACGCAGATGCTGACAAATCAAAGTGGCGGAAGTGAAATCCCACAGCAAATCCCGGTGGGACCTCAATGTCCCACGCCCGAGCATCGTCATGTTGGTAATTTGTCAAATAAATCTCACCATAAACGCCAGAGTGGTTAGCTTCGGCCAACGTCCCGTCACCTAAACCCCACAGTACGAGCAGAGCCCTGCGTGGAACAAGGAGATAAAGGGACAGAATTAAAGGGATCCATTCTGAATTGAATTGAATTTATTGTCACGTGTACCGAGGCACAGTGAAAAGCATTGTTTTGCAAGCAATACAGGCAGATCACAAAGTTAAGTAGCATAGATAAGTAAATAATAGGTAAACAGCAGCAAAAACAAAGACACAGGTACAGGCGAATGTTAAGAGTTTGTGAGTCCATTCAGTATTCTACCAATAGTAGGGTAGGAACTGTTATGAAACTGGCTGTTGTGTGTGTTCAGGCTTCTGTACCTTCACCCCGATGGTAGAGATTGTCGAAAAATATTGCCAGGGTGGGATGGATCTTTGAGAATGCTGGCGGCCTTTCCTTGACAGCGGGCCTGGGAGATGGATTCTGTGGATGGGAGGTTGGCCTTTGTGATTGCACAGGCCGAGTTTACCACTCTCTGTAACTGTCTCCGATCTTGAATGGTACAGTTGCCATACCAGGTAGTGATACATACGTCTGTTGTGGTTGACTCAGAAATTCTCTCCAGGGTTCAGGGTTCTCTCTTGTTGGAGCCAACAATGAGCAGGCACTCGCTGAGATCACGCTCCGCATATTTGACCAAAACTTCCGATGTTAAGACATCTCAATGACCAGCGACGGGACTCCCCCGCATGTACCACCTTAAATGCCAACCTTGTTGAGAAATCCCCACCCTCCAACGTCAGGGTTTTGTAGGTGAGTTTCTACACTGCGTCTTGTAGTTGGTACACACTGCTGCTCCTGAGCTCGCCGGAGAAGGTTCACTCGAATGAGACCTGGATGTGGAGGGATTGTCTGTGAGCAAAGACTGAACAGGTTGGGACTCTACTTATTGGCGTTTAGAAAAATGAGAGGTGATCTCATTCGGACAGGCAGGACTCATAAGGAGCTTGACAGGATCAATGCTGAGAGAGTGTTTCCCCTAACCAGAGGGCACGGTCTCAGAATAAAGGGGGGCCAATTTAAGACTGAGATGAGGAAGGAGATCTTCCCTTAGAGGGTTTCTGAGTCTTTGGAACTCCTTGCCACAGAGACCTGTGGGGGCAGAGTCCTGTTCTAAGGTTGAGATAGACTCTTGGTCAGTCCGGGAATCGTGGATATGAGGAATATCGGATCAGCCATTATCCTATTGAATGGTGGAGCAGACCCAAATGGCCGACACCTGTTCCGATTTCCTATGGTCTTAGGGATTTGCGGTGGAGGGAGTGGATGTGGTGCCAATCAAGATGGGTACTGCTTTGTCCTTGATTTGTGTCAAGCTTCTTGAGTGTTGTTGGAGCTGCCCCCATCTGGGGCAAGTGGGGAGTGGTCCCTCACACTCTTGACTCGTGCCTTGTTAATGGTGGACCGACCTTGGGCAGTCAGGAAGGTGAATTACCTAGAACATAGAACATAGAACAGTACAGCACAGTACAGGCTCTTCATTCCTCGATGTTGTGCTGAACTTTTATCTTGTTCTGAGATCAAACTAACCTCCATACCCTTCATTATACTAACTTCCATGTGCCTATCCAAGAGTCGCTGAAAGTCTCTAATAAAACTGCCTCTACTACTACTACCACTGGCTGTGCATTCCACACACCCACCACTCTCTGTGTAAAGAACCTACTTCTGATATCTCCCCAAAACCTTCCTCAAATCATCGTAAAAATTATGCCCCCTCATGATAGCCAATTCCACCTGATTATCCACTCTACATATGTGTTTCATCATGTTGTACACCTTTATCAGGATTCCTAGCCTCTGTAGTCCTTTTTTTGTGAGAGGTCACCTGACCAAGGAGCAGCGCTCCAAAAGTTTGTGATTTCAACTGAAACTGTTGGACTATAACATTGTGACTTCTGACCTTGTCCACCCCAGTCCAACACTGGCACCTCTGCAAGATGGCCATTTATAATGACTTGGCTGGACGATATTACAATTAGATTCCCTACAGTGTAGAAACAGGCCCTTTGGCCCAAGTCCACACCAACCCTCCAAAGAGTAACCCACCCAGACCCATTCCCCTACAATTACCCCTGATTAATGCACCTAACGCTATGGTGAATTTACTATGGCCAATTCACCTGACTTGCATATCTTTGGACTGTGGGAGGACACTGGATCACCTGGAGGAAACCCATGCAGACACAGGGAGAACTTACAAACTCCCCACACTGAGGCTGGAATCGAACCTGGGTCCCCTAGTGCTGTGAGGCAGCAGTGCTAACCACTGAGCCACCGTACAGCCCCTCATTGCTGGCCATCACGTCCTGAGGGTGGTCTTGAACGAAGACTGGTTGGCTTAGAGGTAGGAGAACTTCCTTTGAGTCAACCACTGAACCAATAGCCATTGGTTCTGTTCACTGCCTGGTCAATGGCGGACTCTCAAGGATGGAGCTTCTCAATGACGGTGACTCCATTGACCATCGCGGGGGTGAGAGCCTCGTCTCTCGTTGACTGGTGGTAGTGACTGCTTGACAACGGCGTTGTAAGCATGTTCCTCACTGCTCACCAACCCAAGGCTGAAAGGTCTCCAGGCCTTCCAGACACTCCCACTTTGACAAATGATACAAACTATTGACAGTGAGGAGTGGAGGTCACTGCTGATCCTTGACCCCATTTTCACGAGACACCCATAAATGAAACTTTGAGATGGTGTGAAGTTAAAGTCCGTGGATCTTTAAAGAGGCATAAATAGCTGCAGGAAATAATTGAGAAAGCCTACAGAAGGCTGGTCTTTATACCTAAAGGACTCAAACACAAGGATATGGAGTCACAGGGAGTTAGGATAGTGAAGAAGGCATTTGGTATGCTTTCCTTTATTGACCAGAGTATTGAATGTAGGAGTTGGGACTGTTGTGGCTGTTCAGGACATCGGTTAGGCCACTTTTGGAATATTGCACGCAATTCTGGTCTCCTTGCTATCGGAAGGATGTTGTGAAACTTGAAAGGGTTCAGAAGAGATTTACAAGAATGTTACCAGGGTTGGAGGATTTGAGCTATAGGGTGAGGCTGAATAGGCTGAGGCTGTTTTTCCTGAAGCGTCAGAGGCTGAGGGGTGACCTTATTGAGGTTTATAAAATCATGAGGGGCATGGATGGGGTAAATAAACAAGGTCTTTTCTCTGGGGTGGGGGAGTCCAGAGCTAGAGGACATAGGTTCAGGGTGAAAGGGGAAAGATATAAAAGGGACCTAAGGGGCAACTTTTTTCAGCAGAGGGTGGTGCATGTATGGAATGAGCTGCCAGAGAAAGTGATGGAGGCTGGTACAATTACAGCATTTAAAAGCACCTGAATAGGTATATGAATAGGAAGGGCTCAGAGGGATATGGGCCAAGTGCTGGCAAATCGAACTAGGTTATGTTGGGCTAACTGGTTGGCATGGACGAGTTGGACCAAAGGTCCATGTTGTGTATTTCTATGACTGCATGATTCTATTGAAGTTATGCTGCAGTTATGGCCTGGTTGAACCCCACTTGGGAGTATGGTGAACCAATCTGGGAACTACATCTGAGGAAGGATACATTGGCCTGAGAGAGAATACAGCAAAGGTCTACAGGACGGATTTCTAGATTTCAAGGGTTAAGTTATGTGGAGAGATGATACAAATTTCAGCCTACTTTCCCCAGAATTTAGACGTTTAAGAAATAATGCGATAGATGCCTGCAAGAAATGAACAAGAAAAGACAGGGTAGCTAAAAATAAATTACTTCTACTACTTTAGGATTCGGGATCTCAGGGGAAATCGTTTGAGAATTCGGGTCAGGAGAGATGTTAGGAAGCACTTTGACACAGGTAGGTAGGATAGTGAAGAAGGCATTTCTTATGCTTTCCTTTATTGGTCAGAGTATTGAGTCCAAGTGTTTGGAGGTCATCTGTGGCTATACAGGACATTGGTTAGGCCACTGTTGGAATACTGTGTGCAAATCTGGTCTCCTTCCTATTGGAAAGATGTGGTGAAACTTGAAAGGATTCAGGAAAGTTATGTGCAGTGGCACGGTGGTTTAGCACTGCTGCCTTACAGTGCTAGAGACCTAGGTTCAATCCCTGCCTCAGGTGACTGACTGTGTGGTATTTGCATATCCTCCCGTGTCTGTGTGGGTTTCCTCCCACAGTCTAAAGATGCGCAGGTCAGGTGAATTGGCCATGCTAAATTGTCCATAGTGTTAGATAAGGGGTATTGGTGGTCGGTGTGGACTTGTTGGGCCGAAGGGCCTGTTTCCACACTCTAAAGTAATCTAATCTAAAAGATTGCCAAGGTTGGAGGATTTGAGCTACAGGGAGAGGCTGAGCAGGCTGGGACTGTTTTTCCTGGAGTGTCTGAGGCTGAGGGGTGACCTCATAGAGGTTTACAAAATTATGAGGGGCATGAATAGGACAAATAGGCAAAGTCTTTTCCCTGGGGTTGGGGAATTCAGAACTAGAGGGCATAGGTTTAGGGTGAGATGGGAAAGATATAAAAGAGACCTACAGGGCAACTTTTTCACACAGAGGGTGTTACATGTATGGAATGAGCTGCCAGAGGAAGTGGTGGAGGCTGGTACAATTACAACATTTAAGAGGCATCTGGATGGGTATATGAATAAGAAGGGTTTGGAGGGATATGGGCCGGGTGCTGGCAGGTGGGACTAGTTTGGGTTGGGATATCTGGTCAGCATGGACAAATTGGACCGAGGGGTCTGTTTCCATGCTGTACATCTCTATGACTATATGACACAGATAGGGTGGAAGGCATTTGGAAATCTCTCCCAAAAACAGCAGTGGATGCTGATTCAGTTGTTCATTTTAAATCTGAGATCATTTTTTTTTTGTCAAGTGGCAGTATAAGGGGATATGGGCCAAAGGCAGGTATGTATGGAGTTCAGCAACAAATCAGCCATGATCTCACTGAATGGTGGAACAGACTTGAGGGGCTGAATAGCCTAATCCTGCTCCTAAGATACAGCGGTATTTAGCTCACTACCCAGAGCACTTAAGAGTAGAGATTGTCAGTAGTCTGAGAGAGATAGGTAGAAAGCATACACATAGACTATGTGTTCTGTAATCATAGAGTCAAGAGTCATCGAGATGTACAGCATGGAAACAGACCCTTCGATCCAACTTGTCCATGCCAACCAGATATCCCAACCCAATCTTATCCTACCTGCCAGCACACAGCCCATATCCCGCCAAACCCTTCCTATTCGTATACCCACCCAGACACCTTTTCAATGTTGTCATTGTACCAGCCTCCACCACTTCCTCTGGCAGCCCATTCCATACACGCACCACCATGTGCATGAAAATGTTGTCCCCTTAGGTCCCTTTTATACATTTCCCTTTTCACCCAAGAACAGAATTGGTTTCTAGCTGACAATCTGGACTTGGAATAGGTTCAAGGAGACTGTTCAGCTCTTCCTCCACCTTCTTGGGGGCAACTGGGGACGGGCAACACATCAAGTTCCAGCCAGTGACGTCCATGTCCCAAGAGTGAGGGAAAAGTCACAACAGGGTATAAGCTGGGGCGCAATTTTCCGGGTCGACGGATTCGATCCCATTCCAAAGGAAGGCGGTGACCACGTCCATTGACGCAGCCGGTAAAGCCCAGGGACCAGTCACTCCGGCATCAACACTGAGCAGCCTTACTCACCACAGCACCACACTGCCAGCTGCACGGCACATGAGAAAGCGTGAGAGTTCAGCCTGGCTTGGCAGAGATTCCAGGGTTAAAAACAATGACTGCAGATGCTGGAAACCAGATTCTGGATTAGTGGTGCTGGAAGAGCACAGCAGTTCAGGCAGCATCCAAGGAGCTTCAAAATCGACGTTTCGGGCAAAAGCCCTTGGCAGAGATTCCAGTCAGCTGCAAAAACACCGACCAGACCGCAGCTCCGAGAGCAAAAACCCCCATCCTCCCCCGAGGTCAATGTCCAAACAACATCAGCCAGAATTCTTCCGGGATTGCACACATATTTATTCTGATGGGTCCGTCAGTCTTTAGGTCAACACAGAAGTCAACACAGTCAGGTCGATAGCACAGCTTTGGTTACATCGAGAGTGAAATGGACTGACCTCCCACCCCACCACCTTTCAGTCTGCGGAATGTCCCATTGGATAAGGTGCTGGAAACGGTTTGAGAGGCACACTAACAAGGTGTTAGACAGATACCTGGGAGTAATATATATATAAAAAAGCAGAGTTATTGGGAAAGAGGGATTGTGTACGTGCTCCCATGGGAGAGTGTGTATATATCTGTGTGTGTGTGTGTGTGAGAGAGAGAGAGAGAGAGAGAGAAAGGGTGCGTGTGTGTATATGTACCTGTGTGTGTGAGAATCTGTGTGCGTGTGTGGGAATGTGTATCTCTGTGTGTATGTGTGTATATCTGTGTATGTGTTTGTGTGTGAATGTGTATCTGTGTGTGTGTATGTGTGTGAATGTGTATCTGTGTGTGTATATCTGTGTATGTGTTTGTGTGTGAATGTGTATCTCTGTGTGTATGTGTGTGTGTGTTTATCTGTGTGTACGTGTGTATATATGTGCTGTCTGTGTGAGTGTGTGTGTGAATGTATGTTTGTGAATTTGTGTGTGAGTGTGTGTGTGAAAAAGGGACCAATAAAGATTAATTCAACAGTGCCCCCTGGAGAAGGTCAGGAGTGAGCTGCCTTCTTGAACCGCTGTAGTCTGGTGTGGTGTGGGGACACCCACACAGTGCCATGAGGGAGGGAGTTCCAGGATTTTGACACAGAAACACTGAAAGTGAAGTGATGTATTTCCAAATCAGAATGGCGTGTAAGTTTGCAAGTGAGACTGAATGTGAGTCTGTGAGATTTATGTCTGTGTGTGTATGTGTGTGGATGTGTGAATGTGTGCGGGTGTATGTATGTCTCTATGTCTATGTGTCTATGTTTATGTGTGAATGTGAGTGAGTGAGAGTGTGTGTGTACACATGTCTATGTGCTTAAGAAGGAATGGAGGCAGAAGACAGGAAATCATAGGACCATTAGTTTAACCACAGACACTGGTAAAAATTTAGAGCCCATTTATAAGGATGAGATTACAAAGTACTTGAAGTGCATGGTTTAATAGGGCAGAGTCAGCACAGCTTCATCAAGGGCAGAACATGTCTGTCAAATCTATTAGACTTCTTTGAGGTGGTAACGAGCAAAAGGAGAGCCAATGGATGTGATGTATTTGGATTTCCAGAAGGTCTTTGACAAGGTGCCACACAGTAGGCTGCTAAATAAGACAAAAGCCCATAGTGTTTTGGGCAACGTCCTGGCATGGGGATAGAGGATTGGCTGACTGGCAGAAGACAGAGAGTAAGTATGAAGAGGTCTTTTTCAGGATGGCAGCAGTGACTAGTGGGGTTCCACAAGGGTCCGCGTTGGGACCACAACTACTCAAGATTAAATAGTTTAATCTTGAACTACGCGAGGGAGGGCAAGTTTATATTAAAGATTGGGATAAAGGAACAGGGGGGCATTGTGACGAAGTCTGCAGATGACACTAAGAAAGGTCAGCCTGCTAATGGGAAGGATATTATTAAGCTGGCGAGGGGGTTCAGAAGAGATTCACCGGGATGTTGCCAGGCATGGAAGGTTTGAGTTATAAGGAAGGGATCACTTGAGCTTAGGGAGTGGAGAGGCAACCTAGTGGAAGTTTGTAAAGTAACGAGAAGATAAAATTGTAGTTATCTTGTCTCTATGGTAGGGGTTATTTTTAAGGTGAGCGGAGAAAGATTTTAGGAAGACATGAAGGGGGGCAAGATTTTGGAGAGTGCTTCGTGGGTGGAACGAGCTTTCAGGGGAATCAGTGGGTCACAAATGCAATGTTTAGGAGACCTTTGGACAGGGAGGGTGTGGCACCCAGAGCACGCCGTTCTAGGCGAGGCAGCACCGGGTTATTGGGGTGCTACGCGAGGAGGGGGGAGGGCAAGGGGTTCATTCTCCCTCATCGTTTGCTCGATCCAGTCCAGGTAGTTGGCCACCTTGGTGTAGAAGCCGAACGTGCCACAGTTGACGCCCCATGAGACGACCCCGCCCACGAAGAACTCGCCGCGCCGGGGCCGGGGGCGGGCGAAGACGAAGGCGCCGCCGCTGTCGCCCTGGCAGCTGTCCGCCCCCGAGCCGTCGCCGGCGCAGATCATGTTGTCGGTGACGGTGACCCGCAGGCCGGCCGTCTCGCCGCGGCACTCGCGCAGCTCCCTGACCGGCAGCCGGGCGTACATGAGCTGGTCGGGCAGCGTGTCGTTCTCGGTCACCCCCCAGCCGGAGACCAGCCCCAGCCGGCCGGCCGGCAGGGCGTCGCGGGCGTCGCGGCCCGGCAGGCAGACGGGCGACAGGTCGGCGCCCAGCCGCAGCTTGGGCCGCAGCCGGACCAGCGCCAGGTCGTGGTTGTAGTTGTAGGCGTCGTCCTGTGGGGGGCGGTAGCCCGGGTGGACGAAGACCCGGTCGGCCTGCAGCCGCGTGCCCTCGCCCGCCTTCCGGGTGTCGGTGATACCCGCGACCATGGACAGTCCCGACACCCTGTGGACCACGTGGGCAGCTGTCAGCACCCACTGGTCTGAGATGAGTGCCCCAGCCCCCCTGGGTTTCTGGAACAGCACCTGCCACGGGAAGTTGCCTCTCTTCGCCGCCGAGCCCTTCAGGATCCTCTCACCGAAGACCACTGGGTTACTGGGCTTCCCACACACTGCAACACACACATAGATACACATAGATACACACACACATAGATACACACATACATACACACACACACATAGATACACACACACACACACACACACACACACATGGATACACATACACATAGATACACACATATACACACATAGATACACACACACACATAGGCACACAGACGCACACACACACAGATACACATAGATACACACACAGATACACACACATAGATACACACATAGATACACACACACACATAGGCACACACACATAGATACACACACACAGATACATACATACACACACACACATACATACACAGATGCACATAGGCACACAGACACAGATATACAGATGCACATAAACAGACACATAGATACACACACAGACACAGATACACAGACGCAGATACACACACACAGGCACATAGATACACAGACGCAAATACACACACACAGATACACACACACAGATACACAGACGCACATACACACACATAGGCACACAGACACAGGTACACAGATGCATATACACACATGCACATACACACACACATAGATACACACATAGGCACAAAGACACAGATACACAGGCACACATACACACACACATAGATACACACACATAGGCACACAGACACAGGTACACAGACGCACATACACACAGATGCACATACACACACATAGATAAAAACACACACAGACACAGACGCACATACACGCACAGATGTACATACACACACACATAGATACACACACATAGGCACACAGACACCGATACACAGGCGCACACACACACACACATAGATACACACACACAGGCACACAGACACAGATACACAGACACACATACACACAAACACACGCACACAGACATTGACACACAGGCGCACATACACACACAGAGACACAGACACAAATACAAAGACACACACAGGCACAGATACACAAACAGACACACAGATACAGATACATAGACACAGATACACAGACACACAGAGGAGAGAGAGAAAAGATAAGACTATTCATCAGGAAGCCGTGAGAACGAGAGCAGGCTATTTGCTCCATTGCCAGAGTTAGTGACTCATCTGGTCATCCCCAGCTCCACCTCCCTGCCTCCTGCCCCCTGCCACTCTCGATTTCCCTATGATTAAAACCAATGCTGGAAATCTCAGGGGGAAAACAGAAACTGCCAGAGAAACTCTGCGGGCTCCGGTAGCATCTGTGGAGAAAGAGAGAATGCAGCGCTAACGTTTCGTGTCATAGAATTACCAAATCATAGAATTATAGAATCATCGAATGATAGGGTCATGGAATTGTAGAATCATGGAGTCATGGTGTCGTAGAATCACAGAATCACAAAACGATAGAATTATGGAATCGTAGAATGACAGAATCATGGAGCTGTACAATTATAGATGCATGGAATTATAGAATCATGGAATTGCAGAGTAATAGAATCACAGAATCATGTAATCGTAGAATGATAGAACTATGGAATCATAGAATCATAGAATGATGGAATTAGAGAACTATGGAATCTTAGAATAATGAAATCATAGAATCTTAGAAAGAATCATGGAATCATGGAATCATGGAATGATGGAATTAGAGAACTATGGAATCTTAGAATAATGAAATCATAGAATCTTAGAAAGAATCATGGAATCATGGAATGATGGAATCATAGAATCATGGAATCATGCAATCCTAGAAACATGGAATTATGGAATCATAGAATCCCTATAGTGCAGAAAGAGACCATTCAGCCCATTAAGTCTGCACCAACTCACTGAAGAGCATCCCACTCTGACCCAGCGCCTCCATGTAACCTAATGTGGGGTTTTTATACATGGTTAACCCACCTAGTCTGCACACCCCTGGACAGCCAATCCATCCAATCTGCGCACCTTTGGGCTGTGGGAGGAAACCGGACAGAGCCCAGGCAGACACGGGGAGAACGTGCAAACTCCTCGCGGACAAGAGTTTGGCGACCCTTCTTCAGAAATAACCCTTGATCCCCTTCCTGATTAAAAATCTATCTCAGCCTCAAATGCCCAGCTTCGACTGCTCTCTGTGGTGAGGCATTCCACGGATTCACTCCCCTCGGTTACCTGGGGTGCATTTCGGCAGGTCTTGACCTGTCGCATTATTTTCCCACGTTGCTTCAGCCGTGCAGTGGAAGTCTCCTGCCAAGAGATTGTACGCATTTGTCAATGACGGAGTCAAGGATTGTAGTCCCACATCATTCTGCCAGATTTGGTTTTAATTTGAGCCCCTTGTACAATGTGCATCATGGAACCCTTTCACAGGCACACTCTCTGGGTGAGAAACCACTTCCTGAAACCCCCTTCTGCCTTTCATTTTAACATTTTGCCCTCTGGTTATTGACCCTTTTTATCCACCCTGTCCGTATCCCTCAGAATCTTATGCACCTCTATCAGGTAGGATCTGTCTACTTAGCACGCAGAACAATACTTTGCACTGTAACCCGGTACATGTGACGGTATAAATCAAATCAAATCAGGAGGAAGATGGCGCAGGGGATGAGGGGGGGGGAGGGGGTGAGAGTGACGCGCAGAGTTGCTGTCACAGAGAGCTAGCACAGGAGCAGTGGGCAGAACGGCCACTGCTGTCAACAACTTGTAACTTCACACTAAATAATAGCAAATGTTATTCTAGGATGAAACTCAATATTATTTCAGTGGCATTCAAAATATTTCCTCTCTTTTCAAAAACAAACAACCACTCATCTTGAAAATGATTTGACTCACGATGATGGTCTATCTGCAGCTGATAATAAGGCTCATCGCACTGGTACCGAATTGTAGCTTTGTAGGTGGTCACATTGGCTTTCGTAATAAACACAAACTGCCCATTCTCAACTGAAGGTGGAACTGAACAATCCACAACTGTAAACAGAAAATATAACAGAGCTATTGGATTAGCTAGTTGGTGTTTCAATACAGAACCTCACCTTTTATCTCTCACAATGCCCGCTGATTTATGTTGCCTGCTCATGTGGTGCAGTGATAGTGTCCCTTCCCCTCGAACAGAAGACCTGCATTCAAGCCCCACCTGCTCAAAAGGTGCTATATCCCCAAGCAGGTGTGATCGGGAAAATATTTACGTCTGGCTCATATGCAGCTGCGGTCCTGAGGAAGGGTCACTCAACCTGAAATGGTAACTCTGATTTCTCTCCACAGACCTGCTGATGCTTTTCCAGCAATTTCTGCTGATCTACAGTTCTCCAAAGGGAAGGGTGGTTCGGCCATGTTGAATTGTCCCAAAGTGTCCTGAGATGTGTAGGTTAGGGTGGATTGGCCATGCTAAACTGTCCCAAAGTGTCCTGAGATGTGTAGGTTAGGGTGGATTGGCCATGCTAAACTGTCCCATAGTGTCCTGGGATGTGCAGTTTAGGGTGGATTGGCCATGCTAAATTGTCCTATAGTGTCCAGGGATGTGCAGGTTAGGGTGGATTGGCCATGCTAAATTGTCCCAAAGTGTCCTGAGATGTGTAGGTTAGGGTGGATTGGCCATGCTAAACTGTCCCATAGTGTCCAGGGATGTGCAGTTTAGGGTGGTTTGGCCATGCTAAGTTGTCCCATAGTGTCCAGGGATGTGCAGGTTAGGGTGGATTGGCCATGCTAAATTGTCCCACAGTGTCCAGGGATGTGCAGGTTAGGGTGGATTGGCCATGCTAAATTGTCCCACAGTGTCCAGGGATGTGCAGGTTAGGGTGGATTGGCCATGCTAAACTGTCCCAAAGTGTCCTGAGATGTGTAGGTTAGGGTTGATTGGCCATGCTAAACTGTCCCATAGTGTCCTGGGATGTGCAGTTTAGGGTGGATTGGCCATGCTAAATTGTCCCATAGTGTCCTGGGATGTGCAGTTTAGGGTGGATTGGCCATGCTAAATTGTCCCATAGTGTCCAGGGATGTGCAGGTTAGGGTGGATTGGCCATGCTAAATTGTCCCAAAGTGTCCTGAGATGTGTAGGTTAGGGTGGATTGGCCATGCTAAACTGTCCCATAGTGTCCTGGGATGTGCAGGTTAGGGTGGATTGGCCGTGCTAAATTGCCCCATAGTGCCCAGGGATGTGCAGGTTAGGGTGGATTGGCCATGCTAAATTGTCCCAAAGTGTCCTGAGATGTGTAGGTTAGGGTGGATTGGCCATGCTAAACTGTCCCATAGTGTCCAGGGATGTGCAGTTTAGGGTGGTTTGGCCATGCTAAGTTGTCCCATAGTGTCCAGGGATGTGCAGGTTAGGGTGGATTGGCCATGCTAAATTGTCCCACAGTGTCCAGGGATGTGCAGGTTAGGGTGGATTGGCCATGCTAAATTGTCCCACAGTGTCCAGGGATGTGCAGGTTAGGGTGGATTGGCCATGCTAAACTGTCCCAAAGTGTCCTGAGATGTGTAGGTTAGGGTTGATTGGCCATGCTAAACTGTCCCATAGTGTCCTGGGATGTGCAGTTTAGGGTGGATTGGCCATGCTAAATTGTCCCATAGTGTCCTGGGATGTGCAGTTTAGGGTGGATTGGCCATGCTAAATTGTCCCATAGTGTCCAGGGATGTGCAGGTTAGGGTGGATTGGCCATGCTAAATTGTCCCAAAGTGTCCTGAGATGTGTAGGTTAGGGTGGATTGGCCATGCTAAACTGTCCCATAGTGTCCTGGGATGTGCAGGTTAGGGTGGATTGGCCGTGCTAAATTGCCCCATAGTGCCCAGGGATGTGTGCAGGTTAGGGTGGATTGGCCATTACAAATTGTCACATAGTGCCCAGGGATGTGCAGGTTAGGGTGGATTGGCCATTGCAAATTGTCCCATAGTGCCGAGGGATGTGCAGGTTAGGGTGGATTGGCCATTGCAAATTGTCCCATAGTGCCGAGGGATGTGCAGGTTAGGGTGCATTGGCTGTGCTACATTGTCCCAAAGTGTCCAGGAATGTATGGGTTAGCGATGGAAAATGCAGGGTCACAGGGTTAAGGTCGGGGGTTGGATTTGTGTGGGATGCTCCTTGGAGGATTGGGATGGGTCAAATGGCCTGTTTCCACACCGTAGGAATTTTACAACTGTTGAAGTCTGTGGCTCACTAGAGCAATCCAAAGCCAACTGCATTGTTGTGTGTAAGTCTGGAGTCACTTGGAGGATGCCTACTTTGCCAATCATGGGTCAGCCGCCCAATGTGGGGCTAGAAGACACAACACTGATCTGGGAACTGATTTGGGAAGGTTGGGACAGCGCAAAGGTGGACATAAGTGAACCAGATGGCTTCCCACTGCTGGTGTCTTGATGATCGTCACTTAGCTGAATGCAGTTTTGACGTTTCTCACAGTGCCAGCTAATAGGTTGGATGGTATGGCATAAAACGGAAGACATTCTCACTCATGTGGAAGCCCACTCACGCTGGCAGCTGTAATCTGGAGTCTTCCAAATCCCATCTTCGTGACATTCTGCGTAAAAGTGTGGGATTGTCTGATATCCCTAAGAGAGATTGTTACAACAACGCATTAGCTTTGAGTCTAAAACCATCTTTGCATTTCTTTGATAACATTGGTCACCCATACTTGTGCAAAGATGTTAATTAATCATAGAATCCCTACAGTGTTGAAACAGGCCATTTGGCCCAACAAGTCCACACTGACCCTCCAAAGAGTATCCCACCCAGACCCATTCCCCTGTACCCTATTAGTCTACATTTCCCCTGAGTAATTGTTATTGACTAGTCCAAACCTCCTCAAGACATATTCAGAAAATAGTCTGGACCCTAACTTTTTCTTATTTTAAAGGTAAGTGTAAGGTGTTACGTTCCAGATGCAATTTGTTTGGTCAAACTACCAGACTTGAAATAAAACCCACTTTACTCAAACACACCAGGTAAAATACAACAAAAGAAAGAATAAATTGGTATAACTTAACTTCATTGGAAAATTTAACAGCGTAGAGGTGAGATTAAAGTCAGATCAGCCATGATCATATGGAATGGCTGGGGCGGGGGATTGCAGGCTTGAAGGGCCAAATGGCCTAATTTTGTTCATTTGTTTGTACATTAACTCATGTTCCCATCCTCTTCCTCCGGCACAAGACCCACGACCCTCCGAGATCTCCACACTCCTCCTCCTCCTCCGGCCTTTTGTGGGTCCTCGCTTCCCATCGCTCCACCAATGGCACCTGAGCCTTGAACTGTTTGGGCCCTAGTCTTCAGAATCCCTTCCCTGAACCTTTCCACTTTGTTGACACTGTTTGTATACAGTGTACCATTAACAGACATTCTCGTGATATCATCATTGCATCAATCTGCAAGACAGTAGGATTAAGATCTCAGACTCAGATTTAACGTACTGGGGGATCCGGGCATACAGATCCACAGTTTCTTGAACATGACTAGTGGATAAGGTGGTCAAGAAGGCCATACTTGCGTTCCTTAACCAGGGTATTGAGTACAAAAGCTGACAAGACACCTTGCGGCTGTATAGCACGTTAGTTGGGCCACATTTGGAATATTGTGTACAGCTCTGGTTGTCACATTACCAGAAGGATGTGGAGTCTTTGGAGAGAGTATTAGCTATGTTGTTCCACAGAATCCCTACAGTGTATAAACGAGATTATTTGGCCCAATAAGTCCACACTGACCCTCTGAAGAGTAACCTACCCAGACCCATTCCCCTACATTTCCTCTGCACCTAACTTACATATCCCTGAACACTATGGGACAATTTAGCGTGGCCAATGGACCCTAACCTGCACATCTCTGGACTGTGGGAGGAAACGCACACAGACACGGGGAGAACATGCAAACTCCACACCTGAGGCTGGGATCGAACCTGGGACCCTGAGGCAGCAGTGCTAACCATTGAGCCACTGGTTTGTTTTCGCTTGAATATTGGAGGTTGAGGGGTGACCTGATAAAAGTTTACAAAATTACAAGAAGCCTCGATAATCATGTCTTTTTTTCCTAGGGTAGACATGGCAATTATTAAGGGACATGGGTTTAAGGTAGGAGGGGGCAAGTTTATGTCATAGAATCGCTACTGTGTGGGGACAGGCCATTCGGCCCAACAAGTCCACATCAAACCTCCAAACAGCATGCCATCCAGGCCTGGTCTATCCCAGCATTCCCCATATTACAGCAATTTAGCACAGACAGTCCACCTAACCTGCACATCTTTGGACTGTGGGAGGAAACCAGAGCACCCGGAGGAAACCCCCACACAGACAGGGGGCGAATATGCAAACTCCACACAGACAGTCGCCCCGAGGCTGGCATCAAACACAGGTCCCTGGTGCCATGAGTCAACAGTGCTGATCACTGAGCTGCCCTGTGAGAGGTAGGTTAAGTGCCTGGAATATTCTGCTAGAAGGGAGGGTGGAGGGGTATACAATAGTAACATTTAAGAGGCATTTTGGCAGATATGTGGAGAGGAGTGAATGGCGGGACACAGAGGCATCCCTCAGTAAATGCCCAGACTGAGATGAGGGAGAATTTCTTCACTCGGGGAGTTGGAAACCTATGGAATTCTCTCCCACAGAAAGCCGTCAGGGCTGGTTCATTCCATAAATTGAAACGGGAGCTGGACGTGACTCTTGTGGGTAGAGGGATCGAGGGGTAATGGAGGGAAAGCGGGAATGGGATACTGAGTTTGCACGATCAACCAGGAATAAGTGGTACAGGCTCAAAGGGCCGAATGGCCTACTCCTGCACCTGCTTTCTATGTTTCAGATGGCAATATTAGACCCTCACCTTGACTATTTCATATCCTGGTTCACAGGTCACCTTCACGGTGTCTCGAACATCGAACCTTGGCCAGGAGGGGTCCAGGATACTGTTCTGTAGAACCCGGTTGGGGCAAAACACGTGTACTTCTGTGGACGAAACATGACAAGAAGCTGCAGGTAGAAACACAAGGCCGTCCGTCCATGTTTTAAAAAGTCACGCTGCTGGAGCCAGAGTCACAGGAGAAATGGAACTGAAGAAATGGAGCTGAAAATATTGAAACAGAATTGGGGGCGTAGGGAAGAAGGCTACCTCAGAGTACGACAGGGCCTTGATCAGATGGGCCGATGGGCCGAGGAGTGGCAGATGGATAAATGTGAGGTGTTGCATTTTGGTAAGGCCAATCAGGGAGTGGCGTATACACTTAACGGTATGGTCCTGGGGAGTGTTGCCGAACAAAGAGACCTTGAGGTGCAGGTTCATAGATCCTTGAAGGTGGAGTCACAGGTAGATAGGATAGTGAAAAAGGCGTTTGGTACGCTTGCCTTTATTGGTCAGTGCATTGATTATGGGAGTTGGGAGGTCATGTTGCGACCGTGCAGGACATTGGTTCGGCCACTTTTGGAATTCTGTGTTCAATTCTACTCTCCCTTCAATATAAGGGATATTGTTAAACTTAAGAAAGTGCAGAAAAGCTTTACAAGGATGTTACCAAGACCGGAGGGCTTGAGTTACAGGGAGAGCTGAATAGAGTCATTGAGTCATGCAGTATTGAAACAGACCCTTCGGTCCAACTCGTCTATGCCAACCAGATTTCCCAAACGAATCTAGCCCAATTTGTCTGTGTTGGCCCATATCCCTCTAAATCTTTCCTATTCATGTACCCATCCAAATGTCTTTTCAATGTTGCATCTGTACCTGCATCTACCACTTCCTCTGTGCAAACTACCCTCTGTGTGAAAAAACCTGCCCCTCAGGTCCCTTTTAAATCTTTACACTTTCACCTTAAACCTACGCCCTCTAGTTTGGGACTCCCCTACCCTGGGGAAAAATCTTTGGCTATTCATCCTATCCATGCCCCTTGTGATTTTATAAACCTCTGTAAGGTCATGAGAGAGAGGTCAAAGGCTGGGAATGTTTTCCCTGGAGCATCAGAGACTGAGGGGTGAACTTATGGAAGGTTATAAAATCATGAGGGGCATGGATAGGGTAAATAGCCCCAGTCTTTACCATGGGGTGGGGGAATCCAAAACTACAGGGCATAGGTTAAAGGTGAGAGGGTAAGATTTAAAAGTGACTTACGGGGCAACTTTTTCACACAGAGGGTGGTGCGTGTATGGAACGAGCTGCCAGAGGAAGTGGTGGAGGCTGGTACAATGACAACATTTAAAAGGCATCTGGATGAGTATATGAATAGGAAGGGTTGAGAGGGTTATGGGCCAAATGGTCAGGTTGGGGTGCCTGGTTGGCGTTGACAAGTTGGATCAAAGGATCTGTTTCCATGCTGTACAACTCTATAATTGAAGTATTTACTCAAGACGACAAACGAAAATCCAATTGCTAGAAGCCTTTGTAAGAGGAAAAAGACATTAATGCGGAGAAATGGAGGCATGAGGCGGGATCATTTTAAGGGAAATTGGATGGACAGTTGAGGGGTATGATCCTGGAATTGGGGAGGAGGAGGGTGGAAATGGGTCTGGCTGGATTGCTGGGTAGTTGGATTTGCTGGGTTGAATGGCCTCATTTGATGCAGGGATTTTGTGCAGTGGGAGGAGCTGGCCTCATGGTTGGGTGGGTTTTGGGGTAGGTCAGTGAAGGAGGAAGGAGGAGGTTGGGGGGAATGAATGAAACTTGACCCCTAGTTCGCTCCATAACGTCAGGATGTATCCAGCTCATTCGCTGGACTAGGAGAGACTGCCAGCGCCTTGAGCTGCGGGGCAGGGAGAAGAAATTTGCCCACCTCACCCCCTCCCCCACTTTTTTACACACGGTTTCCCTAGCAACATTAACAACAAACCCAGCACAACATCAAACAGAAGTCTTGTCACTAAGTGAGAGGTGAGAACACGACAGGGCGTCGTAGGGGTTAATAGCATTGGTTCACTCCAGGAGGAAGACATGGAGGAGGGGGGAATTGGAAGGAAGGGGCTGAATGGCCTCCTTTTGTCCTGGAAATGCTTTGCACTCTGTTTTAGCTTCTAGCTGAGAAACCAGTAGTCAAGTACAAGGCTAGTGTTGCCTCCTTCCGAGGAATTACACACCCATGGGCTGGCTTAAACGTCTTTTATTTCGACCCAGGCATCACTAACTGGGCTAGCATTTGCCGCCCGTCTCTAACTGCCCCCTCAAGAAAGCCGGGGTGAGCTGACATCTGAAAACGCCACAGTCCCATGTGGTGTAGGGACACCCACACACAGGGCCTTGAGAGACGGAGTTCCATGATTCTGATACAACGAGACTGAAAGAATAATATATTTCCAAGCTGGGGGAAGGGCTGGGAGGGGAACTTGACACTTCCTCTGATGACTCCCCGGCATCATTGGGTTGGAGCACCGATGAAAAACTGAGGATGTGACAAATACCGCGAACTGTCCCAACTTCATGCCATGGAATTGTCAACACTGGATGCTATCTGTTGATACAAAGGACCTAACCAGACCAGACATCGACGCGACGCTATTGTGGAGACATCGCAAGCAAATATTGAACAGTTGCAAACTCACTCTTGCAGGTGCGTGCGTCGCTCTGAATGACAAACCCACGTGGGCAGTAGCAGTGGTAGCTACCAATGGTGTTCCCGCAGTAATGGCTGCACCCATGGTCATCGACGGCACACTCGTTGATATCTGGGTGGAGACAGGGCCCAGCCATTAAAGTCAGACAGAGAAATGGGAAAAGGGAATTATCTCGTCTTTAAGGAGCAGGGGGATATCGCTGAATTACAACAACAACTACTTTCAGAAGCCAAATATTGCAGATTTAGATAGAGTCCCTACAGTGTGCAAACAGGCCCTTCGGCCCAACAAGTCCACACCGACCCTCCAAAGAGTAATGCACCCAGTCCCACTTCCCTCTGAATGATGCACCTAACACTTTGGGAAATTTAGCATGGCCCATTCACTTAAACTGCATATCTTTGGACAGTGGGAGGAAACCGGAGTACCCGGGGAAAACCCACGCAAACACGAGGAGGATGTGCAAACTCCACACAGACAGTCGCCCAAGGCTGGAATCAAACCTGGGACCCTGGTGCTGCGTGAGCCATTGGGTTTGAGCTGCCATGGCCTGGTCTCGATGGAGTAAACCAACAAAGAGAAAATGGTTCCGGGCTCTGCACATTTTGGTGACTTACCGACACGGGAGTAGAGGGCGAGAAATCCAGTGAACCGCTTGGATTCAAGATCCTTGGATATGAACAAGGCACTCAGTGTGTTGCTGGTGGAATAGTATTCATACTGTTCCAGATTGCTACCATCATCTTCCCAACTGCCACACAGCTTGGCCAGTTCCCTTCCCTCCGAAAGGATCTGTTGGTTGGTGTTGGAGCATTAGTCCTAAAGCATCACAAGACCTAAGCACAGCAGCTGTTCAGCACTGGCCTAATAGCATTGTCACTGGGGTATTAATCCAGGGGGCCATCTGTGGTGGCCAGTTCAAATCCCACCACTAGCAGATAGTAGAATTCAACTAACAACTTGTTCCTGTTCATAACATTGCTGAGTGCTCAGGGATGGGCAAGGACAGCAGCTATTCTGGCTTCCAGACTGTCAACCCTCTCTGGACAATTAAAGATGGGTGGTAAGTTCCTATCACTTTGCCTCGGGTGCTTTTAAAATCCACAAGGGAAGTAAATACAGATGATTTACTGAAATTATTTGGATGAGAAGAGTGAAATGGTTAAGAGGTTTGCAGAAGACAAAAAAAAACTGGTGGCATAGTGGACAGTGAAGAAGGTTATCGAAGATTACAAAGGGGTCTTGGTCAATGGGTGAAAAATTGCAGAGGTCAAGTTAGATAAATGTGAGCTGCTGCATTTTGGTAAAACAGACAAGGGTGAGACATATACATTTAAAAGTTGGGCCTTGGGTTGTTTGGTAGAATAGAGAGACCTAGGGGCTCAAGTACATAATTCTTTGAAAATTGCAACAAGGTGGTTAAGAAGGCGTTTAGCACGTTTGCCTTCATTGCTCAGTCCTTTGAGTATTGGCTTTGGGAAGTCATGTTGAGGTTGTCCAGGACATTGGTGAGGCCTCTGAGTCATAGAGTTATAGAGATGTACAGCGCGGAAACAGACCCTTCAGTCCAACCTGTCCATGCCGACCAGATATCCCAACTCAATCTAGTCCCACCTGCAACACCCGGCCCATATCCCTCCAAACCCTTCCTATTCATATACCCATCCAAATGCCTCTAAAATGTTGCAATTGTACCAGCCTCCACCACTTCCTTTGGCAGCTCATTCCATACACATACCACCCTCTGCATGAAAGAATTGCCCCTTAGGTCTCTTTTATATCTTTCCTCTCTCACCCTAAACCTATGCCTTCTAGTTCAGGACTCCCCGAACCCAGGGAAAAGACTTTGCCTATTTACCCTATCCATGCCCCCTCATAATTTTGTAAACCTCTATAAGGTCATCCCTCAGCCTCCAATGTTTCAGGGAAAACAGCCCCAGCCTGTTCAGCCTCCCCCTTTAGCTCAAATCCTCCAATCCTGGCAACATTCTTGTAAATCTTTTCTGAACCCTTACAAGTTTCACAACATCTTTCCAATAGGAAGGAGACCAGAATTGCTTGCAATATTACCACAGTGGCCTAACCAATATCCTGTACAGCCGCAACATGACCTCGTGATCTCCTGAAGTCAATACTCTGACCAATAAAAGAAAGCATACCAAACACCTTCTTCACTATCCTATCTACTGCGACTCCATTTTCAAGGAGCTGTGAACCTGCACTCCAAGGTCCCTTTGTTCAGCAACACTTCCTAGGACCTTACCATTAAGTGTATAGGTCCTGCTAAGATTTGCTTTCCCAAAATAATCGCATTTATCTAAATTAAACTCCATCTGCCACTTCTCAGTCCATTGGCCCATATGGTCCAGATCCTGTTGTAATCTGAGGTAACCACTGCACCTCCAATTTTGGTGTCATCTGCAAACTTGCGACCTGTACCTCTTATGCTCACATCCAAATCATTTATGTAAATGACAAAAAGTAGAGGGCCCAGCACCGATCCTTGTGGCACTCCACTGGTCACAGGCCTCCAGTCTGAAAAACAACCCTCCACCACCACCCTCTGTCTTCTACCTTTGAGCCAGTTCTGTATCCAAATGGCTAGTTCTCCTTGTATTCCATGAGATCTAACTTTGCTCACCAGTCTCCCATGGGGGAACCTTGTCAAATGCCTTACTGGAGTCCATAGAGATCACATCTACTGCTCTGCCCTCATCAATCCTCTTTGTTATTTCTTGAAAAAACTTAATTAAGTTTGTGAGACATGATTTCCCACGCACAAAGCCATGTTGACTGTCCCTAATCAGTCCTTGCCTTTCCAAATAATGTACATCCTGTCCTTCAGGATTCTCTCCAACAACTTGCCCACCCACGTCAGGCTCACTGGTCTATAGTTCCCTGGCTTGTCTTTACCGCCCTTCTTAAACAGTGGCACCACGTTTGCCAACCTCCAGTCTTCTGGCACCTCATCTGTGACGATCGATGATACAAATATCTCAGCAAGAGGCCTAGCAATCACTTCTCTAGCTTCCCACAGAGTTCTCGGGTACACCTGATCAGGTCCTGGGGATTTATCCACCTTTAACCGTTTGAAGACATCCAGCACTTCCTACTCTGTAATCTGGACATTTTTCAAGATGTCACCATCTATTTCCCTGCAGTCTATATCTTCCATATCCTTTTCCACAGTAAATACTGATGCAAAAATACTCATTTAGTATCTCCCCCATTTTCTGTGGCTCCACACAAAGGCCGCCTTGCTGATCTTTGAGGGGCGCTATTCTCTCCTTAGTTACCTTTTTGTCCTTAATGTATTTGTAAAATCTCTTTGGATTCTCCTTAATTCTATTTGCCAAAGCTATCTCATGTTCCCTTTTTGCCCTCCTGATTTCCCTCTTAAGTATACTCCTACTTCCTTTATACTCTTCTAAGGATTCACTCGATCTATTCTGTCTATACCTTACATATGCTTCCTTCTTTTTCTTAACCAAACCCTCAATTTCTTTAGTCATCCAGCATTCCCTATACCTACCAGCCTTCCCTTTCACCCTAACAGGAATATACTTTCTCTGGATTTTCATTTCTGAATGCTTCCCATTTTCCAGCTATCCCTTTACCTGCGAACATCCGCCCCCAATCAGCTTTCGAAAGTTCTTGCCTAATACCGTCAAAATTGGCCTTTCTCCAATTTAGAACTTCAACTTTTAGATCTGGTCTATCCTTTTCCATCACTATTTTAAATCTAATAGAATTATGGTCGCTGGCCCCGAAGTGCTCCCCCACTGACACCTCAGTCACCTGCCCTGCCTTATTTCCCAAGAGTAGGTCAAATTTTGCACCTTCTCGAGTAGGTACGTCCACATACTGAGTCAGAAAATTGTCTTGTACGCACTTAACAAATTCTTCTCCATCTAAACCTTTAACACTATGGCAGTCCCAGTCTATGTTTGGAAAGTTAAAATCCCCTACCATCACCACCCTATTATTCTTACAGATAGCTGAGATCTCCTTACAAGTTTGTTTCTCAATTTCCCTCTGACTATTGGGGGGTCTATAATACAATCCCACTAAGGTGATCATCCCTTCCTTATTTCTCTGGAATATGGCGTCCAGTTCTGTTTTAGGAAGGATATTATTAAGATGGAGAGGGTTCAAAACAGATGTTGCCAGCTATGGAAGATTTGAGTTATAAAGAAAGGTTGGAAAGTCTGGAACATTTTTCACTGAAGCAGAGGAGTTTGAGAGGTGACCTTATAGAGGTTTATAAAATCTCATGAGGGCTATAGATAGAGTTAATGGCGGGTGCTTTTTCATTAAGATGGGGGATTTCAAGACGAAGGGGTATATCTTTAAGGTGAGAGGAGAGAGATTTGAAAAGGAGGGGAAAACGTTTTACACAGTGTGTTGCTTGCATGTGGAATGCACTTCCTGAGGAAGTGTGGATGCAGCTACATCACTTAAAAGACATTTAGATAAGTACATGAAAGGAAATGTTTGGAAGCACACACACCAAGCACAGATAGATAGGATCAATTTAGTCTGGGATTATGTTTGGCATGGACTGGCTGGACCAAAGGGCCTGTTTCTGTGCTGTATGATGTTATGACACAAAAAAAATCAGTGGAAGTCCCGCGGTGAGGATGATATAATGAGTCTGCAGGGAGACATAGGCTGGTTAAGTGAGTGGGCAAGATCTCGGCAAATGGAACACAATGTGGGGAAAGGTGAGGTTAAGCACTTTGCCAGGTGAAAATCTGCAGTAGATTACAGGACAGAGCTGGGAGTCTGCATATGCATCGCAAAACGCGAGCATCCCAAGTTCAGTGGGTAATAGGCAAGGCAAATGAACTGTTGGTTGTTGATTCAAAGGGAATGGAGTCTGAAAGTGTGTGTGTGTTTGGGGGTGGGGGTTGTTAAAACTATACAAGGCACTAGTCAGACAACAGCTGGAATGTTCTGGACAGTTTTAGGACCCTGTATCAAAGAGACACTGACATAGGAGGAACAGTCGAGAGAAAGTTCCCTCGGCTGATCCCAGGGATTGGAGGGACTGTCTCATGAGGAGAGGTTGAGTAGTTTGGGCCTGTGCTCATTGGAGCTTGAAAGAATGTGAGGTGACCTTATTGAAACATATAAGATACTTCGGGGACTTGGCAGGGTAGATGTTGAGAGGTTGTTTTTCCCCTTGTGGGAGAGTCTCGAATGAAAGGCATAGTCTCAGAATAAGAGGTTGCTCATTTAAGACAGAAAGGAGGAGGAATTTAATCTTTCAGGAGAGTGTGTCTGTGAAATTCTTTCTGCAAAGGCTGGCTCATTAAATACACTCGAGGCTGAGGGAGGCCAATTTTTACTTATTAGGAGGGGAATTGAGGGGAAAAACAGGAAAGTGGAGTTGAGGATGCCTCATATCAGCCATAATCTCATTGAATGGCAGAGCAGACTTGATGGGCTGAATGGACTGCTTTTACTCCTACACCGTATAGACTTAGCTGCTGAGGACAGCTACTTAACGTCACTGCAGTTTGTTCATAATGTCGTCCCCAAGTGACAAATCTTGGCCCCATGGTACTCAGAATATCAACCTTTACAGCACGAACAATAATCCATGAAGGTATATCGGGTTACATCTTATTTACAGCAGTGTATCAGGCCATTCAGTCCAAATGGCCTATACTGACATTTACATTCCCACACAGGCTGGGCTCCCTGAATTGAAGGAGTCTTGTCTAAATTTCCCAGCGGATTAATTCGGGACTGTCGTTTATAGATAACCCCTCAGTTCGGGTCTCTTACACAAACAGAACATCATTTTTAAGCCTAACCCGCGTTGTCATCCGATCTTAATTGTCTCCATGAGGTAACTTCTTAACTTTCTCTATTCTAAACGGAAGAGGTAAATATCTGGTAATTAGAGTCAGAGAGTCATAGAGAGTCATGGAAACAGACAATTTGGCCCAACTCATCCATGCCGACCAGATATCCTAATCTAGTCTACTCCCATTTGCCAGCACTTGGCCCATATCCCTCTAAACCCTTCCTATTCATATACCCATCCAGATGTCTTTTAAATGCTGTAATTGTACCAGCCTCCGCCACTTGCTCTGGCAGCTCATTCCATACACGCACCAACCTGTGCATGAAAATGTTGCCCTTTAGGTCCCTTTTAAATATTTCCCCTCCCACCCTAAACCTATGCCCTTACTTCTGGACTCCCCCACCCCAGAGCAAAGACCTTGTCTATTTAGTCTACCCATGCGCCTCATGATTTTATAAACCTCTATAATGTCACCCTCCAGCCTTCAACGTTCCAGGGGAAATCAGCCCCAGGCTATTCAACCTCTCCCTATATCCTCCAACCCTGGCAACATCCTGGTAAATCTTTGCTGAACCATTTCAAGTTTCACAACATCCTTCCAATAGGAAGGAGACCAGAAGTGAGCACAATATTCCAAAAGTGGCCGAATGAATGTCCTGTACAGCTGCAACATGACCTCCCAACTCCCATACTCAATGCTCTGACCAATAAAGGAAAGCATACTAAATGCCTTCTTCACTATCCTGTCTACCTGCGACTCCACTTTCAAGGAAACATGATGGGAGTAGGCCATTCAAAATCTGTTCCATCTTTCAGTGAGATAATCTGTGGCTTAATTCCATCTCCATGCCTAAGGACCATATCTCACAGCTCAACCTACCTCAGAGCAAAACACAGTAGAGATGCTTTAGCACACTTTGGAGCAGGTGGGATTTGAACACAGCTCTTGTGGCTCAGAGGTAGAGACATTACTTCTGCACCACACAAGGCTGAGCAATATATGATAGTTTGTGATATTACAAGCTTCGCAGGCCCAGTGTAATCTTGGCCAATTGTTTCTGTGTCTCACAGTACCTGTAAGTAGCTGCTTTGACATCCTTCCGATCGCTCAATGTCCAAGTAAGGGATATAAACTTTCACGACGTAACCTTGTGGTGCAGAGATGTCCCAGGTCTCATTGCTGAACGCTGGATATTGCAGAGGGTGATTCGGGGAAAAGAACTCTCCGGAAGGTTGCTTCAGCTGAATGGCGCAGGATGCAGGAATTACCAGCAAGATCAAAGCAGATGACCTGTGGCCAATCAGTTGGAGTCATAGAGTCATAGAGATGTACAGCATGGAAACAGACCCTTCAGTCGAACTCATCCATGCTGACCAGATATCCTAAACTAATCTACGCCCATTTGTTAGCACTTGGCCCATATCCCTCTAAATCCTTCCTATTCATATACCCATTCACGTGCCTCTTAAATGCTGTAATTATACCAGCCGCCACCACTTGCTCTGGCAGCTCATTCCATACACACACCACCCTTGCATGAAAGGATTGCTCCTTAGCTCCCTTTTATATCTTTCCACTCTCAATTTAAACCTATACCCTCTAGTTCTGGACTCTCCCACCGCAGGGAAAAGACGTTGTCTGTTTATTCTATCCATGCCCCATATGATTTTATAAACCTCCGTAAGGTCACCCCTCAGCCTCTGATGCTCAAATTACATATGAATTGGATTTGGAGAACGCATAAACTGGTGTGGGGGAGGGGAGTCTCCGACTGGAGGCTGGTGTTGGGGAGGGGAGTCTCCGACTGGAGGCTGGTGTGAGGGAGGGGAGTCTCCGACCGGAGGCTGGTGTGAGGGAGGGGAGTCTCCGACTGGAGGCTGGTGTGAGGGAGGGGAGTCTCCGACTGGAGGGTGGTGTGAGGGAGGGGAGTCTCCGACTGGAGGCTGGTGTGGTGGAGGGGAGTCTCCGACTGGAGCTGGTGTGGGGGAGGGGAGTCTCCAGCTGGAGGCTGGTGTGGGGGAGGGGAGTCCCGGACTGGAGGTCGGTGTTGGGGAGGGGAGTCTCCAGCTGAAGGGTGGTGTGAGGGAGGGGAGTTCCAGATTGGAGGCTGGTGTGAGGGAGGGGAGTCCCAGACTGGAAGCTGGTGTGGGGGAGAGGAGTCCCAGACTGGATACTGGTGTGGGGGTGGGGAGTCCCAGACTGGATACTGGTGTGGGGGAGGGGAGTCCTGGGCTGGAGGGTGGTGTGGGGGAGGGGAGTCCTGGGCTGGAGGGTGGTGTGGGGAAGGGGAGTCCTGGGCTGGAGGGTGGTGTGGGGATGAGGAGTCCCAGACTGGAGGGTGGTGTTGGGGAGGGGAGTCTCGGACTGGAGGCTGGTGTCGGGAGGGGAATCCCGGACTGGAGGCTGGTGTTGGGGAGGGGAGTCCCGGACTGGAGGCTGGTGTGGGGAGGGGAGTCCCGGACTGGATACTGGTGTTGGGGAGGGGAGTCTCGGACTGGAGGTCGGTGTTGGGGAGGGGAGTCCCAGACTGGAGGCTGGTGTTGGGGAGGGGAGTCTCGGACTGGAGGTCGGTGTTGGGGAGGGGAGTCCCGGACTGGAGGTCGGTGTTGGGGAGGGGAGTCTCGGACTGGAGGTCGGTGTTGGGGAGGGGAGTCCCGGACTGGAGGTCGGTGTTGGGGAGGGGAGTCCCGGACTGGAGGCTGGTGTGGGGAGGGGAGTCCCGGACTGGAGGCTGGTGTGGGGAGGGGAGTCCCGGACTGGAGGTCGGTGTGGGGGAGGGGAGTCTCGGACTGGAGGTCGGTGTGGGGGAGGGGAGTCTCGGACTGGATACTGGTGTTGGGGAGGGGAGTCCCGGACTGGAGGCTGGTGTGGGGGAGGGGAGTCCCGGACTGGAGGTCGGTGTGGGGGAGGGGAGTCTCGGACTGGAGGTCGGTGTGGGGGAGGGGAGTCCCGGACTGGATACTGGTGTTGGGGAGGGGAGTCCCGGACTGGAGGCTGGTGTGGGGGAGGGGAGTCCCGGACTGGAGGTCGGTGTGGGGGAGGGGAGTCTCGGACTGGATACTGGTGTTGGGGAGGGGAGTCTCGGACTGGATACTGGTGTGGGGGAGGGGAGTCCCAGACTGGAGGCTGGTGTTGGGGAGGGGAGTCTCGGACTGGATACTGGTGTGGGGAGGGGAGTCCCGGACTGGAGGGTGGTGTGGGGAGGGGAGTCCCGGACTGGAGGTCGGTGTGGGGGAGGGGAGTCCCGGACTGGAGGGTGGTGTGGGGAGGGGAGTCCCGGACTGGAGGGTGGTGTGGGGAGGGGAGTCCCGGACTGGAGGTCGGTGTTGGGGAGGGGAGTCCCGGACTGGAGGGTGGTGTGGGGAGGGGAGTCCCGGACTGGAGGTCGGTGTTGGGGAGGGGAGTCTCGGACTGGAGGTCGGTGTTGGGAAGGGGAGTCCCGGACTGGAGGTCGGTGTTGGGGAGGGGAGTCCCGGACTGGATACTGGTGTTGGGGAGGGGAGTCCCGGACTGGAGGTCGGTGTTGGGGAGGGGAGTCTCGGACTGGAGGTCGGTGTTGGGGAGGGGAGTCCCAGACTGGATACTGGAGTTGGGGAGGGGAGTCCCGGACTGGATACTGGTGTTGGGGAGGGGAGTCCCAGACTGGAGGCTGGTGTTGGGGAGGGGAGTCCCGGACTGGAGGCTGGTGTGGGGAGGGGAGTCCCGGACTGGATACTGGTGTTGGGGAGGGGAGTCCCGGACTGGATACTGGTGTTGGGGAGGGGAGTCTCGGACTGGATACTGGTGTTGGGGAGGGGAGTCTCGGACTGGAGGTCGGTGTTGGGGAGGGGAGTCCCGGACTGGAGGTCGGTGTTGGGGAGGGGAGTCTCGGACTGGAGGTCGGTGTTGGGGAGGGGAGTCTCGGACTGGAGGCTGGTGTTGGGGAGGGGAGTCCCGGACTGGATACTGGTGTTGGGGAGGGGAGTCCCGGACTGGAGGTCGGTGTTGGGGAGGGGAGTCCCGGACTGGATACTGGTGTTGGGGAGGGGAGTCCCGGACTGGAGGTCGGTGTTGGGGAGGGGAGTCCCGGACTGGATACTGGTGTTGGGGAGGGGAGTCCCGGACTGGAGGTCGGTGTTGGGGAGGGGAGTCCCGGACTGGATACTGGTGTTGGGGAGGGGAGTCCCGGACTGGATACTGGTGTTGGGGAGGGGAGTCCCGGACTGGAGGTCGGTGTTGGGGAGGGGAGTCCCGGACTGGAGGTCGGTGTTGGGGAGGGGAGTCCCGGACTGGAGGTCGGTGTTGGGGAGGGGAGTCCCAGACTGGATACTGGTGTTGGGGAGGGGAGTCCCGGACTGGAGGTCGGTGTTGGGGAGGGGAGTCCCGGACTGGATACTGGTGTTGGGGAGGGGAGTCCCGGACTGGATACTGGTGTTGGGGAGGGGAGTCCCGGACTGGATACTGGTGTTGGGGAGGGGAGTCCCAGACTGGAGGCTGGTGTTGGGGAGGGGAGTCCCGGACTGGAGGCTGGTGTGGGGAGGGGAGTCCCAGACTGGATACTGGTGTTGGGGAGGGGAGTCTCGGACTGGATACTGGTGTGGGGGAGGGGAGTCCCAGACTGGAGGCTGGTGTTGGGGAGGGGAGTCCCGGACTGGAGGCTGGTGTGGGGGAGGGGAGTCCCGGACTGGAGGTCGGTGTTGGGGAGGGGAGTCCCGGACTGGATACTGGTGTGGGGGAGGGGAGTCCCGGACTGGATACTGGTGTTGGGGAGGGGAGTCCCAGACTGGAGGCTGGTGTTGGGGAGGGGAGTCCCGGACTGGAGGCTGGTGTGGGGGAGGGGAGTCCCGGACTGGAGGCTGGTGTGGGGAGGGGAGTCTCGGACTGGAGGCTGGTGTCGGGAGGGGAATCCCAGACTGGAGGTCGGTGTTGGGGAGGGGAGTCCCGGACTGGATACTGGTGTTGGGGAGGGGAGTCCCGGACTGGAGGTCGGTGTTGGGAAGGGGAGTCCCGGACTGGATACTGGTGTTGGGGAGGGGAGTCCCGGACTGGAGGTCGGTGTTGGGAAGGGGAGTCCCGGACTGGAGGTCGGTGTTGGGGAGGGGAGTCCCGGACTGGATACTGGTGTGGGGGAGGGGAGTCCCGGACTGGAGGTCGGTGTTGGGGAGGGGAGTCCCGGACTGGAGGTCGGTGTTGGGGAGGGGAGTCCCGGACTGGATACTGGTGTGGGGGAGGGGAGTCCCGGACTGGATACTGGTGTTGGGGAGGGGAGTCCCAGACTGGAGGCTGGTGTTGGGGAGGGGAGTCCCGGACTGGAGGCTGGTGTGGGGGAGGGGAGTCCCGGACTGGAGGCTGGTGTGGGGAGGGGAGTCTCGGACTGGAGGCTGGTGTCGGGAGGGGAATCCCAGACTGGAGGTCAGTGTTGGGGAGGGGAGTCCCGGACTGGATACTGGTGTTGGGGAGGGGAGTCCCGGACTGGAGGTCGGTGTTGGGAAGGGGAGTCCCGGACTGGATACTGGTGTTGGGGAGGGGAGTCCCGGACTGGAGGTCGGTGTTGGGAAGGGGAGTCCCGGACTGGAGGTCGGTGTTGGGGAGGGGAGTCCCAGACTGGAGGTCGGTGTTGGGGAGGGGAGTCCCGGACTGGAGGTCAGTGTTGGGGAGGGGAGTCCCGGACTGGATACTGGTGTTGGGGAGGGGAGTCCCGGACTGGAGGTCGGTGTTGGGAAGGGGAGTCCCGGACTGGATACTGGTGTTGGGGAGGGGAGTCCCGGACTGGAGGTCGGTGTTGGGAAGGGGAGTCCCGGACTGGAGGTCGGTGTTGGGGAGGGGAGTCCCGGACTGGATACTGGTGTTGGGGAGGGGAGTCCCGGACTGGAGGTCGGTGTTGGGGAGGGGAGTCCCGGACTGGAGGCTGGTGTTGGGGAGGGGAGTCCCGGACTGGATACTGGTGTTGGGGAGGGGAGTCTCGGACTGGAGGTCGGTGTGGGGGAGGGGAGTCCCGGACTGGAGGTCGGTGTTGGGGAGGGGAGTCCCGGACTGGAGGTCGGTGTTGGGGAGGGGAGTCCCGGACTGGAGGTCGGTGTGGGGGAGGGGAGTCTCCAGCTGAAGGGTGGTGTGAGGGAGGGGAGTTCCAGATTGGAGGCTGGTGTGGGGGAGGGGAGTCCCAGACTGGATACTGGTGTGGGGGTGGGGAGTCCCAGACTGGATACTGGTGTGGGGGTGGGGAGTCCCAGACTGGATACTGGTGTGGGGGTGGGGAGTCCCAGACTGGATACTGGTGTGGGGGTGGGGAGTCCCAGACTGGAGGCTGGTGTGGGGGAGGGGTGTCCTGGGCTGGAGGGTGGTGTGGGGGAGGGGAGTCCTGGGCTGGAGGGTGGTGTGGGGATGAGGAGTCCCAGACTGGAGGGTGGTGTTGGGGAGGGGAGTCTCGGACTGGAGGCTGGTGTCGGGAGGGGAATCCCGGACTGGAGGTCAGTGTGGGGAAGGGTGTCCCGGACTGGAGGCTGGTGTAGGGGAGGGGAGTCCCAGACTGGAGGTCGGTGTGGGGGAGGGGAGTCCCGGACTGGAGGCTGGTGTTGGGGAGGGGAGTCTCGGACTGGAGGCTGGTGTGGGGAAGGGTGTCCTGGACTGGAGGCTGGTGTTGGGGAGGGGAGTCTCGGACTGGATACTGGTGTGGGGAGGGGAGTCCCGGACTGGAGGCTGGTGTCGGGAGGGGAATCCCAGACTGGAGGCTGGTGTGGGGAGAGGAGTCCCGGACTGGAGGTCGGTGTTGGGGAGGGGAGTCTCGGACTGGAGGCTGGTGTCGGGAGGGGAATCCCAGACTGGAGGCTGGTGTGGGGGAGGGGAGTCCCGGACTGGAGGTCAGTGTGGGGAAGGGTGTCCTGGACTGGAGACGGGTGCGGGGAGATAGGTCCTGGACTGGAGACCTGCACAGGGAGACAATGCCCTTGTGGTTTGGAAGTGAGGTCGTGAACCCTGGCATGGTCCGGAGACCTGGCCCAGTGCAGCCTGGAGGCTTGGTGCTGGTGCAGACTGGGATGGGAAAGACTGTCAGTCCTTTTTATTCTTACGTTGGACTTTTAGTTATTATTCTTTCAATTTTGTACCGAATACGTAAGTATCTGTACCTAGGCATCTTGGCGCTAAGATAACGCCATTAGCGACAACATTACAATCTTTTTACTGCCTGTGACAATAAACGTCATTCTTATGATGCCAAAGTATTGTTTAATTATGCGCTCAGAGCACTTGTAAAGAGAGACTGCCAGCATACTTGGTTTATAATACAGGAGGCAGACATTGGAATCCTCTGAGGAGACTTTCTGTCTGGTTTAATACTGCCCTTTCTGGCTTTATGTCACTTTAGTTCATTCTTGGCCCCTTGACACTCTCCGACCATTTAATATGATCATGGCTGATTGAATCTCAGAACCAACTCCACTTGCTCTCTCTCCATAACCCTTCAATCCTTTGCGAATTAAAAATTCGCTTTATCTCCCCCATAAATTTACTCAGTGTCACTCACACTCTGGGGGACTGAATTCCATATTCTCCAACCCTTTGAGAGAAGCAGTTCCTCCTCATCTCTGTTTGAAAGCTGCTGCCCTTTATCCTAAAACTGTGACCTCTCGTTCTAAATTGCTCCAGACGAGAAAACATCCCTTCTATGTCTACTTTGTCAATCCCCTTTCGCATCTTATAGACCTCAGTTAGATCTCCACTTATTTTTCTAATTTCCAGAGAGTGTCGGTGTAAGGTGCTTAATCTCTCCTCATAACATAGGCCCGTGATAATGATCTTCACAGGACTGATGTCACAGCACTCATCAATTCCATGAAAGAAACTAACATATGCACATATACCATTTTTGGAAGTCCGAATATTTGGTCCAGCAAATGTTCTGTCTCCAGTAAAAGGCATTTTGAAAAAGGGGAATTATTAGAAAAGATTCGCAAACACTATGACTCTCCATTGATATTCGTCACTGCTACAGATCATATCTCTGAGCAGTAGGGTTCCGAGGTCATGCGCCCACCACACACACCATTCCCCACACCCCCTCAGGAGCCTGAGCACAGAAAGTAAAGTCAATTCTTCCCAGTTCAGTACTGACCCTCAGTGCAACACAAATACCAGTGAAATGCAAATCCTCAGTGCAACACTAACCCCAGTGAAATACTGACCCTCAGTGCAACACTAACCCCAGTGAAATACTGACCCACAGTGCAACACTAACCCCAGTGAAATACTGACCCTCAGTGCAACACTAACCCCAGTGAAATACTGACCCTCAGTGCAACACAAACCCCGGTGAAATACTGACCCTCAGTGCAACACGAGCTCCAGTGAAATACTGACCTGCAGTGCAACACTAACCACAGTGAAATACTGACCCTCAGTGCAACACTAACCCCAGTGAAACACTGACCTGCAGTGCAACACTAACCCCAGTGAAATACTGACCCTCAGTGCAACAATCACCCCAGTGAAACACTGACCTGCAGTGCAACACTAACCCCAGTGAAATACTGACCTGCAGTGCAACACTAACCCCAGTGAAATACTGACCCTCAGTGCAACAATCACCCCAGTGAAATACAGACCCTCAGTGCAACACTGAACCTAGTGAAATACTGACCCTTAGTGCAACACTAGCTCCAGTGAAATACTAACCCTCAGTGTAATACTAGCTCCAGTGAAATACTGATCCTCAGTGCAACACTAACCCGAGTGAAGTACTGACCCTCAGGGCAACACTAACCCCAGTGAAATACTGATCCTCAGTGCAACACTAACCCAAGTGAAATACTGATCCTCAGTGCAACACTAACCCCAGTGAAATACTGACCCCCAGTGCAACTAACCCCAGTGAAATACTGATCCTCAGTGCAACACTAACCCCAGTGAAATACTGACCCTCAGTGCAACACTAACCCCAGTGAAATACTGACCCTAAGGGCAACACTAACCCCAGTGAAATACTGATCCTCAGTGCAACACTAACCCAAGTGAAATACTGATCCTCAGTGCAACACTAACCCCAGTGAAATACTGACCCCCAGTGCAACTAACCCCAGTGAAATACTGATCCTCAGTGCAACACTAACCCCAGTGAAATACTGACCCTCAGTGCAACACTAACCCCAGTGAAATACTGACCCCCAGTGCAACTAACCCCAGTGAAATACTGACCCACAGTGCAACACTAACCCCAGTGAAATACTGACCCTCAGTGCAACACTAACCCCAGTGAAATACTGACCCTCAGTGCAAGACTGACACCAGTGAAATACTGACTCACAGTGCAAAACTAACCCCAGTGAATTACTGACCCTCAGGGCAACGCTAACCCCAGTGAATTACTGACCCTCAGTGCAAAACTAAACCCAGTGAAATACTGACCCTGAGAGAAACACAAGCTCCAGTGAAATACTGACACTTCGTGCAGCACAAGTCCCAGTGAAATACTGAACCCCAGTTCAACACTAAGGCCAGTGAAATACTGACCCTCAGTGCAACACTATTCCCAGTGAAATACTGACCCTAAGGGCAACACTAGCTCCAGCGAAATACTGACCCCCAGTTCAACACTAACCCCAGTGAAATACTGATCCTCAGTGCAACACTAACCTTAATGAAATACTAACCCTCAGTGCAATACTAGCTCCAGTGAAATACTGACCCGTAGAGCAACACTGACACCAGTGAAATACTGACCCACAGTGCAAAACTAACCCCGGTGAATTACTGACCCTCAGGGCAACGCTAACCCCAGTGAATTACTGACCCTCAGTGCAAAACTAAACCCAGTGAAATACTGACCCTGAGAGAAACACAAGCTCCAATGAAATACTGACACTGAGTGCAGCACAAGTCCCAGCGAAATACTGAACCCCAGTTCAACACTAACCCCAGTGAAATACTGATCCTCAGTGCAACACTAACCTTAATGAAATACTGACCCTCAGTGCAACACTAACCCCAGTGAAATACTGACCCTCAGTGCAACACTAGCTCCAGTGAAATACTGACCCTCAGTGCAACACTAACCCCAGTGAAATACTGACCCTAAGGGCAACACTAGCTCCTGTGAAATACTGACCCACAGTGCAACACTAACCCCAGTGAAATACTGACCCTCAGTGCAACACTAACCCCAGTGAAATACTGACCCTCAGTGCAACACTAACACCAGTGAAATACTGACCCTCAGTGCAACACTAACCCCAGTGAAATACTGACCCTAAGGGCAACACTAGCTCCTGTGAAATACTGACCCACAGTGCAACACTAACCCCAGTGAAATACTGACCCTCAGTGCAACACTAAACCCGGTGAAATACTGACCCTCAATGCAACACGAGCTCCAGTGAAATACTGACCTGCAGTGCAACACTAACCACAGTGAAATACTGACCCTCACTGCAACACTAACCCCAGTGAAACACTGACCTGCAGTGCAACACTAACCCCAGTGAAATACTGACCCTCAGTGCAACAATCACCCCAGTGAAACACTGACCTGCAGTGCAACACTAACCCCAGTGAAATACTGACCTGCAGTGCAACACTAACCCCAGTGAAATACTGACCCTCAGTGCAACAATCACCCCAGTGAAATACAGACCCTCAGTGCAACACTGAACCTAGTGAAATACTGACCCTTAGTGCAACACTAGCTCCAGTGAAATACTAACCCTCAGTGTAATACTAGCTCCAGTGAAATACTGACCCTCAGTGCAACACTAACCCGAGTGAAACACTGATCCTTAGTGCAACATGAACCCCAGTGAAATACTGACCCTCAGTGCAACACTAACCCCAGTGAAATACTGACCCTCAGGGCAACACTAACCCCAGTGAAATACTGACCCTCAGTGCAACACTAACCCCAGTGAAATACTGATCCTCAGTGCAACACTAACCCCAGTGAAATACTGACCCCCAGTGCAACTAACCCCAGTGAAATACTGATCCTCAGTGCAACACTAACCCCAGTGAAATACTGACCCTCAGTGCAACACTAACCCCAGTGAAATACTGACCCTCAGTGCAACACTAACCCCGGTGAAATACTGACCGTCAGTGCAACACGAGCTCCAGTGAAATACTGACCTGCAGTGCAACACTAACCACAGTGAAATACTGACCCTCAGTGCAAAACTAACCCCAGTGAATTACTGACCCTCAGGGCAACGCTAACCCCAGTGAATTACTGACCCTCAGTGCAAAACTAAACCCAGTGAAATACTGACCCTGAGAGAAACACAAGCTCCAGTGAAATACTGACACTTAGTGCAGCACAAGTCCCAGCGAAATACTGAACCCCAGTTCAACACTAAGGCCAGTGAAATACTGACCCTCAGTGCAACACTATTCCCAGTGAAATACTGACCCTAAGGGCAACACTAGCTCCAGCGAAATACTGACCCCCAGTTCAACACTAACCCCAGTGAAATACTGATCCTCAGTGCAACACTAACCTTAATGAAATACTGACCCTCAGTGCAATACTAGCTCCAGTGAAATACTGACCCGTAGTGCAACACTGACACCAGTGAAATACTGACCCACAGTGCAAAACTAACCCCAGTGAATTACTGACCCTCAGGGCAACGCTAACCCCAGTGAATTACTGACCCTCAGTGCAAAACTAAACCCAGTGAAATACTGACCCTGAGAGAAACACAAGCTCCAGTGAAATACTGACACTTAGTGCAGCACAAGTCCCAGTGAAATACTGAACCCCAGTTCAACACTAAGGCCAGTGAAATACTGACCCTCAGTGCAACACTATTCCCAGTGAAATACTGACCCTAAGGGCAACACTAGCTCCAGCGAAATACTGACCCCCAGTTCAACACTAACCCCAGTGAAATACTGACCCTCAGTGCAACACTAACCCCAGTGAAATACTGACCCTCAGTGCAACACTAGCTCCAGTGAAATACTGACCCTCAGTGCAACACTAACCCCAGTGAAATACTGACCCTCACTGCAACACTAACCCCAGTGAAATACTGACCCTCAGTGCAACACTAGCCCCAGTGAAATACTGATGCTCAGTGCAACACAAGTTCCTGGGAAATACTGACCGTCAGTTCAACACTCACCTCACTGAAATACTGACCCTCAGTGCAACACTAACCCCAGTGAAATACAGACCCTCAGTGCAACACTAACCCCGGTGAAATACTGACCTTCAGTGCAACACTAACCCCGGTGAAATACTGACCCTCAGTGCAACACTAACCCCAGTGAAATACAGACCCTCAGTGCAACACTAACCCCGGTGAAATACAGACCCTCAGTGCAACACTAACCCCAGTGAAATACTGACCCTCAGTGCAACACTAGCTCCAGTGAAATACTGACCCTCAGTGCAACACTAGCTCCAGTGAAATACTGACCCTCAGTGCAACACTAACCCGAGTGAAATACTGATCCTCAGTGCAACATGAACCCAGGTGAAATACTGATCCTCAGTGCAAAACTAACCCCATTGAAATACTGATCCTCAGTGCAACACTAACCCCATTGAAATACTGATCCTCAGTGCAACACTAGGCCCAGTGAAATACTGACCCCCAGTGCAACTAACCCCAGTGAAATACTGACCCACAGTGCAACACGAACCCAAGTGAAATACTGATCCTCAATGCAACACTAACCCCAGTGAAACACTCACCCACAGTGCAACACTAGCCCCAGTGAAATACTGACCCTCAGGGCAACGCTAACCCCAGTGAATTACTGACCCTCAGGGCAACGCTAACCCCAGTGAATTACTGACCCTCAGTGCAAACCTAAACCCAGTGAAATACTGACCCTGAGAGAAACACAAGCTCCAATGAAATACTGACACTTAGTGCAGCACAAGTCCCAGTGAAATACTGAACCCCAGTTCAACACTAAGGCCAGTGAAATACTGACCCTCAGTGCAACACTATTCCCAGTGAAATACTGACCCTAAGGGCAACACTAGCTCCAGCGAAATACTGACCCCCAGTTCAACACTAACCCCAGTGAAATACTGATCCTCAGTGCAACACTAAGGCCAGTGAAATACTGACCCTCAGTGCAACACTATTCCCAGTGAAATACTGACCCTAAGGGCAACACTAGCTCCAGTGAAATACTGACCCCCAGTTCAACACTAACCCCAGTGAAATACTGACCCTCAGTGCAACACTAACCCCAGTGAAATACTGACCCTCAGTGCAACACTAGCTCCAGTGAAATACTGACCCTCAGTGCAACACTAACCCCAGTGAAATACTGACCCTCACTGCAACACTAACCCCAGTGAAATACTGACCCTCAGTGCAACACTAACCCCAGTGAAATACTGATGCTCAGTGCAACACAAGTTCCTGGGAAATACTGACCGTCAGTTCAACACTCACCTCACTGAAATACTGACCCTCAGTGCAACACTAACCCCAGTGAAATACTGACCCTCAGTGCAACAATCACCCCAGTGAAATACAGACCCTCAGTGCAACACTGAACCTAGTGAAATACTGACCCTTAGTGCAACACTAGCTCCAGTGAAATACTAACCCTCAGTGTAATACTAGCTCCAGTGAAATACTGACCCTCAGTGCAACACTAACCCGAGTGAAACACTGATCCTTAGTGCAACATGAACCCCAGTGAAATACTGACCCTCAGTGCAACACTAACCCCAGTGAAATACTGACCCTCAGGGCAACACTAACCCCAGTGAAATACTGACCCTCAGTGCAACACTAACCCCAGTGAAATACTGATCCTCAGTGCAACACTAACCCCAGTGAAATACTGACCCCCAGTGCAACTAACCCCAGTGAAATACTGATCCTCAGTGCAACACTAACCCCAGTGAAATACTGACCCTCAGTGCAACACTAACCCCAGTGAAATACTGACCCTCAGTGCAACACTAACCCCGGTGAAATACTGACCGTCAGTGCAACACGAGCTCCAGTGAAATACTGACCTGCAGTGCAACACTAACCACAGTGAAATACTGACCCTCAGTGCAAAACTAACCCCAGTGAATTACTGACCCTCAGGGCAACGCTAACCCCAGTGAATTACTGACCCTCAGTACAAAACTAAACCCAGTGAAATACTGACCCTGAGAGAAACACAAGCTCCAGTGAAATACTGACACTTAGTGCAGCACAAGTCCCAGCGAAATACTGAACCCCAGTTCAACACTAAGGCCAGTGAAATACTGACCCTCAGTGCAACACTATTCCCAGTGAAATACTGACCCTAAGGGCAACACTAGCTCCAGCGAAATACTGACCCCCAGTTCAACACTAACCCCAGTGAAATACTGATCCTCAGTGCAACACTAACCTTAATGAAATACTGACCCTCAGTGCAATACTAGCTCCAGTGAAATACTGACCCGTAGTGCAACACTGACACCAGTGAAATACTGACCCACAGTGCAAAACTAACCCCAGTGAATTACTGACCCTCAGGGCAACGCTAACCCCAGTGAATTACTGACCCTCAGTGCAAAACTAAACCCAGTGAAATACTGACCCTGAGAGAAACACAAGCTCCAGTGAAATACTGACACTTAGTGCAGCACAAGTCCCAGTGAAATACTGAACCCCAGTTCAACACTAAGGCCAGTGAAATACTGACCCTCAGTGCAACACTATTCCCAGTGAAATACTGACCCTAAGGGCAACACTAGCTCCAGCGAAATACTGACCCCCAGTTCAACACTAACCCCAGTGAAATACTGACCCTCAGTGCAACACTAACCCCAGTGAAATACTGACCCTCAGTGCAACACTAGCTCCAGTGAAATACTGACCCTCAGTGCAACACTAACCCCAGTGAAATACTGACCCTCACTGCAACACTAACCCCAGTGAAATACTGACCCTCAGTGCAACACTAGCCCCAGTGAAATACTGATGCTCAGTGCAACACAAGTTCCTGGGAAATACTGACCGTCAGTTCAACACTCACCTCACTGAAATACTGACCCTCAGTGCAACACTAACCCCAGTGAAATACAGACCCTCAGTGCAACACTAACCCCGGTGAAATACTGACCTTCAGTGCAACACTAACCCCGGTGAAATACTGACCCTCAGTGCAACACTAACCCCAGTGAAATACAGACCCTCAGTGCAACACTAACCCCGGTGAAATACAGACCCTCAGTGCAACACTAACCCCAGTGAAATACTGACCCTCAGTGCAACACTAGCTCCAGTGAAATACTGACCCTCAGTGCAACACTAGCTCCAGTGAAATACTGACCCTCAGTGCAACACTAACCCGAGTGAAATACTGATCCTCAGTGCAACATGAACCCAGGTGAAATACTGATCCTCAGTGCAAAACTAACCCCATTGAAATACTGATCCTCAGTGCAACACTAACCCCATTGAAATACTGATCCTCAGTGCAACACTAGGCCCAGTGAAATACTGACCCCCAGTGCAACTAACCCCAGTGAAATACTGACCCACAGTGCAACACGAACCCAAGTGAAATACTGATCCTCAATGCAACACTAACCCCAGTGAAACACTCACCCACAGTGCAACACTAGCCCCAGTGAAATACTGACCCTCAGGGCAACGCTAACCCCAGTGAATTACTGACCCTCAGGGCAACGCTAACCCCAGTGAATTACTGACCCTCAGTGCAAACCTAAACCCAGTGAAATACTGACCCTGAGAGAAACACAAGCTCCAATGAAATACTGACACTTAGTGCAGCACAAGTCCCAGTGAAATACTGAACCCCAGTTCAACACTAAGGCCAGTGAAATACTGACCCTCAGTGCAACACTATTCCCAGTGAAATACTGACCCTAAGGGCAACACTAGCTCCAGCGAAATACTGACCCCCAGTTCAACACTAACCCCAGTGAAATACTGATCCTCAGTGCAACACTAAGGCCAGTGAAATACTGACCCTCAGTGCAACACTATTCCCAGTGAAATACTGACCCTAAGGGCAACACTAGCTCCAGTGAAATACTGACCCCCAGTTCAACACTAACCCCAGTGAAATACTGACCCTCAGTGCAACACTAACCCCAGTGAAATACTGACCCTCAGTGCAACACTAGCTCCAGTGAAATACTGACCCTCAGTGCAACACTAACCCCAGTGAAATACTGACCCTCACTGCAACACTAACCCCAGTGAAATACTGACCCTCAGTGCAACACTAACCCCAGTGAAATACTGATGCTCAGTGCAACACAAGTTCCTGGGAAATACTGACCGTCAGTTCAACACTCACCTCACTGAAATACTGACCCTCAGTGCAACACTAACCCCAGTGAAATACAGACCCTCAGTGCAACACTAACCCCGGTGAAATACTGACCTTCAGTGCAACACTAACCCCGGTGAAATACTGACCCTCAGTGCAACACTAACCCCAGTGAAATACAGACCCTCAGTGCAACACTAACCCCGGTGAAATACAGACCCTCAGTGCAACACTAACCCCAGTGAAATACTGACCCTCAGTGCAACACTAGCTCCAGTGAAATACTGACCCTCAGTGCAACACTAACCTGAGTGAAATACTGATCCTCAGTGCAACATGAACCCAGGTGAAATACTGATCCTCAGTGCAAAACTAACCCCATTGAAATACTGATCCTCAGTGCAACACTAACCCCATTGAAATACTGATCCTCAGTGCAACACTAGGCCCAGTGAAATACTGACCCCCAGTGCAACTAACCCCAGTGAAATACTGACCCACAGTGCAACACGAACCCAAGTGAAATACTGATCCTCAATGCAACACTAACCCCAGTGAAACACTCACCCACAGTGCAACACTAGCCCCAGTGAAATACTGACCCTCAGGGCAACGCTAACCCCAGTGAATTACAGACCCTCAGGGCAACGCTAACCCCAGTGAATTACTGACCCTCAGTGCAAACCTAAACCCAGTGAAATACTGACCCTGAGAGAAACACAAGCTCCAATGAAATACTGACACTTAGTGCAGCACAAGTCCCAGTGAAATACTGAACCCCAGTTCAACACTAAGGCCAGTGAAATACTGACCCTCAGTGCAACACTATTCCCAGTGAAATACTGACCCTAAGGGCAACACTAGCTCCAGCGAAATACTGACCCCCAGTTCAACACTAACCCCAGTGAAATACTGATCCTCAGTGCAACACTAACCTTAATGAAATACTGACCCTCAGTGCAACACCAGCTCCTGTGAAATACTGACCCTCAGTGCAACACTAACCCCAGTGAAATACTGATCCTCAGTGCAACACTCGCCCCAGTGAAATACTGACCCTCAGTGCAACACTAGCCCCAGTGAAATACTGACCTTCAGTGCAACACTAACCCCAGAGAAATACTGACCCCCAGTGCAACACTAACCCCAGTAAAATACTGACCTGCAGTGCAACACTAACCCCAGTGAAATACTGACCTGCAGTGCAACACTAACCCCAGTGAAATACTGACCCTCAGTGCAACACTAACCCCAGTGAAATACTGACCTGCAGTGCAACACTAACCCCAGTGAAATACTGACCTGCAGTGCAACACTAACCCCAGTGAAATACTGATCTGCCGTGCAACACTAAACCCAGTGAAATACTGACCCTCAGTGCAACACTAACCCCAGTGAAATACTGATGCTCAGTGCAACACAAGTTCCAGGGAAATACTGACCGTCAGTTCAACACTCACCTCACTGAAATACTGACCCTCAGTTCAACACTCACCTCAGTGAAATACTGACCCTCAGTGCAACACTAACCCGGTGAAATACTGACCCACAGTGCAACACTAACCCCAGTGAAATACTGACCCTCAGTGCAACAATAACCCCAGTGAAAAACTGACCCTCAGTGCAACAATAGCTCCAGTGAAATACTGACCTTCAGTGCAACACTAACCCCAGTGAAATACAGACCCTCAGTGCAACACTAACCCCAGTGAAATACTGACCCTCAGTGCAACACTAACCCCAGTGAAATACAGACCCTCAGTGCAACACTAACCCCAGTGAAATACTGACCCTCAGTGCAACACTAACCCCAGTGAAATACTGACCCTCAGTGCAACACTAGCTTCAGTGAAATACTAACCCTCAGTGCAATACTAGCTCCAGTGAAATACTGACCCTCAGTGCAACACTAACCCCAGTGAAATACTGATCCTCAGTGCAACACTAGGCCCAGTGAAATACTGACCCCCAGTGCAACTAACCCCAGTGAAATACTGACCCACAGTGCAACACTAACCCAAGTGAAATACTGATCCTCAATGCAACACTAACCCCAGTGAAATTCTGACCGGCAGTGCAATACTAGCTCCAGTGAAATACTGACACTTAGTGCAGCACAAGTCCCAGTGAAATACTGAACCCCAGTTCAACACTAAGGCCAGTGAAATACTGACCTGCAGTGCAACACTATTCCCAGTGAAATACTGACCCTAAGGGCAACACTAGCTCCATTGAAATACTGACCCCCAGTTCAACACTAACCCCAGTGAAATACTGACCCTCAGTGCAAAACTAACCCCAGCGAAATACTGACCCTCAGTGCAACACTAACCCCGGCGAAATACTGACCCTCAGTGCAACACGAACCCGAGTGAAATACTGACCCCCAGGTCAACACTAACCCCAGCGAAATACTGACCTTCAGTGCAACACTAACCCCGGTGAAATACTGACCCTCAGTGCAACACGAACCCGAGTGAAATACTGACCCCCAGTTCAACACTAACCCCAGTGAAATACTGACCCTCAGTGCAACACTAACACCAGTGAAATACTGACCCTCAGTTCAACACTCACCTCAGTGAAATACTGACCCTCAGTGCAACACTAACACCAGTGAAATACTGACCCTCAGTTCAACACTAACCCCAGTGAAATACTGACCCTCAGGGCAACACTAACCCCAGTGAAATACTGACCCTCAGTGCAAAACTAACCCCAGCGAAATACTGACCCTCAGTGCAACACTAGCCCCTGTGAAATACTGGCCTTCAGTTCAACACACGTCCCAGTGAAATACTGACCCTCAGTGCAACACTAACCCCAGTGAAATACTGACCCTCAGTGCAACGCTAACCCCAGTGAATTACTGACCCTCAGTGCAAACCTAAACCCAGTGAAATACTGACCCTGAGAGAAACACAAGCTCCAATGAAATACTGACACTTAGTGCAGCACAAGTCCCAGTGAAATACTGAACCCCAGTTCAACACTAAGGCCAGTGAAATACTGACCCTCAGTGCAACACTATTCCCAGTGAAATACTGACCCTAAGGGCAACACTAGCTCCAGCGAAATACTGACCCCCAGTTCAACACTAACCCCAGTGAAATACTGATCCTCAGTGCAACACTAAGGCCAGTGAAATACTGACCCTCAGTGCAACACTATTCCCAGTGAAATACTGACCCTAAGGGCAACACTAGCTCCAGTGAAATACTGACCCCCAGTTCAACACTAACCCCAGTGAAATACTGACCCTCAGTGCAACACTAACCCCAGTGAAATACTGACCCTCAGTGCAACACTACCTCCAGTGAAATACTGACCCTCAGTGCAACACTAACCCCAGTGAAATACTGACCCTCACTGCAACACTAACCCCAGTGAAATACTGACCCTCAGTGCAACACTAACCCCAGTGAAATACTGATGCTCAGTGCAACACAAGTTCCTGGGAAATACTGACCGTCAGTTCAACACTCACCTCACTGAAATACTGACCCTCAGTGCAACACTAACCCCAGTGAAATACTGACCCTCAGTGCAACAATCACCCCAGTGAAATACAGACCCTCAGTGCAACACTGAACCTAGTGAAATACTGACCCTTAGTGCAACACTAGCTCCAGTGAAATACTAACCCTCAGTGTAATACTAGCTCCAGTGAAATACTGACCCTCAGTGCAACACTAACCCGAGTGAAACACTGATCCTTAGTGCAACATGAACCCCAGTGAAATACTGACCCTCAGTGCAACACTAACCCCAGTGAAATACTGACCCTCAGGGCAACACTAACCCCAGTGAAATACTGACCCTCAGTGCAACACTAACCCCAGTGAAATACTGATCCTCAGTGCAACACTAACCCCAGTGAAATACTGACCCCCAGTGCAACTAACCCCAGTGAAATACTGATCCTCAGTGCAACACTAACCCCAGTGAAATACTGACCCTCAGTGCAACACTAACCCCAGTGAAATACTGACCCTCAGTGCAACACTAACCCCGGTGAAATACTGACCGTCAGTGCAACACGAGCTCCAGTGAAATACTGACCTGCAGTGCAACACTAACCACAGTGAAATACTGACCCTCAGTGCAAAACTAACCCCAGTGAATTACTGACCCTCAGGGCAACGCTAACCCCAGTGAATTACTGACCCTCAGTACAAAACTAAACCCAGTGAAATACTGACCCTGAGAGAAACACAAGCTCCAGTGAAATACTGACACTTAGTGCAGCACAAGTCCCAGCGAAATACTGAACCCCAGTTCAACACTAAGGCCAGTGAAATACTGACCCTCAGTGCAACACTATTCCCAGTGAAATACTGACCCTAAGGGCAACACTAGCTCCAGCGAAATACTGACCCCCAGTTCAACACTAACCCCAGTGAAATACTGATCCTCAGTGCAACACTAACCTTAATGAAATACTGACCCTCAGTGCAATACTAGCTCCAGTGAAATACTGACCCGTAGTGCAACACTGACACCAGTGAAATACTGACCCACAGTGCAAAACTAACCCCAGTGAATTACTGACCCTCAGGGCAACGCTAACCCCAGTGAATTACTGACCCTCAGTGCAAAACTAAACCCAGTGAAATACTGACCCTGAGAGAAACACAAGCTCCAGTGAAATACTGACACTTAGTGCAGCACAAGTCCCAGTGAAATACTGAACCCCAGTTCAACACTAAGGCCAGTGAAATACTGACCCTCAGTGCAACACTATTCCCAGTGAAATACTGACCCTAAGGGCAACACTAGCTCCAGCGAAATACTGACCCCCAGTTCAACACTAACCCCAGTGAAATACTGACCCTCAGTGCAACACTAACCCCAGTGAAATACTGACCCTCAGTGCAACACTAGCTCCAGTGAAATACTGACCCTCAGTGCAACACTAACCCCAGTGAAATACTGACCCTCACTGCAACACTAACCCCAGTGAAATACTGACCCTCAGTGCAACACTAGCCCCAGTGAAATACTGATGCTCAGTGCAACACAAGTTCCTGGGAAATACTGACCGTCAGTTCAACACTCACCTCACTGAAATACTGACCCTCAGTGCAACACTAACCCCAGTGAAATACAGACCCTCAGTGCAACACTAACCCCGGTGAAATACTGACCTTCAGTGCAACACTAACCCCGGTGAAATACTGACCCTCAGTGCAACACTAACCCCAGTGAAATACAGACCCTCAGTGCAACACTAACCCCGGTGAAATACAGACCCTCAGTGCAACACTAACCCCAGTGAAATACTGACCCTCAGTGCAACACTAGCTCCAGTGAAATACTGACCCTCAGTGCAACACTAGCTCCAGTGAAATACTGACCCTCAGTGCAACACTAACCCGAGTGAAATACTGATCCTCAGTGCAACATGAACCCAGGTGAAATACTGATCCTCAGTGCAAAACTAACCCCATTGAAATACTGATCCTCAGTGCAACACTAACCCCATTGAAATACTGATCCTCAGTGCAACACTAGGCCCAGTGAAATACTGACCCCCAGTGCAACTAACCCCAGTGAAATACTGACCCACAGTGCAACACGAACCCAAGTGAAATACTGATCCTCAATGCAACACTAACCCCAGTGAAACACTCACCCACAGTGCAACACTAGCCCCAGTGAAATACTGACCCTCAGGGCAACGCTAACCCCAGTGAATTACTGACCCTCAGGGCAACGCTAACCCCAGTGAATTACTGACCCTCAGTGCAAACCTAAACCCAGTGAAATACTGACCCTGAGAGAAACACAAGCTCCAATGAAATACTGACACTTAGTGCAGCACAAGTCCCAGTGAAATACTGAACCCCAGTTCAACACTAAGGCCAGTGAAATACTGACCCTCAGTGCAACACTATTCCCAGTGAAATACTGACCCTAAGGGCAACACTAGCTCCAGCGAAATACTGACCCCCAGTTCAACACTAACCCCAGTGAAATACTGATCCTCAGTGCAACACTAAGGCCAGTGAAATACTGACCCTCAGTGCAACACTATTCCCAGTGAAATACTGACCCTAAGGGCAACACTAGCTCCAGTGAAATACTGACCCCCAGTTCAACACTAACCCCAGTGAAATACTGACCCTCAGTGCAACACTAACCCCAGTGAAATACTGACCCTCAGTGCAACACTAGCTCCAGTGAAATACTGACCCTCAGTGCAACACTAACCCCAGTGAAATACTGACCCTCACTGCAACACTAACCCCAGTGAAATACTGACCCTCAGTGCAACACTAACCCCAGTGAAATACTGATGCTCAGTGCAACACAAGTTCCTGGGAAATACTGACCGTCAGTTCAACACTCACCTCACTGAAATACTGACCCTCAGTGCAACACTAACCCCAGTGAAATACAGACCCTCAGTGCAACACTAACCCCGGTGAAATACTGACCTTCAGTGCAACACTAACCCCGGTGAAATACTGACCCTCAGTGCAACACTAACCCCAGTGAAATACAGACCCTCAGTGCAACACTAACCCCGGTGAAATACAGACCCTCAGTGCAACACTAACCCCAGTGAAATACTGACCCTCAGTGCAACACTAGCTCCAGTGAAATACTGACCCTCAGTGCAACACTAACCTGAGTGAAATACTGATCCTCAGTGCAACATGAACCCAGGTGAAATACTGATCCTCAGTGCAAAACTAACCCCATTGAAATACTGATCCTCAGTGCAACACTAACCCCATTGAAATACTGATCCTCAGTGCAACACTAGGCCCAGTGAAATACTGACCCCCAGTGCAACTAACCCCAGTGAAATACTGACCCACAGTGCAACACGAACCCAAGTGAAATACTGATCCTCAATGCAACACTAACCCCAGTGAAACACTCACCCACAGTGCAACACTAGCCCCAGTGAAATACTGACCCTCAGGGCAACGCTAACCCCAGTGAATTACAGACCCTCAGGGCAACGCTAACCCCAGTGAATTACTGACCCTCAGTGCAAACCTAAACCCAGTGAAATACTGACCTGCAGTGCAACACTAACCCCAGTGAAATACTGATCTGCCGTGCAACACTAAACCCAGTGAAATACTGACCCTCAGTGCAACACTAACCCCAGTGAAATACTGATGCTCAGTGCAACACAAGTTCCAGGGAAATACTGACCGTCAGTTCAACACTCACCTCACTGAAATACTGACCCTCAGTTCAACACTCACCTCAGTGAAATACTGACCCTCAGTGCAACACTAACCCGGTGAAATACTGACCCACAGTGCAACACTAACCCCAGTGAAATACTGACCCTCAGTGCAACAATAACCCCAGTGAAAAACTGACCCTCAGTGCAACAATAGCTCCAGTGAAATACTGACCTTCAGTGCAACACTAACCCCAGTGAAATACAGACCCTCAGTGCAACACTAACCCCAGTGAAATACAGACCCTCAGTGCAACACTAACCCCAGTGAAATACAGACCCTCAGTGCAACACTAACCCCAGTGAAATACTGACCCTCAGTGCAACACTAACCCCAGTGAAATACTGACCCTCAGTGCAACACTAGCTTCAGTGAAATACTAACCCTCAGTGCAATACTAGCTCCAGTGAAATACTGACCCTCAGTGCAACACTAACCCCAGTGAAATACTGATCCTCAGTGCAACACTAGGCCCAGTGAAATACTGACCCCCAGTGCAACTAACCCCAGTGAAATACTGACCCACAGTGCAACACTAACCCAAGTGAAATACTGATCCTCAATGCAACACTAACCCCAGTGAAATTCTGACCGGCAGTGCAATGCTAGCTCCAGTGAAATACTGACACTTAGTGCAGCACAAGTCCCAGTGAAATACTGAACCCCAGTTCAACACTAAGGCCAGTGAAATACTGACCTGCAGTGCAACACTATTCCCAGTGAAATACTGACCCTAAGGGCAACACTAGCTCCATTGAAATACTGACCCCCAGTTCAACACTAACCCCAGTGAAATACTGACCCTCAGTGCAAAACTAACCCCAGCGAAATACTGACCCTCAGTGCAACACTAACCCCGGCGAAATACTGACCCTCAGTGCAACACGAACCCGAGTGAAATACTGACCCCCAGGTCAACACTAACCCCAGCGAAATACTGACCTTCAGTGCAACACTAACCCCGGTGAAATACTGACCCTCAGTGCAACACGAACCCGAGTGAAATACTGACCCCCAGTTCAACACTAACCCCAGTGAAATACTGACCCTCAGTGCAACACTAACACCAGTGAAATACTGACCCTCAGTTCAACACTCACCTCAGTGAAATACTGACCCTCAGTTCAACACTAACCCCAGTGAAATACTGACCCTCAGGGCAACACTAACCCCAGTGAAATACTGACCCTCAGTGCAAAACTAACCCCAGCGAAATACTGACCCTCAGTGCAACACTAGCCCCTGTGAAATACTGGCCTTCAGTTCAACACACGTCCCAGTGAAATACTGACCCTCAGTGCAACACTAACCCCAGTGAAATACTGACCCTCAGTGCAACACTAACCCCAGTGAAATACTGACCCTCAGGGCAACACTGAACCCAGTGAAATACTGACCCTCAGTGCAAAACTAACCCCAGTGAAATACTGACCCTCAGGGAAACACTGAACCCAGTGAAATACTGACCCCCAGTGCAACTAACCCCAGTGAAATACTGACCCACAGTGCAACACTAACCCAAGTGAAATACTGATCCTCAATGCAACACTAACCCCAGTGAAATACTGACCCTCAGGGCAACGCTAACCCCAGTGAATTACTGACCCTCAGGGCAACGCTAACCCCAGTGAATTACTGACCCTCAGTGCAAAACTAAACCCAGTGAAATACTGACCCTGAGAGAAACACAAGCTCCAGTGAAATACTGACACTTAGTGCAGCATAAGTCCCAGTGAAATACTGAAGCCCAGTTCAACACTAAGGCCAGTGAAATACTGACCCTCAGTGCAACACTATTCCCAGTGAAATACTGACCCTAAGGGCAACACTAGCTCCTGTGAAATACTGACCCTCAGTGCAACACTAACCCCAGTGAAATACTGACCCTCAGTGCAACACTAACCCCAGTGAAATACTGACCCTCAGTGCAACACTAACCCCAGTGAAATACTGACCCTCAGTGCAACACTAACCCCAGTGAAATACTGATCTGCCGTGCAACACTAACCCCGGTGAAATACTGACCCTCAGTGCACCACTAACCCCAGTGAAATACTGATGCTCAGTGCAACACAAGTTCCAGGGAAATACTGACCGTCAGTTCAACACTCACCTCAGTGAAATACTGACCCACAGTGCAACACTAACCCAAGTGAAATACTGATCCTCAATGCAACACTAACCCCAGTGAAATACTGACCCTCAGGGCAACGCTAACCCCAGTGAATTACTGACCCTCAGGGCAACGCTAACCCCAGTGAATTACTGACCCTCAGTGCAAAACTAAACCCAGTGAAATACTGACCCTGAGAGAAACACAAGCTCCAGTGAAATACTGACACTTAGTGCAGCACAAGTCCCAGTGAAATACTGAACCCCAGTTCAACACTAAGGCCAGTGAAATACTGACCCTCAGTGCAACACTATTCCCAGTGAAATACTGACCCTCAGTGCAACACTAACCCCAGTAAAATACTGACCCTCAGTGCAACACTAACCCCAGTGAAATACTGACCCTCAGTGCAACACTAACCCCGGTGAAATACTGACCCACAGTGCAACACTAACCCCGGTGAAATACTGACCCTCAGTGCACCACTAACCCCAGTGAAATACTGACCCTCAGTGCAACACAAGTTCCAGGGAAATACTGACCCTCAGTTCAACACTCACCTCAGTGAAATACTGACCCTCAGTGCAACACTAACCCCGGTGAAATACTGACCCTCAGTGCAACACTAACCCCAGTGAAATACTGACCCTCAGTGCAACACTAGCCCCAGTGAAATACTGACCCTCAGTGCAACAATAACCCCAGTGAAAAACTGACCCTCAGTGCAACACTAACCCCAGTGAAATACAGACCCTCAGTGCAACACTAACCCCAGTGAAATACTGACCCTTAGTGCAATACTAGCTCCAGTGAAATACTGACCCTCAGTGCAACACTAGCTTCAGTGAAATACTAACCCTCAGTGCAATACTAGCTCCAGTGAAATGCTGACCCTCAGTGCAACACTAACCCCAGTGAAATACTGACCCTCAGTGCAACACGAACCCGAGTGAAACACTGATCCTTAGTGCAACACTAACCCCAGTGAAATACTGATCCTCAGTGCAACACTAACCCCAGTGAAATACTGATCCTCAGTGCAACGCTAACCCCAGTGAATTACTGACCCTCAGTGCAACTAACCCCAGTGAAATACTGACCCACAGTGCAACACTAACCCAAGTGAAATACTGATCCTCAATGCAACACTAACCCTAGTGAAATTCTGACCGGCAGTGCAACACTAGCTCCAGTGAAATACTCACCCGTAGTGCAACACTGACACCAGTGAAATACTGACCTGCAGTGCAAAACTAACCCCGGTGAAATACTGACCCACAGTGCAACACTAACCCCAGTGAATTACTGACCCTCAGGGCAACGCTAACCCCAGTGAATTACTGACCCTCAGTGCAAAACTAAACCCAGTGAAATACTGACCCTCAGTGCAACACTAACCCGAGTGAAACACTGATCCTTAGTGCAACACTAACCCCAGTGAAATACTGATCCTCAGTGCAACACTAACCCCATTGAAATACTGATCCTCAGTGCAACACTAGGCACAGTGAAATACTGACCCCCAGTGCAACTAACCCCAGTGAAATACTGACCCACAGTGCAACACTAACCCAAGTGAAATACTGATCCTCAATGCAACACTAACCCCAGTGAAATTCTGACCGGCAGTGCAATACTAGCTCCAGTGAAATACTGACCCGTAGTGCAACACTGACACCAGTGAAATACTGACCTGCAGTGCAAAACTAACCCCGGTGAAATACTGACCCACAGTGCAACACTAACCCCAGTGAATTACTGACCCTCAGGGCAACGCTAACCCCAGTGAATTACTGACCCTCAGTGCAAAACTAAACCCAGTGAAATACTGACCCTGAGAGAAACACAAACTCCAGTGAAATACTGACACTTAGTGCAGCACAAGTCCCAGTGAAATACTGAACCCCAGTTCAACACTAAGGCCAGTGAAATACTGACCCTCAGTGCAACACTATTCCCAGTGAAATACTGACCCTAAGGGCAACACTAGCTCCAGTGAAATACTGACCCCCAGTTCAACACTAACCCCAGTGAAATACTGACCCTCAGTGCAACACTAACCCCAGTGAAATACTGACCCTCAGGGCAACACTAACCCCAGTGAAATACTGACCCTCAGTGCAACACTAACCCCAGTGAAATACTGACCCTCAGGGCAACACTAACCCCAGCGAAATACTGACCCTCAGTGCAACACTAGCCCCTGTGAAATACTGGCCTTCAGTTCAACACACGTCCCAGTGAAATACTGACCCTCAGTGCAACACTAACCCCAGTGAAATACTGATGCTCAGTGCAACACTGAACCCAGTGAAATACTGACCCTCAGTGCAACACTAACCCCAGTGAAATACTGACCCACAGTGCAACACTAACCCAAGTGAAATACTGATCCTCAATGCAACACTAACCCCAGTGAAATACTGACCCTCAGGGCAACGCTAATCCAAGGGAATTACTGACCCTCAGGGCAACGCTAACCCCAGTGAATTACTGACCCTGAGAGAAACACAAGCTCCAGTGAAATACTGACACTTAGTACAGCACAAGTCCCAGTGAAATACTGAACCCCAGTTCAACACTAAGGCCAGTGAAATACTGACCCTCAGTGCAACACTATTCCCAGTGAAATACTGACCCTAAGGGCAACACTAGCTCCAGCGAAATACTGACCCCCAGTTCAACACTAACCCCAGTGAAATACTGACCCTCAGTGCAACACTAACCTTAATGAAATACTGACCCTCAGTGCAACACTAGCCCCAGTGAAATACTGACCCTCAGTGCAACACTAGCCCCAGTGAAATACTGACCTTCAGTGCAACACTAACCCCAGAGAAATACTGACCCCCAGTGCAACACTAACCCCAGTAAAATACTGACCTGCAGTGCAACACTAACCCCAGTGAAATACTGACCTGCAGTGCAACACTAACCCCAGTGAAATACTGACCCTCAGTGCAACACTAACCCCAGTGAAATACTGACCTGCAGTGCAACACTAACCCCAGTGAAATACTGACCTGCAGTGCAACACTAACCCCAGTGAAATACTGATCTGCCGTGCAACACTAACCCCGGTGAAATACTGACCCTCAGTGCAACACTAACCCCAGTGAAATACTGATGCTCAGTGCAACACAAGTTCCAGGGAAATACTGACCGTCAGTTCAACACTCACCTCACTGAAATACTGACCCTCAGTTCAACACTCACCTCAGTGAAATACTGACCCTCAGTGCAACACTAACCCCGGTGGAATACTGACCCTCAGTGCAACACTTACCCCAGTGAAATACTGACCCTCAGTGCAACACTAGCCCCAGTGAAATACTGACCCTCAGTGCAACACTAACCCCAGTGAAATACAGACCCTCAGTGCAACACTAACCCCAGTGAAATACAGACCCTCAGTGCAACACTAACCCCAGTGAAATACTGACCCTTAGTGCAATACTAGCTCCAGTGAAATACTGACCCTCAGTGCAACACTAGCTTCAGTGAAATACTAACCCTCAGTGCAATACTAGCTCCAGTGAAATACTGACCCTCAGTGCAACACTAACCCCAGTGAAATACTGACCCTCAGTGCAACACTAACCCGAGTGAAACACTGATCCTTAGTGCAACACGAACCCCAGTGAAATACTGATCCTCAGTGCAACACTAACCCCATTGAAATACTGATCCTCAGTGCAACACTAGGCCCAGTGAAGTACTGACCCCCAGTGCAACTAACCCCAGTGAAATACTGATCCTCAGTGCAACACTAACCCCATTGAAATACTGATCCTCAGTGCAACACTAGGCCCAGTGAAATACTGACCCCCAGTGCAACTAACCCCAGTGAAATACTGACCCACAGTGCAACACTAACCCAAGTGAAATACTGATCCTCAATGCAACACTAACCCCAGTGAAATTCTGACCGGCAGTGCAATACTAGCTCCAGTGAAATACTGACCCGTAGTGCAACACTGACACCAGTGAAATACTGACCTGCAGTGCAAAACTAACCCCGGTGAAATACTGACCCACAGTGCAACACTAACCCCAGTGAATTACTGACCCTCAGGGCAACGCTAACCCCAGTGAATTACTGACCCTCAGTGCAAAACTAAACCCAGTGAAATACTGACCCTGAGAGAAACACAAGCTCCAGTGAAATACTGACACTTAGTGCAGCACAAGTCCCAGTGAAATACTGAACCCCAGTTCAACACTAAGGCCAGTGAAATACTGACCCTCAGTGCAACACTATTCCCAGTGAAATACTGACCCTAAGGGCAACACTAGCTCCAGTGAAATACTGACCCCCAGTTCAACACTAACCCCAGTGAAATACTGACCCTCAGTGCAAAACTAACCCCAGCGAAATACTGACCCTCAGTGCAACACTAACCCCAGTGAAATACTGACCCTCAGGGCAACACTAACCCCAGTGAAATACTGACCCTCAGGGCAACACTAACCCCAGTGAAATACTGACCCTCAGTGCAAAACTAACCCCAGCGAAATACTGACCCTCAGTGCAACACTAGCCCTTGTGAAATACTGGCCTTCAGTTCAACACACGTCCCAGTGAAATACTGACCCTCAGTGCAACACTAACCCCAGTGAAATACTGACCCTCAGTGCAACACTAACCCCAGTGAAATACTGATGCTCAGTGCAACACTGAACCCAGTGAAATACTGACCCTCAGGGCAACACTGAACCCAGTGAAATACTGACCCTCAGTGCAACACTAACCCCAGTGAAATACTGATCCTCAGTGCAACACTAACCCCATTGAAATACTGACCCCCAGTGCAACTAACCCGAGTGAAATACTGACCCACAGTGCAACACTAACCCAAGTGAAATACTGATCCTCAATGCAACACTAACCCCAGTGAATTACTGACCCTCAGGGCAACGCTAACCCCAGTGAATTACTGACCCTCAGTGCAAAACTAAACCCAGTGAAATACTGACCCTGAGAGAAACACAAGCTCCAGTGAAATACTGACACTTAGTGCAGCACAAGTCCCAGCGAAATACTGAACCCCAGTTCAACACTAAGGCCAGTGAAATACTGACCCTCAGTGCAACACTATTCCCAGTGAAATACTGACCCTAAGGGCAACACTAGCTCCTGTGAAATACTGATCCTCAGTGCAACACTAACCCCAGTGAAATACTGACCCTCAGGGCAACGCTAATCCAAGGGAATTACTGACCCTCAGGGCAACGCTAACCCCAGTGAATTACTGACCCTGAGAGAAACACAAGCTCCAGTGAAATACTGACACTTAGTACAGCACAAGTCCCAGTGAAATACTGAACCCCAGTTCAACACTAAGGCCAGTGAAATACTGACCCTCAGTGCAACACTTTTCCCAGTGAAATACTGACCCTAAGGGCAACACTAGCTCCAGCGAAATACTGACCCCCAGTTCAACACTAACCCCAGTGAAATACTGATCCTCAGTGCAACACTAACCTTAATGAAATACTGACCCTCAGTGCAACACTAGCCCCAGTGAAATACTGACCCTCAGTGCAACACTAGCCCCAGTGAAATACTGACCTTCAGTGCAACATTAACCCCAGAGAAATACTGACCCCCAGTGCAACACTAACCCCAGTAAAATACTGACCTGCAGTGCAACACTAACCCCAGTGAAATACTGACCTGCAGTGCAACACTAACCCCAGTGAAATACTGACCCTCAGTGCAACACTAACCCCAGTGAAATACTGACCTGCAGTGCAACACTAACCCCAGTGAAATACTGACCTGCAGTGCAACACTAACCCCAGTGAAATACTGATCTGCCGTGCAACACTAACCCCGGTGAAATACTGACCCTCAGTGCAACACTAACCCCAGTGAAATACTGATGCTCAGTGCAACACAAGTTCCAGGGAAATACTGACCGTCAGTTCAACACTCACCTCACTGAAATACTGACCCTCAGTTCAACACTCACCTCAGTGAAATACTGACCCTCAGTGCAACACTAACCCCGGTGAAATACTGACCCTCAGTGCAACACTTACCCCAGTGAAATACTGACCCTCAGTGCAACACTAGCCCCAGTGAAATACTGACCCTCAGTGCAACACTAACCCCAGTGAAATACAGACCCTCAGTGCAACACTAACCCCAGTGAAATACAGACCCTCAGTGCAACACTAACCCCAGTGAAATACTGACCCATAGTGCAATACTAGCTCCAGTGAAATACTGACCCTCAGTGCAACACTAGCTTCAGTGAAATACTAACCCTCAGTGCAATACTAGCTCCAGTGAAATACTGACCCTCAGTGCAACACTAACCCCAGTGAAATACTGACCCTCAGTGCAACACTAACCCGAGTGAAACACTGATCCTTAGTGCAACACGAACCCCAGTGAAATACTGATCCTCAGTGCAACACTAACCCCATTGAAATACTGATCCTCAGTGCAACACTAGGCCCAGTGAAGTACTGACCCCCAGTGCAACTAACCCCAGTGAAATACTGATCCTCAGTGCAACACTAACCCCATTGAAATACTGATCCTCAGTGCAACACTAGGCCCAGTGAAATACTGACCCCCAGTGCAACTAACCCCAGTGAAATACTGACCCACAGTGCAACACTAACCCAAGTGAAATACTGATCCTCAATGCAACACTAACCCCAGTGAAATTCTGACCGGCAGTGCAATACTAGCTCCAGTGAAATACTGACCCGTAGTGCAACACTGACACCAGTGAAATACTGACCTGCAGTGCAAAACAAACCCCGGTGAAATACTGACCCACAGTGCAACACTAACCCCAGTGAATTACTGACCCTCAGGGCAACGCTAACCCCAGTGAATTACTGACCCTCAGTGCAAAACTAAACCCAGTGAAATACTGACCCTGAGAGAAACACAAGCTCCAGTGAAATACTGACACTTAGTGCAGCACAAGTCCCAGTGAAATACTGAACCCCAGTTCAACACTAAGGCCAGTGAAATACTGACCCTCAGTGCAACACTATTCCCAGTGAAATACTGACCCTAAGGGCAACACTAGCTCCAGTGAAATACTGACCCCCAGTTCAACACTAACCCCAGTGAAATACTGACCCTCAGTGCAACACTAACCCCAGTGAAATACTGACCCTCAGGGCAACACTAACCCCAGTGAAATACTGACCCTCAGGGCAACACTAACCCCAGTGAAATACTGACCCTCAGTGCAAAACTAACCCCAGCGAAATACTGACCCTCAGTGCAACACTAGCCCTTGTGAAATACTGGCCTTCAGTTCAACACACGTCCCAGTGAAATACTGACCCTCAGTGCAACACTAACCCCAGTGAAATACTGACCCTCAGTGCAACACTAACCCCAGTGAAATACTGATGCTCAGTGCAACACTGAACCCAGTGAAATACTGACCCTCAGGGCAACACTGAACCCAGTGAAATACTGACCCTCAGTGCAACACTAACCCCAGTGAAATACTGATCCTCAGTGCAACACTAACCCCATTGAAATACTGACCCCCAGTGCAACTAACCCCAGTGAAATACTGACCCACAGTGCAACACTAACCCAAGTGAAATACTGATCCTCAATGCAACACTAACCCCAGTGAATTACTGACCCTCAGGGCAACGCTAACCCCAGTGAATTACTGACCCTCAGTGCAAAACTAAACCCAGTGAAATACTGACCCTGAGAGAAACACAAGCTCCAGTGAAATACTGACACTTAGTGCAGCACAAGTCCCAGTGAAATACTGAACCCCAGTTCAACACTAAGGCCAGTGAAATACTGACCCTCAGTGCAACACTATTCCCAGTGAAATACTGACCCTAAGGGCAACACTAGCTCCTGTGAAATACTGACCCTCAGTGCAACACTAACCCCAGTGAAATACTGACCCTCAGTGCAACACTAACCCCGGTGAAATACTGACCCACAGTGCAACACTAACCCCGGTGAAACACTGACCCTCAGTGCAACACTAACCCCAGTGAAATACTGACCCACAGTGCAACACTAACCCCAGTGAATTACTGACCCTCAGTGCAACACTAACCCCAGTGAAATACTGACCCTCAGGGCAACACTAACCCCAGTGAAATACTGACCCTCAGTGCAACACTAACCCCAGTGAAATACTGACCCTCAGTGCAACACTAACCCCGGTGAAATACTGACCCACAGTGCAACACTAACCCCGGTGAAATACTGACCCTCAGTGCAACACTAACCCCGGTGAAATACTGACCCTCAGGGCAACACTAACCCCGGTGAAATACTGACCCTCAGTGCACCACTAACCCCAGTGAAATACCGATGCTCAGTGCAACACAAGTTCCAGGGAAATACTGACCGTCAGTTCAACACTCACCTCAGTGAAATACTGACCCACAGTGCAACACTAACCCAAGTGAAATACTGATCCTCAATGCAACACTAACCCCAGTGAAATACTGACCCTCAGGGCAACGCTAACCCCAGTGAATTACTGACCCTCAGTGCAAAACTAAACCCAGTGAAATACTGACCCTGAGAGAAACACAAGCTCCAGTGAAATACTGACACTTAGTACAGCACAAGTCCCAGTGAAATACTGAACCCCAGTTCAACACTAAGGCCAGTGAAATACTGACTCTCAGTGCAACACTATTCCCAGTGAAATACTGACCCTAAGGGCAACACTAGCTCCAGCGAAATACTGACCCCCAGTTCAACACTAACCCCAGTGAAATACTGACCCTCAGTGCAACACTAACCCCAGTAAAATACTGACCCTCAGTGCAACACTAACCCCAGTGAAATACTGACCCTCAGTGCAACACTAACCCCGGTGAAATACTGACCCTCAGTGCACCACTAACCCCAGTGAAATACTGACCCTCAGTGCAACACAAGTTCCAGGGAAATACTGACCCTCAGTTCAACACTCACCTCAGTGAAATACTGACCCTCAGTTCAACACTAACCCTGGTGAAATACTGACCCTCAGTGCAACACTAACCCCAGTGAAATACTGACCCTCAGTGCAACCCTAACCCCAGTGAAATACTGACCTTCAGTGCAACACTAACCCCAGTGAAATACTGACCCTCAGTGCAACACTAACCCCAGTGAAATACTGACCCTCAGTGCAACCCTAACCCCAGTGAAATACTGACCTTCAGTGCAACAATAACCCCAGGGAAATACTGATGCTCAGTGCACCACTAACCCCAGTGAAATACTGACCCTCAGTGCAACACTTACCCCAGTGAAATAGGGCCTTCAGTTCAACACACGTCCCAGTGAAATACTGACCTTCAGTGCAACAATAACCCCAGTGAAATACTGACCCTCAGTTTAACACTCACCCCAGTGAAATACTGACCCTCAGTGCAACACTAGCTCCAGTGAAATACTGACCCTCAGTGTAACACTAACCCCAGTGAAATACTGACCCTCAGTGCAACACTAACCCCAGTGAAATACTGACCCTCAGTGCAACACTTACCCCAGTGAAATATTGACCCTCAGTGCAACACTTACCCCAGTGAAATATTGACCCTCAGTGCAACGCAAACCCCAGTGAAATACTGACCCTCAGTTCAACACTAGCTCCAGTGAAATACTGACTCTCAGGGCAATACAAGTCCCAGTGAAATACTGACCACAGTGAAATACAGACCTTCAGTGCAACACTAGCTCCAGTGAAATACAGACCCTCAGTGCAACACTAACCCCAGTGAAATACTGACCCTCAGTGCAAAACTAACCCCAGTGAAATACTGACCTTCAGTGCAACACTAGTTCCAGTGAAATACTGACCCACAGTGCAAAACTAACCCCAGTGAAATAGTGATCCTCAGTGCAACACTTGCCCTCGTGATGTATTGGTTCCAGTGCAATTCTGGTCCCAGGCCATCCAATATCTTCTTATTATTTACTCATGGGAAATGGCCATCGTTGGCTGCGCCCCGTATTTATTGCTCATCCCTAGTTGTCCCCTGAGAAGGTGCCTTCTTGAACTGCTGCGATCCATATGGTGTAGGGACACCCACACAGTACAGTTAGAGACGGAGTTCCTGGATTCTGACCCAGTGACACTGAAAGAATGGCGGATATATTTCCAAGTCAGGATGGGAGTGGCTCAGTGGGGAACCTGCAGGGAATGATGCGTTTGTTGCCCTTCTCCTCCTAGTTGATACGTTAGAAGATGCTGTCTGAGGATCTTTGGCGAATTTCTGGAGTGTCTCTTGTAAATGGTACACACTGCTGCTACTGAGCTTTGGTGGTAGAGGTAGTGGGTGTTTGTGGATGTGGTGCCAATCAAGTGAGAGCTGGGTGGTGTCGAGCTTCTTGAGTGCTGTTGGATTGCCCCCATCAAAGTGGGAAGCATTCCATGACAATTCTGGATTGAACGGCTGATTGCCAGGACAATGAGTAACAATACAGTATGTGAGTTTTGACCAGAATCCTGAGGACGAAGGAAGCAAGGCTTAATATTCCCACCCAGGGGACATGATTACCACTACACTACGGAAACAACATTGAAGCAGCCCTTTTGTGTAGACAATGAGAGTCTCTTTCTCTGTATCTTTCTCCCACTCTCTGTCCCTGTTCTCTCTGTGTATCACCCCCTCACCCCTCTCTGTCTTTTTTCTCTCTGTTTCTGTGTGTGTGTGTGTGTGTGTGCGCGCGCATCTGCCTCTCTGTTTTTGTGTGTGTATGTGTGTGTGCGAGAGAGAGAATTTAGCCAGCGGGGCGGTGCTGAGAGCTGCGTGTGAATACTGCAGGTTGTGAGTGTTTGCAGTGAGTGTGTGGGAGGGAGGTTAATTGCAGGTTCCCGAAGGAGGAGCCTGGATGAGTTTTAATGATGGTTTTAATTTCCGATTTCAAGCAGCAGCCCTTTTACATTTGAAACAAGAAAAAAAACCACTGGGGAAAATAGAGGAAACAAATTGACTACACCAAGGCAGCAGTGAGAGATAGTATGAGGCTTGGTTAGCCCAGTCGGTTGAGCATGAGTCTCAGAGTTATGTGTTCCAACCCCACATTGGGTGATGTGCTTCATTTTAAAAACACACACCTTTTTACCAACAGCTTACTCTCATTTGGACACTCTCCCTGATCGTTCACTAGTCTGAGTGAAGCAAGAGCCTCTGTTTTCTCTGCAGTCTGACTGAATGCAGCACTATATTGGGGCCAGCACTGCAGGTTCCACTGCTGGAGTACTGTGTGCAGTTTTGGTCTCCTTACTTGAGAAAGGATGTACTGGCACTGGAGGGGGTGCAGAGGAGGTTCACTGGGTTGATTCCGGAGTTGAGGGGGTTGGCTTATGAGTAGGTTGCGATAATTTTTCTTGGAATTCAGAAGAATGGTGGGGGGAGGGGGAGTGGGGGAGGGGGAATCTCACATAAACATACAAAATTATGAAGGGAATAGACAAGATAAATGTAGAGAGGTTGTTTCCACTGGCAGGTGAAACTAGGACAAGACGGTGTAGCCTCAAAATTAGCGGAAGCAGATTTAGGACTGAGTTGAAAAGGAGCTCCTTCACTCAGAGGGTTGTGAATCGATGGAATTCCTTGCCCAGTGAAGTAGTTGATGCTCCTTCAGTCAATGTTTTTTAAAGCTAAGATAGTTTTTTTTAATCAATAAAGGAATGAAGGGTTACAGCGAGAGGGTGGGTAAGTGGAGCTAAGGCCACAGAAAGATCAGCCACCATCTTATTGAATGGCAGAGCAGGCTCAAAGGGCCGGATGGCCTACTCCTGCTCCCATTTCCGATGTTGCTTTGTGCCTAAATTTACTTCAAATAAAAAAGAACATACTTAGGACTGAAATGCTACACTTCCAGCATTGCAAACGCATTAAGCATATCTATTAAATGAGGAATTCTTTCCAACTCACCACATGTTTCCCGTTTCGACTTGTCCAGGGACAGTTTAATTATTATTAAAGACCAAATCTCGTACTTTTCCCCTCTATTGCAATGTTTGCACTCCAGTCGATAAACAAACTCGAAATTGGCCACAATCAGCCTTCACATGTCGCCCCCTGACCTTTATTGGCTTGGTCAAAGGTCAAAGATTGTTCCAGATGGTCACAATTCACCAATTTACTCTCCCAGAGGATCCCTGCCCTCAACTGAAACACTGTACTGACATTAGCAATTAGGTTTAGTAATAAATGTGAATAGCAGCAGGGGTGGAGAAATGGAAGATAACTGAGTGGATCAATAACAGACAAAAAGCTAGGTTAATGGACCTGACAGATGATGACAGACAGTGAGTTATATCTCACAGCAGATATGCAATATTTCATTGAGGAAGATACTTCTGATTTGATCACTGTGCCGTTACCCTGATGATCTAAAGATTTTGGTCTCCGTCTTACTGAGCTCTGCCCTCTTGCAGCAGGACAGGCAATTTATCCAAATGGCTTAGGGTGAACCCAGATGCATGAGTATGAATGATTTTATTGGAGATACCAGTTGGTGTCAAAAATATTTGATTAGATTAGATTCCCTACAGTGTGGAAACAGGTCCTTCAGCCTAATAAGTCCACATGGACCCTCCGAAGACAATAGACAATAGACAATAGGTGCAGGAGTAGGCCATTCTGCCCTTCGAGCCTGCACCACCATTCAATATGATCATGGCTGATCATTCTTAATCAGTGTCCTGTTCCTGCCTTATCTCCATAACCCTTGATTCCACTATCTTTGAGAGCTCTAACCAACTCTTTCTTAAATGAATCGAGAGACTGGGCCTCCACTGCCCTCTGGGGCAGAGCATTCCACACAGCCACCACTCTCTGGGTGAAGAAGTTTCTCCTCATCTCTGTCCTAAATGGTCTACCCTGTATTTTTAAGCTGTGTCCTCTGGTTTGGCACTCACCCATCAGCGAAAATATGTTTCCTGCCTCCAGAGTGTCCAATCCTTTAATAATCTTATATGTCTCAATTAGATCCCCTCTCAGTCTTCTAAACTCAAGGGTATACAAGCCCACTCGCTCCAGTCTTTCAGAATAAGGTAGTCCCGCCATTCCAGGAATTGACCTCGTGAACCTACGCTGCACTCCCTCAACAGCCAGAATGTCTTTCCTCAAAATTGGAGACCAGAACTGCACACAGTACTCCAGGTGTGGTCTCTCCAGGGCCCTGTACAGCTGCAGAAGAACCTTTTCACTTCTATACTCAATCCCTCTTGTTATGAAGGCCAGCATGCTATTAGCCTTCTTCACTACCTGCTGTACCTGCATGCCTACCTTCATTGACTGGTATACAAGAACACCCAGATCTCTCTGTACTGCCCCTTTACCTAAATTGATTCCATTTAGGTATTAATCTGCCTTCCTGTTCCTGCCATCAAAGTGGATAACCATACATTTATCCACATTAAACTGCATCTGCCATGCATTTGACCATTCACCTAACCGGTCCAGGTCACCCTGTAATCTCCTAACATCCTCCTCACATTTCACCCTGCCACCCAGCAGCTTAGTATCATCAGCAAATTTGCTAATGTTATTGCTCATACCATCTTCCATATCATTAACATATATTGTAAAAAGCTGCAGTCCCAGTACTGATCCCTGTGGTACCCCACTGGTCACTGCCTGCCTTTCCGAAATGGAGCCGAAATGTTTCCTATCAGCCAACCAACTTTCAATCCAAGTTAGTACTTTGCCCCTAATACCATGCCCCTTAATTTTGCTGACTAACCTCCTATGTGGGACTTTATCAAAAGCTTTCTGAAAGTCCAGGAACACTACATCTACTGGATCTCCCTCACCCATCTGCAGAGTTACATCCTCAAAACCTGCCCAGACCCATTCCCCTGCCATATATTTACCCCTGACTAATGCGCCCAATACTATGGGCAATTTAGCATGGCCAATTCACCTGACCAGCATATCTTTTGGATTGTGGGAGGAAACCGGAGCACCTGGAGGAAACACACCCAGACACAGGGAGGTTGTGCAAACTCCACACAGACAGTTGCCCGAGGTGGGATTTGCTGCATAATTCAGTACAAAGTGATCTCATCTTTACATCACAGGAAATAACACGAGTATCACGAATGACAGGGGCATGTCACCAGACTAGCATGCAATGTAACATCCTGGAGACATATTATGTCAAATAGTTTGGCAAAGCATAGACAGATAGATATACATTTACAGAGATAGACAGACAGATAGATAGGTAGATTGATAGGCAGCAGACAGACAGGCAGGCAGGTAGACAGATCAAAAGAGGTGAGGGACATTGGGGTTAGAATGTTGTGGGAACAATTTCAGCTCAAGGAAGAGAGTTTCTGCTACCCAGACAGACTGTGCTGCTTCAGCTTAGCCACTTTCTCTTTCATGATATCGCCGTGCTAAGAAACTGTTTGTTCATTTTTCTTCAATCTGTGTTTTGTGATCTCTGCTGTATTGGGCTAATTTCTCCGACAAATGTTTGGGTGGCTGTTTTGGACCAGCATAAATTGAAAATGCTAAATGGCCATTTTCTGTGCTGTTGACTTCTGTCATTCAAAGAGTGATAGATAAATGAACCAGAATTGGAGGGGTGCAGAAATCAAGGATTGGTGGGAGATGGAGGCAGACATAGGGGGTGTAGGAGCTGGAGGAGGTTACAGAGATAGGGAGGGGTGTAGAGGCTGGAGACAGTGACAGAGATAGGGAGGGATGTAGAGGCTGGAGACGGTGACAGAGATAGGGAGGGGTGTTGAGGCTGGAGACAGTGACAGAGATAGGGAGAGATGTCAGGGCTGGAGGACATGACAGAGATAGGGAGGGATGTAGGGGCTGGATGAGGTTACAATGATAGGGAGAGTTGTAGTGGCTGGAGAAGGTGACAGAGGTAGGGAAGGGTGTAGGGGCTGCAGGGGATTACAGAGATAGGGAGGGGTGTCATGGCTGGAGGACATGACAGAGATAGGGAGGGCTATAGGGGCTGGATGAGGTTATAATGATAGGGAGGACTGTAGGGGCTGGAGAAGGTGACAGAGGCAGGGAGGGGTGTAGAGGCTGGAGGAGGTTACAGAGATAGAGGTGTGTAGGCCCTGAAGGAAATTACAGAGATAGGGAGGAATGTAGGGGCTGGAGGAGGTGACAGAGGTAGGCAGAATTGTGCGTAAGTTCTCTGTCTCTCTCTGTATGTGTGTGTATCTCTCGCTCGGTATCTGTCTGTGCGTGTATGTGTGCGTCTGAGACGAACTGGTACCAGGGGCGGTGCTGAGAGCTGGATGTGAAAGCTGCAGGTTGTGAGTGGTTGCAATGAGAGTGTGGGAGGGGGGTGACGGCAGGTTCCCCCGACAGCAGCAGCAGGAGGAGGAGCCTGGATGAGTTTTGTCCAATCCAAGCTGTGGGTTGTAAGTTATGTTGGTTTTAATTTCCGATTCCCAGCAGCAGTAGCTGCAATTTTACATTTAAAGCAGAGGAAGAAGAAATCACTGATTTGGAACAAAATAACGAAACAAATTGATAACAACAAGGGATAAGGCAGTAGCTGTAACATAATGTGAAGCCCGGCTAGCTCAGTCGGTAGAGCATGAGACTCTTAATCTCAGGGTCGTGGGTTCGAGCCCCACGTTGGGCGAAACGCTTATTTTCTTTTAGAAAGACGCACCTTCTTAACAACAGCGCGCACCAATTTGGTCACTCTCCCTGATCGTTAACTGCTGAGTGAACCAAGGGGCTCCATTTTCCCTGCAGTCTAACAGAGTGCAAAGTTAAACGTCACACCACACGAGGTCAAAGTCAAACAGGTTTATTTGGAAGTACTGAACGAAAAGTTTTGAAGGGATGCTGCATTCATGACTTTAAAATAAGATATGACTCTCAGAAGCGGGATTCGAACCCTCGGGAGACTGCAACCTGAACGCAGCGCCTTAGACCGCTCGGCCCTCTTGGCGTACAGTACCCCCCAGCCTTTACAGAGCTCAATCCAGCCAACATGTCTTCATACATGGGAAAGGTGGGCACTGTAGATGCTGGAAATTAGAGTGGTGCTGGAAAAGCTCAGCAGGTCAGGCAGCGTCCGAGGAGCAGGAATAATCGACGTTTCGGGCAAAAGCCTTTCATCTGTTCACATTTTTCTATCAAGTTTTCTCTCTCTCTCATGCATTTTACAATTAATTTTTTTTTTGGTCCGTGTATGTCCTTAGGAAACCACCGTCTCTTCCAACAAATCTCGCGGCAGGGGCCCTGGAGGCTTGAACAAAGTGTCTTTCCCATCCAGGGCACTCTGGGGGGGGGGGCCCTGCTCACTAACACAGTCCTCTATCCCACCCCTTGACACAGACACAAAAAGGGGGGTTTTCACTCACTCACTCAGCGCTGCCTTTCCACACCTCCCACTGACTCATGTTGCTGTCCATTCCAATTTATCCAACCCTTTCGCGAGAACCCCACCCTCCCCTCCGTTAGCACAGATTAAACGGGCGGAATGGTCTCATCTATAAATACAAGGAGCTCCCCTCCCAATGGGGAGTGCAAAGACCTCATTTGGAGGAGGGTCGGGATCAATGAGTTGATTCTATTACAGCATTGCCTGCACCCCGGGCTTGAACGGGAGATTTCCAACATTTTTTTAAAAACCCGATATGATGGCTGGGGAAATCAGTGGGACTGCATCACGACAGCAACTGACAAGGTAGCACCCAGCATCATCTCTGGTTGGCTCAGTTGGTGACAATGTGAGAGAGCCATGATCTCAGGGATGTGGCTCCAAGGCCCATGTTGGGTGACTGACGTCTTTTGAAACACACACCCTCTTTCCAACAGCTCTCTGACTCACTCTGCAATCCCCCCCTGACCTCTCACTGACCCTATCCCCACATCTCCTGCTCTCAGGAATCAGTTCTCAGCTTCCCGTGAGAGGTCATCCACAGCCCTTCTCTCCTTTGACACCTTGCACTGTCCCAGTTCTGGATGGAACAGTCGGGACGAAACGGAATGAGGTGGGAGAGTTTGGGTCAGTCCCCTGAGTGAGGAGAAAGATTATTAAAAATGCAGCATAATGTTCCCACCCAGGATCGAACTGGGGACCTTTCGCGTGTGAGGCGAACGTGATAACCACTACACTATGGAAACTTCACTGCAATGCATGCTTTGTACATGTTCCTTCTTGCCTGGGCCACCCCCTCATTCACTCTGAACGGATGTAATCTCTGGAAAGTAGCTGTAACATTCCTCTTGACTTCATTTGTGAAAGAGGCAGACTTTTCTCTTTTGAGTTATCACAGGCAGATACATATAACATTTCACTTCCTCCCAGCTGCTTTGACAAGTGCATTTGTCCTCCATACCCAGTGAGGTCTGTGCTGTGTCGTCAAGTGGCGTTCTTGATAAGGGATAGCATTACAGCTGTGCTGAGGGAGGATATCCCTGGAACTACATCCAGGGAAGTTATTTGGGTGGAACTGAGAAATAAGAAAGGGATGATCACCTTGGTGGGATTGTATTATAGACCCCCAAATCGTCAGAGGGAAATTGAGAAACAAACTTGTAAGCAGATCTTAGCTATCTTTAAGAATAATAGGGTGGTTAATGTAGGGGTTATTAACTTTCCAAACATAGTTAAAAATCACACAACACCAGGTTATAGTCCAACAGGTTTAATTGGAAGCACACTAGCTTTCGGAGCGACGCTCCTTCATCAGGTGATTGTCGCTCCGAAAGCTAGTGTGCTTCCAATTAAACCTGTTGGACTATAACCTGGTGTTGTGTGATTTTTAACTTTGTACACCCCAGTTCAACACTGGCATCTCCCAATCATTTCCAAACATAGACTGCGACTGCCATAGTGTTAAAAGTTTAGATGGAGAGGAATTTGTTAAGTGTGTACAAGGAAATTTTCTGATTCAATATGTGGATGTACCGACTAGAGAAGGTGCAAAACCTGACCTACTCTTGGGAAATGAGGTGTCAGTGGGGGAGCACTTTGGGGCCAGCGACCATAATTCTATTAGATTTAAAATAGTGATGGAAAAGGATAGACCAGATCTAAAAGTTTTCAGAATGAAAATCCAGAGAAAGTATATTCTGTTTGGGTGAAAGGAAAGGCTGGGAGGTATAGGGAATGCTGGGATGACTAAAGAAGGTGAGGGTTTGGTTAAGAAAAAGAAGGAAGCATATGTCAGGTATAGACAGGATAGATCGAGTGAATCTTTAGAGGAGTATAAAGGAAGTAGGAGTACACTTAAGAGGGAAATCCGGAGGGCAAAAAAGGGGTATGAGATTGCTTTAGCAAATAGAATTAAGGAGAATCCAAAGGGATTTTACAAATACACTTATCCAGCCAACATTTCTTCATACGTGGCAAAAGTGGGTACTGTAGATGCTGGAGAATAGAGTGGTGCTGGAAAAGCACTGCTGGTCAGACAGCATCCAAGGAGCAGGAAGAAATCGACGTTTCAGGTATCTATTCACGCATGTCTATCAAATTTTCTCTCTCTCATGCATTTTAAAGCCTGTTCCTTTGTCAGCCCCGGGGCACAAGATTCTCAAACAATTATTTTTTGCCTCTGTGTGCCCTTTGGAAACCGCCGTCTCTTCCATCAAATCTCGCGGCAGCGGCCCTGGAGGCTTGAACAAAGTGCCTTTCCCATCCAGGACACTCTGGGGACCCCTGCTCACTCACACTGTCCTCTACCCCACCCCTCGACACACACACAGACGGGGTTTCTCACTCAGCACTGCCTTTACACACCTCCCAATGGCTTATGTTGCTGTCCATTCCCACACATCCAACCCTTTCAGCAAGAACCCTCCCCCCGCCTCCGTTAGCACAGATTAAACGGGCGGAATGGTCTCATCTATAAATACAAGGAGCTCCCCTCCCAATGGGGAGTGCAAAGACCTCATTTGGAGGAGGGTCGGGATCAATGAGTTGATTCTATTACAGCATTGCCTGCACCCCGGGCTTGAACGGGAGATTTCCAACATTTTTTTAAAAACCCGATATGATGGCTGGGGAAATCAGTGGGACTGCATCACGACAGCAACTGACAAGGTAGCACCCAGCATCATCTCTGGTTGGCTCAGTTGGTGACAATGTGAGAGAGCCATGATCTCAGTGATGTGGCTCCAAGGCCCATGTTGGGTGACTGACGTCTTTTGAAACACACACCCTCTTTCCAACAGCTCTCTGTCCCACTCTGCAATCTCCACTGACCTCTCACTGACCTGATCCCCACATCTCCTGCTCTCAGGAATCAGTTCTCAGCTTCCCGTGAGAGGTCATCCACAGCTCTTCTCTCCTTTGACACCTTGCACTGTCCCAGTTCTGGATGGGACACTCCGGGACGAAACGGAATGAGGTGGGAGAGTTTGGGTCAGTTCCCTGAGTGAGGAGAAAGATATTAAAAATGCAGCATAATGTTCCCACCCAGGATCGAACTGGGGACCTTTCGCGTGTGAGGCGAACGTGATAACCACTACACTATGGAAACTTCACTGCAATGCATGCTTTGTACATGTTCCTTCTTGCCTGGGGCACCCCCTAATTCAGCTGTAACATCCCTTTTGATTTTAGTTGTGAAAGAGGCAGACTTTTCTCTTTTGAGTCATCACAGGCAGATACATACAGCATTTCATTTCCTCCTAGCTACTTTGACAAGCGCATTTGTCCTCCATACCCAGTGAGGTCTGTGCTGTGCCGTCAAGTGGCGTTCTTGATAAGGGATAGCATTACAGCTTGTGCTGAGGGAGGATATCCCTGGAACTACATCAAGAGAAGTTATTTGAGTGGGACTGAGAAATAAGAAAGGAATGATCACCTTAGTGGGATTGTATTATAGACCCCCAAATCGTCAGAGGGAAATTGAGAAACAAACTTGTAAGCAGATCTTAGCTATCTGTAAGAATAATAGGGTGGTTAATGTAGGGGTTATTAACTTTCCAAACATAGACTGCAACTGCCATAGTGTTAAAAGTTTAGAATGGAGAGGAATTTGTTAAGTGTGTACAAGAAAAATTTCTGATTCAATATGTGGATGTACCTACTAGAGAAGGTGCAAAACCTGACCTACTCTTGGGAAGTAAGGCAGGGTAGATGACTGAGGTGTCAGTGGGGGAGCACTTTGGGGCCAGCGACCATAATTCTATTAGATTTAAAATAGTGATGGAAAAGGATAGATCAGATATAAAAGTAGAAGTTCTAAATTGGAGAAAGGCCAATTTTGATGGTATTAGGCAAGAACTTTCGAAAGCTGATTGGGGGCAGATGTTCGCAGGTAAAGGGACAGCTGGAAAATGGGAGGCTTTCAGAAATGTGATAATGAGAATCCAGAGAAAGTATATTCCTGTCAGGGTGAAAGGAAAGGCTAGTAGATATAGGGAATGCTGGATGATGAAAAAAATTGAGGGTTTAGTTAAGAAAAAGAAGAAAGCATATGTAAGGTATAGACAGGATAGATTGAGTGAATCTTTAGAAGAGTATAAAGGCAGTAGGAGTATACTTAAGAGGGAAATCAGGAGGGCAAAAAGGGGACATGAGGTAGCTTTGGCAAATAGAATTAAGGCAAATCCAAAGGGTTTTTACAAATACATTAAGGACAAAAGGGTAACGAGGGAGAGAATAGGGCCCCTCAAAGATCAGCAAGGTGGCCTTTGTGTGGAGCCACAGAAAATGGGGGAGATACTAAATGAGTATTTTTGCATCAGTATTTACAGTGGAGAAGGATATGGAAGATATAGACTGTAGGGAAATAGATGGTGCCATCTTGCAAAATGTCCAGATTACAGAGGAGGAAGTGTTGGATGTCTTGGAATGCATAAAGGTGGATAAGTCCCCAGGACCTGATCAGGTGTACCCTTGAACTCTGTCGGAAGCTAGAGAAGTAATTGCTGGGCCTCTTGCTGAGATATTTGTATCATTGATAGTCACAGTTGAGGTGCCAAAAGATTGGAGGTTGGCTAGCATTGTGCTACTGTTTAAGAAGGGTGGTAAGGACAAGCCAGGGAACTATGGACCAGTGAGCCTGATGTCAGTGGTGGGCAAGTTGTTGGAGGGAATCCTGAGGGACAGGATGTACATATATTTGGAAAGACAAGGACGGATTAGGGATAGTCAACATGGCTTTGTGCATGGGAAATCATGTCTCACAAACTTGATTGAGTTGTTTGAAAAAGTAACAAAGTGTATTGATGAGGGCAGAGCAACAGATGTGATCTATATGGACTTCATTAAGGCATTTGACAAGGTTCCCCATGGGAGATTGATTAGCAAGGTTAGATCTCATGGGATACAGAACTGGCTCAGAGATAGAAAACAGAGGGTGATGGTGGAGGGTTGTTTTTCAGACTGGAGGCCTGTGAACAGTGGAGTGCCACAAGGATCGGTGCTGGTCCTCTACTTTTTGTCATTTACATAAATGATTTGGATGTGAGCATAAGAGGTACAATTAGTAAGTTTGCAGATGACACCAAAATTGGAGGTGTAGTGGACAGCAAAGAGGGTTACCTTCGATTACAACAGATCTTGTCCAGATGGGCCAATGGGCTGAGAAGTGGCAGATGGAGTTTAATTTAGATAAATGCAAGGTGCTGCATTTTGGGAAAGCAAATCAAGGTATCCACTTAATGGTAAGGTCCTTGGGAGTGTTGCTGAACAAAGAGACCTTAGAGTGCAAGTTCATAGCTCCTTGAAAGTGGAGTTGCAGGTAGTTAGGATAGTGAATAAGGCGTTTGGTATGCTTTCCTTTATTGGTCAGAGTATTGAGTACAGGAGTTGGGAGGTCATGTTGCAGTTATGCAGGTCATTGATTAAGCCACTGTTGGAATATTGCATGCAATTCTGGTCTCCTTCCTATTGGAAAGATGTTGTGAAACTTGAAAGGGTTCAGAAAAGATTTACAAGAATGTTGCCAGGGTTGGAGTATTTGACCTGTAGGAACAGGCTGGGGCTGTTTTTCCCAGAGCGTCGGAGACTGAGGGGTGATCTTATAGAGGCTTACAAAATTATGAGGAGCATGGACAGGGTAAATAAACAAAGTCTTCTCCCTGGGACTGGTGCAACTTTTTCACCTAAAGGATGGTACGTGTATGGAATGAGCTGCCAGATGAAGTGGTGGAGGCTGGTACAATTACAACATTTAACTGGTATTTGGATGGGTATATCGTTATTTGGATGGGTATATGAAAAGAAGGGTTTGGAGGGATATGGGCTGGGTGCTGGCAGGTGGGACTAGATTGGGTTGGGATATCTGGTTGCCATGGACAAGTTGGACAGAAGGGTCTGTTTCCATGCTGTACATCTCTTTGACTGTAAGTAGCAGAAAGACATTTCACACATAGAAACAGCAGGTTGAGCTGCTGCATGTATTCATGGTTTGTCAGTGCAGTGTGTTTGATTGGAGCAGTGCCTTCACAAGATAGGGCTGTGTTTGGGCGGGTTCACAGGCTGTAACAGACTGAGATCTGGTCAATCATTTTTTATTCAGAGAAAAGTTCATGTTTGACTTGGGATTTGTACCCAGGCTCCCAGACAGGGCAGCAGAGAGTCAGATATCCGCAAGTTCACTGAGAGTGGACTCCTGGATGGCACATGTGGATACCTGACCTTACAAGGGGATGGATGAGGTTGATGATAGTTCATGGGATGGGGCGTCGCCTGGTGAGGCCAGAGGGTGTTACCCATCCCTAATTGTCCCTTGAACTGAGTGGCTTGCTGGTGCAGAGTCGATGACAAGGAACCCAGCAGGGGAGTGAAGGTTTGTAAGGTCCGGTGCCATCTCATTGCATGGCGCTGCAGTGTCGATGGGCTGAATGGTCACTTCTCTTGTATCTTATTCCTAGAGTTACACACAAGCCAGACTTTATAACAACAGCAAACTTCACTTCCCTCAGAGTGTGCCTGGTGCAGTTTTACAGTGAGTAATAACTGTTGTCACAGTCACCGTTACCAATCCCAGCTTTCAATTGGGATTCATTGTCTTAAAATCCCATTTTGAGTGCAATGATGGGATTTGAACCAATGCCTTACATTATCAGTCTGGTCCCACTGGATGAGCCAGTGCAGTGATGTTACCATTCCAGCACTTTGTGCCCATTGGGGCAACATAGGAATTGAGATGTAATTGTAATAGAGTCATCGAGTCAAAGGGCACAGAAACAGACCCCTCAGTCCAACCAGTCCATGTCGAACATTATCCCAAACTAAATTAGTCCCACCTACCTGCTCCTGACCCATATCCCTCCAAACCTTTCCTGTTTATGCTCTTATCCAAATGTCTTTTAAATATTGTAACTGTGCCTGCATCCACCTCTTCCTCAGGAAATTCATTCCACGTGTGAACCACCCTTTGTGTAAAAAAGTTTGCCCCTCATGTCTTTTTAAAATCTCTGCTCTCACATTCTGCCCCCAGTCTTGAAATCCCCCATCTTAGGGAAAAAACACCAACCACTATCCTTATCTAGACCCCTCATGAAATTTTAAACCTCGATAGGGTCACCTCTCAACCTCCAGTGAAAAAGGTTCCAGCCTATCCAGCCTTTCTTTCTAACTCAAACCTTCCATCCTGATAAATCTCTGCTGAACCCTCTCCAGCTTAATGACACCATTCCTTTCACTTGGTACTACAACTGGACGCTGTATTCCAGAAAATGTCATGATTTGGAGATGCCAGTGTTGAACTGGGGTATACAAAGTTAAAAATCATACAACACCAGGTTATAGTCCAACAGGTTTATTTGGAGGCTTGAGCTTTTGGAGCGCCTTTTCTTCATCAACTGCGCTCCGAAAGCTAGTGCTTCCAAATAAACCTGTTGATCTATAACCTGGTGTTGTGTGAGTTTAAGCTTACTCCAGAAGAAGCCTCACCAATGTCCTGTACAATCTCAACCTGACTTCTCAACACCTATGTTGAGAGTGTGGTACTGGAAAAGCACAGCAGGTCAGGCAGCATCCAAAGAGCAGGAGACTCGATGTTTTGGACTAAGGGCTTATGCACGAAACATCGATTCTCTTGTTCCTCGGATGCTGCCTGACCTGCTGTGCTTTTCCAGCACCACATTCTCAACTCGGATCTTCAGCATCTGCAGTCCTCACTTTCTCCTTCTCAACACCTATACTCAAAGGACTGAGCAATGAAGGCAAACGGGCTCAAGGCGTTTTTCATCACCCTGTCTACATGGGACGTAAGCTTCAAGAAGTTATGTACTTGAACCCCTAGGTCCATCTGTTCTACAGCATCATTATAAGTTGGTGTATAAGTTTCACAGCAGAGTCCAGTAATTCATTAGCTCTCAGGTCATCGATTTTTTGTCAGCTTACCAAGTCGTCCTGATTTCATGCAATCACTGAAGGTGCTGGATTCTGGGTGATCCTCACTTCTCCAGGCTCTTTGTGGAATTGAGGTCCTGCATTCCTGAGCCCATTGCCATTCACTATCCCTGAATCCACTTCCTCTCCTCAGTCCCTTTCCTTAAAGTGTGGAGCCCAACTCTGGGACTGAGGCATCCAGCCAGGCTCTTAATTGCAGGAATTCTGAGTTTCTCAATCAGCTCTTTCCCGATTAATGACCATAAGATGTAGGAGTAGGCCATTCAGGCAATCCAATCTGCTCTGCCCCACAATGAGATCATGGCTGATCTGATCACCCTCAACTCCACTTTCTTGCTATTATGGCCTAAGTTACCAGAAGCTAACTTTAACTTATTAAACAATCTCAAGGACACTGAAACAACTATTTTCAACTTTATTGCATGGAGCAACCCTGTCAAATTAGGAAGTGAAACTGCATCAACCAATTCTCAGGGCTCGTTCCCGGATTGAGGATTTAAAGTTCAGATGAGACTGCAAAAAGCAGAAGAGGTTTTCTTAAACAGGCTGGAAGTTTGCAATGAATAGGTCCTGAAGCATCCAGAATTGCCCCAAACCTTTGATCATTTTATAGCGTTTCTGTAACGATATTCTGTGCTAGCAAGACTTATTTTAATCTGATCGGCATCGCAACTGAATCATAAAAGGTTATTAAAATGGCTGCCCTGGGCATGAGCCAGGCATTTCACTGAACTCACATGATTTTCTGTCAATGTACGCAATCCCCCCTTTCTCCTCTCTCTCTCTCTCCTTCAGTTACTCTCTCCCCCTCCTCCCTCTCTGTACCTTCTCCCTAACCCCTGCCTCCCCCTCACTTCATTTTCACCCTGCACCTCTGCTTTCCTCTTTCCCCTCCCCTTCCCTGCTCCTCTCCCCCTTTGTACCCCTTCCCCATCTCTTCCATACCCCGTCCTCCCCACTACTCCCCCTCCTACTCCCCCACCACTTCCCCCTCCCCCCACTCTCCACCCCTCCCCCTCTTCTCTGTACCCCCTGTCCTCCCACCACTCTTCCTCCACTTCCCCCTCCCCAATCACTCCCCCCCCGCTCTCCCCTCTCCTCTATACCCCCTTCCCTCCCACTTTCTCCCTTTCCTCCCCCTTCCACCATCCCACTCCCTTCCCTCCTCTCAACCCCTCCCTCTCTCACTTCCCTCTCCCCTTTGCCTCCTGATGCCCCCATCCCCCTCCCTATCCCCGTCTCCTCTTGCCCCTCCCTGCTCTCCATTTCCCTCACCCTCCACTTCTCCCTGCCCCCTACACCCTGCCATCCCCTTCCCATCCCTCTTCCCTGTCCCCGTCCCCACTCCCCCCGCCTCTTACCCCACCATACGCTTTCCCCTGCCACCTCCATTCCCCTCCCCCTCCCACACCCCTTCCATCCTCTTCCCTTCTCCCTTCCCACTATTCCCTCCCTTTCCGCCTCTGCTCTCCCCCTTTTCTACCACCCCCTCCCCTCATCTTTCACGCCCTCTCCTTGGCTCCCCTTCCCTCTTCCCACTCCTCCCATAGCCACACCACTTTCCACCCTTCTCTCTTCCCTCTTCCCCCTTACCTTCTTCCTTCTCTCCCTCTTCCCCCACGTCCCCCTCACCTTCTTCCCCCAATTTCCCTCAGCCTCTTTTCCCCTTCCCCTCCCCATCTTTCTCTCCCCGTCCCCTCTCCCCCTCCCTCCCCATTTCCCCCCTCCCCCACTTCAATCCCCCTCTCCCTCCCACTCTCACCCTTCCCTCCCCATCCCCCCCATCGCCTCCCTCACCCCTCCCCACTCCCCTTGCCCTTCCCCTCCCCTCACCCCTACTTCCCTCACCTCTCCCACTACCCGCTCGCCCCTCCTAATTCTCCCCTCACACTAACCCACTCCACCCCTACCCTCCCCATCTCCCCCCCTGCACACTACCCATTTCCTCTCCCTTGCCCTCTCCCCACCCCCCACTAATCTCCCCTTTCCATCCACTACCCTCTTCCCATTCTCCCTAACCACCCGCCCCCTTCCCTCTCTTCCCCCCCACTTCCCTTCTCCTCTCCCCCCCCCCCCTTCCCTTCTCCTCTCCCCCTCCTCGTCTCTCTCCACTCCCGTCACTCTGCCTCTCCCCCCACCCCCACCCCCCGCCCTTCCTGTCTCTCTCTCTCTCTCTCTCTTTCACCGTCTCCGCACACAGACACATTGTTGATGTATGTGTTCCGCAATTCACACAGGAAGTTGTGCAACAAGAAGTGGGCCGGTCGGACGGTAAGTGACAGAAATCATCTGAACTCTAGTGAAGCAAGAGAACTCTGGTGTTTTAGCTTTCTCCTGGTCGCTCGGAGAAAGCTAAAACACATTGCCCGTCAATATTCAGAGCTGGCTCTGGGAGGTCGACTGCAGGGAGAGATCACCCCTTTGAGCAGAAGGACGGGAGGAACTGACTGAGAAGCTGAAGGACCGTGCACCGACAGAGAGTGAGCCGATCTGGGACCCCACTGAAGCAAGGGATCAGCACATTGGTTGGGTTTGACATTAAGGTAATCTCATCCATCTCTCTCCCTGACGCGCTAGAGTGAATTTGTGGTTGGGGAGGGGTGGAAGGGCGCAACAATAGAGATGGCCATTCGCTCCCCCCCCCCTTCCCAACTACCTCTTTGGCTCAAGTCGAGAACCATAGACCACTCTTGGCCATGTGGACAGGAAGGGGCGCAGGGGCTGAAAGTCAGGGTCAGTAGATGTGAGGCTGGAAGAGCACAGCAGGTCAGACAGCATCCAAGGAACAGGAAGATCAACGTTTCGGTCAACAGGAAGGTCCAAAAGCTTTCATCAGGGCTGGGGAGGGGGAGCCCAGAAGTCTATAGAAGGAGGGGATTTGTCCTGGGGGTAAGGTAGATGGGATGATGGTAGGTGGAAGCAGTGGGAAGGGTGGACAGCTGAGCAGGATAGGTTAGGTCAGGTCAGGGAGGCAAGGAAGAGGGGGAAGGCTAGACATGGAATTAGGCTGCGGGGGAGGGTGGGGGAATTTTGAAGCTGCTGAAGTCAATGCTGAGGCCACTGAACTTATGCCCGAAACGGTGGTTCCCCTGCTCCTCAGACGCTGTCTGACCGGCTGTGCTTTTTCCAGCATCACGCTTTTTGAGACCTTGCTCAGCAGACCATGGGATGGACATGGCACCGGAGAGGAAGAGGAGGGGGAATTAAGGCAGATGGTAACCAGAAGGTCAGGTTGGTTGGTGCAAACGGAGTGCAGATGCTCAGCGAGTCTGCGTTTGGTCTCCCCCTAATACAGGCTGAAGGGGACTCTCAATCCTTATTGTCGTTGTGGGCGGAGGGGGAGGAGGGTGTGGGGCAAGAGTGCAGGAGATCTGAGGATGAGGCCATCCTCAATTACTGAGGAAGGGAAACTGTGGTCCCTAAAGTAGGATGATGTCTGGGATGTCCTGGAGTGGAATGCCTCATCCAGATGGGGCAGAGGAATTGGGAATATGGGCTCCCATTTTGCAGGCAGGTGGATGAGTGGAGGTGGATTCGAGATAGTTGTGGGGAAGGTTCAGAGGGATATGGGCCAAACGCTGCCAACTGGGACTAGATTGATTGAGGATATTTGACCGAGTTGGACTGAAGGGTCAGTATTCGGGCTGTAGGACTCTATGAGAGGGGAAGGGGACAGGTGAACAAACGAAGGGTGAAGCAAGAGGAGACGTTACCACCCAGCGAGTGTTTAGGGTCTGACGGGCAATGAGGTGGGGGTGTGTGGAGCAGGTTCAACTGAAGAGGGGACAATGGTTGTTAGGGTAGGAGGGGTGTGCAGGGGGAAATGGAGGCTGGCACAGAGAGTTATGCAGCATGGCACTTTCGGAATGGGCTGAACGGCTAACTGAAAGCTAACCTGCTGATTGGTTGACATCTAGATCATGGCGACGCAAGAGCTGGCACCACCACCAGAAGGCACAATGCAGGGCACCGCCACCCTCCACCGGCAGCTGGATCCCAATGAGCTCCAGTCCATCATGCCCTTGCTGAACTTCAACATGGCAGAGTTTGTGGCACAGGTGGAGGAGGAAGACGCAGCCTTTTGTCGGCAGAGGGTGAGGGGCTACAATGCTCGGATGAGGAGCGAACTGAGGAGGCTGAAGAGCTTCGAGAGCTACCCGTCGTTCTCCACCTGGAGTCCCGAGGAGATGGCGGACGCGGGTTTCTACTATACGGGCACCAAGACCTACATGCAGTGTTTCTGCTGCGGGGGAGTCCTCTCCAGCACCAGCCTCACCAAGACCCCGTGGTCGGAACACAGGCAGTTCGAGCCCGACTGTGGCTTAGTCAAGGCACTGGACGTTGGTGATGTCCCCAAGTATGCCTTGCGGGTCCAGCCACCCAGCAAGATCCTGCAGAGCCAACGGCAGCAGCTAGTGGAAGAGAGGAGCCGGCTGGAGAGCTTCGGGAGCTGGCCTTTTTACGCACCAACAGAGCCCGCTCTGTTGGCGGGAGCTGGGTTTTTCTACACAGGTGACCACTGGTGGGATAGAAACGTACGGGAATTGGCCGTTAGAATCACACACCCCTCTCCGGCTGTGTAGGCATCACTGGCTGGCCTGACATTGTCAGTCCCTAATTGCCCTTTGTGAAGCTGAAGGGGGGGGTTGGTGCAACACTTTCTTGAACCCAGTTGAGTGACTCCATTGGGCCATTTCAGAGAGTGGCTGATTAGGGGCCAATTGCTGAGATTCTCAGGGTCACATGTAGGCCCCAAACAGGCAAGGGGAAGTGACAGCCCGCTGCTATCGTTGCTGGACTGTCCATCCAGAAACTGCGGTTATCTCTTGGGGACCCAGGTTTGATTCCCACCTTGGTGGGATTTGAACTTGATGTTAAAAATCTGGGATTAAAAACCGAAAGATGACCATGGGACCATTATTGGAAAATACCCTTCATGCCTTGAGGGAAAGAAACTACCATCCTTATCCGGTCTGGTCTACAGGTAACTCCAGACCCACAGCCCAATGTGGTTGACTCTAAACTGCCCTTCTAGGCAATAAATGTTTGACCTGCTGTTCAACAAATTAAAATTCCCTTGCCCTTTTTGGTGAATCAGTTGGGGTTTTTAATGTCACTCCAGCTCGGGACGTCCCCAGCCGCAGTCCAGACTGAGAAGCAGACAGTGTCCCCCACCCATGGAGAAGGGGAGGAGGTGGGGAGGGCTAAGCATTTTATAGTGGGAGCTTTCGGAAGAGGTGGCAGAGGGATGGGGACTCGCGGGATTGTGGGAGAGTTCAGGGAAGACAATCTGGGAGGGCCAAAGCGAGGGGTCAGTACGATATCGATTTCAAGTGCACAGGCCATGACTACTCCTTATCTCCCCTCACACGACAGGCAGCAAGGACCAAGTGCAGTGTTTCTCCTGTGATGGCAGCCTTGCCAACTGGGAGGAAGGAGATGACCCATGGCAGGAACACGCCAAGTGGTTCCCGCAGTAAGTGGACTCTTCATTTCCTCTCGGATCCTCTGCGTTTTTCCGGAGCACACACTTCCATTAGAGCGAGGCACTATCCCAATGGAGACCTGAGCGTGAAGGCTCCTCGTTCCACAGGAAGAGGCGGTGACCTCTCGAACCACACCCGATGCCAGGCACAGCAGATATTGGCCACAGATTTGGTGAACATCAGGCCAACAGCTTCATGCACTGCCCAGGCATGGGGTGTCAACACCGTGGGTCCCTTGGACATGAGGGAGTGAGGGTTCTGTGTGTTCCCTGGACATGGGACTGTGAGGGTTGCGTGTGTTTCTTGGACATGAGTGAGGGTTCTGTGTGCTCCCTGAACACAGGGGAGTGAGGGTGGCGTGTGTTTCCTCAACACGGGAGAGCGACAGTTCTGCGTGTTCCCTAGACACGGGAGAGTTAGGATTCTGTGTGTCCCCTGGACACAGGAGTGTGAGGGTAACGTGTGTTCCATGGACACAGGAGAGTGAGGGTTATGCGTGTTCCTTGGACATGGGAGAGTGAGGGTTGCATGTGCTCCCTGGACACGGGAGTGTGAGGATTCTGTGTGTTCGGTGGACACAGGAGAGGTAGCAGAGTATGATTCCTGGACACAGGGAGTGTGCACTGTGTCCATTGTCCCCTCCCAGAGTGACAGCGATGCAGTGAAATCCCAGTTTGGGGACCGACGTATAATTCTATGGTCTGATCCCACACTCCAATGGCTCTGTTGTCTTTCCAAGGTGCGAGTATCTTCAGGGACAGAAATCCGAGGAAGAAAGGGACCAGTACTGCCGGAGCTACATCGGATTTCCTGGAGTCACGGTGAGAGTTTCACTGAAGCACAGACGAGGCCATTCAGCCCAATGGTGCCAGAGCTGGCCTCAGTAAATCCTGGGAGAGCTCCTCAGGTGAATTGGATGCCCCAATCTGTTTGAGATAGGACCCACAGGAGAGAGAAGGGTTCTCCTCCAGTCAGATGAGGCAACAGTGACGAAGCGCTAGGTGGCAAGGAGTTACATTTCACTCCTGGAGTCTTACACAGATGTAGCGTGACAGGAAAGGCTTGGCTGCGCACGTGTGGCTAACTGTGAATCTCTCCTGTTCTCCCTGCTAACATGCGCCAGATGACATCACAGGCTGGTGCCCTCCAACTAGTTAGGTGCACCATGGGTGCTCCGCACTCGGCATGGAGTGGGACTCCATCGCACAGACCCCACGCTCCCAGCTCAGAGGTGGGGGCACTACCCACAGTGGCCAGAACTGGAAAAGGCTCTGGCAAACAGATGTCAAGAGGTAGGGTGAGGGCTGAGACCATTCTGGGGAGTCCATTGATGCTTTCCCAGCCAGCAATCCCCAATTCCACAGAAGGAATCCCACCTTCTTCCATGGGACCCATTGGGCATCTTCCCAGGTGCCAATCCTGACACAGATCTGACGGTTAAGGGTGGGGGTGGGGGGGCTCCCCTTCTCCCAGATTTCCTGAGGAGTTTCTGTTTCCGCAGGCCGCCCACTTTCTGAGCCTCCCGGCATTGGATGACCTTCCCCCATCACCATTGACCTGCAGCGAGGATCCGGTCTCACGTGAGTTGGCTTCAAGTCCTTTGGGCAGGGGGATGGGGCAAGATGGTGGGGTGGGGGCCAGTCCACCCACCCTCCGCAACCCAGAGAGTGGGGGGACATTGGCAGTGAAGGGAGCACCCTCACGACACTGTGAGATACTCATCCTCACGCCGACCAAATTTGGTCCCCTCATGGAATCACACTTCACAGAGGAGACCCTTCGGTCCATCCGACCTACCCAAGTCCCACTTTCCCGCAACCGCCTTGAATGTGATGACGCCTCTACAGGGAGAGACTGAATAGGATGGGGCTATTTTCCCTGGAATGCCAGAGGCTGAGGGGCGACCTTATACAGGTTTATAAAATCATGAGGGGCGTGGATAGGGTGAATAGACAAGGTCTTTTCACTGGGGTGGGGGAGTCCAGAACTAGAGGGTCATAGGCTTAGAGTGAGAGGAGAGATTTAAAAGGGACCTGAGGGGGCAACGTTTTCTCACAGAGGGTGGTGCGTGTATTGAATGAGCTGCCAGAGGTAATGGTGGAGGCTGGGACAATTACAACATTTGAAAGGTAGCCGGGTGGGTACATGAATAGTGAAGATTTAGAGGGATGTGGGTCAATGTATATTCCACAAACACACCACCCTCTGTGTGAAAAAGTTGCCCCTTTGGTCCCTTTTAAATCTTTCCCCTCTCACCTTAAATCTTTTTCCCAGTAGTTTTGGACTCTGCTGCCCTGGGGAAAAAGCCTTATGTATTTACCGTCTATCCCATCATGATTTTACTAACATGACGAAAAGTCAATTGTTGGGAAAAACCCATCTGACTCGCTAATATCCTATCGGGAAGGAAACTACTGTCTTTATCTGGTCAGGGCCTACACGTGATTCCAAACCCACAGCAATATGGTTGACTCTTAACTTTACTCAGGGCAATAAATCCTGTGAATGAGTTAAGAGTTGATGAGGAATTGTGCAAACACTGTCATGTTGCATGAGAGGGCCACCTTCAGGAGAACATTTGTATTTCACCCTTGAAATTTTAAGAAAACCTTATTTCAGAGGGAGATCTCAAGATGAAGGGGACATATTTTAGGGTAAGAGAAAAACATTTTTAAAAAGACACGAGGGGCAACTTTTATATTCAGAAAGCTGTTCAGTTCCAACTTTTCAAAGGTATTGAGGTAAGATGAATAAGAAAGGTTTAGCAGGATGTGGGGCCAAGTGCAGGTAGGTGAGACTAGTTTAGTTTGGGATTGTGGTCAGTATGGACTGGTTGAACCAAAGGGTCTGCTTCCACACTGAATGGCTTTATCTGCTGTGGCAGGATTTGAACCTGCACCCACCTCCCCTCTGCCCGAACATCATCAGGGTCTTTGGAGTAACAATCCAGTGCTAATACCAAAAAGCCATCAGTTCTCCCTGATCTTGAATGTTCCTGCACTGAATCTGCTCTAATTCTGTTTTCATTTCATCTATAAAGATCTTGAAAACATCAGAGCAGAAATTAGGCCATTCAGCCCATCAAGTCTGCTCTGCCAATCAATCATGGCTGATAAGTTTCGCCATACCATTCTCCTGCTTTCTCCCTGATAAAGATCACAAAACTTTGGAGCAGAAATTAGGCCAATTCAGAGTGACACCTTTCCAACTTTCTGTAGGTTCCATAAACTGCTCACTGAGATATACAGAGTTACACTTGTCCGTCCATTCCCCAGTGGAAACAACTCTGTGATTCTCACAGAGTCCCATCACCTGCTCGGGAAGGGCTCATTCTGAGGTGCATTTCCCACATATCGTCGCACCCTCATTGAGTCTGTCATCCAAAGGCCCAAGCTTTGGACACTGTGATCTCAGCCCAGACCCTCCTTGGCTCATAACGGTTTTCCTCTCTTCTTCATGTGTGATTAGGGCCAGACCCTGGCTGGGGTTGGAATATTTTCGTGGCTGAGAGGACCCGGCTGGAGTCGTTCCACACCTGGCCATCATGGTGCAGCGCCAGCCCGGCTGAGTTGGCAGAAGCTGGATTCTTCTACGAAGGTTAGCGGGATTCCAAGCTGGTGGGCATCATCGCTGCTGGGAGCTACAAAGGGTTGGCAGGGGTCAGGGAGTGAGGTGGGGATGCAAGAGAGAAAGGTTTGCACTTCTGTAGAGCCTTCCGGGTAACTGGTCAGCGAACCTCACGACGCCCGGTTAAGATTAGCCATGCAATTGTGACCCGATCAGCCTTTGCTGTGGGATAAATGCCAGCCCAAGGTGGCAGTGTGGGCTGAAATCTCCCGCCCCTCCCCGGCTCTCCTTCCTCCCAGTATTCCTGAGTCTCTCCCCTGTTTCCCATGGAGCGGGAGGTTAGTGCCCGGATCTTGGCTGAAATTCATGGCACTGGCTAAGGAGGTGCTGCCGTGGGGTGAAGTAGGGCTGGCAGGGCGAAGTGGGCCAGGTGCAGTGGGCACTTGCATCGTTGGTGCAGGGAACAGGGCACCGTCTCATAGCTTCTCTCTTTACATCTCCAGGTTTGGGGGACAAAATTCAGTGTTTCTGCTGCGGCGTTCATCTACACAAATGGGAGGAAGGGGATAACGCTTGGACGGAACACCAGAGACACTCGCCCCAGTAAGGAGAAACACGAGGCTGCACTTGTTCAGGCCACCACACGTGCACATGCCCCAGCTTTCAGATAGAGCAATCAGCTATAAACACCCACTCCAGAACCAGTGTCTTCCTGCTGGAAGTGGGATTAGTTTGAGGGGGGGGCACTCAGGCCAAGGGGTCTCTGGCTGTACTGGAAGACCCTCAGCAATCTCAATTCAGATTTCACACTAAGGAAGGAATTTTTTTTAAGTGCAGCAGGTTATCACTCCTCTCTGGACGTTTCCTCAATCAAACTGCTCCAACTTATAGAGTCATAGACATGTACAGCATAGAAACAGACTCTTCGGTCCAACCCGTCGATGCCGCCCAGATATCCCAACCCAATCTAGTCCCACCTGCCAGCACACGGCCCATATCCCTCCAAACCCTTCCTATTCATATACCCATCCAGATGCCTTTTAAATGTCGCAATTGTACCAGCCTCCTCTGGCAACTCATTCCACACACATACACAATGGTGTCAGTTTTTTTCCCCCCTCTCCTGCACTGACCGCACCATGTGCTTCCTTTGTCTGTTCTTCTTACTTTTAAAACCGCTATTGTTTTGACTTTTTTTCCCCAAAGTTCCAAAAAAATGCATAGCATATAAAACAGTAATTGCTGCTCCTGGAATTCGAGGATATCATCTCCAACACCTAAAAGATCTCAAAAAAGGATCAGCTGTTACAACCAAAACTTTTTCCCGTCCTCCATCTTGGATTACCCAGAATCCTCTCATGAAACACCTTTGGAGCTAGTGAGTCTTGAACCACTACCACTACGCTACCAAAGCCCTGAGTAAATGCCCTGAATATTTTCTATTATTTTCCACTGGATTTTCCCTGTGTCTGCTTTTATCTTAAACAATTTTTCTAACCGACTTTTTAGTTGTTGGTTTTGAACAGGGCTTTTTAAGGGTGTGAAAGCATCGTAAAGTAAGACAGCACAGAAACAGACCCATCAGTCCATGGTGAATGTAATCCCAAACTAAACTAGTCCCCACCTACCTGCTCCTGGCCCATATCCATCCAAACCTGTCACTTTTTGGAATTCTCTTCCTCGGACACCAGTGCAGGATGGGTAATCCAATGTACCCGAGGCCTGAGATTCTGGTCCACTGGGAATTTTATACAAAGGACAGCTTCTTTCCCGTTCTTCCTCTCAGGTTGTTGACGAACGCAAGAGATTCCAACTCAAACTGATTCTGATTTTGCATTCCAGGTGCCCGTACCTTCAGGCGAGAGACAAGGACGGCGGAGATGTGGGTCGGGTGCGGATTCAGGAATCATCCCCCACCATGCCGGTAAAGTGGACCTGTCCCTTTGCCCCCAGAAGTGGACAGTCTCTTTCAGGGGCTTGTTGGCAGCTGGATGATGACAGCACCCACACCCCCTCCCCCCCAAAGCCCACTCAACCACCAGTTCTTCCCCTTTGACCCTGACAAAAGCCGCCAGGGGCACGTGAGAGTGACTCAAAATGTTGATTTTCCTGCTCCTCAGATGCTGTGCTTTTCAAGCACCCCTCTAATCTAGACTCTGGTTTCCAACATCTGCAGTCCTTACTTTTGCCCAGAGTGACCCTGACCGCAATCGATCTTTGCAAGCATACTCCCGCCATATGCAAATGGTTAGCAAGGACAACATTTGTTGGCCATTAGTTGGGTGCCAATGTTGGTGACAAGGCTGGCTGGGCCAATGAGACTGGCCATTTGGATTGCCTTATGTTGTTAACCTACTCAAGAGGGCCCTTAATTCAACACTGCACTAGGAGGAATCCCCCAAACCCCTTCCTCAGATAGTGTCAGCCCTGGTTCCATGTTGTAGTGTTGGGACAGGTCTTGTACTATCTAGGCCAAAGGTGGCACAGTGGTTGGTACTCCTGTCTCGTGGCACCAGGGACCAAGATTTGATCCCACCCTTGGGTAACTGTGTGGAGTTTGCGTGATCTTTCTGTTCCTGTGTGGGTTTCCTCCCACAGTGCAAAGATGTGCAGACCCAAAGGGTGGATTGGCCATGCTATATTTCCCCACAGTGTCATAAAGATGTGCACACTAGGTGGGTTAGCCATGGGAAATGCAGGGCCACAGGTTTGGGGCTGAGGTGGTTGAACGCTGTTCAGAGGGGCGGTTTGAACTTGATGGGCCAAACGGCATGCTTCCACCCTGTCGCTCTTCTATATCCGAGCACCTTTCCTCGCATTACCAATAATGGCCTAGGTACAATTGCAGAAAACCTAATACACACCCAAACTATTGAAGGGGTGGAGGCAGAGCTGACAGCGCTGGATGAGGGAGGTACAAGTTTGCTTAATGTTCTTAGCCTGACACATACAGAATGAGGAGCAGCTAGCATGATTAGATAACTTCTCACCAAGTGATCCACGGATAATATACCTCAGGAGTAGGTGGGACTTGAACCCAGACATTACCACTGGGCCACAAAAGCCCTCTGTTCACTCTCTATTCGCTGGAGTTCAGAATAGTCAGAGGGATTTCTCAGAGACAGGGTAAAGGCAGGAAGGATGTTCCCAATCACCGGAGGAGTCTAGAACCAGGGGGGGCACACTCTGAGGACTGAAATGTCTTCACCCAGTGAGTGGGGAGCCTGTGGAATTCTCTGTCACAGAACGTGGTTGAGACCAAAATACTGAATGTTTCCGAGAAGGAAGTGGATGTAGTTATAGATTCAGACGCACAGCACAGAAACGGACCCTTCAGCCCAACCCATCTACGCTGGTCAGATATCCTAAACTACTCCAGACTCATTTGCCAGCAGTTGGCCTATATCCCTCTAAAGCCTTCCTATCCATCTAATCATCCAGACGCCTTTTAAATGCTCTAATTATATCAGCCTCCATCACTTCCTCTGACAGCTCATTCCATACACCCTCTGCGTGAAAATGTTGCCCCTTAGGTCCCCTTTAAATCTTTCCCCACACATCCTAAACCTATGCCTTCTAGTTTTGGGTTTCCCACCGCACGCGAAAACACCCGGTCTATTCACCCTATCAATGCTGCTCATGATTTTATAAACCTCTGACGCTCCAGGGAAAACAGTCCCAGCCTATTCAGCCTCTCCCTACAGCTCAAACCCTCCAACCTTGGCAGCATCCTTGTGAATCTACTCTGAACCCTTTCAAATTTCACAACATCGTTCCTATAGCAGGGAGACCAGAACCGAATGCAGTATTCCAAAAGTGGCCAAACCAATGTCGTGTCCAAACCCCTGTACTCAGTGAACATCCCACCTCCAGTATTCAATACGTTACTCTCTAGAATATCCAGCACAGCAACAGACTTGTTGGCCCTGACTCTGTGCGTGTGTCTGTGTCAGAAAGAAACCGTGAGAGAGAGAGAGAGAGACTCCCATATCTAAAGCGACCAAAGGTTATGGGGGAGAAAGTGAGAACATGGGCCTGAGTTGGGTGATCAGTCCGTGATTATTCTGACAGGCAGAACAGGCCCAAGGGGCTGAATGGCCTCGTCCTCCTCCTAACCCTAACTCACTGAATGGTGGAATAGGCTCGAGAGCTGAAAGGCCTACTCCAACTCCAACTTACTATATCTTAATGCACTCTTGTCTGAGATTTGTGCAGCTTGAAGGCATTTCTCACGGTGCTTGTTGTACAATTGGGTCAGGACTCCTGGAGCTCTGTGTGACGTAAATCTTGTCTCTTGAACAGGATGTGGAAACCCAGGAGAAGGAGGATCCCTTTGCTGGAGGTGAGTCTGTCACAACGAATTGATCCCCTACCAATCACTGCTGATGTTCCCCAGAGTCTCTCTTACATACAGCAACTAGTTAGATGGTGTGGTGTGTTAATGTCAGTGTCCAGTCTAATGTGCTGGAGATGTGGGTTCGAATCTCACTAGGACAGATGGTGCAATTGGAACTCAATAAATGCTGGACTCAGTAGCTGACCTAATGGCAAACACTGTCTATTGCCATAAAATCCCTCTTGCCCATTCAGGAAGGAAATCTGCCATCCTTACCCGGTCTGGCCTACATGTGACTCTAGACCCAAGGCCAATTCGGTTGACTGCTTTCTGAAATGGAGCAATTAGGGATAGATAATAGTGATGTCCACAGCTCATCAATAAATATCAATGCCCCTACAGTGCCTCCACATCCTGTGGCAATGTAGGCTTCCACATCTCAAGGCATGTTTGATGACTGTGTATCTTAGCCAAAGAGGGAAATCCATCACAGTCTGTCGCTCAAACTGAACAGAACCCGAATTATGATCCAAAAGAGAAAGCAAACCTGAAGTCACGTGTAGGCCAGGCCAGGTCATGACAACAGATTCCCATCCTGAGAAAGGATCCGGTTGGGTCTTGAATGACAATGGACCATCGTCACCATGGTCACTGTTGTCAAGAGTGGTCCCGAAGTGACCACCCTACAACTGGTCCAAGTGAAGGATTGCCACAGGAATGAGAAGTGGCCATTCCTCCCCTCTCTGTTGCTGCTGTCCCCTGCTCCTCCCTCACAGCCCCATTGAGAATTGTATAACCCCCTGGCAGAAAGGAAGCCCATACAGAGAGAGGGAGAATGTATGGACCCATTCTCTTGCCCTGAACTCTACAATAACGCCAATACTCCAACCCCCTAATCCAAGTGAAGCAGACCCCCCCCCCCATCCCAAGTTAATCCACACTGCCGACATTCTGACAGCTTTAGAAGCACGTTTCGGGCGATGGGATGCCCTCCGGTCGCAAACGGTGCTATCAAAATGCAGCTCTCTCCATGCTCCATGAGCAAGAGTCGGGCATTCCATAAGATGGCGGGCCGATCTGACTTTTAGCCCTAATAATCTTTCACCCCCTATTTACCTCCACCTTAAAAAAACAAATCTAAAGCTTCAGCCTTTGCAGGAAGGAAATTGCAAAGATCCACAACCTTGTGAAAAGTAAAAATGGTTTCTTCATCTCTGTTTTAAATGGGCGGCTCTGAATGTTTGAACTCTGACCCCTCTAGATCTAGATTCTCCCAGAAGATGGACCATCCTTTCCACATCCGCCTGGTCAAGTCCCCTCAGAATCTTATAAGTTGTATTTAAGTCACCTCTGCTCCTCCACACCCAAGAGGATAGAGACCCCTGGCCTCTCTAGCCATTCCTTCATCAGGCTAACCACACTTTTCAGGTAGTAAACCTTCTCTGACGCCTTCCAACACATTAACATCCCTACCTGAATATGGAGGACCAGTGATGTACACAGTACTCCTGCTGTAACTCACTGATGCTACATATCAGAGAGGCATTAACTCACTAATCTCTTGCGTTCACTCGTCCTCCCAATAACATATAAAATTCGAAGAGTTTTCCTGATTATTTGTTGTCCCTGCATGCTAACCTTCGGAGATTCCTGCACAGGGACACCCAGATCCCTCTGTTTCATCACTGTGTGTGTCAGGTTTCACCTGCTGTGTCGCGTCTCAGAGTCATACAGCATGGAAGCAACCAGTCCATGCCGAACATAATCCCATACCAAACCAGTCCCACCTGCTTGCTCCTGGCCCATATCCCTCCAAACCTTTCCTATTCATGTACTTATACAAACATCTCTTCAATGTAACTGTGTCCGCATCCACCACTTCCTCAGGAAGTTAATTCTACACATGAACCATCCTCTGTTTAAAACATGTGCCCCTCAAGTCCTTTTCAAATCTTTCTCCTCTCACCATAAAACTATGCCCCCTGGTCTTGAAATCTCCCAACTTATCCATACCTGTTATGATTTTACAATAGCACATCTCAAACCCCTCCACTCCAACGAGAAAAGTCCCAGCCTATCTAGCTTTTCTTTGATTTCAAACCTTCCGTACCCAGCACAATCCTGCTAAATCTCTCCCGTGTCCTCTTCAGCTTAATAATATCCTTCCTATAACAGAGCGGCCAGAACTGGACACAGTACTGCAGAAGAGGCCTCACCAACATCCTGTAAAACCTCAACATGACTCCTATACTCAAAGCATTCAGCAATGAAGGCATCTGTGTTAAATGCCTTCTTAACCACCCAGTCTAAATGTAATGCAAACCTCAAAGAATTATGTACCTGAATCTCTTGGTCTCTCTGTACTACAACACCATCAAAAGCCTGAATTTTAAATACAGTCATAGAGATGTACAGCACTGAAACAGACCCTTAGGTCCACCTCGTCCATACTGACCAGATATCCCAACCCAATCTAGTCCCAACTGCCAGCACCCGGCTCATATCCTTCCAAACTCTTCCTATTCATATACCCATCCAGATGCCTTTTAAAAGTAGCAATTGTACTAGCCACCACTTCCTCTGCCAGCTCATTCCATACACGTACCAGTGTCTGTGTGAAAAAGTTGCCCCTTCGGTTTCTTTCCACTGTCACCCTAAACCTATGCCCTTGAGTTCTGGAGTCCACCACCCCAGGGAAAAGACCGCGTCTATTTATCCTATCCATGGCCCTCATGATTTTATAAACCTCTATAAGGTCATCCCTCAGCCTCCGACGCTCCCAGGGAAAGCTGCCCATGCTTATTCAACCTCTCGCTATAGCTTAAATCCTCCAACCCTGGCAACGTCCTTAGAAGTCTTTTCTTTCTGAACCCTTTCATGATTACATTCCTTACAGTGTGGAAACAGGCCTTTTGGGCCCAACAAGTCCACACCGACCCTCCGAAGAGTAACCCACCTAGACTCATTCCCCTACATTTACTCCTGACTAACACACCTTACACTATGGGCAAATTAGCACAGCCAATTCACCTAACTTGCACATCTTTGGACTGTGGGAGGAAACCCACGCAGTCACAGGGAGGATGTGCAAACCCCACGCAGACAGTCGCCCGAGACAGGAATCGAACCTGGGTCCCTGGCGCCGTGAGGCAGCAGTGCTAACCACTGAGACACCGTGCCCCCCCCCCCTCATTATATCAGTCCTGCCAGTGTTTGTTTTGCTAAAATGCGAAACCTCACATTTATCCAGATTGAACTCCATGTGCCACTTTTCTCAGCCCCTTGGCCCCCATTTGATCAAAAAGCATCCAAGGAACAGGAGAATTGACGTTTCGGGCCGATCGACGTTCCTGAGGAAGGGCTGATGCCCAAATTCTCCTGCTCCTTGGATGGGATTACAGAGGGACCCTGATCAAATGGGGAGAAAGTGAGGACTGCAGATGCTGGAGTATCAGAGCTGAAAATGTGTTGCTGGAAAAGCGCAGCAGGTCAGGCAGCATCCAAGGAACAGGAGAATTGACGTTTCGGGCCGATCGACGTTCCTGAGGAAGGGCTGATGCCCAAATTCTCCTGCTCCTTGGATGGGATTACAGAGGGACCTTGATCAAATGGGGAGAAAGTGAGGACTGCAGATGCTGGAGTATCAGAGCTGAAAATGTGTTGCTGGAAAAGCGCAGCAGGTCAGGCAGCATCCAAGGAGCAGGAGAATCGACGTTCCGGGCCGATCGACGTTCCTGAGGAAGGGCTGATGCCCAAATTCTCCTGCTCCTTGGATGCTGCCTGACCTGCTGCGCTTTTCCAGCAACACATTTTCAGCTCTGATACTCCAGCATCTGCAGTCCTCACTTTCTCCCCATTGGATCAAGGTCCCTCTGTAATCTGCCACCTTCTCCTGACGAGATGCCACCTTCCAAGGAGGTCCATTGACTTTTTGTCTTATATATTTTTTTGTAAACAGGGATCCCGTCCAGTGAGGGGGACTGGGCCGAGACCGTCAGGGGGATGAGGAGGCGTCTGCGGGAGCTGTACCTCTCCTCCGAATTCGCCACCGTCTCCTTCAACGGCTGCGTCTCCGTCGACCTCCGCCGCTGCTACGCGGAGCCGTGCCTGGCGCTGAGGGACCTGGCGGGCAGGGAGGTGCGCCGCCTGGTCCTGCCCGAGCTGCTGCGTGACCTCCGCCGGGTGACCCTGCTGGAGGGCGAGGCGGGCACGGGCAAGTCGGCCCTCCTCAGGCAGGTGGCGCTGCTCTGGGCGTCCGGCCGCTGCCCCCTGCTGTCCCGCTTCGCGCTGGTGCTGCACGTGCCCGGCGGCGGCGCGGGCCCCGCCCCCGGCGGGCGCTGCCTCGCCGCTCTGGCCGCCCGGCTGGGCGAGCGGCTGCTGGTCCTGCTGGACGACTCCGGCGAGGCCGGCCCGCCGCCCGTCGAAGAGGAGGAGCTGGTGCGCGCCAACCACCGGAGCGGCGGCGCCGCCGTCCTGCTGGCCCTGAGGACCGACAGGGCCGCCGGCGCGCGGCGCTTCGCCGACGCCGCGGTCTCCGTCGTCGGATTCCCGCTCTACAGCTGCGCGCGCCTCCTGAAGGCCATGTTCGCCCACGACGTGCCGCGCCTGCGCAGGTTCGTCCAGGACATCGGCTATTCCGAGACGCTCAGGGGGGCCCTGAAGAGCCCGCTGTTTGCCCTGGCCCTCTGCCAGCACTGGGTGAGGGAGCCGTTGGACGCCGGCGTCAGCTGCGTCACTCTGTTTCGCGCCTTCCTGGAGCACGCCGTCGGCCGGCGGGGCGGGGCCGAGCCGGCGAGGACCACCCTGGCGTCCTGCGGGCGCCTGGCGCTGACCGGCTTCCTCGCCTGCCGCCGCGACTTCGCCGACGGCGACCTGCACCGGGCCGGAGTGGCCGCGGAGCCCGCCCTGGCTCTCGGCCTGCTCAGCAAGTTCACCGCCCAGCGGCTGAGCCCCGTCTACCGGTTCCCGCACGCCTCCTTCCAGGAGTACCTGGCCGGCACGCGGCTGGGCAGCCTGCTGGGGTCGGAGGTCGCGGCCGAGCGGGAGGAGGGGTCCTCCGCCCTCAGCCGGGCGCGCACCTTCCTCGAGCTCTTCACCCGCTACCGTTACCTCCTGGTGTACGCCGCGTGCCAGTGCGGCCAGGCCGCCTCGCTCATCGCCGCCCACGTCCTCGACCTGGCCGGGAGGCCGTCGTCCTTCGACTGCGGCGCCGACACCAGCCTCGCCCTGGCGCACCACCCCGACTTGGAGCCGTACCGAGACCTCTTCGTCCAGTGCTCCCGGATAATGGAGCCCGAGCAGCTGTCGGACGTGACCACGGGCCTCCTGCTGGACTTTGTCCTGTTGCTGACCAAGGCGGAGACCCGGGCCTCCATCGCCCCGGTCCTGCGGGGTTTCCTGAGCGGGAAATGCTTGACGGTGTCCACGTCTGGCCACCACCGGCAGAGCACGTTCGAGTTCCTCAAGGTGTACCCCGAGATGCTGGCCGTCCTCGGCTCCCTGCAGGTCTCGGTCAGCGGGACCAGGAAAGCGGCGGCGACCAGTTACTCCGAAATGGCGCAGGCCATGAGCCACTTCGGCGTGCCCAGGGTGGAGGAGGACTATGCGTCTGCCTTCCAGTCCCTGGAGCGAACGTTCCTCAGCACCCGGGAGAAGGAAGAGCAAATAAGCAGCTTCGCGGCCCTCGCCTGCCACAGCATCCCGGACTCCTTCGTGGCGACGCTGGCCTCAGTCGCGGCCCCCCACAAGGCGCCGGCGCTCAAGCTCCACGTCCACTCCGTCGACGCTTTCCGGCGCGGGGACTCGGAGCGCCTGCTGCGGCTGTGCTCCCTCTCCGACCGCGTCGAGCTCACCGTCTGGGACGCTGACGGAGCCCTGGGCCAGCTGGGAGAGGCCGTCGCGCGGCGCGGCGAGAGCTTCCGGGCGCTGTGCCTGCACCGCACCGCGTTGAGCCACCGCGAGCAGGAGCTGGTCGCCGCCATGAGCGGCCTGGAGGCGCTGGAGCTGAATTTCGACGACGACCAAGCCCCAGGTATTGAGCCGTGGCATTGACGTGGCGCCGGGCGCTGCCCATGTTTGACCAACCCGCGCGCCGGGGCGGGGTAGGGGTTTGCCGGACAGTCACCCAACTGGGGACGTGCAGGGGGAGGTGTCCAAACTGGTGGCTGTCAGCTTGCCCCTTCGGTAGGGGGGACAGATGTATAAAGTGTTTGAGAAGGCATATGGGACACTACAGGTTAAGAACAGGGAGTTGCTGCTGGAACTGTATAGACTGTTGGTTCGGTCACACTATGAAGCATTGGCATCCACCTTTATAAGAGGCATCTGACAGCACTGGAGTGAGTGTAGAGGAGATTTACTAGGCCGTTGCCCAGTCTGGGGAAATTTACTAGAATGTTGCCCGGTGTGGAAAGATTTACCAAGATGTTGCCTAGTCCTAGGAGATTTGACTTCGCAGGATGCTAGGCAAAAGTGAGGACTGCAGATGCGGGAAACCAGAGTTTTTAGGTCAGAGTGGTTCTGGAAAAGCACAGCAGGTCAGGCAGCATCCGAGCAGCAGGAAAATCGAAAAAGGACAGCAGGTCAGACCTGATCTGATCTGAGCAGGATGTTGCACAATCTGGAGAGATTTACCAGGATGTTGCCTGTGATGGAATGTTTCAGTTATGAAGAGAGATTGGACAGACTGGGGTTGTTTTCCCTTAGAGCATAGGAGATTGAGAAGGGGCATGATTTAATGGATAAAACAGTGATGAGGGGCATTGACAGGGTAGGCAGGAAGGAGCCTTTCCCCTTGTTGGGGGGAAATCAATGACCCAGGGAGGCATAGACTGAAGCTGAGGAGCAGGAGGTTCCAAAAAGGGACATGGGGACCAGATGAAGGGCTCCTGCCTGAAATGTCGATTTTTCTGCTCCTTGGATGCTGCCTGATCTGCTGTGCTTTTCCAGCACCACACACACTCGACTCTATGCCAGGTCTCACAATCAATTGGAAATGTTTGGAAGTCCTTTGGTAGATTTAGCCACTGATGCCATGGGAGATTTGGTTAAATCTGGCACAGGAAGTCATGATCTGTCTCCATTTGACGACACATTAGCTAGTAGTTAGTCAAGTGCCAGTGCAGTAGGGGGCAAATATGTCTGTGGCACGTGTTTGCCGATCGTAGGACTTGAGATCAGAGTCATCGAAAATGTAAGCTAGGGAGAATGGCCTCTGGGCATTTTTTCGGGGAAACAGTTACTGCTGTTAGGAAGCGGGTTCTTCAATTTGGGCTCAGTGGTTCAGGGGCAGTTGAGAGTGATGATTGACAAGGCAGCTAGGGAGATCCAGGGGCTAGCAGTGTAGGAGTGTTAGCCTTTGCAAATTGGCCAGCAAGTTTGATGTTCAAGTATCCGAGGGCCCAGTCACATCTTCCAGGTCAAGCAGCACTTTATCTACACTTCCCACAATCTAGTTGTAGAGGTGTACAGCACGGAAACAGGCCATTTGGTCCAACTGTTGAGAGGGAGGTGACAGCCTAGTGGTATTCTCGCTAGATTGTTAATCCAGAGACCCAGGTAAGGCTGGGTTCAGAATCCACCACAGCAAATGGTGGAATTTGAATTCAACAAATAGAAAGGTCTGGAATTAAGAGTCTAATGATGACAATTGACGATTGTTGGAAAAACCCATCTGGTTCACTAGTGTCCTTCAGAGAAGGAAATTGCCATCCTTACCTGGTCTGGCCTACACATGACTCCAGACGCTCAGCCAATGTGGTTGACACTTAACTGCCTCTGGGCCATTAGGGATTAATCTATTTCCATTTGCCAGCATTTGGCCCATAATTCGTCTAAACCCTTCCCACTAAAATGCTCTTCAAATGTTGTCAATGTACCAGCCTCCACCACTCCCTGTGCAACTCATTCCATATACATCCCATTCACTGTCCAGGTTCTTTTAAATCTTTGTCCTCTAACTTTAAAACTATGCCCTCTAGTTTTAGACTTCCATCACCTTGGGGGGAAAGAGCTTGCCTATTCACCCTATACCCCCAATAAGGTAACCCTTCAGCCTCCAACGCTCCAGGGAAAGTAACCCCAGCCTATTCAGCTTCTCCCTGTAGCTCAAATCCTCCAGTCCTGGTAACACCCTTGTAAATCTTTTCTGAACCCTTTCAAGTTTCACAACATCCTTCCTATAGCAGGGACCAGAATTGCATCAGTATTCCAAAAGTGGCCTAACCAATTTCTGAAAAGCCGCAACATGATCTCCTATGCTCAATGCATGGACCGATAAAGGCAATCGTACCTAACGCCGCCTTCACTATCCTGTTTACCTGCGATTCCACTTTCAAGAAACTCTGAACCTTCACTCCAAGATCTTTTTGTTTAGCAACACTCCCCAGCACCTTCCCGACTATTTACCAACTACTACATTCGCTCCTCACAATGTGGTCTTCTCTAGAATGGGGAAATGAAGTGTAGGCTGGGTGACTGCTTTGCGGAACATCTACGTTCTGTCTGCAGAAATGGCCCTGAGCTTCTAGTTGCCTGCCACTTTAACACACATCCCCGTGTTCCTTGGGCAACAGGCTTGCTACAGTGCTCCAGCGAAGCTCGGAGAACAGCTCTTTGATTTCCGCTTGGTGGAGTCTGCAGGACTCAATGTCGAGTTCGATAATTTCTGGGCCTGAGTACCTTTCTCCCATGTCCTTATCTCCCCCCCCGCCACGCACACCAAGTCTTGTCATCATCACTGCTACCATAGACGCCCCATTGTCAGTCACGAACTGTCCCCATTGTTTCTTCAACCCTAATCACTACCCATTGCTTTTCCTGCATGTCTTTGAACTAGGGGAGGAAACTGGAACAAACCCACACAGACACAGAGAGAACATGCAAACTCCAGACTGTCACCCAAGGCTGAAATTGAACACAGTTCCCTGGTGCTGTGAAGCAGCAGTGCTGACCACTGTGCTACCAAATGTATTTACTCTGCCTGGAAATGTAGGGTAGCTGAAAATGTGGTGCTGGAAAAGCGCAGCAGGTCAGGCAGCATCCAAGGAGCAGGAGAATCGACGTTTCGGGCATCAGCCCTTCTTCAGGAATGAGGAAAGTGTGGCTGATGCCCGAAACGTCGATTCTCCTGTTCCTTGGATGCTGCCTGACATGCTGCGCTTTTCCAGCAACACATTTTCAGCTCTGATCTCCAGCATCTGCAGTCCTCACTTTCTCCTGGAAATATAGGGCAGGCAGGTTCAAGAAGGGCACTGGATGATGGAGAGAGTGTGCAGGGATATGGGGGATGGCCACTGGGTAACAGAACTGGGGTAGGCACGAAAGACCAAATGGCCTCCTTCTGCCCCAGAATACCTCCATGACTCTGCAATAGCTGGCTCCAGAGAAGTGACCAAAAACTTGATCGAAGAGATGAGAGGTTTTAGGGAGCATCCATGAAGCCGGGAGAGAGAGAGACAAATTTAGGAGAGGGGGAGATTCCAGAACCCAGGATCCAAGCAGCCAAAGGCATGACCACTAACGGTGGAGTGAGGGGAATCTATTGGGGGATGCTCAAAAGGCCAGAATGGGAGGAAAGGACCAGAGATCTCAGAGTTGTCAGGCCTGGAAGAAGTTGCAAGGGTAGAGAGGGGCAAGGCCCAGAGAAACGAGGATGAGTTTGGAATCCATTGCTGGATTAGGAAGTAATGCAGGTCAGCGATGGGTGCACTGTGTGATAGGATACAGGGACCAGGGCAAGTCCAGGTTGGTGGAAGGGAATAAAATGGCCACACAAGTAAGGAAAACCTTGCAGGTAACTTTCCTGTTCGAAGTTGCCAGTTCGAATAGTTAGTTAGCGCTGTGGCCTCTCAGCACTGGGGGCCCAGGTTCGATACTGTCTGTGTAAAGTCTGTACACTCTCCATTGTCTGTGTGGGTTTTCATCCCACAGTCCAAATATTTGCAGGTAAGGGCAGATTGGCCATGCTGAATTGTCCCATAGTGTCCAGGAATGTGTAGGTTAGGGTGGTTTGGCCATGTTGAATTGTCCCATGGTGGCCAGCGATGCACAGACTAGGTGAGTCAGCCGTGGGAAATGCAGGGTTATATGGTGAGTCTGGGTGAGATGCTCTTTGGAGGGCTAGTGTGAAGTTGATGAGATGAATCGCCCTGCTCCACTGTCTAGGGATTTTATATTTTCTTCCCCCCCCCACTCTACTGCTAACTGCGTTAATAATTCTATAATGATACGAAGAGTGCATCGGCTTCTCATGATGAACTAAAGGACCAATCTCTTTGTGGTAGAGTACCTGCTGAGCCGATTGGACAAGTTGGAACACCTGAAAAAACTCAAGATCGAGGTGAAGACTGGTTCGTCTCGGAGAATCATTGACCAGATTTCCAAGGGCTTAGCGACACTGCAGAACATGGAAAGCCTCACTTTGTCTGGAGTCAACTGCATGCAGGATTCTTCAAAACTCGGTAGGGCCCATAGTTCTTTAATAAGTCAAACAAACATGAGGTCCCCAACCCTGCTGTACTACCTATTCAGCCTCTCTCTCTAGCTCAAATCCTCTAACCTTGGCAAAGCCGTTGTAAATCTTTTCTGAACCCCTTCAAGTTTCACAACATCCTTCCAATAGGAAGGAGATATGAAAGGTTTGGAGGGATATGGGCCAGGAGTAGGCAGATGGGGCTAGTTTAGTTTAGGATTACAGTCGGCATGGACTGGTTGGTCCGAAGGCTCCATTTCCATGCTGCACACATCCCCTTAAGGAAATGCTTGAGGAAATATTCAATAGTTTAAAAATAGATTGAGAGGCTGCCTGACAGAGGTTTGGTTACCCCGTGGAGAGATGAAATGCTTGACTTGGAACACAAACATCTGCTGTGATCCTACTGAATGGCAGAGCAGGTTTGAGGGTGCGCATCTGCCTCTAATTCACATTTTTTAAGCAAGCGATTGTCAGCAATCCATTGACAACAAAGTAACCCCTCGGTGCATTTGTAAAGAATGACACCAGTTCCTGCTGTTATGGACTAGTTCATACCCCCCTCAAAATATTTTAAGAAGGTAGCCTAGACCCTAACTTTTTCTTATTTTAAAGGTAGATGTGAAGTGTGTTGCAGATGCAATGCAACTGGTCAAACCACTCAACATTAAGAAAAACAAAATTTATTGAAACACTGTAGTTAAAATACAAAGAAAGAAAGAGGAATTTAGAATAACAACAGATTGGGAATTTAACTGAATAATAGATACAGTAACTGGTACTAATTAACTGATCCAATACAGTAACATCCCATAAACATGCCCCTCGGCAGAAAAAGGTAAATTCAGACACAGATTCTCACATGCAGTTCTCCAACCCAGGAGGAAGAAAACATTTGTGAGAAAATTCAGAGAGAGTAGCAGCCAGGAGACATTCACTGGAGCTCTCAACTCTTGAGAACCCAATGGTTTCTGCTTAAAGCTAAACCTAAGAACTTCAAATAAGCTAGGAAGCCTGGTTTGTGAGAGCTGGCCACATCCATCCAAGCTGCTTCTATTGTTCCAACTTTAAAAAAACACACCAAGGCCTCATAAGCTGTTTACCTTCTTAGAGACAGCTCTGCCTTATAGCCTCTCTTCAAACAAAAACCAGGACAAAATAAGCTCTTGAAAGGCGTCGCATTGTCGCAATCTGTCCCTGTCACTGTCTCCACAGCTCACCACCTCCAGAATTTTTCGCAGCTCCGAGTCTTCCACCTGAAGTGCACCAGCAGCTTCCCAGAGTTTGAGGATCTCAGCCAGGCTTTATCATCGTGCTCGCATCTGGAGGAACTAGTGCTAAGTGCGCTTCACCTGTCTCCGAATGAAACTTTGGCGTTCAGTAAGTGAACTAAGGTCTCAACCCTGATGTCTTGTCTGGTTTGTTGACTGATTGACTGGTTTGTTCATGAGCTCACAGGGAGAGACAAAGTGACTAGATTGACCGGATGGCCACAAGTCACTCCTACGCGATAAAGAAAGTTGCGTGATTATGCAGATTGCAATCGATTAGCAGTGAGCAGACTGTTAATTGCAGGAGAATGAGCAAGCGAGGCAACTTGCCAAGTCATTAGCTTCATTCACGTAATGTCTGGACAGCATTGGTTAGTAGCTGATACGCAAGTGTTAGTATACAATAGATCCTTGCAAAGAGATGAATAGGTCCATGCAAAGAAAAGGATTTGTTTATCAGGTATTAGTACCACTGCAAGGAGGTCCCAGCACAACTGCTCGAGCTTCCCTTCTCAATGGTCTCCATTACTGTTGCTGTCTGCTGATGGAGGTCCCATAACACAAACTCACCCAGTCACACAAACACTCACACATAAAAACTCTCACATGCACATTCTCATACACACTCTCTCTCACATGCGCACGCACGCACAAACACATATTCACTCTCACAACCTCATTCAAACTCTCACTAACAAATACACTCTTACCCACACAAACACACATGCACATACACATACTCCGACACATGCATCAACACACCCCCACCTACACAAACTCTCATACAAACATGTACACATACACATGCAAATTTGCTCTCAAACTCACATACATATACTCTCACGCATGCACAGTCACATGTACCCTATTAGCACACACCCAGAGGTGTACCTGCAGCAATAAGTTGGACAGTCTCTCCAGGAGAATGCACATATGCTGGCACACAGGCAAACTAGTGTACGCACACAGAAAACCTAAATGCAGAGGTACTCAAACACGCACTGACGCACATTACAAACACACATACTGTCCCGAATCCTTTAAGGAGAGAGTGGATGAGGGAGAAAAAGATGGAAGGATGCTCTCTCAGGGGTGAGCTAAGGATCTTAAAGGGAGTGGGGAGGTTTTGTGTGGAGCATGAGCACCTGTAGAGAAGGCAAGGGCTGAATGGTGTTATTCTGTTCTGTTATTTTTCCCATTACTCCTCTATCTTCTAGCTGCTTCACTGAGCAAACTCCAGAACCTCAGAGTATTGGAAGTTCCAGGCATCAACTTTTCAAATGCAGAGGAATCAGAAGCTTTTGGTAAGTTGCTTTTATCCTGATCTGCGATGGTGATTAGTAGATTGACATAGATTAATCCATTGGAGTCTAGGGGTGAGGTGATTTTTGATGTTTTCTGTTCCCTGCACTCTTCTCATTTTTCTTTTCCAACTTAATTCAGTCCCTTCTCCCTCTTCTGCTGACCTTCATAGTCCTTAAGGAGCAGCAGGTTTTGGGAACATTATCCCCAGCAAGTTCCCCTCTGAGCCACTCGCCATCCTGACTTGGAAATATATCGACTTTTCCTTCAGTATCACTGGGTCAGGATAGCTCCCTTTCTAACGGCACTGTGTGGGTGTCCCTACACCACGTGAGATTGGAGTGGCTCAAGAAGGCAGCTCATCACCACCTTATTAAAGGGGCAGTTAGGGATGTGCAGTAAATGCTGGGACCAGCCAGCGATGCCCACGCCCCACGCTGAATTAAGAAAGAACTTCCAGCTTTGCCTGCTCCATGTGGGACCAAATTCTAATTTCCTTCATCCCCTAATTGGGAACATTACTCAGGAAATCCTGATTGGATTTCCTAAGGGCAATCATAGTCTAGAGCCTTTAGTTCTGCTTGTATGTACCTGTCTGTGTGTGGCTGTATTTTGATTTTTGCTTAAATTTATGTTCTCTAGTTCTGGACTCCCCGTCCCCAGGGAAAAGATTTTGCCTTTTTACCTTATCCACGCCGCTCAGAATTTTGTAAACCTCTATAAGGTCACCTCCCACCCCCGGCCTCCGACGCTCCAGGGAAAACACCCCTGGCAACATTCTTGTAAATCTTTTCTGAACCCTTTCAAGTTTCACAACATCTTTCCGATAGGAAGGAGACCAGAATTGCACATTACTAAATTCAAATTTGATTGGAGTTTGGTATCTGGGATATAATTTAAATTGATTGGCTGAATTTGAATTTGCTTTTGTATCATGACAACTCATCTGCATTATTGGTTTCACAATGAAATGTTACCATTTTAAATTCTTTCAGCACACTGTGTGCCTCTCTAAGTCCATGCCAGCTTCCAGTCTCCCTTAAAAGTACAGTACACATTCCCTTTGACATATTGCTATGAAAATGTAGAGGCCAAGTGAAGGAGTTAAGTAAGGAAAATTGAGTGATTTGAGTGAGGGGATCAAGTGAGAAAGATGAGGGAGAGTGAGAGCATCGTGTGAGTCAAGTGAAGATGTTGAATTAAGATGCTGAGTGAAGGAGTTCTGTAAGGTGTTCAAATTAGGTGACGTGGTGGGGGGGGGGGAGGTGGGGAGGGGGGAGAGAGGTGAGAGGTGAGAGGTGGAGGGTGGATAATGTCGAGTGAGAAGCTAAAACATTGTTTAGGGACAGCAAAGACTGACCTGAATTGGGAGGTAAATTCAGAAATGATGGAGATGATTAAGTAGCTTTAGAGGGAGAGAATAAGGGATATTATCTGGTTAAAATGGGGAAAAGAGTGTTGTTTTGGAATCATTCTTCCCAAATGTGAATTTTACTCCTCTCCTAGCTCGTGCTGTTGGCTCTCTCGCACTGCTGGAAGTATTTCGCCATTGCTACAATGATGGAATAATCACTGCTGTGTCCCAACTAACTCAACACTTACCGAACCTGCAACACCTCAGGGAGCTCTCCATCAAAAAGATCATGGACGACCAGAGTCTGTTAGAGCTGGGTGAGTATGTTGTTGCAGTGTTGAACACTTCTGTAACAACCATAAAGGGTTTACATTTACTGAGCACCTCTGAAATAGCGCAAGATCTCTTGAGATGGTTTGGCACGAACTACTATTGAGCAACATGAGCTCTCAACTGTGTTGGGAGATATGAAAAAAGCTGACCAAATGCTCAGTCAGTGAGGAAGGTCCCAGGGAAAACTTTTTTAGGAGGAAACGAGAGAATCCAATCAGTTGGAGGAGGGATTTTCAAAGATCCTGGCAGCTGGGACCACAGCCATAAATTGCAGAGTCAGTAAAATGCAGGCATCCCAAGGGACCATGATTGGAGGTGCACAGAGAGTTGTAGAGGCTGGATGAGGTTAGAGAGATAGCGAGGGTTGTTGGGGCTAGAGGAGGTGACCGAAGTAGGAAGGGCTACAGGGCTGGAAGAGGTTACAGAGATATGGAGGTGTTTAGGGGACAGAGGAAGTTACAGGGGTAGGAAGGGTTGTAGGGTCTGGAGGAGGTAACAAGGATAGGGAGAGGTGTAGGGCTGGAGGAGGTAACAGAGATAGGGAGGGGTGTAGGAGATGGAGGAGCTTACAGAGATAATGAAGTCTAGGGGCTGGAGGAGGTTTCAGAGGTACGGTTGGATGTAGGGGATGGAGGAGGTAACACAGATAGGGCGGGGCGTTGGGGAACATATAGGAGGTTATGAAGATATGGAAGGGGTATTGGGGCTGGAGGAGGTAACCACTCCAACACCAGTACCCAGGCTAAATCTGAGGGTTCCAATGCAGTTGTTGGAATTGAAGTTGAATTTGTAAATCTGGGATTGAAAGCTTGTCTCTGCGATGGTGACTGAAACTATCATCAAATTGTGTGAAAACCCATTTGCGCTCAAATTGTCCTTTAGGGAGGGGAGTCTGCCATCTTTTCAGTCTTGGCCCACACGTGATTCCAGTCTAACAGTAATGGAGTTAACTCTGAACCAGGGTTGCTATGAGAGGGCCAAGTATTTCTGAGGGGGTACTGAGGGACGGCAACAAAATGCCACATCTGATTTTAAAAATTGCAAAATAGTGCTGCTTCTGCTTCGTGAATTGAATCAGAGTATGACTTCCCTTGAGATATCACTGTTCTGGCCCGCATTTGTAATTCCTCAAAGTTGGTGTCCTTTTTAAAGAATATTGGCGTTGGAGGCAGGTCAGAGAAGGTTCACGAGGATGATCCCTGAAATGGAGGGATTGTCGTATGAGCAAAGGCTAATCAGTTTGGGGTTGTAGCCCCTGGAGGATAAGTCAGAGAGTTGTACAGCGCGAACAGACCCTTTGGCCTAACTTGTCTATGCCGACCAGATACTCTAAATTAATCTAGTTCCATTTGCCAACATTTGGCCCATATCCCACTAACTCCTTTATTTTCATATACACATCCAATCCCTTTTAAACGCTGTAGTTGTACCAGGTTCCACCATGACCTCTGGCAGCTCATTCCATATGCGTGCCACCCTTTGTGTGAAAACGTTGCCCCTTAACTCCCTTTTAAATCTTTCCCCTCACCTTAAACCTATGCTTTCCAGTTTTGGACTCCCCTACCCTGGGGAAAAGACCTTGGCTATTCACCCTATCTATGTTTCTCATGATTCTATGAGACTTGATAAAGGAAAGTAGTCCCAGCCTCTCCCTAAAGCTCAAAACCTTCAACCCTGGCAAACATCCTCGGAAATATTTTGTGCACCTTTTCAAGTTTAACAATATCTTTCCCTTAATAGGGAAGCCAAAATTTAATGCAGTGTTCCAAAAGTGGCCTAACCAATGTCCTCTACAGACACAACATGAATTCCTAACCCCTGTACTCAATGCACTGAGCAATAAAGGCAAGCGTACCAAACACCTCCTTCACTATCCTTTCTACCTTCAACTCCACTTTCAAGGAACTATGAACTTGTAAGGTCTCTTTATTTGGCAACACTCCCCAGGACTCTATCATTAAGTTGTGTAAGTCCTGCCCTAATTTATCGTACCAAAATACAAGGCCTCACATTTACCTAAAATAAATCCCATTGAAACATCTAGGATGCTTAGAGGACCTGACGGGTTCAATGCTGAGAGGATCGTTCCCTGCATGGGAGAGTCTAGGACCAAAGGGCACAGTCTCAGAATAAAGTGGCACAATTTAGGACTGACATGAGGAGGAATTTTTTCATCAGAGGGTTGTGAGTCTTTGAAACTCTTTGCCAGAGAGAGTTGTGGGGGTCCAGCCCTTGTGTATATCGAAAACTGCGTGAGATAGATTCTTGATCAAGGGTTACAGGAAAAAGGCAGCAAAATGGCCGTGAGGATTGTTGAATCAGCAGTGATCCTATTGAATGACAGAGCAGGTGCAAGCGGCTGAATACCCTACTCCTATTCCTATTTCTTCTGGTCTCCTGAAAGTTACCTCATCTCTTACCAACTAATTTTCTTCCAAACCGTGTTCTACCCCACAGCCAAAGCAGCCAGAAGCGGTCATCTTCGGAAACTGAATGTTCTCGATCTGAGCTTGAATGAGGAGCTCAGCGACCTGGGCTGGAGGGATTTCTTCCTGACCCTGGATGACATGAGCGAGCTGAGGGATCTGAATATTTCCCGTCTGTACACCAACCAATTGAAGCCCCAGGCAGACACGTTCAAGGCCTTTGTGCAGTGTGTCTCTCGGCTCCCGGCCCTGGTGATCATCCGCATGCTGAGCTGGATGTTGGATGACATGGACTTCAACTTGTTCAACTCCATGAAGGAGAGCCACCCCCAGTCTCGCCGCCTGTTCTTGTGGTGGCAATGGGCGCTCCCATTCACGCCTATCATCCAGGCCGACGAGTAGAAATGGTTTAGGGTGTTGGCACATGAAAGATGCACCATTCCAACGGCTGCTTCCCTTCCCTCACCATCATTCCCCCAACCCTAACCCTGGCTAAAGAATGTTGAACCAGAGATTTTGCCCTGGGATGGGGAGAAAGATGAGTTTTGAGAAGATTTGTAGCTCAGGTTGAGGTTCTGAATGTAGCTTTGTTCACTGAGCTGGAAGGTTTGTTTTCAGATGTTTCACCACCATACTAGGGAAAATCTTCAGTGAGGCTCCAGACTACTCAGACCCCTTGGCATCATGGTAGCCCACAAACTCACCAACACACTAAAATAGCAGCACATGGACTTGGAAGATCCATACAGATAACAAGCAAAACTAATGTTATTTACAAAATACCTTGCAAGAACTGTAACAAATACAACAGTGGACAAACAGACAAATAGAAAGTGGGATGCACCAGTAGTGCTTCATCTGGAGGCTCGCTGAAGATGTTACCTAGTATGGTGATGAAAGGTCTGAAAATGAACCTTTCAGCTCAGCGATCAACCTACATCCATGAGGAGAAAAGGTACAGGCAACTATTGGTAGGGTGGAAGATTAGCTGTGATTTGACATGAATGGAGGGGTAGCCTCAAAAATGCACTTCTACTGTTCTTAATGTTTAAAGGTTTAAAATGATGTAACCGTGTGGGACCTGCTTTTCCATTGCTACTGTAATGAAAGATGTGTGATTTGCATATCAATATCATTTGTTTTAGACTTTGGAGTTTAAACTAATAACATATGGGTATTTGTTCTTGTGAAGGGTTAAATAATTAACTAGGTCATAATTAACTAATTAATATTATAAAGCCATGACTTTAAACCTATACGTGCCTCATGTACTGTCCGTGGAAGTTTGTTTATATTTATTTGGGGAGAAACAATAGGAAAAAGAAAACATTGAAAGGCATTATCTTGCTTCTGTGTTTAGAATAATCGGATTAATTTCAACATAGAAAAGCCAAGAGCTTGGAAAGCGTTTGGGCATTTTAAAGGGGATCTGACTGAATTCAGATGGGAGTGTTGTCTCTCCTGGACAAAGCAGATTATTCAGAGCAGTTAAGGATACATCTGTTATTTAATGCTGAGAAAGTCTAAGCTCTCAGTCATGTAATTGGGAGAGGTAAAAGACCTCGCAGCTCTCCAGACCTGAACTGAGAGAAAGCAATTAAGTTGAACCTGCTAATTTGATAGGGTAGGGAAATTTATTGGATTTTTGTAATGTTGGAGATGTGATTTTGTTTTGTCATTTGTTTTTCTTAGTTTTCTCTCTTTTGTCCTGGTTTATTTTGTTAATAAACCTTTATTATAAAAAGCAAATCTGCAACCTTAATTACATATGAAAGACTGCCCCCTTACATTATAGTAGTAACAAGATATGATCTATCAAGCATTTTGGTACAACAAGCAAGGAGAAAGTGAGAACTGCCGATGCTGGAGATCGGAGTCAGATTCCTGCTGAAGGACTTGTGCCCAAAAGATCCATTCTCCTGCTCCTCGGATGCTGCCTGACCTGCTGTGCTTATCCAGCACCACAGTCTCCACTATAAACAAGTGTAGGGTTTATACAATTAAAGGCAAGGCCTCGGGTAGTGTTGTAAAATGGACGGACTTAGGGGTGCAGGTACATAATCCTTCCAAGTTTATGTCACATATAAACAGAATGGTTAAAAGATATTTTGCAAGTTTGCCTTCATTGCTCAGTCCTTTGAGTGTCGGAGTTGGAATGTGATGTTGAGGTTGTACAGGATACTGGTGACAGCTCGTCTGGAGTACTGTGTCCAGTTCCGGCCGCACTGTTATAGGAGGGATATGAATTAAGCTGGGAAGGATGCAGGAGACATTTACCAGACTGTTGCCAGAAATGAAGAGTTTCATTTGTAAGGAAAGGCTGGGACTTACTTCACTGCTCCCAAGGGAACTAGCCCAAACTCTCACACCTCACTCTGTTTCTTACTTACTATCCTGCCATCCAGCCATTCAATGCCAGCCCTGCTGCAGCTATTGATCAACGGCACGGGGTGGGGAGTTAAAAATTGCGCAATGCCAACAGGTTGATTTGGAAGCACTGGCTTTCGGAGCGCTGCTCCTTCAGTGATGCAACCTGATGAAGGAACAGCGCTCCAAAGGCTAGGGCTTCCAAATAAACCTGTTGGAAACTTGGTGTTGTGTGATTTTTAACTTTATCACCCCAGTCCAACACCATCACTTCCACGTATGTCTGTCAATGATCTGGGTGAACATTGGGGCTCTCTTCTCTCTGCAATCAAATGAAGTACAGCGATGCATAGACACTCACTCTGCAGCTGCTTTTTTTGGCTGAGAGCTCTAAGACAGCGTGCTGCTGCCTTTGCCATGGGCATTGGGGAAGGGTATGGGCAGCACACATTCACACTCACACACACACACACAGACACAATCGGCAAAGTGCGGATTTGCAAATCGTCCTGGAGCAGTGGTCGCTCAAATCCTGGCAGGAGGAGGATCGGTGTCAACTTGATCACAAGGTCACACTCCAGTTTTTCATGAATTCAAAACACAGCCCTTACTCTTAGGACTGGGAGTCTAACCCACACCTCCAGGGGAAACTGCGACCTGAATGCAGCGCCTTAGACCGCTTGGCCATTCAAACCAATGCTAGTCACTGGCTCCACAATGCTCACTGGAAGTCTCAGTCCAGGCAGTATCAGTCCACACATATCTATCAAACGTTCTCACGCACACATACATTTTGCAGTCTGTTGCTTTGTCAGGCAACGGGTGCACAAATATTGTCAAACAATTAATTCACCTCCATCATGGTCCTTCACAATCCGGTCTGGTCCATCAACCGAGGTTGAATAATTTCACATGAGTTTTGTTAGGTTAGCTCCCCTCCAGCGGGGGGGTTAGTCGGCGATGAGGTGAAGCACTGCGGGAGATGGATGGAGAACAGTGTTGGAGAGATGGTAGCTCTGCTTCACACTGGGCTCAACAGGGAATAGGTTATTGCTGGAGCTTTCTCACTCACTCAGTGATACCTTGACATACCTCCCACTGGCTCATATTGTTGTCCATTCCCAATCCATCCAATCCCCTCAGCGAGAACTCCTTCCCACCCCCACCCCATGCCAGCCCGGACTAAATGGGCAGAACGGTCACCTCTATGAATACTAGAAGGAGCTCCCCTCCCATACAGCATTTCCAACATTAGTGCGATTTTAAAAAAAACCGGAATGATCGCTGGGGCAATCACAGGGACCGACCTCACAACAGCAACTCATGAGCAAGCACCCAGCATCATCTCTGGCTGGCTCAGTTGGCGACAATGTGAGAAAACCTTGATCTCAGGGGATGTGGCTTCAAGGCCCATGATGGGTGGCTGATGCCTTTTGGAAACACTCACCTTATTTCCATCAGCTCTCGAACCCACTCTGCGATTTCCCCTGACCTCTCACTGACCCTGCCTCACATATCCTGCTCTCAGGAATCAGCTCTCCGCTTCTGATGGCGGGTTATGAAAGTTTTGACCAATTTCCTGAGCGAAGGGAAAAACAAAGCATCGTCTTCCCACCCAGGATCAAACTGGGGACGTTACGCGCGTGAGGCGCACATGATAACCACTATATTATGGGAACTACGTTACGTTTTAAGGCTTTGTTCATGTCAATTTCGGCCTGGGGGGCAGCTCTGCACTTCAAAGTGAACAGATATCATCTCAGCTCCGGGACATTGGCTGCGTGCAGACTGATACCCCGAGAGTCTCTCTGTGTCTATATCTCTTTCTCCCTCCCTATCTCTCTGTAGCTTCCCCCGCTTTCTGTATCTCCATCTCTCTCTGTATCTTTATATTCCTCTTTTTTTCCTCTCTGTACAGGGCCCTGGTGAGACCACACCCTGGAGTATTGTGTGCAGTTCTGGTCTCCAAATTTGAGGAAAGACATTCTGGCTATTGAGGGAGTGCAGCGTAGGTTCACGAGTTCATTACGCTGAAAGACTGGAGCGATTGGTCTTGTATACCCTTGAGTTTAGAAGACTGAGAGGGGATCTGATTGAGACATATAATATTATTAAAGGATTGGATACTAGAGGCAGGAAACATGTTTCCGCTGATGAGTGAGTGCCGAACCAGAGGATACCGCTTAGAAAGAAAGAGTTGGATAGAGCTCTCAAGGATAGTGGAATCAAGGCAGGAACAGGATGCTGATTAAGGATGATCAGCCATGATCATATTGAATGGTGGTGCAGGCTCGAAGGGCAGAATGGCCGGCTCCTGCACCTATTGTCTCTGTCTAGATTCTTGTCTCCGTAATCTCCCTCTCTCTCTGTTTGACTCTCTGTATGTGTACCTGTCTCTCTTCCTCTGTGTGTGTGTGTGTGTGGTGGGGGGGGGGGGGGGGGGGGGGAGGAGAGAGAGACGGACAGAGAAAGAAGTTTCCTTGGGCTGAGGAAGTGGGCTGAAAGTGTGAAGAGAACAGAGTGGAGTGGAGAAGGAGCCCTGGGCTATCTTTTCCAAGATCACTCCTTATTTTCGATAACCCAATCTGATCCTCACAGGAAAGTGAGGCATAATGTTCCCACCCAGAATCGAACAGGGGACCTTTCGCGTGTAAAGCGAACGTGATAACCACTACACTATGGAAACAACTTGCACAGATAGCCGTTGTCCATGCCCCTGTCCACCTTGTGCGCGTTTTGCGATTCACTGTGAACAAACACATCGTCAGTTCCAAGACAGACGCTGTGTTCAAACTCATCCACCCGAAGTCTGTCGATGTCTCTGTATCTCTTCCTCTCTTTCTGTAGCTTCCTGTCTGTATGTCTGTCCCCCTGTGTTTCCCTCTCTGTCTCGATTTCAGCCTCCATATCTCTTTCTTTCTCTGTCTGTGAGTGTGCGCGTGTGTGTTTCACTGTTGGGACGGTGTCGAGAGATCTGTGTGAATGCTGCAGGTTGTGAGTGTTTGCGGTGACTGTGTGAGAGGGAGGTGGTTGCAGGTTGTCCGACAGCAGGAGGAGGAAGAACCTTGAATGAGTTTGGTCCAATCCAAGCATTGGGTTGTAGATATTGTTGGTTTCAATTTCCGATTCATCTTTCCCTCTCCCTCTCTGTATCTCCCTCAGGAGGAGGAGGAGCCTGGATGAGTTATGTCCAATCCAAGCTGTGGATTGTAAATTCAGTTGTTTTTAATTTCTGATTTCCAGCAGCAGTAGGCACTTTTACATTGGAAACAGAAAACGTCGTAGATATAATCTCAGTTCCGGGAGATTGGCTGTGTGCAAACTCATACACCGAGAATCTCTGGCTGTGTATCTCCATCTGACTCCCTCTCCATCCCGATCTCGATTTCTGTCTTTGTATCTCATCCACCTCTCTCACTCTTCACAACATCCACTTCCACTCTGCCTCTGTCACTGATCCGAGTGAACATACAGGCTCCTTTCTCTCTGCTGTCTGACGGAATACAGTGACGCCACAAACTCTCTCTGCAGCCGCTCGTTTTGCTGAGAGCTCCATGACCGAGTGCTGCCGCCTTTAACCGTCGACAGTGGGGGAAGGTTTGGGCCGTGCTCAGGGAGGCTGCACGTTGTCACACTCACTCACAGACACAAGCGAGAAAGTGTGTTTTTTTTTGTGTCAATCGTCCCTGGTCGGAAGAGGGATCGTGTCGATTTTACGACACAATCGCACACCCGTCATTAATGATGTTTCAAGCAAAAGTGAGCATTGTCAGGAGTGGGATTCGAACCCACGCCTCCAGGGGAGACTGCGACCTGAACGCAGCGCCTTAGACCGCTCGGCCATCCTGACGCCGACAACGCACTCTGTTGCCGCCATGCTCACAGGAAATCTCAGTCCAGGCAGTATCAGTTCACGTGCATATCTATCAAACTTGCTCACACACAAACATTTTCAACCTATTGTGTTGTCAGACAAGATGGGCCCAAAACATCTCAAACAAGTAATCTCCCCTCCCCCAAGAGTGTACCTTAACAATCCCGTCTGGTCCATCAAATGAGGTTTATAACCAGGGCTGATAGTCTTATTCCGGAAGGTTATTGCAGTGAGTATGAAGGAGGGAGGTTGCTGCAGGTTCCCCCGTCAGGAGGAGGAGCCCGAGTGAGTTGTGTCCAATCCGGCCTGTTTTAATTTTGTTGTTTGATTTAAAATAACACTCACCTTTTTAAAAAAAGCTCGCACCCTTTTGGACACTCTCCCTATCATTAACTACTCTGACCGAATCAAGGCCTTCAATTCTCCCTGCAGTCTAATGGAGTGCAAACTTAAACGGGATTGGTGGTGCTGGAAGAGCACAGCAGTTCAGGCAGCATCCAACGAGCAGCTTGAACTGCTGTGCTCTTCCAGCACCACTAATCCAGTATTTGGTTTTCAGCATCTGCAGTCATTGTTTTTACCTTGCAAACTTAAACGTCATACCACACCAGTTAAAAGTCCAACTGGTTTATTTGGAAGTACAGAACAAGCTTATGAAGGTGTTACATTTAAAGGCATTCATGACTTTAAAGTCAGACAGCCCCCCCCAACTCCCGACAGACAGAGACAGTCATAGACACAGACACAAAGGGGGTTTCTCGCTCACTCAGCGCCACCTTTTGACAGCTCCCAATGGCTCACGTTGCTGTCCATTCCCATTTATCCAACCCTTCAGCGAGAATCCCTCCCCACCGCTCGCCCATGCTGACCCCACACAAAACCCGGGGGGGGGGGGCGATGAGGTGAAGCAGATGAAGGGCAGTGTTGGGGTAATGATACAGCTCTGCTTCACACTGGGCTGAACAGGGAATGGGGCGCTGCTGGAGCTTTATCACTCACTCAGCGCTACCTTGATACACCTCCCAGTGGCTCATCTTTGCTGTCCATTCCCATTGCATCCAACTACCGCAGCGAGAAACCCCACCCCCCCCCCCCCACGCCTGTACGGACAATGTGGGCCGAATGGGAGGAGCCTGAATGAGTTTTGTCCAATCCGGCCTGTTTTAATTTCCGATTCCCAACAGCAGCACTTTTACATTGAAAACAGGAATCGAAATTAGTGGAAAAATAGAGGAAACAAAGTGACTACGAAAATGGATATGCCAGTTTGTGCACAGTGAAGAGAAGCCCGGCTTGTTCAGTCGGTAGAGCGTGAGAAGTATTGTTAGTTCAAAAACATATCCGTCAAACAGACAGACAAACACATTTTACAACCCGTTGCTTTATCAGGACAAGGGGTGCACAAATATTCTGAAACAATTAATTCGCCCCACCCCCATCGTGGTCCTGCACAATCCCGTATGGTATCAAATGAGGTTGAATAATTCCGCACGAATTTTTTTAGGTTTGCTCCCCTCCAGCTGGGGTGGGGGGGGGGGGGGGAGGGGGGGTTTATCGGCGATGAGGTGAAGCACTGCGGGAGATGGATGGAGAAACAGTGTTGGGGTAATGATACAGCTGTGCTTCACACTGGGCTGAACAGGGAATGGTTCGATGCTGCAGCTTTCTCACTCAGTCAGCGCTGCCTTGACACACTGCCGTCTTTTCAAACACGCACCTTCTTTCTAACTTTCTCACCCTCTCGGCGTTCTCCCCTGACCTCTCACTGACCCTGCCCCACAGCTCCAGCTCTCAGGAATCAATTCTCAGCTTCGGATGGTGAACGGGTGAGTTTGGGCCAGTTTCCTGAGGGAAGGGAAAAACAGGAAGTGAAGCATAATTTATCCCGCCCAAGATCTAACGGGGGGGGGGGGGGGGGCGTTTGGCGAGTCAGGCCAATGTGAGAACCACTACACTATGGAAACTGCACTGAATCATTGCCATTGAACATGCTCGATCCTGCGATTCACCGTGAATAGATCCAATCTCAGCTCCAAGCCATTTGCTGTGTGCAGACTCATACACCCAGAGTGTCTCTCGGTCTCTGTATCTCTCTCTCTCTCTCTCTCTGTATCTTCCTCTCTGAATCTCTGTCTCCGTCTCTATTTCTGTCCCCGTATCTCCCCCATTCCCTTTCTCCATCTCCGTGTGCGTTATCGGCGGGGCGGTGCTGAGAGCTGGGTGTGAATGCTGCAGGTCGTGATTGTTTGCAGTGAGTGTGTGGGAGGGGGGCGCTTGCAGGTTCCCCCGACAGCAGCATTTGGAGGAGGAGGGGCCTGGATAAGTTCTGCGGGAGTTCTAACCCCCACCCCTGCACAATCCAAGCCATGCCATTGCAAGTTCTGATCGGAATGAACCGACAGGCTCGTTTTCTCTGCAGCCGCACGTTTTATTCAGTGTACTGCTGCCTTTCCAATCGACACTTGGGGGACTGTGTGGGCGCACACATTCGCACACACTCCAGACGCAAACGGTAAAGTTTTTGTTTTGCAAATCGTCCTGGAGCAGCGGGAGCTCAAATCGTGGCCTCGGGAGGGACACTGACAACTTGATCACGATGTCACTCTCCAGTTATTAATGAATTTTTAATAAAAGCCCGCCCTGTTTGGGGGGGGGGCGCGAAGAGGGGACTCGAGCCCACACCGCAGAGGCGATGGTGACCTGAACACGACCCCTGAGACCATTCGGCCACCCTGACCCATGGGAACCGGTGTGGTACTTCACAATGCTCACCGGAAGTCGCAATCCAAGCAGTATGAGTCGACACAAATGTCTACCAAATTCTCTCTCTCTCTCTCTCTTCTCTCACACACATGCATACATTTTATAACCTGTTTTCTTTTTGTCTGGCGAGGGGATACACAAATGTTCTCAAACAGTTAATTCCGAACTACCCCCCACCCCGCACAGGGGGAGATGGATGCAGAAAAGTGTTGGCGTGATGACACAGCTCTGCTTCACAATAGGCTGAACAGGGAATGAGGTAAAAACAATGACTGCAGATGCTGGAAGGCAAATACTGGATTAGTGGTGCTGGAAGAGCACAGCAGTTCAGGCAGCGTCCAACGAGCAGCGAAATCGACGTTTCGGGTTCGGTGCTGGAGTTTCCTCACTCCCTCAGCGATGCCTTGATGCACTGTGGTCCTGATGAAGGGCTTTTGCCCGAAACGTCGATTTCGAAGCTACTTGGATGCTGTGCTCTTCCAGCACCACTAATCCAGAGTCTTTACCATCGACACTGGCGGAGGGTGTGGGTCGTTCACACAGTCACGCTCACTCAGACACAAACATTAAAGTGCGATTTTTGTAATCACCCGTGAAGCAGCGGTAGCTCAAATCCTGGGCAGGGAGAAGGATCGTGTCAATTTGATGATACTTCAGTCATTGGTGAATTTAAAACAGAACCCGCGCTGCTAGGAGTGAGACTATGACCTGTATGCATCTCCTTAGACCACTCGGCCATCCTGACGGACTACATGCATGTGTCTGAAACTTGGCCACCCTGACACGTACAAGCCACTGGCTCCACAAAGCTCACAGGAAGCCTCAGAGCAGGTGGAATCGGTTCACACACAACTGTCCACCTGCACCTATCTTGCTCTCTGTCACATGTATTCACCATATCCGCCTGTTCCTGCCCCCACTGAACTCATTTCCTCCAAGTAAAGACAGACATGGACAGGTAGAAAGTTAAAAATAACACAACACCAGGTTATAGTCCAACAGGTTTAGTTAGAAGCACGCTAGCTTTCAGAGCGACGCTCCTTCGTCAGGCTCTGCGATTCTCAGTGAATCTTCTGTTCCCCATCTTGAAAACAACTTCCACTTGTCTGCATCTCTCACGGATCTGAGCCAACGTGTAGGCTCGTTGCCATCTGCAGTCTGATGGAGTGCAGTGACACACGGACTCACTGAGAGCTCCATTACCGAGTGCTGCTGCCTTTTACCATCGACACTGGCGGAGGGTGTGGATCGTGCACACAGTCACACTCACTCAGACACAATCACCCGATGAAGGAGAGTCGCTCCGAAAGCTAGTGTGCTTCCAATTAAACCTGTTGGACTATAACCTGGTGTTGTGTGATTTTTAACTTTTTCAATTTGTTCTTTGTAATGTTAAGACATGCAATGTATATAACTATGAACGACATGGAAAATTGTACAAGTACCAAAGATTTATTTACATGAATAAAGTATATTTTGAAATTTAAAAAAAATTAACTTTGTACATGCCAACACCGGCATCTCCGAATCATGGTTCCTCATGGTCAAGAGGTTCAAGGGTTCCCGGGGAGAACGCGGGAGATGGGGGTGAGAAACTTATCAGCCATGATTGAACAGCAGACGTGATGGGCCGAATGGCCTAATTTCTGCTTTAGTGTCTTAAGGTCTTTCTCGCAACCTGCAGCTTTCACACTGTCTCTCAGCATTGCCACACCGGACAAGCTCACACACACAGTCACAGAGACAGACACAGACAGAGGGGGAGAGAGAGAGGGGGAGATACACAGTGAGAAATACAGACAAAGAGAAGAGTGGGGACAGAGAGAGATACAGCGCGAGAAATACAAGTAGAGAGAGCGATGCAAAGACAGAGAGGGAGATAGCGAGAGAGACAGGGAGATTCAAATAGAAAAATAGAGAGAGACACACACACACACACGCCTTCTCTCCAATAGCTCTCTGACCCACTCCGCAATCTCCCCGAACCTCTCACTGTCCCCAGGAATCAATTCTCATTTTCGGATGGGGGAATGTGTGAGTTTGGGCCTGTTTCTCGAAAGAAAGATAAAGTTGTGCAGCATAACGTTCCCACTCAGGATCGAACTGGGAACTTTCCGCGTGTGAAGTAAATGTGACAACCACATGCACTATGGAAAAGCAACAGAGCTGCTCTTTTGCACATGTCCCTCCCTGCCTGGGTAGGGGGGAGGGGGTTGCCCTGCGATTCACGGGGAATTTATCCAATTTCAGCCCCGGGATACCTGCTGCTTCCGTGTAGAGTCATGCAAACTCAGACACTAAGAGTCTGTGTCAGTGTGTGTGTCAGTGTGTGTGTGTGTGTTTGTGTCAGTGTGTGTGTGTCTGTGTCTGTGTGTGTCTGTGTGTTTGTGTGTGCGTGTGTCTCTGTGCCTATGTGTGTGTGGCTGTGTGTCTCTGTGTGTGTGTCTGTGTGTGTATCTGTGTGTGCGTGTGTGTCTGTGTGTGTGTCTGTGTGTGTGGCTCTGTGTCTGTGTGTGTGTCTGTGTGTGTGGCTGCGCGTGTGCGTGTGGCTGTGCGTGTGTCCGTGTGCCTGTGTGTGTGTGAGTGAGCTTGGCCGGTGTGACGGTGTGAATGCTGCAGGCTGTGTGTGTTTGAAGTGAGTGTGTGGGAGGGGGATGATTGCAGGTTCCCCCAACAGCAGCAGCAGGACGAGGAAGAGGAGGGACCTGGATGAGTTTTGTCCAATCCAAGCTGTGGAGCGTAAATTATGTTGGTTTTAATTTCCGATTCATAACAGCGGCAGTAGCATCACTTTTACATTTAAATTGGAAAACGCTCAATCGCTGAGCGTAGAGCCCGGCTAGCTCAGTCGGTAGAGCATGAGACTCTTAATCTCAGGGTCGTGGGCTCGAGCCCCACGTTGGGCGATGCGCTAGTTTTCAAATACATCTTGACGCACCACCTCCAACCTTTAACAACAAGTACTCGATACCTGCAGCCGGCAGTTTTACAGAGAGCTCCATTAACGTGACCTGCTGTTTTAATCATCGACCCTGGGGGGATGGGTCGTACACAGAGGCTGCACACAAGTCACACTCACTCAGGCACAAACATTAAAGTGTGTTTTTGTAATCGCCCGTGAAGCAGCGGGAGCTCAAATCCTGGCCGGGGAGAAGGAGAGTGTGAATTTGATGACACTCCAGTCATTGGTGAACGCAGCGCCTTAGACCGCTCGGCCATCCTGACGCACACAGCCGGCTACGTCCTCACGGGAAGACTCAGTCCACGCAGGAACAGTCCACACACATCTCTCTGAAACTCGTCCACCCTGATACATAAACGCCACTGGCTCCACAAAGCTCACAGGAAGCCGGTGGAATCGGTTCACACACATCTGTCCACATGCACCTATCTAACCCTCTGTCACATGTACTCACCCTATCAGCCTGTTCCTGCCCCACTGAACTCATTTCCTCCAAGTTAAGACAGACATAGATAGATAGGTTCCTCGTGGTCAAGAGGATCAGGGGTTCCCGTGGAGACCGCAGGAGATGGGGGTGAGAAACCTATCAGTTTCACACAGAGACTGCACAGTCACACTCACTCACAGACAGAAATGGTAACCGGTGGGCTCTGTAAACCCGCCTGGGGCAGGGGAAGCGAGTCTGACTTCCCAGCAAACGTGATAACCAACATACTAGAGAAACTGTGGAAAAGAGTTTTGTGACAAGTTCATGCCTGACCGGAGACAGACCTGTGATTCAATGTGATTAGGTACAATGGCAGCCCCAGGATATTGGCTGTTTCTGTGCACAGAGCTGTGCAGACGCTGACACTGAGAGTCTCTCTGTGCCTCTGTCTGTCTGTATCTCCCTTTCTGTCTCTGTATCTGTACCCGTATCATCCCCCCCCCCCCCCCCCCCCCACGACTCTCTCTCTGTATTGTTCACACACAGAGTCTGTGTATCGCTGCACTCCATCAAACTGCAGGGAGAATTTAGGAGAAAGTGAGGGCTGCAGATCCTGTGATGACTCAAAAGACAGAAGTCTGTTTCTTTCACAACTCAAGTCAAGAGGAGTGTCATAACTCCTTCCCAGAGCTTGTATCTGTTCGCAGTTAATGTGGGGGTGTCCACAGGCAGGAAGGGAGATATACAAGCGTCGCTGGACAGTTATGTTTCCATTGCGTAGTGGTTATCACATTCGCTCTCACACGCGAAAGGACCCCCGTTCGATCCTGGGTGGGGGCATTATGCTGCATTTTTATGTCTCTCTCCTCCCTCAGGGAACTGACCCAAACTCTCCCACCTCATTCTGTTTGTCCCGACTGTTCCATTCTAGAACTGGGACAGTGCAAGGTGTCAAAGGAGACCAGCGCTGGGGATGACCCCTCATGGGAAGCTGAGAATTGATTCCTGAGAGCCGGAGATGTGAGGCAGGGTCAGGGCAGACGGCAGAGCGGGTCAGAGAGTTATTGGAAAGAAGGTGCGTGTTTCAAAAGACGTCAGTCACGCAACATGGGCCTTGGAGATCCAGGCTCTCTCACATTGTCAACCAACTGAGGCAGCCAGAGATGATGCTGGGTGTTACCTCATCAATTTCTGTCGTGAGGTAATCCTTTGTGATTTCTCCAGCGATCACTTCAGGGTTTTTTTTATTTCGCTGATGTTGGAAATCTCCTGCTCAAAGCGAGAGTGCTGGCAATGCTGTAACAGATACTGGATTAGTGGTGCTGGAAGAGCACAGCAGTTCAGGCAGCATCCAACGAGCAGCGAAATCGACGTTTTCCTCCTCTCTCTCCAAGAATCTCAGGGAGTCCCTCTCCCACTGCAATTCCCAGGTCATTTCCTCTGCTCTGAAGCTCTTCAACCATGCTGTGACAGAATCAACTCATTGAACCCGACCCACCTCGAAATGGGAATGGCTCCTTGTAGTCATAGAGGAGACCTTTCTGCCCGTTTAGTCCGTGCTGATGGAAGTGGGGAGGAAGGGAGGGATTCTCACTGAGGGGGTTGGATAAATTGGAATGGACAGCAGCATGTGGTAAGGTTCTGGGGAGTGTTGCTGAACAAAGAGACCTTGGAGTGCAGGTTCATAGCTCTTTGAAAGTGGAGTCACAGGGAGATAGGATAATGAAGAAGGCATTTGGTATGCTATCCTTTATTGGTCAGGGTATTGAACACAGGAGTTGGGAGGTCATGTTGCGGCTGTACAGGACATTGGTTAGGCCACTGTTGGAATATTTCACGCAATTCTGGTCACCTTCTTTTCGGAAGGATGTTGTGAAACTTGAAAGGGTTCAGAAAAGATTTAAAAGGATGTTACCAGGGTTAGAGGATTTGGACAATTGGGAGAGGTTGAATACGCTGGGGCTGTTTTCCCTGAAGCATCAGAGGCTGAGGGATGACCTCATGAAGGTTTATAAAATTATGAGGGGCATGGATAGGATCACATTAGATTCCCTACAGTGTGGAAACACTCCCTTCGGCCCAACCTATCCACACCGACCCGCGGGAGAGTAACCCACCCACCCCGTCTCACTAATACACCTCACATTCATGGGCAATTCAGCACGGCCAATTCATTTCAACCTGCACATCTTTGGACTGTGGGAGGAAACCGGAGCACCCACATGCAGACAACGTGCAAACTCCATACAGACAGTCGCCCAAAGCGGGGATCGAACCCGGGACACTGGCGTTGCGAGGTAGCAGTGGTAACCACCGTACAGCGTTGTTTGAGTCGATGTGTATTCAAGGTGGGGGCTGACAAAGAAACAGGCTGGAATGTGGGTAAGTGAGAGAGTTTGGTGGAAGTCTGTGTGAACAGGGAGGGGTGTGCAGACACTGACTGGACTGAGCCTTCGTGTGAACATTGACAACGGAATGAGGGGCTAGTATGATCAGGCTGGCCGAGCGGTCTCAGGTGCTGGTTTAAGTTGCAGCTTGTCTTTGAACTGGTGGTTTGAGTCTCACTCCTGATTGCGCGGGTTTAATTATTTTCAACTCATAAACGAACTGGAGGCTGAACAAATGATAAAATTGACACCCAGGGCACCTGCCGCTGGGAAGTCAGACTCGTTTCCCCTGCCCCAGGCAGGTTTACAGAGCCGCAGGTTAGTGTTTGTCTCTGTGAGTGAGTGTGGCTTATATGCACGGCGCACACCCTTCCCCCAGTGTCGATTATAAAGGCCCTCTGTAATGGATCTCTCAGTAAAATGAGCGGATGCGGAGAGAGAGTGTCTGTGCGCCCCCTCACACCATCACTGAACTCAGATCAGTGACAGTGTCTTTAAAAAGCAACGTGCTCAACCGACGGAGCTAGCCGGCCCTCACACTGCCGGCTGCGCCTACCTTGCGCCTGGTTGTGGTCAATTTGTTCCCTCTATTTCCCCAGTGATGTTTTCTGTTTCAAATATACAAGTGCTGCTGCTGGGAATCGGAAAATAAAACCGACATTATTTACAACCCACAGCTTGGATTTGACACAACTCATCCAGGCTCCTTCTCCTGCTGCTGCTGACGGGGGAACCTGCAATCACCTCCCTCCCACACACTCACTGTAAACTCTCACAACCTGCAGCATTCACACTGTCACAACCGGCCAAGCTCCCTCTCTCTCTCACACACACACAGAAAGAGAGAGAGTTGGGGGGCGGGGGGGGGAGATACAGAGACAGAAATAAATAGATAGAGACACACACAGAGACAGAGAGAGAGAGACTCTTGGTGTCTGATTTGCACAACTCTGTACATAGAAACAGCAAGTATCCTGGGGCAGAGATTGCATAAATTCTCCGTGAATCACTGTTTAGCGCCCCCCCCCCCAACCCCACCCCAAGGCAGTAAGGAACATGTAGTGGGGCAATATTGTCGTGGTGTTTCCATAATGTAGTCGTTATCACGTTGACCTCACACGCGAAAGGTCCCTACTTCGATCCTGGGTGGGAACACTATGCTGCCGAACTTTATCTTCCTATCATGAAACAGGCCCAAACTCACACATTCCCCTATCCGAAGCTGAACATTGATTCCTTGGAGCAGGGTCAGTGAGACGTGAGGGGAGATTGCAGAGTGGGTCAGAGAGCTCGTAGGAAGAAGGTACGTGTTTCAAAAGACATCAATCACCCAACCAGGAACTTGAAGCTGCATCTCTGAGACCCAGGCTACCTCACATTGTCGGAGAGAGTGAGGGCTGGAGATCAGAGTCCTGACTGTGGTGCTGGAAAAGCACAGCAGGTCAGGCAGCATCTGAGGAGCAGGGGAGTCAACATTTCGAGCATAAGCCCTTCATCAAGAATGATGGGGTAGGGGTGACCCATGGGGCTGAATGATAAATGGGAGGTGGCGTGGGGCTGAGGCGGAAGGTAGCTGGGAATGGTAGGTAGATGAATTGGAAGGTGATAGGTCAGAGCAGAGTATGGAGCAGATAGGTGGGAAGAAAGATGGACAGGTAGGACAGTTCAAGAGGGCGGTGCTGAGTTGGAGGGTTGGATCCGGGATAAGGTGGGGGGAGGGGAGATTGGGAAACTGCTGAAATTGACATTGGGTCTGTGTCGTTGGAGGGTCCCAAGGCAGAAGATGAAGCGTTCTTCCTCCAGTCATCATGTGGCTAGGATTTGGCAGTGGAGGAGGCCCAGGACTTGCATGTCCTTGGCAGAGTTAGAAGGGCACTTGAAGTGGTCTGTGTGATTGTATAGTTTGTGTGTCCCAGGTATGTTCTCAGGAACATTCCACAGGTTGGCATCTTGTATCCCCAATGTAGAGGAGGCCACATCAAGAACAATGGACATAGCAGATGAGGTGTTTGGATGTGCAGGAAAATTTCTACCAGATGGGGAAGGATCCTTTCGGGCCTTGGATGGAGGTGAGTGGGGAGGCGTAGGTACAGGTTGTACACTTCTTTTGGTGGGTGGGTTGGTGGGGAGGTGTGGTCCTAATAAGGGAGTCACAGAGGGAATGGTCACTGCAGAATGCTGAAAAAAGTGGAGAAGGAACTTTATCTCTGGAGGTGGAGTCTGACTGTAGGTGGGGAAAATGGTGTAGGATGATGCATTGTATCCAGAGATTGGTGAGGTGGAAGGCGAGGACTGGGCGGTTCTATCCTTGTTGCAGTTGGAGGGGTGGGATTGAAGGGCAGAGGTGCGGGAAGTAGAAGAGATGCATGGGAGGGCGTTGGTGACCACATTGGAGGGGAAATTATGGTCCTTGAGGTAGGGGGTCATCTGGGATGTTCTGGAGTGGAATTGATTCTCCTCGGAGCATATACAGTGGAGGCAGAGAAATAGGGACTGATGGGTTGCATTTCGACAGGAGGTGGGGTGGAGTTGATGGGCCAGCTTTGACAAAGGGTCAGTTAGACTTGAAACGTCAGCCCTTTTCTCTTCTTACAGATGCTGCCAGACCTGCTGAGATTTTCCAGCATTTTCTCTTTCGGTGGGTGTTGATGGGTTTGAAGTAGATGTCCGATTGAGTCTGTTTACCAGAAATGGAGATGGCGAGGCCCAGGAAGTGGAGGAAGGTGTCTGAAATGGTCGAGGTGAACTTGAGGTCAGATTGGAATGCGTTCATGAAGTTGATAAACTGTTCAACCTATTTGTGGGACCATGAGGTGGCGCCGATACAGTCATCGACGTAGTGGAGGAAAAGATGGCAAATTGTGCCAGGTTAACTTTGGAAGATTAACTGTTTCACTTACCTAATGAACAGACAGGTATAGCTGGGGCACATACAGGTGCCCTATCACTACCCCATTGGTCTAAAGGATTCAAAGGAGAGGGGATGCTTTTGAGGTGATGACTCAGCTCTGCTTCACACTGGGCTGAACAGGGAATGGATTGGTGTTGGAGCTTCCTAACTCACTCAGCGCTGCCTTCACACATCCCACGGGCTCATGTTGCTGTCCATTCTCATTTATCCAAACCCTTCAGCAAGAACCCTCCCTCTTCCTCCAGCACAGACTAAGTGGGCAGAATGGTCACTTTGATGAATGTTTTTTTACTCTGAGTTGAGGAAATTATAATCTCCTGGTTGTATTTTTTGGTGAAATTCTCCTGGTTATGGATGGTAAAGGCAGCAGCACTGGGTAACGGAGTTCTCAGTGAAGCGAGCGGCTGCAGAGAGAGAGTCTGTGTGTCGCTGCACTCTATCAGACTGTAGGGAGAATTTAGGAGAGAGTGAGGACTGCAGATGCTGGAGATCAGAGTGGAAGTGTGTGGTGCTGGAAAAGCACAACCAATCAGGCAGCATCCAAGGAACAGGAGAGTCGACATTTCGGCCATCAGCCCTTCATCAGGCACCTGAGAGTATTGAACCTCCTGATTCACTCAGACAGTGAAAGATCAGGGCGCATCCAAATGGGAGAGAGCTGTTGTTAGGGAAAGGGTGTGTCTGTTTTCAAATGGAGCACATCACCCAACGTGGGGCTTGAGCCCAATGACCCTGAGATGAAGTGTCTCATGACGCCCCCATCTCATGAACCATCACCAACCACATCCATCACGGCATCTGTGGACAGTGTTAATTTTATCACAAGGTCACACTCCAGTAGTTTATGACATTAAAATGAGCCCTCACTGTTAGGAGTGGGCTGAAGCTTTCAAATCAGCCTGTTGGGCTATGACCTGATATTGTGTGTCTTGTAACTTTGTCAACACTAATCTAACACCGGCACCTCTGCATCGTTAGTAAATAAAAAAGGCCCAGTTCTCTCTGATGGGGTGCAGTGAACACATAGTCGCTTTATTGAGAGCTCTATTAGTGCTGCCTTTATTATCGACACACTGCGGAAGGCTGGGTCGCAAAGCCAGAGTCTGCACACATTCACACTCACTCACAGACACAAACAAACAGCTGGGCCAAAAACAGAAATTGCTGGAAAAGCTCAACAGGTCTCACAGTATCAGTGGAGAGAAATTAGAGTTAACCCTTCCTCAGTTCTGAAATTTGTGAGAAAAGCACAGCAGGTCTCGTGGCCTCTTGTGGAGACCAAGCAAAATTAACTTCTCAGTTCTGAATTTTTCACCAAAATCTGCTTCTGTTTCTGATTTACAGCATCTGCAGTTCCTTCGATTTTTATTTAATTTCTGACACCACATCAGCAGGGTGTGTGTTCTAGTCCTGAAGTGTCAATTTTATTACAAGGTGACACTCCAGTCATTCATGACTTTAAAATGAGCTCGCAATGTCAGGGTGGGATTCAAACCTGCATCTCCAGGTGAGACTGTGACCTGAATGCAGTGCTGTTAACTGCTTGAGCATCCTGACACATACCAGCCATGGGCTCTACAATGCTCACAGTCCGGGCAGAATCGGTTCATAAAGGTCAGTCCACATCTCTCAAACTCTAATTCTCTCACACATTTGCCCATTGTACCAATCTGTTCCTGCCCCACTGAGCTCATATATCCCTAACCTCGCCTCCATTCTCTACCCGTTTGTCCAGTCCCTATCTAACTGCAGCGAATGCCCTCCACCATATCGACAATTTCCAGTCCCCTGGTCGTAACGGCCTCCTGTTCACCAAAATGTCCAATCCGTCTACACCTCCATTCCCCACCAGGGTAGTCTGAGATCTCTCAGCTTCTTCCTCGAGCAGACACCTGAACAATCCCCATCCAACACCCTCTCCTCCACCCGGCTGAACCTGGTCTCTCACTGAAAGATTTCTCCTTTAATTCATCTCACTTCTGCAAAGCAGTGGCTTTGGGCACCAGCATGGGTCGCACAGTTACTTCTGCCCCTTTATGGGGTATGTGGAACAAGGACCACTGGCTCCCTCCCACAATTCTGTGTTTTGGTACAGTGATGACTGTTTCTGTGCTACCTCATTCTGGTCCTTGAAAAATCTGTTCATTTTGTCTCCAATTTCATCCCCTCTATAATTTTCACATTGTCTATCTCCGACATTTCCTTTCCTATTCTTGACCTCGCTCTCTCCATTTTGGAGAATAAACGCTCCACCTCCATCCACTACACAGCCACTGATTCCCAGAGCTACCCATACCAGAGCTCATCACACTCCACGTCCTGGAAAGACTTCATCCCATTCTCCCAGTCCCTTCATGTTCCTTCACCTAGTCGCATCTGTTCGAATGATGCCACCTTCCAGCTCAGTGCTGTTGACATGGCTTGCTTCCTCCATGACTGTGCTTTCCCACCCACTGTGGTTGACAGGGCCCTCAACCACATTGTGCACATTGGCACAAATGACATAGGTAGAAATAGGGATGAAGTCCTGCAGAGTGATTGTAGAGAGCTGGGAATAAAAGAAATAAACCAGGACCTCCTTGGTGATAATCTCTGGATTACCTCCAATTCCACATGTTAGGTAGGGTAAGAACAGGAGGATATGGCAAATGAATGCATGGCAAAAGAATTGATGCAGGGGCAGGGATTCGGATTTTTTGATCTTTTCTGGGGCAGAGGTGACCTGTTCAAGAGCAACGGGTTGCATCTGAACTGGAGGGGGACCAATATCTTGGCATTCAGGTTTGTTAGTGCTGCAAGGGAGGATTCAAACTGGATTGTCAGAGGGAATTGGATCCTCAACAGCAGCAAGGCAAATGCTGGAAGGAAATACAGTAATTAGAAATAGTAGGTTGAAGAGACAGGTCAGGCTGGAACAAGACAGGAATCAAGGAATGTCTGTCAGATTAAATTGCATTTAGTTCAATGCAAGAGGGCTGACAGGTCAGGCCGATGAACTCAGGGCGTGGATCGGTTCATGGCACTGGCCATTACAAAAACATGACTAAGGCAGAGACAGCACTGGCAGGTTAATGTATCATGTTACAAGTGCTTTAGGCAGGGTAGAGGTGGTGGAAGGAGAGGAGTGGTGTTTGCATTTACGATTAAGGTGAATGTCACAGCAGTAGTCAGAGATGGAGTATGTTAAGTGTCATCCAGTGAGGTTTTGTAGGCGTAGCTAAGAATTAAGGAGAGGATGGTGACGTTATTGGCCCCCAAATAGTCAACGGGCATTAGAGGAAGAAATATGCAGGGAGACTGGGTAGACTTGCAAGAGTAATAGGTTTGTCATAGTAAGGGACTTTAATTTTCCTAACATAGCATTAAGGGTTTTGATGATACAAAGGGTTCTACACGGGATTTGGCAAAACTCAACCTACTCTTGGGAAATAGGGCAGGACAGGTGATGCAGCTGACAGTGGGGGAGCACTTTGAGACCAGTGACTGCAGTTGTATTCATTTTAAAATTGTTATGGAGAGAGGCAAAACTGGTCCAAAGGTTCGAGTTGTAAACTGGGGCAAGGCGGATTTGGATGGGATTAGACAAGGGCTTGCAGGAATTGATTGGAGGAGTTTGTTTGCAGGCAAAGGGACCTCTGGCAAGTGGGAGACCTTTTTAAGTGAGATATCCAGAGTTCAAGGTCTATATGTTCCTGTGAGGGTGAAAAGGCAAGGGTGGCAATAGTAGGGACCCCTGGATGACAAGATATATTGAGGCTTTGAACAGAAAAAAAGGACGTGTGGCTCAGATACATACAGCTAGGGTCATGGGAATCTCTGGAGGTACACCGGGTATACAGGAGTTTACAGAAGAAGAAAATCAGGAGAGCGAAAAGGGGGCATGAGATAGCCTTGGATGAGAAGATTAGGGTGATTCCAAAGTGGTACGTTCAGTATATTAAAGGAAAAAGAATAACTAGAGGGAATAGTGTCCCTCAATCACACAGCACCATAACCTGGCATCGTGTAATCAGATCTCGTGTTAGGGTTCCTGGTGACTTGAACAAAGTGCCTTTCCCATCCAGGGTATTCTGGAGGCCCTTGCTCACTCTCACTGTCCTGGGCCATACACACACACTCACAGGGGGTTTCTCACTGACGCAGCGCTGCCTTTACACACCTCCCACTGGTGCTGCTTATTCCCATTTATCCAAACCCTCAGTGAGAACCCATCCCCACCTTCCCACCTCCTCCAGCTGGAACTAATGAATACAAGAGTGAGCTCCTCTCCCAATGGGGGGAGCCAACACCTCATTTGTTGGAGGGTCGGGTTTGATGAGAGGATGGAAAAGGTCATTTGTTCAGATCTCCAGCAGCCCTGCAGAGAGATTTGATGACACAATGCCAGGTGATGGTGCTGAGTGATTGAGGGCCTTGTGGGACCATATTCTTTCTCTTGTTATTCTTTTTTTGATTAGACATATTTAAAGTACCTCTTTGGAATCACCCTAATCTTCTCAGCCAAGGCTATCTCGTGTCCACTTTTCACCCTCCTGATTTCCTTCTTCAGTAAACCCGCATCCCCTCTTTACTTCCAGCGATTCCCTTGTCCATCTCTTCCTTCCAACCTATCCGCTCCACCCTCCTCTCCGATCTCTCACCATTTACCTATATCACTCTCCGCTACCTTCCCCCACCCCCAACCCCTATAATGCACCACCCCCCTCGGCTCACAGCCTCATTCCTGGTGACGGGCTTTTGCCCAAAATGTTGCTTCACCTGCTCCTGTTGCTTCCTGACCGGCTGTGCTTTTTCCAGCACCACACTCAGGACTCTTGACCGCCAGCATCTGCAGTCCTCATTCTCTCCGACAATGGGAGAGAGCCTGGATCTCAGGGATGTGGCTCCAAGTTGGGTGACTGACGTCCTTTGAAACTGGCACCTTCTCTCCAACAGCTCTCTGTCCCCACTCTGCAACCTCCCCTGACCTCTCACTGACCCTGTCCCCAGGAATCAATTCTCAGCTTCGAATGGGGAAGTGTGAGTTTTTTTGGGCCTGTTTCCCGTAAGGAAGAAAAAGACAGAAAGCTGCACAGCTTTCCCACCCAGGATCGAAGGAGGGACTTTTTGCATGTGAGGCGAACGTGATAACCACGACACTACGGGAAACGGCTCTGGAGCACGGCTTTTGTCCCTTCACATCTAAGCCAATCTATGTAATTTCAACCCCGGAATACTTGCTGTTTCTGTGCACAGAGTTGTGCAAACTCAGACACCAAGAGTCTCTCTCTCTTTGTCTCTGTCTCTCTATCCATTTCTGTCTCTGCATCTTCCCACTCCATCTCTCTCTCTTTCTGTGTGCGTGTGTGAGAGAGAGAGCTTAACGGTTGTGACAGTGTGAATGCTGCAGGTTGTGAGAGTTTACAGTGAGTGTGTAGGAGGGAGGTGATTGCAGGTTCCCCCGTCAGCAGCAGGAGGAGGAGGAGCCTGGATGAGTTGTGTCAAATCCAAGCTGTGGGTTGTAAATAATGTCGGTTTTATTTTCCGATTCCCAGCAGCAGCACTTGGTATATTTGAAACAGAAAACATCACTGGGGAAATAGAGGGAACAAATTGACCACAACCAGGCGCAAGGTAGGAACAGCCGGCAGTGTGAGGCCCGGCTAGCTCAGTCGGTTGAGCACGTTGCTTTTTAAAGACACTGTCACTGATCTGAGTTCAATGATGGTGTGAGGGGGCGCACAGACACTCTCTCTCCGCATCCGCTCATTTTACTGAGAGATCCATTACAGAGTTCAACTGCCTTTATCATCGACACTGGGGGAGGGTGTGGGCTGTACACAGACATTGGAGGATTGTTTTTGTAGATCGTCAGGGAGCAATAATGTCAACATGATCACAGTCCAGTTAGTGGTGAATTTGAAAACAAGACGCTCATCGTCAGGAGTGGGACTCAAACCCACGCCTCCACGATAGAGTGCTACCTGAACGCAGCGCCTTAGGCGGCTTGACCACCCGGACTGACACAAATCCCACATTTTCCCCCGCCCCCCAACAAGTAAACTCAATCCACGCAGTAGCAGTTCTCTCCAATTCGGCCACACTGACACGCCCAAGCCACTGGCTCCACAAAGCGGGAGAAAGGGGTTGAGAAATTTATCAGCCAGGATTGAATGGCAGAGCAGACTCGATGGGCCGAATGGCCTAATTTCTGCTCCAGTGTCTTCCTCACAAACGGCATCTTTCACACTGCAGTTAACGGGATCACAGACCAGGCATTGGGGAATTTGAAAACAAAATACCCGTTGTCAGGAGTGGGATTCGAACCCACGCCTCCAGAGGAGACTGCGACCTGAACGCAGCGCCTTAGACCGCTCGGCCATCCTGACCTGCACGATCCACTGCCTCCTCACAGGTAAACTAGTTAAGGACCGGTTCCACCACAGAACATACCAGATGGCCTCCTTCTTTGGAGACCGCAATTTCCCTTCCCACGTGATTAAAGATGCCCTCCAACGCATCTCGTCCACATCCCGCACCACCGCCCTCAGACCCCACCCCTCCAACCGTAACAAGGACAGAACGCCCCTGGTGCTCACCTTCCACCCTACCAACCTTCACATCAACCAAATCATCCTTCGTCATTTCCGCCACCTCCAAAAAGAACCCACCACCAGGGATATATTTCCTTCCCCACCCCTTTCCGCCTTCCACAAAGACCGTTCCCTCCGTGACTACCTGGTCAGTTCCATGCCCCCCTACAACCCACCCTCCCATCCTGGCACCTTCCACTGCCACCGCAGGAACTGTAAAACCTGCACCCACACCTCCTCCCTCACCTCTATCCAAGGCCCTAAAGGAGCCTTCCACATCCATCAAAGTTTTACTTGCACATCCACTAATATCATTTATTGTATCCATTGCTCCCGATGCAGTCTCCTCTACATTGGGGAGACTGGACTCCTCCTAGAAGAGCGCTTTAGGGAACATCTCAGGGACGCCCGCACCAATCAACCACACCGCCCGGTAGCCCAACATTTCAACTCCCCCTCCCACTCTGCCCAGGACCTCCATGTCCTGGGCCTCCTTCACCGCCGCTCAGTCACCACCAGACGCCTGGAGGAAGAACGCCTCATCTTCCGGCTCGGAACACTTCAACCCCGGGGCATCAATGTGGACTTCACCAGTTTCCTCATTTCCCCTTTCCCCACCTCACTCTAGTTCCAAACTTCCAGCTCAGCACTGTCCCCATGACTTGCCCTACCTGCCTATCTTCTTTTCCACCTATCCACTCCACCCTTCCCCCCGTGACCTATCACCTTCATCCCCTCCCCCACTCACCTATTGTACTCTATGCTCCTTTCTCCCCACCCCCACCCCCCTCTCATTTATCTCTCCACCCTTCAGGCTCTCTGCCTGTATTCCTGATGAAGGGCTTTTGCCCGAAACGTCGATTTTACCGCTCCTCGGACGCTGCCTGAACTGCTGTGCTCTTCCAGCACCAATAATCCAGAATCCACGCAGTAACAGTCCACACACTTCTCTCAAATTCGGCCACACTGACACATCCACGCCACTGGCTCCACAAAGCGGGAGAAAGGGGTTGCGAAACTTATCAGCCAGGATTGAATGGCAGAGCAGATTCGATGGGCCGAATGGCCTAATTTCTGCTCCTGTGACTTCAGGTCTTTCTCGCAACCTGCAGCTTTCATACTGTCTCTCAGCATTGCCACACCGGCCAAGCTCACACACAGACACATACAGAGAGAGAGAGAGAGAGAGAGAGAGGTGCACAGTGAGAAATACAGACACAGGATGAGTGGGGAAAGAGACAAAGAGAGAGATACAGCGAGAGAAATACAGACAGAGAGAGGGAGATGCAGAGACAGAGAGGGACATAGCGAGAGAGACAGACAGAGAGAGAGGGAAATTCAGGGGGAGAAAAATATAGGAAGAGAGAGACAGGGTGTGATACAGACATCGAGACAGAGGTGGAGATACAGAGAGGCAGAGGCACAAAGAGACTCTCAGTGTCAGCGTCTGCACAGCTCTGTGCACAGAAATAGCCAATATCCTGGCGCTGCCATTGTATCTAATCACATTGAATCACAGGGCTGTCTCCGGGCAGGAATGAACATGTGACAAAAGTTGTGTGGTGGTTATCATGTTTCCCTCACATGCAAATGGTTCCCCAGTTTGATCCTGGGTGGAGACATTATGCCTTGCTTTCTGTCTTTCTCCTCCCTCAGGGAACTGCCCCAAACTCACACCCCTCACTCCTATTTTCCCTTACTGTCCTGCCACCCAGTCGTTCAATGCAGATTTCGGACTGAACAATGTGTCAAAGGAGAGTCATCGAGTCCTACCCCATAGTTAATCCATTTGCCTGCAGACTATGCGGTAATTGAGCAGGGCCAGTCCACCCGACGACTGAGGGGCTCACGCAGTCTTTGGGCTCTGCTGACACCTCAGCTAAATATATGGACATATGGTACAAACGTACAGACCTGTATATTCAAATGCTAAATTCTGATCTCTGTCTGCAAATGTTTACGTATGTATGACATGACCAACTGTTTTATGAATAAAGTATATTTTTGAAATAAAGAAAGAGACTGGAGGGAGAAAGCCTCCTGTTTCACATTTGGACCCTTTAGCCACACGCGATGTGGATTTCACTAGTTTCCTCATTTTCCCCTCCCCCCCCCCACCTTATCCCAGATCCATGCTTCTAACTCGGAACTGCCCTCCTCTCTGACTTATCACCATTGCCCCCACTTCCATCGACATATCGCACTTTCAGCTACTTTACCCCCAAACCCACACCCCCTCCCCCTCATCTCTCCACCCCCCTCGGCTCACAGCCTGCTTCCTGATGAAGGCCGTTTGCCTGAAACTTTGATTCCCCTGCTCCTCGGATGCTGCCTGACCTGCTGTGCTTTTCCAGCACCACACTCAGGAGTCTGATCTCCAGCATCTGCAGTCCTCACTCTCTCTGACAGTGAGAGAGAGCCTGGTTACTCAGGGAGGTGGCTCCAAGGCCCATGTTGGGAGACTGACGTCTTTAGAATCACACACACCTTCTCTCCAACAGCTCTCTGTCCCCACTCTGCAATCTCCCCTGACCTCTCACTGACCCTGTCCCCAGGAATCAATTTTAAGCTTCGGCTGGAGGAATGTGTGAGTTTGGGACGGTTTCCTGAAAGAAAGTTAAAACTCCGCAGGACCATGTTCCCACCCAGGATCAAACAGGGGGAACCTTCCCGCGTGTGAGGCAAACGTGATAACCACCTACACTGCGGAAACTGCACGGAAGCTAGGCGTTTGTACATGTCCGTTTCTGCCTGGGTACAGCCTGCGATTCACGGGTAATCTATCCAATTTCAGCCCCACTTTTCATCGACATATCACACTTTCAGCTACGTTCCCCCCAACCCCACTCCCCCTCCCATTTATCTCTCCACCCAGTTGGCTCACAATCCTCATTCCTGACGAAAGGCTTTTGCCTGAAACGTCGATTCTCCTGCTCCTCGGATGCTTCCTGACTTTCTGTGCCTTTCCAGCACCACAGTCTCGACTATGATCTCCAGTATCTGCAGTCCTCACTTTCTCCCAGCTTTAAACTTTGAGCACCGTTCACTTCCTCTTTGATCAACTGATTCCACATAAACTCTCTCTTTCTCTTCTCTTTCTCTTTGGTCTCTCTCTCATTTACTCCTCCCTGCCAACCTCTCTTCTATATAAAAAAAAACATCCTTTTTTTAATTCGGAGGTGCAGTGTTGGGCTGGGGTGTACAAAGTTAAAAATCATATAACACCAGGTTCTAGTCCAAGCGGTTTGATTGGAAGCATTAGCTTTCAGAGCGCTGCTCCTTCATCAGGTGGTTAGACAATAGACAATAGACAATAGGTGCAGGAGTAGGCCATTCAGCCCTTCGAGCCTGCACTGCCATTCAATATGATCATGGCTGATCATTCCCAATCAGTATCCTGTTCCAGCCTTATCTCCATAACCCTTGACTCCACTATCTTTAAGAGCTCTATCCAATTCTTTCTTAAATGAATCCAGAGACAGGGCCTCCACTGCCCTCTGGGGCAGAGCATTCCACACAGCCACCACTCTCTGAGTGAAGTAGTTTCTCCTCATCTCTGTCCTAAATGGTCTACCCCGTATTTTTAAGTTGTGTCCTCTGGTTCGGCACTCCCCCATCAACGGAAATATGTTTCCTCCTGCCAGAGTGTCCAATCCTTTCATAATCCTATACGTTTCAATCAGTTGTGGAGGACACAATTGTATGACACAGAATTTATAGCAAAAGTTTACAGTGTGATGTAACTGAAATTATACATTGAAAAATACCTTGATTATTTGTTAAATCTCTCATCTGTTAGAATGACCATGATAGTTTCACTTCTTTCATATGTAAATCACAAAGCCCTATCCAAAAGTTACATTCTCAGGTTAACTGTAACAATTGGTATCTGCCCAGATAGGATGTTGAAGGTGTTAGCCCCCTGTGTTCTGTGCCATAATGTTCAGACTGATTCTAACCTAAAAAAATGAGTTAACGAGGTTTAGATGGATTCATGCAGGTTTTGAGCTGTGCTCTTCCAGCACCACTAGTCCAGAATCTGGTTTCCAGCATCTGCAGTCATCGTTTTTACCTCGTTGATTTTAACCCTACTGCGAATCCTCTTGCAAGGATGCCTGCCTTGAAGAAGTTTTCCTCCTCTCTCTACAGGAATCTCAGGGAGTCCCTCTCCCACTGCAACATCTCTCCACGCTTCAGGCTCACTGCCTTTATTCCTGATGAAGGGCTTTTGCCCGAAACGTCGATTTCGAAGCTACTTGGATGCTGCCTGAACTGCTGTGCTTTTCCAGCACCACTAATCCAGAATCTGGTTTCCAGCATCTGCAGTCATTGTTTTTACCCCTATAATGTAACTCTGCAAGTTCAAATTCGCCCCACAAATGTATATGGGTGTATGGGTTTTTCTCTTTCTCATGCAACTCAGCCAGCATTGTCCATCTTATACGTTGCAGGCTAGGATGCCCTGAGGTATGGTACTTTGGTGAACCGAGCAGAGGCTACGGCAACGGATGAATGAGCACCACACAACAATCAACAGACAGGAGTGCACTCTCCCAGTTGGAGAACACTTCAGTGGTGCAGGACATTTGATCTCGGACCTTCGGATGACCATCCTCCAAGGTGGACTTCGGGACAGGCGGCAGTGAATAGTGGCCAAGCAGAGGCTGATAGCTAAATGCGGTACCCATAGATTAGATTCCCTACAGTGTGGAAACAGGCCCTTCAACCCAACATGTCCACACCAACCCTCCGACGAGCAACCCACCCAGACCCATTCCCCTACACCTAACACTTGGGGGGAAGTTAGCATGGCCAATTCACCTGACCTGCACATTTTTGGACTGTGGGAGGAAACCAGAGCACCCGGAGGAAACCCACGCAGACATGGGGAGAAGTGTGCAAACTCCACACAGACAGTTGCCTGAGGTGGGAATTGAACCCGTGTCTCTGGCAGTGTGAGGCAGCAATGCTAACCACTGTGCCACCGATAGCTAAAACTGGCACCCATCGGGAGGGTGTCAACCAAGACCTTGTGTTCATGTCACACTATGGATGACCACCATTGCACTATACACACACAGACACTCCTACACACACACAAACACATACACTCACCCCTACAGACAGATACACTCCCAAACTCACATGTGCACACTCTCACAGACTTAAACCCCTTTACACTCACACACATGTATACACTCTTTCTCTCACAGACACTCACAAACACCACGCCAGACACACACAAACACACACACACACAGAGACAAGCCCACACGCACATATATACATATATGTTTGTGGGGTGAATTTGTGGGCAATAAGTAATGGATCTAAATAAGGGTTAGGAATTGGCTCAGGATCAGTGCGCCTGTTCCTGAGTTGAATTGTATTGCATCAGTAAATGAATACACTCAAGATATTTCTGTTCCTGTGAGCTACTCAGTGTCCTGCCATTCATGAAATGCTCCCTCACCTTGTTTCTTCTTTCAATATCAGAGTATATAAAATTATGGGGAGCAGGGATAGGGTGGGATAGACAGGGTCCCTTTCGCCAGAGTGGAACTGTCAAATACTAGAGGGCATTGGTTTAAAGAGAAGGGCAGGACTGATTTAAAAGACATGTGAGAGGCATGGCTTTTGTCCAGAGTTTCTGGCCCAGCAGCATCAGTTCACACATGCACGCACACACACAAACACACACATACACACAGACACACAGACACACATGCACACACACAGACACAAACAGACACACACACACATAGATGCACACATACACACACACAGACAGTCACACACACACAGGCACACACAGACAGACACATACACATACACACACACAGAACTCACACACACATACAGAAACACACAGAGACACACACACAGACTCTCTCACACACACAGACACACACACACAAACACACGCAAGACACACACACAGTCACACACACAGTCACACACACAGACACACACACAGACACTCTCACACACACAGTCACACACACACGTACACACTCACACACAAACTCATAGACGCTCACACACAAACACACAGCTATCAAATGCACTCTGTCTCATCCATTTTACAACCTGTTGCTTTGTCAGAAAAGGGGGAGAAAAAATATTCTCAAACCATTAATGCACACTACCACCACGCCCACACACCATGGTCCTTAACAATTCCGCCTGGTCCATGAAATGAGGTTGAATGATTTCCCACCAGTTTTGTGAGTTAGCTCACCTCCAGCAGGATGGAAGGGAGAATTATTAGTGGTGAGGTGATGCACTGCAGGAGAGAGATGTAGAACAGTGTCAAAAGGGTAGTAGTGGGGTGGGAATTGGTGGGTTTCAAGTGAATGTCTGCATTGAGTCAGTCACCAGAAATGGAGATGGAGAGGTCCAGGAAGTGGAGGAAGGTTTCTGAGATGGTCCAGGTGAACCTGAGGTCAGGGTGGAAGGTATTGGTGAAAAGCGCAATAGGTCAGGTGGCATCCGAGGAGAAGGGGAGTCAACATTTCAAGCATAAGCTCTTCATCAGGAATGTAGTGGCCCATGTGGGCTGAGAGACAAATGGTCGAGGGAGTGGAGCTTGGGGTGGGGGAGGTAGCTGAGAGTGTGAAAGGTAGATGAAAGTAGAAAGTGATGGTGATAGGTCAGAACAGTGTGTGGAGCAGATAGGTGGGAAGGAAGATGGACAGGTAGGACAGTACAAGAGGGTGGTGCTGAATTAGAGGGTTGGATTGGGATAAGATAGGAGGGAGGGAAGATTAGAAAACTGTTGAAATTGACATTGATTGTGTGTGGTTAGAGTATCCCAAGGCAGAAGATGAAGCATTCTTCCTGCAGTTCTTGGGTGACTAGGATTTGGCAGTGGAGAAGGCCCAGGACTTGCATGTCCTTGGCGGAGTGGGAGGGTAGTTGAAGTGGTTGGCCACAGGTAGGCACAGTTGATTAGTGTGTGTGTCCCGTAGATGTTCTCTGGAACATTCCACAAGTTGACAATCTGTCACCCAATGTAGAGGAGCCCACATCGAGAGCAATGGACACAGCAGGTGAGGTATTTGGTTCTGCAGGAAAATCTATTACAGATGTGGAAGGATCCTTACAGCCCTTGGATGGAAACGAGTGGGGAGGTGTAGGTGCAGATTTTACACCTCTTGAGGTGGCAAGGGAAGGTGCCAGGACTGGTGGGTGGGTTGGTGGGCTGCGTAGAACTAATGAGGAAATTAATGCTTGGTGCAGAATGGTGAAAAAGGTGAAGAGGGAACTATATCTCTGGCGGTGGAGTCTGACTGTAGGTGACGGAAATGGTGGAGGATGATGCATTGTATCCAGAGATTGGTGAGGTGGAAAGTGAGCACAAGGGGGTTTCTATCCTTGTTGCTGTTGGAGAGGTGGGGTTCAAGGGCAGAGGTGCGGGAAGTGGAGGAGTTCTCCTGGAGGGCATTGTTGACATTCTGGGAGGGAAAATTATGGTCCTTGAAGTAGGAGGTCATCTGGAATGTTCTGGAGTGGAATTGATTCTTCTGGGAGCAGATGCGGTGGAGGCAGAGAAATTGCGACTGATGGGTTACCCTTTTACAGGAGACGGGGTGGGAGTTGGTGGGTTTGAAGTGAATGCCCACTTTGAGTCAGTCACAGGATATGGAGATGGAGAGGTCCAGGAAGTGGAGGAAGGTATCTGAGATCGGTGTATTTGGAAGCAAAAGCTTTTGATACAGACAGACTCTCACCTCACACTTTTGGAAATAGAAACAGAGGGTTGAGCTACTGCAGGCATTTGTGGATTGCCCGTGTAGTGTGTTTGACCGGAACTATGCCTTCACAAGATAGGGCTGTGTTTGGGCAGGTTTCACAGACTGTACCAGACTGAGATCTGGTCAATCTTCGTTTTTATTCAGAGTAAAGCTTCGACGAGGCCTGGGATTTGTATCCAGGTCCCAGACGGGGGCAGCAGAGAGTCAGATAACCGCAGGTTCACAGAGAGTGGACTGCTGGAGAGCACTTGTGGATGCTCTCTCCTGACCTTACAAGGGAATGGATGAGGTTGGTGATGGTTCATGGGATGGGGGCGTCGCCTGGCGAGGCCAGAGGGTGTTACCCGTCCCTAATTGGCCCTTGAAGTGAGTGGCTTGTTGGCGACACAGAGCTACGTAGACTCAGACTCTGAGAGTCACTCTCTGTCTCTGCATCTCTTTCTCTCTGTGGATCTGTGTTTTTGCAGAGTGTTTGGGAAAAAGTTAATTGCCAAGTGCCCCCCAGAAGTAGCGGGTGTGACGTTGGCGACGACCGGCTAGCTCAGTCAGTAGAGCATGAGAGTCTTAATCTCAGGGTCGTGGGTTTGAGCCCCACGCTGGCGGTGTATTTCGCTGTTAGCACACTCGTAACGTTCCGAACACCTGGTCTCTCCCATTTGGACGCGCCTTCATCGTTACTGGTCCAAGTCAATCAGGAGGTTCCACACTCCCGGGTTCCTCATGAAGGGCTTCTGCCCGAAACATTGACTCTCCAGCTCCTCGGACGCTGCCTGACTGGCTGTGCTTTTCCTGCACCACACACTTCCCCTCTGACCTCCAGCATCTGAAGCCCTCACTTTCTCCTAAATTCTCCCTGCAGTCTGATGGAGTGCAGCGACACACACACTCTCTCTCTCTGCAGCTGCTCGCTTCACTGAGAGCTCCATTACCCAGTGCTGCTGTCTTTCCAATCGACACTGGGGGAGGGTGTGGGCCGTACACACAGAGGCTGCACACACTCACAGATACAAACAGTAACCTGCGGCTCTGTAAACCCGCCTGGGGCAGGGGAAACGAGTCTGACTTCCCAGAAGCAGGTGCCTTTGCTAACTGATGGAAATGGTGGAGGATGATGCATTGTATCCAGAGATTGGTGAGGTGGAAGGTGAGCACAAGGGGGTCTCTATCCTTGTTGCTGTTGGAGAAGTGGGGTTCAAGGGCAGAGGTGCGGGAAGTGGAGAAGTTGTCTTGGAGGGCATTGTTGACATTCTGGGAGGAAATATTATGGTCCTTGAAGTAGGAGGTCATCTGGAATGTTCTGGAGTGGAATTGATTTTTCTGGGAGCAGATGCGGTGGAGGCAGAGAAATTGCGACTGATGGGTTACCCTTTTACAGGTCCAGGAAGTGGAGGAAGGTGTCTGAGATAGGCGTATTTGGAAGCAATGGCTTTTGATACAGACAGACTCTAACTTCACACCTTTGCAAATAGAAACAGCAGGTTGAGCTGCTGCAGGTATTTCTGGATTATCAGTGCAATGTGTTTGACTGGAGCTATGCCTTCACAAGATAGGGGTGTGTTTGGGCAGGTTCACAGGCTGTACCAGACTGAGATCTGGTCAATCTGTTTTGTTCAGAGAAAAGCTACGACGAGGCCTGGGATTTGTATCCAGGTCCCAGACATGGGCAGCAGGGAGTCAGATAACTGCAGGTTTACATAGAGTGGCCTCCTGGAGGGCAGCTGTGGATGCTCTCTCCTGACCTTACAAGGGAATGGATGAGGTTGGTGATGGTTCATGGGATGGGGGTGTCGCCTGGCGAGGCCAGAGTGTGTTACCCGTCCCTAAATACCCCTTGAAGTGAGTGGCTTGCTGGCGACACAGAGCTATGTAGATTCAGACTACGATAGTCACTCTCTCTCTCTGCATCCCCAGAGTGGATCTGTCAAATACTAGAGGGCATTGGTTTAAAGAGAGGAGCAGGGCTAGTTTGAACGACACATGTGAGGCAAGGCTTTTGTCCAGAGTTTCAGTCCCGGCAGCATCAGTTCACATACACACACACACAAACACAAACACACATGTATCATATTCTCTCTCTCTCTCTCTTAGACACACATTTTACAACCTATTGATTTGTAACACAAGGGGGAGCACAAATATTCTCAAACAATTAATCCACATTACCCCATGCCTACACAACATGGTCCTTAACAATTCCACCTGGTCCATAAAATGAGGTTGAATAATTTCCCACCAGTTTTGTAGGTTAGCTCCCCTCCAACAGGGTGGAAGGGACAGGTAAGTGGTGGTTTAGATTAGATTACTTACAGTGTGGAAACAGGCCCTTCGGCCCAACAAGTTCACACCGCCCCGCCGAAGCGCAACCCACCCATACCCCTTACCTAACACTACGGGCAATTTAGCATGGCCAATTCACCTGACCTGTACATCTTTGGACTGTGGGAGGAAACCGGAGTACCCGGAGGAAACCCACGCAGACACGGGGAGAATGTGCAAACTCCACACAGTCAGTCGCCTGAGGCAGGAATTGAACCCGGGTCTCTGGCGCTGTGAGGCAGCAGTGCTAACCACTGTGCCACCGTGCCACCCAGTTTTGTAGGTTAGCTCCCCTCCAGCAGGGTGGATGGGACAGGTAAGTGGTGGTGTGGTGAAGCACTGCAGTGGAGAGATGTAGAACATTGTCAAAAGGGTAGCGGTGGGGTGGGAGTTGGTGGGTTTGAAGTGAATGTCTGCATTGAGTCAGTCACCGGAAATGGAGATGGAGAGGTCCAGAAACTGGAGGAAGGTATCTGAGATGGTCCAGCTAAACCTGAGGTCAGGGTGGAAGGTGTTGGTGAAAAGCGCAACAGGTCAGGTGGCATCCGAGGAGAAGGGGAGTCAACATTTCAAGCATTAGCTCTTCATCAGGAATGTAGTGGCCCATGGGAGCTGGGAGTTAAATGGGAGGGGGCTTGGGTGGGGGGGAGGGGGGTTAAAGTAGCTGAGAATGCAATAGGTCGATGAAGTGGAAAATGATGGTGATAAGCCAGAGCAGTGTGTGGAGTGGATAGCTAGGAAGGAAGATGGACAGATAGGACAGTTCAAGAGGGTGGTGCCAAGTTGGAGGGTTGGATCTGGGATAAGGTGGGGGGGTGGGGAAGAGATTGGGAAACTATTGAAATTGACATTGACTCTGTGTGGTTGGAGGTTCGCAAGACGGAAGCTGAAACATTCTTCCTCCAGTCGTCGGGTGGCTGGGATTTGGCAGTGGAGACGACCCAGGACTTGCATGTCCTTGGCGGAATGGGAGGGTAGTTGTAGTGGTCAGTACAGTTGTATAGTTTGTGTGTCCCAGAGATGTTCTCTGGAACATTCCACAAGTTGGCATCTTGTATCCCTAATATAGAGGAGACCACATTGAGAGCAACGGACACAGCAGATGAGGTGTTTAGGTGTGCAGGAAAATCTCGACTAGATGTGGAAGGAGCCTTTCAGGCCTTGGATGGAGGTGAATGGGGAGGTGTAGGTGCTGGTTTTACACATCTTTCGGTGGCAGGGGAAGGTGCCAGGAGTGGTGGGTGGATTGGTGGGAGGTGTGGGCCTAATGCGGGAATCACAGAGGGAATGATCACTGCAGAATGCTGAAAAAGGTGGAGAAGAAACTTTATCTCTGAAGGTGGGGTCTGACTGTACGTGGCGGAAATGGCGGAGGATGATGCATTGTATGCAGAGATTGGTGAGGCGGAAGGTGAGGACTGGGGGGGTTCTATCCTTGTTGCAGTTAGAGGCATGGGATTCAAGGGCACAGGTGCGGGAAGTGGAGGAGATGCATTGGTGGGCATTGCTGACCTCATGGGAGGGGAAGTTATGGTCCTTGAAGTAGGGGGTCATCTGGGATGTTCTGGGGTGGAATTGATTCTCCTCGGAGCCAATGCTGCGTAGGCAGAGAAATTGGGACAGATGGGTTGCATTTTTACAGGAGGTGGAGTGGGAGTTGATGGGTTTGAAGTAGATGTCCGCATTGAGTCCGTTACCAGAAATGGAGATGGAGAGGTCCAGGAAGTGGAGAAAGGTGTCTGAAATGGTCGAGGTAAACTTGAGCTCAGGGTGTTCATGAAGTTGATGAACTGTTCAACCTCCTTGTGGGAGCACGAGGTGGCGCTAAGACAGTCATCCATGCAGTGGAGGAAAAAATGGCAAATGGTGCCCGATTAACTTGTTTCATGTACCTGATGAACAGACAGGCATAGCTGGGGCACATACGGGTGCCCATCGCTACCCCTTTAGTCTGAAGGATTCAAAGGAGAGGGCATGTTTTTGGGGTGATGACTCAGCTCTGCTTCACACTGGGCTGAACAGGGAATGGGTTGATGCTCGAGCTTCCTCACTCACTCAGCACTACCTTTTGACACATCCCCCACTGGCTCATGTTGCTGTCCATTTTCATTTATCCAAACCCTTCAGCGGGAAACCTCCCTCTTCTTCCACCATGGCCTACATGGGCAGAATGGTCACATTGATGAATTTCTTTTCTCTGAGTTGAGGAGCTTATAATCTCCTGGTTATATATTTTTTGAAATTCTCATGGTTATTCTTTTTTTTACCTCACACTACTGCCGATCTGCACTGTGAATGCAAGAAGAAGCTCACCTCCCATTAGGGAGTGCAAACACCTCATCTGGAGGAGGGTCAGGATAAATGAGTTGATTCTATTACAGCATTGCCAGCAGCCAAGGATTGAGCTGGAAATTTCCAACGTCATCGATATATACTTTTTAAACCCAAAATGTTCACTGAGGAAATCACAGGGAACTACCGCACCACAACAACTGATGAGATAGCACAGTGGTTAGCACTGCTGCCTCACAGCGCCAGAAACCCGGGTTCAATTCCTGCCTCAGGCGACTGACTGTGTAGAGTTTGCACGTTCTCCCCGTGTCTGCGTGGGTTCCCTCCGGGTGGTCCGGTTTCCTCCCACAGTCCAAAGGTGTGCAGGCCAGGTGAATTGGCCATGTTAAATTGCCTGTAGTGTTAGGTAAGGGGTAGATGTAGGGGTATGGGTGGGTTGCGCTTCGGCGGGGCGGTGTGGACTTGTTGGGCCGAAGGGCCTGTTTCCACACTGTAAGTAATCTAATCATCCAGCATCATCTCTGGCTGGCTCAGTTGGTGACAATGTGAGAGAGCCTGGATCTCAGGGATGTGGCTCCAAGGCCCATGTTGGGTGACCGACGTCTTTTGAAACAAGCACCTTCTTTCCAACAGCTCTCTGACCCCATTCTGCAATCCCCCCTGACCTCTCACTGACCCTGCCCCACATCTCCTGCTCTCAGGAATCAATTCTCAGCTTCCCATGAGGGGTCATACCCAGCGCTTGTCTCCTTTGACACCCTGCACTGTCCCAGCTCTGGATGGGGCAGTCGGGACAAAACCTCAAGAGTGAGGTGTCAGAGTTTTGGCCAGCTCCACGAGGGAGGAGAAACGCCTAAGATGAAAGACGATGTTCCCACCCAGAATCAAACTGGTAACTTTTCACGTGTAAGGCGAACGTGATAACCACTGCACTATGGAAACCGCGTGGTTGTTGTAATTTTGTACATGTCCCTTACTGCCTGTACCTCTGAACAGGTACAATGTCTGGGGAGGAAATGTGACGCTCCTCCTGACTTCATTTGTGAAAGAGGTAGACTTGTCTCTTTTGATCAATCACAGGCAGATAGAGAGAGCATTTCACTTCCTCCCAGCTGCTTTGACTAGTGTATTTCTCCTCCATACCCAGTGAGGTCTGTGCTGTGTCATCAAATGTCAGAAAGACATTTTGTAAATAGAAGCAGTAGGTTGAGCTGCTGCAGGTATTTGTAGTTTGTCAGTGCAGTGTGTTTGGTTGCAGCTGTTCCTTCACAAGATAGTTAAAAATCTCACCACACCAGGGTATAGCCCAACAGGTTTATTTGGAAGCAATGGCTTTTGAATGTTGCTCCTTCATCAAGTAGCTGTGGAGCAGGATCATAAGAAACAGAATTTATAGCAAAAGGTCACAGTGTCATGCAACCGAAATAATATATTGAACAAACCTAGCTTGCTGTAACGTCTTTCATCGTTCAGAATGGGTTGCAGGTTTCGGTTCATTAACACGTAAATCCCACAACTTCTTTGAAGTCTCATTCTCGAGATAACAAGGTTTCATGAATAAAAGGTGAATTCTCAGCTCAGACAATGCATTGAAAGTGTGAGGCAAAGTGTGTGTGAGAGTGTGATGGAGTATTAGTCTGTGAGAGAGTATGTGCGTGGGTGTGTCTTGCGGGGGTGATGTGTGTGTGTGTGTGTGTGTGTGTGTATGAGAGTCTTGGCTGGGACTTCGAGTTCATGTCACACTATAGGTGACCCCACTATGCTATATATTCTCTCATACACATAAACACACACATACACACACACACACACAGAAACACAGACACTCATACACAAACACATGTACACACACATACACACAGACACACATACTCATACACACACAGACACGCACACACACAGACACACACACAGACACACACACTCATACACACACACAGACACACATACACAGACAGACACACACACAGACACACATATGCACACACACATACACACACACAGACACACATACACAGACAGACACACACACAGACACACATACGCACACACCCAACCTGGGGCTCCAATCCACGACCTTGAGTTTAAAAGTCATATGCTCTACCGACTGAGCGAGCTGGGCGCCACACCAGGGAATGTGTTTGCCTTATCTGGTTGTGGTCAATCTGCTTCCACCACTTATCCAGTCATGTTTTCTGTGTGAAATGCAAAATTGCTGCTACTGCTGTATGGATCGGGAATTAAAACCATAATATCTTACAATCCCGCAGGTTGGGTTTGACAAAACGCCTCCAGGCTCCTCCTCCTGCTGCTGTCGGGGGGGCCTGCAATCACCCCCCTCCCACAGACTCACCACCGGCCACACACACATAAACACAGAGAGAAAGAGAGAGAGACTCTTGCTGTCTGAGTTTGCACAACTCTACACAGAAACAGCAACAATCCCAGGGCTGAAATTGGATACATTACGCCTGGCTCGCAGGGCTCCCCCAGGCAGGAAGGGATGTGTATAATCTGCGTCCAGCCGTGTTGTTTCCATAGTGTAGTGGTTATCACGTTCACCTCACACGCGAAAGGTCCCCAGTTCGATCCTGGGTGGGAACTTTTTCAAGCAGGACCGCACAGAACAAGAAGTTCTGAAGATGCCCACTATTGATCCTCATATCTGCACCCTCAAATTTCTGTGACCAGTTGCATGTCCAGCTGTCTCTTAAATTTGCACAACTGCTGCTGGCAACGCATTCCGTGCGCGCACAACTCTGTGTGTGAAGAGTCCACTTCTGACATCCCCTCTCTACTTTCCTGCAACCAGGTTCAAACTGTGATCCCTCGTATTAGCCATATCTGCCCTGAGAAATACTTTCTGGCTATCGACTCTATCTATGCCTCTTATTATCTAGTGTACCTTAATTATGTCCCCTCTCCTCCTCCTTTTCTCCAATTAAAAAAGTCCAAGCTCAGTCAAACTCTCCTCATAAAATAAGCCCTCCAGTCCAAGCAGCATCCTGGTAAACCTCATCTGAACCCTCTCCAAAGCATCCACATCTTTCCTTTAATAGCGCGACCAGAACTGGACACAGTATTCCAAGTGTGGTCTAATCAAAGTTTTATAGAGCTGCAACAAGATCTCACGGCTCTTAAACTCAATGCCCCTGTTAATGAAAGCCAAAACACCATATGCTTTCTTAACAACCCTGTCCACTTGGGTGGCCATTTTAAGGAATCTATGTACCTGCACACCAAGATCCCTCTGTTCCTCCACACTGCCAAGAATCCTATCCTTAATCCTGTACTCAGCTTTCAAATTCGACCTTCCAAAATGCATCATCTCGCATTTATCCAGGTTGAACTCCATCTGCCAAGTCTCTGCCCATCTCTGCATCCTATCAATGTCCCGCTGCAGCCTACAACAGCCCTCTGTACTGTCAACGACACCTCCAACCTTTGTGTCGATGCAGCACAACGTTTTCTTCCTTTCGGGAAACGGGCCCAAACTCACACATTCCCCCATCCGAGGCTGACAATTGATTCCTGGGGTCAGGGTCAGTGAGAGGTCAAGGGAATTTGCAGAGTGGGTCGGAGAGCTGTTGGAAAGAAGATGCGTGTTTCAAAACACCTCGGTCACCCAACCTGGATCTTGGAGCCACATCCCTGAGATCCAGGCTCTCTCTCATTGTTGGAGAGAATGAGGGCTGGAGATCAGAGTCCTGAATGTGGTGCTGGAAAAGCACAGCAGGTCAGGCAGCATCAGGAGCAGAAGAATCAACCTTATAGGCATTCCCTTAATCAGGAATGAGGATTGTGAGCCAACAGGGTGGAGAGATAAATAGGAGGGGGAGTAGGAGTGGGAGTGGGAGTGGGGTTGGGGGAAAGGGAGCTGAAATTGCGATAGGTAGATGGGTTTGGGGGTAATGGTGCTAGGTCAGAGAGGAGGGTAGAGCGGATAGGTGGGAAGGACGGTGGACAGGTGGGAAACGTAAGGAGGGCAGTGTCACATTGATGGCTCATGGGATGGGTGCGTCGCCTGGCGAGGCCAGAGGGTGTTGCCCGACCCGAATGTAGACTCAGACTCTGAAAGTCACTCTTTCTCCCTGTGGATCTGGATGTTTGCAGAGAGTGTATGGGAGGGAGCTAATTGCCAAATGCCCCCACAGCAGTAACTGAGATTCCTCCCCGGCGTGCCCGGCTAGCTCAGTTGGTAGAGCATGAGACTCTTAATCTCAGGGTCGTGGGTTCGAGCCCCACGTTGGGCGAGCTGCTCCTTTTTAAAAACACCACACCCCCTTCCGATCAGCTCTCTCCCATTTGGACGCGCCCTGATCTTTCATTGGTCTGAGTCAATCAGGAGGCTCAATACTCTCGGGTTCCTGATGAAGGGCTTCTGCCCGAAACGTTGACTCTCCTGCTCCTCGGACCCTGCCTGACCGGCTGTGCTTTTCCAGCACCACACACTTCGACTCTGACCTCCAGCATCTGCAGCCCTCACTTTCTCCTAAATTCTCCCTGCAGTCTGATGGAGTGCAGCGACACACAGACTCTCTCTCTCTCTCTCTCTGCAGCCGCTCACTTCACTGAGAGCTCCATTACCCAGTGCTGCTGCCTTTCCAATCGACACTGGGGGAGGGTGTGGGCCGTACACACAGAGGCTGCACACACTCACAGACACAAACAGTAACCTGCGGCTCTGTAAACCCGCCTGGGGCGGGGGAAACGAGTCTGACTTCCCAGCAGCAGGTGCCTGTTGGAGGTTGGGGGATGGGGGATGGGGGTTGAGGGTGGGTGTCAATTTTATCACAAGCTCACACTCCAATTCGATCATGAGTTTACAAAAAATTAAACCCACACAATCAGGAGTGAGACTCAAACCGTCAGTTCAAAAACAAGCTGCAACTTACATCAGCACCTGAGACCGCTCGGCTAGCCTGACGCATACTAACCCCGCCGAATTCCGATGTCAATGTTCACACGAAGGCTCAATCCAGTCAGTGTCTGCGCACACCTCTCTGTTCACACAGACTCTGTTCTCACTCACCCACATTCCAGCCTGTTGCTTTGTCAGCTCCCCCCCACCCCCTTGGGTACAAATGTACACAAACAATGATGCTTTGTCCCCCCTCGGTGCTGAAGGACCCTGTCTCGCCAATCAAGTCTTGTAGCAGAGCTCCTGGAGACCTGAGCGAAGTGCCTTTCCCATCCAGGCCACTAGGAGGCCCCTGTGCACTTACATTGAACTGGGCACAACACTCAGTCTCTCTCTCACACACAGACACACAGTCTCACATACTCACACAGACACAGTCTCACACACACACACACACACACACACACACATTAAGGGAGTTTCTCACTCACTCAGCGCTGCATTTGCACACCTCCCACTGGCTCATGTTGCTGTACATTCCCACTTATCTAACCCCTCAGCGAGAACCCCTCCCCCACTTCCGCCAGCGCAGACTACAGCTATAAATGGGCAGAATAGTCTCCTTGATGAATACAAGAAGAAGCTCCCATTGGTGAGTGCAAACACCTCATTTGGAAGAGGGTCGGGATCAATGAGTTGATTCTATTCCAGCATTTCCAACATCAGCGAGATTTGTTTTAAAAATGCCCGAAATGACGGCTTTTGAACGACCTCACGACAGCAACTGATGAGCTAGCACCCAGCATCATCACTGGCTGGCTCAGTTAGTGACAATGTGAGAGAGCCTGGATCTCAGGGATGTGGCTCCAAGGACCATGTTGGGTGACTGACGTCTTTTGAAACAAGCACCTTCTTTCCAACAGCTCTCTGACCCACTCTGCAATCTCCCCTGACCTCTCACTGACCCTGCCCCACATCTCCTGCTCTCAGGAATCAATTCTCAGCTTCCCATGAGGGGTCATCCCCAGCGCATGTCTCCTTTGACACCCTGCACTGTCCCAGTTCTGGATGGGGCAGTCGGGACAAAGCCTCAAGAGTGAGGTGTCAGAGTTTTGGCCAGCTCCATGAGGGAGGAGAAAAGCCTAAGATGAAAGACGATGTTCCCACCCAGAATAAAACTGGTAACTTTTCGCGTGTAAGGCGAACGTGATAACCACTACACTATGGATACCGTGTGGTTGTTGTAATTTTGGACATGTCCCTTCCTGCCTGTACCTGTGAACAGGTACAATCTCTGGGGAGGGACTGTCACACTCCTCCTGACTTCAGTTGTGAAAGAGGTAGACTTGCCTCTTTTGAGCAATCACAGGCAGATAGAGAGAGCATTTCACTTCCTCCCAGCTGCTTTGACTGGTGTATTTCTCCTCCATACCCAGTGAGGTCTGTGCTGTGTCATCAAATGTCAGAAAGACGTTTTGCAAATACAAGCAGTAGGTTGAGCTGCTGCAGGTATTTGTGGTTTGTCAGTGCAGTGTGTTTGGTTGTAGCTGTACCTTCACAAGATAGAGTTAAAAATCTCACCACACCAGGGTATAGCCCAACAGGTTTATTTGGAAGCAATGGCTTTTGAATGTTGCTCCTTCATCAGGTAGCTGTGGAGCAGGATCATAAGACACAGAATTTATAGCAAAAGGTCACAGTGTCATGCAACCGAAATAATATATTGAACAAACCTAGCTTGCTGTAACGTCTTTCATCGTTCAGAATGGGTTGCAGGTTTCGGTTCATTAACACGTAAATCCCACAACTTCTTTGAAGTCTCATTCTCGAGATAACAAGGTTTCATGAATAAAAGGTGAATTCTCAGCTCAGACAATGCATTGAAAGTGTGAGGCAAAGTGTGTGTGAGAGTGTGATGGAGTATTAGTCTGTGAGAGAGTATGTGCGTGGGTGTGTCTTGCGGGGGTGATGTGTGTGTGTGTGTGTGTGTGTGTATGAGAGTCTTGGCTGGGACTTCGAGTTCATGTCACACTATAGGTGACCCCACTATGCTATATATTCTCTCATACACATAAACACACACATACACACACACACACACAGAAACACAGACACTCATACACAAACACATGTACACACACATACACACAGACACACATACTCATACACACACAGACACGCACACACACAGACACACACACAGACACACACACTCATACACACACACACAGACAGACACACACACAGACACACATATGCACACACACATACACACACACAGACACACATACACAGACAGACACACACACAGACACACATACGCACACACCCAACCTGGGGCTCCAATCCACGACCTTGAGTTTAAAAGTCATATGCTCTACCGACTGAGCGAGCTGGGCGCCACACCAGGGAATGTGTTTGCCTTATCTGGTTGTGGTCAATCTGCTTCCACCACTTATCCAGTCATGTTTTCTGCGTGAAATGCAAAAGTGCTGCTATTGCTGCTATGGATCGGGAATTAAAACCATAATATCTTACAATCCCGCAGGTTGGGTTTGACAAAACGCCTCCAGGCTCCTCCTCCTGCTGCTGTCGGGGGGGCCTGCAATCACCCCCCTCCCACAGACTCACCACCGGCCACACACACATAAACACAGAGAGAAAGAGAGAGAGACTCTTGCTGTCTGAGTTTGCACAACTCTACACAGAAACAGCAACAATCCCAGGGCTGAAATTGGATACATTACGCCTGGCTCGCAGGGCTCCCCCAGGCAGGAAGGGATGTGTATAATCTGCGTCCAGCCGTATTGTTTCCATAGTGTAGTGGTTATCACGTTCACCTCACATGCGAAAAGTCCCCAGTTCGATCCTGGGTGGAAACATTTTCAAGCAGGACCGCACAGAACAAGAAGTTCTGAAGATGCCCACTATTGATCCTCATATCTGCACCCTCAAATTTCTGTGACCAGTTGCATGTCCAGCTGTCTCTTAAATTTGCACAACTGCTTCTGGCAACGCATTCCGTGCGCGCACAACTCTGTGTGTGAAGAGTCCACTTCTGACATCCCCTCTCTACTTTCCTGCAACCAGGTTCAAACTGTGATCCCTCGTATTAGCCATATCTGCCCTGGGAAATACTTTCTGGCTATCGACTCTATCTATGCCTCTTATTATCTAATGTACCTTAATTATGTCCCCTCTCCTCCTCCTTTTCTCCAATTAAAAAAGTCCAAGCTCAGTCAAACTCTCCTCATAAAATAAGCCCTCCAAACCAGGCAGCATCCTGGTAAACCTCATCTGAACCCTCTCCAAAGCATCCACATCTTTCCTTTAATAGCGCGACCAGAACTGGACACAGTATTCCAAGTGTGGTCTAATCAAAGTTTTATAGAGCTGCAACAAGATCTCACGGCTCTTAAACTCAATGCCCCTGTTAATGAAAGCCAAAACACCATATGCTTTCTTAACAACCCTGTCCACTTGGGTGGCCATTTTAAGGAATCTATGTACCTGCACACCAAGATTCCTCTGTTCCTCCACACTGCCAAGAATCCTATCCTTAATCCTGTACTCAGCTTTCAAATTCGACCTTCCAAAATGCATCATCTCGCATTTATCCAGGTTGAACTCCATCTGCCAAGTCTCTGCCCATCTCTGCATCCTGTCAATGTACCGCTGCAGCCTATAACAGCCCTCTGTACTGTCAACGACACCTCCAACCTTTGTGTCTATGCAGCACAACTTTTTCTTCATTTCGGGAAACGGGCCCAAACTCACACCTTCCCCCATCCGAGGCTGACAATTGATTCCTGGGGTCAGGGTCAGTGAGAGGTCAAGGGAATTTGCGGAGTGGGTCGGAGAGCTGTTGGAAAGAAGATGCGTGTTTCAAAACACCTCGGTCACCCAACCTGGATCTTGGAGCCACATCCCTGAGATCCAGGCTCTCTCTCATTGTTGGAGAGAATGAGGGCTGGAGATCAGAGTCCTGAATGTGGTGCTGGAAAAGCACAGCAGGTCAGGCAGCATCAGGAGCAGAAGAATCAACCTTACAGGCATTCCCTTAATCAGGAATGAGGATTGTGAGCCAACAGGGTGGAGAGATTAATAGGAGGGGGAGTGGGAGTGGGCTTGGAGGAAAGGTAGCTGAAATTGCGATAGGTAGATGGGTTTGGGGGTAATGGTGCTAGGTCAGAGAGGAGGGTAGAGCGGATAGGTGGGAAGGACGGTGGACAGGTGGGAAACGTAAGGAGGGCAGTGTCACATTGATGGCTCATGGGATGGGTGCGTCGCCTGGCGAGGCCAGAGGGTGTTACCCGACCCGAATGTAGACTCAGACTCTGAAAGTCACTCTTTCTCCCTGTGGATCTGTATGGTTGTCGAGAGTGTATGGGAGGGAACAAATTGGCAAATCCCCCCCACAGCAATTACTGTAACGAACTCCGCGTGATGTGCCCGGCTAGCTCAGTCGGTAGAGCATGAGACTCTTAATCTCAGGGTCGTGGGTTCGAGCCCCACGTTGGGCGAGCTGCTCCTTTTTAAAAACACCACACCCCCTTCCGATCAGCTCTCTCCCATTTGGACGCGCCCTGACCTTTCATTGGTCTGAGTCAATCAGGAGGCTCAATACTCTCGGGTTCCTGATGAAGGGCTTCTGCCCGAAACGTTGACTCTCCTGCTCCTCGGACCCTGCCTGACCGACTGTGCTTTTCCAGCACCACACACTTCCCCTCTGACCTCCAGCATCTGCAGCCCTCACTTTCTCCAAAATTCTCCCTGCAGTCTGATGGAGTGCAGCGACACACAGACTCTCTCTCTCTCTCTCTGCAGCCGCTCGCTTCACTGAGAGCTCCATTACCCAGTGCTGCTGCCTTTCCAATCGACACTGGGGGAGGGTGTGGGCCGTACACACAGAGGCTGCACACACTCACAGACACAAACAGTAACCTGCGGCTCTGTAACCCCGCCTGGGGCAGGGGGAAACGAGTCTGACTTCCCAGCAGCAGGTGCCTGTTGGAGGTTGGGGGATGGGGGTTGAGGGTGGGTGTCAATTTTATCACAAGCTCACACTCCAATTCGATCATGAGTTTACAAAAAATTAAACCACACAATCAGGAGTGAGACTCAAACCGTCAGTTCAAAAACAAGCTGCAACTTACATCAGCACCTGAGACCGCTCGGCCAGCCTGACGCATACTAACCCCGCCCAATTCCGATGTCAATGTTCACACGAAGGCTCAGTCCAGTCAGTGTCTGCGCACACCTCTCTGTTCACACAGACTCTGTTCACACTCACCCACATTCCAGCCTGTTGCTTTGTCAGCTCCCCCCCACCCCCTTGGGTACAAATGTACACAAACAATGATGCTTTGTCCCCCCTCTGTGCTGAAGGACCCTGTCTCGCCAATCAAGTCTTGTAGCAGAGCTCCTGGCGACCTGAGCGAAGTGCCTTTCCCATCCAGGCCACTAGGGGGCCCCTGTGCACTTACATTGAACTGGGCACAACACTCAGTCTCTCTCACACACACAGACACACAGTCTCACATACTCACACAGACACAGTCACACACACACACACACACACACACATTAAGGGAGTTTCTCACTCACTCAGCGCTGCATTTGCACACCTCCCACTGGCTCATGTTGCTGTCCATTCCCACTTATCTAACCCCTCAGCGAGAACCCCTCCCCCACTTCCGCCAGCGCAGACTACAGCTATAAATGGGCAGAATAGTCTCCTTGATGAATACAAGAAGAAGCTCCCATTGGTGAGTGCAAACACCTCATTTGGAAGAGGGTCGGGATAAATGAGTTGATTCTATTCCAGCATTTCCAACATCAGCGAGATTTGTTTTAAAAATGCCCGAAATGACGGCTTTTGAACGACCTCACGACAGCAACTGATGAGCTAGCACCCAGCATCATCACTGGCTGGCTCAGTTAGTGACAATGTGAGAGAGCCTGGATCTCAGGGATGTGGCTCCAAGGACCATGTTGGGTGACTGACGTCTTTTGAAACAAGCACCTTCTTTCCAACAGCTCTCTGACCCACTCTGCAATCTCCCCTGACCTCTCACTGACCCTGCCCCACATCTCCTGCTCTCAGGAATCAATTCTCAGCTTCCCATGAGGGGTCATCCCCAGCGCATGTCTCCTTTGACACCCTGCACTGTCCCAGTTCTGGATGGGGCAGTCGGGACAAAGCCTCAAGAGTGAGGTGTCAGAGTTTTGGCCAGCTCCATGAGGGAGGAGAAAAGCCTAAGATGAAAGACGATGTTCCCACCCAGAATAAAACTGGTAACTTTTCGCGTGTAAGGCGAACGTGATAACCACTACACTATGGAAACCGCGTGGTTGTTGTAATTTTGGACATGTCCCTTCCTGCCTGTACCTGTGAACAGGTACAATCTCTGGGGAGGGACTGTCACACTCCTCCTGACTTCAGTTGTGAGAGAGGTAGACTTGTCTCTTTTGATCAATCACAGGCAGATAGAGAGAGCATTTCACTTCCTCCCAGCTGCTTTGACTGGTGTATTTCTCCTCCATACCCAGTGAGGTCTGTGCTGTGTCATCAAATGTCAGAAAGACGTTTTGCAAATTGAAGCAGTAGGTTGAGCTGCTGCAGGTATTTGTGGTTTGTCAGTGCAGTGTGTTTGGTTGTAGCTGTACCTTCACAAGATAGAGTTAAAAATCTCACCACACCAGGGTATAGCCCAACAGGCTTATTTGGAAGCAATGGCTTTTGAATGTTGCTCCTTCATCAGGTAGCTGTGGAGCAGGATCATAAGACACAGAATTTATAGCAAAAGGTCACAGTGTCATGCAACCGAAATAATATATTGAACAAACCTAGCTTGCTGTAACGTCTTTCATCGTTCAGAATGGGTTGCAGGTTTCGGTTCATTAACACGTAAATCCCACAACTTCTTTGAAGTCTCATTCTCGAGATAACAAGGTTTCATGAATAAAAGGTGAATTCTCAGCTCAGACAATGCATTGAAAGTGTGAGGCAAAGTGTGTGTGAGAGTGTGATGGAGTATTAGTCTGTGAGAGAGTATGTGCGTGGGTGTGTCTTGCGGGGGTGATGTGTGTGTGTGTGTGTGTGTGTGTGTGTATGAGAGTCTTAGCTGGGACTTCGAGTTCATGTCACACTATAGGTGACCCCACTATGCTATATATTCTCTCATACACATAAACACACACATACACACACACACACACAGAAACACAGACACACATACACAAACACATGTACACACACATACACACAGACACACATACTCATACACACACAGACACGCACACACACAGACACACACACAGACACACACACTCATACACACACACAGACACACATACACAGACAGACACACACACAGACACACATACGCACACACACATACACACACACAGACACACATACACAGACAGACACACACACAGACACACATACGCACACACCCAACCTGGGGCTCCAATCCACGACCTTGAGTTTAAAAGTCATATGCTCTACCGACTGAGCGAGCTGGGCGCCACACCAGGGAATGTGTTTGCCTTATCTGGTTGTGGTCAATCTGCTTCCACGACTTATCCAGTCATGTTTTCTGTGTGAAATGCAAAAGTGCTGCTATTGCTGCTATGGATCGGGAATTAAAACCATAATATCTTACAATCCCGCAGGTTGGGTTTGACAAAACGCCTCCAGGCTCCTCCTCCTGCTGCTGTCGGGGGAACCTGCAATCACCCCCCTCCCACAGACTCACCACCGGCCACACACACATAAACACAGAGAGAGAGACACTTGCTGTCTGAGTTTGCACACCTCTACACAGAAACAGCAACAATCCCAGGGCTGAAATTGGATACATTACGCCTGGCTCGCAGGGCTCCCCCAGGCAGGAAGGGATGTGTATAATTTGCGTCCAGCCGTATTGTTTCCATAGTGTAGTGGTTATCACGTTCACCTCCTACGCGAAAAATCCCCAGTTCGATCCTGGGTGGGAACATTTTCAAGCAGGACCGCACAGAACAAGAAGTTCTGAAGATGCCCACTATTGATCCTCATATCTGCACCCTCAAATTTCTGTGACCAGTTGCATGTCCAGCTGTCTCTTAAATTTGCACAACTGCTGCTGGCAACGCATTCCGTGCGCGCACAACTCTGTGTGTGAAGAGTCCACTTCTGACATCCCCTCTCTACTTTACTGCAACCAGGTTCAAACTGTGATCCCTCGTATTAGCCATATCTGCCCTGGGAAATACTTTCTGGCTATCGACTCTATCTATGCCTCTTATTATCTAGTGTACCTTAATTATGTCCCCTCTCCTCCTCCTTTTCTCCAATTAAAAAAGTCCAAGCTCAGTCAAACTCTCCTCATAAAATAAGCCCTCCAGTCCAAGCAGCATCCTGGTAAACCTCATCTGAACCCTCTCCAAAGCATCCACATCTTTCCTTTAATAGCGCGACCAGAACTGGACACAGTATTCCAAGTGTGGTCTAATCAAAGTTTTATCGAGCTGCAACAAGATCTCACGGCTCTTAAACTCAATGCCCCTGTTAATGAAAGTCAAAACACCATATGCTTTCTTAACAACCCTGTCCACTTGGGTGGCCATTTTAAGGAATCTATGTACCTGCACACCAAGATTCCTCTGTTCCTCCACACTGCCAAGAATCCTATCCTTAATCCTGTACTCAGCTTTCAAATTCGACCTTCCAAAATGCATCATCTCGCATTTATCCAGGTTGAACTCCATCTGCCAAGTCTCTGCCCATCTCTGCATCCTGTCAATGTACCGCTGCAGCCTACAACAGCCCTCTGTACTGTCAACGACACCTCCAACCTTTGTGTCGATGCAGCACAACGTTTTCTTCCTTTCGGGAAACGGGCCCAAACTCACACCTTCCCCCATCCGAGGCTGACAATTGATTCCTGGGGTCAGGGTCAGTGAGAGGTCAAGGGAATTTGCGGAGTGGGTCAGAGAGCTGTTGGAAAGAAGATGCGTGTTTCAAAACACCTCGGTCACCCAACCTGGATCTTGGAGCCACATCCCTGAGATCCAGGCTCTCTCTCATTGTTGGAGAGAATGAGGGCTGGAGATCAGAGTCCTGAATGTGGTGCTGGAAAAGCACAGCAGGTCAGGCAGCATCAGGAGCAGAAGAATCAACGTTACAGGCATTCCCTTAATCAGGAATGAGGATTGTGAGCCAACAGGGTGGAGAGATAAATAGGAGGGGGAGTGGGAGTGGGAGTGGGGTTGGGGGAAAGGGAGCTGAAATTGCGATAGGTAGATGGGTTTGGGGGTAATGGTGCTAGGTCAGAGAGGAGGGTAGAGCGGATAGGTGGGAAGGACGGTGGACAGGTGGGAAACGTAAGGAGGGCAGTGTCACATTGATGGCTCATGGGATGGGTGCGTCGCCTGGCGAGGCCAGAGGGTGTTACCCGACCCTAATGTAGACTCAGACTCTGAAAGTCACTCTTTCTCCCTGTGGATCTGTATGGTTGTCGAGAGTGTATGGGAGGGAACAAATTGGCAAATCCCCCCCACAGCAATTACTGTAACGGACTCCGCGTGATGTGCCCGGCTAGCTCAGTCGGTAGAGCATGAGACTCTTAATCTCAGGGTCGTGGGTTCGAGCCCCACGTTGGGCGAGCTGCTCCTTTTTAAAAACACCACACCCCCTTCCGATCAGCTCTCTCCCATTTGGACGCGCCCTGACCTTTCATTGGTCTGAGTCAATTAGGAGTCTCAATACTCTCGGGTTCCTGATGAAGGGCTTCTGCCCGAAACGTTGACTCTCCTGCTCCTCGGACCCTGCCTGACCGACTGTGCTTTTCCAGCACCACACACTTCCACTCTGACCTCCAGCATCTGCAGCCCTCACTTTCTCCTAAATTCTCCCTGCAGTCTGATGGAGTGCAGCGACACACAGACTCTCTCTCTCTCTCTCTCTGCAGCCGCTCGCTTCACTGAGAGCTCCATTACCCAGTGCTGCTGCCTTTCCAATCGACACTGGGGGAGGGTGTGGGCCGTACACACAGAGGCTGCACACACTCACAGACACAAACAGTAACCTGCGACTCTGTAAACCCGCCTGGGGCGGGGGAAACGAGTCTGACTTCCCAGCAGCAGGTGCCTGTTGGAGGTTGGGGGATGGGGGAATGGGGGATGGGGGATGGGGGTTGAGGGTGGGTGTCAATTTTATCACAAGCTCACACTCCAATTCGATCATGAGTTTACAAAAAATTAAACCACACAATCAGGAGTGAGACTCAAACCGTCAGTTCAAAAACAAGCTGCAACTTACATCAGCACCTGAGACCGCTCGGCCAGCCAGACGCATACTAACCCCGCCCAATTCCGATGTCAATGTTCACACGAAGGCTCAGTCCAGTCAGTGTCTGCGCACACCTCTCTGTTCACACAGACTCTGTTCACACTCACCCACATTCCAGCCTGTTGCTTTGTCAGCTCCCCCCCACCCTCTTGGGTACAAATGTACACAAACAATGATGCTTTGTCCCCCCTCTGTGCTGAAGGACCCTGTCTCGCCAATCAAGTCTTGTAGCAGAGCTCCTGGAGACCTGAGCGAAGTGCCTTTCCCATCCAGGCCACTAGGGGGCCCCTGTGCACTTACATTGAACTGGGCCCCACACTCAGTCTCTCTCTCACACACACACACACACATTAAGGGAGTTTCTCACTCACTCAGCGCTGCATTTGCACACCTCCCACTAGCTCATGTTGCTGTCCATTCCCACTTATCTAACCCCTCAGCGAGAACCCCTCCCCCCCCCTCCGCCAGCACAGACCACAGCTATAAATGGGCAGAATAGTCTCCTCGATGAATACAAGAAGAAGCTCCCATTGGTGAGTGCAAACACCTCATTTGGAGGAGAGTCGGGATCAATGAGTTGATTCTATTGCAGCATTTCCAACATCAGCGAGATTTGTTTTAAAAATGCCCGAAATTACGGCTTTTGAACGACCTCACGACAGCAACTGATGAGCTAGCACCCAGCATCATCACTGGCTGGCTCAGTTAGTGACAATGTGAGAGAGCCTGGATCTCAGGGATGTGGCTCCAAGGCCCATGTTGGGTGACTGACGTCTTTTGAAACAAGCACCTTCTTTCCAACAGCTCTCTGACCCACTCTGCAATCCCCCCTGACCTCGCACTGACCCTGCCCCACATCTCCTGCTCTCAGGAATCAATTCTCAGCTTCCCATGAGGGGTCATTCCCAGTAGGTTGAGCTGCTGCAGGTATTTGTGGTTTGTCAGTGCAGTGTGTTTGGTTGTAGCTGTGCCTTCACAAGATAGAGTTAAAAATCTCACCACACCAGGGTATAACCCAACAGGCTTATTTGGAAGCAATGGCTTTTGAATGTTGCTCTTTCATCAGGTAGCTGTGGAGCAGGATCATAAGAAACAGAATTTATAGCAAAAGGTCACAGTGTCATGCAACCGAAATAATATATTGAACAAACCTAGCTTGTTGTTACATCTTTCATCGTTCAGAATGGGTTGCAGGTTTCGGTTCATTAATATGTAAATCCCACAACTTCTTTGAAGTCTCATTCTCGAGATAACAAGGTTTTATGAATAAAAGGTGAATTCTCAGCTCAGACAATGCATTGAAAGTGTGAGGCAAAGTGCGCGTGAGAGTGTGATGGAGTATTAGTCTGTGAGAGAGTATGTGCGTGGGTGTGTCTTGCGGGGGTGATGTGTGTGTGTGTGTGTGTGTGTGTGTGTGTGTGTGTGTGCATGAGAGTCTCAGCTGGGAATTTGAGTTCATGTCACACTATAGGTGACCCCACTACGCTATACATTCTCTCATACACACAGTCACAAATACACAGACAGACACACTCTTACATACTCACACACTCACGCAGACCCTCTATCATACACACGCTCTCTTCTGCCCCTGCCACCCTCACCTGATGAAGGAACAGCACTCTGAAAGCCAGTGTTCCCAAATAAACCTGCTGGACTATAACCTGGTGTTGTGTGATTTTTAACATTGTACACTTCAACAACGACATCTCCAAATCATTGCTGATGGAGAGCTCATGCTCAACACGTTGATTCTCCTGCTCCTCAGATGCTGCCTGACTGGCTGTGCTTTTCCAGCACCACACCATTTGACTCTGATCTCCAGCATTTGCATCTGTGTGGAATGCTCTACCCCAGAGGGCAGTGGATTCCCAGTCTCTGGATTCATTTGAGAAAGAGTTGGATAGAGCTCTCAAGGATAGTGGAATCAAGGGTTATGCAGATAAGGCAGGAACAGGATACTGATTAAGGATGATCATCCATGGTCATACTGAATGGTAGTGCAGGCTCGAAGGGCAGAATGGCCTACTCCTGCACCTATTGTCTATTGTCTATTGTCCTCACTTTCTTCCTGTGTGGTCAAGTGGCAGAAAGACATTTTGCAAATAGAAACAGCAGGTTGAGCTGCTGCAGGTATTTGTGGTTTATTAGTGCCGTGTGTTCAATTGTAGCTGTGCCTTCACAAGATAGGGCTTTACTTACTCGTGATGTGGAGGTGCTGGTGTTGAATCGGCTTGGACAAAGTTACAAGTCACACAATGCCAGGTTATAGTCTAACAGTTTTATCTGAAAGCTTCACTTACAACTAAACCTATTTGACTGTAACCTGGTGTTGTGTGATTTTTAACTTGATTCACTACGATCAGTGAAAGATCAGTCAATGGGGACTGAGCTGCTGATTGAAAAGGAAGGCTTCACCAAACATAGACCTTGAACCCACAACCTTAATCCTTGGCTTTAAAAATCTCATATTCTACTGACTGAGGTAGCCGACCATACATTACCTACTGCTGTTACTGCGAGTCGGAAATTAAAACCAATATAATGTACAACGCACAGCTTGGATTGGCTAAAATTCATCCAAGCCCCTACTCCTGCTGCTGTTGGGTGAACCTGAAATCATCCCCCTTCCACACACTCCCACATTCACAACCTGCAGCATTCCCACTGTGACACCGACCATATATACACACACAAACACACACACAGACACACTCAGACATACACACAGACACACACACATACACACACACAGACACATACACAGACACATACACAGACACACACACATACACACACACATACACATAAACACACACATACATACACAGACACACACACACAGACACAAAAACATGTACACACACATACACACGGACACACATACTCATACACACACACTGACATGCACACACACAGACACACACACAGACACACACAGACACGCACACACACATAGACGCACACACAGACACACATACACACACAGACACACACAGACACACAGACACACATACACACACATAGACACACATACACATACACATACACAAACAGACACACACAGACACACATGCACATACACATACACACAGACACACACATAGACACACACAGACAGACACATACACACACATATACACATACACACACAGACACGCATACACACATACACATACACACACACATCCCACACAGACACACATACACATACACATACACACAGACACACAGACACACACACAGACACACATACACACACAGAGATACACTTAAACATACATACACACACAGATACACATACACACAGAGACACACATACACACACACAGACACACATACATACACAGACACACCAACACACACATGCATACACACAGACGCACACACCGACACACATACACATACACACACATACACACGCACAGACATACATACAGACACACATACACATACACACACATACACAGACACACATACACATACACACACACACACATACACACACATACATATACACATACACACAGACATACATGCACACACATACACACACATACACATACACACACACATATACCCACACACATACACACAGACACACACACACCTACACACATACACATACACACACATACACACATACATACACATACACATACACACAGACACACATACACACACATACACACACATACACATACACACACAGACACACATACTCACACATACACATACACATACACCCACACACATACACACAGACACACACACCGACACACATACACACACAGACACACATACACACACACATACACACATACAGATACACGCACACACACACACACATACACACATTCATATACACATACATACACAGAGGCACACACACACACACACACACACACACACACACACAGACACACACACATTCACACACCCAGGTCACCCAGCCTGGATCTTGGTGGCACATCCCTGAGATCCAGGCTCTCTCTCATTGTTGGAGAAAATGAAGCCTGGAGATCAGAGTCCTGAATGTGGTGCTGGAAAAGCACAGCAGGTCAGGCAGCATCAGGAGCAGAAGAATCAACGTTACAGGCATTCCCTTAATCAGGAATGAGGATTGTGAGCCAACAGGGTGGAGAGATAAATAGGAGAGGGAGTGGGAGTGGGATTGTGGGTAAGGGAGCTGAAATTGCGATAGGTAGATCGGTTTGGGGGTAATGGTGCGAGGTCAGAGAGGAGGGCAGAGCGGATAGGTGGGAAGGACGGTGGACAGGTGGGAAACGGAAGGAGGGCAGTGTCAAATTGATGGCTCATGGGATGGGGGCGTCGCCTGTCGAGGCCAGAGGGTGTTACCCGACCCGAATGTAGACTCAGACTCTGAAAGTCACTCTTTCTCCCTGTGGATCTGGATGTTTGCAGAGAGTGTATGGGAGGGAGCTAATTGCCAAATGCCCCCCACAGCAGTAACTGAGATTCCTCCCCGGCGTGCCCGGCTAGCTCAGTTGGTAGAGCATGAGACTCTTAATCTCAGGGTCGTGGGTTCGAGCCCCACGTTGGGCGAGCGGCGCCTTTTTAAAAACACCACACCCCCTTCCGATCAGCTCTCTCCCATTTGGACGCGCCCTGATCTTTCACTGGTCTGAGTCAATCAGGAGGCTCAATACTCCCGGGTTCCTGATGAAGGACTTCTGCCCGAAGCGTCCACTCTCCTGCTCCTCGGGCGCTTCCTTACCGAATGTGCTTTTCCAGCACCACACACTTCCCCTCTGACCTCCAGCATCTGCAGCCCTCACTTTCTCCTAAATTCTCCCTGCAGTCTGATGGAGTGCAGCGACACACAGACTCTCTCTCTCTCTCTCTCTCTTCACTGAGAGCTCCATTACCCAGTGCTGCTGCCTTTCCAATCGACACTGGGGAAAGGTGTGGGCCGTACACACAGAGGCTGCACACACTCACAGACACAAACAGTAACCTGCAACTCTGTAAACCCGCCTGGGGCAGGGGGAAACGAGTCTGACGTCCCAGCAGGTGGGGTTGGGGTTGGGGTTGGGGTTGGGGGTGAAGGGTGGGTGTCCATTTTATGACAAGCTCACACTCCGATTCGTTCATGAGTTTACAAAAAATTAAACCCACACAATCAGGAGTGAGACTCAAACCGTCAGTTCAAAAACAAGCTGCAACTTAAATGAGCACCTGAGACCGTTCGGCCAGCCTGACGCATACTAACCCCGCCCCATTCCGTTGTCAATGTTCACATGAAAGCTCAGTCCAGTCAGTGTCTGCACACACCTCTCTGTTCACACACACTCTGTTCACACTCACCCACATTCCAGCCTGTTGCTTTGACAGCCCCCACCCCCACCCCTTGAGTACAAATGTACACAAACAATGATGCTTTGTCCCCCCTCTGTGCTGAAGGACCCCGTCTCGCCAATCAAGTCTTGCAGCCGGGCTCAGTGAGACTTGAGCAAAGTGCCTTTCGCATCCAGGCCACTAGTGGGCCCCTGTGCACTTACATTGAACTGGGCACCACACTCAGTCTCTCTCACACACACAGACACACACAGTCTCACATACTCACACAGACACAGTCTCACACACACACACACATTAAAGGAGTTTCTCACTCACTCAGCGCTGTCTTTGCACATCTCCCACTGGCTCATGTTGCTGTCCATTCCCACTTATCTAACCCCTCAGCGAGAACCCCTCCCCCCCTTCCGCCAGCACAGACTATAACTGGAAATGGGCAGAATAGTCTCCTCGATGAATACAAGAAGGAGCTCCCATTGGTGAGTGCAAACACCTCATTTGGAGGAGGGTCGGGATCAATGAGTTGATTCTATTCCAACATTTCCAACATCAGCGAGATTTGTTTTAAAAATGCCCGAATTGACGGCTTTTGAACGACCTCACGACAGCAACTGACGAGGTAGCACCCAACATCATCACTGGCTGGATCAGTTAGTGTCAATGTGAGAGAGCCTGGATCTCAGGGATGTGGCTCCAAGGACCATGTTGGGTGACTGACGTCTTTTGAAACAAGCACCTTCTTTTCAACAGCTCTCTGACCCATTCTGCAATCCCCCCTGACCTCTCACTGACCCTGCCCCACATCTCCTGCTCTCAGGAATCAATTCTCAGCTTCCCATGAGGGGTCATCCCCAGCGCATGTCTCCTTTGACACCCTGCACTGTCCCAGCTCTGGATGGGGCAGTCGGGACAAAGCCTCAAGAGTGAGGTGTCAGAGTTTTGGCCAGCTCCATGAGGGAGGAGAAAAGCCTAAGATGAAAGACGATGTTCCCACCCAGAATAAAACTGGTAACTTTTCGCGTGTAAGGCGAACGTGATAACCCCTACACTATGGAAACCACGTGGTTGTTGTAATTTTGGACATGTCCCTTCCTGCCTGTACCTGTGAACAGGTACAATGTCTGGGGAGGAACTGTCACACTCCTCCTGACTTCAGTTGTGAAAGAGGTAGACTTGCCTCTTTTGAGCAATCACAGGCAGATAGAGAGAGCATTTCACTTCCTCCCAGCTGCTTTGACTGGTGTATTTCTCCTCCATACCCAGTGAGGTCTGTGCTGTGTCATCAAATGTCAGAAAGACGTTTTGCAAATTGAAGCAGTAGGTTGAGCTGCTGCAGGTATTTGTGGTTTGTCAGTGCAGTGTGTTTGGTTGTAGCTGTGCCTTCACAAGATAGAGTTAAAAATCTCACCACACCAGGGTATAGTCCAACAGGTTTATTTGGAAGCAATGGCTTTTGAATGTTGCTCCTTCATCAGGTAGCTGTGGAGCAGGATCATAAGACACAGAATTTATAGCAAAAGGTCACAGTGTCATGCAACCGAAATAATATATTGTACAAACCTCGCTTGTTGTTACATCTTTCATCATTCAGAATGGGTTGCAGGTTTCGGTTCATTAACACGTAAATCCCACAACTTCTTTGAAGTCTCATTCTCGAGACAACAAGGTTTCATGAATAAAAGGTGAATTCTCAGCTCAGACAATGCATTGAAAGTGTGAGGCAAAGTGTGTGTGAGAGTGTGATGGAGTATTAGTCTGTGAGAGAGTATGTGCGTGGGTGTGTCTTGCGGGGGTGATGTGTGTGTGTGTGTGTATGAGAGTCTTAGCTGGGACTTCGAGTTCATGTCACACTATAGGTGACCCCACTATGCTATATATTCTCTCATACACATAAACACACACATACACACACACAGAAACACAGACACACATACACAAACACATGTACACACACATACACACAGACACACATACTCATACACACACAGACACGCACACACACAGACACACACACAGACACGCACACTCATACACACACACAGACACACATATGCACACACACATACACACACACAGACACACATACACAGACAGACACACACACAGACACACATACGCACACACCCAACCTGGGGCTCCAATCCACGACCTTGAGTTTAAAAGTCATATGCTCTACCGACTGAGCGAGCTGGGCGCCACACCAGGGAATGTGTTTGCCTTATCTGGTTGTGGTCAATCTGCTTCCACGACTTATCCAGTCATGTTTTCTGTGTGAAATGCAAAAGTGCTGCTATTGCTGCTATGGATCGGGAATTAAAACCATAATATCTTACAATCCCGCAGGTTGGGTTTGACAAAACGCCTCCAGGCTCCTCCTCCTGCTGCTGTCGGGGGGGCCTGCAATCACCCCCCTCCCACAGACTCACCACCGGCCACACACACATAAACACAGAGAGAAAGAGAGAGAGACTCTTGCTGTCTGAGTTTGCACAACTCTACACAGAAACAGCAACAATCCCAGGGCTGAAATTGGATACATTACGCCTGGCTCGCAGGGCTCCCCCAGGCAGGAAGGGATGTGTATAATCGATGTCCAGCCGTATTGTTTCCATAGTGTAGTGGTTATCACGTTCACCTCACACGCGAAAGGTCCCCAGTTCGATCCTGGGTGGGAACATTTTCAAGCAGGACCGCACAGAACAAGAAGTTCTGAAGATGCCCACTATTGATCCTCATATCTGCACCCTCAAATTTCTGTGACCAGTTGCATGTCCAGCTGTCTCTTAAATTTGCACAACTGCTGCTGGCAACGCATTCCATGCGCGCACAACTCTGTGTGTGAAGAGTCCACTTCTGACATCCCCTCTACTTTACTGCAACCAGGTTCAAACTGTGATCCCTCGTATTAGCCATATCTGCCCTGGGAAATACTTTCTGGCTATCGACTCTATCTATGCCTCTTATTATCTAGTGTACCTTAATTATGTCCCCTCTCCTCCTCCTTTTCTCCAATTAAAAAAGTCCAAGCTCAGTCAAACTCTCCTCATAAAATAAGCCCTCCAGTCCAAGCAGCATCCTGGTAAACCTCATCTGAACCCTCTCCAAAGCATCCACATCTTTCCTTTAATAGCGCGACCAGAACTGGACACAGTATTCCAAGTGTGGTCTAATCAAAGTTTTATAGAGCTGCAACAAGATCTCACGGCTCTTAAACTCAATGCCCCTGTTAATGAAAGCCAAAACACCATATGCTTTCTTAACAACCCTGTCCACTTGGGTGGCCATTTTAAGGAATCTATGTACCTGCACACCAAGATTCCTCTGTTCCTCCACACTGCCAAGAATCCTATCCTTAATCCTGTACTCAGCTTTCAAATTCGACCTTCCAAAATGCATCATCTCGCATTTATCCAGGTTGAACTCCATCTGCCAAGTCTCTGCCCATCTCTGCATCCTATCAATGTCCCGCTGCAGCCTACAACAGCCCTCTGTACTGTCAACGACACCTCCAACCTTTGTGTCTATGCAGCACAACGTTTTCTTCCTTTCGGGAAACGGGCCCAAACTCACACATTCCCCCATCCGAGGCTGAGAATTGATTCCTGGGGTCAGGGTCAGTGAGAGGTCAAGGGAATTTGCGGAGTGGGTCAGAGAGCTGTTGGAAAGAAGATGCGTGTTTCAAAACACCTCGGTCACCCAACCTGGATCTTGGAGCCACATCCCTGAGATCCAGGCTCTCTCTCATTGTTGGAGAGAATGAGGGCTGGAGATCAGAGTCCTGAATGTGGTGCTGGAAAAGCACAGCAGGTCAGGCAGCATCAGGAGCAGAAGAATCAACGTAACAGGCATTCCCTGAATCAGGAATGAGGATTGTGAGCCAACAGGGTGGAGAGATAAATAGGAGGGGGAGTGGGAGTGGGGTTGGGGGAAAGGGAGCTGAAATTGCGATAGGTAGATGGGTTTGGGGGTAATGGTGCTAGCTCAGAGAGGAGGGTAGAGCGGATAGGTGGGAAGGACGGTGGACAGGTGGGAAACGTAAGGAGGGCAGTGTCACATTGATGGCTCATGGGATGGGTGCGTCGCCTGGCGAGGCCAGAGGGTGTTACCCGACCCTAATGTAGACTCAGACTCTGAAAGTCACTCTTTCTCCCTGTGGATCTGTAAGGTTGTCGAGAGTGTATGGGAGGGAACAAATTGGCAAATCCCCCCCACAGCAATTACTGTAACGAACTGCGCGTGATGTGCCCGGCTAGCTCAGTTGGTAGAGCATGAGACTCTTAATCTCAGGGTCGTGGGTTCGAGCCCCACGTTGGGCGAGCTGCTCCTTTTTAAAAACACCACATCCCCTTCCGATCCGCTCTCTCCCATTTGGACGCGCCCTGACCTTTCATTGGTCTGAGTCAATCAGGAGTCTCAATACTCTCGGGTTCCTGATGAAGGGCTTCTGCCCGAAACGTTGACTCTCCTGCTCCTCGGACCCTGCCTGACCGACTGTGCTTTTCCAGCACCACACACTTCCCCTCTGACCTCCAGCATCTGCAGCCCTCACTTTCTCCTAAATTCTCCCTGCAGTCTGATGGAGTGCAGCGACACACAGACTCTCTCTCTCTCTCTCTGCAGCCGCTCGCTTCACTGAGAGCTCCATTACCCAGTGCTGCTGCCTTTCCAATCGACACTGGGGGAGGGTGTGGGCCGTACACACAGAGGCTGCACACACTCACAGACACAAACAGTAACCTGCGGCTCTGTAAACCCGCCTGGGGCAGGGGGAAACGAGTCTGACTTCCCAGCAGCAGGTGCCTGTTGGAGGTTGGGGGATGGGGGATGGGGGATGGGGGATGGGGGTTGAGGGTGGGTGTCAATTTTATCACAAGCTCACACTCCAATTCGATCATGAGTTTACAAAAAATTAAACCACACAATCAGGAGTGAGACTCAAACCGTCAGTTCAAAAACAAGCTGCAACTTACATCAGCACCTGAGACCGCTCGGCCAGCCAGACGCATACTAACCCCGCCCAATTCCGATGTCGATGTTCACACGAAGGCTCAGTCCAGTCAGTGTCTGCGCACACCTCTCTGTTCACACAGACTCTGTTCACACTCACCCACATTCCAGCCTGTTGCTTTGTCAGCTCCCCCCCACCCTCTTGGGTACAAATGTACACAAACAATGATGCTTTGTCCCCCCTCTGTGCTGAAGGACCCTGTCTCGCCAATCAAGTCTTGTAGCAGAGCTCCTGGAGACCTGAGCGAAGTGCCTTTCCCATCCAGGCCACTAGGGGGCCCCTGTGCACTTACATTGAACTGGGCACAACACTCAGTCTCTCTCACACACACAGACACACAGTCTCACATACTCACACAGACACAGTCACACACACACACACACACACACACACACACACACATTAAGGGAGTTTCTCACTCACTCAGCGCTGCATTTGCACACCTCCCACTAGCTCATGTTGCTGTCCATTCCCACTTATCTAACCCCTCAGCGAGATCCCCTGCCCCCCCTCCGCCAGCACAGACCACAGCTATAAATGGGCAGAATAGTCTCCTCGATGAATACAAGAAGAAGCTCCCATTGGTGAGTGCAAACACCTCATTTGGAGGAGAGTCGGGATCAATGAGTTGATTCTATTGCAGCATTTCCAACATCAGCGAGATTTGTTTTAAAAATGCCCGAAATGACGGCTTTTGAACGACCTCACGACAGCAACTGATGAGCTAGCACCCAGCATCATCACTGGCTGGATCAGTTAGTGACAATGTGAGAGAGCCTGGATCTCAGGGATGTGGCTCCAAGGCCCATGTTGGGTGACTGACGTCTTTTGAAACAAGCACCTTCTTTCCAACAGCTCTCTGACCCACTCTGCAATCCCCCCTGACCTCTCACTGACCCTGCCCCACATCTCCTGCTCTCAGGAATCAATTCTCAGCTTCCCATGAGGGGTCATACCCAGCGCTTGTCTCCTTTGACACCCTGCACTGTCCCAGTTCTGGATGGGGCAGTCGGGACAAAGCCTCAAGAGTGAGGTGTCAGAGTTTTGGCCAGCTCCATGAGGGAGGAGAAAAGCCTAAGATGAAAGACGATGTTCCCACCCAGAATAAAACTGGTAACTTTTCGCGTGTAAGGCGAACGTGATAACCACTACACTATGGAAACCGCGTGGTTGTTGTAATTTTGGACATGTCCCTTCCTGCCTGTACCTGTGAACAGGTACAATGTCTGGGGAGGAACTGTCACACTCCTCCTGACTTCAGTTGTGAAAGAGGTAGACTTGCCTCTTTTGATCAATCACAGGCAGATAGAGAGAGCATTTCACTTCCACCCAGCTGCTTTGACTGGTGTATTTCTCCTCCATACCCAGTGAGGTCTGTGCTGTGTCATCAAATGTCAGAAAGACGTTTTGCAAATTGAAGCAGTAGGTTGAGCTGCTGCAGGTATTTGTGGTTTGTCAGTGCAGTGTGTTTGGTTGTAGCTGTGCCTTCACAAGATAGAGTTAAAAATCTCACAACACCAGGGTATAGTCCAACAGGTTTATTTGGAAGCAATGGCTTTTGAATGTTGCTCCTTCATCAGGTAGCTGTGGAGCAGGATCATAAGAAACAGAATTTATAGCAAAAGGTCACAGTGTCATGCAGCCGAAATAATACATTGAACAAACCTAGCTTGGTATTATGTCTTTCATCGTTCAGAATGGGTTGCAGGTTTCGGTTCATTAATATGTAAATCCCACAACTTCTTTGAAGTCTCATTCTCGAGATAACAAGTTTTTATGAATAAAAGGTGAATTCTCAGCTCAGACAATGCATTGAAAGTGTGAGGCAAAGTGTGTGTAAGAGTGTGATGGAGTATTAGTCTGTGAGAGAGTATGTGCGTGGGTGTATCTTGGGGGGCTGATGTGTGTGTGTGTGTGTGTGTGTGTGTGTGTGTGTGTGTGTGTGTGCGTGTGTGAGTGTGTGTGTGTGTGTATAAGAGTCTCAGCTGGGAATTTGAGTTCATGTCACACTGTAGGTGACCCCACTACGCTATGCATTCTCTCATACACACAGTCACAAATACACAGACAGACACACTCTTACATACTCACAAACTCACGCAGACCCTCTATCATACACACGCTCTCTGCTGCCCCTGCCAACCTCACCTGATGAAGGAACAGCACTCTGAAAGCCAGTGTTTCCAAATAAACCTGCTGGACTATAACCTGGTGTTGTGTGATTTTTAATTTTGTACACTCCAACAACGGCATCTCCAAATCATTGCTGATGGAGAGCTCATGCTCAACACGTTGATTCTCCTGCTCCTCAGATGCTGCCTGACCGGCTGTGCTTTTCCAGCACCACACCATTTGACTCTGATCTCCAGCATCTGCATCTGTGTGGAATGCTCTGCCCCAGAGGGCAAGTGGAGGCCCAGCCTCTGGATTCATTTAAGAAAGAGTTGGATAGAGCTCTCAAGGACAGTGGAATCAAGGGTTATGGAGATAAGGCAGGAACAGGATACTGATTAAGGATGATCAGCCATGATCATACTGAATGGTAGTGCAGGCTCGAAGGGCAGAATGGCCTACTCCTGCACCTATGGTCTATTGTCTATTGTCCTCACTTTCTTCCTGTGTGGTCAAGTGGCAGAAAGACATTTTGCAAATAGAAACAGCAGGTTGAGCTGCCGCAGGTATTTGTGGTTTATTAGTGCAGTGTGTTCAATTGTAGCTGTGCCTTCACAAGATAGGGCTTTACTTACTAATGATGTAGAGGTGGCAGTGTTGAATCGGCTTGGACAAAGTTACAAGTCACACAATGCCAGGTTATAGTCTAACAGTTTTATCTGAAAGCTTCACTTGCAACTAAACCTGTTTGACTGTAACCTGGTGTTGTGTGAGTTTTAAGTTGATTCACTACGATCAGTGAAAGATCAGTAAATGGGGACTGAGCTGCTGATTGAAAAGGAAGGCTTCACCAAACATGGACCTTGAACCCACAACCTTAATCCTTGGCTTTAAAAATCCCATATTCTACTGACTGAGGTAGCCGTCCATACATTACCTACTGCTGTTACTGCGAGTCGGAAATTAAAACCAATATAATGTACAACGCACAGCTTGGATTGGCTAAAATTCATCCAAGCCCCTACCCCTGCTGCTGTTGGGGGAACCTGCAATCATCCCCCTCCCACACACTCCCACATTCCCAACCTGCAGCATTCCCACTGTGACACCGGCCAAGCTCGCTCACACACACACACGCACACACGCACACACGCACACACAGACACATATATACACACACATACATACACACACGCACACACACACACAGACACATATATACACACACATACATACACACATACACACTCACACACAGACACACAGACATACACACAGAGACACACACACAGACACACACACAGACACATATACACATACACACACAGAAACACATAGACATGCACACACAGACACACACAGACTCACATACACATTCACACACTTACACACACATACACACACAGACACACACACATACGCACAACAGACACCCAGACACAAATACACAAACACATATACACACACAGATACGCATACACACAGAGACATGCACACATACACACGTGGACAAACATACACATACACACACTCATACACACAGACACACACACAGACACACACATACACACACCTCGGTCACCCAACCTGGATCTTGGAGCCACATCCCAGAGATCCAGGCTCTCTCTCATTGTTGGAGAGAATGAGGGCTGGAGATCAGAGTCCTGAATGTGGTGCTGGAGAAGCACAGCAGGTCAGGCAGCATCAGGAGCAGAAGAATCAACGTTACAGGCATCCCTTCATCAGGAATGAGGATTGTGAGCCAACAGGGTGGAGAGATAAATAGGAGGGGGAGTGGGAGTGGGGTTGGGGGAAAGGTAGCTGATATTGCGACAGGTAGATGGGTTTGGGGGTAATAGTGCGAGGTCAGAGAGGAGGGTAGAGCGGATATTTGGGAAGGACGATGGACAGGTGGGAAACGTAAGGAGGGCAGTGTCAAATTGATGGCTCATGGGATGGGGGCGTCGCCTGTCGAGGCCAGAGGGTGTTACCCGACCCTAATGTAGACTCAGACTCTGAAAGTCACTCTTTCTCCCTGTGGATCTGGATGCGTGTGGAGAGAATATGTGAGGGAGCTAATTGTCAAATCCCCCCCGCAGCAATAGCTGCAACAAACTCCGCGTGCAGTGCCCGGCTAGGTCAGGCGGTAGAGCATGAGACTCTTAATCTCAGGGTCGTGGGTTCGAGCCCAACGTTGGGCGAGCTGCTCCTTTTTAAAAACACCACACCCCCTTCCGATCAGCTCTCTCTCATTTGGACGCGCCCTGATCTTTCACTGGTCTGAGTCAATCAGGAGGCTCAATACTCCCGGGTTCCTGATGAAAGGAACGAAACGTCCACTCTCCTGCTCCTCGGACCCTGCCTGACCGGCTGTGCTTTTCCAGCACCACACACTTCCACTCTGACCTCCAGCATCTGCAGCCCTCACTTTCTCCTAAATTCTCCCTGCAGTCTGATGGAGTGCAGCGACACACAGACTCTCTCTCTCTCTCTCTCTCTCTGCAGCCGCTCGATTCACTGAGAGCTCCATTACCCAGTGCTGCTGCCTTTCCAATCGACACTGGGGGAGGGTGTGGGCCGTACACACAGAGGCTGCACACACTCCCAGACACAAACAGTAACCTGCGGCTCTGTAAACCCGCCTGGGGCAGGGGGAAACGAGTCTGACTTCCCAGCAGCAGGGGGGTTGGGGTTGGGGTTGGGGGTTGGTGTTGGGGTGGGGGAGGGTGTCAGTTTTATCACAAGCTCACACTCCAATTCATTCATGAGTTTACAAAAAATTAAAACCACACAATCAGGAGTGAGACTCAAACCGTCAGTTCAAAAACAAGCTGCAACTTAAATCAGCACCTGAGACCGCTCGGCCAGCCTGACACATACTAACCCCGCCCCATTGCGTTGTCAATGTTCACACGAAGGCTCAGTCCAGTCAGTGTCTGCACACACCTCTCTGTTCACACAGACTCTGTTCACACTCACCTACATTCCAGCCTGTTGCTTTGTCAGCCCCCCCCCCCCTTGGGTAAAATGTACACAAACAATGATGCTTTGTTCCCCCTCTGTTCTGAAGGACCCCGTCTCGCCAATCAAGTCTTGCAGCAGAGCTCCAGGAGACCTGAGCAAAGTGCCTTTCCCATCCAGGCCACTAGTGGGCCCATGTGCACTTACATTCAACTGGGCCCCACACTCAGTCTCTCTCACACACACAGACACACACAGTCTCACATACTCACACAGACACAGTCTCACACACGCACACACACACACATTAAGGGAGTTTCTCACTCACTCAGCGCTGCCTTTGCACACCTCCCACTGGCTCATGTTGCTGTCCATTCCCACTTATCTAACCACTCAGGGAGAACCCCTCCCACCCTTCCGCCAGCACAGACTACAGCTGTAAATGGGCTGAATGGACTCCTCGATGAATACAAGAAGGAGCTCCCATTGGTGAGTGCAAACACCTCATTTGGAGGAGGGTCGGGATCAATGAGTTGATTCTATTCCAGCATTTCCAACATCAGCGAGATTTGTTTTAAAAATGCCCGAAATGACGGCTTTTGAACGACCTCACGACAGCAACTGATGAGGTAGCACCCAACATCATCACTGGCTGGCTCAGTTAGTGACAATGTGAGAGAGCCTGGATCTCAGGGATGTGGCTCCAAGGACCATGTTGGGTGACTGACGTCTTTTGAAACAAGCACCTTCTTTCCAACAGCTCTCTGACCCGCTCTGCAATCCCCCCTGACCTCTCACTGACCCTGCCCCACATCTCCTGCTCTCAGGAATCAATTCTCAGCTTCCCATGAGGGGTCATCCCCAGCGCTTGTCTCCTTTGACACCCTGCACTATCCCTGCTCTAGATGGGGCAGTCGGGACAAAACTTCAAGAGTGAGGTGTCATAGTTTAGGCCAGCTCCATGAGGGAGGAGAAAAGCCTAAGATGAAAGACGATGTTCCCACCCAGAATCAAACTGGTAATTTTTCGCGTGTAAGGCGAACGTGATAACCACTACACTATGGAAACCGCGTGGTTGTTGTAATTTTGTACATGTCCCTTCCTGCCTGTACCTGTGAACAGGTACAATCTCTGGGGAGGAAATGTGACGCTCCTCCTGACTTCATTTGTGAAAGAGGTAGACTTGCCTCTTTTGAGCAATCACAGGCAGATAGAGAGAGCATTTCACTTCCTCCCAGCTGCTTTGACTGGTGTATTTCTCCTCCATACCCAGTGAGGTCTGTGCTGTGTCATCAAATGTCAGAAAGACATTTTGCAAATTGAAGCAGTAGGTTGAGCTGCTGCAGGTATTTGTGGTTTGTCAGTGCAGTGTGTTTGGTTGTAGCTGTACCTTCACAAGATAGAGTTAAAAATCTCACAACACTAGGGTATAGTCCAACAGGTCTATTTGGAAGCAATGGCTTTTGAATGTTGCTCCTTCATCAGGTAGCTGTGGAGCAGGATCATAAGACACAGAATTTATAGCAAAAGGTCACAGTGCCATGCAACCAAAATAATATATTGAACAAACCTAGCTTGTTGTTACGTCTTTCATCATTCAGAGTGGGTTGCAGGTTTCCGTTCATTAATATGTAAATCCCACAACTTCTTTGAAGTCTCATTTTCGAGATAACAAGGTTTTATGAATAAAAGGTGAATTCTCAGCTCAGACAATGCATTGAAAGTGTGAGGCAAAGTGTGTGTGAGAGTGTGATGGAGTATTAGTCTGTGAGAGAAATTGTGCGTGGGTGTGTCTTGGGGGGTGATGTGCGTGTGTGTGTGTGTGTGTGTGTGTGAAAGTGTGTGTGTGTGTGTGCATGAGAGTCTCAGCTGGGAATTTGCGTTCATGTCACACTATAGGTGAACCCACTACGCTATACATTCTCTCATACACACACTCACAAATACACAGACAGACACACTCTTACATACTCACACACTCACGCAGACCCTCTATCATACACACGCTCTCTTCTTCGCCTGCCAACCTCACCTGATGAAGGAACAGCACTCTGAAAGCCAGTGTTTCCAATTAAACCTGCTGGACTATAACCTGGTGTTGTTTGATTTTTAACTTTGTACACTCCAACAACGGCATCTCCAAAGCATTGCTGATGGAGAGCTTAAGCTCAACACGTTGATTCTCCTGCTCCTCAGATGCTGCCTGACCGGCTGTGCTTTTCCAGCACCACACCATTTGACTCTGATCTCCAGCATCTGCATCTGTGTGGAATGCTCTGCCCCAGAGGGTAGTGGAGGCCCAGTCTCTGGATTCGTTTAAGAAAGAGTTGGATAGAGCTCTCAAGGATAGTGGAATCAAGGGTTATGCAGATAAGGCAGGAACAGGATACTGATTAAGGATGATCAGCCATGATGATACTGAATGGTAGTGCAGGCTCGAAGGGCAGAATGGCCTACTCCTGCACCTATTGTCTATTGTCCTCACTTTCTCCCTGTGTGGTCAAGTGGCAGAAAGACATTTTGCAAATAGAAACAGCAGGTTGAGCTGCTGCAGGTATTTGTGGTTTATTAGTGCAGTGTGTTCAATTGTAGCTGTGCCTTTACAAGATAGGGCTTTACTTACTCGTGATGTGGAGGTGCTGGTGTTGAATTGGCTTGGACAAAGTTACAAGTCACACAATGCCAGGTTATAGTCTAACAGTTTTATCTGAAAGCTTTACTTACAACTAAACCTATTTGACTGTAACCTGGTGTTGTGTGATTTTTAACTTGATTCACTATGATCAGAGAAAGATCAGTCAATGGGGACTGAGCTGCTGATTGAAAAGGAAGGCTTCACCAAACATGGACCTTGAACCCACAACCTTAATCCTTGGCTTTAAAAATCTCATATTCTACTGACTGAGGTGGCCGGCCATACATTACCTCCTGCTGTTACTGCGAGTCGGAAATTAAAACCAATATAATGTACAATGCCGAGCTTGGATTGGCTAAAATTCATCCAAGCCCCTACCCCTGCTGTACTGGGGGAACCTGCAATCATCCCCCTTCCACACACTCCCACATTCACAACCTGCAGCATTCCCACTGTGACACCGACCATATATACTCACACAAACACATACACAGACACACTCAGACATACACACAGACACACACACATACACACACACAGACACATACACAGACACACACACATACACACAGACACACACACAGACACACACACATACACACACACAGACACACACATATACACATAAACACACACATACATACACAGACACACACACATACGCACACACAGACACACACACAGACACACAGACACAAACACATGTACACACACATACAGACGGACACACATTCTCATACACACACACAGACACGCACACACACAGACACACACACACTCATACACACACAGACACGCACACACACATCGACGCAAACACAGACACACATACACACACAGACACACACAGACACACAGACACACATACACACACATAGACACACACACATACACAGATACACATACAGACACACATACATGCACACATACACAGACACACACAGACACACATGCACATACACATACACACAGACACACACATAGACACACACACACAGACACATGCACACACACATACATATACACACACCGACACGCATACACACATACACACACATACACATACACATGCACATACACACACATCCCACACAGACACACATACACATACACATACACACAGACACACATACACACACACAGACACACACACAAACACACAGACACACATACACACACACAGACACACACAGAGATACACTTAAACATACATACACACACACAGACACACATACACACACAGACACACAAACACACACATACACACACACACACATACATACACACAGACACACACACCGACACACATTCACATACACACACACATACACACATACACACAGACAGACATACATACAGACACACATACACACACATACACAGACACACATACACATACACACACACATACACACATACACACACACATACACATACACATACACATACACACAGACACACATGCACACACATACACACACATACACACACATACACCCACACACATACACACAGACACACACACACCGACACACATACACACACACACATACACACACATACACACATACACAGCCACAGACATACATACAGACACACATACACATACACACACACACACACACATACATACATATACACATACACACACATACACATACACACAGACACACACACACAGACACACATACACATACACACACATACACCCACACATATACACACAGACACACACACACCGACACACATACACACACAGACACACATACACACACACATCCACACACACATACACACATACAGATACACGCACACATACACACACTCATATACACACACATACACACAGACACACACACACACACACAGACACACACACAGACACACACCCAGGTCACCCAGCCGGGATCTTGGAGCCACAGCCCTGAGATCCAGGCTCTCTCTCATTGTTGGAGAGAATGAGGGCTCGAGATCAGAGTCCTGAATGTGGTGCTGGAAAAGCACAGCAGGTCAGGCAGCATCAGGAGCAGAAGAATCAACGTTACAGGCATTCACTGAATCAGGAATGAGGATTGTGAGCCAACAGGGTGGAGAGATAAATAGGAGGGGGAGTGGGAGTGGGAGTGGGGTTGGGGGAAAGAGAGCTGAAATTGCGATAGGTCGGTGGGTTTGGGGGTAATGGTGCTAGGTCAGAGAGGAGGGTAGAGCGGATAGGTGGGAAGGCGATGGGCAGGTGGGAAACGTAAGGTGGGAAACGTAAGGAGGGCAGTGTCAAATTGATGGCTCATGGGATGGGGGCGTCGCCTGGCGAGGCCAGAGGGTGTTACCCGACCCTAATGTAGTCTCAGACTCTGAAAGTCACTCTTTCTCCCTGTGGATCTGTATGTTTGCAGAGAGTGTATGGGAGGGAACAAATTGCAAAATGCGCCCCACAGCAGCAACTACAACAGAGCATGCCCGGCGTGCCCGGCTAGCTCAGTCGGTAGAGCATGAGACTCTTAATCTCAGGGTCGTGGGTTCGAGCCCAACGTTGGGCGAGCTGCTCCTTTTTAAAAACACCACACCCCCTTCCGATCAGCTCTCCCCCATTTGGACGCGCCTTCATCCTTTACTGGTCTGAGTCAATCAGGAGGCTCAATACTCCCGGGTTCCTGATGAAGGGCTTCAGCCCCGAAACGTTGACTCTCCTGCTCCTCGGACGCTGCCTGACCGACTGTGCTTTTCCAGCACCACACACTTCCCCTCTGACCTCCAGCATCTGCAGCCCTCACTTTCTCCTAAATTCTCCCTGCAGTCTGATGGAGTGCAGCGACACACAGACTCTCTCTCTCTCTCTCTCTGCAGCCGCTCGCTTCACTGAGAGCTCCATTACCCAGTGCTGCTGTCTTTCCAATCGACACTGGGGGAGGGTGTGGGCCGTACACACAGAGGCTGCACACACTCACAGACACAAACAGTAACCTGCGGCTCTGTAACCCCGCCTGGGGCAGGGGAAACGAGTCTGACTTCCCAGCAGAACTCACTGCAAACATTCACAACCTGCAGCATTCCCACCGTAACACCTGCCAAGCTCTCTCTCACACAGATACACACACACACATACACACACAGAGACAGACAGACAGACAGACAGACAGACACTCACACACACACACAGTGAGAGAGATAAAAACACACAGAAAGAAGGACAGAGAGAGAGAAAGCGAGAGAGGGAGATATGGAGACACAAACCGAGACAGAGAGGGAGACACAAGGAGACAGAGATACAGAGAGGAAGATACAGAGAGAGAGAGAGAGGGGAGAGAGAGAGATCCAGAGATATAGAGAGAATCTCGGTGTGTGAGTCTCCATATAGTCAATGTCCCGGTGCTGAGATTGTATCTATTCACTGTGAATTGAAGGGCTCCTCCCAAGCAGGCAGGGACGTGTACGGACGCTTGGCGTCCGCACAGTTTCCATAGCGCAATGGTTATCACGTTCGCCGTCCATGCGAAAGGTCCCCACTTCGACCCTGTGTGGGGACATTATAGAGCCGTACCGCACAGAGCAAGATGTTCTGCTGGCTATTGACGCTCATCTATGCACCCGCAAATTTCTGTGACCAGATGCATGTCCAGCTGTCTCTTAAATTTGCACAACTGCTACTGGAACGCATTCCATGTTCTCACAACTCTGTGTGTGAAGAGTCCACTTCTGACATCCCCTCTCTACTTTCCTGCAACCAGCTTCAAACTATGAACCCTCGTGTTAGCCATATCTGCCCTGGGAAATACTTTCTGGCTATCCACTCTGTCTATGCCTCTCATTATCTTGTATACCTCAATTAGGTCCCGTCTCCTTCTCCTTTTCTCCAATGAAAAAAGTCCGAGCTCAGTCAACCTCTCTTCATAAAATAAGCCCTCCAAACCAGGCAGCATCCTGGTAAACCTCATCTGAACCCTCTCCAAAGCATCCACATCTTTCCCATAATAGGGCGACCAGAACTGGACGCAGTATTCCAAGTGCGGTCTAACCAAAGTTTGATAGAGCTGTAACAATATCTCACCACTCTTAAGCTCAATCCCACAGTTAATGAAAGCGAAAACACCATATGCTTTCTTAACAACCCTGTCCACTTTGGTGGCCATTTTAAGGGATCTATGTACATGCACACCAAGATCCCTCTGTTCCTCCACACTGCGAAGAATCCTACCCTTAATCCTGTTCTCAGCTTTCAAATTCGACCTTCCAAAATGCACCATCTCGCATTTATCCAGGTTGAACTCCATCTGCCAAGTCTCTGCCCATCTCTGCATCCTATCAATGTCCCGCTGCAGCCTACAACAGCCCTCTATACTGTCAACGACACCTCCAACCTTTGTGTCCTATGCTGCACAACTTTTTCTTCCTTTCGGGAAACGGGCCCAAACTCACACATTCCCCCATCCGAGGCTGAGAATTGATTCCTGGGGTCAGGGTCAGTGAGAGGTCAAGGGAATTTGCGGAGTGGGTCGGAGAGCTGTTGGAAAGAAGATGCGTGTTTCAAAACACCTCGGTCACCCAACCTGGATCTTGGAGCCACATCCCTGAGATCCAGGCTCTCTCTCATTGTTGGAGAGAATGAGGGCTGGAGATCAGAGTCCTGAATGTGGTGCTGGAAAAGCACAGCAGGCCAGGCAGCATCAGGAGCAGAAGAATCTACGTTACAGGTATTCCCTTAATCAGGAATGAGGATTGTGAGCCAACAGGGTGGAGAGATAAAGAGGAGGGGGAGTGGGAGTGGGAGTGGGATTGTGGGTAAGGGAGCTGAAATTGCGATAGGTAGATGGGTTTGGGGGTAATGGTGCTAGGTCAGAGAGGAGGGTAGAGCGGATAGGTGGGAAGGACGGTGGACAGGTGGGAAACGTAAGGAGGGCAGTGTCAAATTGATGGCTCATGGGATGGGGGCGTCGCCTGTCGAGGCCAGAGGGTGTTACCCGACCCTAATGTAGACTCAGACTCTGAAAGTCACTCTTTCTCCCTGTGGATCTGGATGTTTGCAGAGAGTGTATGGGAGGGAGCTAATTGCCAAATGCCCCCCACAGCAGTAACTGAGATTCCTCCCCGGAGTGCCCGGCTAGCTCAGTTGGTAGAGCATGTGACTCTTAATCTCAGGGTCGTGGGTTCGAGCCCCACGTTGGGCGAGCGGCGCCTTTTTAAAAACACCACACCCCCTTCCGATCAGCTCTCTCCCATTTGGACGCGCCCTGATCTTTCACTGGTCTGAGTCAATCAGGAGGCTCAATACTCCCGGGTTCCTGATGAAGGGCTTCTGCCCGAAGCGTCCACTCTCCTGCTCCTCGGACGCTTCCTTACCGACTGTGCTTTTCCAGCACCACACACTTCCCCTCTGACCTCCAGCATCTGCAGCCCTCACTTTCTCCGAAATTCTCCCTGCAGTCTGATGGAGTGCAGCGACACACAGACTCTCTCTCTCTCTCTCTCTCTCTCTGCAGCCGCTCGCTTCACTGAGAGCTCCATAACCCAGTGCTGCTGCCTTTCCAATCGACACTGGGGGAGGGTGTGGGCCGTACACACAGAGGCTGCACACACTCACAGACACAAACAGTAACCTGCGGCTGTGTAAACCCGCCTGGGGCAGGGGAAAACGAGTCTGACTTCCCAGCAGGTGGGGTTGGGGTTGGGGGTTGGGGGTTGGGGGTTGGGGGTTGGGGGTTGGGGGTTGGGGGTTGGGGTTGGGGTTGGGGTTGGGGGTTGGGGTTGGGGGTTGGGGTTGGGGGTTGGGGGTGAAGGGTGGGTGTCCATTTTATTACAAGCTCACACTCCGATTCGTTCATGAGTTTACAAAAAATTAAACCCACACAATCAGGAGTGAGACTCAAACCGTCAGTTCAAAAACAAGCTGCAACTTAAATGAGCACCTGAGACCGCTCGGCCAGCCTGACGCATACTAACCCCGCCCCATTCCGTTGTCAATGTTCACATGAAAGCTCTGTCAGTCAGTGTCTGCACACACCTCTCTGTTCAGACACACTCTGTTCACACTCACCCACATTCCAGCCTGTTGCTTTGACAGCCCCCACCCCCACCCCTTGAGTACAAATGTACACAAACAATGATGCTTTGTTCCCCCTCTGTGCTGAAGGACCCCGTCTCGCCAATCAAGTCTTGCAGCCGGGCTCAGTGAGACTTGAGCAAAGTGCCTTTCCCATCCAGGCCACTAGTGGGCCCCTGTGCACTTACATTGAACTGGGCACCACACTCAGTCTCTCTCACACACACAGACACACACAGTCTCACATACTCACACAGACACAGTCTCACACACACACACACACACATTAAAGGAGTTTCTCACTCACTCAGCGCTGTCTTTGCACATCTCCCACTGGCTCATGTTGCTGTCCATTCCCACTTATCTAACCCCTCAGCGAGAACCCCTCCCCCCCTTCCGCCAGCACAGACTATAACTGGAAATGGGCAGAATAGTCTCCTCGATGAATACAAGAAGGAGCTCCCATTGGTGAGTGCAAACACCTCATTTGGAGGAGGGTCGGGATCAATGAGTTGATTCTATTCCAGCATTTCCAACATCAGCGAGATTTGTTTTAAAAATGCCCGAAATGACGGCTTTTGAACGACCTCACGACAGCAACTGACGAGGTAGCACCCAACATCATCACTGGCTGGATCAGTTAGTGACAATGTGAGAGAGCCTGGATCTCAGGGATGTGGCTCCAAGGACCATGTTGGGTGACTGACGTCTTTTGAAACAAGCACCTTCTTTTCAACAGCTCTCTGACCCATTCTGCAATCCCCCCTGACCTCTCACTGACCCTGCCCCACATCTCCTGCTCTCAGGAATCAATTCTCAGCTTCCCATGAGGGGTCATCCCCAGCGCTTGTCTCCTTTGACACCCTGCACTGTCCCAGCTCTGGATGGGGCAGTCGGGACAAAACCTCAAGAGTGTGGTGTCAGACTTTAGGCCAGCTCCATGAGGGAGGAGAAAAGCCTAAGATGAAAGACGATGTTCCCACCCAGAATCAAACTGGTAACTTATCGCGTGTAAGGCGAAAGTGATAACCCCTACACTATGGATACCGTGTGGTTGTTGTAATTTTGGACATGTCCCTTCCTGCCTGTACCTGTGAACAGGTACAATCTCTGGGGAGGGACTGTCACACTCCTCCTGACTTCAGTTGTGAAAGAGGTAGACTTGTCTCTTTTGATCAATCACAGGCAGATAGAGAGAGCATTTCACTTCCTCCCAGCTGCTTTGACTGGTGTATTTCTCCTCCATACCCAGTGAGGTCTGTGCTGTGTCATCAAATGTCAGAAAGACATTTTGTAAATAGAAGCATTAGGTTGAGCTGCTGCAGGTATTTGTGGTTTGTCAGTGCAGTGTGTTTGGTTGCAGCTGTGCCTTCACAAGATAGAGTTAAAAATCTCACCACACCAGGGTATAGTCCAACAGGTTTATTTGGAAGCAATGGCTTTTGAATGTTGCTCCTTCATCAGGTAGCTGTGGAGCAGGATCATAAGACACAGAATTTATAGCAAAAGGTCACAGTGTCGTGCAACCGAAATAATATATTGTACAAACCTCGCTTGTTGTTACATCTTTCATCGTTCAGAATGGGTTGCAGGTTTCGGTTCATTAATATGTAAATCCCACAACTTCTTTGAAGTCTCATTCTCGAGATAACAAGGTTTTATGAATAAAAGGTGAATTCTCAGCTCAGACAATGCATTGAAAGTGTGAGGCAAAGTGTGTGTGAGAGTGTGATGGAGTATTAGTCTGTGAGAGAGTATGTGCGTGGGTGTGTCTTGGTGGGGATGTGTGAGTTTGTGTGTGTGTGTGTGTGTGTATATGAGAGACTCAGCTGGGAATTTGAGTTCATGTCACACTATAGGTGACCTCACTACGCTATACATTCCCTCATACACTCACTCACAAATACACAGACAGACACACTCTTACATACTCACACACTCACGCAGACCCTCTATCATACACACGCTCTCATCTGCCACTGCCAACCTCACCTGATGAAGGAACAGCACTCTGAAAGCCAGTGTTCCCAAATAAACCTGCTGGACTATAACCTGGTGTTGTGTGATTTTTAATTTTGTACACTCAACAACGGCATCTCCAAATCATTGCTGATGGAGAGCTCATGCTCAACACGTTGATTCTCCTGCTCCTCAGATGCTACCTGACTGGCTGTGCTTTTCCAGCACCACACCATTTGACTCTGATCTCCAGCATCTGCATCTGTGTGGAATGCTCTGCCCCAGAGGGCAAGTGGAGGCCCAGCCTCTGGATTCATTTAAGAAAGAGTTGGATAGAGCTCTCAAGGACAGTGGAATCAAGGGTTATGGAGATAAGGCAGGAACAGGATACTGATCAAGGATGATCAGCCATGATCATACTGAATGGTAGTGCAGGCTCGAAGGGCAGAATGGCCTACTCCTGCACCTATGGTCTATTGTCTATTGTCCTCACTTTCTTCCTGTGTGGTCAAGTGGCAGAAAGACATTTTGCAAATAGAAACAGCAGGTTGAGCTGCTGCAGGTATTTGTGGTTTATTAGTGCAGTGTGTTCAATTGTAGCTGTGCCTTCACAAGATAGGGCTTTACTTACTAATGATGTAGAGGTGGCAGTGTTGAATTGGCTTGGACAAAGTTACAAGTCACACAATGCCAGGTTATAGTCTAACAGTTTTATCTGAAAGCTTCACTTACAACTAAATCTATTTTACTGTAACCTGGTGTTGTGTGATTTTTAACGTGATTCACTACGATCAGTGAAAGATCAGTCAATGGGGACTGAGCTGCTGATTGAAAAGGAAGGCTTCACCAAACATGGACCTTGAACCCACAATCTTAATCCTTGGCTTTAAAAATCTCATATTCTACTGACTGAGGTAGCCGGCCATACATTACCTACTGCTGTTCTTGCGAGTCAGAAATTAAAACCAATATAATGTACAACGCACAGATTGGATTGGCTAAAATTCATCCAAGCCCCTACTCCTGCTGCTGTTGGGGGAACCTGCAATCACCCCCCTTCCACACACTCCCACATTCACAACCTACAGCATTCCCACTGTGACACCGACCATATATACACACACATACACACTCACAGACACACACAGACATACACACAGACACACACACATACACACACACAGACACATACACAGACACACACACAGAACACACACAGACACACACACATACACATAAACACACACATACATACACAGACACACACACATACGCACACACAGACACACACACACACACACAGACACAAACACCTGTACACACACATACACACGGACACACATACTCATACACACGCACAGACACGCACACACACAGACACGCACACACGCAGACACACACAGACACACACACTCATGCACACACAGACACGCACACACACATAGATGCACACACAGACACACACAGACACACAGACACACATACACACTCATAGACACACACACATACACAGATACACATACAGACACACATACACAGACACACACAGACACACATGCACATACACATACACACATACAGACACACATACACAGACACACACAGACACACACAGACACACATGCACATACACATACACACACCGACACGCATACACACATACACACACATACACATACACATACACACACATCCCACACAGACACACATACACATACACACACTCACACAAACACACAGACACACATACACACACACAGACACACAGACACAGACACACACACATACGCACACACTCAGACATACACAGACACATACACATACACACACAGACACATACACAGACACACACATACACACACACAGACACACACACATACACATAAACACACACATACATACACAGACACACACACATACGCACACACAGACACACACACAGACACACAGACACAAACAGATACACATACACACACACACAGACACACATACACAGACAGACACACACATACATACACACAGACACACACACCGACACACATACATATACACACACATACACTCATACACACGCACAGACATACATACAGACACACATACACATACACACACACATACACACATACACATACACACACACATACACATAGACACACATGCACACACATACACATACACGCACACATACACCCACACACATACACACAGACACACACACCGACACACATACACATATACACACATACACACCTACACACGCACAGACATACATACAGACACACACACACACACACATACATACACATACACATTCACACAGACACACATACACACACAGACACATCGACACCGACACACATACTCACACATACACATACACACACAAATACACCCACACACATACACACAGACACACACACATCGACACACATACACACACAGACACACATACACACACATATCCACACACACATACAGATACACGCACACATACACACATAGACACACATACACACACTCATATACACACACATACACACAGACACACACACACACACAGGCACACACACGCAGACAAAGTTACAAGTCACACAATGCCAGGTTATAGTCTAACAGTTTTATCTGAAAGCTACACTTACAACTAAACCTATTTGACTGTAACCTGGTGTTGTGTGAGTTTTAACTTGATTCACTACGATCAGTGAAAGATCAGGCAATGGGGACTGAGCTGCTAATTGAAAAGGAAGGCTTCACCAAACATGGACCTTTGACCCACAACCTTAATCCTTGGCTTTAAAAATCTCATATTCTACTGACTGAGGTGGCCGGCCATACATTACCTACTGCTGTTACTGCGAGTCGGAAATTAAAACCAATATAATGTACAACGCACAGCTTGGATTGGCTAAAATTCATCCAAGCCCCTACTCCTGCTGCTGTTGGGAGAACCTGCAATCACCCCCCTCCCACACACTCCCACATTCACAACCTGCAGCATTCCCACTCTGACACCGACCATATATACACACACAAACACACACAGAGACACACTCAGACATACACACAGACACACACACATACACACACACAGACACATACACAGACACACACACATACACACACACAGACACACACATACACACACACAGACACATACACAGACACACACACATACACATAAACACACACATACATACACAGACACACACACATACGCACACACAGACACACAGACACAAACACCTGTACACACACATACACACGGACACACATACTCATACACACACACAGACACACACACACAGACACACACAAACACTCACACTCATTCACACACAGACATGCACACACACATAGACGCACACACAGACACACATACACACACAGACACACAGACACACACATAGACACACACACATACACAGACACACACAGACACACACAGACACACACAGACACACATGCACATACACATACACACAGACACACACATAAACACACACACAGACACATACACACACACATACACATACACACACCGACACGCATACACACATACACACACATACACATACACATACACACACATCCCACACAGACACACATACACATACACACACTCACACAAACACACAGACACACATACACACACACAGACACACAGACACAGACACACACACATACGCACACACTCAGACATACACAGACACACACACATACACACACAGACACATACACAGACACACACATACACACACACAGACACACACACATACACATAAACACACACATACATACACAGACACACACACATACGCACACACAGACACACACACAGACACACAGACACAAACAGATACACATACACACACACACAGACACACATACACACACAGACACACACATACATACACACAGACACACACACCGACACACATACATATACACACACATACACTCATACACACGCACAGACATACATACAGACACACATACACATACACACACACATACACACATACACATACACACACACATACACATAGACACACATGCACACACATACACATACACGCACACATACACCCACACACATACACACAGACACACACACCGACACACATACACATATACACACATACACACCTACACACGCACAGACATACATACAGACACACACACACACACACATACATACACATACACATTCACACAGACACACATACACACACAGACACATCGACACCGACACACATACTCACACATACACATACACACACAAATACACCCACACACATACACACAGACACACACACATCGACACACATACACACACAGACACACATACACACACATATCCACACACACATACAGATACACGCACACATACACACATAGACACACATACACACACTCATATACACACACATACACACAGACACACACACACACAGGCACACACACGCAGACAAAGTTACAAGTCACACAATGCCAGGTTATAGTCTAACAGTTTTATCTGAAAGCTTCACTTACAACTAAACCTATTTGACTGTAACCTGGTGTTGTGTGAGTTTTAACTTGATTCACTACGATCAGTGAAAGATCAGGCAATGGGGACTGAGCTGCTAATTGAAAAGGAAGGCTTCACCAAACATGGACCTTGGACCCACAACCTTAATCCTTGGCTTTAAAAATCTCATATTCTACTGACTGAGGTGGCCGGCCATACATTACCTACTGCTGTTACTGCGAGTCGGAAATTAAAACCAATATAATGTACAACGCACAGCTTGGATTGGCTAAAATTCATCCAAGCCCCTACTCCTGCTGCTGTTGGGAGAACCTGCAATCACCCCCCTCCCACACACTCCCACATTCACAACCTGCAGCATTCCCACTCTGACACCGACCATATATACACACACAAACACACACAGAGACACACTCAGACATACACACAGACACACACACATACACACACACAGACACATACACAGACACACACACATACACACACACAGACACACACATACACACACACAGACACATACACAGACACACACACATACACATAAACACACACATACATACACAGACACACACACATATGCACACACAGACACACAGACACAAACACCTGTACACACACATACACACGGACACACATACTCATACACACACACAGACACACACACACAGACACACACAAACACTCACACTCATTCACACACAGACATGCACACACACATAGACGCACACACAGACACACATACACACACAGACACACAGACACACACATAGACACACACACATACACAGATACACATACAGACACACATACACACACACATACACAGACACACACAGACACACAGACATACACATAGACACACACACACAGACAAATACACACACACGTACACATACACACACCGACGCGCATACACACATACACACACATACACATACACACACACATCCCACACAGACACACATACACATACACACAGACACACAGGCACACATACACACACACAGACACACACACACATACACACGGACACACATACTCATACACACACACAGACACACACACACAGACACACACAAACACTCACACTCATTCACACACAGACATGCACACACACATAGACACACACACACAGACAAATACACACACACGTACACATACACACACCGACGCGCATACACACATACACACACATACACATACACACACACATCCCACACAGACACACATACACATACACATACACACAGACACACAGGCACACATACACACACACAGACGCACACACACACATACACACGGACACACATACTCATACACACACACAGACACACACAAACACTCACACTCATTCACACACAGACATGCACACACACATAGATGCACACACAGACACACATACACACACAGACACACACAGACACACAGACACACACATAGACACACACACATACACAGATACACATACAGACACACATACACACACACATACACAGACACGCACACACACAGACACACACAGACACACACACTCATACACACACAGACACGCACACACACATAGACGCACACACAGACACACATACACACACATAGACACACACACATACACAGATACACATACAGACACACATACACAGACACACACAGACACACATGCACATACACATACACACATACAGACACACATACAGACACACATACACAGACACACACAGACACACATGCACATACACATACACACAGACACACACATAAACACACACACAGACACATACACACACACATACACATACACACACCGACACGCATACACACATACACACACATACACATACACACACATCCCACACAGACACACATACACATACACACACTCACACAAACACACAGACACACATACACATACACACACTCACACAAACACACAGACACACATACACACACACACACTCACACAAACACACAGACACACATACACACACACAGACACAGACACACACACATACGCACACACTCAGACATACACAGACACACACACATACACACACAGACACATACACAGACACACACATACACACACACAGACACACACACATACACATAAACACACACATACATACACAGACACACACACATACGCACACACAGACACACACACAGACACACAGACACAAACAGATACACATACACACACACACAGACACACATACACACACAGACACACACATACACACACATACATACACTCAGACACACACACAGACACACACACATATACACACCCAGGTCACCCAGCCTGGATCTTGGAGCCACATCCCTGAGATCCAGGCTCTCTCTCATTGTTGGAGAGAATGAGGGCTGGAGATCAGAGTCCTGAATGTGGTGCTGAAAAAGCACAGCAGGTCAGGCAGCATCAGGAGCAGAAGAATCAACGTAGCAAGCATTCCCTTAATGAGGAATGAGGATTGTGAGCCAACACGGTGGAGAGATAAATAGGAGGGGGAGTGGGAGTGGGATTGTGGGTAAGGAAGCTGGAATTGCGATAGGTAGATGGGTTTGGGGGTAATGGTGCTAGGTCAGAGAGGAGGGTAGAGCGGATAGGTGGGAAGGACGGTGGACAGGTGGGAAACGTAAGGAGGGCAGTGTCAAATTGATGGCTCATGGGATGGGGGCGTCGCCTGGCGAGGCCAGAGGGTGTTACCCGACCCTAATGTAGTCTCAGACTCTGAAAGTCACTCTTTCTCCCTGTGGATCTGAATGTTTGCAGAGAGTATATGGGAGGGAGCTAATTGCCAAATCCCCCCCACAGCAATTACTGCAACGGATGGCACACGTGGTGCCCGGCTAGCTCAGTCAGTAGAGCATGAGACTCTTAATCTCAGGGTCGTGGGTTCGAGCCCCACGTTGGGCGAGCTGCTCCTTTTTAAAAACACCACATCCCCATCCCTTCAGCTCTCTCCCATTTGGACGCGCCCTGATCGTTCACTGGTCTGAGTCAATCACGAGGCTCAATACTCTCGGGTTCCTGATGAAGGACTTCTGCCCCGAAACGTCGACTCTCCTGCTCCTCGGACGCTGCCTGACCGGCTGTGCTTTTCCAGCACCACACACTTCCCCTCTGACCTCCAGCATCTGCAGCCCTCACTTTCTCCTAAATTCTCCCTTCAGTCTGATTGAGTGCAGCGACACACAGACTCTCTCTCTCTCTCTGCAGCCGCTCGCTTCACTGAGAGCTCCATTACCCAGTGCTGCTGCCTTTCCAATCGACACTGGGGGAGGGTGTGGGCCGTACACACAGAGGCTGCACACACTCACAGACACAAACAGTAACCTGCGGCTCTGTAACCCCGCCTGGGGCAGGGGGAAACGAGTCTGACCTCCCAGCAGCAGGTGCCTTGGGGGGTTGGGGTTTGGGGTTTGGGGTGGGGGTGGGAGTGGGGGAGGGTGTCAATTTTATTACAAGCTCACACTCCGATTCGTTCATGAGTTTACAAAAAATTAAACCCACACAATCAGGAGTGAGACTCAAACCGTCAGTTCAAAAACAAGCTGCAACTTAAATCAGCACCTGAGACCGCTCGGCCAGCCTGACGCATACTAACCCCGCCCCATTCCATTGTCAATGTTCACACGAAGGCTCAGTCCAGTCAGTGTCTGCACACACCTCTCTGTTCACACAGACTCTGTTCACACTCACCCACATTCCAGCCTGTTGCTTTGTCAGCCCCACCCCCCTTGGGTACAAATGTACACAAACAATGAGGCTTTGTTCCCCCTCTGTGCTGAAGGACCCCGTCTCGCCAATCAAGTCTTGCTGCTCGCCCTCCACCTCCTCCAAGACGTCCGTTTCCCCGGCCCCCAACGCCTTATCTTCACCATGGATATCCAATCCCTCTACACCTCCATCCGCCATGATCAGGGCCTCCAAGCCCTCCGTTTTTTCCTCTCCAGACGTCCCCAACAGTACCCTTCCACTGACACTCTCATTCGTTTGGCCGAACTGGTCCTCACCCTTAACAATTTCTCCTTTGAATCCTCCCACTTCCTCCAGACCAAAGGCGTAGCCATGGGCACACGTATGTGCCCCAGCTATGCCTGTCTCTTTGTTGGCTATGTAGAACAGTTGATCTTCCGTAATTACACCGGCACCACTCCCCACCTCTTCCTCCGCTACATTGATGACTGCATTGGCGCCACCTCGTGCTCCCGCGAGGAGGTTGAGCAATTCATCAACTTCACCAACACATTCCACCCTGACCTTAAATTTACCTGGACTATCTCTGACACCTCGCTCCCCTTCCTGGACCTCTCCATCTCCATTAGTGACGACCGACTTGACACTGACATTTTTTACAAACCCACTGACTCCCATAGCTACCTGGATTACACCTCTTCCCACCCTACCTCTTGCAAAAATGCCATCCCGTATTCCCAATTTCTCCGCCTCCGCAGTATCTGCTCCCAGGAGGACCAGTTCGACCATAGGACACACCAGATGGCCTCCTTCTTTAGAGACCGCAATTTCCCTTCCCACGTGGTTAAAGATGCCCTCCAACGCATCTCGTCCACATCCCGCACCTCCGCCCTCAGACCCCACCCCTCCAACCGTAACAAGGACAGAACGCCCCTGGTGCTCACCTTCCACCCTACAAACCTTCGCATCAACCAAATCATCCACCGACATTTCCGCCACTTCCAAAAAGACCCCACCACCAGGGATATATTTCCTTCCCCACCCCTTTCCGCCTTCCGCGAAGACCGTTCCCTCCGTGACTACCTGGTCAGGTCCACACCCCACTACGACCCACCCTCCCATTCTGGCACCTTCTCCTGCCACCGCAGGAACTGTAAAACCTGTGCCCACACCTCCTCCCTCACCTCTATCCAAGGCCCTAAAGGAGCCTTCCACATCCATCAAAGTTTCACCTGCACATCTGCTAATATCATTTATTGTATCCGTTGCTCCCGATGCGGTCTCCTCTACATTGGGGAGACTGGGCGCCTCCTAGCAGAGCGCTTTAGGGAACATCTCCGAGACACCTGCACCAATCAACCAAATCGCCCCGTGGCCCAACATTTCAACTCCCCCTCCCACTCTGCCGAGGACATGGAGGTCCTGGGCCTCCTTCACTGCCGCTCCCTCACCACCAGACGCCTGGAGGAAGAACGCCTCATCTTCCGCCTCGGAACACTTCAACCCCAGGGCATCAATGTGGACTTCAACAGCTTCCTCATTTCCCCTTCCCCCACCTCATCCTCTTTTCAAACTTCCAGCTCAGTTACTGTCTCCTTGACTTGTCCGACCTGCCTATCTTCTTTTTCACCTATCCACTCCACCCTCTTCTCCTTGACCTATCACCTTCATCTCCTCCCCCACTCACCCATTGTACTCTGTGCTACTCTCTCCCCACCCCCACCCTCCTCTAGCTTATCTCTCCACGCTTCAAGCTCACTGCCTTTATTCCTGATGAAGGGCTTTTGCCCAAAACGTCGATTTCGCTGCTCGTTGGATGCTGTCTGAACTGCTGTGCTCTTCCAGCACTACTAATCCAGTATCAAGTCTTGCAGCAGAGCTCCAGGAGACCTGAGCAAAGTGCCTTTCCCATCCAGGCCACTAGTGGGCCCCTGTGCACTTACATTAAACTGGGCCCCACACTCAGTCTCTCTCACACACACAGACACACACAGTCTCACATACTCACACAGACACAGTCTCACACACACACACACATTAAAGGAGTTTCTCACTCACTCAGCGTTGCCTTTGCACACCTCCCACTGGCTCATGTTGCTGTCCATTCCCACTTATCTAACCCCTCAGCGAGAACCCCTCGCCCCCACCCCTCCGCCAGCACAGACTATAACTGTAAATGGGCAGAATAGTCTCCTTGATGAATACAAGAAGAAGCTCCCATTGGTGAGTGCAAACACCTCATTTCGGGATCAATGAGTTGATTCTATTCCAGCATTTCCAACATTAACGAGATTTGTTTTAAAAATGCCCGAAATGACGGCTTTTGAACGACCTCACGACAGCAACTGATGAGCTAGCACCCAACATCATCACTGGCTGGCTCAGTTAGTGACAATGTGAGAGAGCCTGGATCTCAGGGATGTGGCTCCAAGGACCATGTTGGGTGACTGACGTCTTTTGAAACAAGCACCTTCTTTCCAACAGCTCTCTGACCCGCTCTGCAATCCCCCCTGACCTCTCACTGACCCTGCCCCACATCTCCTGCTCTCAGGAATCAATTCTCAGCTTCCCATGAGGGGTCATCCCCAGCGCTTGTCTCCTTTGACACCCTGCACTGTCCCAGTTCTGGATGGGGCAGTCGGGACAAAGCCTCAAGAGTGTGGTGTCAGACTTTAGGCCAGCTCCATGAGGGAGGAGAAAAGCCTAAGATGAAAGACGATGTTCCCACCCAGAATAAAACTGGTAACTTTTCGCGTGTAAGGCGAACGTGATAACCACTACACTATGGAAACCGCGTGGTTGTTGTAATTTTGGACATGTCCCTTCCTGCCTGTACCTGTGAACAGGTACAATCTCTGGGGAGGGACTGTCACACTCCTCCTGACTTCATTTGTGAAAGAGGTAGACTTGTCTCTTTTGAGCAATCACAGGCAGATAGAGAGAGCATTTCACTTCCTCCCAGCTGCTTTGACTGGTGTATTTCTCCTCCATACCCAGTGAGGTCTGTGCTGTGTCATCAAATGTCAGAAAGACATTTTGTAAATAGAAGCATTAGGTTGAGCTGCTGCAGGTCTTTGTGGTTTGTCAGTGCAGTGTGTTTGGTTGCAGCTGTGCCTTCACAAGATAGAGTTAAAAATCTCACCACACCAGGGTATAGTCCAACAGGTTTATTTGGAAGCAATGGCTTTTGAATGTTGCTCCTTCATCAGGTAGCTGTGGAGCAGGATCATAAGACACAGAATTTATAGCAAAAGGTCACAGTGTCGTGCAACCGAAATAATATATTGAACAAACCTAGTTTGCTGTTACGTCTTTCATCGTTCAGAGTGGGTTGCAGGTTTCGGTTCATTAATATGTAAATCCCACAACTTCTTTGAAGTCTCATTCTCGAGATAACAAGGTTTTATGAATAAAAGGTGAATTCTCAGCTCAGACAATGCATTGAAAGTGTGAGGCAAAGTGTGTGTGAGAGTGTGATGGAGTATTAGTCTGTGAGAGAGTATGTGCGTGGGTGTGTCTTGGTGGGGATGTGTGAGTTTGTGTGTGTGTGTGTGTGTGTATATGAGAGACTCAGCTGGGAATTTGAGTTCATGTCACACTATAGGTGACCTCACTACGCTATACATTCCCTCATACACTCACTCACAAATACACAGACAGACACACTCTTACATACTCACACACTCACGCAGACCCTCTATCATACACACGCTCTCATCTGCCACTGCCAACCTCACCTGATGAAGGAACAGCACTCTGAAAGCCAGTGTTCCCAAATAAACCTGCTGGACTATAACCTGGTGTTGTGTGATTTTTAATTTTGTACACTCAACAACGGCATCTCCAAATCATTGCTGATGGAGAGCTCATGCTCAACACGTTGATTCTCCTGCTCCTCAGATGCTACCTGACTGGCTGTGCTTTTCCAGCACCACACCATTTGACTCTGATCTCCAGCATCTGCATCTGTGTGGAATGCTCTGCCCCAGAGGGCAAGTGGAGGCCCAGCCTCTGGATTCATTTAAGAAAGAGTTGGATAGAGCTCTCAAGGACAGTGGAATCAAGGGTTATGGAGATAAGGCAGGAACAGGATACTGATCAAGGATGATCAGCCATGATCATACTGAATGGTAGTGCAGGCTCGAAGGGCAGAATGGCCTACTCCTGCACCTATGGTCTATTGTCTATTGTCCTCACTTTCTTCCTGTGTGGTCAAGTGGCAGAAAGACATTTTGCAAATAGAAACAGCAGGTTGAGCTGCTGCAGGTATTTGTGGTTTATTAGTGCAGTGTGTTCAATTGTAGCTGTGCCTTCACAAGATAGGGCTTTACTTACTAATGATGTAGAGGTGGCAGTGTTGAATTGGCTTGGACAAAGTTACAAGTCACACAATGCCAGGTTATAGTCTAACAGTTTTATCTGAAAGCTTCACTTACAACTAAATCTATTTTACTGTAACCTGGTGTTGTGTGATTTTTAACGTGATTCACTACGATCAGTGAAAGATCAGTCAATGGGGACTGAGCTGCTGATTGAAAAGGAAGGCTTCACCAAACATGGACCTTGAACCCACAATCTTAATCCTTGGCTTTAAAAATCTCATATTCTACTGACTGAGGTAGCCGGCCATACATTACCTACTGCTGTTCTTGCGAGTCAGAAATTAAAACCAATATAATGTACAACGCACAGATTGGATTGGCTAAAATTCATCCAAGCCCCTACTCCTGCTGCTGTTGGGGGAACCTGCAATCACCCCCCTTCCACACACTCCCACATTCACAACCTACAGCATTCCCACTGTGACACCGACCATATATACACACACATACACACTCACAGACACACACAGACATACACACAGACACACACACATACACACACACAGACACATACACAGACACACACACAGAACACACACAGACACACACACATACACATAAACACACACATACATACACAGACACACACACATACGCTCACACAGACACACACACACACACACAGACACAAACACCTGTACACACACATACACACGGACACACATACTCATACACACGCACAGACACGCACACACGCAGACACACACAGACACACACACTCATGCACACACAGACACGCACACACACATAGATGCACACACATACACACACAGACACACAGACACACATACACACTCATAGACACACACACATACACAGATACACATACAGACACACATACACAGACACACACAGACACACATGCACATACACATACACACATACAGACACACATACACAGACACACACAGACACACACAGACACACATGCACATACACATACACACACCGACACGCATACACACATACACACACATACACATACACATACACACACATCCCACACAGACACACATACACATACACACACTCACACAAACACACAGACACACATACACACACACAGACACACACACATATGCACACACTCAGACATACACAGACACATACACATACACACACAGACACATACACAGACACACACATACACACACACAGACACACACACATACACATAAACACACACATACATACACAGACACACACACATACGCACACACAGACACACACACAGACACACAGACACAAACAGATACACATACACACACACACAGACACACATACACACACAGACACACACATACATACACACAGACACACACACCGACACACATACATATACACACACATACACTCATACACACGCACAGACATACATACAGACACACATACACATACACACACACATACACACATACACATACACACACACATACACATAGACACACATGCACACACATACACATACACGCACACATACACCCACACACATACACACAGACACACACACCGACACACATACACATATACACACATACACACCTACACACGCACAGACATACATACAGACACACACACACACACATACATACACATACACATTCACACAGACACACATACACACACAGACACATCGACACCGACACACATACTCACACATACACATACACACACAAATACACCCACACACATACACACAGACACACACACATCGACACACATACACACACAGACACACATACACACACATATCCACACACACATACAGATACACGCACACATACACACATAGACACACATACACACACTCATATACACACACATACACACAGACACACACACACACAGGCACACACACGCAGACAAAGTTACAAGTCACACAATGCCAGGTTATAGTCTAACAGTTTTATCTGAAAGCTACACTTACAACTAAACCTATTTGACTGTAACCTGGTGTTGTGTGAGTTTTAACTTGATTCACTACGATCAGTGAAAGATCAGGCAATGGGGACTGAGCTGCTAATTGAAAAGGAAGGCTTCAACAAACATGGACCTTGGACCCACAACTTTAATCCTTGGCTTTAAAAATCTCATATTCTACTGACTGAGGTGGCCGGCCATACATTACCTACTGCTGTTACTGCGAGTCGGAAATTAGAACCAATATAATGTACAACGCACAGCTTGGATTGGCTAAAATTCATCCAAGCCCCTACTCCTGCTGCTGTTGGGAGAACCTGCAATCACCCCCCTCCCACACACTCCCACATTCACAACCTGCAGCATTCCCACTCTGACACCGACCATATATACACACACAAACACACACAGAGACACACTCAGACATACACACAGACACACACACATACACACACACAGACACATACACAGACACACACACATACACACACACAGACACACACATACACACACACAGACACATACACAGACACACACACATACACATAAACACACACATACATACACAGACACACACACATACGCACACACAGACACACAGACACAAACACCTGTACACACACATACACACGGACACACATACTCATACACACACACAGACACACACACACAGACACACACAAACACTCACACTCATTCACACACAGACATGCACACACACATAGACGCACACACAGACACACATACACACACAGACACACAGACACACACATAGACACACACACATACACAGACACACACAGACACACACAGACACACACAGACACACATGCACATACACATACACACAGACACACACATAAACACACACACAGACACATACACACACACATACACATACACACACCGACACGCATACACACATACACACACATACACATACACATACACACACATCCCACACAGACACACATACACATACACACACTCACACAAACACACAGACACACATACACACACACAGACACACAGACACAGACACACACACATACGCACACACTCAGACATACACAGACACACACACATACACACACAGACACATACACAGACACACACATACACACACACAGACACACACACATACACATAAACACACACATACATACACAGACACACACACATACGCACACACAGACACACACACAGACACACAGACACAAACAGATACACATACACACACACACAGACACACATACACACACATACATACACACAGACACACACACCGACACACATACATATACACACACATACACTCATACACACGCACAGACATACATACAGACACACATACACATACACACACACATACACACATACACATACACACACACATACACATAGACACACATGCACACACATACACATACACGCACACATACACCCACACACATACACACAGACACACACACCGACACACATACACATATACACACATACACACCTACACACGCACAGACATACATACAGACACACACACACACACACATACATACACATACACATTCACACAGACACACATACACACACAGACACATCGACACCGACACACATACTCACACATACACATACACACACAAATACACCCACACACATACACACAGACACACACACATCGACACACATACACACACAGACACACATACACACACATATCCACACACACATACAGATACACGCACACATACACACATAGACACACATACACACACTCATATACACACACATACACACAGACACACACACACACAGGCACACACACGCAGACAAAGTTACAAGTCACACAATGCCAGGTTATAGTCTAACAGTTTTATCTGAAAGCTACACTTACAACTAAACCTATTTGACTGTAACCTGGTGTTGTGTGAGTTTTAACTTGATTCACTACGATCAGTGAAAGATCAGGCAATGGGGACTGAGCTGCTAATTGAAAAGGAAGGCTTCAACAAACATGGACCTTGGACCCACAACCTTAATCCTTGGCTTTAAAAATCTCATATTCTACTGACTGAGGTGGCCGGCCATACATTACCTACTGCTGTTACTGCGAGTCGGAAATTAAAACCAATATAATGTACAACGCACAGCTTGGATTGGCTAAAATTCATCCAAGCCCCTACTCCTGCTGCTGTTGGGAGAACCTGCAATCACCCCCCTCCCACACACTCCCACATTCACAACCTGCAGCATTCCCACTCTGACACCGACCATATATACACACAGAGACACACTCAGACATACACACAGACACACACACATACACACACACAGACACATACACAGACACACACACATACACACACACAGACACACACACAGACACACACATACACACACACAGACACATACACAGACACACACACATACACATAAACACACACATACATACACAGACACACACACATATGCACACACAGACACACAGACACAAACACCTGTACACACACATACACACGGACACACATACTCATACACACACACAGACACACACACACAGACACACACAAACACTCACACTCATTCACACACAGACATGCACACACACATAGACGCACACACAGACACACATACACACACAGACACACAGACACACACATAGACACACACACATACACAGATACACATACAGACACACATACACACACACATACACAGACACACACAGACACACAGACATACACATAGACACACACACACAGACAAATACACACACACGTACACATACACACACCGACGCGCATACACACATACACACACACATCCCACACAGACACACATACACATACACACAGACACACAGGCACACATACACACACACAGACACACACACACATACACACGGACACACATACTCATACACACACACAGACACACACACACAGACACACACAAACACTCACACTCATTCACACACAGACATGCACACACACATAGACACCCACACACAGACAAATACACACACACGTACACATACACACACCGACGCGCATACACACATACACACACATACACATACACACACACATCCCACACAGACACACATACACATACACATACACACAGACACACAGGCACACATACACACACACAGACACACACACACACATACACACGGACACACATACTCATACACACACACAGACACACACACACAGACACACACAAACACTCACACTCATTCACACACAGACATGCACACACACATAGATGCACACACAGACACACATACACACACAGACACACACAGACACACAGACACACACATAGACACACACACATACACAGATACACATACAGACACACATACACACACACATACACAGACACGCACACACACAGACACACACAGACACACACACTCATACACACACAGACACGCACACACACATAGACGCACACACAGACACACATACACACACATAGACACACACACATACACAGATACACATACAGACACACATACACAGACACACACAGACACACATGCACATACACATACACACATACAGACACACATACAGACACACATACACAGACACACACAGACACACATGCACATACACATACACACAGACACACACATAAACACACACACAGACACATACACACACACATACACATACACACACCGACACGCATACACACATACACACACATACACATACACACACATCCCACACAGACACACATACACATACACACACTCACACAAACACACAGACACACATACACATACACACACTCACACAAACACACAGACACACATACACACACACACACTCACACAAACACACAGACACACATACACACACACAGACACACAGACACAGACACACACACATACGCACACACTCAGACATACACAGACACACACACATACACACACAGACACATACACAGACACACACATACACACACACAGACACACACACATACACATAAACACACACATACATACACAGACACACACACATACGCACACACAGACACACACACAGACACACAGACACAAACAGATACACATACACACACACACAGACACACATACACACACAGACACACACATACACACACATACATACACTCAGACACACACACAGACACACACACATATACACACCCAGGTCACCCAGCCTGGATCTTGGAGCCACATCCCTGAGATCCAGGCTCTCTCTCATTGTTGGAGAGAATGAGGGCTGGAGATCAGAGTCCTGAATGTGGTGCTGAAAAAGCACAGCAGGTCAGGCAGCATCAGGAGCAGAAGAATCAACGTAGCAAGCATTCCCTTAATGAGGAATGAGGATTGTGAGCCAACACGGTGGAGAGATAAATAGGAGGGGGAGTGGGAGTGGGATTGTGGGTAAGGAAGCTGGAATTGCGATAGGTAGATGGGTTTGGGGGTAATGGTGCTAGGTCAGAGAGGAGGGTAGAGCGGATAGGTGGGAAGGACGGTGGACAGGTGGGAAACGTAAGGAGGGCAGTGTCAAATTGATGGCTCATGGGATGGGGGCGTCGCCTGGCGAGGCCAGAGGGTGTTACCCGACCCTAATGTAGTCTCAGACTCTGAAAGTCACTCTTTCTCCCTGTGGATCTGAATGTTTGCAGAGAGTATATGGGAGGGAGCTAATTGCCAAATCCCCCCCACAGCAATTACTGCAACGGATGGCACACGTGGTGCCCGGCTAGCTCAGTCAGTAGAGCATGAGACTCTTAATCTCAGGGTCGTGGGTTCGAGCCCCACGTTGGGCGAGCTGCTCCTTTTTAAAAACACCACATCCCCATCCCTTCAGCTCTCTCCCATTTGGACGCGCCCTGATCGTTCACTGGTCTGAGTCAATCACGAGGCTCAATACTCTCGGGTTCCTGATGAAGGACTTCTGCCCCGAAACGTCGACTCTCCTGCTCCTCGGACGCTGCCTGACCGGCTGTGCTTTTCCAGCACCACACACTTCCCCTCTGACCTCCAGCATCTGCAGCCCTCACTTTCTCCTAAATTCTCCCTTCAGTCTGATTGAGTGCAGCGACACACAGACTCTCTCTCTCTCTCTGCAGCCGCTCGCTTCACTGAGAGCTCCATTACCCAGTGCTGCTGCCTTTCCAATCGACACTGGGGGAGGGTGTGGGCCGTACACACAGAGGCTGCACACACTCACAGACACAAACAGTAACCTGCGGCTCTGTAACCCCGCCTGGGGCAGGGGGAAACGAGTCTGACCTCCCAGCAGCAGGTGCCTTGGGGGTTTGGGGTGGGGGTGGGAGTGGGGGAGGGTGTCAATTTTATTACAAGCTCACACTCCGATTCGTTCATGAGTTTACAAAAAATTAAACCCACACAATCAGGAGTGAGACTCAAACCGTCAGTTCAAAAACAAGCTGCAACTTAAATCAGCACCTGAGACCGCTCGGCCAGCCTGACGCATACTAACCCCGCCCCATTCCATTGTCAATGTTCACACGAAGGCTCAGTCCAGTCAGTGTCTGCACACACCTCTCTGTTCACACAGACTCTGTTCACACTCACCCACATTCCAGCCTGTTGCTTTGTCAGCCCCACCCCCCTTGGGTACAAATGTACACAAACAATGAGGCTTTGTTCCCCCTCTGTGCTGAAGGACCCCGTCTCGCCAATCAAGTCTTGCTGCTCGCCCTCCACCTCCTCCAAGACGTCCGTTTCCCCGGCCCCCAACGCCTTATCTTCACCATGGATATCCAATCCCTCTACACCTCCATCCGCCATGATCAGGGCCTCCAAGCCCTCCGTTTTTTCCTCTCCAGACGTCCCCAACAGTACCCTTCCACTGACACTCTCATTCGTTTGGCCGAACTGGTCCTCACCCTTAACAATTTCTCCTTTGAATCCTCCCACTTCCTCCAGACCAAAGGCGTAGCCATGGGCACACGTATGTGCCCCAGCTATGCCTGTCTCTTTGTTGGCTATGTAGAACAGTTGATCTTCCGTAATTACACCGGCACCACTCCCCACCTCTTCCTCCGCTACATTGATGACTGCATTGGCGCCACCTCGTGCTCCCGCGAGGAGGTTGAGCAATTCATCAACTTCACCAACACATTCCACCCTGACCTTAAATTTACCTGGACTATCTCTGACACCTCGCTCCCCTTCCTGGACCTCTCCATCTCCATTAGTGACGACCGACTTGACACTGACATTTTTTACAAACCCACTGACTCCCATAGCTACCTGGATTACACCTCTTCCCACCCTACCTCTTGCAAAAATGCCATCCCGTATTCCCAATTTCTCCGCCTCCGCAGTATCTGCTCCCAGGAGGACCAGTTCGACCATAGGACACACCAGATGGCCTCCTTCTTTAGAGACCGCAATTTCCCTTCCCACGTGGTTAAAGATGCCCTCCAACGCATCTCGTCCACATCCCGCACCTCCGCCCTCAGACCCCACCCCTCCAACCGTAACAAGGACAGAACGCCCCTGGTGCTCACCTTCCACCCTACAAACCTTCGCATCAACCAAATCATCCACCGACATTTCCGCCACTTCCAAAAAGACCCCACCACCAGGGATATATTTCCTTCCCCACCCCTTTCCGCCTTCCGCGAAGACCGTTCCCTCCGTGACTACCTGGTCAGGTCCACACCCCACTACGACCCACCCTCCCATTCTGGCACCTTCTCCTGCCACCGCAGGAACTGTAAAACCTGTGCCCACACCTCCTCCCTCACCTCTATCCAAGGCCCTAAAGGAGCCTTCCACATCCATCAAAGTTTCACCTGCACATCTGCTAATATCATTTATTGTATCCGTTGCTCCCGATGCGGTCTCCTCTACATTGGGGAGACTGGGCGCCTCCTAGCAGAGCGCTTTAGGGAACATCTCCGAGACACCTGCACCAATCAACCAAATCGCCCCGTGGCCCAACATTTCAACTCCCCCTCCCACTCTGCCGAGGACATGGAGGTCCTGGGCCTCCTTCACTGCCGCTCCCTCACCACCAGACGCCTGGAGGAAGAACGCCTCATCTTCCGCCTCGGAACACTTCAACCCCAGGGCATCAATGTGGACTTCAACAGCTTCCTCATTTCCCCTTCCCCCACCTCATCCTCTTTTCAAACTTCCAGCTCAGTTACTGTCTCCTTGACTTGTCCGACCTGCCTATCTTCTTTTTCACCTATCCACTCCACCCTCTTCTCCTTGACCTATCACCTTCATCTCCTCCCCCACTCACCCATTGTACTCTGTGCTACTCTCTCCCCACCCCCACCCTCCTCTAGCTTATCTCTCCACGCTTCAAGCTCACTGCCTTTATTCCTGATGAAGGGCTTTTGCCCAAAACGTCGATTTCGCTGCTCGTTGGATGCTGTCTGAACTGCTGTGCTCTTCCAGCACTACTAATCCAGTATCAAGTCTTGCAGCAGAGCTCCAGGAGACCTGAGCAAAGTGCCTTTCCCATCCAGGCCACTAGTGGGCCCCTGTGCACTTACATTAAACTGGGCCCCACACTCAGTCTCTCTCACACACACAGACACACACAGTCTCACATACTCACACAGACACAGTCTCACACACACACACACATTAAAGGAGTTTCTCACTCACTCAGCGTTGCCTTTGCACACCTCCCACTGGCTCATGTTGCTGTCCATTCCCACTTATCTAACCCCTCAGCGAGAACCCCTCGCCCCCACCCCTCCGCCAGCACAGACTATAACTGTAAATGGGCAGAATAGTCTCCTTGATGAATACAAGAAGAAGCTCCCATTGGTGAGTGCAAACACCTCATTTCGGGATCAATGAGTTGATTCTATTCCAGCATTTCCAACATTAACGAGATTTGTTTTAAAAATGCCCGAAATGACGGCTTTTGAACGACCTCACGACAGCAACTGATGAGCTAGCACCCAACATCATCACTGGCTGGCTCAGTTAGTGACAATGTGAGAGAGCCTGGATCTCAGGGATGTGGCTCCAAGGACCATGTTGGGTGACTGACGTCTTTTGAAACAAGCACCTTCTTTCCAACAGCTCTCTGACCCGCTCTGCAATCCCCCCTGACCTCTCACTGACCCTGCCCCACATCTCCTGCTCTCAGGAATCAATTCTCAGCTTCCCATGAGGGGTCATCCCCAGCGCTTGTCTCCTTTGACACCCTGCACTGTCCCAGTTCTGGATGGGGCAGTCGGGACAAAACCTCAAGAGTGAGGTGTCAGAGTTTTGGCCAGCTCCACGAGGGAGGAGAAACGCCTAAGATGAAAGACGATGTTCCCACCCAGAATCAAACTGGTAACTTTTCACGTGTAAGGCGAACGTGATAACCACTGCACTATGGAAACCGCGTGGTTGTTGTAATTTTGTACATGTCCCTTACTGCCTGTACCTCTGAACAGGTACAATGTCTGGGGAGGAAATGTGACGCTCCTCCTGACTTCATTTGTGAAAGAGGTAGACTTGCCTCTTTTGATCAATCACAGGCAGATAGAGAGAGCATTTCACTTCCTCCCAGCTGCTTTGACTAGTGTATTTCTCCTCCATACCCAGTGAGGTCTGTGCTGTGTCATCAAATGTCAGAAAGACATTTTGTAAATAGAAGCAGTAGGTTGAGATGCTGCAGGTATTTGTGGTTTGTCAGTGCAGTGTGTTTGGTTGCAGCTGTTCCTTCACAAGATAGTTAAAAATCTCACCACACCAGGGTATAGTCCAACAGGTTTATTTGGAAGCAATGGCTTTTGAATGTTGCTCCTTCATCAGGTAGCTGTGGAGCAGGATCATAAGACACAGAATTTATAGCAAAAGGTCACAGTGTCATGCAACCGAAATAATATATTGAACAAACCTAGCTTGTTGTTACATCTTTCATCGTTCAGAATGGGTTGCAGGTTTCGGTTCATTAACACGTAAATCCCACAACTTCTTTGAAGTCTCATTCTCGAGATAACAAGGTTTTATGAATAAAAGGTGAATTCTCAGCTCAGACAATGCATTGAAAGAGTGAGGCAAAGTGTGTGTGAGAGTGTGATGGAGTATTAGTCTGTGAGAGAGTATGTGCGTGGGTGTGTCTTGCGGGGGTGATGTGTGTGTGTGTGTATGAGAGTCTTAGCTGGGACTTTGAGTTCATGTCACACTATAATTGACCCCACTATGCTATACATTCTCTCATACACATAAACACACACATACACACACACACACACACACAGACACACACATAGAAACACAGACACACATACACAAACACATGTACACACACATACACACAGACAAGCATTCTCATACACACACACAGACATGCACACACACAGACACACACACACAGACACACAGGGGAAACGATTCTTACTTCCCTACACCAGGGGCCTTGGGGGTGGGGGTTGGGGTTGGAGTTGGGGGGTGGGGTGGGGGAGGGTGTCACTTTTATCACAAGCTCACACTTCAATTCGTTCATGAGTTTACAAAAAATTAAACCCACACAATCAGGAGTGAGACTCAAACCGTCAGTTCAAAGACAAGCTGCAGCTTAAATCAGCACCTGAGACCGCTCGGCCAGCCTGACGCATACTAACCCCACCCCATTCCGTTGTCAATATTCACACGAAGGCTCAGTCCAGTCAGTGTCTGCGCACACCTCTCTGTTCACACTCACCTACATTCCAGCCTGTTGCTTTTTAACCCCCCCCCCCACCCCGGGTACAAATGTACACAAACAATGATGCTTTGTTCCCCCTCTGTGCTGAAGGACCCCGTCTCGCCAATCAAGTCTTGCAGCCGGGCTCAGTGAGACTTGAGCAAAGTGCCTTTCCCATCCAGGCCACTAGTGGGCCCCTGTGCACTTACATTGAACTGGGCCCCACACAGTCTCTCTCACACACACAGACACACACAGTCTCACAAACTCACACAGACACAGTCTCACACGCACACACACACACACACATTAAGGGATTTTCTCACTCACTCAGCGCTGTCTTTACACACCTCCCACTGGCTCATGTTGCTGTCCATTCCCACTTATCTAACCCCTCAGCGAGAACCCCTCCACCCCCTTCCGCCAGCACAGACTACAGCTGTAAATGGGCAGAATAGTCTCCTCGATGAATACAAGAAGAAGCTCCCATTGGTGAGTGCAAACACCTCATTTGGAGGAGGGTCGGGATCAATGAGTTGATTCTATTCCAGCATTTCCAACATCAGCGAGATTTGTTTTAAAAATGCCCGAAATGACGGCTTTTGAACGACCTCACGACAGCAACTGATGAGCTAGCACCCAGCATCATCACTGGCTGGCTCAGTTAGTGACAATGTGAGAGAGCCTGGATCTCAGGGATGTGGCTCCAAGGACCATGTTGGGTGACCGACGTCTTTTGAAACAAGCACCTTCTTTCCAACAGCTCTCTGACCCCATTCTGCAATCTCCCCAGACCTCTCACTGACCCTGCCCCACATCTCCTGCTCTCAGGAATCAATTCTCAGCTTCCCATGAGGGGTCATCCCCCAGCACTTGTCTCCTTTGACACCCTGCACTGTCCCAGTTCTGGATGGGGCAATCGGGACAAAGCCTCAAGAGTGAGGTGTCAGAGTTTAGGCCAGCTCCATGAGGGAGGAGAAAAGCCTAAGATGAAAGATGATGTTCCCACCCAGAATCAAACTGGTAACTTTTCACGTGTAAGGCGAAAGTGATAACCACTACACTATGGAAACCGCGTGGTTGTTGTAATTTTGGACATGTCCCTTCCTGCCTGTACCTGTGAACAGGTACAATCTCTGGGGAGGAACTGTGACAATCCTCCTGACTTCAGTTGTGAAAGAGGTAGACTTGCCTCTTTTGATCAATCACAGACAGATAGAGAGAGCATTTCACTTCCTCCCAGCTGCTTTGACTAGTGTATTTCTCCTCCATACCCAGTGAGGTCTGTGCTGTGTCATCAAATGTCAGAAAGACATTTTGTAAATTGAAGCAGTAGGTTGAGCTGCTGCAGGTATTTGTGGTTTGTCAGTGCAGTGTGTTTGGTTGCAGCTGTGCCTTCACAAGATAGAGTTAAAAATCTCACAACACCAGGGCATAGTCCAACAGGTTTATTTGGAAGCAATGGTTTTTGAATGTTGCTCCTTCATCAGGTAGCTGTGGAGCAGGATCATAAGAAACAGAATTTATAGCAAAAGGTCACAGTGTCATGCAGCCGAAATAATACATTGAACAAACCTAGCTTGGTGTTACGTCTTTCATCGTTCAGAGTGGGTTGCAGGTTTCGGTTCATTAATATGTAAAGCCCACAACTTCTTTGAAGTCTCATTCTCGAGATAACAAGGTTTTATGAATAAAAGGTGAATTCTCAGCTCAGACAATGCATTGAAATTGTGAGGCAAAGTGCGTGTGAGAGTGTGATGGGGTATTAGTCTGTGAGAGAGTATGTGCGTGGGTGTGTCTTGGGGGGGTGTGATGTGTGTGTGTGTATAAGGGTCTCAGCTCGGACTTTGAGTTCATGTCACACTATACGTCACCCCAATACGGTATACATTCTCTCATACACTCACACAAATACACAGACAGTAACACTCTTACATACTCACACACTCACGCAGACCCTCTATCATACACACGCTCTCTGCTGCCCCTGCCAACCTCACCTGATGAAGGAACAGCACTCTGAAAGCCAGTGTTTCCAAATAAACCTGCTGGAGTATAACCTGGTGTTGTGTGATTTTTAACTTTGTGCACTCCAACAACGGCATCTCCAAATCATTGCTGATGGAGAGCTCATGCTCAACACGTTGATTCTCCTGTTCCTCAGATGCAGCCTGACCGGCTGTGCTTTTCCAGCACCACACCATTTGACTCTGATCTCCAGCATCTGCATCTGTGTGGAATGCTCTGCCCCAGAGGGCAGTGGAGGCCCTGTCTCTGGACTCATTTAAGAAAGAGTTGGATAGAGCTCTCAAAGGTAGTGGAATGAATGGTTATGGAGATAAGGCAGGAACAGGATACTGATTAAGGATGATCAGCCATGATCATACTGAATGGTAGTGCAGGCTCGAAGGGCAGAATGGCCTACTCCTGCACCTGTTGTCTATTGTCCTCACTTTTTTCCTGTGTAGTCAAGTGGCAGAAAGACATTTTGCAAATAGAAACAGCAGGTTGAGCTGCTGCAGGTATTTGTGGTTTATTAGTGCAGTGTGTTCAATTGTAGCTGTGCCTTCACAAGACAGGGCTTTACTTACTCGTGATGTGGAGGTGGCATTGTTGAATTGGCTTGGACAAAGTTACAAGACACACAATGCCAGGTTATAGTCTAACAGTTTTATCTGAAAGCTTCACTTACAACTAAACCTATTTGACTGTAACCTGGTGTTGTGTGATTTTTAACTTGATTCACTACGATCAGTGAAAGATCAGTCAATGGGGACTGAGCTGCTGATTGAAAAGGAAGGCTTCACCAAACATGGACCTTGAACCCACAACCTTAATCCTTGGCTTTAAAAATCTCATATTCTACTGACTGAGGTAGCCGGCCATACATTACCTACTGCTGTTACTGCGAGTCGGAAATTAAAACCAATATAATGTACAACGCACAGCTTGGATTGGCTAAAATTCATCCAAGCCCCTACTCCAGCTGCTGTTGGGGGAACCTGCAATCATCCCCCTCCCACACACTCCCACATTCACAACCTGTAGCATTCCCACTGTGACACCGGCCAAGCTCTCTCTCTCTCTCTCACACACACACACACACACAGACACTCACACACAGACACATTTATACAAACACATACATACACACATACACACACAGACACACACACAGACACATACACATACACACGCATACACACACAGACACACACATACGCACACACAGACACACACACAGACACACAGACACACATATACACAAACACATATACACACACATACACACAGACACACATATTCATACACACACAGTCACACACACACACATACACACACTCAGACACACCCTCATACACACACACGCAGACACACACACATACACACACAGACACACACACAGACACACACACACATACACATACACAGACGCACATAAACATACACACAAATACACACACATACACATACACACAGACACACATACACATACACACACACAGACACACACACAGACACACACAAACGCATACAAAGGCACACATACACACACACATACACATACACACACAGACACACACAGACACACAAACATACACATGCACACACACAGACACACACACATACACACACACAGACATACACACACACACACACACAGACATACACACAGACACACACACACATACACACACACAGACACACACACAGACACACACACAGACACACAGACTCACAGACACATACACATACACACACATACACACACAGACACACATACACAAACACATATACACATATACACACACAGACACACATATACACACAGACATACACTCATACACACATAGACACACATACACACACACATACACACAGTCACACACACACACACACACACCCAGGTAACCCAACCTGGATCTTGGAGCCACACCCCTGAGATCCAGACTCTCTCTCATTGTTGGAGAGAATGAGGGCTGGAGATCAGAGTCCTGAATGTGGTGCTGGAAAAGCACAGCAGGTCAGGCAGCATCAGGAGCAGAAGAATCAACGTTCCAGGCATTCACTGAATCAGGAATGAGGATTGTGAGCCAACAGGGTGGACAGATAAATAGGAGGGGGAGTGGGAGTGTGGTTGGGGGCAAGGAAGCTGGAATTGCGATAGGTAGATGGGTTTGGGGGTAATGGTGCTAGGTCAGAGAGGAGGGTAGAGCGGATAGGTGGAAGGGCGATGGACAGGTGGGAAACGTAAGGAGGGCAGTGTCACATTGATGGCTCATGGGATGGGGGCGTCGCCTGGCGAGGCCAGAGGGTGTTGCCCGACCCGAATGTAGACTCAGACTCTGAAAGTCACTCTTTCTCCCTGTGGATCTGTATGTTTCCAGAGAGTGTATGGGAGGGAACAAATTGCGAAATCCCCCCCACAGCAGTAACCGCAACGACGAACGCGTGGAGTGCCCGGCTAGTTCAGTCGGTAGAGCATGAGACTCTTAATCTCAGGGCCGTGGATTCGAGCCCAACGTTGGACGAGCGGCTCCTTTTTAAAAACACCACACCCCCTTCCGATCAGCTCTCTCCCATTTGGACGCGCCCTGATCTTTCACTGGTCTGAGTCAATCAGGAGGCTCAATACTCCCCGGTTCCTGATGAAGGACTTCTGCCCCGAAACGTCGACTCTCCTGCTCCTCGGACCCTGCCTGACCGGCTGTGCTTTTCCAGCACCACACACTTCCACTCTGACCTCCAGCATCTGCAGCCTCACTTTCTCCTAAATTCTCCCTGCAGTCTGATGGAGTGCAGCGACACACAGACTCTCTCTCTCTCTCTCTCGACAGCTGCTCGCTTCACTGAGAGCTCCTTTACCCAGTGCTGCTGCCTTTCCAATCGACACTGGGGGAGGGTGTGGGCCGTACACACAGAGGCTGCACACACTCACAGACACAAACAGTAACCTGCGGCTCTGTAAACCCTCCTGGGGCAGGGGAAGCGAGACTGACTTCCCAGCAGCAGGTGCCTTGGGGCGGTGGGGGTTGGGGTTGGGGTTGGGGTTGGGGGTTGGGGGTTGGGGGTTTGGGGTTGGGGGTTGGGGGTTGGGGGTTGGGGGTTGGGGTTGGGGGTTGGGGGGGGTGGGGGAGGGTGTCAGTTTTATCACAAGCTCACACTTCAATTCGTTCGTGAGTTTACAAAAAATTAAACCCACACAATCAGGAGTGAGACTCAAACCGCCAGTTCAAAAACAAGCTGCAGCTTAAATTAGCACCTGAGACCGCTCGGCCAGCCTGACGCATACTAACCCCGCCCCATTCCGTTGTCAATGTTGACACGAAGGCTTAGTCCAGTCAGTGTCTGCAAACACCTCTCTGTTCACACAGACTCTGTTCACACTCACCCACATTCCAGCCTGTTGCTTTGTGAGCCCCCCCCCCCCCCCTTGGGTACAAATGTACACAAACAATGATGCTTTGTCCCCCCTCGGTGCTGAAGGACCCGTCTCGCCAATCAAGTCTTGCAACAGAGCTCCTGGAGACCTGAGCAAAGTGCCTTTCCCATCCAGGCCACTAGGGGGCCCCTGTGCACTTACATTAAACTGGGCCCCTCACTCAGTCTCTCTCACACACACAGACACACACAGTCTCACATACTCACACAGACACAGTCTCACACACACAGTCTCACACACACAGACACACATTAAGGGAGTTTCTCACTCACTCAGCGCTGCCTTTGCACACCTCCCACTGGCTCATGTTGCTGTCCATTCCCACTTATCTAACCCCTCAGCGAGAGCCCCTCGCCCCCACCCTTCCGCCAGCACAGACTACAGCTGTAAATGGGCTGAATGGACTCCTCGATGAATACAAGAAGAAGCTCCCATTGGTGAGTGCAAACACCTCATTTGGAGGAGGGTCGGGATCAATGAGTTGATTCTATGACAGCATTTCCAACATCAGCGAGATTTGTTTTTAAAATGCCCGAAATGACGGCTTTTGAACGACCTCACGACAGCAGCGGATGAGGTAGCACCCAGCATCATCACTGGCTGGCTCAGTTAGTGACAATGTGAGAGAGCCTGGATCTCAGGGATGTGGCTCCAAGGACCATGTTGGGTGACTGACGTCTTTTGAAACAAGCACCTTCTTCCTAACAGCTCTCTGACCCGCTCTGCAATCCCCCCTGACCTCTCACTGACCCTGCCCCACATCTCCTGCTCTCAGGAATCAATTCTCAGCTTCCCATGAGGGGTCATCCCCAGCGCTTGTCTCCTTTGACACCCTGCACTATCCCAGCTCTAGATGGGGCAGTCGGGACAAAACCTCAAGAGTGAGGTGTCAGAGTTTTGGCCAGCTACATGAGGGAGGAGAAAAGCCTAAGATGAAAGACGATGTTCCCACCCAGGATCAAACTGGTAACTTTTCGCATGTAAGGCGAACGTGATAACCACTACATTATGGAAACCGCGTGGTTGTTGTAATTTTGTACATGTCCCTTCCTGCCTGTACCTGTGAACAGGTACAATCTCTGGGGAGGAACTGTGACAATCCTCCTGACTTCAGTTGTGAAAGAGGTAGACTTGCCTCTTTTGAGCAATCACAGGCAGATAGAGAGAGCATTTCACTTCCTCCCAGCTGCTTTGACTAGTGTATTTCTCCTCCATACCCAGTGAGGTCTGTGCTGTGTCATCAAATGTCAGAAAGACATTTTGCAAATTGAAGCAGTAGGTTGAGCTGCTGCAGGTATTTGTGGTTTGTCAGTGCAGTGTGTTTGGTTGTAGCTGTACCTTCACAAGATAGAGTTAAAAATCTCACCACACCAGGGTATAGCCCAACAGGTTTATTTGGAAGCAATGGCTTTTGAATGTTGCTCCTTCATCAGGTAGCTGTGGAGCAGGATCATAAGACACAGAATTTATAGCAAAAGGTCACAGTGTCATGCAACCAAAATAATATATTGAGCAAACCTCGCTTGGTATTACGTCTTTCATCATTCAGAATGGGTTGCAGGTTTCGGTTCATTAATATGTAAATCCCAGAACTTCTTTGAAGTCTCATTCTCGAGATAACAATGTTTTATGAATAAAAGGTGAATTCTCAGCTCAGACAATGCATTGAAAGTGTGAGGCAAAGTGCGCGTGAGAGTGTGATGGAGTATTAGTCTGTGAGAGAGTTTGTGCGTGGGTGTGTCTTGCGGGGGTGATGTGTGTGTGTGTGTGTGTGTGTGTGTGTGTGTGTGCATGAGAGTCTCAGCTGGGAATTTGAGTTCATGTCACACTATAGGTGACCCCACTACGCTATGTATTCTCTCATACACACACTCACAAATACACAGACAGACACACTCTTACATACTCACACACTCACGCAGACCCTCTATCATACACACGCTCTCTGCTGCCCCTGCCAACCTCACCTGATGAAGGAACAGCACTCTGAAAGCCAGTGTTTCCAAATAAACCTGCTGGAGTATAACCTGGTGTTGTGTGATTTTTAACTTTGTGCACTCCAACAACGGCATCTCCAAATCATTGCTGATGGAGAGCTCATGCTCAACACGTTGATTCTCCTGTTCCTCAGATGCAGCCTGACCGGCTGTGCTTTTCCAGCACCACACCATTTGACTCTGATCTCCAGCATCTGCATCTGTGTGGAATGCTCTGCCCCAGAGGGCAGTGGAGGCCCTGTCTCTGGACTCATTTAAGAAAGAGTTGGATAGAGCTCTCAAAGGTAGTGGAATGAATGGTTATGGAGATAAGGCAGGAACAGGATACTGATTAAGGATGATCAGCCATGATCATACTGAATGGTAGTGCAGGCTCGAAGGGCAGAATGGCCTACTCCTGCACCTGTTGTCTATTGTCCTCACTTTTTTCCTGTGTGGTCAAGTGGCAGAAAGACATTTTGCAAATAGAAACAGCAGGTTGAGCTGCTGCAGGTATTTGTGGTTTATTAGTGCAGTGTGTTCAATTGTAGCTGTGCCTTCACAAGACAGGGCTTTACTTACTCGTGATGTGGAGGTGGCATTGTTGAATTGGCTTGGACAAAGTTACAAGTCACACAATGCCAGGTTATAGTCTAACAGTTTTATCTGAAAGCTTCACTTACAACTAAACCTATTTGACTGTAACCTGGTGTTGTGTGATTTTTAACTTGATTCACTACGATCAGTGAAAGATCAGTCAATGGGGACTGAGCTGCTGATTGAAAAGGAAGGCTTCACCAAACATGGACCTTGAACCCACAACCTTAATCCTTGGCTTTAAAAATCTCATATTCTACTGACTGAGGTAGCCGGCCATACATTACCTACTGCTGTTACTGCGAGTCGGAAATTAAAACCAATATAATGTACAACGCACAGCTTGGATTGGCTAAAATTCATCCAAGCCCCTACTCCTGCTGCTGTTGGGGGAACCTGCAATCACCCCCCTCCCACACACTCCCACATTCACAACCTGCAGCATTCCCACTGTGACACCGGCCAAGCTCTCTCTCTCTCTCTCACACACACACACACACACACACACACAGACATTCACACACAGACACATATATACAAACACATACATACACACATACACACACAGACACACACACAGACACATACACATACACACGCATACACACACAGACACACACATACGCACACACAGACACACACACAGACACACAGACACACAGACACACATATACACAAACACATATACACACACATACACACAGACACACATATTCATACACACACAGTCACACACACACACATACACACACTCAGACACACCCTCATACACACACACGCAGACACACACACATACACACACAGACACACACACAGACACACACACACATACACATACACAGACGCACATAAACATACACACAAATACACACACATACACATACACACAGACACACATACACATACACACACACAGACACACACACAGACACACATGCACACACACATACACCCACAAACGCATACAAAGGCACACATACACACACACATACACATACACACACAGACACACATACACACAAACATACACATGCACACACACAGACACACACACAGACATACACACAGACACACACACAGACATACACACAGACACACACACACATACACACACACAGACACACACACAGACACACACACAGACACACAGACAGACTCACAGACACATACACATACACACACATACACACACAAACACACATACACAAACACATATACACATATACACACACAGACACACATATACACACAGACATACACTCATACACACATAGACACACATAGACACACATACACACACACATACACACAGTCACACACACACACACACACACACACCCAGGTAACCCAACCTGGATCTTGGAGCCACACCCCTGAGATCCAGACTCTCTCTCATTGTTGGAGAGAATGAGGGCTGGAGATCAGAGTCCTGAATGTGGTGCTGGAAAAGCACAGCAGGTCAGGCAGCATCAGGAGCAGAAGAATCAACGTTCCAGGCATTCACTGAATCAGGAATGAGGATTGTGAGCCAACAGGGTGGACAGATAAATAGGAGGGGGAGTGGGAGTGTGGTTGGGGGCAAGGAAGCTGGAATTGCGATAGGTAGATGGGTTTGGGGGTAATGGTGCTAGGTCAGAGAGGAGGGTAGAGCGGATAGGTGGAAGGGCGATGGACAGGTGGGAAACGTAAGGAGGGCAGTGTCACATTGATGGCTCATGGGATGGGGGCGTCGCCTGGCGAGGCCAGAGGGTGTTGCCCGACCCGAATGTAGACTCAGACTCTGAAAGTCACTCTTTCTCCCTGTGGATCTGGATGTTTCCAGAGAGTGTATGGGAGGGAACAAATTGCGAAATCCCCCCCACAGCAGTAACCGCAACGACGAACGCGTGGAGTGCCCGGCTAGTTCAGTCGGTAGAGCATGAGACTCTTAATCTCAGGGCCGTGGATTCGAGCCCAACGTTGGACGAGCGGCTCCTTTTTAAAAACACCACACCCCCTTCCGATCAGCTCTCTCCCATTTGGACGCGCCCTGATCTTTCACTGGTCTGAGTCAATCAGGAGGCTCAATACTCCCCGGTTCCTGATGAAGGACTTCTGCCCCGAAACGTCGACTCTCCTGCTCCTCGGACCCTGCCTGACCGGCTGTGCTTTTCCAGCACCACACACTTCCCCTCTGACCTCCAGCATCTGCAGCCTCACATTCTCCTAAATTCTCCCTGCAGTCTGATGGAGTGCAGCGACACACAGACTCTCTCTCTCTCTCTCTACAGCTGCTCGCTTCACTGAGAGCTCCTTTACCCAGTGCTGCTGCCTTTCCAATCGACACTGGGGGAGGGTGTGGGCCGTACACACAGAGGCTGCACACACTCACAGACACAAACAGTAACCTGCGGCTCTGTAAACCCTCCTGGGGCAGGGGAAGCGAGACTGACTTCCCAGCAGTAGGTGCCTTGGGGCGGTGGGGGTTGGGGTTGGGGTTGGGGTTGGGGGGTTGGGCGGTTGGGCGGTTGGGCGGTTGGGGGGTTGGGGGGTGGGGGAGGGTGTCAGTTTTATCACAAGCTCACACTTCAATTCGTTCATGAGTTTACAAAAAGTTAAACCCACACAATCAGGAGTGAGACTCAAACCGCCAGTTCAAAAACAAGCTGCAGCTTAAATTAGCACCTGAGACCGCTCGGCCAGCCTGACGCATACTAACCCCGCCCCATTCCGTTGTCAATGTTGACACGAAGGCTTAGTCCAGTCAGTGTCTGCACACACCTCTCTGTACACACAGACTCTGTTCACACTCACCCACATTCCAGCCTGTTGCTTTGTGAGCCCCCCCCCGCCCCTTGGGTACAAATGTACACAAACAATGATGCTTTGTCCCCCCTCTGTGCTGAAGGACCCGTCTCGCCAATCAAGTCTTGCAGCAGAGCTCCTGGAGACCTGAGCAAAGTGCCTTTCCCATCCAGGCCACTAGGGGGCCCCTGTGCACTTACATTAAACTGGGCCCCTCACTCAGTCTCTCTCACACACAGACACACATTAAGGGAGTTTCTCACTCACTCAGCGCTGCCTTTGCACACCTCCCACTGGCTCATGTTGCTGTCCATTCCCACTTATCTAACCCCTCAGCGAGAGCCCCTCGCCCCCACCCTTCCGCCAGCACAGACTACAGCTGTAAATGGGCTGAATGGACTCCTCGATGAATACAAGAAGAAGCTCCCATTGGTGAGTGCAAACACCTCATTTGGAGGAGAGTCGGGATCAATGAGTTGATTCTATTCCAGCATTTCCAACATCAGCGAGATTTGTTTTAAAAATGCCCGAAATTACGGCTTTTGAACGACCTCACGACAGCAGCGGATGAGGTAGCACCCAGCATCATCACTGGCTGGATCAGTTAGTGACAATGTGAGAGAGCCTGAATCTCAGGGATGTGGCTCCAAGGCCCATGTTGGGTGACTGACGTCTTTTGAAACAAGTACCTTCTTTCTAACAGCTCTCTGACCCGCTCTGCAATCCCCCCTGACCTCTCACTGACCCTGCCCCACATCTCCTGCTCTCAGGAATCAATTCTCAGCTTCCCATGAGGGGTCATCCCCAGCGCTTGTCTCCTTTGACACCCTGCACTATCCCAGCTCTAGATGGGGCAGTCGGGACAAAACCTCAAGAGTGAGGTGTCAGAGTTTTGGCCAGCTCCATGAGGGAGGAGAAAAGCCTAAGATGAAAGACGATGTTCCCACCCAGAATCAAACTGGTAACTTTTCGCATGTAAGGCGAACGTGATAACCACTACACTATGGAAACCGCGTGGTTGTTGTAATTTTGTACATGTCCCTTCCTGCCTGTACCTGTGAACAGGTACAATCTCTGGGGAGGAACTGTGACAATCCTCCTGACTTCAGTTGTGAAAGAGGTAGACTTGCCTCTTTTGAGCAATCACAGGCAGATAGAGAGAGCATTTCACTTCCTCCCAGCTGCTTTGACTAGTGTATTTCTCCTCCATACCCAGTGAGGTCTGTGCTGTGTCAAAAAATGTCAGAAAGACATTTTGCAAATTGAAGCAGTAGGTTGAGCTGCTGCAGGTATTTGTGGTTTGTCAGTGCAGTGTGTTTGGTTGTAGCTGTACCTTCACAAGATAGAGTTAAAAATCTCACCACACCAGAGTATAGCCCAACAGGTTTATTTGGAAGCAATGGCTTTTGAATGTTGCTCCTTCATCAGGTAGCTGTGGAGCAGGATCATAAGACACAGAATTTATAGCAAAAGGTCACAGTGTCATGCAACCAAAATAATATATTGAGCAAACCTCGCTTGGTATTACGTCTTTCATCATTCAGAATGGGTTGCAGGTTTCGGTTCATTAATATGTAAATCCCAGAACTTCTTTGAAGTCTCATTCTCGAGATAACAAGGTTTAATGAATAAAAGGTGAATTCTCAGCTCAGACAATGCATTGAAAGTGTGAGGCAAAGTGCGCGTGAGAGTGTGATGGAGTATTAGTCTGTGAGAGAGTTTGTGCGTGGGTGTGTCTTGCGGGGGTGATGTGTGTGTGTGTGTGTGTGTGTGTGCATGAGAGTCTCAGCTGGGAATTTGAGTTCATGTCACACTATAGGTGACCCCACTACGCTATGTATTCTCTCATACACACACTCACAAATACACAGACAGACACACTCTTACATACTCACACACTCACGCAGACCCTCTATCATACACACGCTCTCTTCTGCCCCTGCCACCCTCACCTGATGAAGGAACAGCACTCTGAAAGCCAGTGTTCCCAAATAAACCTGCTGGACTATAACCTGGTGTTGTGTGATTTTTAACTTTGTACACTCCAACAACGACATCTCCAAATCATTGCTGATGGAGAGCTCATGCTCAACACGTTGATTCTCCTGCTCCTCAGATGCTGCCTGACCGGCTGTGCTTTTCCAGCACCACACCATTTGACTCTGATCTCCAGCATCTGCATCTGTGTGGAATGCTCTACCCCAGAGGGCAGTGGATTCCCAGTCTCTGGATTCATTTAAGAAAGAGTTGGATAGAGCTCTCAAGGATAGTGGAATCAAGGGTTATGCAGATAAGGCAGGAACAGGATACTGATTAAGGATGATCAGCCATGGTCATACTGAATGGTAGTGCAGGCTCGAAGGGCAGAATGGCCTACTCCTGCACCTATTGTCTATTGTCCTCACTTTCTTCCTGTGTGGTCAAGTGGCAGAAAGACATTTTGCAAATAGAAACAGCAGGTTGAGCTGCTGCAGGTATTTGTGGTTTATTAGTGCAGTGTGTTCAATTGTAGCTGTTCCTTCACAAGATAGGGCTTTACTTACTCGTGATGTGGAGGTGCTGGTGTTGAATTGGCTTGGACAAAGTTACAAGTCACACAATGCCAGGTTATAGTCTAACAGTTTTATCTGAAAGCTTCACTTACAACTAAACCTATTTGACTGTAACCTGGTGTTGTGTGATTTTTAATTTGATTCACTACGATCAGAGAAAGATCAGTCAATGGGGACTGAGCTGCTGATTGAAAAGGAAGGCTTCACCAAACATGGACCTTGAACCCACAACCTTAATCCTTGGCTTTAAAAATCTCATATTCTACTGACTGAGGTAGCCGGCCATACATTACCTACTGTTGTTACTTCGAGTCGGAAATTAAAACCAATATAATGTACAACGCACAGCTTGGATTGGCTAAAATTCATCCAAGCCCCTACTCCAGCTGCTGTTGGGGGAACCTGCAATCACCCCCCTCCCACACACTCCCACATTCACAACCTGCAGCATTCCCACTGTGACACCGCCCAAGCTCTCTCTCTCTCACACACACACACACAGACACATAAACATACACACAGACACACACCCACACTCATACACACAGACACATATATACACACATACATACACACACACACAGACACATATACACACACAGACACATACACACACACATACACATACACACAGACACACTCACATACTCACACACAGACACATACACACACACAGACACACATACACACGCAGACACATACACACACAGACACACACACACAGACACACAGACATACACACAGATACACACACACATACACACATACACACAGACATACACACAGACACACACATAGACACACAAACATACACAGAGACACACAGAAACACACACATGCACAGACACACACAAATACACACACACATACACACACAGACACAGACAAACATATGCACACACAGACACACAGACACAGACACACATACACACATATAAACGCAGATCAGACACACACACACAGACACACATACGCATACACACACATACACACACACAGACACACATACACATACACACAGATGTACATACACACACAGACACACACACACATACACATACAACACAGATACACATACACACAGACACACACACATACACACACACACACACACACACACAGTGAGAGAGATAAAAACACACAGAAAGAAGGACACAGAGAGAGAGAAAGTGAGAGAGGGCGATATGGAGACACAAACCGAGACAGAGAGGGAGACACATGGAGACAGAGATACAGAGAGGAAGATACAGAGAAAGAGAGAGAGGAGAGAGACAGAGATCCAGAGATATAGAGAGACTCTCGGTGTGTGAGTCTCCACATAGTCAATGTCCCAGAGCTGAGATTGTATCTATTCACTGTGAATTGAAGGGTTCCTCCCAAGCAGGAAGGGACATGTACGAGAGCGTTGCTTCAGTACAGTTTCCATAGTGTAGTGGTTATCACGTTCGCCTCACAAATGAAAAGTCCCCAGTGTGATCCTGTGTGGGAATATTATGCCTCACTTCTGCCTTTCTCTTCCCTCCGGGAACTGGCCAAACTCACACATCTCCCATCTGAAGGACAATGTGAGATCTGCAGAAGCTGGAGATCAGAGTCAAGAATCAGGAATGAGACTGAGGAAGGGCTTATGCCCGAATCGTTGATTCTCCTGCTCCTCAGATACTGTCCGGCCTGCTGCACTTTTCCAGCGCCACACTCTCGATGCTGATCCCACATACAAAGCTGAGAATTGATTCCTGAGAGCAAGAGATGTGGGACAGGGTCAGTGAGAGGTCAGGGGAGATTGCAGAGTGGGTCAGAGAGCTGTTGGAAAGAAGGTGTGTGTTTCAAAAGATGTCTGTCACCCCACATTGGCCTTGGGCCTTGGAGCCACATCCCTGAGTTCCAGGCTCTCTCACATTGTCACCAACTAAGCCAGCCAGAGATGATGCTGTGTGTTATCTCATCAGATGCTGTAGTGAGGTAGTACCCTGTGATCATTTTGGGGACTTTTAAAAGAAATCTCGCCTTTGTTGCAAATCTCCAGCTCAATTGGAGGGTGCTGGCAATGCTGTAATAGAATCAACTCATTGATCCCTACCCTCCTCCAAACGTGATTGTGTGTCCTCGTGGGGTACTATCTTTAGATTAGATTAGATTCCCGACAGTGTGTAAACGGGCCCTTCGGCCCAACCAGTCCACAGCGACCCTCTGAAGAGTAACCCACCCAGACCCATTTCCCTCTGACTAATGCACCTAACACTATGGGCAATTTAGCACGGCCAATTCACCTGACCTGCACATTTTTGGACTGTGGGAGGAAACCGGAGCACCCGGAGGTAACCCACCCAGACGCGGAGAGAATGTGCAAACTCCAACACAGACAGTCGCTCGAGGATGGAATTGAACCTCAGACCCTGGTGCTGTGAGGCAGCAATGCTAATCACTGAGTCACCATGCTGCCCTGACTTACTCTCTAGTTATTCTTTTTCACTTAATATACATAAAGGACCTCTTTGGAATCATCGTAATATACTCAGCGAAGGCTATCTCATGCTCCATGTTCACCCTCCTGATTTCCTTCTTCAGTAAACTCCTGTATCCCCTGTGTCCCTCCAGAGATTCCCATGATTCCAGCTGTATGTACCTGAGCCACGCCTCCTTCTTTTTTCTGGTCAGGGCCTCAATATCTCTTGTCATCCAGGGATCCCTATTCCTGCTAACGTTGCCCTTCACACTCACAGGAACCTCTCCATAACTATTTTAAAATTAATAGAACAATGGTCATTGGTCCCAAAGTGCTCTCCCACCGTCACCTCTGTCATCTGTCCGGCCCTATTTCCCAAGTGTCAGTTGAGTTTTGTCACTTCCCGTGTAGAACCCTTTATATCCTGCTCGAGGAAACTTTCCTGAACACACTTAACAAATTGCACCTCATCGAAGCCCTTAACGCTATGTTGGGAAAATTAAAATCCCCTACTGTGACAACACTATTCCTCTTGCAAGTCTCCCTAGTCTCCCTGCATATTTACTCCTCCTATTCCTGTGAGTGTTTGTGTGCCCAATAATGTCACCATCCTCTTCTTATTACACAGCTCTGCCCACAAAGCCTCATTCAATGATCCTTCAGTTATTTCATCTCTGGCTACTGCTGTGATACTCACACTAATCCAAAATGCAAAGCCCCCTCCCATCCTTCCACCACCTCTCTCCTGCCTAAAACACCTGTACCATGGTACATTAAGCTGCCAGTCCTGAGCCTCCCTCAGCCATGTTTCTATAATGGCTGTAATATCCCAGTACCACGAACCTATCCACATCCTGAGTTCATCAGCCTTACCTTTCAGGCTCATATGCACAAATACACACTCTCACATGCACACACAGAGGGAGCGAGAGAGAGAAACATACAGAGAGAAGGACACAGAGACAGGGAGATAGTAAGAGAGAGATGGAGATATGGAGACACAAATTGAGACAGAGAGGCAGATACAGGGAGGCAGAGATAGAGAGAGGAAGATACAGAGAGAGAGGAGAGACAGATGCAAAGGCATAGAGAGACTCTCGGTGGTGAGATGAATCAATGGAAAAATGGTTAAGTGAGAGAAAAGGTTCAGCCAGGCGGAGGAGAGGGTGGTGGATGGGAAGTGTTCAGGTCTCTGCTCAAGGAAGAAGCTTAGAGATTTCAAGCCACCCTGGTGGGGAATAGAGATGTAGACAGATTGGACATGCATGGTGAACAGGAAGCAGTTAGTGCCAGGGGACTGGAAATTGTCGATATAGGGGAGGGCATCCTGCAAGTAAATAGGGTCTGGGCAAGTGGATAGAGAATGGAGTCGAGGTAGGGGGATGTGAGCTCAGTGGGGCAGGATCAGGTTTGATGTGATGGGGAAATGTGAGAGACAAAGAGAGTTTGAGAGATGTGGACAGACCTCAATGAGCCGCTTCCTCCTGGACTGTGAACATTGTGGAGCCTGCGGCTGGTAAGTGTCAGGATGGCCGAGCGGTTAACAGCACTGTGTTCCGGTCACAGTCTCTCCTGCAGGTGGGGGTTTGAATCCCACCCCTGACAGTGATGGACCATTTAAAAGACATGAATGACTGGAGTGTGACCTTATGATAAAATTGACACTAACATCCCCCTATCAGGACTGGATCACACAACCTGCTGATGTAGTGTCAGATATTAAATAAAAAAACTAAAAAAAACTGCAGATGCTGGAAATCATCAACAGAAACAGAATTGCTGGAAAAGCTCAGAACTGAAGGAATGGTCACTGGACCCAAGATGTTAATTTTACATTCTGTCCACAGAGGCTGCCAGACCTGCTGAGTTGTTCCAGCATATTTCAGAACTGAGGAAGGGTCACTTGACCTGAAATGTTAACTCTGGTTTCTCTCTACTGATGTTGAGAGACCTGTTGAGGGTTTCCAGCAATTTCTGTTTTTGGTCCAGCTGAATGTTTGTGTCTGTGGGTGAGTGTGACTGTGTGCAGCCTCTGGCTTTGCGGCCTAGCCTCTCATTGCGGCTCTCTCTCATTGTTGGAGAGAATGAGGGCTGGGGATCAGAGTCCTGAATGTGGTGCTGGAAAAGCACAGCAGGTCAGGCAGCATCAGGAGCAGAAGTATCAACGTTACAGGCATTCACTGAATCAGGAATGAGGATTGTGAGCCAACAGGGTGGAGAGATAAATAGGAGGGGGAGTGGGAGTGCGGTTGGAGGAAAGGTAGCTGGAATTGCGACAGGTAGATGGGTTTGGGGGTAATGGTGCAAGGTCAGAGAGGAAGGTAGAGCGGATAGGTGGGAAGGGCGATGGACAGGTGGGAAACGTAAGGAGGGCAGTGTCACACTGATGGCTCATGGGATGGGGACGTTGCCTGGCGAGGTCAGAGGGTGTTACCCGACCCGAATGTAGACTCAGACTCTGAAAGTCACTCTTTCTCCCTGTGGATCTGTATGCTTGCAGAGAGGATATGGGAGGGAGCTAGTTGCCAAATCCCCCCCACAGCATTTACTGCAACGACGCCAGCGCGGTGTTCCCGGCTAGCTCAGTCGGTAGCGCATGAGACTCTTAATCTCAGGGTCGTGGGTTCGAGCCCCACGTTGGGCGACCTGCTCCTTTTTAAAAACACCACACCCCCTTCCGATCAGCTCTCCCCCATTTGGACGCGCCCTGATCTTTCACTGGTCCGAGTCAATCAGGAGGCTCAATCCTCCCGGGTTCCTGATGAAGGACTTCTGCCCGAAACGTCGATTCTCCTGCTCCTCGGATGCTGCCTGACCGGTTGTGCTTTTCCAGCACCACACACTTCCCCTCCGACCTCCAGCATCTGCAGCCCTCACTTTCTCCTAAATTCTCCCTGCAGTCTGATGGAGTGCAGCGACACACAGACTCTCTCTCTCTCTGCAGCCGCTCGCTTCACTGAGAGCTCCATTACCCAGTGCTGCTGCCTTTCCAATCGACACTGGGGGAGGGTGTGGGCCGTACACACAGAGGCTGCACACACTCACAAACATAAACAGTAACCTGCGGCTCTGTAAACCCGCCTGGGGCAGGGGGAAAGGAGTCTGAGTTCCCAGCAGCACTCACTGCAAACATTCACAACCTTCTGCATTCCCACCGTAACACCTGCCGAGCTCTCTCTCACACAGACACATCCAGACACATACACATACGCACACACACAGACACAGACACACAGACACACGCACACACAGACAGACATACACACACACATACACACACACACACACACACACAGAGTGAGAGAGATAAAAACACACAGAAAGAAGGACAGAGAGAGAGAGAGAAAGCGAGAGAGGGAGATATGGAGACACAAACCGAGACAGAGAGGGAGACACAGGGAGACAGAGATCCAGAGATATAGAGAGAATCTCGGTGTGAGTCTCCACATAGTCAATGTCCCGGAGCTGAGATTGTATCTATTCACTGTGAATTGAAGGGCTCCTCCCAAGCAGTAAGGGACGTGTACAAGAGCGTTGCTTCGGCACAGTTTCCATAGTGCAATGGTTATCACGTTCGCTGCCCATGCGGAAGGTTCCCCAGTTCGACTCTGCATTATAGAGCCGTACCGCACAGAGCAAGATGCTCTGAACAAGTTACCCACTATAGACCCTCATATCTGCACCCTCAAGTTTCTGTGACCAGATGCATGTCCAGCTGTCTCTTAAATTTGCACAACTGCGGCTGGCAACGCATTCCATACTCTCTGTGTGAAGAGTCCACTTCTGACATCCCCTCTCTACTTTCCTGCAACCAGCTTCAAACTATGAACCCTCGTGTTAGCCATATCTGCCCTGGGAAATACTTTCTGGCTATCGACTCTATCTATACCTCGCATTATCTTGCATACCTCAATTAGGTCCCCTCTCCTCCTCCTTTTCTCCAATAAAAAAAAGTCCGAGCTCAGTCAACCTCTCTTCATAAGATAAGCCCTCCAGTCCAGGCAGCATCCTGGTAAACCTCCTCTGAACCCTCCCGAAAGCATCCACATCTTTCTTATAATAGGGCGACCAGAACTGGACACAGTATTCCAAGTGCGGTCTAACCAAAGTTTGATAGAGCTGTCACAAGATCTCATGACTCTTAAACTCAATCCCCCTGTTAATGAACGCCAAAACACCATATGCTTTCATAACAACCCTGTCCACTTGCGTGGCCATTTTAAGGGATCTATGTACCTGCACACCAAGATTCGTCTGTTCCTCCACACTGACAAGAATCCTACCCTTAATCCTGTTCTCAGCTTTCAAATTCGACCTTCCAAAATGCATCATCTCGCATTTATCCAGGTTGAACTCCATCTGCCAAGTCTCTGTCCATCTCTGCATCCTATCAATGTCCCGCTGCAGCCTACAACAACCTTCTATACTGTCAACGACACCTCCAACCTTTGTGTCCGATGCAGCACAACTTTTTCTTCCTTTCGGGAAACGGGCCCAAACTCACACATTCCTCCATCTGAGGCTGAGAATTGATTCCTGGGCTCATGGTCAGTGAGAGGTCAAGGGAATTTGCGGAGTGGGTCAGAGAGCTGTTGGAAAGAAGATTCGTGTTTCAAAACACCTCGGTCATCCAACCTGGATCTTGGAGCCACATCCCTGAGATCCAGGCTCTCTCTCATTGTTGGAGAGAATGAGGGCTGGAGATCAGAGTCCTGAATGGGGTGCTGAAAAAGCACAGCAGGTCAGGCAGCATCAGGAGCACAAGAATCAACGTTACAGGTATTCCCTTAATCAGGAATGAGGATTGTGAGCCAACAGGGTGGAGAGATAAATAGGAGGGGGAGTGGGAGTGGGAGTGGGGTTGGGGGAAAGGGAGCTGAAATTGCGATAGGTAGATGGGTTTAAGGGTAATGGTGCTAGGTCAGAGAGGGGGGTAGAGCGGATCGGTGGGAAGGACGGTGGACAGGTGGGAAACGTAAGGAGGGCAGTGTCTCTTTGATGGCTCATAGGATGGGGGCGTCGCCTGGCGAGGCCAGAGGGTGTTACCCGACCAGAATGTAGACTCAGACTCTGAAAGTCACTCTTTCTCCCTGTGGATCTGTTTGCTTGCACAGAGTGTATGGGAGGGAGCTAATTGCCAACTCCCTCCCACAGCAGTTACTGCAACGAAAACCGCGTGGAGTGCCCGCCTAGCTCAGTCCGGAGAGCATGAGACTCTTAATCTCAGGGTCGCGGGTTCGATCCCCACGTTGGGCGGACTGCTCCTTTTTAAAAATACCACACCCCCTTCCGATCAGCTCTCCCCCATTTGGACGCGCCCTGATCTTTCACTGGTCTGAGTCAATCAGGAGGCTCAATACTCCCGGGTTCCTGATGAAGGACTTCTGCCCGAAACGTCGATTCTCCTGCTCCTCGGATGCTGCCTGACCGGCTGTGCTTTTCCAGCACCACACACTTCCCCTCTGACCTCCAGCATCTGTAGCCCTCACTTTCTCTTAAATTCTCCCTGCAGTCTGATGGAGTGCAGCGACACACAGACTCTCTCTCTCTCTGCAGCCGCTCGCTTCACTGAGAGCTCCATTACCCAGTGCTGCTGCCTTTCCAATCGACACTGGGGGAGGGTGTGGGCCGTACACACAGAGGCTGCACACACTCACAGACACAAACAGTAACCTGCGGCTCTGTCAACCCGCCTGGGGCAGGGGGAAACGAGTCTGACTTCCCAGCAGCAGGGGGGTTGGGGTTGGGGTTGGGGGTTGGTGTTGGGGTGGGGGAGGGTGTCAGTTTTATCACAAGCTCATACTCCAATTCCTTCATGAGTTTACAAAAAATTAAACCCACACAATCAGGAGTGAGACTCAAACCGTCAGTTCAAAAACAAGCTGCAACTTAAATCAGCACCTGAGACCGCTCGGCCAGCCTGACACCTACTAACCCCGCCCCATTGCGTTGTCAATGTTCACACGAAGGCTCAGTCCAGTCAGTGTCTGCACACACCTCTCTGTTCACACAGACTCTGTTCACACTCACCCACATTCCAGCCTGTTGCTTTGACAGCCCCCCCCCCTTGGGTAAAATGTACACAAACAATGATGCTTTGTCCCCTCTCTGTGCTGAAGGACCCCGTCTCGCCAATCAAGTCTTGCAGCAGAGCTCCTGGAGACCTGAGCAAAGTGCCTTTCCCATCCAGGCCACTAGTGGGCCCATGTGCACTTACATTCAACTGGGCCCCACACTCAGTCTCTCTCACACACACAGACACACACAGTCTCACATACTCACACAGACACAGTCTTACACACGCACACACACACACATTAAGGGAGTTTCTCACTCACTCAGCGCTGCCTTTGCACACCTCCCACTGGCTTATGTTGCTGTCCATTCCCACTTATCTAACCCCTCAGCGAGAACCGCTCCCCCCCTTCCGCCAGCACAGACTAAAACTGGAAATGGGCAGAATAGTCTCCTCGATGAATACAAGAAGAAGCTCCCATTGGTGAGTGCAAACACCTCATTTGGAGGAGAGTCGGGATCAATGAGTTGATTCTATGACAGCATTTCCAACATCAGCGAGATTTGTTTTAAAAATGCCCGAAATGACGGCTTTTGAACGACCTCACGACAGCAACTGATGAGGTAGCACCCAACATCATCACTGGCTGGCTCAGTTAGTGACAATGTGAGAGAGCCTGGATCTCAGGGATGTGGCTCCAAGGCCCATGTTGGGTGACCGACGTCTTTTGAAACAAGCACCTTCTTTCCAACAGCTCTCTGTCCCACTCTGCAATCTCCCCTGACCTCTCACTGACCCTGCCCCACATCTCCTGCTCTCAGGAATCAATTCTCAGCTTCCCATGAGGGTCATCCCCAGCGCTTGTCTCCTTTGACACCCTGCACTATCCCAGTTCTGGATGGGGCAGTCGGGACAAAACCTCAAGAGTGAGGTGTCAGAGTTTTGGCCAGCTCCATGAGGGAGGAGAAAAGCCTAAGATGAAAGACGATGTTCCCACCCAGAATCAAACTGGTAACTTTTCACGTGTAAGGCGAACGTGATAACCACTACACTATGGAAACCGCGTGGTTGTTGCAATTTTGGACATGTCCCTTCCTGCCTGTACCTGTGAACAGGTACAATCTCTGGGGAGGAACTGTCACACTCCTCCTGACTTCAGTTGTGAAAGAGGTAGACTTGCCTCTTTTGATCAATCACAGGCAGATAGAGAGAGCATTTCACTTCCTCCCAGCTGCTTTGACTAGTGTATTTCTCCTCCATACCCAGTGAGGTCTGTGCTGTGTCATCAAATGTCAGAAAGACATTTTGTAAATAGAAGCAGTAGGTTGAGATGCTGCAGGTATTTGTGGTTTGTCAGTGCAGTGTGTTTGGTTGCAGCTGTGCCTTCACAAGATAGTTAAAAATCTCACCACACCAGGGTATAGTCCAACAGGTTTATTTGGAAGCAATGGCTTTTGAATGTTGCTCCTTCATCAGGTAGCTGTGGAGCAGGATCATAAGACACAGAATTTATAGCAAAAGGTCACAGTGTCATGCAACCAAAATAATATATTGAACAAACCGAGCTTGCTATTACGTCTTTCATCGTTCTGAGTGGGTTGCAGGTTTCGGTTCATTAACACGTAAATCCCACAACTTCTTTGAAGTCTCATTCTCGAGACAACAAGGTTTTATGAATAAAAGGTGAATTCTCAGCTCAGACAATGCATTGAAAGTGTGAGGCAAAGTGCGTGTGAGAGTGTGATGGAGTATTAGTCTGTGAGTGAGTATGTGCGTGGATGTGTCTTGCGGGGGTGATGTGTGTGTGTGTATGAGAGTCTTAGCTGGGACTTTGAGTTCATGTCACACTATAGGGGACCCCACTATGCTATACATTCTCTCATACACATAAACACACACATACACACACACACACAGACACACACACAGAAACACAGACACACATACACAAACACATGTACACACACATACACACAGACACACATTCTCATACACACACACAGACATGCACACACACAGACACACACACACAGACACACACACTCATACACACACATAGACACACATACACAGACAGACACACACACAGACACACATATGCACACACACATTCACACACAGACACACACATAGACATGCACACACATACGCATATACACATACACATGCAGACATACATACACACACACATACAGACACACATGCACACAGACACACAGACACACGTGCACCCACACATACACACACGTACACACATACACACTTACACATACACATACACACACATCCCACACAGACACACATGCACATAGACACATACACACAGACACACATACACACACATACACACACAGAGACACACATACACAAAACGACACACATACACTCACACATACACACACAGACACACGTACACAGACACACATACACACACAGACACACAAACACACACACATATACATACACACAGACACCCACACCGACACACATACACATACACACACACATACACACATACACACCTACACACGCACAGACATACATACAGACACATATACACATACACACGCAGACACACATACACACACACATACACATACACACACAGACACACATGCACACAGACACACAGACACACGTGCACCCACACATACACACACATACATACATACACACTTACACATACACATACACACACATCCCACACAGACACACATACACATAGACACAGACACACAGACACACATACACACACAGAGACACACATACACACACACATACACAAAACGACACACATACACTCACACATACACACACAGACACACATACACAGACACACATACACACACAGACAAACACATACACACACACATATACATACACACAGACACCCACACCGACACACATACACACATACACACCTACACACGCACAGACATACATACAGACACATATACACATACACACGCAGACACACAAACACACACACATACACACACAGACACACATGCACACAGACACACAGACACACGTGCACCCACACACACACACATACACACATACACACTTACACATACACATACACACACATCCCACACAGACACACATACACATAGACACAGACACACATACACACACAGAGACACACATACACACACACATACACAAAACGACACACGTACACTCACACATATGCACACAGACACACATTCACAGACACACATACACACACAGACACACACATACACACACGCATATACATACACACGGACACCCACACAGACACACATACACATACACACACACATACACACCTACACACGCACAGACATACATACAGACACATATACACATACACAGACACACATAAACATACACACACAGACACACATACACACACACATACACATACACACACAGACACACATACTCACACATACACATACACACACACATACACCCACACACATACACACCGACACACACACCGACACACAAACACACACAGACACACATACACACACACATCCACAAACACATACACACATACACACACACATACACACACATATACACACTCATATACGCACACATACACACAGGCACACACACACAGACACACACACATATACACACACCCAGGTCACCCAACCTGGATCTTGGAGCCACATCCCTGAGATCCAGGCTCTCTCTCATTGTTGGAGAGAATGAGGGCTGGAGATCAGAGTCCTGAATGTGCTGCTGGAAAAGCACAGCAGGTCAGGCAGCATCAGGAGCAGAAGAATCAACGTTACAGACATTCACTGAATCAGGAATGAGGATTGTGAGGGAACGGGGTGGAGAGATAAATGGGAGGGGGAGTGGGGTTAGGGGTGAGGTAATTGAAAGTGCAAAATGTAGATTGAGTTGGGGTAATGATGATAAGTCAGAGAGGAGGGTGGAGTGGATAGGTGGGAAGGAAGATGGACAGGGTAGGACAGGTCAAGAGAGCAGTGCTGACTGAGAAGGTTGGATATGGGATAAGGTGGGGGGTGGGAGGGGAAATGAGGAAACTGGTGAAATCCACATCCCGTGTGGGTGGAGGGTCCCAATGCGGAAGATGAGGCGTTCTTCTTCCAGTCTTCGGGTGGTTAGGGTGGATTGAACATGCTCAATTACCCGATAGTCTGCAGGCTAGATGGAGTAACTGTGATAACTGTGGGGTTATGACTCGATGACTCTCCTTTGACACGTTGTGCTGTCCCAGTTCTGCATTGAACGAGGTGGCAGGACAGTAAGGGAAAAGAAGAGTGAGGTGTATGAGTTTGGGCCAGTTCAGTGCCTCTGTCTATCTCTGTATCTCCCTCTCTGTCTCTGTATTTGTATCACCCCCTGTCTCTCTCTCTCTCTCTCTCTGTATTTTTCTCTCTCTGAATCTCCCTCTCTATCTGTCTCGCTATCTCCCTCTCTGTCTGCATCTCCCTCTGTCTGTATTTCTCTCGCTGATTGTCTCCCTCGCTCTCTCCCTCTCTATTCCCACTCACTCTGTGTCTGTATTTCTTACTGTGTACCTGTCTCTCTCTCTGTCTGAGTCTGAGAGACAGTATGAAAGCTGCAGGTTGCAAGAAAGACCTTAAAATACTGGAGCAGAAATTAGGCCATTCGGTCCGTCCAGTATGCTCTGCCATTCCATCATGGCCGATAGGTTCCTCAACCCCTTTCTCCCGCCGTTGTGGAGCCAGTGGCGGGAATGTGTCAGTGTGGCCGAATTTGAGAGAAGTGTGTGGACTGTTACTGCGTGGACTGAGTCTTCCGCTGAGAATGGGACGTGATTGTCGAGTGGTTTTCCGGTGCTGTATTCCGATCGTATCCTCTCCTGGTGGCGTGAGTTCTAATCCCACTCCCTCTCATTCACTGACCTTGTGATCCAATTGACACGATCTCTTCCCCCCCCCCCAGGCCAGGATTTGAGCTCCCGCTGCTTCAGGCCGATTTATAAAAACCACCCTTCAATGTTTGTGGCTGGGAGTGACTGTGACTACATGCAGTCTCTGTGTTATTAGTAAAGGCAGCAGCACTCGGGAATGGAGCTCTTATAAAAGAGAGAGCCTGTGTGTCGCCGCACTCCATCAGACTGCAGAGAGAAACGAGCGGCGACTTAAAGTCAGATCCATGCCGTAGGGCAAAGTGGAAATGCTTAGGGTGGGGTGGACGTAGAGTCTGACCCAACCTGGGGCTCCAATCCACGACCTTGAGATTAAAAGTCATATGGTCTACCGACTGAGCGAGCTGGGCGCCACACCAGGGAATGTGTTTGCCTTATCTGGTTGTGGTCAATCTGCTTCCACCACTTATCCAGTCATGTTTTCTGTGTGAAATGCAAAAGTGCTGCTACTGCTGCTATGGATCGGGAATTAAAACCATAATATCTTACAATCCCGCAGGTTGGGTTTGACAAAACGCCTCCAGGCTCCTCCTCCTGCTGCTGTCGGGGGAACCTGCAATCACCCCCCTCCCACAGACTCACCACCGGCCACACACACATAAACACAGAGAGAAAGAGAGAGAGAGACTCTTGCTGTCTGAGTTTGCACAACTCTACACAGAAACAGCAACAATCCCAGGGCTGAAATTGGATACATTCCACCTGGCTCGCAGGGTTCCCGCAGGCAGGAAGGGATGTGTACAATCAGCCTTCAGCCGTATTGTTTCCATAGTGTAGTGGTTATCACGTTCACCTCATACGCGAAAGGTCCCCAGTTCGATTCTGGGTGGGACCATTTTCGAGCAGTAGAGCGCTGAGCAAGAGGCCCCACTATTGATCCTCATATCTGCACCCTCAAATTTCTGTGACCAGATGCATGTCCAGCTGTCTCTTAAATTTGCACAACTGCTGATGACAACGCATTCCATGCTCTCACAACTCTCTGTGTGGAGTCCACTTCTGACATCCCCTCTCGACTTTCCTGCAACCAGCTTCAAACTATGAACCCTCGTGTTAGCCATATCTGTCCTGGGAAATACTTTCTGGCTATCGACTCGATCTATGCCTCTTATTATCTTGTATACCTTAATTATGTCCCCTCTCCTCCTCCTTTTCTCCAATGAAAAAAGTACGAGCTCAGTCAACCTCTCTTCATAAAATAAGCCCTCCAAACCAGGCAGCATCCTGATAAACCTCATATGAACCCTCTCCAAAGAATCCACATCTTTCCTATAGTAGGGTGACCAGAACTGGACGCAGTATTCCAAGTGTGGTCTAACCAAAGTTTTATCGAGCTGCAACAAGATCTCAGCACCCTTCAACTCAATCCCGCTGTTAATGAAAGCCAAAACACCATATGCTTTCATAACAACCATGTCCACTTGCGTGGCCATTTTAAGGGATCTATGTACCTGCACACCAAGATCCCTCTGTTCCTCCACACTGCCAAGTATCCTATCCTTAATCCTGTACTCAGCTATCAAATTCGACCTTCCAAAATGCATCATCTCACATTTATCCAGGTTGAACTCCATCTGCCACCTCTCTGCCCATCTCTGCATCCTGTCAATGTCCCGCTGCAGCCTACAACAGCCCTCTATACTGTCAACGACACCTCCAACCTTTGTGTCGTATGCAGCAGAACTTTTTCTTCCTTTCGGGAAACGGGCCCAAACTCACACCTTCCCCCATCCGAGGCTGAGAATTGATTCCTGGGGTCAGGGCCAGTGAGAGGGCAATTTGTGGATTGGGTCGGAGAGCTGTTGGAAAGAAGATGCGTGTTTCAAAACACCTCGGTCACCCAACCTGGATCTTGGAGCCACATCCCTGAGATCCAGGCTCTCTCTCATTGTTGGAGAGAATGAGGGCTGGAGATCAGAGTCCTGAATGTGGTGCTGGAAAAGCACAGCAGGTCAGGCAGCATCAGGAGCAGTAGAATCAACGTAACAGGCATTCACTGAATCAGGAATGAGGATTGTGAGTCAACAGGGTGGACAGATAAATAGGAGGGGGAGTGGGAGTGGGGTTGGGGGAAAGGGAGCTGAAATTGCGATAGTTAGATGGGTTTGGGGGTAATAGTGCTAGGTCAGAGAGGAGGGTAGAGCGGATCGGTGGGAAGGACGGTGGACAGTTGGGAAACGTAAGGAGGGCAGTGTCAAATTGATGGCTCATGGGATGGGGGCGTCGCCTGGCGAGGCCAGAGGGTGTTGCCCGACCCGAATGTAGACTCAGACTCTGAAAGTCACTCTTTCTCCCTGTGGATCTGGATGTTTGCAGAGAGTGTATGGGAGGGAGCTAATTGCCAAATTCCCCCCCCCCCCAGTAATTACTGCAAGGAATGGTATATGGAGTGCCCGGCTAGCTCAGTCGGTAGAGCATGAGACTCTTAATCTCAGGGTCGTGGGTTCGAGCCCCACGTTGGGCGAGTTGCTCCTTTTTAAAAACACCACACCCTCTTCCGATCAGCTCTCCCCCATTTAGATGCGCCCTGATCGTTCACTGGTCCGAGTCAATCAGGAGGCTCAATACTCCCGGGTTCCTGATGAAGGGCTTCTGCCCGAAACGTTGACTCTCCTGCTCCTCGGACGCTGCCTGACCGGCTGTGCTTTTCCAGCACCACACACTTCCCCTCTGACCTCCAGCATCTGCAGCCCTCACTTTCTCCGAAATTCTCCCTGCAGTCTGATGGAGTGCAGCGACACACAGACTCTCTCTCTCTCTGCAGCCACTCGCTTCACTGAGAGCTCCATTACCCAGTGCTGCTGCCTTTCCAATCGACACTGGGGGAGGGTGTGGGCCGTACACACAGAGGCTGCACACACTCACAGACACAAACAGTAACCTGCGGCTCTGTCAACCCGCCTGGGGCAGGGGGAAACGAGTCTGACTTCCCAGCACCAGGGGCCTTGGGGGTGGAGTTGGAGTTGGAGTTGTGGTGTGGGGGTGGGGGAGGGTGTCAGTTGTATCACAAGCTCACACTCCAATTCGTTCATGAGTTTACAAAAAATTAAACCCACACAATCAGGAGTGAGACTCAAACCGTCAGTTCAAAAACAAGCTGCAGCTTAAATTAGCACCTGAGACCGCTCGGCCAGCTTGACGCATACTAACCCCGCCCCATTCCGTTGTCAATGTTCACACGAAGGCTCAGTCCAGTCAGTGTCTGCACACACCTCTCTGTTCACACAGACTCTGTTCACACTCACCCACATTCCAGCCTGTTGCTTTGTGAGCCCCCCCCCCTTGGGTACAAATGTACACAAACAATGATGCTTTGTTCCCCGTCTGTTCTGAAGGACCCCGTCTCGCCAATCAAGTCTTGCAGCAGAGCTCCTTTCCCATCCAGGCCACTAGTGGGCCCCTGTGCACTTACATTAAACTGGGCCCCACACTCAGTCTCTCTCACACACACAGACACACACAGTCTCACATACTCACACAGACACAGTCTCACACACACACACACACACACACATTAAGGGAGTTTCTCACTCACTCAGCGCTGCCTTTGCATATCTCCCACTTGGTCATGTTGCTGTCCATTCCCACTTATCTCACCCCTCACCGAGAACCCCTCCACCCCCTTCCACCAGCACAGACTAAAACTGGAAATGGGCAGAATAGTCTCCTCCATGAATACAAGAAGAAGCTCCCATTGGTGAGTGCAAACACCTCATTTGGAGGAGAGTCGGGATCAATGAGTTGATTCTATTCCAGCATTTCCAACATCAGCGAGATTTGTTTTAAAAATGCCCGAAATGACGGCTTTTGAACGACCTCACGACAGCAACTGATGAGGTAGCACCCAGCATCATCACTGGCTGGCTCAGTTAGTGACAATGTGAGAGAGCCTGGATCTCAGGGGTGTGGCTCCAAGGACCATGTTGGGTGACCGACGTCTTTTGAAACAAGCACCTTCTTTCCAACAGCTCTCTGACCCGCTCTGCAATCCCCCCTGACCTCTCACTGACCCTGCCCCACATCTCCTGCTCTCAGGAATCAATTCTCAGCTTCCCATGAGGGGTCATACCCAGCGCTTGTCTCCTTTGACACCCTGCACTGTCCCAATTCTGGATGGGGCAGTCGGGACAAAACCTCAAGAGTGAGGTGTCAGAGTTTTGGCCAGCTCCACGAGGAAGGAGAAAAGCCTAAGATGAAAGACGATGTTCCCACCCAGAATCAAACTGGTAACTTATCGCGTGTAAGGCGAACGTGATAACCACTACACTATGGAAACCGCGTGGTTGTTGTAATTTTGGACATGTCCCTTCCTGCCTGTACCTGTGAACAGGTACAATCTCTGGGGAGGGACTGTCACACTCCTCCTGACTTCAGTTGTGAGAGAGGTAGACTTGCCTCTTTTGATCAATCACAGGCAGATAGAGAGAGCATTTCACTTCCTCCCAGCTGCTTTGACTAGTGTATTTCTCCTCCATACCCAGTGAGGTCTGTGCTGTGTCATCAAATGTCAGAAAGACATTTTGCAAATAGAAGCAGTAGGTTGAGCTGCTGCAGGTATTTGTGGTTTGTCAGTGCAGTGTGTTTGGTTGCAGCTGTGCCTTCACAAGACTGAGTTAAAAATCTCACAACACCAGGGTATAGTCCAACAGGTTTATTTGGAAGCAATGGCTTTTGAATGTTGCTCCTTCATCAGGTAGCTGTGGAGCAGGATCATAAGACACAGAAATTATAGCAAAAGGTCACAGTATCGTGCAACCGTAATAATATATTGAACAAACCTAGTTTGCTGTTACGTCTTTCATCGTTCAGAGTGGGTTGCAGGTTTCGGTTCATTAATATGTAAATCCCACAACTTCGTTGAAGTCTCATTCTCGAGATAACAAGGTTTTATGAATAAAAGGTGAATTCTCAGCTCAGACAATGCATTGAAAGTGTGAGGCAAAGTGCGTGTGAGAGTGTGATGGAGTATTAGTCTGTGAGAGAGTATGTGCGTGGGTGTGTCTTGGGGGGGATGTGTGAGTGTGTGTGTGTGTGTGTGTGTATATGAGAGTCTCAGCTGGGAATTTGAGTTCATGTCACACTCTAGGTGACCCCACTACGCTATACATTCTCTCATACACACACTCACAAATACACAGACAGACACACTCTTACATACTCACACACTCACGCAGACCCTCTATCATACACACGCTCTCTGCTGCCCCTGCCAACCTCACCTGATGAAGGAACAGCACTCTGAAAGCCAGTGTTCCCAAATAAACCTGCTGGACTATAACCTGGTGTTGTGTGATTTTTAATTTTGTACACTCCAACAACGGCATCTCCAAATCATTGCTGATGGAGAGCTCATGCTCAACACGTTGATTCTCCTGTTCCTCAGATGCAGCCTGACCGGCTGTGCTTTTCCAGCACCACACCATTTGACTCTGATCTCCAGCATCTGCATCTGTGTGGAATGCTCTGCCCCAGAGGGCAGTGGAGGCCCTGTCTCTGGACTCATTTAAGAAAGAGTTGGATAGAGCTCTCAAAGGTAGTGGAATGAATGGTTATGGAGATAAGGCAGGAACAGGATACTGATTAAGGATGATCAGCCATGATCATACTGAATGGTAGTGCAGGCTCGAAGGGCAGAATGGCCTACTCCTGCACCTGTTGTCTATTGTCCTCACTTTTTTCCTGTGTGGTCAAGTGGCAGAAAGACATTTTGCAAATAGAAACAGCAGGTTGAGCTGCTGCAGGTATTTGTGGTTTATTAGTGCAGTGTGTTCAATTGTAGCTGTGCCTTCACAAGATAGGGCTTTACTTACTCGTGATGTGGAGGTGCTGGTGTTGAATCGGCTTGGACAAAGTTACAAGTCACACAATGCCAGGTTATAGTCTGACAGTTTTATCTGAAAGCTTCACTTACAACTAAACCTATTTGACTGTAACCTGGTGTTGCGTGATTTTTAACTTGATTCACTACGATCAGTGAAAGATCAGTCAATTGGGACTGAGCTGCTGATTGAAAAGGAAGGCTTCACCAAACATGGACCTTGAACCCACAACCTTAATCCTTGGCTTTAAAAGTCTCATATTCTACTGACTGAGGTAGCCAGCCATACATTACCCAGTGCTGTTACTATGAGTCGGAAATTAAAACCAATATAATGTCCAACGCACAGCTTGGATTGGCTAAAATTCATCCAAGCCCCTACTCCTGCTGCTGTTGGGGGAACCTGCAATCACCCCCCTCCCACACACTCCCACATTCCCAACCTGCAGCATTCCCACTGTGACACCGGCAAAGCTCGCTCACACACACACACAGACACACAGACACACATATATACACACACATATGTACACACACACACACACACAGACACATATATATACACACACATATACACACACACACACATATATACACACACATACATACACACACAGACACACACACAGACACATACACACACACAGACACATACACACAGACACACTCACATACTCACACACATAAACACACAGACACACATACACACACAGACACATACACACACAGACACACACACACATACACACAGGTACACACACACATACACACATACACACACATACACACACAGACATACACACAGACATACACACAGACACACAAACTTACACACACAGACACACAGAAACACACACATACACACTGACACACACACAGACACACACATACACAGACACACACAAATACACACACATACACACATACACATACACAGACTCACACAAAGACACACACACATACACACAGACACACACAATCATATGCACACACAGACACACAGACACAGACACACAGACAGACATATACACACAGATACAGACGCACACACACACAGACACACATACGCATACACACATACACATACACAGACACACATACACATACACACAGATGTACATACACACACACACACATACACATACACGCAGACACACATACACACACACATATGCACACACAGACACACAGACACACACACACACATACATACACGCACACATACACATACATACAGACACACACACAGACACACACATGCACACAGACACACACAGACACACACACATACACTCACACAGACACACACACAGACACACACACACAGACACACACACATACACAGAGTCATATACACATACACACACATATACACACACAGACACACATACACATACACACAGACATACATACACACAGACACACACACATACACATACACACACAGACACACATACACACAGACACACACACATACGCACACACAGACACACACATACACACCGACATACATACACACACACAGACACACACATACATACACACACATACACATACACACACAGACACACATACACACACAGACACACACACATACAGACAGACACACACAGACACACACACACACACATACACACACATACACATACACACACAGACACACACACAAACACAGACACACATACACATACACACACACATACACACACACATACACATACACACACACACATACACACACACACAGTGAGAGAGATAAAAACACACAGAAAGAAGGACAGAGAGAGAGAGAAAGCGAGAGAGGGAGATATGGAGACACAAACCGAGACAGAGAGGGAGACACAGGGAGACAGAGATACAGAGAGGAAGATACAGAAAGAGAGAGAGAGGAGAGAGACAGAGATCCAGAGATGTACAGAGACTCTCAGTGTGTGAGTCTCCACATAGTCAATGTCCCAGAGCTGAGATTGTATCTATTCACTGTGAATTGAAGGGCTCCTCCCAAGCAGGAAGGGACATGTACAAGAGTGTTGCTTCAGCAGTTTCCATAGTGTAGTGGTTATCACGTTCGCCTCACAAACAAAAAGTCCCCAGTGAGATCCAGTGTGGGAACATTATGCCTCACTTCTGCCTTTCTTTTCCCTCAGGGAACTGGCCAAACTCACACATCTCCCATCTGAAGGACAATGTGAGATCTGCAGAAGCTGGAGATCAGAGTCAAGAGTCAGGAATGAGACTGAGGAAGGGCTTATGCCTGAATCGTCGATTCTCCTGCTCCTCAGATGCTGTCCGGCCTGCTGCACTTTTCCAGTGCCACACTCTCGATGCTGATCCCACATACAAAACTGAGAATTGATTCCTGAGAGCAAGAGGTGTGGGACAGGGTCAGTGAGAGGTCAGGGGAGATTGCAGAGTGGGTCAGAGAGCTGTTGGAAAAAAGGTGTGTGTTTCAAAAGACGTCTGTCACCCAACATTGGCCTTAGGCCTTGGGGCTACATCCCTGAGTTCCAGGCTGCCTGAACTGCTGTGCTCTTCCAGCACCACTAATCCAACACAGACAGTCGTTCGAGGCTGGAATCAAACCTGGGACCCTGGTGCTGTGAGGCAGCAGTGCTAATCACTGAGCCACTGTGCTGCCCTGACTTACTCTCTCGTTGTTCTTTTTCATTTAATATACTTAAAGGACCTCTTTGGAATCACTGTAATATACTCAGCGAAGGCTATCTCATGCTCCATGTTCACCCTCCTGATTTCCTTCTTCAGTAAACTCCTGTATCCCCTGTGTCCCTCCAGAGATTCCCATGATTCCAGCTGTATGTACCTGAGCCACGCCTCCTTCTTTTTTCTGGTCAGGGCCTCAATATCTCTTGTCATCCAGGGATCCCTATTCCTTCCAACGTTGCCCTTCACACTCACAGGAACCTCTCCATAACTATTTTAAAATTAATAGAACAATGGTCACTGGTCCCAAAGTGCTCTCCCACCGTCACCTCTGTCATCTGTCCGGCCCTATTTCCCAAGTGTCAGTTGAGTTTTGTCACTTCCCGTGTAGAACCCTTTATATCCTGCTCGAGGAAACTTTCCTGAACACACTTAACAAATTGCACCTCATCGAAGCCCTTAACGCTATGTTGGGAAAATTAAAATCCCCTACTGTGACAACACTATTCCTCTTGCAAGTCTCCCTAGTCTCCCTGCATATTTACTCCTCCTATTCCTGTGAGTGTTTGTGTCCTCAATAATGTCACCATCCTCTTCTTATTACACAGCTCTGCCCTCAAAGCCTCATTCAATGATCCTTCAGTTATTTCATCTCTGGCTACTGCTGTGATACTCACACTAATCCAAAATGCAAAGCCCCCTCCCATCCTTCCACCACCTCTCTCCTGCCTAGAACACCTGTACCATGGTACATTAAGCTGCCAGACCTGAGCCTCCCTCAGCCATGTTTCTATAATGGCTGTAATATCCCAGTGCCATGAACCTATCCACATCCTGAGTTCATCAGCCTTACCTTTCAGGCTCATATGCACAAATACACACTCTCACATGCACACACAGAGGGAGCGAGAGAGAGAAACACACAGAGAGAGAAGGACACAGAGATAGAGAAAGTAAGAGAGAGATGGAGATATGGAGACACAAATTGAGACAGAGAGGCAGATACAGGGAGGCAGAGATACAGAGAGGAAGATACACAGAGAGAGAGGAGAGACAGATGCAAAGGCATAGAGAGACTCTCGGTGGTGAGATGAATTAATGGAAAAATGGTTCAGTGAGAGAAAAGGTTCAGCCACGCGGAGGAGAGGGTGGTGGATGGGAAGTGTTCAGGTCTCTGCTCAAGGAAGAAGCTTAGAGATTTCAAGCCACCCTGGTGGGGAATAGAAATGTAGACAGATTGGACATGCATGGTGAACAGGAAGCAGTTAGTGCCAGGGGACTGGAAATTGTCGATATAGGGGAGGGCATCAGCTGCAAGTAAATAGGGTCTGGGCAAGTGGATAGAGAATGGAGTCGAGGTAGGGGGATATGAGCTCAGTGGGGCAGGATCAGGTTTGATGTGATGGGGAAATGTGAGAGAGAAAGAGAGTTTGAGAGATGTGGACAGACCTCAATGAACCACTTCCTCCTGGACTGTGAACATTGTGGAGCCCACGGCTGGTAAGTGTCAGGATGGCCGAGCGGTTAACAGCACAGTGTTCCGGTCACAGTCTCTCCTGCAGGTGGGGGTTTGAATCCCACCCCTGACAGTGATGGACCATTTTAAAGACATGAATGACTGGAGTGTGACCTTGTGATAAAATTGACACTAACATCCCCCTATCAGGACTGGATCACACAACCTGCTGATGTAGTGTCAGATATTAAATAAAAAAACTAAAAAAAACTGCAGATGCTGGAAATCATCAAACAGAAACAGAATTGCTGGAAAAGCTCAGAACTGAAGGAATGGTCACTGGACCCAAGATGTTAATTTTACATTCCGTCCACAGAGGCTGCCAGACCTGCTGAGTTGTTCCAGCATATTTCAGAACTGAGGAAGGGTCACTTGGCCTGAAATGTTAACTCTGGTTTCTCTCTACTGATGTTGAGAGACCTGTTGAGGGTTTCCAGCAATTTCTGTTTTTGGTCCAGCTGAATGTTTGTGTCTGTGGGTGAGTGTGAATGTGTGCAGCCTCTGGCTTTGCGGCCTAGCCTTCCGCAGTGTGTCATTGATAAAGGCAGCACTAATAGAGCTCTTAATAAAGCGAGTGGCTGCAGAGAGACTATGTGTTCACTGCACTCCAAGAGTGAGAATTGGGCCTCGTTATTGACTAAAGATGTGGAGGTGCTGGTGTTAGGTTGGCCTGGACAAAGTTAAAAGTCACACAATACCAGGTCATAGTCCAACAGGTTTATGTGAACCCATATACTTCCTACTGGACTGTAACCTGGTGTTGTGTGATTTTTAACTTGATTCACTAAGATCAGTGAAAGATCAGCCAAGTGGGACTGAGCTGTTGATAAGAAGGTGTGAGAGTGTGTTTTATTGAAAAGGAAGGCTTCACCCAACATGGACCTCGAACAAACAACCTTAATCCTCGGGGTTAAGAATCTCAAGTTCTACCGACTGAGGTAACCGGGCCACACATTGCCTACTGCTGCTGCTGCTGGGAATCGGAAATTAACACCAACATAATGTCCAACCCACAGCTTGGATTGGCCAAGACTCATCTAGGCCCCTACTCCTGCTGCTGCTGCTGCTGTCAGGGGAACCTACAATAACCTCCCTTCCACACACTCACTGCAAACACTGAGCCGAAAGCAGAAATTGCTGGAAATGCCCAGTAGGTCTGGCTGCCTCTGTGGAGAGAAATCAAAGTTAACCTCTCAGGCCCAGTGAGGCTGCCACAGTTCTGACCTTGCCCACCAATTTCTGTTTCTGTTTCTGATTTCCAGCATCTGACATTCTTTCGGTTTTAGTGTAATTATCTAACGCTACATCAGCGGGTGTGCCTTCCAATCCTACATGGGGGCACCAGTGTTCATTGTGTCACACTTCAGTCATTGAAGAATTTAAAACAGGCCTTCACTATCAGGAGTGGGATTCAAAACCCATGCCTCCGGCAGAAACTGCACCTGAACACAGCACGTTAGACCAGCCAGCTATCCTGACACATACTCTCCACAGTTGCCACAATACTGACAGGAAGCCTCAGTCAGGAGGTTTTGGTTCATGTACACATCCACCTGTCTAATTTGCTGTCACATGTACCCATCGTATCGGCCTGCTCCTGCCCTCTGAACTAAGTTCCTCTGATTTCAGACAGACATAGATAGAACGGTTTTTAATTGTCAAGACGATCAAAGGTTACAAGGGAGAAAGCAGGAGAAAGGGGCTGAGAAACGTATCACTGTGATTGAATGGCAGAACAGACGCGATGGGCTGAATGGCCTAATTTCTGCTCCTATGTCTTATGCTCTTTTCCACACCTGCAGCTAATACAACTCACTGCCTTTATTCCTGATGAAGGGCTTTTGCCCGAAACGTCGATTTCGCTGCTCGTTGGATGCTGCCTGAACTGCTGCGCTCTTCCAGCACCACTAGTCCAGTATTTGGTTTCCAGCATCTGCAGTCATTGTTTTTACCTCGTTGATTTTAACTAATACAACTGTCTCCCAGCATTGTCAGACTGACCAAGCTCTCACACAGAGAGAGAGAGAGAGAGAGAGAGAGAGAGAATACCGACAGTACGAGAGAGAGAGAGAGAGAGAGAGAGCAAAGGCGAGGGAAATACAGAGGGAGAAATACAGAGAGAGAGAGAGAGAGAGAGAGACACACACACAGAGAGGTTGATACAGACACAGAGACAGAGAGGGAGATACACAGAGACAGACAGACAGAGACACAGAGAGACTCTCGGTGTTAGTATCCTCACAATCTGTGCACAGAAACCACCAATATCCTGGGGCTACCATTGTATCTAATCAAATTGAATCACAGAGCTGTCTCTGGGCAGGAATGAACATGTAACAAAGTTCTGCTCCAGCATAGTTTGCGTAGCGTGGTGGTTAACATATTTATCTCACATGCAAATGGTCCCCAGTTTGATCCTGGGTGGGGACATTATGCCTCACTTTCTGTGTTTCTCCTCCCTCAGGGAACTGGCCCAAACTCACACACCTCAGTCTTATTTTCCCTTACTGTCCTGCCACCCAGTTGTTCAGTGCAGAACTCGGACAGCAGAAGGTGTCAAAGGAGAGTCATTGAGTCATAACCCACAGTTAATCCACCTAGCCCACACACTATGGAGATGTTGAGCATGGCGAATCCATGCAAACCTGCATATAGAGTCATAGAGTCATAGAGATGTACAGCATGGAAACAGACCCTTCGGTCCAACCTGTCCATGCCGACTGGTTATCCCAACCCAATCTAGTCCCACCTGCCAGCACCCGGCCCATAAACTTTGACATCCATTCACTTCCTCTTTGATCAACTGACTCTGCATATATTCTCTCTTTTGTTTCTCTTTGGGCTGTATCTCCACCCATCATTTACTCCTCCCTGCCACTCTGTATTCTGTATAAAAACTATCCTTTTTCTAGCTACCTTCAGTTCTGAGGAAGGGTCCCTGGACCCAAAGTATGGGATTTGGCTGATGGTCACCATGGCAACGGTGAGGCCTACTATCAGGTTGAGGCCTAGTTCTAATACTCTATGCCATAACTGATGAAAGCAGAGTGCATGAGAAACCATGTGTCACCATCACCATCCTAATCACATGCTCCACTGACTTCTGGGATATGAAGTCGGATTTTAAACTCATATTGTCTTTACTGGCAAGACAGAGGCCAAGGGGGTGACCTGATAGAACGTTACAAAATTATAGGAGGCATAGATAGTGTGGATAGTCGGAGGTTTTTTCCCTACCTCCCAGGTATGCCCTCTCATATTTGATATTTCAACTATGGAGATGGAGAGGTCAACTGCATGAGGGAGCTGATTCGAGGTGTGAGGATAAAGTTTTGGGAAGAAGTGAGGGGAAAGTTTTGCACACAGAGGGTAGTGGGTGCCAATGGAGGTGATGAATGCAGGCATGTTAGTAATGATTAAGGTGTATCTTGATGGACACATGAACATGGGCAATAAGTAATGGATCTAAAGAAGGATTAGGAATTGGTGCAGGATTGGTGGGCCTGTTCCTGAGTTGTATTGTATTGTATCAGTAAATAATTACCTCAAGATCTTTCTGTTTGTGTGAACTACCCAGTGTCCTGCCATTCATTAAAGACTCCATCATCTTGTTTCTTTTTTCAGAATTGAAGTATATAAAATTTTGAGGGGCATGGGTAGGGTGGATAGTCAGAGTCATTCCTGATGGAGGGCTTTTGCCCAAAAGGTCAATTTTCCTGCTCCTCGGATGCTACCTGACCTGCTGTGCTTTTCCAGCACCACTCTAATCTCTAGCATCTGCAGTACCCACGTTCACCTGGCTAGTCAGAGTCCCTTTCCCCAGAGTGGAAATATCAAATATGAGAGGTCATACCTTTAAAGAGAAGGGTGCGAGGTAGTTTAAAAGACATGTGAGAGGGAAGGCTTTTGTTCAGAGTCACGCCTGGATCATATGACCAGGGCAGGTGATAGAAAAAGATAAAATAGCAAAGTTTAAGAGGCATTTAGACAAATGCATGACCAGGCAGGAAATTGAGAGATACCAATCATGTACAGGCAGCGAGGATTAGATTAGAATGGCAAGATGGTCAGCATTACCCACCCTTAAGACTTTCATTAGAACTGACCTAATATCTCTTCCTAGGGTTCTGAGTCAGATTTATTCTATGTAACCCCTGTCAATGATGTTGGCTGCTTCGTTACATGAAAGGCTCCACATAAATATAGAACAAAATGAGAACAAGGCTAAAAGAGAGACACACTGCCTCAGCTTTTCCACTTGCACTTATCTGGATACAAATGCAAGAATGCCAAATTTATGACAACAGTTTACACTGCCAAGTGCTTATTGGTTTGCACTGTGGGAGGAATCCTATGCAGACGTAGGGAAAACATGCAAACTCTACGCAGCCAGTTGATCAAGGATGGAATCAAATTCAGGTCCCTGGTGCTGTGTGGTAGGAGAGTTAACCATTGGGCCACCATATTTGCAGAGGCTCTGACACCACCAATAAACTATGGGGAGCTTATAGTTCCCCCAGATGATTTCTCCCTTGGTAACGCTTCAGCCAATCACAGCCAACCCATCAACCAATCCCCAGCAACCTTTCCTCCAGTCGAAAAAATGAGGTGGTCAGAGGTGCTAGATAAACACAGTGCACTGTATCTAAAAGAGAGATGTGTTGCCTAAGCTTTTACCTCATGCACTCATCAGGATACCAACACATGAATGCCAAATTTATGGCAACAATTCATAGTTCAGTTGGTAGGGGCAGGAAAGGTGCTGATTGGTTGGCACTTCTGCCCTGATTAGCCTGTTCCTGTGTTGTTGCTGTCTCCACAACCTGTCCATCCTTGGGTCACCTCTGGGGACTTACTCAAGTGAACCTGCATTGCATTTGGGTTCACCGAACTCTTGATGGCTGTAGTTTTCAGAATTCACAGGCCCAGCGACGTGAGAGGGAGGCCATTTGGCCCAATAGCATGGTGCGTGCCTTCCTGTCAGCCCGGGCTCCATAGCACTCCACATTCTGCTGCTTCATTCCCCCACCTCCCTCGCACCCCCCGTTACCTTCTTCTCTTTAACACATGCACGCCAATCGCTTGTGACAAGAACACGTCTGCTTTATTTTTAGATGAGACAGACAATAGCTTTACAAACACAGTGGGTGTTGTACCACTGAGGCCGACCACTGCTACTGTAAGCAGTCATATGAGTCACGCATTATATCGAACTGTCCAATGACTGACCGCGGTTGACCCCCCGAAAAGTACATCACATCGTATTGCAATATTCACCCTTTTCTCTAAACAAATAATTTACCGTTTACATATCAAACTCCTTGTACTATCTGAAGGCTTTTGAAGAAGCTAGCCGGTTCAAGGGTAATTAAGGATGGTGAAGCTCACCATTGGCACACAAGAAAAATTAACAGACCCCCTCTACCCATTGGCTTATCTCTCTGTCGATTTTGATTTATTGGTTCACGGGATGTGGGCATCACAAGCTTTTTTGGCTTGTGTGAACTCGGTTGATTTGCCATACAGTTTTGTGCCAACAGTCAGGGTTCACCCCAGCTGAGATTACCACCGAACGATCTCCCGATCTCCTCACAGGAGACATGCTGACCCTCAGGTTAAACCACCACCCAATTTTTCTTATTGCCCGCCCCTAGTGGCCCCTTGAGAAGGTGGTGGAGAGCTGCCTTCTTGAACCGCTGCTGTGGGTTGACCTGCAAATGCTCTTAGGGATGGAATTCCAGGATTTTGACCCAGCGGCACCGAAGGAAGGGGCGATATATTTCCAAGTCAGGATGGTGAGTGGCTCGGAGGGGAACCTGCAGTGCAGTTGGTGTTTCCATGTATCTGCTGCCCCTGTCCTTCCACATAGAAGTGGTCATGGGTTTGGAAGGTGCTGCCTGAGGATCTTTGGTGAATTTCTGCACTGCATCTTTTAGCTGGTACAAACTGCTGCGACTGAGCGTCAATTGTGGAGGGAGTGGATGCTTGTGGATGGAGTTAAGTCTTGGTTAACAACTTGTGTCTTACCCCATGGTACCTAACATCCCTAATTTCATAACAACTGTCCACCCCTCCCCCCCAACACCGAATGCATTCATCTCAAACAAAATCCTTTGGCTTCTTCTCTTGAATGTTCTCATGACTGAACTCCCCCCCAACCCACAAGCTTCAGCGGACAAGGACAAGTCTGATGCTTTCGAGGCTGTGTTCTGAGATTCTCCAGCCAAGGCTGTGGGAGGAAGGAAGGCAGACCCCAGAGGTCCGGACCACGGAAGGTGGGCTGGAGGAGGAGTGAGCTTCACGTTAGAATCTTCATCAGTGGTAGGAGCAAGACTGTTATCCATGCGGAGAGACGTGCATAGGCCCCTAAACGTTTGAACAAAGAGGAAAGCAAGTCTTTAGTAAGAGGGGCAAATATGTACAGAAAGAATGTAAGAAAGTAGGAGCTGGCCTAAGGCTATTTGTCCCCTTCAGCCTGGTCCATAACTTCAGGACAGATAACTACTTTGAAGCCAATGTTAAATCAGGCTTGGGTGAGACATTGCAATGTGGTGAAACCTGCTATTGGAATGCACTCATGGAGTGACAGAGTCATTCAGCATGGAAACAGGTCCTTCAGCCCAACTTAAACATGCTGACCAACATCTTAGTGAAAAGTTCAACCTGAGCCATGTAAGGACCTAGAGGTGAAGTTATAATTCTGGATAATTAATATCGCCTACATGAACTCTCCAGACACATGAGTCAAATCCAACAATAGCAACTAACGTATGAGGAGACAAAATCCATTTGAACTTTTTTTTCCCCTCATTCTATCACTGGGTGTGGACATTGCTGGCTGGGCCCAGCATTTATTGCCCATCCCTAATTGCCCCCTTTGAGAAGACAGTGGTGAGCTGTCTTCTTGAACCACTGTACACACAGTGCCGTTCTGGAGTTCCAGGATTTTGACCCAGTGACACTGACGTTATATTTCCAAATCAGGATGGCGAGTGGCTGGGACGGGAACTTGCGATAGGGTTAGGCTTAGGGCTTGGGTTAAGGTCTGGGTTAGGCCAGGGTGCAGGAGGTGGTGCTCCCATGACCATGGTCCTGACTGATAGAAGTGGTTGTGGGTTCGGAAGGTGCTGTCTGAGGATCTTTGCTGCAGTGCATCTTGTCTTTGGTACAAGCTGCTGCTACTGCAGGTCACTGGTGGAGGGAGAGGATATGTTTGTGAATATGATGCCAATCAATTGGGCTGCTTTGTCTTGGATGGTGTTGAGCTTCTTGAGTATTTCTGGAGCTGTCTGTCTAGGTAAGTGAAGAGTATTCCTGCACACTCCTGACTTATGCCTTGCGGACGGTGGACTGGCTTTGGGGAGGCAGGAGGTGAGTTATATGCTGCAATAATCCTAGGCCCTGACCTGGCATTGTAGCCACTGTGTTTATCCAACTTGGCTTCTGGTCAATATTAACCTCCATGATCATATTGATGGGAGATTCACTGATCATCTTGCCAACGAATGTCAAGAGGTGATTGTTGAATTCTGCTGCTGATGGTCTCTGAGGTATGACAGGGTAGTTCATTGGTGTAATGACTAGCATGCTGAACTTTGAATCCAGCGATCCGAGTTTGAATCTCGGTGGAACCTCAACTTGTTTTGTCCTGGCACCTGTTTAATTTGTGAGTGGCACAAGTCGTTAGCCTCAGGCAACTGTCTGTGCGGAGTTTGCACGTTCTCCCCATGTCTGCCTGGGTTTCCTCCGGGTGCTTGTGTTTCCTCCCACAATTCAAAGATGTGTAGGTTAGGTTAGGTGGATTGGCCATGCTAAATTGCCCATAGTGTTACGTGCATTAGTCAGGGGAAATGTAGAGTAAATAAAGGTCCGGGTGGGTCGGTATGGACTGAATGACCTGTTTCCACACTATAGGGATTCTAAGAATGCTAACCTCAGTGAAAGTGGTCAGGACACTATGGAGCTTCATGCAAAACCTTCACTTTCCTCTCTAATCTCTTTCACGCATGAATATTAAATAGAGACCTGGTCTCCAACACTAAACCTCACGTCTCTTATTAAAAATAAATGCAACCATTGCCTGTGGGATCTTCCCATGAACCGGTCACCTGCTGGATTTCCCGTGTCAAAAAGGGGAGGCGATGGGCCATGATATTGTCACTGGACTGTTAATCCAGAGCCGCAGACAGTGTTCTGGGGAACTGAGTTCAAATCCTGCATGGCAGCTAGAGGAATTCGAGTCCAATAAAGAATCTAGTGATGACCATGAATCCACTGTCACCTTTTGGGAGGATAAAAAACATCTGGTTCACTTATGTCCTTTAGAGATAGAAACTGCCATCCTTACCTGGTCCAGCCTACATAACCAGACCCATAGTTACCTGGTTCACCCTTCACAGCAATAAATGCTCACCTAGCCAGCGACACCCTCACTCCACGAATTAAGGAAAGAAACAGTGGCTGTATTTCAGCGAAGAGTCCTATTGACGGGTGCCCTGAGGTTGGGGGTAAGGACTTATACGCTGCAACAGAATCAGAATCCTGCTTACCTGAGTTCACAGTTAGATGCAGCGAGGCACAGACAGTGGAACGTTGCTCTGCTCTCACGTAACAGGTATAGTTCCCAGAATCGGTGTTCCTCAGCCTTGAGAGCTGCAGAGTTGCATTCCCCGTTTGATCCCAGTTAGGAGGGAGAGCCGTGCGGCCTTTGAAGCTGCCGTCCTGCTGTCCCTGCATCTCACCCCCTCGCCTCTCTGCGTGCACGATTAGGGGATAGTCCTGATGTGCCTTTTGCCAGGACACCAACAGCTTATCGAGCTGCCCCTCGGGCCTAAAGTAACATGGCAAATAAACTGTGTCTCCCTGCCTAGCCGTCACGGGCTTTACATTTTCTTCACACTGTATGGCCTCTGCAAAGGAAAGGAATAAATTCAGTCAATATTGAGGGTGCACTACCCTCAGTATAACTCCACACTATGAAAGCCCCACCTTCTCAATCTCGGCCTTTGCATGAGATATGCCGACCGTCAGAGTAAATCCATCAGCAATTGTTTCTCTCCAATGATAGAGCAGGACCATGGTGCTCTGGGACTGAGATGACTTTAGTTTTACCTGAACCCATGTCAGACTGCTTACCAATCTATCTGTCACCATGTCTAACTCTCGCTCAGGGCTTCTATCCAACTTGGTCTCACTTTCATCAATTCTGTCGGACTCTCTACCTTCGCGCTTTTTCTCCATCAGCCTTTCACTCCCAGGACAGGGACAGCATGAGGTTAGATACAGAGTAAAGCTCCCTCTACACTGTCCCTGATCAAACACTCCCCAGGACAGGGACAGCACGGTGACAGATACAGAGTAAAGCTCCCTCTACACTCACTCCCATCAAACACTCCCAGGAACAGGGACAGCACAGGGTCAGATACAGAGTAAAGCTGTCCACTTGCACATTTACAGGGAGCAGGAATATTCCCTGAAATGTCTTTTTTGCAGTTCTCTGTTATGAGGGAAGAGAGTGGGAAGGGCAGCCATCTATCTTACCTGGTAAGGAGTCTCCGACCAAGAAGAGAAGGCCGAGCATCAATCCGAAATGCGCGGCGGTCATTTCTTTAATCACAGGAGGCAGGTCTGGGTCCGGAGTCAGAGATATATTTGTCAGTGCAGTGTAAGTCAATGTTGGTCCACAGTGAAACCACAGAAACCAGCACGCTGCTTGATCTCAGGAAGTTGTACAGTATCACAATCTGTTTGTTCACAGTTTTGATATGGCCCTTTCCTGAAAAAGTGAATCACGATTCAGTTATACAAACAGAAAGCTCAATTTGCAAGGAGAGTGTCAACCAAAAAAAAATGGCTCTTCCGCAATAGGAGTGCTCAACCTACAGAATGCAAATGCTCCAAGATATGTCAGGCAGATTAACTGAATATGGGATCTTATCCTTACTGATGGGATGAATGTATCGATGGAATGCTAAAGGGCCCGTTCCTGTGTTGTATTGTTCTTTGTACTTTGGCATGTTGTCCAGATGAGGTTCACAAGAATAATCCCCGGGATGAAGGGCTTGTCATGGGGAGTGGTTGAGGACTCTGGGTGGAGATTACAAGGATGAGGGTGGGTGGGATCTGATTGAAACGTACAGAATTCCAAGAGGCCTGGATAGAGTGGATATGGAGAAGGCATTTCCACCGGTCAGAGAGACCAGGAACTGAGGGCACAGCCTCAGGGTAAAGGGGTGGACTGAGATGGGGAGGAATTTCTTCAGCCAGAGGGTGGTGGCTCGGTGGAACTCATGGCCACAGAGAGCTGTGGAGGCCAAGTCATTGAGTGTCTTGAAGCCAAAGTTATGGAGACAAGGCAGAAGAATGGGGTTGAGAAACATTTCAGCCATGATTGAATGGCAGAGCAGACTCAATGGGCTGAATGGTCTAATCTTGCTCCTCTACCTTCTGGCCTAAACAAGGGATCAGTGCTGTTGTAGCACAGTGATAGTGTCCTTATCACTGGGCTTAGAGACCTGGGTTCACGCTCCCCCAATCCCTACTCCAGAGGTGAGTAATGACTCCTCAGAACTGGTTGGCATAGAAGGGATCTCTGAAAGCAGGGGGGGGGAGTTCGGTCATCCTTTATAAATGACTGGTTAAGTCTCGCTGCATGAATGTGTGTCTCAGTTTCTCTGCCAGACACATGAGGCTTCATCTGCAGTGCCTGGTCCTGGAGTTCACTATCCCAAGCTTCTCTATTTCCGCTTCTTTGAATACAATCTTCAAAACTAAACTTTTTGGCTAAGCTGTCTGTCACCTGTTAGTATTTCCAAACCCCTCACAACCCATGCTATCAATTTCCTTGATCCTTGGATTCTGAGGAGCAAAGGTCCCCAGACAGTACCTTCCAAAGCCACGACCACTTCCATTGAGAAGGACAAGGGTAGCAGATACATAGGAACACCACCCCCTGCAAGTTCCCCTCTGAACCCCTCACTATTCTGACTTGGAAATACATTGGTCACTCCTGTAGTGTCACTGGGTCAAGTTGCTGGAATTCCCTGCCTAAGGGCATTGTGGGTCAACGTATCACATGTGGACTTCAGCGGTTCAAGAAGGCCGCCCACCCCCACCGACTGGAGGGGCAATTAGGGACAGGGTGAGAAAGGCCAGGCCCACCCAGCCAGTGATGCCCACATCCCATGAGTGAAGGCAAAATAAATCTCTGCAGCGCCAGCCTCCTGCAGAGCACGTGAACTGGCCTGTTTTTTAAATATCAGGTCAAAGGGTGCTATGCAAATGCACGTTCAATGCCACTCAGAGCACAGAATCAAGCAAACCGGTGAATGGTTGAGCGGGGTGGGTAAAGAAAATCAAGTCAGACTCCTTTTAGGGACAGTGGGAAACTCTTCAACACTGAGCCCTGTGCTGGCCCTTCATCCTCACTTGACCCCATGGGAGTGGGCTGTGAGGCCTATCGAATGATACAGAAGCAATTCTCTCAGAGCAAGGCATCTCTGTGGACTGTGCTCAATGGCCTCACTCAGACAGGGGGAAGTGGCATGCATCTCGGCCTGTCTCGGTGCCAGTGATACCAGAGTAGTTGTTAATTCTAAACCATGAGGTTGGTAGTTCCCAGCAAGATTTGAAGGGACATCTGGGGCAAAGGTGAGATGATGGGTACTGGTGACCGATTAGCCACAACCCTCATCCCATGTCCCACCCTCCCTGTTCCAAGTACTTCATGGGGCTACTCTGGGGTGGGGGACGGTGCTACATAAATGCAATCGCTCGCCCCTGTGAATCAAATCACTTCCCCGCACCCCGGGCTAGACCAGAGTTAAGATACCCCCAGGGGCAAAGTATTGGGGAGCAACGCTATGTGGGAGATTGAAGGAGCTGGGAAGGCATTACAGCAGAAAAGAAGCCCACTATCCCATTCTTGCATAGAGTCTTAGAGATGCACAGCACAGAAACAGACCCTTTGGCCCAACTCGTCTATGCCGACCAGATAACCTAACCTAATCTAGTCCCATTTGCCAGCACTTGGCCCATATCCCTCTAAACCCTTCCTATTCATATACCCATCCAGATGCCTCTTAAATGCTGTAATTGTACCAGCCTCCACCTCTTCCTCTGGCAGCTCATTCCATACCCGCACCACCCTCTGGGTGAAAAAGTTGCCCCTTTAGTCCCTTTTATAGCTTTCCCCTCTCACCCTAAACCTATACCCTCTAATTCCAGACTCCCCCACCCCAGGGAAAAGACCTTCTATTTACCCTATCCATGTCCCCTCATGATTTTATAAACTTCTATAAGGTCACCCCTCAGTGTCTGACGGTCCAGGAAAAACAGCCTCAGCCTGTTTAGCTTCTCCCTATTCTCCCCTTGTCTCAATTCTAGATCAGGCCACTCTCTCTCTCTTTTCCTCTCCCTCTTACTCTTTCAGCCTGGAAACGATTGGAGTTAGTTCCAGAAACAGATCCCAAATTAGCTAAAATCATACTTACACGGGGCAGGGCTTCCTCTGAAGAGTGGGTCTAAGAGGTGTGGTACTGGAGCTGATTGCAAAGCAACATTCAACACCGACCGATTGTCAAAATCGAGTGGACCTTTTTTTGCAACCGGAGGCTATTTTATGCTGAGTCCTGCGTGTTTACGTGAGGAACCTCGTCATTGGCTGCGTGGCAAAACGGGAAATCTCAAACCCGATGACTTCTTTCACATCAACACAACGCCTGTGGTTTGCAAAGGAAACCAGACAAGTCTGCGTGTGCTCTGACAGGCAGTTTGTAAATGAGGCAGACCGAGGGCGGGGGGAGGAAAATCCCCACACAGAACAAAGTGTGGCTATTCGCCTGCGATGTGGAAAATACCAGCTCATCACCTTCCCAGGCTGGGAGAGTGAGAGAACGGGCTCTGGAAATGACACCAGGGACGTGGGGAGAGAGAGCGGGGCAGTGGGCTTAATTTGGGACAGGTGCAGGGACGTGGGGAGAGATCTGGGTAGTGGGATTAATTTGGGATTGTTACAGAGATGTTGAGAGGGAGCGGGGCAGATGGATTAATTTGGGACGGGTGCAGAGATGTGGGGAGAGGGCAGGGCTGTGGGATTAATTTGGGATTTATGCAGGGATGTGGGGAGGAAGCCGGGCAGTGGGATTAATTTGGGTTTGATGCAGGACTATGGAGAGAGTGGGACAGTGGGTTTAATTTGGGATTGCTACTGAGATGTAGAGAGAGGGTGGGGCAGTGGGATTAATTTGGGAGAAATGCAGAGATGTGGAGGGATTGTGGGGCAGTGGGATTATTTTGGGACAAGTGCAGGAGTGTGCAGAGAGAACTGGGCAGTGGGATTAATCTGGGATTGATACAGAGATGTGGGGAGACTGTGGGGCAGTGGGATTAGTTTGGGGATTCCTACAGGACTATGGGGCAAGAGCAGGGCATTAGAATTAATTTGGGATAGATACAGCAATGTGGGTAGAGAGAGGGGCAGTGGGATTAATTTTGGATTGATGCAGGAATGTGGGGAGATTCTGGGGCAGTGGGATTAATTTGGGATTAATGCGGGGATGTGGGGAGAAAGTGGGGCAGTGGGATTGGTTGGTGATTGGTACAGGACTATAGGGAGAAAGTGGGGCAGTAGGATTAATTTGGGACAGATGTAGTGAGAACAGGGCAGTTGGATTAATTTGGGGATTGATACAGGGCTATGAGAGAGCTCTGGGCAATGGGATTAGTTTGGAATTGATGCAGGGCTACAGGAGAGTGTTGGAGAGTTGGATGTTTGGGGATTGATACAGGGATGTGGAAGAGTACGGGGTTGGGAAGATTAGTTTAGGATTGATACAGGGCTATGGGGCCAGAGTGGGGCAGTGGGATTAGTTTGGGAATTTTTACATGTAATATCCTCCAATGTTACTGACCCTATGTTTAAATAGCCTGCTGAGTCTACCAGTTGGGCTGGACCGGGAAATATGTTGCTGTGTTATTTGATAGCCCCCAGTATCCCGGGATACTGGTGTAACTGCTTCAGAATGTCCTGAAAGTGGGTTCAATGAGTGTTTCTCCCTGGACATAGGTCGGTGGGGGAGGGTGAGGATGCGGGATGGGGTGGGATGTTTATGCTCAGGCCTGCTCCTCGGATGCTGCCTGACCTGTTGTGCTTTTTCAGCGCCACTCTAATCTAAACTCTGAGTGTTTCTTGTTTGTGAAGCTGATTAGAAAAGAAGCTGAAATGCTCCTTTTGCAAACGGTGCTGATATAAATTGAACAGAGATAAATTGGAGTTGCTTTCTGAGCTGCGTAACCACATGAACTGCACACATGCGCATACACACACTCACACGCACACACACACACTCACACGCATGCACACCCACATACATGCAAACACAGACACTCATATACATGCATGCACGCACTCACACACACACATACTCACTCATACACATGCACGCACGCACACACACTCACACACATGCACGCATGCACACACATTCAAACTCACACACATGCGTGTGCACACACACATACCAACACACATGCTCACACACTCACACAAACACAAACACACTCTCACACACACTCACACATATAAACACACACACATTCACACACACACTCTCTCACACATGCATGAACACACTCACACATGCACATTGACACACACACAGACTCACACACACATTCACGCACACTCTCACACAAACACACTCATATGCATACACACGCATTGTCACACCCACGTGCACACATACACTTTCACACACATACTCACACACATGCATGCACACACACACACACGCATGCTCACACATACACACAAATACTCACAAATATACACACACACACACACACACTTACGCACATATTCATACACACACTCACACGGACACATAGATTCACACCCAGACATACACAATCACGCACTCGCACACACACAAACTCGAATTGTTTGACCACATTTTTGCATTTATGATCCTTCCCCATATCTAAACAACAATCAGATCTCTCTGACTGTATCTTTCTCATCACTTTTGAAGGCAGCTGTGTTGTGGCAGATGTAAATCTTTTGTGTCTCACTGTCCAGCCGCTGTGTATCAGGAAGTGAGGGGGGAGGGGGCTGTGTTTGTAATGAGAGGAGACGCTCCCAATTCTGACTCCAGAACACCATGGTGAAAACTGTTGGCACTGGGAGGCTGTGCTGCTGGAGGTGCAGGGAATCATAACGGCACTTTGAGAGATTAGAGCTGCACAAAGACACTTCTGTTTGCAGAAAGCTGTAAATGCTGGATATTCTGATTTTATTAATGATTGTCAGATATACTGAGATACAGTGAAAAGTACGGTGCTAACCAGGCAAATCATACCTTACTCAAATACATCAGGGTAATAGAATGCAGAACACAATGGTACAGCTGCAGGGAGACAAAGATCAACTCTATTATATGAGAGGTCCTTTCAAATGACTGATAACAGCGGGGGAGAACATGTTCTCGAATCTGTTGGTACATGCTTTCAAACTTTTGTACCTGCTACCCAACGGAAGAGGGTAGAAGAGCTTATAACCGGGGTGGGAGGGGTCTCTGATGACGTTAGCTGCTTTTCTGAGGCAAAGTGTAGATGCAGTCAATGGATGGGAGGCTGGTTTGTGTTGTAAACTGGGCTGGGTCCACAAGTCTGTCATTTCTTCAGGTCTTGGGCAGAGCAGTCGCTATACCAAGCTGTGATGCATCCAGACAGGAGGCAATCTCTGGTGCACCTGTAAGAATCCTTGCAGGCATGCCGAATTTCTTTAGCTGCCTGAAGAAGTGGAGCATATTTGAAACCACAATGGAAAATACAGCAACATTTTAACCTCAGAAACCTCCATGGTCAATTTACCATCAGCCTTTAACAGTTCGCAATGAACAGTGAAAAGCTCACGTTCTGCAAAGCTCGTTCGTTTTTGCTAAGAGTTAAACAATATTTTATCATCTGATTAGAAGTGACACCATTAGTTGCACTGTGCTATCGTGACAGAGAATCATGTTTGAGTGTCCTTAAGAGGGCTGTCGAATGAGTCTTTTGAACCTTCTGCAGAGACTATAGTTGCGATTTGCAAAGCCTAGACTAGGCAGAATGAGATCGACTGACTCTTGCTTTGTTGCTGCTGTCTGCTAACATTGGAAAGATTCGGGGCAACTCACAGGAGAGAAGACCAAGGTAGACATTGAATTGGGGCCTTCAAGATCTCAAAGGGGTTTCCATCGAGTCAATAAGGAGTTAGACCAGAAGACGGGGAGGTGATGGCCTAATGGTATTACCACACCAATTACTAATCCAAGTAATTCTCTGGGGACCTGGTTTGAATCCTGCCACCAGGAATTCGAATTCAATAAAAGTCTGGGATTTAAGACTCTAACCATGACCATTGCCAAATTAGATTGAAGAACCATCTGATTTACTAATACTGTTTAAGGAAGGAAATCGGCTGTCCTTACCCTGGACCACATGTGACTTCCAGCCCCACAGCAGTGTAGTTGACTTAAATAGAAATGGGCACGAAATACTGGCCTGGCCAGTAACATCCATATCCCATGGATGAATGAATTTAAAAAAAGATTAAGACGTGGAATAGTAGGGTGGCATGGCGGTTAGCGCCTGCCGCCTCACAGCGCCAGGGATCCGGGTTCGATTCCATCCTTGAGTCACTGTCCGTGCGGAATTTGCACATTCTCCCGACGCTTGTGTGGGTTTCCTCCAAAGATGTGTAGGTTAGGGTGGATTGGCTGTGCTAAATTGCCCCATTGTGTTCAGAGATGTGTAAGTTAAGTGGCCTTAGCCATGGGAAATGTAGGGCTACAGGGGATGGTTTGGTGTGGCCTTGTTAGGCTGTATAGCCTGTTCTCACACTGTAGGGATTCTATGGAGAATTAGGCCATTTGGCCCATTACATCAGGTGTGCTCCGCCATTTGATCATAACTGCTATGTATCTCAACCTCATTTTTCTCTTTCCAACTGGCAGGAGGCGTTATTACCTGACAATAGGTTAGAAGTGGGGGGGGAGTGTCCTTTGTTTATTTTTCTCACTGGATGGAGGTGTCTCTGGCTGGGCCCAGCATTTATGGCCCCATCCCTAACTGATCCTTGAGAAGGTGGGGCGTGAGCTTCCTAATTGAACCGTTGCAGTCCGTGTGGTGTAGGAAAACCCATTCAGTGCTGCTAGGGAGGGAGTTGCAGAATTCTGACCCAGTGACACTGAAGGAACAGCCGATATATTTCCAAGTTGGGATGGTGAGTGGCTCAGAGGGTATCTTGCAGGGGCTGGTGTTCCCATGTATCTTTTGCCCTTGTCGTTCTAGATGGAAGAGATTGCAGGCTTGGAAGGTACTGTCGGAGCATCTTTGGTGAGTTATTACGGTGCATATTATAGATTCTACTGTTGGTACTGAGCGTCGATGATGGAGGGAGTAGATGTTCTTGGATGTGGTGCCAATCAAATGGGCATTGCTTTATCCTGGATGGTGTCGAGCCTCTTGAGTATTATTGGAGCTGGCCCCATCCAGGCAAGTGGAGAGTATTCCCTCACCCTCCTGAGTTGTGACTTGTCGATGGTGGACAGGCTTTGGGGAGTCAGGAGATGTAATTTTTTGTGGAGTCAGGAGGTAAGTTATTGCTGGGTTTGGGGAGTCAGGAGGTGAGTTACTCCCTTCAGTGTTCGGGAGTCAGGAATAGGAAGGATTTGGCCGGGTGCAAACTTCTAGCCTACGGTTCACAGGGAGAGCTCATCTGATCTTGAAACACATGCCATATGATCTTGCCCATCTCTTGGAGTTGGGCAGGCCGGACTCTGAATGATTTTGAACTATTGAGAGGCTGTGCTTGTGACTGGATGGGTCTCTTTCCAGCTCCTGGGATGAAAGCCGAAGCATTGAAGTCCCACTCCAAAGAGCTGAACAGATAAAACAGGCTGACTCCTTACAATACCACACTCACTATCGAATATGCTGTTTCCCGAATTGAGCCTTCATCTGATCCACTTGACTGGCTGTGCTGACAACATGAACAGCAAATGCGTTCTCTCCAGTGTCTTGAAGCAGTGGATGAACTGGCACTGGAGGGGGTGCAGAGGAGGTTCACGAGGTTGATTCCAGAGTTGAGAGGATTGGTAACGAGGAGAGATTGAGCAGACTGGCACTATACTCATTGGAATTTAAACGAATGAGGAAGGATCTTGCGGAAACATATAAAATGACGAAGGGAATAGATAAGATAGAAGCAGGAAGTTTGTTTCCACTGCTGGGTGAAACTAGAATGAGGGAGAACAGCCTCAGAATGAGGGGGGGTGGGGAGCAGATTTGGGACTGAGTTGAGGAGGAACGTCTTCCCCAAAAGGATTGTGAATCTGGAATTCCCTGCCCAGGAAAGCAGTTGAAGCTACCCTGTTTAATGTTTTTAAGGCAAAGATAGAGTTTTGAACAGTAAAGGAAGTAAGAGTTATGGCGAGTGGGTGGGTAAGTGGAGCTGAGTTATTGAGTCATAGAGATGTACAGCACGGAAACAGACCCTTCGGTCCAACTTGTCCATGCCAACCAGATACCCCAACCCAATTAGATTCCCTACAGTATGGAAACAGGCCCTACAGCCCAACAAGTCCACACTGACCCTCTGAAGAGCAATCCACCCAGACTCATTCCCCTATCCCATATTTTCCCCTGACTAATGCACCTAACACTATGGGGCAATTTAGCATGGCCAATTCACCCTAACCTGCACATCTTTGAATTGTGGGAGGAAACCAGAGCAAACCCACACAGAGATGGGGAAAATGTGCAAACTCCACACAGACAGTCACCCAAGGCAGGAATCGAACCTGGGTCCCTGGTACTGTGAGGCAGCAGTGCTAACCACTGAGCCACTGTGCACCCCCCCCCCCCCCCAATCCAGATCCTCCTGCCAGCACCCGGCCAAATCCTTCCTATTCACATACCAATCCAAATGCCTTTTAAATGTTGCAGTCGTACTAGCTCCACCACTTCCTCTGGCAGCTCATTCCATACATGTACCACCCTCTGTGTGAAAACGTTCCCCTTAGGTCTCTTTTATATCTTTCCCCTCTCACCCTAAACCTATGCCCCCTGGTTCTGGATTTCCCCACCCCTAGGGAAGAGACTTTGTCTATTTATCCTATCCATGCCCCACATGATTTTATAAACCCCTATAAGGTCACCCCTCAGCCTCCGATGCTCCAAGGAAAACAGCCCCAGCCTATTCAGCCTCTCCCTACAGCTCAAATCCTCCAACCCTGGTAACATCCTTGTAAATCTTTGTTGAACCCTTTCATGTTTCACAACATCCTTCCAATAGGAAGGAGACCAGAATTGCACACAATATTCCAAAAGTGGCCGAACCAATGTCCTGTACAGCCGCAACATGACCTCTCAACTCCTGTACTCAATACTCTGACCAATAAAGGAAAGCATACCAAATGCCTTCTTCACTATCCTGCGACTCCACTTTCAAGAAGATATGAACCTGCACTCCAAGGTCTCTTTGTTCAGCAACACTCCCTAGGACCTTACCATTAAGTGTATAAGTCCTGCTAAGATTTGCTTCCCCAAAATGCAGCACCTCGCATTTATCTAAATTAAACTCCATCTGCCACTTTTCAGCACATTGGCCAATCTGTTCAAGATCCCGCTGTAGTCTGAGGTAACCTTCTTTGCTGTCCACTACACCTCCAATTTTGGTGTCATCTGCAAACTTACTTCATGAAAAAGTATGTTCGTGAAAAAGTGAGTTTGTGAAAAAGATCAGCCATGATTTTATTCAATGGTGGAGCAGGCTCAAGGGATCAGATGGTCTGTTCTTGCTTGTATGTTTTATGTTCATCCCTCAATCCAAAATTGATTAGATTAGCGGAACTTGCTGTGCATAAATTGGGACATAAATTGTGCATTTTTAAATTGATTTGATTTATTGTTGTCACATGTACAAGCTTATTTTGCGAGCTATCCAGACAAATCACACCTTACATAAGTACGTCAGGGTAATTGAACAGAATGCAGAATATAGGGTTACAGCTGCAGAGAAGGTGCAGAAAATAATATATAAGAGGTCTGTTCGTAAGTCTAATAACAGTGGGGAAGGATGGAATTCATACTATAAATGAAAAGACTCTGTTTTGAAACAACATTGGCATCTCTGTGTTTTGACTGAAATCTTTGGGTGGGACTTGAACCCGTGACATTCTGACTCAGAGGGTTACAAGGTGAAAGCAGGAGTCCCTCCCTCGACGTTCCAGGGAGTGCTCCAGTGGCACTCGGGGGTCATGATGTACGGGAAAAGCAGTTCCTGGAAACCTCAGTTGCAACGTGATGCTGAATCATCCAAAGCACATGAAGTAAAGCCGCAGTCACACCAGTCTCCTGTGGCTCTCTTGCCCAATAAGATTTCAGAAGGAAGCGAACATTTTCTGATGTTATGACATCAATTTTCCATTTCTTTGCTTTCATTTATGAATCTGGGCATTCTTGCTCAGTCAGTGGTGGGATTCCCAGATTTTCAGAAATGGCGGTAACCAATAATTTGCAGCCCCACTCCTCCCCTCCTCACTTTGTCTCACGAGTTCTTCTCTGAGCATGTGATACCGTGCAATTCAACCTTTCTTCTGTCTTTCTCTTTCGCTCCTTCCCTTTCTCTTTTTCTGTCACACACACACACTCTTTTTCAGTTTCCCAGCAATAGAGACAGAGTCATAGTGCCATACTGCACAGAATCAGACCCTTCAGCCCAACTTGGCCTTGCTGACCAGATATCCCAAACTAAACAAGCCCCATTTGTGATGACGCTGCTCCTCTAACAAGATGCTGTTGTTCTTAGTTTATTTTTCAGGTGGTTGTTAAGACACGTTTGGAGAGAAGTATGCGTTTTAGGGCCAATCTGATCATAGCTAACAGATACTTCCTCAGGCAAAAAGCTTTTACATTGAAAAAGAACACTTGTACAATGAAAGGGGAGTGGCCATTTCTCCCAGCTCAGCTTTTCTCTGGTTTGATTTGGTTTTGGCAAGTTGGCTATTCACTGAAATCCGTCAGGCAGTTCGAGGCCAAATGGAATTGCTACATGGAAGAGGTGTTTTATGCTGCTAATTCTCTCTCTCCTGTAAATTCTTATGTTTGACTTTATCTTTTGTGCCAAGGAGTATTTTTGGGGATTGCTGCACGTATTGGGAACAGCATCCTTAAGTTGGTATAATCTGCTGGGTTTACGGATAGGTTAAGTTTTTCTGTACTCTGTTCTCTTTCGCTTGTGCTTCATTCGGTAATCTTGGAAATAAATGCTGTTTTGTTTAAAACTGAGTGGTTTGACCAGCTGCATCACTCCCTGTTTAGACCTGCTTAAAACAACTTGCAAAGTTAGGGTCTGAGCTACTTCTTTGAATGTTTGAATGTTTGAGGGGGTCTGGCCTGAGTCCAAATAACTTTTAGCCCTTATCCCTCTAGGCCCTTCCTATTCATGTACCCATCCAGATGCCTTTTGATTGTTGTAATTGTACCAGCCACTTCCTCTGGCAACTTGCTCCATACATGAACCACCCTCTGTGTGAAAAAGTTACCCCTTGGGTCCCTTTTAACTCTTTCCCCTCTCACCCTAAACCTATGCCCTCTAACGTTTGACTCCCCAACCCTGGGGAAAAGACCTTGACTATTCACCCTATCCATGCCCTTCATGATTTCATAAGCCTCTATAAAGTCACCTCTCAGCCTCCGATGCCACAGGGAAAATAACCCCAGCCTATTCAGTATCTCCCTGTGGCTCAAACCCTCCAGTACCGGCAACATCCTTGTAAATCTTTTCTCCACCCTCTCAAGCTTAACAACATCTTTCCCATAGCAAGGAGACCAGAATTGAATGCAAGTGGCCTAACCAATATCCTGTAGAGCCATAACATGACCTCCCAACTCCTGTACTCAATGCACTGACCAATAAAGGCAAGCATATCAAATACCTTCTTCACTGTCCTGTTTACCTGTGACTCCACCTTCAAGGAACTATGAACCTGCACTCCAAGGTCTCTTTGTTCAGCAACACTTCCCAGGACCCTAACATTAAGTGTATAAGTCCCGCCCTGGTTTTTATTACCAAAATGCAGCACCTCACATTTATCTAAATTAAAATCTATCTGCCAATCCTCAGCCCATCAGATCAAGGTCCCATTGTAGTCAGAGGTAACCTTCCTCACTCTCCACTAGACCACCAATTTTGGTGACATCTGCAAACTGACTAACCATATTGCCTTGTTATCTAATGAGCAAAGTGTTCTGCATCTTGTATCTGTTGGAGTTTAGCTGAATGAGAGACCAACCTTACTGGCAGAAGTAAGGTTTTGATGTACCCGTGGCCTCGAACATCCCTTTTCCAGGGTCTTTAAGGTTCAGTCGGTAAACATTCAGCAGTATGGCGCTAATCAAAGGTTTTAAAGATAAATTCACGTGGGAAGGTGGGGTGAGGAGCTGGTGGAGTGGGAATGCAACAACAACACCCCGCATTCATGTAGCATGCCAAGATATTTCACAGGAATGGTATCAGTGGCCACGTCCTGTCATGGGAGAGTTCAGGACCGGGGACACAGTAATGGAGCACCATTTTAAGCACGAGATAATGAGGAATCTCTTCTCTCAGAGAGTTATAATATTTGGAACTCATTGCTGCAGAGAGGGGGCCATGGAGGCAGAGTCCTTGTGTATATTGAAGACTGAAACTGATCAAGGGTTACGGCAGGAAGATGGATGTGAGGAATTTTGAGTCAGCCATGATCCTATCGCATTGTGGCGGAGGCCCAAGGGGCTGAATGGCCTGCTGCTATTCCTATTTCTAACGCTGGATGACGTTTGTCTCCGAGCCACATAAAGTGGTGATGGAGGATGTGGCAAAATATTTGGTTCCAGACATTAGTCTTAAGGAGCGATACTGAGAGAGAGAGACAGAGAGAGAGAGAGAGATAGAGACGGGGAGGGAATCCCAGAGGTGGTATCATAACTGAAAAATCTGGGGCTACACGAGGCTTCGGAGACAGTTAAGATTCCAAGGTAACATGATCAAATCCATTGACCATGGCTTGAGAGCACTGAGGCAGGAGAACATGTGAGTTCAAATGGTGGCCACTGGCCACTCCCTTTTGGATGTGGGATGCTAAACCGAGGTCCAGTCAATTGGTCATGAAAGGCCTCTTTTGAACAAGCGAGGTTGGGGTGGGGGGGATGACATCATCTCAGTGGCTTGCCTACAGTTTACCATGTACCTCCATGTTCCATTGTTTCTGACCCCTGAAAACACAATGCTGAGCCGTCCTTGTGAACTGCAGTAGCTAGAGTCGTGGACTTCCTAAAGTCAGGGACCTGTTTCTCCTTCCCTTGTAGAGTCTGAGAGCTCCATTCAGCTCAGAAAAAAGGCTCACTTCGGCCAATCAAAAAGCAACCACACAACGATTCTAATCCCATTTCTCAGCACTTGGCCCACAGCCTTGTATGCCTTGGGGTGGCAACAGTGGTTAGCACTGCTGCCTCACAGCGCCAGGGTCCCAGGTTTGATTCCAGCCTCGGGCAACTGTCTGTGTGGGGTTTGCACATTCTCCACGTGTCTGCGTGGGTTTCCTCCCACGTTCCAAAGATGTGCAGACCAGGTGAATTGGCCACGCTAAATTGCCCATAGTGTAGGTGCATTAGTAAGACGCGGGTGGGTTACTCTTCGAAGGGTACGGACTTGTTGGGCCGAAGGGCCTGTTTCTATACTTTAGGGACTCTAATCTAATCAAGTGCACATTTTAATGTTTGGAACATAGACAGTAAAGCACAGGGGCAGGGGCAGTTACTTCTTAAATGTTATTAGGGTTTCAGTCTCGACCTCCCTTCGAACTGGTGAGTTTCAGATTCCCAACAGCCCCTCTGGATGAAACCACTTTCCTCACATTCCCTCTAATCCTCTTGCCCCTTACTTTCAATCTGTGCTCCTTAACATTTTATCCATCTCAATCATGTCCCTGTCTGCTCCGAGAAGCACAACCCCAGTCCGTCCAAACTCTCTTCATAACTGATACTCTTCAGCCCAGCCAACATCCTGGTAAATCTGTCCACACAGGGCAACATTCAACATCTGCTCTGAACTCTCTCCAGTGTTTATTACAGCGTCATAGAAATGTACAGCATAGAAACAGACCCTTCGGTCCAACTCGTCCATGCCGACCAGATATCCTAAATTAATCTAGACTCATTTGCCAGTACTTGGCCCATATCCCTCTAAAAGGAGAAAGTGAGGACTGCAGATGCTGGAGATCAGAGCTGAAAATGTGTTGCTGGAAAAGCGCAGCAGGTCAGGCAGCATCCAAGAAACAGGAGAATCGACGTTTCGGGCATAATCGACGTTTCCTGAAGAAGGGCTCATGCCCGAAACGTCGATTCTCCTGCTCCTTGGATGCTGCCTGACCTGCTGCGCTTTTCCAGGAACACATTTTCAGCCCATATCCCTCTTCCTATTCATATACCCATTCGGATGCCTGTTAAATGCTGTAATTGTACTAGCCTCCACCACCTCTTCAGACAGCTCATTCCATACACGCACCACCCTCTGCATGAAAACATTGCTCCCTCAGGTCCCTTTTAAATCTAGGTTAGATTTCATACAGTGTGCAAACGGGCCTTTTGGCCCAACCAGTCCACACCGACCCTCTGACTAATTGGACTCACAGACCCATTTCCATCTGACTAATTAACCTAACACTATGGGGCAATTTAGCACGGCCAATTCACCTTTGGACTGTCGGAGGAAACCCACCCAAACAGAAGGAGAACGTGCAAACTCCACACAGACACCCGAGGCTGGAATTGAAGCTGGGACCCTGGTGCTGTGAGACAGTAGTGCTAACTACTGCACCACTGTGCCACCCCTGCCCTCTCACCTTAAACCTGTGCCTTCTAGCTTTTGATTCCCTTACCACAGGGAAAAAGACATTGGCTATTCACCCTGTTCATGTCCCTCATGACTTTATAAAACTCTGTAAGGTGACTCCTCAGCCTTTGATGTTCTAAGGAAAATATTCCAGCCTCTCCCTGTAGCTCAACCCCTCTAACCCTGGCAACATCCTTGTAAATGTTTTCTGAATCTTTTAAAGTTTCACAACTTTTTTCCTACAGCAGGGAAGACCAGAATTGTGCACTTAACTTCAAAAGTGGCCTAACCAATGTCCTGTTCTCCCAACTCCTATACTCAATCTGATTCTCATTGGAAAACTCCTTTCATTTAGCGACCCTTTGAGTGAACTTCCTCTGAACGGAGAGCTGTGTTATAAAGGAGGTTGTTGATATGAATCTCCATGTGAGGAAGTCGGCTGTTACAGTGTGATACTGTGTAAATCAGGGGCTGTTTATACCATCCAGTTTTCAACATTGACAGCTGATTTAAATGTAAACTTGGAATTCATTTGTTTTACCAACTGTCACCTGATGCTGAATCATCAGTGAGAGGAAGGAAGTATGGATGTTGCAAATTTATAATAGTTATGTTTTCTCCTAAGCACGAGGTGACGTGACTCATCTGGATTGGTTACATTCTAGCATCTTAAGTGGGTTATTTATAGAACAATTTTCAAGAAAGGTTTCAGAGCAAGTTCTTGAAGGTCAGAGGTGTTCAATAGGAATTGCTGGTTTTGTTTTTAGATTAGGTTCCCTACAGTGTGGAAACAGGCCCTTCAGCCCAAACCAACCCTCCAAACAGTAACGCCACCCAGACCCATCCCTCCCTGAATAGGCAATTTCCCCTATAGGCAATTTTAGCACGGTCAATTTACCTGGCCTGCATACATTTGGACTGTGGGAGGAAACCGGAGCAAACCCACACAGACAACAGGGAGAATGTGCAAAATCCAACACAGACAGTCGTCCGAGGCTGGAATCAAACCTGGGATGCTGGTGCTATGAGGCAGCAGTGCTAACCACTGAGTCACCCTGCCACCCTACTGAACGAATCGTAGTAATAAACAAACGTGTTTGAATAAGGGCTCAGCATAACATGCACACACCTGAGAATTTTATTCCCGCCTGTGAAAATAGGTGTAAGTTCAGTACAAAGTCTCCTCTGAAAAACAGCACCTTCAACCTGCATTCACCTATCACTACCTCACTACTCCCTCCCACCCAAAACTCTCCCCCGCTCCACCACCCCCTCCCTTTATCTGCAGCTCCCCTACCCTCACCCCTGGTCCTGAAGAAGGGTTATACCCGAAACGTTGACTTCTCCACCTCCTGAAGCTGCCTGTCTTGTTGGTTTCTTCAAGCCCCCTGCCGGTTTACCTTGGATTCCAGCAACTGCAGCTTTTTTTACCTCCAACTATGCAACATTCCGTCGCCAATGCACCGGGAAGACCCAATCTAGAGCTTTATACACAAGACACTTAACATGAGATTTCTACCCCAACCCTCCAGACTAAGAGGTTAGAGTACAATTAACTGAATGCCAAAGCAGTCATAGAGTCAGAGAGTCTTAGAGTCATAGAGATGTACAGCATGGAAACAGACCCTTCGGTCCAACCCGTCCATGCCGACCAGATATCTCAACCCAATCTAGTCCCACCTGCCAGCACTTGGCCCATATCCCTCCAAACCCTTCCTATTCATATACCCATCCAAATGCCTCTTAAATATTGCACCACTTTCTCTGGCAGCTCATTCCATACCCATGCCATCCTCTGCATGAAAAAGTTGCCCCATAGGTCTCTTTTATATCTTTCCCCTCTCACCCTAAACCTATGCCCCTCTAGTTCTGGACTCCCTGACCCCAGGGAAAAGACTTTGTCTATTTATCCTATCCATGCCCTCCCATAATTTTGGAAGCCTCTACAAGTTCACCCCTCAGCCTCCGATGCTCCAGGGAAAACAGCCCCAGCCTGTTCAGCCTCTCCCTATAGCTCAAATCCTCCAACCCTGGCAACATCCTTGTAAATCATTTTTGAACCCTTTCAAGTTTCACAACATCTTTCCGATAGGAAGAGACAAGAATTGCATGCAGGAGTCATACAGAGGCTTAACCAATGTCCTGTACAGACGCAACATGACCTCCCAACTCCTGTACTCAATACTCTGACCAATAAAGGAAAGCATACCAAATGCCTTCTTCACTATCCTACAACTCCACTTTCAAGAAGCTATGAACCTGCACTCCAAGGTCTCTTTGTTCAGCAACACTCCCTAGGACCTTACCATTAAGTGTATAAGTCCTGCTAAGATTTGCTTTCCCAAAATGCAGCACCTCACATTTATCTGAATCAAACTTCATCTGCCACTTCTCAGCCCATTGGCCCATCTGGTCCAGATCCTGTTGTAATCTGAGGTAACCCTCTTCACTGTACACTACACCTCCAATTTTGGTATCATTTGCAAACTTACTAACTGTACCTCTTGGCTGCAATAAATGAAAAATTGACAATCTTATGAGCAGAGTTTGGTTTTGTTTAGGGATCAGATTACTTGTATGTTGGACATTTCATGTTAAAAAAATTGAAATACAGCAACAGGACAAACATGTGAGGACCATGTTTATTGGTTGCGTTGTTAGATTCCTTCATCATGTGTCAGTTGGGAGAACTGTCAATAGATGCCATTTCAATCTTATTATAAACTTTCACCTTACAAAGAAATTGAATTATAGATTTAACCTGTTGTGTCGGTACAGAAATTGCCCCTAAATGAGCGCAGATAGGAGTCTCTTAACTCCTACTATCATCTTACCAAGTCTGAACACTGGAAAATTCAGTTCCACAAGGCAAGTATTTTCCCTGGAGCATCAGAGGTTGAGGGGTGATCGTATAGAGGTTTATAACATCATGAGGGGCATGGATAGGATAAATAGACAAAGTATTTTCCCTGAGGTGGGGGAATACAGAACGAGAGGGCATTGGTGTAGGGTGAGAGGGGAAAGATTTAAAAGGGACCTAAGGGACAGCTTTTTCACACAAAGGGTGGTATGTAAATAGAATGAGCTGTAGGAGGAAGTAGTGGAGGCTGGTACAATTACATTTAAAAGACATCTGCATATAAATAAAAAGGGTTTAGAGAAATATGGGCCAAATGCTGGCAAATAGACTAGATTAGGTTAGGATATCTGGTCAGCATTGCCAAGGTGGACTGAAGGGTCTGTTTCCATGCTGTACATCTCCACGACTGTCTGACAATTCCCTTAGCAGCCACAAGAGGTCCCAGTACATAGTGTTGCCTCAGGGAGGCCCAGGAATAGAGGCTGTGGTAGAGCGCAAATGCAAAAAAAACAGTTTAGTGGAATGCAATCTTTTTTGATTTGAGGATTAAAATACAAGAGGTAGACACCTATGAGCAGTTCCTTATGCAAAATATGTCAGAGGGAATGCAGCATAGAATGATGCCTGGGCACCAAAGGTTAAGTTACAAAGAGGGTTACATGCTCTGCAATTTTTGGTGGTAAAGGGCTGATTTGATTGAAGCTTTCTAAATATACAGAAGAACATGTACAGTCAATTTAAAAAAAAGGAAATATTTCTGCTGTTTGGGAAGTCGTCACCTGGGGGCAGAGAGTAAAAAGTTTGGGTGTTGTTCTTGGGAGTGTGTGTGTATGTATGTGCGTGTGTGTCTCTGTGAGTGTGTGTGTATCTGTGTGTGTGTGTGTATGCCTATGTATGTGTCTATGTGTGTATGTGTCTGTGTGTATCTGTGTGTCTGTGTGTGTGTCTCTGTGAATGTGTGTGTGTATGTGTATATGTGTCTCTGTGTGTGTCTGTGTGTGTGTGTGTGTATGAGTGCCTGTGTGTGTGTGTGTCTATGCATGTGTCTATATGTGTGTGTGTGCACGTGCATGTGTGTCTATGTGTGTGCATGTATGAGTATGTATTTATGTGTTTGCTTTTGTGTGTATATCTGTGCCTGTGTGTATGAGTGTGTGTGTGTGCGTGTGTGGGGCTGAAAGGAAAAGGGAGGAAATGAAGGAGTGAGGGTGAGTGAGAGGTGTGGGGAAGAGGTGAATGAGGGTCAGGGAACAGAAAAGGGGAGTGAGGGAAGGGGAGAGGGTGAGGGGGAAGAGGGTGGTGTGAGGGTGAGGCAGAGTGGGGAGGAGAGAGAGGGGAAGGATGAAGAGGAGGGTGAGAGAGCTTGAGGTGGGTGGAGGTAATTGAAGAGTGGGGAGAGGAGGGAGAGCAGGGAATGAGGAGAAGTGGGGAGAGGGGCGAGAAAGTTGAGAGGAGGGAGTGGGGGTTGGGGAGTGGAGGGAGGAGAGTGTGAGGACTGATACCAATACAAGGGTCTCTTTGCCTGGGGAGTGGGAGAAGGTTAGAAAGATCAACGACCCAGCCCGGATCTGACTTGTGTGCTACATGACTGAAACTGAGGAGACCCCTCTCCGAGCGACCCGCAAGTTCCCCTTGTAACGCCTAATGTTGTAAGTCTGGCTTCTCTGGGAAAATTTCCATCTCATCCAGACGGAATCTCCAAGGCCAGCAACCAGGGTGAGGATGACGAGGCAGAGGAGCAAGATGAAACAGCTGAGCTCCATCATCGGTCTCGCGATTACATTCACTGCAGTGGGGAACACATACACACAGTGGTCTCAAATGTGCCCCAGTTCTCAAATCCCATCCTGACTCTTTATTCCCCAAACCCATCCAAACCACCAACCCCATCCCCTTCTCGAACTCCCCAAACCCATCCCAAACATCAACCCCATCCCCAACTCCCCTTTCCCAAACCCATCCCCATTACCACCCTCTCATCAAATCCCAGAGTATGCTCCTTCCAACAACTTTGTCCCCCTCACCATTTATCTCACTCTCTTTTACTCATTCTCTCTCAGGCCCTGTCTCATTTTTTCTGTCTGTATCTTGTCTCTCTCAATTTCTCTTTGTCGCTCTGTCTCTTGCTACCCTCTGTGCCTTTCTCTCTCCCTCGCTTTATCTCCCGTGCTCTCTGTCTCTATCTTTTCCTCTCTGTCTGAGTCTTCCTCTCTCTGTCTTTCTATCTCTCACTCACTTCTGTCTATGTCTCTCTGTCTTTCTGCTGCTCCCTCTCTCTCTCTCTCTCTCTCTCTCCATGTCTCCCCCTCCCTCCATCCCTCCCTCTCTTTTTTCTCCTGCTGTCGCTCTCTCTGGCTCTCTCTCTGTCCCCCTGTACCCCTTTCTCAGTCTCTATGTGTATTCCTCTCTCTCTTTTTCACTGTCTCTGTTTCTCCTGCTCTCTTTCTCCCCCTTTCTCAGTCTCTGTGTCTCCCCACCTCTCTCTTTCTCTGTCTGTTTCTCATGCTCTCTCTATCTGTCTCTCTTTCTCTACCACTCCCTTCTCTCTGCCTCTCTCTTTCTGTGTCTCTCCCTCTCTTTCTCTTTCCATCCCTCTCCCTCTCTGTCTCATCGTCTCGCTCTCTCTTTCTCCCCCTGTCTCTCATTCCCTCTCTCTCTCTATCTCCCCACCCTATCTCTCTGGCTCTCTGCCCATCAGTCTGTCTTGAGACTGAGACTCTGCCTGCCTCCAAGTGGCAGTGTTTCTTTTGTTTTACTGAAATCTAACTGAGATTAAGCTGCTGACTCATCAAGTGCTTGATCTGACATTGGGGGACTGGAAACTTGATGAATGAAGGTAACTTCACACACACAGGAAATAAACCTGCAGCAGCTGAGCAGATGACGTGGCCCAATGCAGCTTATTCACTTTCAGTTTTGCTGAAAGTGCGGAGTCAGTGTTTTGATGCTTCAGCAGTATTTGTAAGCAATGCAGAAAACAAAGGCTCAGGGACATGACCACAGAGCTTCCCCAAAGTCTGGGACCTCTGTTCCTGCTGTGCTGGGAGGTGACAGATTTTGCAGTGAATTGCAAGCAACCCCCAGTGTTAAAACCTGTCCACCCACAGATACCCCAACATTTGCAATTTAAAACGATCAGAGGGACAATGAGGAGAGTGATCCAGATCCAGAGGCTTAGTTAGATTGATTCAGGGCTATGGGGAGAGGATAGGGCAATGGGATTAGTTTGGAGATTGATACAGAGCTACGAGGAGAGAATAGGGCAATGGGATTAGTTTGGAGATTGATACAGGGCTATGGGAAGAGGATAGGGCAATGGGATTAGTTTGGAGATTGATACAGAGCTACGAGGAGAGAATAGGGCAATGGGATTAGTTTGGAGATTGATACAGGGCTATGGGAAGAGGATAGGGCAATGGGATTAGTTTGGAGATTATTGTGAGTCTATGAGGAGAGTGTGAAGCAGTGTGACTGGTTAGGGATTAACACAGGGCCGTGTGGAGACAGTGCGGCAGTGTGACTTGTTAGAAATTAAGGCAGGCCTGTCCAGAGAGAGAGTCAAGCAATGGGATTAGTTTGGAGATTGATTCAGAGCTATGAGGAGTGTGTGAAGCAATGTGGCTGGTTTGGGATGGATACAGGGCTCTGGGGAGACAATGAGGCAGTGAGACATGTTAGAAATTAAAGCAGGACATTTTGGAGAGAGTCAAGCAATGGGATTAGTTTGGGTTTGATAAAGAGCTATGAGGAGAGAATGGAGCAGTGGGTTTAGTTTGGGATTGATATAGGGCAATGGGGAGAGAGCAGGGCAAAGGGATTAGTTTTGTTATTGATACAGGGAAATTAGTAGAGACTGGGGCAGTGGGATTACTTTGGGGATTGATACTGGGCTATGAGGAGTGTGTGGGACAGCGGGATCAGTTTGGAATTGATAAAGGACTATGGGGAGAGAGCAGCACTGTGGGAGTAGTTTGGAGATTGTCACAAGACTGAGGATGAATCAATTTGATTGTCCTGGGATTGAGACTGGACTATGGGGAATGAGCAAGCTTGTAGAATTGGTTTGGTGTTGTCATGGGGCTATAGGAAGAGAGTCTGACAGTGGAATTACTTTCAGGTACATGACTTCACACATGTGGAGTTTGTGATGATGCACGTCTATGAGAAGAGTGTGATCCAATGGGATTTACTTACAGATAATGCATTGGTGCCTGATTGATGGTTCATGCCAAATTTAGAGATTGGATTTTTAAAAAGTGGCATATAGTCTGGTCATATTTCTGAAGTTCTCTGCTGTGGTCCTGTGGCTGAGTGACATTATGAACACTACTCCAGGGTTGTGCTTGGTGATTAGGACTGGCGAATATATTTTGTTTTTAACGTAAACACTTCAGTTTGAGACTGGATCTCCACTGTGTTCACAAAAAAAAAGTAACTGCTTATCTATTAGATTGATATTTGTGACCTTTCTCCTTTTCATTTATAAACATTTGCGAGACCTTGCTAAAACTCCATAAGACAGATCACAGCTGGAGTACAGTGAACAGTTTTGGGCCCCTTATCTAAGGAAAGATAGATTGGCATTGGAGGCGGTCCAGGGAAGGTTCACTTGGCTGACATCAAGTATGGACTGACTGTTTTATAGGGACTGTTTTATAATGACAGGTTGAGTGCATTAGGCCTGTAATCACTGGAGTTTAGAAGAATGTGAGGCTACCTTATTGGAACATGCAAGATTCTTACGGGACTGGACAGGGAGAGGTTGTTTCCCCTTGTGGGAGAGCTTAGAACAAGAGGCATTATCTCAGGATAAGGGGTCACCCATTACAAAAAGTGATGAGGAGAAATTTCTTTAGCTTTGTTTTCATTGGACATTTGACAATCTTTAAGTCAGTGAACAACAATCCTCACTGTTTGTTACCCTATTAACACAGAGCTTGCTGTGATATAGGTTAAATATAATTCTGAAACTGAAACCTATCCAAAAACATATCTTTAAAATCCCTGCACCCCCTTATCTGCTTTATCAGACATTCCAAACTCTTGTTAACCAGAGACATGCTTCCCTGCACTTACCAGTAAATCCGAGGGTCAGTTTGGACACGTTTGTTCCTGGATTTGTTCCATTGCCTGAGAGAGGAAGAAATAACTTGCCTTTATAGAGTACCTTTCACATCCCCAGAAGATCCCCTTAATTCAACCTGAGCTGACACAGAGAAAGGAGCAGAACAAATCATAAAATGTAGCCAAGAAAACTTACTGGAAAAGTCTTCAACGTGTTTGGGTTCCATTCTGTGTTGATTGGTCCTGTTTCCTGGGGCAACAGAAATATCTTTATTTCCTCAGAATGTCCCAACATAATTTACAATTAATTTTTCTTGAATTCCTTCCACAACCATTAGTTGCGATGTAACGCTGACCAATTTACACACAGTAAAATCCCAAGTGAGCAAATAAATTAGAAGATTAAACAATTTGCTTTGTTTCCACTAGTTTTGCTTGAGGGTGAACAGAATAGTCAGCAGATATCATTATCCTTCTTTGATATATTTTAAAAAAACAGAAAATGTTGGTGAAACTCAACAGGTCTGGCAATATATATGCAGAGAGAAAAACAGGATTAACATTTTGAATCTGGTATGAAAGGAGCTGGAAATGGTAGTTTTTACATGATTGATGGAGGCGAAGAAGAGGAGTGAGAGAATGGTGAAGGTTCCCAGATTAAAAGACAATGGGAGTGCTAATCATGGTGGTAAAGGGGCAATTGAGATGAAAAATAGGCATAAATGAAGGGTTTAATAGGAAAAAAGTGATCCACTTTGTTGATATCAAACTCAACAAGACCCAAACATAACTTATTGAGGTGGGATAGAGGTATGGCATGTGAGATGGAAGAGTATATAAGAAAAATGAGGTCGCTCTCTGAAAGTGTGGAATTCAATATTGAATCATACAAACTGTCAAGTTCCTGAGTGGGGAAATAAGGAGTTGTTCCTCAAACTAAAGAACTGCAAATCTGCAAGGATCTTTTCTGGGGCTACTGATGTGTGTCATCTTTTATAAATAACCTGGATGAGGGCGTAGAAAGATGGTTTAGTAAATTTGCGGATGACACTAAGGTCGGTAGTGTTGTGGATATTTGGATATTGCAGGTTACAGAAGGACATAGATAAGCTGCAGAGCTGGGCTGAGAGGTGGCAAATGGACTTTTGTGCAGACAAGTGTGAGGTGATTCACTTTGGAAGAAGTAACAGGAATACAAAATACTGGTTTATTGGTAAGATTCTTGGTAGTGTGGTGAGCAGAGAGATCTGTGTCCACGTATATAGATCCCTGAAAGTTGCCACCCAGGTTGATAAGGTTGTTAAGAAGGCATATGGTGTGTTAGCTTTTATTAGTAGAGAGATTAAGTTTCAGCGCCATGATGTCATGCTGCAGCTGTACAAAACTCTGGTGCGGCTGCACTTGGAATATTACATACAGTTCTGGTCACCGTATTATAAGAAGGATGTGGAAGCTTTGGAAAGTGTTCAGAGGAGATTTACTAGGATGTTGCCTGGTATGGAGGGAAGACATTATGAGGAAAGGCTAAGGGTTTGAAGCTGTTTCCATTAGATAGAAGAAGGGTGAGAGGTGACTTAACTGAGATGTATAAGATAATCAGAGGGTTAGATAGGGTTGACAGTGAGAGCCTTTTTCCTCAGATGGTAATGGATATCATGAGGGAACATAGCTTTAAATTGAGGGGTGATAGACATAGGACAGATGTCAGAGGTAGTTTCTTTACTCAGAGAGTAGTAAGGCTGTGGAATGCCCTGCCTGAAACAGTAGTAGACTCGCCAACTTTAAGGACATTTGAGTGGTCATTGGATAGACATATGGATGAAAATGGATTAGTGTTGGTTAGATGGGCTTCAGGTTGGTTTCACAGGTCACCACAACGTTGAGTGCTGTAATGTTCCATATTCTACATTCTATGCTGCCAGAGATCTGAAACAAAAACAGAAATTGCTGGCAAATAATCAGCAGAGTATGGCAACATCCACGGGGAAAGAGAAAGCAGAGTTAATTTTGATTCTTCTTAGTTCATTGGTACTGTGGAGCCCTTTGCCACATCCTGTACAGTTATGTAGGAGCCCTGTTGAATTTCCTGTCTGGAAGAGGGCAGCTGAGACATTGATCACTGCTTAAGGAGTCATAGAGGTTATTTTTTAAATCATTACTTTTTATACAGCACGGGCAGGCAGTGGAGTAGTGGTAATGTCACTGCATTAGTCACCCAGAATGTCACGTTAATATTTCTGCAGACATAGGGACAAATACTATTGTGGATGATGGGGAAATCTGAATTCAGTATAAATCTGAACCTAATAAGAAAAATAACCTAATGGTGACCTTTAAAGCACTGTAAATTGTCATTGACAAACAAAATGTCCACTAAAGTCCTTTTGGGAAGGAAATCTGCCATTTTATTTGCTCTGGCCTATGCGTGACTCTAGGCTTACAATAATATGGTTGTTTCTTAACTACCCTCTGGTCATGGATCTTGGCTTGCCAGTGCTCCCATATTTCCTGAATAAATAAAATATTTTTTTTGTCTATTCTTCCATCTATGGAATGCTTTATACAGCTCATGTTAAAGGTGGCAATAGCAAATTGTTTCTGGAGGGATTTGATTCTCAGGAGGACATTGAACTGTCAGAGCAGTGACTGTTCCCAAACAGTGAACTGGGGATTGAACCCACAAGTTGTTGTCTTGCAGTGTTCCTATTTCACAGCATCACCGAATTGTTATTGTACAGAAGGAGGATATTCAGCCCATCTTGCCTGCACTAGCTCTTGAAACACATCCATCATAGGACACGCAAAACAGAGACACGCACGAGAATTCCGAGAAGCATGGCATTCCAACCGGAACTCTATCAACAAACACATTGTCTTGGATTCCATTTACCACCCACTGAAGGAAAGAACAGGAATTGGCATCACCACAGGAAATGATGTCACCACAGGAAATGCCATCACCAACCCAAGGAAACCTAAACACATAAATAGAAAGTGGGCCATACAACCAGTGCTTCATTCAGAAGCTCACCTAGTATGGTGACAAAACATCTGAAAACAAACCTTCCAGATCAGTGAGCAAACCTACATCCAGAACTACTAGTTCATTTTGGGAAAACTGTTCAGACTGGACAAGTTGGACTGAAGGGTCTGTTTCTGTGCTGTGTGACACTATAAATCTATGACTCCGGTCTGTCCCCCAATACCTCTGTGCACTATTTCTACTGAAATAATCTTCCAGTGCCTCCAGGTTCTTTGTAATTTTTCAGCTGCTGATAAATCCAGTTGGAAATTTCAGCCTGCAAACTTTGATGCATGATGTGTTTTATTCTCTGCCACTTGCAGCCAATGCAGGCTGCAATGAGAATATGAAGGTCAAAGTTAAAATCACACAACACCAGGTTTTAGTCCAACAGCTTTATTTGAAAGCACTAGCTTTCAGAGTGCTGCTCTTTCATCAGGTGGTTGTGGAGTATAAGACCGTAAGATACAGAATTTATAGCAAAAGCTTACAGAGTTATGTATCTTGAAAAAGACCTGGACTGTTTGTTAGGTCTCTCATCTTTTAAAACGATCATGCTGGTTTCAGTTCTTTCATATGTAAATCCCAGAACTTTTTTAAAAGTTACATACTCAAGTGAACTTTCCACACTGTAAGTAATCTAATCTAATCTAATAGGTGCCATGTCATCTCAGGTGAAGGTGTGAGGTGCCCTCTGTGAGGCTGTCTGTGTCCCAATGTTCAGACTGGTTCTATTTCTACAAAAGAGATTTACAGAGTCTTATGTGGATTCATGCAGTTTTTGAGCAAAATAAAATGTAATTCTGCAAGTACAAATTCACCTTACAAACTTATATGTGTCCGTGTGTGTGTGTTTGGAGGGCTTATGAGTGACTTTGAAAGCGTGTGAGTGTAAAGGGGTATAAGTGTGTGAGAGGGTGCGTGTGTGGGAGTGCATGTGTGAGCGTATGAGAGAGAGCTTATGTATGAGGGAATGTCTGTATGAGTGAAGGGGTCTGTAGGAGTGTGTGTGTGTTTGTACTGCAGTGGGGTCACCTGTAGTGTGACATGAAGCAAGGTCCTGGTTGAGGCCATTCCCACTGATACCCATGGGGATGGCCTCAACTGGGACCTTGGGTTGACCCCCACTGCACTACACACACAAACACACACACACATGCACACACACGCGCGCACACACACACACACTCCGACAGACCAATTCACTCATGCAGATCCTCTCTCATACACAAGCTCTCTCTCGTACACAAACTCTGTTTCATGTGCTCACATATGCAGTCCCACACTCACACCCTCTCACAGACTTATTCCCCCCTTTACACTCACACTCACAAACATACACACTCTGTTACAGACACTCATACCAAACACCACCCCCCCACACACAAACACACATACAAACTCACAGAGATAGCAGTTTAATTAATACTTGCAGAATTACATTTTATTTTGCTCAAAAACTGCATGAATCCATGTAAGATTCTGTAAATCCCTTTTGTAGAAATAAAATCAGAATGAACATTGAGGCCAGATAGTCTCACGCAAGCCACCTCACACCTTCAATGCATTATCTGAGATGACATGGGACCTATTGTTAAAGTTCACTTGAGAGTGTAACTTTTAAAAAGTTCTGGGATTTACATATGAAAGAACTGAAACCAACCATTTAAAAGATGAGAGACGTAACCAACAATCCAGGTCTTTGTACACCCCAGTCCAACTCCGGCACTTCCAAATCTATGAAGGTCAGCTGTAAAAATGAGATTGTTCACCCTTTCATGCCTACCTGACTTGATGAACTGTCTGCGATGAACACAAAAATGATTCAAGTGAGGTGTAATATTAATAAAACTCCTCTTCTTGGTCCATTTAAAAGAGCGTACAAGCTTCACAGTACGGCTGGCTATGGAGATAAAATATCCCAGCATGCACTGCAGAATAGCAAGCCTCCTATTAAAATGACGGGACCCGCTATTTCTGTTTGTACGGGGAGAGCTCAACCTGCATTGCTCCCGCTTGTCTGGCACAGTTGACGTGTCCAAAGCAACATTTCGCAATCCACAACCATGTGACAGGACACAAAATGTAGAAAGGGAAAGAGGAAGAAGAGAATGAAAATAAGGAACGAATTTTAATGAAACTTACGCCAGGCACAGTTTTACCAGTTCTATCTTGCTGCAAGAGTTCGGCTCTGATGTTTTATTCCCAGATAGGTGTGGAGGTGCTGGTGTTGGACTGGTTAAAAATCATACAACACTAGGTTATAGTCCAACAGGTTTATTTGGAAGTGCAAAACAAGCTTTTGAAGCACTGCTTCTTCGTCAGATAGCTACTGGAGTAGGATCATGGAATTTATAGGCGAAAGTGGGTACTGCAGCTGCTGGAGATTAGTCAAGATTAGAGTGGTGCTGGAAAAGCACAGCAGGCCAGGCAGCCTCAGTCCTGATTTTGCCCAGAATGTAGATTTTCCTGCTCCTCGGATGCTGCCTGGACTGCGTGTTTTTCCAGCACTACTCTAATCTTGACTCACAGAATTTATAGCAAAAGATTGTAGTGTCAAACAACTGATGCAATATATTGAACAAACCTAAATTGTTGTTAAGTCTTTCATTTTTAAGGCTGGGTTTCAATTCATTAATATGTAAATCCAAAAATGTGACTTGAAAGAAGTTCTGGGATTTACATATTAATGAATTGAAGCTTGCAACTCATTCTAAAAGATGAAAGCCTGAACAACAGTCTAGGTTTGTTCAATATATTGCATTGGTTGTATGACATTATGATCTTTTGCTTTAAATTCTGTGACCTGTGATTCTACTCCACTCGCTACCTGATGAAGGAGCAATGTTCTGAAAGCTTCCAAATAAACCTTTTGGACAGTAACCTGGCATTGTGTGATTTTTAACTTCATCCCCCATCTCCACAATGTTATTCAGGACACCTGACCACAAAGTTCCTGGTTCGTTAAACATAGGGGCAGAAAGTGAGAATTCAATAACCCCCTACCGTCTCCCCTACTCTACTATTTCATCTTTCATTTTTTTCATGGCACCATTGCCAAGTCCAGTATTGTTGCCAGTCCCTAATGGCACTTGAACTGAGTGCTTTGCTTGGCCACTTCAGAAGGCAATTAAGACCCAGCTGCACTGGCTGTCGGTATGGAGTCACATATAAGTCAAAATAGGTAAGGATGGCAGATTTTCTCTCCTAAAAGAGGAATTGATAAATTAATTTTGTACATTTTGGACGTGTCAAAAACAAACTAAATCAAATACCCAGAAAACCAATGATCGCTTATCTTTAACATACTTGTAGTTGAGGCTCTGGGGGAGAGAGTTCATAAGGTTCACCACCACAAAACACTTCTCCTCAGCTTAGTCCCAAAAGGCTGCAACTGCACATGAGCTGCCAAGCCAGTGCCAATTAAATGCTGATGCAGGCATTAGTTGAAGGGGGTGACAGTCGTGTACCTGGTATGACATGAAGCTGGGTCCCGTGTCCCTTCATCTGGATAATGGGCAGAGGCTCGAGGAGTTCAACGAGGCAGATGTAGAGGCCACTGTCACTGGTGATGGCACCACTGATGCGCAACAAGGAGCTCCTCGCTTGCAGGTCCACCTCGAGTACCAGTCTCTTGCTGGTCTTGCCTCCCTTAACGTCGCCAGGCACAATCGCATACACCTCACCTTCGGGCAGATTCCACTGCAAGGCTACCAGTTGTGATGGGTGATTGGACGGGTCAAAGTGGCAATATAGTGCCACATCATTCCCTTCCTCCACCTTCAACAAGTCGGGAGACTGGTGGACCCCACCATGAACAGGACCTCCTGCTTTAAGAGAGACAGAAAGGTAAGTAAACTAATTAGCAAAGTTAGAACATGTGAAGTTCAGTGTGAGTTTGCCAGTTTGATACAACATCAGTTGGACAGGAAGAGACAGAGAGTAATGGTGGAGAGTTGTTTTTCAGATTAGTGGCCATAGTGATCCACAGGATTTGGTACTGGGTCCACTTATATCAATAACTTAGATAAGAATACTGAAGACATGGTTAGAAAGTTTGTAGATGACAACAAATTTGGTCAAAATAGTGGACAGTCTAGAAGGTTATCTGAGAGTGCAAAGAGATCAACTGATTCAATGGGCTGAAGAGTGGCAGATGGAGTTTAATTTGGATAAATGTAAGGTGTTGCATTTTAGTAAAACAAACAAGGGCAGGATTTGTACAATTAAAAGGAGGGCCTTGGGTAGTGTTGTAGAACAGAGACGCAGGGGTTCATGTGTATAATTCTTAGAAATGTAAAGACAAGGTGGTTAAGAAGGTGTTTAGCATGCTTGCCTTCATTGCTCAGGCTTTTTAGTAAAGAATTAGGATGTTATGTTGAGGTTAAACAAGACATTGAAGCAACCTTTTCTGGAGTCCAGCTCCAGTCGCCTTGTTAAAGGAAGGATATTATTACGCTGGTGAGGATTCAGAAGAGATTTACCAGGATGTTGCCAGGAATGGAGGGTTTTGAGTTCTAAGGAGGGGCTGCATAGGCTGGGACTTCTTTCACTGGAATGTAGGAGATTGAGAGGTGAGCTTACAGAGGTTTATAAAATCATGAGGGGTGTGGACAAGGTGATGACAGGTGTCTTTTCCCTGGGGAAAAAGGTGGGGAATTACAAGATTTGGGGAAATATTTTTAAGGTGAGAGGAGAAAAATAAAAAAAAAGACATGAGAGACAATTTTTTTCACACAGAGAGTAGCTTATGTGTGGAATGAATATCCAGAGGAAGTGTTGTAAGCGGGTACAATTACAGCACACAAATAGGAAAGGTTTGGAGAGGGATGGGCCAAGTGCAGGCAGGTGGGACTAGTTTAATTTGGGATTATGGTCAGAGTGGACTGAAGGGTCTGTTTCCATCCTGTATGATTCTCTAAGTCAACCCCGACCATTGAATTGGACTGGACCTGCTACCTCGGCTTAGCTCAAGCCCCAGACCCATTGAAGAGAGCAAGGTTTGTATTTATATAGTGCCTTCCCGCAACCCTGAGGATGTCCCAAAGTCTGTTGCAGCCAAGAAAATTGGATTGTGACTACAAGAAAATTTTATTGTAGAGCAACCAATCTGCTCATGGTAAGTTCCCAGTGTGAAAATGACCAGATTTTTATCTCATAGTGATGTTAGAGTGATGGAGGATAGAGTTGGGTCCAGAGTATCATGGAGAAGGAATTTATTTAAAATCTGACTGTGAGACCTTTCAGCTCCACTTGTGAGAGCAGGTGATTAAGTCTCTTGTCCCAAAAGTAGTGCCTCTGACAGTGCGGAAGTCCCTCAGTGCTGCAAAGGGAATTCTAGTCTTAGCCTTCTGGAATGGGACACAATCCCAAGACCTTCTGACTCAAATGTGAGGATGCTATCTACCACGCCACATGCCACGCGTGATCAAAGGTGTCTCTCCAGTGCAGTTCCTGAAGAGGGTAAAACTTTTTCATGGAATCGTTCAGCATACAAGACGTTAAACCGATGCCTGGATCAAGTAGGAAGAAGAAGATTACCTCAATAGGCCAGGCACTGTTCATTATTTATTTAACATCACTGCCAAACAGATCATCAGTCATTGTCACATTGGTGTTGGTGGGATCTTGCTGTGCATACACTGACAGCCATGTTTGCTACATTTGAAGAGTGACAACTCTCCAAACCCTCAATCAGTGGCTCTGAAATGCTTTGGGATGTTCTAAGATTGCAAAAGGTGCTACTCAAATGAAAGGCCTTCTTTGGACAGATCAACTCTGAGATAACATTGGAGGCAAAGCTCCTTGCTCAAAACCTGCCTCTACACTGTCTCCCACCAAACACTCACAGGACAGGGACAGCACGGGGTTTGATACAGAATAAAGCTCCCTCTACACTATATCTCAGGAAACAGTCTCAGGGCAGAGACAGCATAGGGTTATGATTTGGAGTTGCTGGTGTTGAACCGGGCTGGACAAAGTTAAAAATCACACAACACGAGATTATAGTCCACCAGGTTTATTTGGAAGCACTAGCTTTCGGGCACTGCCTCTTCATCAGGTGATCGCAGGTTCCACAAAGGTTAGACACAGTGTAATACTCTCTCGACACTGTTCATCAGCAAAAACTCCCAGGATAGGGACAGCACAGGGCTAGGAATAGAGTACAGCTCCTCTAAACTGTCTCCTTCAAACACTCCCAGGACAGGAATAACACAGGATTAGATACAGAGTAAAGCTTCCTCTACACTGTCCCCATCAAACACTCTCAGGACAGGGTTAGGTACAGACTAAAGCTCCCTCTACACTGTCCCCATCAAACACTCCCAGGACAGGGTTAGGTACGGACTAAAGTTCCCTCTACACTGTCCCCATCAAACACTCTCAGGACAGGGTTAGGTACGGACTAAAGCTCCCTCTGCACTGTCCCCATCAAACACTCCCAGGACAAGGTTAGGTACAGACTAAAGCTCCCTCTACAGTGTCCCCATCAAACACTCCCAGGACAGGGTTAGGTACGGACTAAAGTTCCCTCTACAGTGTCCCCATCAAACACTCCCAGGACAGGGTTAGGTACAGACTAAAGTTCCCTCTACAGTGTCCCCATCAAACACTCCCAGGACAGGGTTAGGTACGGACTAAAGCTCCATCTACACTGTCTCCATCAAACACTCTCAGGACAGGGTTAGGTACGGACTAAAGTTCCCTCTACAGTGTCCCCATCAAACACTCTCAGGACAGGGTTAGGTACAGACTAAAGTTCCCTCTACAGTGTCCCCATCAAACACTCTCAGGACAGGGTTAGGTACAGACTAAAGTTCCCTCTACAGTGTCCCCATCAAACACTCTCAGGACAGGGTTAGGTACGGACTAAAGCTTCCTCTACACTGTCCCCATCAAACACTCCCAGCTCAGGGACAACACCGAATTAGACACTTTTAAACTGCAAGTAAACTGAATGTAAAGCTTACTTTACTTTTTAAAACTGAAAATAAAGTTTCCTCTACCGTTTTAAACTGACAGCAAAGATCTCTCTACACTGTCGAGAGTGTGTTGGCTGGAAAAGCACGGCAGGTCATGTAGCATCCAAGGAGGAGGAGAATCGATGTTTCGGGCATAAGCCCTTCATCAGGAATGCCTCTCAAAACTGCCAGGACAGGGATAGCATAGCGATACATGCAGATAAAGCTCCTCTTCACAGAAGCACCTAATGGTTCCTGCACAGACAGAGGCCATTCACGCTGTCGGCTCTATACTGGCTTTCCGTAGGAGCAGGTCATTAAGTGTCTCACCATCACCTTCCCCCTGTAATCCTGCACTTCCTGCCTTTTGAATAACACAGTGCAATTCCCTCTTGGATAACTCAATTGACCCCAGTCCCACTGCACTCTCACGGAGGCAGAACAGGAAATTCCTGAGGAGAACAAAGATCAAACCAGGAAAGTACAGAGAGATTCATATCAGCAAGACAGGTTGGGAAGCAGTGAGAGAGAAAAAGAGACAGAGAGAAAATGAACAGCCAGAAAAATACTTAGAGATGGAGAGAGCCAGACTGAGTGTTGAATATTTTTTGGAGGTAAAAATGACAATATGAAATTTTAAAGAAATGTTGATAAGATGGATATTTAAATAGACTGATAGATCTACAAAAAAATGACAAGACAAAAATATGAGGAAAACCTGTGTTAAAGTGTTGCCTCTCATTTTAAAAATGCTGATTTCTTCTCAGCAATAGTGATACTTTTGAAGGTAGATGGGAGGTCAAGGCACCACATGACTCATTAGAGAGAGATATATAAAGCTTGCAGAAGGTTAACCTGGAGGTCACCACATCTCAGGTGAGGGTGGGGGGGGGGGCAGTTGAGAAGGATTATCCTTCATGGTAACTCTATGGTAGTACGATATGCAGTAAACCCACTATCCCTCCAACTGAGCTAACTAAACTGAACTATGCCCTAATCAGCAGCGGAATAGATAAATTAGATAGATAGACAGACAGACAGAGGGATGGATGCAAAAGCAGAAATTGCTGGAAAAGCTCAGCAGGTCTAGCAACATCTATGGAGACAAATCAGAGTTAATGTTTTGGGTTGAGTGACCCTTCCTCATAAGTTTTAGGGCTAAGTTTAAGGTTAAGACTAAGTTTAGAGTTAATTCTGAGGAAGAGTCACTCATCCCGAAAACATTATCTCCGATTTCTCTCCACAGATGCTTTCAGACCCACGGAGCTTTTCCAGCAAGTTCTGTTTTTATTTCTGATTTATAGCATCTGCAGTTCTCTTGGTTATTAGATAGATGGTGGACAGAGAGATAGACAGACAGACAAAAATGTGGAAAGGTAGTTTGATAGATAGGTAGATATGTAGGTTAATAGATAAATACATGGCTAGATAGATAGATAGATAGTTGACTATGAAATGGAAGGAGGATGATTTCTCCTGTTCTATGTTACCTTGAATTAATAATAGCAAGAGACTGATTCCAGTCACGCTGGAGAGCTTCATATTCATTGCCAGCCACAGGCTGCTCAATAATCTTGGGCCTGCAGGAAATTCACAAACAGCAGAGTCTTACATTGGAGAACCATCACCCGCGAGGAATGAGGCTGGAACTGAGTCCTGTGCAGAAAGACCTCAATTCTGAACTGTGTTCCTATTCTCAGTATGACATGCATTAGCCCTGTCAGGGCATGCTGGGACAATTTTATTCTGACTCACTGTCTCTGCTGTCGCCATGGAGAACCACTTAACTTTTAACCTCTTTCAATTTCCTCTTTGATTCCAGGACAGATTGCACAAGGATGAAGCTTGATTATCTTGTCTTACACAATCTCTCCATGGAGTCTGCGATCCTCTTTCAAGCTCGCCATCAACTTCTTTGCTGACATTGCTCCCAGTGCAACAATTTTAACCTCCAAGTCTCCATGTGTACCAATGGTTCTGAGTTGGAGGTGGTGAGAGTGTCAAGTTCCGAGGAGTAAATGTCACCGACGATCTATCCTGTTCCATCTACACCAATGCTCCATTCCCTCACACTCACACACTTCCTCATCCCCTATCAGCCCTACATCCTGATTCTATAGTCCAGACACGTGGTCCCATATCCCAATCCAAACCCCTTCATTGAACTCTATATTTCTTATTCCCCCCCACCTCCCAATCCATCACCCCCCACCTGATATTTCAAAGCCACAGCACAATCCTCCATCCAAATCTTACATTGCAACCTTCTATTCCAAACTCAAATTCAAATTCCTCATGTAACTCCCAATCCTAAATCCCTGATGCTTTCAAGCCGTCCATGTTTTCCAATCCAACAGTTGAAATTTAGATCCCAATCTTTCATCCAAACCTGGATCCAAATACAACATTGCAATGCTGTATTCCAAATTACATTCCAAATCCCTCGCCTACATCCAAATTTCTAATCATGACCCATTACTGTTTTCCAATCCAACAGGGCAAATGTACAAAAACAGATCCCTAACTTACATCACAACTCTCCATTTGAATCCAAATTCATAACCCCTGGACCCTGACCTTAAATCCCAATCCAAAATCTGCAGTCCTAACCCAACCCAATGTTGCCTCCCAACAGGTGAAGTTTACATCCCAATCTTCTCTCCAAAATCTAGATTTTACATCCTGACTCCACAACTCAATCCTAGTTTGAAACTGTTGGGTTTCAATCCAGCATCTCAAACCTGCATTTCAATTCTATGTTCCAAATCTGAATGCCAATCTTGTATCCCAAATGTTCAAACCGAACATTCTACCTTCGCTCTGCATTTAGGAACGACTTTATCGAAGCACCATTCCCTTTTTCTGATATTTGACATTTAAATTGGGGAAGGGGTGATTTAAAATAATGGGTTTAAGCCATGATGCCTCTATAGTCGACCACCCTCTCAGCAGCCCATGTCGCAGTTAACCTAGGATCGTTGAACCAACCTCCCAAAGTCTACTAAGGCTTCATGACTTCAGGAAAGGGTTGGAGACAAACTTCAGGAAGTGGAGTGGTGGACACTTCCTGTGTGTGTACCAATGGTTCTGATTTGGAGGTGGTTGAGAGTGTCAAGTTCCGAGGAGTAAATATCACCAACCTGTACCATCCACACCAATGCTACAGCCAAGAAAGCCCACCAACGCCTCTAGAGGGCTAAGGAAATTTGGCATATCCACAATGACTCTTACCAATCTTTGCAGATGCACCATAGACGTTTTCCAAGATGGCGGCACAATGTAGGCAGTGATCGGACTCCTTGACCTATCCTCTCCAGACCGGCCGCTTCCTTCCCTTCTTTCCTTACCCTTTCAGTCTTCCTTCTTTTCCATTTCTGCATCTTCTTCCTGTTGGCAGAAAAAGTAGCATTGCAGAGGAAGGCAGGTGGAGCAGGTCTCTTGGCAAGGTGACAGCCTGGCCTGGCCTGGGAGCGGAGCCAGGAAGTCTTGGTTGTAGTAGGCCTGGAGCCTGGGTACCAGTTAGAAGTGATGGCAGCGGAGTTGGGGCTTTTGGTTTTGGGGCGGGTGTGCAGCATTTGTTCATGGCCAGGCAGCAAAGGTGACCCTAGGTGGGGTAGTCGGGTGGGGGTTTAAGGATAGCTGATTACTGACATCTTCTGTCACTGATATTGCATTACTTAGTGAACCACTAACTGAGGCCACTATCAAGAAAGTCATTGACCAACAGGGCTACAAAATTGACCTCCCTCCTTTTGTTGACTTCCCCTTCAATGAGTAATCTCTGGGCCTTGACTGTTGATAGAGCAAAAGGGCACATTACTGGCTGAAGCAGAGTGGCTTGGTTAGGAGTTAAAAAAAACAGAACGCCACTCTAACCCACAGTGCGGGTGGTCAGGTCCAGACCAGCCCAGAGACTGGGTCCCTTCAAGAGCAGGCTGGGTCAGTTCCTGACCTGGCTGACTGCAGGTCGACAGGACAGGGTGGTTACAAAACAGACAGAGGCCATTCAGCCCACTGAGCCTTCCCACAGTCAATGTGGAGCAACCAATGTTTAGCAGACAGCAAACATTCCACTGCCCATCGAGTTGCATTGCTCCCCACTCAGAACCCATCACCTCAGTCTCCAATATGGTCTACACATTACAGGAACAGGCCATTCAGCCCATCTCGGTCCCTGCTGGAATTGAGGTGAAGGCAGCTAGTCCCACATGCTCTCCTCAGAGGGAGGCCCATTGCGTGACGGAAAGAGCAGGAATCCTTCACAATTCCTCGGACAATGACTCTCTCTCGGTGGAGATGAGTGGAGGGGATTGTGAGGAGGTGGGTAATACAAATGGGAAGGGAGCAGCAGATGAAGGGCCTCAGTGTTGTTGGCATGAGAGATTGAGAGATCGAGTGTGGTGACCAATCAAAGGCCTGGCACGTGGGTGAAGCCTCAGGCTAGTTGTTAGGATTCTGCTGCCTTTGGCAGCTCTCAGCCTTGGCTGCAGGCCAGAGGGGAACAAGCCCATCACAGCAGTTTCTTCACCCATAGGCCAGACAGCTATGAAGAGAGATGTTGTGAGGGCAATGCGATGGGGACAAGATGACAGTCAGATCTCATCTTTTGCTGATACATGTGATTTGCTGATCAAAGTCCTATTCGACAGTGAACTGAGGGGAACAAGATCCCTGGACAGAGCCCAATAAGGTGCTGCAGACAGCATAGGGTGAGATACAGAGTCAAGCTCCCTCTACACTATCCCCATCAAACACTCCCAGGTTGGGTCCATTGCTTTTCATTATTTATATAAATGATGTGGATGTTAACATGGGAGGTATAGTTAGTAACTTTGCAGATGACACCAAAATGGGAGGTGTCTGGACAGCGAATAAGCTTAGCTCAGAGTACAACGGGATCTTGATCAGATGGGCCAATGGGCTGAAATGTAGCAGATGGAGTTTAATTTAGATAAATGTGAGGTGCTGCATTTTAGCAGGACTTATACACTTAATGGTAAGGTCCTGGGGAGTGTTGCTGAACAAAGAGACCTTGGAGTACAGGTTCATAGTTTTTTGAAATTAGAGTTGTAAGTAGATAGGATAGTGAAGAAGGCATTTGGTATGCTTTCCTTTATTGGTCAGAGCATTGAGTATAGGAGTGGCTGTACAGGGCATTGGTTAAGCCACTGTTGGAATATTGCGTGCATTTCTGGTCTCCATCCTGTCAGAAGAGTGTTATGAAACTTGAAATATTCAGAAAAGATATACAAAGATGTTGCCAGGGTTGGAGGATTTGAGCTATAGAGAGAGGCTGAACAGGCTGGGGCTGTTTTCCCTGGAGCTGACAGTCGGACACTGAGGGGTGACCTTATAGAGGTTTACAAAATCATGAGGGACAGGACAAATCAACAAGTTATTTTCTCTAGGGTAGGGGAGTCCAGAACTAAATGGCATAGGTTTAGGGTGAGAGGGGAAAGATATAACAGGGACCATAGCGGCAACTTTTTCACACAGAGGGTGGGACATGTATGGAATGAGCTGCCAGAGGAAGTGGTGGAGGTTGGTACAATTGCAAATTTAAAAGGTATCTGGATAGAAATATGAATAGGAAGGGTTTAGAAGGATATGGGCCAAGTGCTGGCAAATGGGACCAGATTATGTTAGGATATCTGGTTGGCATGGACAAGTAGGACCGAAGTGTCTGTTTCCCTATGACTCTGACTCTATGACAGTGAGAGGTAAACATTATTGTGTTATATCTCAGTTCATTCGGTGAAACCCAACATATCTTTCTGATCCTTATGGCTTGTTGCACATGGCAGAATAAAACTTGAAGCCTGGGAAGAATTTTCTTTGACACTCCCTGTTGTAGTTTTCGCCCGGGGGGAGACTGGGAAAATCAATTTAGATTACATTACAGTGTGGAAACAGGCCCTTCGGCCCAACAAGTCCACACCGACCCGCCGAAGCGCAACCCACCCATGCCCCTACATTTACCCCTTACCTAACACTAGGGGCAATTTAGCATGGCCAATTCACCTGACCTGCACAGTTTTGGACTGTGGGAGGAAACCGGAGCACCCAGAGGAAACCCACGCAGACACGGGGAGAACATGCAAACTCCACACAGTCAGTCGCCTGAGGGGGGAAGTGTACCTGGGTCTCAGGCACTATGAGGCAGCAGTGCTAATCACTGTGCCACCGTGCCGCCCATACACAAGATTCAAACACTTCAAATATAGTCAGTCATCCCAAGATCTTCACTTGTGTTCAGCACACAGTCATGGATCATTCACAGAAATGCAGAACTGTTCCACCATGGAATGAGGCCATTCAGCTTGTTGGCCGATACTGACACTTAGGAGCAATTCACTAAGTGTCCCGCCATCACCTTCCCCCTGGTCATCTTGCACAATCTGCCTTCAGAGAAAATAATCCAGATAGAGAGGGAGGGAGAAAGAGGGAGAGTGTGAGAGAGAAAGATAAACAGACATGGATAGAGATAGTTAGATAAATAGATAGACACAGAGATAGACAGATAGATAGAGACATAGATATAGACACAGACAGATAGACAGACATAGACAGATAGTCATAGACAGATAGTTATAGACAGATTGACATAGTCAGATAGACAATGACAGATAGACAGACAGACAAAGATAGACAGATAGACATAGTCAGATAGACATGGACAGTTAGACAGACAGACAAAGATAGACAGATAGAGATAGACAGACAGACATAGTCAGATAGAGATAGAGATAGATACAGACAGATAAAGATAAACAGACAGATAAAGATAGACAGACCGTCAGACAGATAGTTAGTTGACTATGAAAGGAAGGAGGATGTTTTCTCCTGTTCTACTTTACCTTGAGTTAATAACAGCTAGAGGCAGATTCCAGTGACACTGGAGAGTTTCATGTCCATTGCTGGCCACAGGTTGCTCAATGAACTTGGGCCTACATGAAATTCACATGCAGCAGAACTCTGAACCCCTCTGAACACAGCGACGTAGAGATGGCCTTTGTGCTCCTATCTCAGTGTGCCACGGCCTAGACATCTCTATGTGGAGGAGGCAGGGATCCACACAAAACTCAGGTGTGCACATTGCCAAGAAAGCACAAGGAGGGAGGTGAAGGGCAGGTAAATTTGCACACCATTTCATTCCTTTATTTGTCATTCAACATACAAGAGAGATACATCAAGCTGTGGTTCAGAATAGACTGTGCTGGTTTTCCTTGTAGCCCATATATCATTGGTGGTTTTTCCTACGGGAATATGGCGAAACTGGGACCTATCCCATCACCCTCCATGACCTTCATTATATCCCCCTTCCTGCCTCCCCACCCGCCCCCTCTCCCCCCCCCCCTCCCCACCCTCGGTCCATTCATTCTGGATCCAGTCTGAGAAGACCTGGCTTCCCAAGAATTCAGGATCAGTTTGATCCAACTGAACGGGGACCAAGGCTTAGGGAAATGGAATGCTTCATTGCCCGAACTTTAACAACAACATTCAGGTTTGGGGTTGATACATGGCAAGCGATACTTGCACCATTACCGTAGCCAGGTCCCAACAAGCGAGAATCGAACCGTCTCCCTTTGATCTCTTCGAGTATTTTCATCATTAAGCCCTCTGCTAGGGTGTGTCAGTGATGAGAACAAATGTGGTGATTCCATATGAACACAATGGCTACAAGAGCAGGTCAGAAATTTCTGTGAGCACCTCACCTCCTGACTCCCCAAAGCCTGTCCCACCATTGACAAGGAAACAGTCAGGACAGTGAGGGAATACTCCCCACTTGCCCTGGATGGGTGCAGCTCCCGTAACACTCAAGAAGCTCATTACCATCCAGGGAGAAAGCTTGATTGGCATCACATCCACAAACATTCCAGAAAACCTCATTACATTGGACAAGTATCTGAGTGTGCGCTTGTGATGCTGTGGGGCCAAGTGCTGGAAAATGGGATTTGTTTTAAATAAATAGTTGGGTTTGTGCTTTGTCTGGCACAGCCTCAATGGGCCAAAGGGTCTTTTGCAGGGTTGTAGATCTGTATGGCTCTAGGTATCCACTCCTTCCTCCACTGATGCTCAGTAGCAGCAGTGTTTACTGTCTATAAGATGCACTCCAGCAATTCACCAAGGCTCCTTAGATCCACAAACTCACAACCTCTACCACCTAGAAGGACAAGGGCAGCAGATACATGGTGGAAAAGGGGTGAGGTGTAGGGAGTTAAAAATGGGAGCTGGAGTTCAAGCTACGCCAGACCCTGAGGTGCGGGTTAGGGAAGGGGGTGGTGGAAGGGTCATCGAGGGGTGAAAAAGAGATGTGTTGGATTCTGGTGAGGGCTTTGCCGAGGGGAAGGAGGGACATTCACAGAATAGTTGACACTTCTGGGCGGTGAACTGTGGGCTTGTAAAGCCCCCACCTTCTTCAGGAGCTGAGCCAAAGTGGGAAGAGACCGGAAGAGGTCCAAGAGGGCATCATCTGACACGAGACGGTGCAACACAACCCACTCTATGCCCGCTTTTGCCCTCATTTTCATTGTTCGCCCCATTCCGAGGGTAGATGTGAGATTCCAGACCGAAAGGGGGAAGGGTGAAGATCCCAGACAATGACCTCATCCCCCGCTCCCCCCCCCCACCCCACCCCTCCACCACGTGCTGCATTCTCGAAATCTCCACTGATTCAGTCCTTCCCCCCCATTCCCCCCAAACAAAGCCCATATCCTCTTCCCAGTCTCCACCACTGGTTGTTCGGAATCAATGAGTGGCCGGAATTAGATCGGAATTATGGAACTCTCTGGGTGTCACTTCCAATCCGGAGCTACAGGTTAGGAGTGGGGTCAACAGAGGTGTTGCACATCTCAATGTGGACGTGGGAGGTTATCCCCTTGTAAACACGTTGAACATTCAGCAGCCTCCCTAACCTCTGACCCTTTGTGATCGCTCCAGAATAACGATCAGGCTCAATATTGAAAATCTTCACACAGTAACCTGCAGTCAGAGAGATTAGGAGACATTAACCGAGGGGATTCTGACAGGGTCAGTGCTGAGAGAATTACATTTGGAATATCATGAGCAAATCTGGGGACCGTGCCTAAATGAAGGATATGTTGGCCTTAGAGGACGTTCACAGGAATTATCTGGGGTCAAAGGGATGAGGAATGGTTGAGGAGTCTGGGTCTGTACCGATGGAGTTTAGAAGGATGGGGGTGGTGGGGTCTAATTAAAGCTTACAGAATAATGAAAGGTCCAGAGAGAGTGCATGTGGAGAAGATGTTTCCAGTAGTAGGAGAGACTAGGACCTGAGGGCACAGCCTCAGAGTGAAAGGATGAACCAAGATGAAGAGGAATTGCTTCAGCCAGAGGATGGTGAATCTGTAGAACTCATTGCAACACAGGGCAGTAGATGTTAAGTCATTGAGTGTCTTTAATTTGGAGATAGATAGGTTCTTGATTAGTTAAAGGGATCAAGGGGATGGGGAAAAGGAAGGAGAATTAGGTTGAGAAACATATCAGCTATGATCCAATGGTCTAATTCTGCTCCTATGGGTGTGTGTGTGTGTGATTGAGCAACTGCATATGTGTTAGTGTGATTCTGTGTGTGTTTGTGTGTGAGTGTTAGTGTGATTGAATGCTATAACCCAGCAGCAATGGTCTAGACTGTCACAGAACATATGGAAAAGCTGAAGTTTAAAGTGCTGAAGTGCTTTAAATAACACACAATGAATCAGATCTGAAAATGTGGACTATTTATCAGTGGAATTTGGGATTGTCATAGAATTATCTTGTGTGTACATTTGATGAGAGACATAAAAGTGATGAACAGAAAGCTCGTAATAAAGCTCCTCAAGACTGTCGTTGCTTTGGGGGCAGTTCATTGATTTAATTCCAGAGATGAAGGGTCTGTTTTACATGGAGCAATTGAGCAGTTTGGGCCAATACTCTGTGCAGTTTAGAAGAATGAGAGGAGATCTAATTGTGGTCTATAAGATGCTAAAGAGGACAAACAAAGTCAATGTAGAGAGGATGTTTCCCCATGCTGGGCAAGCTAGAATGAGAGCTTTAGGATAAAGGCGGCAAATGTAAAACTGAGATGGAAAGGGCGCGTTGTGAAGGACAGTCCACTCCCTCTCCCTCTGTGTCTCACCTTGTCCCTTCATCATCACTCCATTATCAATCGCATTGCCGTTATCATAAGGATTGACCCGTTTTATCAGTCTCCCAGTGAAAGGGGCATAAGTCGTCGAGTTATCATTACACCGCACATCAACCCCCAGGTGCCTGAGTTTGCCTCTGGATATAACAGAACACAGTTAGAATGCACCCCAATTCACCACCCCCCCACCCCTCCCCACCCCAGGTTGTTGCGACAATGCTCACTGAATGAATCTTACAGGATGGTGAGATGCCTGGACAGAATGGACGTGTAGGAGAGACCAGGACCCGAAAGCACAGCCTCAGAGAGAAAGGGGCAACCCTTTAGAACTGAGATGAGGAGGAATGTCTCCAACTAGAGGGTGGTGACTCTGTGGAGCTCATTGCTGCAGAGAGCTGTGGAGGCCGAGTCATTGAGTGCCTTTAACGGAGAGAGAGATAAGTTCTTGATTGGTAAGGGGGAGTCAAGGGTTACAGGGAGAATGCGGTTGAGAAACCTACCAACCAATGGCAGCCGATAGACTGAATGGTCAATTGTACCGACATATCTTAAGGTCCTATGGTCACTCAGACTGACTCTTGAGTTTGAAGGGGCTTCTCACATGAGGAAGAGATGGTCGGGCTGGGTCCGTATTCACCGGAGCTTAACAGAGTTGTTGCCCAACATCATCGGCATTTGGTGACCATCCCTAACTGCCCCTTGATAACATGGACTTGCTAGGAACTGTTCGAGGAGGCTATTTAGAATCAAGCCCATTGTTGAGGGTCTGGATTCATGTCTCCATGGGTGGTCCCCATGCCGCTCCCCCAGCAATTCAAGATCATTTTATCAAATGGATTTAGATTTTGCCATCAGCCATGCTGAGATTCAAACCCAGATGATTAGCTGAGGGGTTCAGCATTACAGGTCCAGCACGGATTGTCAGATTTTCCTTTGCAAACTGTATAAATTGTGTTTCCCTTCATGTTTTGGCATTCTTCCTAGTATGTCCTGCTCTGATGTTTGTCAGAAAGCATTCAGTCTGTTTCCACAGCAATATTTCAAGATTTTTTCTAAAACTTCCTTCACGCAGATTAGATTATATTCCCCTACAGTGTGGAAACAAGCCCTTCAGCCCAACAGGTCCACACCGACCCTCCAAAGAGTAATCCACCCAAACCCTTTTTCCCTCTGACTAATGCACCTAATTGACAATTTAAGCATGGCCAATTCACCTAACCTGCACATCTTTGGACTGTGGGAGGAAAGCGGAGCATCCGGAGGAAACCCACGCAGACACAGGGAGAGAATGTGCAAACTCCGCACAGATGTGGCCATCGTTTCCTGAGCCAGCATTTATTGCCCATCCACAAATCCCCCAGAGAACGTGGTGGTAAGCTCCTCCAGCCCCTATACCCTCCCTTATTTCTGTAACCTTCTCCAGCCCCTAAAACCCTCCCTATCTCTGTAACCTCCTCCAGCTCCTATCCTTCCCTATCTGTCCCCACCTCCAGCTCTACACCCCTCGCTATCTCTGTCACCTCCTCCAGCCCCTACACCCCTCTTTATCTCTGTAACCTCCTGCAGCTCCGTAATTATCAATGGTTTCTGTGCTCCACTAGTGTGACAGACTTCATACATTTCATTCCCCTCCACCAATGTGTCGTGTCTTTAGCTGTCTAGGTCCCAATCTCTGGAATTCCCTCTCTAACCCTTGTTCACTCTCACTCTCCATCTATTCATCCTCGCAACCTCATATTGGGATGGGAAATCGGGTGGGGGTTTGGGAACTCCACCTTAAAGCACTGTTTGATGTTTTACTACATGCACGGTGCTAAACAAATGCAAACGGTTCGGTTTTGGAGCTGGGAGTGGCGTGTGTCATGAATGGGATTACAAATAATTACCTGGGTGCTCCATACGCTCCACTGCCATAGCTATCTGTCCCTCTTACCCTGTTTGTTGGATTACTATGGCACAGTTTACCCCAGCGACCAGCTGCAACTGTGGGATAGAGAGGACCCCATCAATTTACTGGGACTGACAAAATATCTAAGATCGAAAGCACAATATAAAGCAATTGCTTTTATTTCTTTGTCACAGAGTCATTGGGATGTACAGCATGGAAACAGACCTTTCGGTCCAACTCCTCCAAGATATCCTAACGTAATCTAGTCTCATTTGCCAGGACTTGGCCCATATCCCTCCAAACCCATCCAATTCATATATCCATCCAAATGCCTTTTAAATGCTGAAATTGTACCAGCCTCCACCATTCCATGCAAACACCACCCTCTGCGTGGAAAAAGTTGCCCCTGAGGTCCCTTTTATATCTTTCCCCTCTCACCCTAAACTTATACCCTCTAGTTCTGAACTTCCCCACCCCAGGAAAAGATCCTGTCTACTTACTCTATTCATGCCCCTCATGATTTTATAAATCTCCATAAGGTCACCCCTCAGCCTCTGACGCTCCAGGGAAAATTGCCCTCGTGTCTCCCTAAAGTTCAAACCCTCCAACCCCAGGAACAGCCTTGTAAATGTTTTCTGCACCCACTCAGGTCTCACAATATCTTCTCTCCAGCAGAGAGATCAGAAATGAATGCAATATTCCAAAAGTGGCTGAACCAATGTCCTTTACAGCTGCAACATGTCCTCCCAACTCCTATACTCAATGCACTGAGCAATAAAGGCAAGTGTACCAAATGCCCTCTTCATTAACCTGTCTACCTGAGACTCCACTTTCAAGGAACTATGAATGTGCACCCCAAGGTCTCTTTGTTTAGCAACAGTCCCTAGCACCTTCCTTTGAAGTGTATAAGTCCTGCCCTGATACGCCTTTCCAAAATGCAGCACCTCCCATTTATCTAAATTAAACTCCATCTGCCACTCCTCAGCCCATTGGCCCATCTGATCAAGGTCCCATTGTACTCTGAGCTAACCCACTTCACCGTCCACTGCACCTCCAATTTTGGTGTCATCTGCAAACTTACTAACCATTCCTCCCACACTTGTATCTAAATCGTTTATATAAATGATCAAACGTAGTGGACCCAGCACTGATCCTTGTGGCACTCCACTGGTCACAGGCCTCCAGTCTGAAAAACAACCCTGCACCACCACCCTCTAGCTCCTACTGTAAAGTCAATTTTGTATCCAAATGGCTAGTGCTGCCTGAAGATCTAATCTTGCTAACGTTATTGAAGGCCTTACTGACACCCATATCGACAACGTCCACCTATCTGCCTTCATTGATCTTTGCCATTTTTTTTCAAAATACTCGGTCATGTTAGTGAGACATGATTTCCCACACACAAAGCCATGTCGACTATCCCTAATCAGTCCTTGTCTTTCCAAATACATGCAGATCCTGTCTCTCAGAATCCCCTCTGAAGCTCACCTACCACTGACGTCAGACTCGCCGGCCTATGGTTCTCTGGCTTTTCCTTGCCATCACCTTTCTTAAATAATGGCACCACATTAGCCACCCTCCAGGTGTCCAGCATCTCACCCCTGGCAAATATCTCAGCAAGAGGGCCAGCAATCGCTTGCCTTGCACCCTACAACATTCTGAGGTACACACGATCAGGTCCTGGGGTTTATCCACTTTTGTGTGTTTTACCACGTCCACCTCCTCCTCTGTATTATGGACACTTTTCAACATATCACTATGTATTTCCCCAAGTTCTCTTACTTCCACATCCTTCTCCACAGTAAACCCTGACACAAAATACTTGTTTAGTATCTCACCCATCTGCTGCAGTTCCACACATTGGTGGCCTCGTAGATCGTGAAGAAGCTCTATTTTCTCCCTAGTTACCCTTTTGCCCTTAATGTGCTCGTGCTGGGAGTGTAGGAGTGAGGGCGGATGTAGAGGCGGATGCAAGTGTGTCAGGTGAGAACAGGAGAGTGGACCCAGACAGGGTGGGACACTATAGAATGTGTGGAGTGAGGGGGAGAGTTGGGCAGGACTGGGTGGGATATGAAAGGGTGTGGGAATGAGAGTGAGATTGGGATTAGACGAGGTAGGATATTAAAGACTATGGGGAGTGAGGGGCATAGGTGGGATTGGCTAGGTGGGATATTATAGGGGTGGAGAGTGAGTGGAAGTGTGGGATTAGATTGGATGGGATATTACAGGATGTTGCAAGTGAGTGGGATTAGATTAGATGGGATATTAAAGGGTATGAGAGTAAGGAAGAGAATGTGATTGGATTGTGTGGGATATTTAAGGGTGCAGGAGTGAAGGGCAGAGTGGGATTAGTCTGAGAGGGATATTAAAGTGTGTGGGTGTGAAGGGGAGAGTGGGATTAGTCTGAGAGGTATATTAAATTGTGCAGGAGTGAGGGGGAGAGTGCGATTAGATTGGATGGGATATCAAAGCGAGTGGGATTAGACTAGGTGGGATATCAAAGTGTGCGGGAGAATGGGATTAGACTGGGTGGGACGTTAAAAAGTGCAAGGAGAGTGGGAGCAGAGTCAGTGGGATATTAAAAGGTGCAAGATGTGAGGGGGAGAGTAAATTGCTTGATGTTTGTACTTTACATCCTGGAACGAGACTGAAGCTCGGGACACTGATTCAGCAATAACACACTGAGCTTCTGGAACAATCCACGGACAGTACTGAGAGAAAAAGGCTGAAATGGCTCAGGGACAAACAGTGTTAAAAAACACCCTGAGCAGAAAATGGAAGCCCCCATTTTGAATTCCTGTAAGTTTGATCATTTCAAACACTGGACTGTCCCTAGAAACATTTTGAAAAATAGAATCACTCTATAATTGCAAAACATTTCTACTGCGTGCCTTGTTGCTAGAAACAACATAAAATGACTCACCCTGAGAGAAGAGAAACAGAAGGATAAGTCCCTTCAGCATGATTCAATCAGAATATCTGGGGAGGAAGATTCAATCGTTATTTCATCAGACTTGTGCACTAATTGTCAACTTCAATATTCATTAATATTCAGCACAGCTCAATCACGTTTGCTTTAGGTTTACTTTTAACCCAGAGACAGAGAGAGAGAAAGAGAGAGAGAGAGAGAGAGAGAAAGAGAGAGAGAGAGAGAGAGAGAGAGGATTTGAGTACAGGAGCACAGATGTCTTGTTGCAGTTGTGCAGGACCCTGATGAGACCACACCTGAAGTATTGTGCGTGGTTTTGGTCTCCTTATCTAAGGAAGGATGTTCTGAGTATGGAGGGGGTTGGCTCAGTGGTCAGCACTACTACTTCACATCATCAGCAACCCGGGTTCGATTCCAACCTCAGGTGACTGTCTGTGTGGAGGTGGGTCATTCTCCCCATGTCTGTGTGGGTTTCCTGCACGTGCTCTGGTTTTCTCCCACAATCCAAAGATGTGCGGGTTAGGTGAATTGGCCACACTAAATTGCCCCATAGTGTCGAAGGGTGTGTAGATTAGGTGCATTACTCATGGGGAATGATAGAGTAATAAGGTAGGGGAATGAGTCTGGGTGGGATACTCTTTGGAGTGTTGGTGTGGACTTGTTGGGCTGAATGGCCTGTTTCCACACTGTAGGGATTCTATGTTTCTGTGGAGTGCAGCGTTGGATTACCCATCGTGGGATGGCAGGACTCACTCATAAAGAGAGGTTGGATCAGTTAGGATTATATTCACTCATCTTTAGAAGAATGAGGGAAGGGGAATCTCATAGAAACTGATGAATTTCCAAATGCATAAACACAGGAGTTATATACCTGATGACCAGGTACAAAGGGTCACAGTCTAAAGATACGTGATAAACAATTTTGGACTGAGATGAGGAGAAATGTCTTCAGCCAGAGAGTGGGAGTCTGTGGAATTCGGTGCCACAGAAAAAGCAGCTGAGGCCACAACATTTGAATGTTTCAAGAAGGAGTGAAATATAGTTTCTGGGGCTAAAGGGGATCAAAGGGCGAGAGAGCCTGAATGATGGAGGATTGAGTTGGATCATCGGCCGTGATCATATCAATGGAGGAATAGCCTCCTCCAACTCCTATTTTCCATTTTTTGGGTTTTCTGAGAGGGGTTAAAGTGGACGTTAGCACAATCCCAAACTGCCTTTGCACAGTCACAAGGAGTTGTCAAATCAGATGCAGGCCCTTCGGCCCATCCTGACCATACTGGTTCCCTGTGAAAGAGTTGGTCTCCCTTCAACTCCCTCTCATTCGAATGGATCTCCAAGTTCCCTTTGTAAAGCTGCTATTTCATTTGTTCCTTTCGGCTAGCGCTTTCCAGATCAGAAATTGGCATCTGATCTTGTCTCCAGCCCTTTAGCCAATAATCATTTGGGTCCCCTTCCCCCCTGTTGCTGTCAATGTTGCTGTCACAGGGAAAAATGACCCTCAGAGTTCGAATGCCTCATGCCGTCCACCCTTCCCCCTTCATCCTATCAATCGTTTGACAAGGATGGGTTATCTTTATAGGTTAGTTCAGTAAAGACAGGAAAGCACTTTGTAAGTTAGCAAGCAGACATGACGACAAAGCAATCGATTTCTGTGTGTGCACCGCTTCGAGGCTCGCAGGAGGCTGAGGGCCAGGCAGAGTCGCAACATTGTGTACGCACAGCACACGGAGTCTTTCAGGATGGTCTCTCTTGAAGATAAAGGATCGTCTGACCCTCTACACAGAGGAGATGATTCCTACTCACTGCAGCACCACCAGTCAATGCACTGAGTTGGAGAAGTCACCGGACGTGGTAAATAGAGAGATCAAAGAGGAGGAGGAGGACAGAATGAATACCTGTCTCCGTTAACACCGTGATAATTCAGAGTCTTCCACGTTCCGGGCTCTCCGTCCTTTGTCTGAAAGCTTTTCAGGTGTTCCTCATGTTTATAACATTGACTGGAGTTGACTGACAGTTCATGGTCACGCAGCAAGGGGAAATATTGGTTATGAACGGGGGCTCTGGGGTTGTTTAAGGACATCTGATTACTGATATCTTCCATCGCTGACATTGCATTACCCAGTGAACCACTAACTGAGGCCACTAGCGAGCAAGTCATTAACCAACGGGGCTACAATATTGACCTCTTTCCCTTTGTTGACTTCCCCTTCAATGAGTAATCCCTGGGCCTTGATTATTGATAGAGCACAAGGGCTCTCTATCTGAAGCAGAGTGGCTTGGTTAGGAGTTAAAAAAAACATAATGCCACTTTAGCCCAAGTACGGGTGGTCAGGTCCAGACCATCCCAGAGACTGGGTCCCTTCTTCAAGAGCAGGCTGGGTCAGTTCTTAACCTGGCTGACTGCAGGGTGATAGGATAGGGTGGTTACAGAGGCCATTCAGCCCACTGAGCCTTCCCACTGTCAATGTGGAACAACCAATGTTTAGCAGACAGCAAACATTCCACAGCCCGAGTCTCATTGCTCCCCATTCGGAACCCATCACCTCAGTCTCCAATATGGTCGACACATTGTGGGAACAGGCCATTCAGCCCATTTGGTGCCTGCTGGAATTGAGGTGAAGGCAGATGGTCCCACACACTGTCCTCAGAGGGAGGCCCATTGCGTGATGGAAAGAGCAGGAATCCTTCGCAATCCCTTGGACAACGACTCTCCCTCCGTGGAGATGAGGGGAGGGGGTTGTGAGGAGGTGGGTAATACAGATGGGAAGGGAGCAGCAGATGAAGGGACTCAGTGTTGTTGGCGTGAGAGATTGAGAGATCGAGTGCGGTGAGCAATCAAAGGCCTGGTACGTAGGTGAAGCCTCAGGCTAGTTGTCAGGATTCTACTGCCTTTGGCAGCTCTCAGCCTTGGCTGCAGGCCAGAGGGTAACTGTCCATCTCTCCATGCCCATCACAGCAGTTTCTTCACCCATGGGCTGGACAGCCATAAAGAGAGGCTGTGTGGGCAATGAGATGGGAACAAGTCAAGGGTCAGATCATATCTTTTGCTGATTTGTGCAATTTGCTGATCAAAGGCCAATTCAACAGTGGACTGAGGGGAACAGGATCCCTGGACAGAACCCAATGAGATACAGCAGACAGCATAAGGTTAGAAACAGAATAAAGCTCCCTCTACACTGTCCCCATCAAACACTCCCAGGACAGGGACAGCACGGGGTTAGATACAGAGTAAAGCTCCCTCAACATTATCCTCATCAAACACTCCCAGGACAGGAGCAGTACAGGGTTAGGTACAGAGTAAAACTGCCTCTACACTGTCGCCATCAAACACTTCCAGGACAGGGACAACACGGGGTTAGATACAGAGTAAAGCTCCCTCTACACTGTCCCCCATCAAACACTCCCAGGACAGGTAGTGCAAGGGGTTAGATACAGAGCAAAGATGCCTCTACACTGTCCCCCATCAAATGCTCCCAGGACAAGGACTGTAAGATATTAGAGACAGAATAACTCTCGCTTTACACTGTCCCCTATCAAATACTCCCTGGACAGGTACAGCACAGGGTTAGATACAGAGTTAAGCTCCCTTTACACCATCCCCCATCAAATACTTCCAGGACAGGGACTGTATGGTGTCAGATCCAGAGTGAAGCGCCTTCTATACAGTCAGGAGGAACGTCTGTCAGAAGCAGCGTGTTTGACTGTGTTCCGATGCCACCCTCAGTTTGTTTTCAACTGGCGTTTGTGTTGGAAACTCTGTGCATCACTCCTGAAGATCTGCCTCAGCCCACAGCATGAAAAATACAGAGTAACTCTTTCTCTTGTCCCTGTAGCAGAACTGGTGACCAGAGGGATGCAGAGTAAAGGGAACTGCTGAAGTATCCAAAGGCGATGGGTCACTCTTACTTCATAAGAACTAGGAGTAGGAGTAGGCCACGTGTCCTCTTAGAGCCTGCTCCACCGTTCAATAAGATCATGATTAGATTCCCTACAATGTGGAAACAGGCCCTTGGGCCTCACCATTCCACACCAACCCTCTGATGAGTAACCCACCTCCCTCTGACTAATACACTTATCATGATGGGCAATGTGGCATGGCCAATTCACCTGGCCTGCGGGAGGAAACCCACACAGACACAGGGAGAATGTGCAAACTCCACACAGACAGTTACCCGGGGCTGGAATCGAACCTGGGACCCTGAGGCAGCAGTGATAACCACTGAGCCACTGTGCCACCCCAGCTCATGGATGATCTTTTCATGGCCCCAGCTCCACTTACCCACCCTCTCACTGTAACCCTTAATTCCTTTACTGTTCAAAAAGAAAATCTATCTTACCTTCAAAGATGTTTACTGAAGTAGCATCGACTACTTCACTGGGCAGGGAAATCCATAGATTAACAACCCTTGGGTGAAGAAGCTCCTTCCTAATTCAGTCCTAAATCTGCCCCCTCTAATCTTGGGGCTATGCCCTCTTTTCCTGGTTTCCATCTGTCAGTGGAAACATTCTGTCTACTTCTATCTTATCTATTCCCTTCATAATTTTATATGTTTCTCTAAGAACCCCCTCATTCTTCTGAATTCAAGTGAATATAATCCTTGTCTATTCGGTGTCTCCTCATAAACCAACCCCCTTAACTCTGGAATCAACCTACTGAACCTCCTCTGCATGCCCTACAGTACCAGTACATCCTCTCTCAAGTATGGAGACCCGAATTGTACACTCCAGGTCTGACCTCACCAGCATCTTGTACAGTTGCAACATAACCTCCCTGCTAGTAAGTTTTGAGGAGGTTTGTAGCTCAGGTTGAGCTGCTGGATGTAGGTTTGCTCGCTGAGCTGGAAGATTCATTTTCATCACAATACTAGGTAACATTGTCAGTGAGCCTCCTGATGATGCACTGCTGATGTTTCCTGCTTTCTATTTATACTTCGACTGGGACAACACATCCATTCTAGGACAAGCCAAATAGAACTCCTCGAAGCATAGCATTCCAATCGGAACTCTATCAACAAATACATTGACTTGGAGCCCATTTACCACCCCCTGAGAAAAGGAACAGGAAATGACATCATCAACACAAAGAAAGCCAAACATATAAATAGAAAGCAGGAAACATCAGCAGTGCTTCATCCAGAGGCTCACTGAAGATGTTACCTAGTAAGGTGACGAAACATCTGAAAATGAACCTCACAGCTCAGCGAGCAAACCTACATCCAAAACCATCCTGCGTTTAAACTCAATCCCTTAAGCAATGAGGGACAATAGTGTGGTAACCTGCTACACCTTCCCACAACATCAGATTCAATGGGAATTATCCAAAGAGAATTCATACCAATTTTCTGGAGGGGACTACCTGCATGGATACAAGATGAAGATGCTGCTTTTGGAGTGAGGATGCTTTGGGGAAATCTCTTTTGCAGGATCCAGCAGGAATGGGATGGCACGCATGGCCTCTGTCAAGGGCCAAATCCCCTGATGAATGACCCACGGGTACGGGAGTCGAGGGTGGCTAACCGATGGGGCTCTCCAGTCTTTTGTTAACTCTTCTCTTTAATTATTAATCCCAATGGATCAATCAGCTCTTGTGCCAACAATGTCGAGGATCAAAGAGTGAGGGAGCATTCGCTTCTGATGTTATAGGTTTGTGAGCACAAGAATGAAGAAATCTTGCTACTAGCACCCACTCCCTCCAGCACCAATGCTCAGTAGCAGCATTGTGCACCATGCACTGCAGAAAATCACCAAAGATCCTCAGACAGCTCCTTCAAACCCACGACCTCTTCCATCTAGAAGGACAAGGGGCAGCAGATACGTGGGAACACCACCAAGCGCAAGTGCCCCACCGAGCCACTTGCAAAATCCCAACTTGGAAATTTATCACCATTCCTTCAGTGTCACTGGGTCAAAATCCTGGAATTCCCTCCCTAACGACGCTGTGTGTGGGTGCCCCAAACCTTATGTGACTGCAGTGGTTCAAGAAGGTAGCTCATCCCCAGTTTCTCAAGGGGCAACTATGGACGGGCAATAAATGCTGGCCAGCGATAAGTGAATGCAAAAAAAACAAATTGTTTCGACCAGTTTTGGAACATTGCGTGCATTTTCCAACCCTGCATCAAAGGAATGATACATTGCATTGGAGTTAGTACAGAGATTTGATCTCTGGAAAGAAGGGGTGTCTGATATGATGAGGGACTAAGTAAGTTGGGCTATTATTCTCAGAGGTTTGGTAGCTGAGAGGTGGCATGTTGGCTCAGTGGTTAGCACTGCAACCTCACAACGCCAGGGACCTGGTTTCAATTCCACCCTTGGGTGACTGTCTGTGTGGAGTTGCGCATACTCCCAGAGTCTGCGTGAGAGACACATAGGTTAGGGTGCATTGGCTGTGGGAAATTACCCATTGTGTCCAAGGATATGCAGACTATGTGGGCTGGCCATGGGAAACACAGGGAGGGGGGTAGGTCTTGGTGGGATGTTCCTCAGAGGGTCAGTGTGGACTCAATGGGCCGAATGGCCTGCTTCCACACTGTAGGGATTCTGTGATCTCAAAGAAATTTGCAAGATTTTGAAGAGGTTTGAAAGAGTAAACACTGAGATGAACAGTAAGAGAAGTTGGGGGGGGGGGGGGGGGGAGTTGCGGTCGTGGTTGAGAGAATGGACGCTGGAGAGGGAACGGAAGTGAGAGAGATGTCGAGTAGGAGTGGGGTTGTGGGAGGAAAGATATTGGGAGGGAGAGAGAGATGGTGACAAACGGAAGTAGAAATGGGGAGGATGAGAGACATAAAGGAGTGAAGGGAGGGTGGAGGTGGGAGAAAGATTGAATGAGGAGGAAAGAGAGAGGGAGAGGCAAATTTTCCAGGTTTGGAAACTCTCCCTAAGCGTTGCATGGCCTATCCAGTTTAGAGTTGTGAATTCCTGGGCTAATGATACTGTCTCTTCCTCTCCCTGTAGACTTAATACGGTCTGACTGAGGATTTTGTTGGCTTGGTTTTCGTTCAGAAAAACAAAACTCTGGGCAAGGACTCCAAGCAGGAATGAGTGATCTTTAATCCCACACAGAAAGTCCCTGCCTTAACCGGGGAACAGATTCGATGGTGAAGGGGAATGGAAAAATAACAAAAGGAAATGAAACACATTTTAAAGGATTGAAGAGTGATGGAGAGTAAGGATGAATCTAACCACCATTTTAAAGGGGTCAGCACAGGTACTAAGGGGGTGGGTGGGGGGCAAGTGACGATTGCAGATGCTGGAGATGAAAGTCAAAAAGTGTGGTGATGGAAATGCACCATCCGAGGAGCAGGAGAATCGACGTTTCAAGTGTAAGCTCTTCGTCAGGAATGAAGAGCTGATGATGAGCTTATGCTCAAAATGTCAACTCTCCTGCACCGAACTTTTTGACACAGGTACTAAGGGGGTTGAATGGCCCTCCCAAGGATGCTCAAAAACTGCATGAATTTACGTAAAACTCTGTTATCTCACTTTTTAGATTAGGATCAATCTAAACATTATGGCATAGACAGAGAACACAGGGGGCTAACACCTTCAACATATTGTCTCGCTATCACCAATTGTTACAGCTAATCTGAGAATGCAACTTTTAAAAAAAGGTTTTGTGATTTACACATGAAAGAAGTGAAACTATCACGGTATTCGAACAGATGAAAGACTCAACAAACAATTAAGGTATTTTTCAATGTATAATTTCAGTTACATCACACTGTGAACTTTTGCTATAAATTCTGTGTCTTACAACTGTGTCCTCCACAACCACCTGATGAAGGAGCAGTGCTCCGAAAGCTAGTGCTTCCAATGAAACCTGTTGGACTATAACCTGGTGTTGTGTGATTTTTAACTTTTAAATGTTGTAATTGTAACGACCTCCACCACTTCCTCTAGCAGCTCAAAATCAAATAAGGAATAAGTCAAGGGGTCTTTTCCACTGGACAGGGGAATGTAAAACGCTTTAAAAAAGACAGGGTGCGCAATTTTATTTTACGCACAGAGAGCGTGAGGAATGAACTTCCAGAGGAAGTGGTGGATATGGGTACAGTTATAACAATTAACAGACATTTGGAGAAATACTTGAATACGAAAGGTTTGGAGGGATATGGGCCAGGGGAAGGTAGGTGGGGCTAGATTAGTTTGGGATTATGGGTCAGCGTGGTTGGACCGAAGGTTGTTTCTGTGTTGTGTCACTCTATGATTAATTAATTAGTCTGACCTTGATTCCTTGTAATCTATGAACAGCATACCCTTGGCTGCAAGGCCAGATGTCTGGTGAGGCTTTTAAGGAAGTTTGCATGTGACATTGCAACACTGATCCATGAATAGCTCATCCTCTCGGGCTGCTGTGGACAGACAGCAAGTGCAAAGAAACTTCAGTCAAGCGCAGCAGATACAGGTCAAACTCTCACCCTGATTCTGATACGGGACTCTCACTGTTTCTCTGCTTGCGATTGGTAAGAGGGAGGCTTGGCTAATTTTGAGCTGGCAGCACTTCTTAGAGAGATTCCCAGGGAGGTGTGAATCTGAAAGAATCCCTGTCAACATGAAAGGGTGACATCTCTGACCAGTTACCCCCTGGAAGCGGGACGGAAAGGAGAGGAGGCAGCCAGAGATTACTTTGGGGGGAAGATGGGAGGGGGGCAGAAGAGGATGTCAGAGAAATAAAGGGAGGCGGAGAAAAGATGGACAGAGTGACAGTAAGGAGAGGGTGGAAGAGAATGCAGGGCAACAGGAGAGAGACCGGGAACGGGGGAAAGACAGAGACCGAGGGAGAAGAAAGAGAGAACAAACAGGGAAAACAGAGAGAATTAGAGAGAAAAAGAGAGAAAGAGAGAGAGAGCTAACAGGGAAAACAGAGAGATGAAGAGAGATAGATGAGAGACAGAGCAAGAGTCAAAGGGAAAACAGAAAAAGAGAGAGAGAGAGAAAAAGAGAGTCAAAAGGGAAAACAGAAATAGAGAGAAAGAGCTAACAAAGAAATCAGAGAGAATAAGAGGGATAGAGTGAGAAAGAGAGCTGACAGGGTAAACGGAGAAAATGAGAGAGCGAGAGAGAAAAAATGGAAGCCAACAGCCAAAACAGAATGAGAGAGAGGAGAAAGAGAAGAAGCTAATAGGCAAAATAGAGAGAAAGAGAGAGAGAGAGAGAGATTGAAGAATGAGAAATATAACAATAAGAAAAACAGAGAGAAGAAACAGAAAGTTAACAGGGAGACAGAGATAAAGAGAGAGATAGAGAGAGAGAAATGACAAGAATGAACAGGGAAAACAGAGAGAATGAGAGAGAGAATAAAGAAAGAATGATAATGGGGAGAGAGAGAAAGGGTGAAAAGAAAAGGGCGGGGAGAAAGAAAGATGGGAGTAAGAGATACAATAGAAAGAGAGGAGAGAGCAAGGAAAAGATCGAAAGAAAACAGGTGGAGAGAATGTGGGAGCAAAGAGATAAATTCAGACAACAAAGAAGGGGAAAGGGTAGATAAAAAGGAACAGAGAGAGAGAAAGAGGAAACAGAAAATAAGTTGGACAGAAGTAAAAGCACAAGAATGAGACACAGCACAATTTGGTTTCTTTACGGGCCGATCCAATGTTGCTAGGCAGAAAAGGGTAGATTTTCTTTCGGTGGGTCGAAAGAGGGCCAGGAAGCCACCTCCAGAAAAATTGGTTTTAACCTGACCAATTGTCTCGACTCAAACCAAAAGAGAAAATGCTGGAAAATCTCAGCAGGTCTGGCAGCATCTGTAAGGAGAGCAAAGAGCTGACGTTTCAAGTTTTACTGACCCTTTGTCAAAGTTGATTTTCTCTCTTGGTTTCAGATTCCAGCATCTGCAGTAATTTGCTTTTATCCAGTTGTCTGGGCTGGTCTTTTGAGCAGGTTGTTAATGTTTATTGAGTTGAATGCACATCGTTAGCATGAGTGGTGATGTTCCCCCAGAAGGGGAAAAGTTTGTGTCTCCACCTGGCAGGTAAAAACTATAACAGAGTCTCTGAGAAAGGAGGAGTGTGTAGCACTTTATACGTAAGAGACTCAAGGAATCTTAAGTGAGACTTAGAACTTGACCTTAGGACAAATCAACAATTGGGCATTTTTATATAAACACAGACTATTGGAGCAACTGTCTGAACACATGCTCTTTACTTTATGCCCCCAGTATATTTTTGCTTCTGTGTATTAGTGTTGTTTTAAAGGGCAAGGTTCAGATTTCTCCAAACTTCTCCATCATGCAACAACAACTCGCATTTTGAAAGCCCCTGAAATTGAATGTGATGCCCCAAGGCAATTCATAGGAGTAAGTGACAGTGAGAACTGCAGACACTGGAGATTAGAGTCGGGAGTGCGGTGCTGGAAAAGCACAGCAGGTCAGGCAGCATCCGAGGAACAGGAGAATCGACCTCATGAGGCCTCATTCCTGATGAAGGATTTTTGCCTGAAACGTCGATTCTCCTGCTCCTCGGATGCTGCCTGACCGGCTGTGCTTTTCCAGCACCACACTCGAGCCTTCGTAAGAGTGCTGTAGAATGAGCTACAACCGACGGAGGGATTTAAAAAACAAAGATGAGAGTTTGGAATGGAAGCATGGTTTAATCAGGTGGTCACCGGGTACTGGGGAGGTTGACGAAAAGAGGGGAAAAGGGGATCTGGTGTGAGTGAGGACTTGGGTGGTGTAATTTCTATTGTCCTTGCCTGAGAAAGTTAGTCTTGAACTGAACACCTCGATAATCAGTTCAGAGTCCACCACATCGCTGTGGTGCCTGGAGTCACATCAAGCCAGGTCAGGCAAGGACTGCAGATTTCCTTCCCGCAAGGACATTAGTGAACCAGTTGGGATTTTGCAACAGGCAAAGGTCACCACAACAGACATGAACCCGCAATTCCATGATTTTGCGGCCACCTAGCCACGCTAAGGTTTCAAACTCACACCCCCGGAATATGAACCAGCGACATTACCAATTCACCGATGGAATTGATACTGCAAGTCATCGTGTTTGCTGCACTAGATGGTGACCAGAGATCCCATTCACATCTCGAAGGACTCAAGAGGTCTGAGGGTGATTGTCATCCAGGACGATCAGATCAGGCAAGTCCCCATTGATGGGCAGAGTGGACTCGATGGTCTGCTCCTATGTCTCAGAGTCAGACTTCGCTTTCCAACCCTGAAGAACAGCCACACCGCACTCGAAATGCTAACTCTGTTTCTCTCCCCCTCCAGCATTCTGTGCAGTTGATCCCCTGTCCCATTTTGAGTCTGAGATCCACAGCACTGACGAGACAAAACCTGGAGTCTGTTCATCCCAGCATCACACCACACACTGCCGATTGATACTCATGGCCTTCCACAGAGAGTCATACAGCGTGGAAACAGACCCTTAGGTCCAAATCGTCCATGGCCAACCAGATATCCTAAATTAATCTAGTCCCATTTGCCGACATTTAGCTCATCTCCCTCCAAACCCTTCCTATTCATATACCCATCCAGATGCCTTTTAAATGTTGCAACTGTACCAGCCTCCGCCACTTCCTTTGACAGTTCATTCCACAGATGAACCACTCTGCTGTGAAAACATTACCACTCAGGTCCCTTTTAAATCCTTTCCCTGTCACCTTAAAATTATGCTCTCAGGTTTTGGGCTCCCCTATCCTGGGGAAAAGACCTTGGCTATTCAACCTATCCAAGACCCTCATGATTTTATAGACCTCTATAAGGTCACACCTCAGCCTCCGACTCTCCAGGGAAAATAGCCCTAGCTTATCCAGCCTCTCCTTATAGCTCAAATCTTCCAGTCCTGATAACATCTTTATAATTCTTTTCTCCACCCTTTCCAGTGTAACAATATCCTTCCTGTGGCAAAGCAACCAGAACTGTACACAATAGAGTCATAGAGTTGCATACAGCACGGAAACAGACCCTTTGGTCTAACTCGCTCATGCCGACCAGATATCCTAAATTAATCTAGTTCCATTTGCCAGCATTTGGCCCATATCCATCTAAACTCTTCCTATTCGTATAACTATCCAGATGCCTTTTAAATATTCTAATTGTACCAGCCTCCACAACTTCCTCTGGCAGCTCATTCCATGCAAGCACCACCCTCTGCATGAAAACATTGCCCCTTATGTCACTTTTAAATCTTTCCCCTCTCACCTCAAACCTACGCCCACTAGTATTGGACTCCCTAACCTTGACTATTCCCCTTATCCATGCCCCTGATGATTTTATAAACCTCTATAAGGTCACTCCTCAGCCTCCGATGCTCAGGGAAAAAAGCCCCAGCGTATTCAGCCTCTCCCTGTAGCTCAAACTCTTCAAACCTGGCAACATCCTTGTAAATCTTTTTCTGCACCCTATCAAGTTTAATAACATTTTTCCTATAGCAGGGAGACCAGAATTGAATGCGGCATTCCAAAAGTGGCCTAACCAATGTCCTGTACAGCCACAACATGACCTCCCAACTCCTACACTCAATGCACTGACCAGTACAGGCAAGCATACCAAAAGCCTTCTTCACTACCCTGGCTACCTGGGACTCAACTACCAAGGAACTATGAAACTGCACTCCAAGGTCTCTTGGTTCAGCAACTATCCCCAGGCCCTTACCATTAAGCATATAAGCACTACCCTGATTTGCCTTTCCAATATGCAATACCTCGCACTTACCTGAATGAAACTCCACCTGCCATTCCTCATGGCACTTGTCTTTTGTGAGATTTGATTATAACCTGCACACGCAGCATGAAGACCCATATGGTGCAGTGGTAATGTCCTTGGAAACCTGGGTTCTGGTCCCACTGGTCCCTGAGCTGTGACATGTAAGAGAACTGAGGTAAATGGGGAAGAGGCAGGGTGATCAGATCAGACTCAAATCGTGGAACAGCAGGGCAGACTCAATGGGCTGAATGGCCCACATTAGTTCCAGATTGTTCACCAAGTGAGTTAGCAGCCACAGAGAAGGAGGAGGAGACAACAGCACCAAAAATAAAATAGTGGCGCACATAAAACTGAACAAATCTCTGTTGTGAGGTGCCAGAGCATCTTCTGGGCCTCAGCTTTCCCTCCTATCGTGTCTCCCCTCTCTGTCAGTGGCTCATTCACACTGAACTGTTGCTTTGGCAAAGTATTAGGTAAAGAGATTCCTCCTATCAGAAACAGGACGTCAAATATTTGTTCCTGTTTGCAGCAGTGTCCTCCGTTTTTCTGCTAGGCCTCATTGTTGCTTTGTTTGAGCTACATTCTGGTATCAAAACAGACCAAAGGTAAGTCAAGTCTCACTTGACTGGCCCAGAGCCAAATATTTTGCACATTGTTTTATCTCAGGGATCGGGGAACTCTGCCCACGAGCTGAGGGCATGAATCTCACACTTCATTCAGGCTAAAGAGTAAAGCTACATCTAACTTTTAAACCAAGAGCAAAGCTTCCTCCACACTGTCCCCCATCAAACCCTCCCCAGGACAGGGATAGTGTAGGGTGAGATAAAAATTAAAGTTCCCTCTACACCATTCCCCCATCAAACACTCCCAGGATGGGACAGCATGGGGTTAGACACTGAGTAAAGCTCTCTCTGCACTGTCCTCATGGTCAGAGGGTCAGTGCTGAGGGATCGTCACACTGTCGAAGAGTCTGTCCTGAGGAAGTGCAGTACGGTTGGAGTCAGTACTAAAGGAGCGCAACACTGTCAGAGGGTCAGTGCTGAGGGAGTGCTGCACTGTTGGAGTCAGTACTAAGGGAGCACAACACTGTCAGAGGGTCGGTGCTGCACTGTTGGAGTCAGTACTAAGGGAGCGCTACACTGTCAGAGGGTCAGTGCTGAGGGAGCACTGTCCTGTAGAAAGGTCAGTGCTGAAGGAGTGCTGCAATGTTAGAGGGTCAGTGCTGAGGGAGTGCCACACAGTTGGAGGATCAGTGCTGAGGTATTGCTGTACTGTCAGAAGGTCAGTGCTGAGGGAGTGCTGCACTGTCAGAGAGTCAGTGCTGAGTGAGTGGGCACTGTTAGAGGGCCATTGCTGAGGAAGTGGGCAGTGTCACAGGGGCTATCTTTCAGAGGGGACATTAAACTGGGGCATCTGTCTCCCCTTTTGAATGACAGTACAATATCCTGTGGCAGATTTTGGATGTGTACAATTGTCCTGGGATTGCACCAATCTGTTCCCTCATGTACAATGTAAGCAGTCGATCTGGACATAATATTCAGCTGCTTCATCAATAACCTTCCCTCCATCATAAGGTCAGAAGTGAGGATTTTCACTGATGATTGCACAATGTTCAGCATCATTTGCAACTCCTCAGATACTGAAGCAGTCCAATGCAGTTGACTTGACTAGTCCACCATCAGCACCCAAATTTAAGTATTCACTCTCTCCTCAGACAGCACCTTCCAAACCCATGACCACTTCCATCTGGAAGGGCAAGGGCAGCAGATACATGGGAACACCAGCCCCGGCAAGTTCCCCTCTGAGCGCCTCACCATCCTGACTCAGAAATATATCAGCCGTTCCTTCAGTGTCGCTGGTTCAGAATCCTGGAACTAACGGCGCTGTGCGGATGTCCCTACGGCACACGGATTGCAGCGGGTCAAGGAGGCAGCTACCCCTAGTTTCTCCAGGGGGGATGAGGAATGAAGGAACAATTTTGTGTTTGCAGGGTCTTTTCATAGGCATCCCACTTTCCTGAAATAGCCACACTGACTACACTTCGAGAGAGTACTATTCCTGGGGTAGAAAAAGGGGACTGAGTCGGATGATCCTATTGAATGGCGGAGCAAGCCAGAGGGGCCGAAGGCCCTACTCCTGTTGCTATTTTCCACGTTTCTATTGTGCTTCATGTCTTTAACACTAAAGCCTTATTGTCATAAGCTTCGCCTATGGGAGGTCCTCAAGTCAAGACTCTAGGCCCAGCTGCTTAGAAGCTGGGGGCAGTTCTTCACCTGACCATCAGGTGGGTGCGTACTGTTTTTGGAAATACCCCCCAACCACCTCAATTTCCCTCTCCCCACCCCCCACCCCCCGAGAGGCTCAGACTGAGCCCCAGAGGACAGGAGTTGGAGATTCTGATGCGTGTGGAGGGCCTGATGAAGATAAACTTGTTCTTCTCGAAACCAAGATTGAGATTGGGGCAGGGGGAGGTTCTTGAGAGTGTTGATGAACATTGATAGGGGGGAGGGAGGGGGGGGTAACAGTAGGCCATTCAGCCTGTCAACAAGATCCTGGCCAATCCTGGTGGCGTTCCTTAGGGATTGGTGCTGTGCCTGCTGTTGTTTGTCGTCTATATAAATGATTTGGATGAGTATAGAGAAGGCTTGGTTACTAAGTTTTGTGGATGGTGCCAAATCTGGTGGACAGTGCAGAAGGTTATCTAAGATTACAAAAAGATCTTGGTCAACTGGGTCAATGGACTGGGGAGTGGCAGATGGAGTTTAATTTGGATAAGTGTCAGGGATTGCATTTTGGTAAAACAGACGAGGGCAGACTTATACATTAAAGGTAGGGTCTTGGGTAGTGTTGTAGAATAAACAGAGACCTAGGGGTTCAGGTAGACAATCGTTTGAGGTCTGCGCCACGGGTAGACATCACCAGAGTGTACACTGAAATCAGTCTCTCTGAGCTAGGCAGGGAACCAAGTCAACAGAACTTAGAATCATAGAGTCACTACAGTGGGGAACAGACCCTTTGGCCCAACAAGTCCACACTGCCCCTCCAAAGAGTAACCCACCCAGACCCATTCCCCTACCTATTATTCTACATTTACTCCGACTAACCTAAAGATCCCTGAACACTACAGGCAATTGCCCATGGCCAGTCTACCCTAACCTGCACGTCTTCGGACTGTGAGAGGAAATGGGAGCTCCCGGACACAGGGAGAATGTGCAAAATCCACACAATCGAACGAGGCTGGAAACAAACTCAGGTCCCTAGCGCTGTGAGGTAGCAGTGTAAACTATTGAGCCACTGTGTCTTACTGAGTCTCAGAGGGTGAACTCCCAGAGTGTCAAGGTGGATCTGCAATGAACTGAGCTGCCCCAGTGGGAAGACCATTACCCAGCAAGGATCCACAGGCAGGATCAAGATCTATGACTCTATGACTCTATTTCCCTGGGACCGTTCACCTCCCTTGCAGTCGCTCCACAGCAGAGGATGGGCCTTCATTTTCTCTTGCAGCATTGTTGTCATGGTTATGATGCAGACAGCAGGATCCTACAGGGAATCAGGCAGCACAGTCACGGCCTATCATCTGTTAAGGGGGCCTTACCCGTGGGGTACATGTGGGCTCCAGGATAGTAGGGAGAACTGGCCACCCTGCCTTGGTAAACCACACACATCCTCACACCACACCCTCAAACCACACCCCACCACATACCCCCACACCACACCACACCACACCCCCACCTCCACACCACACCACACACATCCCCATACCACACCACAGCCACCCACACCACACCACACCCCCACCCCCACACCACACCGCACACATCCCCATACCACACCACAGCCACCCACAACACACCACACCTACCTACACCACACCACACCGCTCACACCACACCACACCACACACCCCCACACCACACCACACACCCCTACACCATACCACACCACACACATCCCTACACCACACCACACAACCCCATACCACACCCCCCACACCTCCCCACACCACACTACACACACCACACCACACACCCCCAGACTACATCACACCGCACACACCACACCGCACACATCCCCACACCACACCACACACCCCCACACCCCACCACACACCCCCACACCCCACCACACACACACACCCACACCCCACCACACACATCCCCACACCCCACCACACACACCTCACACACATCCCCACACACACCCACACCACACCACACACACCCCCACACCACACCCCCACCCCTACCACACCACACCACACCACACATATCCCCACACCACACCACACACACACCCACACCACACCACACACATCCCCACACCACACCGCACCACACCACACACACACCCACACCACACCACACACATCCCCACACCACACCCGACCACACACCCCTACACCACACCACACACACACCCACCCGACACCACAGACATCCACACAACACCACACACATCCCCACACCATACCACACCACACCAGACCACACACACCCCCACAACACACCATACCATGCACGTCCCCACACCACACCCATCCCCACACACCACACCCCCCCACACCACATACATCCCCACACCACACCACACACATCCCCACACCACACCACAACCTCACCACACCACACCACACCATACATCACACACACACCCCCACCACACACATCCCCACACCACACCACACACACCCCACACCACACCACACACACCCCACACCCTGCGCCACACCACACACATCTCCACACACCACACACATCCCTACACTACACCACACCACACACCCCCACACCACACCACACCACACCCCCCACACCACACCACACACACCAACACCACACCACACCCCCCACACCACATCACACACACCAACACCACACCACATAGCCCCACACTACACATATCCCCACACCACACACATCCCCACACCACACCACACACACCCCCACACCACACCACACCACACCCACCACACACCCCACACCACACACATCCCCACACCACACCACCCCCCATACCACGTACATCCCCACGCCACACCACACACATCCCCACACCACGCCACACACATCCCCACACCACACCATACACATCACTACACCACACCACACCCCCACCACACCACACCACACACATCCCCACACCCCCACACCACACCACACACACCACACCACACCACACCACAGACACCCACACCACACAGCCTCACACTATACATACCCCCACAGCACACACACCCTCACACCACACACATCCCCACACCACACCACACAGCCCCACACCACACCACACACCCCACACCACAACACACACATCCCCACACCACACCACACCCCCATGCCACATACATCCCCACACCACACCATGCACATCCCCACACGACACCACACCCCCACCACACCACATACATCCCCACACCACACCACGCACATCCCCACACCATACCACACACATCCCCATACCCCCACACCACACCACACACATCTCCACACCATACCACACCACATACCTCCACACCACACCACACACCCCCACACCACCCACAACACACCCCCCACACCACATCACACCACACCACAGACACCCACACCACACAGCCTCACACTATACATACCCCCACACCACACACATCCCCCCACACACACACCCATACCACACCACACACATACCCCACTCCACACACAAACCCACACACACATGCCCCCCCCACCCCCACCTCCACACACCGCACACACCCCCACACCACACATCACAACTCCACACCATCCATATCCCCACATCACACACACCCCTACCCCACACCACACACACACACACCTACACCGTGCACACACCCACACCATACACATCACCACCCCAGACCACACACCCCACATCACACACACACCCACACCACACATCACACACACACCCACACCACACATCACACACACCCTCACATCACACACACACCCACACCACACATCACACACACCCTCACATCACACACACACCCACACCACACATCACACATACCCTTACACCACACATCACACATACCCTTACACCACACACACACTCCCACACCACACATCACACACACACCCACACCACACATCACACACACACCCACACCACACATCACACACACCCTTACACCACACACACACACACCCACATCACACCACACACACAATCCATACCCCACCACACACCCCCATACCTCACTCATAAATATTCACACATACATACACCCACACACACTCTCGCATACACATGCACATGCACACACACACTCACAATCACACATACCCCCACCCCACACCACACCACACCCCCACACCACATCCACAAACACCCCCACACCACACCACACCACACCCCCACACCACATCCACAAACACCCCCACACCACACCACACCACACACACAATCCATACCCCATCTCACACACACCCCCACACCTCACTCATAAACACTCACACATACATACACACACACTCGTATCTCCACTCACTCACACCTCCACACCACAGACCGCCACACCATACCCACACCCACACCCCACACCACACCACATACACCCCCACACCACACCCACACACACCCCACACCACATACACCCCCACACCACACCCACACACACCCCACACCACACCCCCACACCACACCACACACACCCCACACCACCCCCACACCATACCACACACACACCTACACCACACCACACACATCCCCACACCCCACCTCACACCCCCCCACACCACACCACATACACCCCACCACACCAGATGCGCCCACACCACAGCCCCAACCCCACCACCACCACACCACACGCATCCCCACACCACACCCCCCACACCACACCAGACCCCCCCAGCCACACCACACCCCCAATCACACCACACACCCTCACACCACACCACACCGCCACCCCCACACCACACACACCCTCACCACACCACACCCCCCACACCACACCACACATTCCCACACCACACCACACACATCCCCACACCACACACCACACCACACCACACACATATCCACACCACACCACACACATCCACACACACACACACCCACAGCACACCACAGACATCCCCACACACACCCACACCACTCCACACACATCCCCCACACCACACCACACCACATACACCCCCACACCACACCACACCCACACACACCCCACACCACACCACACACACAATCCATACCCCATCACACGCACCCCCACATCTCACTCATAAACACTCACACATACATACACCCACACACACTCTCGCATACACATCCACACGCACACACACACTCACTCACACTCTCACACACACTCATATCTCCACTCACACACACACCCACACCACAGACCACCACACCACACCCACACAAACTCCACATCACACCACATACACCCCCACACCACACCCACATACACCCCCACACCACACCACACCCACATACATCCCACACCACATACACCCCCACACCACACCACACATCACACACACCACACCACACCCCCACACCACACCACACACACCCCCACACCACACCCACACACACCCCCACACCACACCCCCACACCACACCACACACACCCCCACACCACACCCACACACACCCCCACACCACACCACACACACCCCCATACCACACCACACACACCCTTACACATCACACACAAGCCCACACCACACACAACCCCACACCACACCACACACACCCCCACACCACACATACCCTTACACCACATCACACATACCTCTACACCACACCACACACACCCCCACCCCACACCACACCACACACACACCGTTACACCACATCACACACAACCCCACACCACACACCCCCACACCACACCACACACACCCCTACACCACACATACACACCCACACCACACCACACACCCCTGCACACCTCATTCATAAACACTCATACACACATACCCCCACACACACTCTCCCACACACATCCGCACACACACATTCACTCATACTCACACCCTCACACTCACACACACATATCCACATTCACACACACATCTACATACAACCTTATATTCTCTCACACACATACCCACACACATCCTCATTCACATACACAATCCACACAAACACACACACATACATACACATGTACATACAAACACAGACAGACACACTCACACACAGACAGCAATCTCATTTTCTGAAATTATCCAATAACCTCTTAATATCTTCAATGTTCTGATATCCATTGACATCTGTCTTGAATCTGGACATAGTTGATAGTGCGATGCTGGAAAAGCACAGCAGGTCAGGCAGCATCCGAGGAGCAGGAGAATAGACGTTTTGGGCCGGAGCATTTTACCAGCCTATCATCCTGATGAAGGGCTCTGGCCCAAAATATCGATTTTCCTGCTGCTCGGATGCTGCCTGATCTGCTGTGCTTTTCCAGCATCACACTCTCAACTCTAATCTCCAGCATCTGAAGACCTCACTGGACCGTGACTGTCCCTCCAGAGTAGAGAATTCCAAGGATTCAGCCACCCTCACCACCTCTCAGAGAGGAAACTCCTCTTCATCTCAATCCCAAATGGCTTGCCATTTATCCTGAGGATGTGTCCCCTGGCTGTAGACTGCTCCACAGACAAGGGATAACATCCTTTCCACATGGTCAAGAAGGATATTCTATTTCTATTATTTTGCATTGTATTGAATTGAATTTAATGTCACGTGTACCGAGGCACAGTGGAAAGCTCTGTCTTGTGAGTAACACAGGCAGATCACAGAGTTAAGTAACATAGATAAGTAAATAATAGGCAAAGAGCGGGAAAAACAAAAACACAGGTACAGGCGAATGTTAAGAGTTTGTGAGTCCAGTCAGTATTCTAACAACAGTAGGGTAGAAACTGTTTCGAAACCGGCTGGTGGGTGTGTTCAGGCTTCTGTACCTTCTCCCCGATGGTAGAGGTTGTAGAAAAACATTGCCAGGGTGGGCTGGATCTTTGAGAATGCTGGCGGCCTTTCCTTGACAGCGGGCCTGAGAGATGGATTCTATAGATGGGAGGTTGGCCTTTGTGATTGTCCAGGCCAAGTTCATCACTCTCTGTAACCGTCTCCGATCTTGAATGGTACAGTTGCCATACCAGGTAGTGATACATCCAGCCAGAATGCTCTCAATGGCACACCTATAAAAGTTGGCAAGGGTATTCGCCGTCATGCCAAATTTCCTCAGCTGCCTGAGGAAGAAGAGACGTTGTTGAGCCTTTGTAACCAAGTGCACCCACATGAAGAGTCCAAGAAAGCTTGTTGTGGTTAATCACTCCCAGGAGCTTGACACTCTCCACTCGTTCCACCTCTGTGCTGTTAATGTGTAAGGGGGGGAGGGGGGGAGCATGAGTAACATCCTGCCGAAAGTCAATAACGAGTTCCTTGGTTTTGCCGGCATTGAGAGCTAGGTTGTTCTCAATGCACCATTTTTCCAGGTCTGTAGTCCGTTTCATCACCATCTGAGATTCAAACAACTCTGGTGGTGTCATCAGCGAACATGTGAATGGCATTAGTCTGGTATTTGGCGATGCAATCATGGGTATACAGTGAATACAGTAAGGGGCTGAGTACATACCCCTGCATTGGGGGTGGAGGGGGCTCCAGTGTTGAGTGTTAGTGAGGATGAAATATTGTCTCTAATCTTCATTGATTGTGGCCTGCAGGTCAGGAAACTGAGGATCCAGTTGCAGAGAATTGGGTTTAGTCCGAGATCACTAAGTTTAGTAATTAGTCTTGAGGGGATAATAGTGTTGACGGCTGAACTGTAATCAATGAGTAGGATTCTTAAGTAGCTATTTTTGATGTCAAGATGTTCTAGGGAGGAGTGAAGGGCAAGTGATATGGCATCTGATGTGGGTCTGTTGGTCCAATAGGTAGATTGGAGTAGGTCAAGAGTAATGGGGAGGTTGGAGTTGATTAATGCCATGACCAGCCTTTCCAAGCACTTCATGACCACCAAAGTTAGGGCCACAGGGCGGTAGGCATTGAGACATGCTGCATGAGCCTTTTTAGGCACAGGGATGATGTTGGCTCTCCTGAAACAGGCAGGGACAGTGGCCTGCTGCAGAGCCAGGTTGAAGATGTCCGAGAAGACCTCTGCCAGTTAATCTGTGCATGCTCTGAGTGCACGGCCTGGTACTCCGTCTGGTCCCATCGCTTTCCTTGGATTCACATGAAGGAAAACTGATCTGACCTCTGATGCAGTGACTGTTAGGATTGGTATGTCAGTAACTAGCAGGGAGGCGGTCACAATTTCAAGAAAGCTAGGACTGAGATGAGGAGAAACGTGCTTCACTCAGAAAGTTGTTAGGAGTTGGCTTGTGTTACCTGGGAGATTGATGAAGGGGGATTCCACAGGAAGTTTCAAAAGCTATATAATTGAAAGTGATGGAGTTAGATGGTGATGGAGGTTGGGCTGGAGAATGGAACCAGCTGGATAACTCTTGTCGAGCCAGTACAGACACAATGGGCTGAATAGACTCCGTGTGTACTGTAACATTTGATGAGTTCAAATTCCGCCACCTACAGGATTTAAAGAAACACAGAAAATAGTTGCACGAGTAGGCCATTCGGCCCTTTGACCCTGCCCCACCATTCAATATGATCACAGCTGATCATGCAATCTCAATATCCCATTCCCACCCTCTCTCCATTGCCCTTTGATCCCTTTAGCTGCAAGAGCTACTTCCAGCTCCCTCTTGAATATATCGAATGAACTGGCCCCAAAAGCTTCCTGTGGGGGAGAATTCCACAGGTCCCCAACTCTCCGAGTGAAGAAATTCTTCCTCATCTCAGTCCTGAATGGCTTAACCCCTTATTCTTAGACCGTGACCCCAAGTTCTGGACTTCCCCCAACATGGGGAACATTCTTCCTGCATCTAGTCTGCATCAGGATTTTATATCTTTCTATGAAATCTTCCCCTCATCCTTCTAAATTCCAGTGAGTACAAGCCCAGTTGATCCAGTCTTTCCTCATATGTCAGTCCTGCCATCCCGGGAATCAGTCTGGAGAACCTTCGCGGGAATCCCTCACTAGCAAGAATGTTCTTCCTCAGACTACGAGACCAAAACTGGTCTCAATGCTTCAGGTGTGGCCTTACCAAGGCCCTGTATAACTGCAGCAAGACATCCTAATTTCTAAACTCAAATCCTGTCACTATGAAGGAGAGCACACCAATAGCTTTCGTCACTGCCTGCTGTCCCTGCATGCCAGCCGATTGCTCTACCATGACTCCCAGGTCTCGTTGCACTTCACCTTTTCCTAAACTGCCGCCATCCAGATGAGAATGAATTCAGATTCAAGACCTTGGGTCTCCAGAACATTGTTTATTAGTATTATTTATTCCTGATGAAGGGCTTTTGCCCGAAACGTTGATTTTGCTGCTCCTAGGATGCTGCCTGAACTGCTGTGCTCTTCCAGCACCACTAATCCAAAATTGTTTATTAGTAGTCAAACGATAGTGCCTCACTTTGCAAGTTCTTTCTTCCTGACGAGGCATCGGTGGTCGAGTCCTTGACATCTTCGAAGCCAACTTGGAGAGATTAACAATAAGCAATGGGGTGGGGGGTGGGAAAGGTTAATCGGCGATGGGGGAGGGTAGGGAAGATGCGACTGAATGGGTCCCCCACCACCAAAATCACCGTGACCTTTCAAATAAAAATTCCTTTTTAAACACGAATCACCATGTAGTCAATCAGATATTTATATGCAGTTACAGACAATGCAGATCACCAAGAGTGAGGGGAAGGCAGGCAGGGAGGGAAGGGGTTAAATCAATTTGGAGTTGGAGGGAGGAAATAAAGCTCGGTTTTCCCTGTGGTGCCCACCTCTCTAAAGACGCTGAGAGGGTTAATGGACACTGTGTGCTCCCTCTCCAAGGACGACTGAGCTTGAACCTAACTGTGGAAGAGGGTCAGGTAGTCTGGACCAGTGTACAACCAGACTGGCCAGACCCCAGGAGCAGATCCACATGATGTCCTCCGATCAGCCCACACCCATCCCACTCCACACCAAAGGTCAGGAGCATAGGGCTGGATTGCAACCAAAAACACAACAGAAGATTTTTTTAAAAATAACTGAAAAGAAGGGGCGGAATCTGTCACAAAGCTGGTTTCTTCTTTACAAAAGCTCTTCCTTTTCTCAAGGATGCTACATCCTTGCTTTTCCTTCAGAGGGGTAATAAACCGCTCTTGGTTCCAATCAGTCTGGTCTGTTACAGAGATTAAAAGGTATTGAGAGGCCTTTTTGTTTATATGTAAACAGATGAGACTTCAGGCCAAAGTGGTCATGTTTTAGACGTGACCTGTATAATGAAAGGGGAGTGGTTAGCTCTCCAGCTGAGCAGTGAGTTGAGAGTGTGGTGCTGGAAAAGCACAGTAGGTCAGGCAGCATCTGAGGAGCAAGAAAATCAACGTTTTAGGCAAAAGCCTTTCAGTTCTGAACTAGTTGGGGGTTCAAAAGTGAGCTGTGTGGAAACAAAATCTCTCTCTCTCTCTCTGCCCTTCTAACTTCAACTGTAAGCATCTGTTCAATTTGTTTAACTGTGTTTCAAGAGGGTTTGCTTATTAGGACTATTGTGTATATTTGGAACAGCATACTTAAGTCTAGTTTGGATAGGCTGAGTTCTGTAGAGGTTCTTTATTCTGTTCTTTGTGTTTCATTGTGTAATCTTGTGAATAAATTTTTGTCTCTTTTAAAACCCGATAGTCACCCTAGCTAACTTACTCCGGGTAATTTTCACTGTACATTTACCGAATCGAATTGCAAAGTTATGGCCTGGGCTGCCTGCTAAAGAATGTTCTGAGTGGTGAGGCCTAGTCCAAAACAAATCACTCAAAATCAACAAACACACAGTCCGCAGTGGCCAATAAGGAGTTGGGCTTGGAGTCTGTGAAGCACTGCAATTTGTGGTTATATGGGAGCACTGCATTCAACACACTCCACATAGACAGCCCTCCAATGGGGAAGCCAAACTCTTGCTGAATGATAGGCCCAACCATCTTCAGCTGCTTCATCAGTGACCTTCCCTCCACCATAAGGTCAGAAGTGAGGATGTTCGCCAATGATTGCACAATGTTCAGCACCATTCACCACTCCCCCGATACTGAAGCAGTCCGTGTCCAAATGCATCAAGGTCTGGACCATATCCAGGCTTGGGCATTCAAGTGGCAAGTAACATTCACGCCACGCAAATGCCAGGCTATGACATTCACCAATAAGAGACAATCTAACCACTGTCCCTTCAATGACGTTACCATTACTGAATTCCCTCTCTATCAACATTCTAGGTGTTACCATTGACCAGAAACTCCACTGGACTCAGTATATAAACACTGTGGCTACAAGGATAGGTCAGAGGGTGGGAACACTGCACCTCCTGACTCGACAAGGTCTGTTCATCATCTACAAGGCACAACTCAGGAGTATGAGGGAATATTCCCTATTTGCCCTGGATGGGGGCAGCACCAACAGCACTCAAGAAGCTCAACATCATCCAGGGACAAAGCAGCCCCTGCCTAATTGGCACCACATCCGCAAACATCCCCTCCCTTCACCACCGACACTCAGTAGCAGCAGTAGCTACAGGATGCACTGCAGCAAATCACCAAAGATCCTTAGACAGCACCTTCCAAACCCATGACCACTTCCATCAAGAAGGATAAGGACAGCAGATATATGGGAACACCAGCTCCCTGCATGTTCCGCTCTGAGCCCCTCACCATCCTGACTTGGAAATATATCGGTTGTTCCTTCAGTGTCACTGGGTCCCTAACTCCCTCCCTAACGACACTGTGTGGGTGTCCTTACTACATGGACTGCAGTGGCTCCAGAAGGCAGCTTACCCCCACCTTCCCAAGGGGACAACTAGGAAACGGGCATTAAATGCTGGGCCGAGCCAGCAACGCTCATGATCCCATGTGTGAATAATGTTTTAAAAAGAAGCAGGCCCAAGGCCATGATTAGCCTACTCTGGCCCTGAGTGTGGCTCAGTGGTTAGCACTGCTGCCTCATAGTACCAGGGATCTGGGTTCAATTCCCAGCCTCGGGCGACCGTCTGTGTGGAGTTTGCACATTCTCCCCGTGTCTGCGTGGGTTTCCTCCGGGTGCTCCGGTTTCCTCCCACAGTCCGCTGACGAGCAGGCTAGGGTGGGCTGGGCCTTGCTAAGTTGGCCCTGCAAGTGTGCAGGCGAGGTGGATTAGCCATCAGAAATGCATGGGTTACAGGAGGTGGGCAGCTCTTCAGAGGGTCAGTGTGGACTCGATGGGCTGAATGGCCTGCTTGCACAACGTCAGGATTCAGCGAGCTTTCTGCTTAAATGTTGTGTCTTCTGAGCGGCGAGTACATGTTTAATAAACAAAGAAGGCAAATTTTGCACACAATATTCCAAGCACAGTCTTACCAAGATTCGACAATTGCCCCCAGAACATTGACCAGGATCCCTGAATGTTTGATTTGATTTCTTTATTATCACATGTAAAATAGGGTGAAAAGTGTTGTATAGCATCGCCACTCTTCAGTGCCAACACAGGAAAATAAAACTGAAACATAGGGTATAAAAGGCAAAAGAATAAAGAAATAAAGTGTCTGACTTTACAGTCCTTCTGGGTTAAGACCCCCATCAGGGGCCTGGTTACCAGGTAACGGGTGCCCATCGTGGCAAAATTTGCCAGTCTTCGCCGCCAACCTGCCTCCACTGATGCCCTCGCCACTTTGAGCCCACCCCAATGCTGCCGGGTACCGAACTGAACCAAACCCAACTCCGCCGCCCACCCTGAGTCTGCTTCATGCCCACCTCACCAATTCAGGCCTCTGCCAATGTCGCCTGGTCTCAAAAACAGTGAAACAGAGTACAACACAGGAACAGGTCCTTTGGCCTTCTGAGCCAGTGCCAATTATTGTGCTCTAACTAGAAAAACCTTCTGCCCACGTTTGGTCTGTATCCCTCTAATCCCTCGCTCTTTATGTAACCATCCAGATGCCTCTTCAATGTTGCCAATGTACCTGCGTCCACCACCCTCCCCTGGCAATACGTTCCAGGCTCCTACCAATCTCTGTGTTGAAAAATGACCCTCGCACATCTCCCTCAAACTCTCCCGCTCTCACCTTGAACCTGTGTACCCCCTTATAATTGAAACTTCAACCCCAGGACAAGTCCCTAACTACTGAACGCAAACTTAACCCTGTCACCAAGAGACAGCATTAGGACTGCCTCATCAAACTTAGCTCTTGCAGGTGAAAGGAACAACTCTTATACAACAAATTAATGATTTGGAGATGCCGGTGTTGGACTGGGGAGTACAAAGTTAAAAATCACACAACACCAGGTTATAGTCCAACAGGTTTAATTGGTAGCACACTAGCTTTCGGAGCGACAATCACCTGATGAAGGAGCCTCGCTCCGAAAGCTAGTGTGCTTCCAATTAAACCCGTTGGACCATAACCTGGTGTTGTGTGATTTTTAACTTTGTACAACAAATTAAGTTCACGTTTGGCCAAACTGGGCTGACGATCTGACAAACACCTACACTACCCGCTCTGGTGAACTTGATTGGGCCGTTGCATTCAATTCTCTGTATTCCATCAAGGGCGCTTCTGTGTAGGAAGATCTACTCCAATTCGATGCCGGTCTCTCCCTGCAACTGTGTCCGAACTGCAACGTCAGAAAGATAAGATTTGACTGAGCCTCTGTCTTCAACGATTCAAGGACAGCTCAGTCAGAACGAATTGTTCAAGGAAGGACGCAACTGTTTCTGTGAAATTATTCCCAAACTGATAAATCAGCAGACCCGACGTACGCCCTTTGGTATATAAGAGAGAGTTTTCAATAGACTGTTGGAGGTGCTGCTTTAGAGAGGAACAAAGAGGCTGTTTTGTGGACAGTTTGATAGCTGAATGGAGATTGTAAGGAGAGTGTAAAAATTCTAAAGAGCTCTTAACGATTCAGTGAATCAGCAAAACTGTAGTGAATGGGACTTGACTGTAGAACTGAGCTCAAACAAGAGGATAGATTGGGATGCTTCCTGACAACTTAATTCAACGTACATCTGAAGAGAATTGAGTTTTCAGGTCTAATGATCATTAAAATGTCACAAAATGATCCAAAAAACATCAGAGTCTTACCAGACTCGAGATGTTAACAGTGTTTCTCTCTCTCTGCACACGCGCAGTTTCTCCAGCAATATCTGTCTTAGCTTTCTGATACCCTCAGTATTTCGCTTTTAATCCAAACGTCTAACGGAAGAGGAAGGGAATCAGTTACAAGGTTTTGGGATGCCATTGCTTCGTCACTAGATGATCAAGTCAGAAAGACCCAGGTAAAGTCCCAGGTGCATTCTGTACATAGTAAGCAGGACAAATCCAACCTGGTCAATTACCATCCCATCAGTGTGCTCTCGATTGTCATTAAAGTGATGCTAACAGACATTGTTCTGATTGCCCCCTGTTACAGGAAGGATATTATTAAACTGAAGAGGGTCCAGAAAAGATTTAGATTAGATTAGATTAGATTAGATTCCCTACAGTGTGGAAACAGGCCCTTCGGCTAAACAAGTCCACACTGACCCTCTGAAGAGTAACCCACCCAGACCCATTTCCCTCTGACTAATGCACCTAACACCATGGGCAATTTAGCATGGCCAATTGCACACCTTTGGACTGTGGGAGGAAACCCACGCAGACACAGGGAGAAGGTGCAAACTCCATGCAGACAGTCACCCAAGGGTGTTTCCGGAACTTGAGGTTTTGAGTTGTGCGGATAGGCTGGGACTTTTTCCACTGGAGCATAGGAGCTTGAGGGGTGACCTTTTAGAGGTTTATAAGGTGAGTAGACAAGGTCTTTTCGCTGGGGAGTGGGAGTCCAAAGCTAGAGGGCATAAGTTTAAGGTGAGAGGGGAAAGATTTAAAAGGGACCTAAGGGGCAACTTTTTCACACAGAGGGTGGTGCGTGTATGGAATGAGCTGCCAGAGGAAGTGGTAGAGGCTGGTACAATGACAGTTAAAAGGCATCTGGATGGGTATATGAATAGGAAGGGGTTAGAGGGATATGGGCCAAATACTGGCAAATGGGACTAGTTTAGTTTGGGGAACTTGGTCAGCATGTTCAAGTTGGACAGAAATCTTTCTGCTCTCACCTTCAAAATAGTCTTGAAATCCCCCCACCCCAGGGAAAAGATACACGCCATTAACCTTTTCAATAAATCTCATGATTTTATGAATCTCTATAAGGTAACTCCTTAACACTCCAGTGAAATGGTTCTGGTCTATCCAGTTTCTCCTTCTAACTTAAACCCTCCATTCCTGGCAACATCCTGGGAAATCCTTTCTGAACCCTCTCCAGCTTAATAATATCCTTCCTATAACGGTGTGACCAGAACTGGACAGGGCACTGCAGCAGGGCAGCACGGTGGCTCAGTGGTTAGCACTGCTGCCTCACAGCGCCAGGGATCCGGGTTCAATTCTAGGCTCGGGTGACTGTCTGTGTGGAGTTTGCCTGTGCCTCCTCCCACAATTCAAAGATGTGCAGGTTAGGGTGAATTGGCCATGCTAAATTGCCCATGGAGTTCAGGGATGTGTGCGTTAGGTGCATTAGTCAGGGGTAAATGTAGGATGATAGGGTATAGGAATGGGTCTGAGGGGTACTCTTCGAAGGATTGGTGTGGACTTGTTGGGTCATTTCCCCACTGTAGGGATTCTGTGATTGTCTCAGACCTCACTGGCAGCCTGTAGAACCTCAACATAACATCTCAACCTTATAACTTCTTGATTCTTAGTTGTAAAAATATACACTGACCGCACCCTCACTGTTGGGTTTCCAGGTTCAAATCCCACTCGAGATCCTGAGAACGACAGACCTCAGGGGATATCCTGGAATGATGTTAGGAGAACCATCTTTCAAAGAGATATTGAACTGAGGTCCCAGTTTCCTGATCCAAGGCAATACTTCAATGAAGAACAGTGGGGGAGTTCTCCCTCCCCCAATATCTTGGGTCAATATTTACCCCTCGATTACCCCTCCAATCGCCACCAGGACAGAACCCCACTGGTCCTCACCTACCATCCCACCAACCTCCATATACATCGTATCATCTGTCGTCATTTCCGCCACCTCCAAACGGACCCCACCACCAGGGTGACTCCCTCCCCTCCCCTAACAGCGTTCCGAAAAGACCACTCCCTCTGTGACTCCCTCGTCAGGTCCACACCCTCCACCAACCCAACCTCCACTCCCGGCACCTTCCCCTGCAACCGCAAGAAATGCAAAACTTGCGCCCACACCTCCCCCCTTACTTCCCACCAAGGCCCCACGGGATCCTTCCAAATCCGTAACAAATTCACCTGCACCTCCACACACATCATTTACTGCATCCGCTGCACCCGATGCAGAACGTTTCAGAAAACACCTCTGGAACACCCGGACTAACCAACCCAACCACCCCGTGGCTCAAAACTTCAACTCCCCCTCCCACTCCACCAAGGACATGCAGGTCCTTGAACTCCTCCTTCGCCAGACCGTAGCAACACGACGGTTGGAGGAAGAGCGCCTCATCTTCCGCCTAGGAACCCTCCAACCACAAGGGATGAACTCAGATTTCTCCAGTTTCCTCATTTTCCCTCCCCCCACCCTGTCTCAGTCCCAACCCTCGAACTCAGCACCACCTTCCTAACCTGCAATCTTCTTCCTGACCTCTCCGCCCCCACCCCCACTCCGGCCTATCACCCTCACCTTATCCTCCTTCCACCTATCGCATTCCCAATGCCCCTCCCCCAAGTCCCTCCTCCCTACCTTTTATCCTAGCCTGCTTGGCACACTTTCCTCACTCCTGAAGAAGGGCCTGAAACGTCGATTCTCCTGCTCCTTGGATGCTGCCTGACCTGCTGCGCTTTTCCAGCAACACATTTTCAACCCTTGATTATCATCCCAAGAATAGCTGACCTGGTCACTACCACACTGCTTTGGATGCGGAATTGGCTTGACTGTAGGGGAGAGAGGGTGGTGGTGCAAGGTTATTCTGGAGGCCTGTGATCAGCAGTGTGCCATAAGGGTCAGTGGCCGAGTCTATTCCAGGTTAGATTCCCTCCAGTGTGGAAACAGGCCCTTCAGCCCCACAAGTCCACACCGACCTTCCGAAGAGTAACCCACCCGTTCCCTTTCCCTCTGACTAGTGCATCTAACATAATGGGCAATTTGGCATGGCCAATTCACCCAACCTAGGCATCTTTGAAGTGTGGGAGGATACCGGACCACCTGGAGGAAACCCACGCAGACACGGGGAGTATGTGCAAACTCCATACAGAGAGTCACCTGAGGCAGGGATCGAACCTGGGTCGCTGGTGCTGTGAAGCAGCAGTGCTAACCACTGAGCCACCGTGCCACCCTCATCAATTATGTGAACAATTTAGGTAAGAGTATAGAAGGCGTGGTTAGTAGGTTTGCAGATGACACCAAAATTAATGGCAGTGTGGACAGTAAAAAGATTATCTCAAGAGTACAAAATCCTTGATCAATTGGGCCTGTGAGCCAAGGAGTGACAGATGGAGTTTAATTTGGATAAATATGAGATGTTGAATTTTGGTGAGGCAAACCAATGTAGGACTTACACAGTTAATGGTAGGACCCTGGGCAGTGTGGTCCAATAGAGCAACCAAGGAGTGCAGGTACATAGTTTCTTGAAAGTGGCATCCCAAGATGACAGGGTGGTGAAGAAGGCATTTGGCATGCTTGCTTTTATTGGTCAGAGCACTGAATATAGGAATTAGGACATCATGTTGCAGCTGTACAGGATGTTGGTAAGGCCACATTTGGAGTACTGCTTAGAATTCTGGTCACCCTCCCATAGAAAGGATGTTATTAAACTAGAAAGGGTTCAGAAACGATTTGCAAGGATGTTATCAGGTATGGAGCATTTGAGTTATAAGGAAAAGCTGAAGAGGCTGGGGCTACTCTCGCTGGAGATTCGGAGGCTGAGGGGTGTCCTTACAGACATTCATGTAATCATGAGAGGCATAGATAGTCCAAAATTAGAGGCAATAGGTTTAAGGTGAGAGGGGAAAGATTTAAAAAGGGACCTGAGGGGCAACTTCTTCACACAGAGGGTGGTGCGTGCATGGAATGAGCTGCCAGAGAAAGTGGTTACAACATTTCAAAGGGATTGGACAGATGCATGGATAGAAAAGGGATATGAGCCATTTGCAGGCAAACGGGACCAGTTCAGTTCAGGAAACCAGGTTGACTTAGACTAGTAGGGCCGAAAGGCCTCTTTCTGTGCTATACACCTTCTATGACTCAATGCTTCTGTGCGATCTTGCTGCAAGCAAATTGACTGCCGTATGACTACAGTTCTGCAAGGCGACTTTGAGGTGTCTGGCGGTTGGGTGAGGTGCTACGTAAATGCAAGTTCTTCTTCTTTGCTCGGAATGCACTCTCTCCAATTGCAGGATGGGAAATGCAGGAATGAAAGAGCAAGAGGATGACTCGAGAGACTGTCCCCCTGGCGAGTGGGGAAGGAGGTGAGGAGAGGAGGGGACGCAGGATGCTATCCCCAATGATTGGCGCTGGTTGATGGGCAGCTAGACCTGAGCCTAACTCTAGAGCAGTAGGTCACCTACCTCGTTCCTGTCAGTCTGCTCACCCTGAGGACAACATCACACACTGCAACTGCATCTCTGGCCATATCAAGGTTGGTGCTCAGTTGAGGAGTTGGAAAGTGTCACCTTCCAGCCGAGCGCGGAAACCAATTTTGCTTCGGTTGACACAAAATATCTTTGAGGCTGCGGACTTTAGGAAGAGCCACAGAACCCCTCCCTAGCCTTTTGAGAGTATGTACCCCTCGCTGACATCAAAAATAGAACATTGCTGTTGGTCAGATGCCTCGACGGTGTGCAAATTTCTGACATGACGTTACACTCTGAAAGGATCTCCATTGGGGGAGTTCTCCGACATTCATAAGGGTTGCTACATAAATGCAGGACTTCCTTTCGAAATCGTTTTGAAGTGAGGGAAGAAGCGGGGAGGGAATGCGGGATTCGTGAGGATGATTCCCGGGATGGAGGGACTGCCTTACGAGCAAAGGTTAAACAGGTCGGGACCCTACTCCCTGGAATTGAGAAGACTGAGAAGGGGATCCGATTGGGACATATCATCAAGGGAGAGATCTGAGAGGATGATTCCCCCTTCATGGGAGAGTCTAGGACAGAGGTGGGGAACCTTTTCCTGTTGGAAGGCCGCATTATGTTAGTTGTAATCTAATAAGGCCACATCCAAGAAATTTCAATTATATGAATGTTGATACGGTTAGACTGTGTAACTATTCTCAAATTTCACTTCAAATGGAAAGCCAAGTGCACTGTTGTCATAAGTTGATAAACACTGGCATACTGGATACCCACAGCCTCTCGCCAACCAGCCTCGGGCAGTAGTGGCGCCACTCAGGCAGGGAAGATAACGTACATTCTAGAGTCGCATTATAACTAAATCATGAGCGTAGCAGGTGTCGAAATAGCTCTTATGACTGACCAATTTTTTAATTGTGGTGGTCAGTCTGTGAGGATTATTTCGTTGAATTTTCTTTTACTCTCTGGTATTTTAAATACATTCGTTTTAAGATTAAAATAAAAGTAATAAAGGACGAGAAAAAATGTATTAATAAAAATAAAAGATTTGTTTTGCAAAATTTGGATTCATTCAAAAGACCACACACAATGGCCTTAAGGCTGCAGGTTCCCCACCCATGGCCTAGGACCAGAGGGCACAGTCTCAGAATAAAGAGGGGGTGGGGGGAGCCAAGTTAAGATTGAGATAAGGAGGAATTTCTTCTGTCAGAGTCTTTGGGATTCCTCACAACAGAGAGATGTAGGTGCAGGTGTTGGGAGTGGGGGGGGGGGGGGGGGGGGGGGTAGTGGTGGGAGTGGGGGGGGGGGGGTGCAGACTCCTTGTGTATATCAACGGGTGAGTCAAAAACTGTGGAAGAGCACAGCAGGTCAGGCAGCATCCGAGGAGTCAGAGAGTGGAAGTTTCAGGTCAGGAGTGCGATGAGGGGCTCATACCCGAAACGGGGACTCTCCTGCTCCTCGGATGCTGCCTGACCTGCTGTGCTTTTCCAGCGCCACACTCTCAACTCTGACTCTCCAGGGTCTGCAGTCCTCACTTTCTCCCGTACTGAAGGGTGAGACAGATTCTTGATCAGTCGGGGAATCGAGGGTCACAGTGAAAGTGGACGTGAGGGATGGCAGTAGCTTGAGAGGCAGAATGGCCTACTCCTGTTCATATTTCTTAAAGCCATACTGGTTGGGGGAGGCAGCGACGCAGTGCTATTACCGCTCGGCTATTAATCAAGAAACCCAGAATACTGTGCTGGGGACCTGGGTTCAACTCCCACCATCGCAGATGTTGGAATTTGAATTCAATAAAAAATCTGAAATTAAGATTCGACTGATGGCTATGAAACCGATTGTTGGAAAAACACATCTGGTTCACTCCCGACCTTCTGGGAAGGAAATCTGCCATCCTTACCTGGTCTGGCCTACATGTGACTCCAGACCCACAGCCAATGTGGTTGACTCTGAACTGCCCTCTGATCATGGCCGAGCAAGCCACTCAGTTGTACCAATTACGAGAAAGTCACAATAAAGCAACCCACAGCAAGTCGTCCGCAGCGATTCGAGAAGGCAGCTCACCACCACCTTCTCAAGGGCAAATAGGGATGGGCTATCAATGCTGGCCAGCCAGCAATGCCCAAGTCCCACAAGTGAATAAATAAAAAAAAAACAAACCTTGGGTAGATCTCCTGTCATTCTCCTAAACCCTGCTGAGGTACAGGCCTGACCTGCTTGATCTCTCCTCATGAATTTGTTTGCTTAAGTGTGTCTGTGTGTGTGTGTGTGTTGTGGGTGTGTATGTGTGTCTGTGTATGTGTGTTGCGTGTGGGTGTGTTGTGGGTGTGTCTGTGTGTGTTGTGGGTGTGTATGTGTGCCTGTGTGTTGTGTGTGTTTTGAGGGTGTGTATGTATGTCTGTGTGTGTCTGTGTCTGTGTGTTGTGTGTGTGGCTCTGTGTGTGTGCGTGTCTGTGTGTTGTGTGTGTGTTGTGGGTGTGTCTGTGTGTCTGTGTCTGTGTGTGTCTGTGTCTGTGGGTGTGTGTCTGTGTGTTGTGTGCGGGGGTCTGTGTGTGTGTGTCTGTTGTTCTGTGTGTGTGTTGTGGGTGTGTATGTGTGTCTGTGTGTTGTGTGTATGTGCATATGTCTGTTTGTGTGTCTGTGTGTGTGTCTGTGTGTGTGTCTGTGTGTGAGTGTCTGTGTGTGTGTCTGTGTGTGTATTGTGTGTCTGTGTGTTGTGTGTCTGTGTCTGTGTGTGCGCGTGTGTCTGTGTGTTGTTTGTCTGTCTGTGTGTGTGACTGTGTCTACGTCTGTGTGTTGTGTATGTGTCTGTGTCTGTGTGTTGTGTGTGTGCTGTGTGTTGTGTATGTGCTGTGTGTGTGTTGTGGGTGTGTATGTATGTCTGTGTGTGTTGTGGGCGTGTGTTGTGGGTGTGTATGTGTGTCAGTGTGTTGTGTGTGTGTTGAGGGTGTGTATGTGTGTCTGTGTGTGAATGTGTCTGTGTGTGTGTGTGTGTCTGCGTCTGTGTGTGTGTCTGTGTGTTGTGTGTGTGCTGTGTATGTTGTGGGTGTGTGTTGTGAGTGTGTATGTGTGTCTGTGTGTGTCTGTGGGTCTGTTTATGTGTGTGTCTGTGTCTGTGTGTGTGTCTGCGTCTGTGTGTTGTGTGTGTGTGCGTGCGCGCACACACGCGCGCGCATGCACAGAAAGGACAAATCGCTGTGATTTTCCCAGACCATAGGGCTGCTCTGTCTTGCCTCTGTGCTCCCCCTGTCTTCGAGTCTTCCTTGCCTTCAGAGAGAAAAGGAGAGGGGTTCTGACAGCAGCGGTGACCAGCAGGTGGCTCAAAATACAGAAAACAGGAGCAGAAGTAGGCCATTCAGCCCTTTGAGCCTGCTCCACGGGATCATGGGTTGATCATCCAACTCAGTCCCCTTTTTCCACTTTCTCTTCTATACCCTTTGATCCCTTTTGGCTTAAGATCTCAATCTAGCTCCATCTTGAAAACATTGATTAAGGGTTCTCTTTGAAATCAGTCATCAATGTTGGCATCACCAGATGGACCAGCATTTATTGCCCAACCCTAATTGCCCAGAGGTCAGTTAAGACCATAAAGTACAGGAGCAGAATTAGGCCATTCAGCCCATCAAGTCTGATCTACCGTTTGATCATGGCTGATATGTTTCTCAACCCCATTCTCCTATCTTGTCCCTGTAAACCTTGATCCCCCTCACCAACTAAGAATCTATCTGTCTCTTCAAGAGTGTCTTAATGACACTCAATGACATGGCCTGTGGGCCCAGAATCACATGTAGGCCAGACCAGGTAAGGATGGCAGATCTCCTTCCCAAAAGGACATTAGCGAACTCCATCAGCTTACATAGAATCCCAACAGTGTGGAAGCAAATCGTTTGCCCCAGTGAGTCCACACTGACCCTCCAAAGAGCATCCCATCCAGACCCACCCTATATTCCTGTATTTAGCATGGTCAATCTACCCTAACCTATACATCTTCAGACTATGGGGGGGAAACTGGAGCAAACCCACGCACATACAGGAGAGAATGTATGTGCAAGGCAATTTAGCACGACCAATCCACCTAAACCTGCCAATCTTTGTACTGTGGAAGGAACCCAGAGCACATAAAAGGAATCCATGCAGACACAGGGAGAATGTGCAAACTCCACATAGGCAGTTTCCTGAGGGTCGATTCGCACCCAGGTCCCTAGCGTTATGAGGCAGCAGTGTTAACCACTGAGCCACCGTGCCGCCCACATCTTGGGGATATCAGGCATAACTGACCTTCCAGATGAGAAGATGGTGTTCCGTTAGCTTCTTGTTTCCAGGGACGGACATGGACGGGTGGCTACATAAATGCTAGGAGTGCTCTGAAGTTCTGCCAAGGATTTGCGAGTAGATCTCCCCATCCTCCGATGGATAAGGGAGTTGAAACGATGTCGATACTGCCACTGGGACTGTGATCACACTGTACAAAACCGTGTCAGCCTCTCCCGCTTCTTCAGCTCGGACCCGAGACACCTCGGAGGGCTGGAAAGGTCATGCAGATATGAAACAGTCAGTCAATCACTCGGTTGCATGGTTCACTTTAACTCAGAGGCCAGTCAGCCCATCAATCCTGCCCCACCTTACTACATGATGGTTCCTCGATGGCCCACCATCCACAAGGCACAAGTCTAGTAGTGTGAGGGAATACTCCCCACTTGCCCTGGGTGGGGTAGCTCCAACAACACTCGAAGAAGCTCAACACCATCCAGGGACAAAGCAGCCCCTGCTTGACTGGAACCACATCCACAAGCATCCCCTCCCTCCCCCATTGACCCTCAGTAGCAGCAGTGTGTACCATCTACAAGGTGCACTGCAGTAGATCACCAAAGATCCTTAGACAGCACCTTCCAAACCCATGGCCACCTCTATCTAGGAGGACATGGGGCAGCAGATACATGGGAACACTATCACGTTCAAGTTCTCCTCTGAGCCACTCACCATCCCGACTTGGAAATATATTGGCTGTTCCTTCGGTGTTGCTGGGTCAGAATCCTGGAACTCCCTCCTTAGTGGTGCCATGTGGATGTCCCTACAGCACACAGACTGCAGTGGTTCATCAAACAGAGATAGCTGTGGGGGGGGGGGGGGGGGGGGGGGGGGGGGGGGGGGGTGGGGTGGGGGGGGGGGTTTAAGTACATAGTTCTTTGAAAGTTGTGTTACATGTAGACAGGGTGGTTAAGAAGGCATTTATTATGCTTGTCTTCATTGCTCAGACCAATGAATATCGGAGTTGGGAAGTCATGTTGTGTTGTGCTCTATGGCACATTATCACCTCAATAAAACTGGCAAAATGTAGATGTCTTAAATATTGTGGTGTCCAAGCTTTTACAGTCCTAGAGTTGTACAGCATGAAAATAGACCCTTCAGTCCAACTCATCCGTGCTGACCATGTGTCCTAAATTAACTTTGTCCCATTTGCCAGTATTTGGCCCTATTTTCATAGACCCATCCAGATGTCTTTTAAATGCTGTAATTGGATCAGCCTCCATCACTTCCTCTGGCAGCTCATTCCATTCACGCACCACCCTCTGCGTGAAAAGGTTGCCCCTTAGGTCCCTTTTAAATCTTTCCTCTCTCGCCTTAAACCTATGCCCCTCTAGTTCTGGACTCCCCCACCTCAGAGAAAAGACTTTGTCTATTTATCCTACCCATGCCGCTCATGAATTTATAAACCTCTTTTAAGGTCACCCCCTCAATCCTTCGACACTCCAGAGAAAACAGCTCCAGCCTATTCAACCTCTCCTGGTAGCTCAAATCCTCCAACCCTGGCAACATCCTTTCAAGGTTTCTGAACCCTTTCAAGTTTCACAACATCCTTACCGTAGCAGGGTGGCCAACATCGCATGCAGTATTCCAAACGTGGTCTAACCAATGTCCTGTATGGTCACAACACGGCCTCCCAACTGCTCGACTCACTGCACTGACCAATGAAGGCAAGCATATCAAACACCTTCATCACTGTCCAGCCTACCTGTGACTCCACTTTCAAGGTACTATTAACCTGCACTCCAAGGTCACTTTGTTCGGCATCACTCTCAGGATCTCATCATTAGCTGTATAAGTCCTGCCCTGTGTATAACAGCGGCATCTACCCCTCAACATTTTCTGTTACTTACTGTATGCATTTTATGTTGATTTTAGGAGGTGTGCTGACGTTTTTTTACATAGACTTTTTTGAGGGATATTGACGCCTTGAAGTTTGACCTGTCAGGATTGATTGTGATCACGCATAACTCTTGATTGTCCAGAAATACTTGATCAAGCAGCACATTCGTGGCCTTATAGGGGCTGGTGAATAAAAACCTTGCTAATTATAGGAATTAGGCCACAGATCAGCCACTGAAACGGGCTTGAGGGACTGAACGTGGATCCGTGGTGCTGGAAGAGCGCAGCAGTTCAGGCAGCATCCAAGTAGCTTCGAAATCGACGTTTCGGGCAAAAGCCTCCTGATGAAGGGCTTTTGCCCGAAACGTCGATTTTGAAGCCACTTGGATGCTGCCTGAACTGCTGTGCTCTTCCAGCACCACTAATCCAGAATCTGGTTTCCAGCATCTGCAGTCATTGTTTTTACCTTGAGGGACTGAATGGCCTACTCCTGGTCCTAGTAATGAATTTGGAACCACTACATTTGGCCCCACATTCACCCCCCACACCCCAATTAATTGCCCCCTCCCTCCAAACTGATGGTTTAAATTGAGTTTGTTTTCAACCAATAGCATGCAAGAGACAACCAGAACAGGAGGATGCACCAGAATATATTTACCTGAAGTGAAGAAGGCATTTGGTATGCTATCCTTTATTGGTCAGAGCATTGAGTGTAGGAGTTGGGATGTCATGTTGCGGCTGTACAGGACATCGGTTCGGCCACTTTTGGAATATCAAATGCAATTCTGGCCTCCTTCCTATCAGAAGGATGTTGTGAAACTTGAAAGGGTTCAGAAAAGATTTACAAGGATGTTGCCAGGGTTGGAGGGTTTGAGCTATAGGGAGAGGCTGAACAGGCTGGGGCTTTTTCCCCTGGAGCATCGGAGGCTGAGGGGTGACTTTATAGAGGATTATAAAATCATGAGGGGCCTGGATAGGATAATTAGACAAGGTCTTTTCTCCCTGGGGTGGGGGAGTCCAGAACTAGAGGGCATAGGTTTAAGGTGAGAGAGGAAAGATATAAAAGGCAACTTTTTCACACAGAGGGTGGTCCGCATATGAAATGAGCTACCAGAGGAAGTGGTGGAGGCTGGTGCAATAACAGCATTTAAAAGGCATCTGGATGGGGATATGGATAGGAAGGATTCAGAGGGATATGGATCAAATGCTGGCAAATGGAACTAGTTTACCTTAGAATATCTGGTCGGCATGGACGAGTTGGACCGAACGGTCTGTTTCCGAGCTGTACATCTCTCTGACTCTAAATCTATACATGCATCGAGGAGAGACACAAACACAGACTGGGGGAATTGGGATTGAGGGTGGGGCGGAGGTCGATCAGAAAATGGACAGGCCCTGAAAGGGGAGAGGGGAAACCTCTTTCGTATGGATTCTGAATCACCCCTGCATATTTTACAACAAATTCTGCTTGTTAACTCAGTTTCTCTCTCTCTCTCTCTCTCTCACTCTCTAAATCTCCCTCTTGTGAAAGTGAACAATTTTCAAATCATCAATATTTATTTCCCTGACTAGTCTAGCTTCTATTCCTTGCTCCACAGCAAAAACCGATGCAAAATATTCACTTAATGTCTCTCGCACCTCCTGGGATTCAAAAGACGACCTTTTTGATTTTGAAGGACCTGACAGTTTTCTCACACCCTTCGTTTACTTGTAGAATCTCTTTGGATTATTGTTAACAGTATCTGTGAATGCTATCCCATAAACCCTCTTTGCTTTCCTGATTTCCTTCTTAAGAATGCTCTATGTTATCGTCTTGGAGTCATACAGCATGGAAATTGATCCTTCGGCCCAACCAGTCCATGCCGAAAGAAATCCCAAACTAAACTAGTCCCACCTGCCTGTTCCTGGCCCAAATCCCTCCAAGACTTTCCTATTCATCGATGTGTCCAAATGTCTGTTAAACACTGTAACTGTACACACATCCACCACTTCCTCAGGCAGTTCATTCCACACACAAACCACCCTCTGTGTTGAGAATTTGCCTCTCCTGTCTTATTTACCGTACATACTTGAGTAAAGGTCGATCTCATGTCAAAGCCGACCCCCTATTTTTGGCCAAATAATCTGGAATTGTCCATGTATCTCGTGTAAAAGTCGACCTAGTTCTTCACAGATAACAGATCAACGTTTATGAGTCAGTGTGCTGGTCGTCACATCCTACTGCAGCTTTGGCTCTGCTCCTGGTCTTCCAGTCCGCTGGTCTGTTGAGATCTGCTCTGGGTTTTTGGAATTACCACAATTCATCTTCTGTTTCTTCAATAGAGATCATTTAGATTAGATTCCCTACAGTGCGGAGACAGGCCCTTCGGCCCAACAAGTCCACACCAACCCTCTGAAGAGTAAACCACCCAGTCCCATTCCCCTGCTGACTAATGCGCCTAACACTATGGGCAACTTAGCATGGCCAACTCACCTGAGCTGCACATCTTTGTGACTGTGAGAGGAAACCGGAGCACCCGGAGGGAACCCAGGCAGACAGTCACCTGAGGCTGGAATTGAACCTGGGACCCTGATGCTGTAAGGCAGCAGTGCTAACCACTGAGCCACCGTGCTTCTGCTAAGCACATGGTGTGAATTTTGACGAGCATGAGTTTCAGCCCCTCAAAAGTAGTATCATGTAATCATCGACCCCATAAATTTAACCTTTAAAAAGTAGTCAAAAGAATTTCTCGATTACTCGAGAATATACGGTAAATCTTTCTCCATCAACTGGAAAATATGCCCTCTTATCTTGAAATCCTGCACCCTAGGGGAAGGATACCTGCTGTTTATCTTATCCACACCCTTCATTATTTTACAAAGCTCTTTAAAGTCACCTCTCAACTTCCTGCACTCCAGTGAAAAAAAGTCCCAGCCTATTCAGCCTACCTTAATAATTCAGAACTCCTGTTCCCAGCAATGTCCTGGCAAATCTTTTCTCAACACTGTTGAGCTTAATAACGTTTCTCCTATAACAGGGCGACAGAGAACTGCACACAGTACTTCAGAAGAGGCCTGGCCAATGTCCTGTAACGGTGTCACCGTGACGTCCCAATTCCTATACTCAAAGGTCTGGATAATGAAGGCACACATCCAGCGTGTGGTGCTGGAAAAGCACAGCAGGTCAGGCAGCATCCGAGTAGCAAAGGAATCGACATTCCGGGCAAAAGCCCTCCGTCAGTAATGCCTGCTGTGCTTTTCCAGCAGCACTCTCCACTCGGATCTCCGGCATCTGCAGTCCTCACTTTCTCCCAATGAAGGCAAGCGCCTTTTCAACCACCAAAATGTGATTGTTTTAGAGATTCATCTGAACCCAGCTGTCTATATCTTATAAAAGATTCACTTTATTCTTGACTAGCACCTGGGTGGCATGGTGGCTCAGTGGTTAGCACTGCTGTGTCACAGTACCAGGGACCCCGGTTTGATTCCAGCCTCAGGTGACTGTCTATATGGCATATGTATGTACTCCCCCTGTCTGGGGACTAAAACACCTAACCTACACAGCCCTGAACTCTATGGGCAATTTAGCATGGGGAGTTCACCTGATGTGCATGTCTTTGGACTGGTTTCCTCCCACAGTCCAAAGGTGTGCACGTTAGGTCAATTGGCCATGCTAAATTGCCCATAGTGTTCAGGGATGTTTAGGTTAGGTGCATAAGTCAGGGGCAAATGTGGAGGAATAGAGTAGGGGAATGGGTCTGGGTGGGTTCTTCTTCAGAGGGTCAGTTTGGGCTAAAGGGCCTGTTTCCACACTGTAGGGATTCTATGATTCTCAATACCTTTATTCACCCATTGCTTCTTAATCTTACCTGCCTCATTCTAACAGGAACAGAACTACTCTCAACTCTCATCATCACATTCTTGACAACCTCTCTCCCCGGACCTTGCTGAGTTTCCCCAGCAACTTTCCATCTTTGGCTTTCGGTATACTTGCCTCATGCTCCAACGGTAGATCACGGGTCTCGTCTCTTCCTCTGGCTTCCTGTGATTCCGATCCCAATCCTGCAAGAGACCCGTCAACATTAGGAGAGGAGACCAGGCCGACAGCGGGAGGTGTGACAGCTGACTGGAGTTGGCCCAACTGCCCTGCCTCTTAATAATACAGGAGTCCCCCATCCTTTGATCAGATCCCAAACCGTCCCTCAGTCATTGCGGAGCCCGAGGGTTGAAGGAGCTGGGAAAGCAGAACACAGTGACTCAGTGGTTAGCATTGCTGCCTCATAACACCAGGGACACGGGTTCGATTCCACCCTTGGGTGACTCCACTCTGTGGAGTTTGCACGTTCTCCCTGTATGTGCATGAGTTCCCTCCAGGTTCTCTGGTTTCCTCCCACGGTCCAAAGAAAAGATTTGCAAGGATATTGCCAGGGTTGGAGGACTTGAGCTACAGGGAGAGGTTGAATAGGCTCGGGCTGCTTTCCCTGGGTCGTCCGAGGCTGAGGGGTGACTTTATAGAGGTTTTACAAAATCATGAGGGGGCATGAGTAGGATACATTGACAAGGTCTTTTCCCTGGGGTAGGGGAGTCCAGAACTAGAGGGCATAGGTTTAGGGTGAGAGGGTAAAGATATAAAAGAGACCTAAGGGGCAACATTTTCACGCAGAGGGTGGTACGTGTATGGAATGAGACCATAAGAGACCATAAGATATAGGAGTGGAAGTAAGGCCATTTGCCCATCGAGTCCACTCCGCCATTCAATGGGCATTTCAACTCCACTTACCCGCATTCTCCCCGTAGCCCTTAATTCCTTGAGACATCAAGAATTTATCAATCTCTGCCTTGAAGACATTTAGCGTCCCGGCCTCCACTGCACTCTGCGGCAATGAATTCCACAGGCCCACCACTCTCTGGCTGAAGAAATGTCTCCGCATTTCTCTTCTGAATTGACCCCCTCTAATTCTAAGGAGCTGCCAGAGGAAGTGGTGGAGGCTGGTACAATTGCAACATTTAAAAGGCATCTGGATGGGTATATGAATAGGAAGGGTTTGGAGGGAGATGGGCCAGCTGCTGGCAGGTGGGACGAGATTGGGTTGGGATATTTGGTCAGCATGGATGAGTTGGGCTGAAGGGTCTGTTTCCATGCTGTACATCTCTATGACTCTATGTGCAGGTTAGGGTGGATTGGCCATGCTAAATTGTCCAAGTTAGGTGGGTCAACTATGGTAAATGTAGGGCGGGTGGGATGCTCTTCAGAGAGTCAGTACACACTCAAGAGACCCAGTGGCCTCTCTCTGCATGGATTCTATGAAGATTTGGCTGGAGGAATAAATGCTTCGACTATTTTCTTAAGAGCAAGGGTTTGGAAAGCTGAAACACAAAGGGACATGGGAGTCCTAGTTCAGGATTCTTTTAAGGTTGACACGTAGGTTAAGGTGGCAGTTAGGAAGGCAAATGCAATGTTAGCGTTCATTTCAAAAGGGCTAGAATACAAGTCCAGAGATGTTATGAGGCTGTATAAGACTCTGTTCAGATCACGTTTGGAATACCGTGAGCAGTTTCGGGCCCCGTATCTAAGGAAGGCTGTGCGGGCCTTGGAAGGGAGGGTCCAGATGAGGTTTACAAGGAAGATCCCAGGGATGAAGGGCTTGTCATTTGGGAGCAGTTGAGGACTCTGGGTCTGTACTCAATGGGGTTTGGAAGGATGGGGGTGGGTGGAATCTGATTTGAGAAGGGGTTTCCACCAGTTGGAGAGACTAGGACCAGAGGGCACAGCCTCAGGAGTGAAGGGATGGACTTAGATGAGGAGGAATTTCTTCAACAGAGGGTGGTGACTCTGTGGAACCCATTGTCACAGAGGGCTGTGGAGGGCAAGTCATTAAGGCAGAGGTAAATAGATTCTGAGGAGGGTCACTACATCAGAAACCTTAACTGTTTCTCTCTCTATAGCCCCTGCTAGACCCTGCTGTGCTTCTCCAGCAATTTCTGGTTTTTGTTTCTGATTTCCAGCATCCAGAGTTTTTTGACATTTCAGATAGGTTCTGAATTGGTAAGGGGGAATCAAGGATTACAGGGAGAGGGCGGGATAATGGGGTTGGAAAACATATCAGCCATGATTGAACGGTGGAGTTGATTTGGTGGACCAAGTGGGCCAATTCTGCTCCTATATCTTGTGGTCAGAAGGTAACCATGACTCCAGGGATTAGTGGAGAACATTCAGTCCCTAAGATCCATTCTATCATTGAGGTAGATTTCTGCCATTGATGCCCAGAGTGAGGAAGGGGACACGGATTGGCATGTCAAAAGTCCTGCTCAGTTGAGATTTCCTTCTCAACACCGTGAGGTTTTCAAGGAGAATGGATAGGCTGGTTGATAGAATTTTCCAAGGAGTGGGAATCCCTTGCTGAGAGATTCCCTGAGCAACCATCTACCTAACAGCAGTGGGACTGTTCGAACTCCCCGATTTGAAAGGATCCTCTCGGAGGGTGGGAGACAGAAGGGGTGTTGGGTGCATTGTTTGGAGGAATGCTCAGTTCTCAGGGAGTTGTCTTGGAGTTCACAACATCAGGTGAAATGACAACCAGAAATCCCGGTCTAATGTTCCAGACCAGGATTTGTCCTGGAGATGTTCAGAAACCCCTCCTACCACCGCTCCAATGCCCGCAAAACGCATGAATTGGCTGCAATGATTGACTCACGAACACACACACCAGTCAGTCTCCTGCCTCTGACCAAGAGGAGTGAAGTAACCAGTGTGCACAGGAAGATCCCAGGGAGCAGCCAAGCTGCCATCGACGCCAGCCATTTCCCATTGCTGTAAAATTCAGGAGGTCCTTCACCTGGAAAGGAGGAAGAGCCATCAGATTAGACACAAACCGGCTCCAGGAAAAGGCTTTCTCCCAGCCTCTCCTTGCACATTGATGCCCTGAACTGGATTCAAATCCTGCTTGAGGTTTCGTTCCAGAGAGTGCGCTGAGGGAGGATTTGGAGGAGCAGAGAGAGGTTGAAAGAAAGGCAGTTATGTTTCCTACCTGTGAACCCCCATCTCTCTGTTTCCTTCCCCTCCAACCCTGACTTCAACCGTCATCCTCTCTGTTTCTCTCTGTCTGTCTCTCTGTCTCCCTGTCTCTCACTTTCTCTCTGTTGCTCTCTGTCTCTCTATCTCCCTGCCTCACTGTCTCTGTCTCTCTATTTGTGTCTCTCTCTCTCTGTCGCTCTCTCTCTCTCTCTCTCTATCTTCCTGTCTGTCTGTCTGTCTCTCTCTCTCTATCTCGCTGTCCGTGTCACTCTGTCTTTCTCCCTCTCTCTGTCTCTCGCTGTCTATCTGTCTCTGTCTCTGTCTCCCTCTCTTTCTTGCGCTCTCTCTCTCTCTTGCTCTGTGCTGTCTCTCTCTGTTTCTCTCTCTGCCCCTCTCATAGAGTCACAGAGTCATACAGTACGGAAACAGACACTTCGGTCCAACCAGTCCATGCCGACCAGATATCCCAAACTAAACCAGTCCCACCTACCTGCTACTGGTCTATATCTCTCTAAAACTTTCCTATTCATGCACTTATCCAAATGTCTTTAAAATGTTGCAACTGTACCCACTTCCACCACTTCCTCAGGAAGTTTGTTCCACACATGAACACCCTCTGTGTAAAACATTGCCCCTCGTGTCTTTTTAAAATCTATCTCCGCTCTCCTTAAACATATGCCCCTTCGTCTTGAAATCCCTTACCCTAGCAAAAAGACACATACTCTCTCTCTATCTTACTCTTGTCTCTCTCTTTCTTGCTGCATCTCTGTTTTTCTTTCTTACAGTCACACAGCACGGAAACAGACTCTTCGGTCCAACCAGTCCGTGCTGAACATAATCCCAAACCAAACTAGTCCCGCCTGCCTGCTCCTGGCCCATAAACCTCTAAACCTTTCCCAATCATGTACTTATCTAAATGTCTTTTAAGTGCTGTAACTGTACCCGCACCCACCACTTCCTCTGGACGTTCATTCCACATCCGAACCACTCTCGGTCTAAAACAGTTACCGTTTAAATCTTTTTTAAAATCTTTCTCCTATCACCATAAAAATATGATAGGGTTAGGATATTGGGCTGAATGGGCCTTTTCCTATGCTGTAGACCTGCACAGATGGGCTGAAGGGTCTCTTCCTCTGCTGCCGACCTGCACAGATGGGCCAAAAGGCCTCTCCGTATGTTGCAGATCTCCACAGATGGGCTAAAAGGCTCCTTCCTGTGTTGTACACCTCCATAGATGGGCCGAAGGGCCCCTTCCTTTGCCGTAGACCACCACAGATGGGCCTCTCCCTATACTGTAGACCACAGATGGGCCAAAGGGCCCCTTCCTTTGCTGTAGATCACCACAGATGGGCCTCTCCCTATGCTGTAGACCACCACAGATGGGCCGAAGGGCCTCTTCCTGTGCTGTCATCCTCCACAGATAGCCCCTAGTCTTGAAATACCCCACCTTAGGGAAAAGACACACACTCTCTCTCTCTCTCACTCTCTCTCTCTCTCTCAAGACTGGCACTCAGTGCATTCCTAAGGGAATCCTACCCTATTGGACCCATCTTTCAGTCTGTAACAATCTCCATTCACGACCTGCCTGCTCTCCTTACCTGGTCTGGTCTACACATGACTCTAGACTTCACAGCCAATGTGGTTGACTTTTAAGTGTCCCTCTGAAAGATTTTCCATTCAGGGGCAAACAGGGGTGGCCAATAAATGCTGGCCCAGCCAGTGACACCCCCACCCTGTGAATAAATTAAAACAGAATCTAATCCGCTCCTGAGTAATTGCTTGTAGAAGTTTCTCTACCACTGAATTTAAACTGATTGTGTTTGAGGGAAGTGACTAGAGTTGTGGAGGTCAGCAGCACAGAAAGAGACCCTTCGGCCCATCTATGGAGGGCTACAGCATAGGGAGAGGCCTTTTGGCCCATCTGTGGAGGGCTACAGCTCAGAAAGAGACCCCTCGGCCCATCTGTGGAAGGCTACCGTATAGAGAGAGGCCCTTTGGCCCATCTCAGGAGGGCTACAGCACAGAAAGAGACTCTTCGGCCCATCTGTGGAAGGCTACCATATAGGGAAAAGCCCTTCGGCCCATCTGTGGAGGGCTACAGCACAGCAAGAGACCCTTCAGCCCATCTGTGGAGAGCTACACTATAGGGAGAAGCCCTTCGGCCCTTCTGTGGAAGACTACCGTATAGGGAGAGGCCCTTCAGCCCATCTGTGGAGGGTTACAGCACAGCAAGAGAGCCTTTGGCCATCTGTGGTGATCTAGAGAACAGGAAGACACCCTTCGGCCCATCTGTGTAGTCTATACAAAACTAGAGTTGTCAGCCATCTGTGGAGGATAACAGCACAGGAAGAGGCCCTTCAGCCCATCTATGGTGGTCTACAGCATTGGGAGAGACCCATCAGCCCATCTGCAGAGGGCTATAGCATAGGAAGAGACCTTTTGGCCAATTTGTGAAGGTCTACAACATAAGGAGAGGCCTTTCAGCCCATCTGTGCAGGTCGACAGCAGAGAAAGAGAACCTTTGGCCCATCTGTGCAGGTATACAGCATAGCAAAAGGCCCATTCAGCCCAATATCCTAATCCCATTTTGCAGCACACTTGGCCCACAGCCTTGGCCTCCCAAGTGCACATCTCAACACTTCCTCAAGGCCTCTCCCACCCTTACAGGCAGCAAGTTCCAGACTCCCCGCTGTCCCCCCAACACCCTCTGGGTGAATCCCACCACCTTTTCTTCGGCGCTCGGGGATAACTGAAAAATCATCAATATCCACCCTCACTTCCTTCAAAACCCTCGGACACGGCCCAACGGGTCCCGGACTCCAAAAGGTATACCTGACGCCTCAACGATCAAAACAGTTCCGTTCCCCCGTCCTGTCTTAATCGGGACCGGTCGCTCAATCTGAAGGTGACAGTAATATGTCCCGTTGTCCTTCAGCTGGGTGCTGTTGATGTGCAACATGAAGAGTCCCGAGTTCCAGTTGATGGAGGCGCTGATCCTGTGGTGCCTACAGTTTTCAATATGGCTGTAGTTTTGCATCTTACAGGAGAGGATGGTGTCGTCCTCATTTGCCCATTCAAAGAACGCTTCAGCGATCTGCTGTGGGGTGTCAAGGCTGCAGTTTACATGGACATCAGCTCCTTCTTTCACAGTGAGAATTGAGGGAGTTTGGGAAATCAAGACGTCAGCACAGGCACCTGAAAACATAAGAACATTAGAATGTAAGAACTAGGAGCAGGAGTAGGCTGTCTGGCCAGTCGATGCTGCTCGGACATTCAGTGTGGTCATTTTTTTTAACATTACATTACAGTGTGGAAACAGGCCCTTCGGCCCAACAAGTCCACACCGCCCCGCCGAAGCGTAACCCACCCATACCCCTACATTTACCCCTTACCTAACACTACGGGCAATTTAGCATGGCCAAGTCACCTGACCTGCACACATCTTTGGATTGTGGGAGGAAACCGGAGCACCCGGAGGAAACCCACGCAGACACGGGGAGAACGTGCAAACTCCACACAGTCAGTCGCCTGAGTCAGGGCTGATCTTTTTTGTGGACCCAGCTCCACTTACCCGTCCACTCACCCTAACACACCCAGACACATGCACAGACCAGCTATTCAACAACAATCATCCTAACACCCACAAACGGGGCTGCATCAGCACATTATTTAAACGAGCCACAACACAATCACAAAGGCCAACCTCCCATCTATAGAATCCATCTCCCAGGCCCACTGTCAAGGAAAGGCTGCGAGCATTATCAAAGATCCAGCCCACCCTGGCAATGTTTTTCTCCAACCTCTAGCCTGAACACATGCACCAGCCGGTTTCGGAACAGTTTCTACCTTACTGTAGTTAGAATACTGAATGGATTCAGAAACTCTTAACATTCGCCTGTACCTGTGTTTTGTTTTTGCCACTGTTTACCTATTGTTTACTTATCTATGTTACTTAACTCTGTGATCTGCCTGTATTGCTCACAAGACAAAGCTTTTCACTGTGCCTCGGTACACGTGACAATAAATTCAATTCAATTCCAACACACTGCGGCACCCAGGAACAATGAGATGAATTATAAAGTGCATTTTGCTTCAAGCCTGGTAGTTTAACCAATTGATTTGCATCTGGAACACAATGCCTTAATACTTGCGTTTAAAATTTTTAAAAAGTTAGAGTCTTGACCACCTTCTTAATATGTTTTGAAAGGGTTTAGTCTGGTCTTTAACAGTGGTGAGGATGTGTAACTCCCTATCCAAAAAATGTATTCAGGAACAATGGGTATGCGACAAGCACAGTCCAAATCTAAACAAGAAGACACAACACTCCCAGAGACTCTAGCCACACTATCATACATTAAAAACATCTCAGAGATGATGACAAGACTACTCCAACCCATATGCATCGTGGTAGCCCACAAACCTACCAGCACACTGAAACAGCTCCTGATTAATCTAAAGGACCCCATACCAACAACCAGCAGAATGAACGTCATATACAAAATACCCTGCAAGGACTGCAAGAAACATTACACTGGACACTAGCCATCAGGATACATGAGCACCGACTAGCCACCAAAAGACACGATCGTTAGTATCCTTACACACAGAGGATGAGGGACTACAGTTCGACTGGGACAATATAACCATCCTGGGATAGGCTGGACAGAGACACGCTTGGGAATTCCTAAAGGCCTGGCATTCAAACGGGAACTCCATTAACAATACGTCGATTTGGACGCCATATACCAACCATTCAGAAAAGCGATTATCACCCACCAGAACAGCGCAGTGAGTAATACAGCGCAGTACAGGCCCTTTGGCCCTCAATGTTGCGCCGATCCAAGCCCACCTAACCTACACTAGCCCACTATCCTCCATATGCCTACCCAATGCCCATTTAAATGCCCATAAAGAGGGAGAGTCCACCACTGCTACTGGCAGGGCATTCCATGAACTCACAACTCGCTGAGTAAAGAATCTACCCCTAACATCTGTCCTATACCTACCACCCCTTAATTTAAAGCTATGCCCCCTCATAATAGCTGACTCCATACGTGGAAAAAGATTCTCATGGTCAACCCTATCTAAACCCCTAATCATCTTGTACACCTCTATCAAGTCACCCCTAAACCTTCTTTTCTCCAATGAAAACAGCCCCAAGTGCCTCAGCCTTTCCTCATACGATCTTCCTACCATGCCAGGCAACATCCTGGTAAACCTCCTCTGCACCCGTTCCAGTGCCTCCACATCCTTCCTATAGTATGGCGACCAAAACTGCACACAATACTCCAGATGCAGCCGCACCAGAGTCTTATACAATTGCAACATGACCTCAGGACTCCGGAACTCAATTCCTCTACCAATTCCTTGCATGGGACTGTACAAAACACTACATAGGACAAACAGGAAGACAGCTAACGATCCGCATCCATGAACACCAAGTAGCCACGAAACGATACGACCAGCTATCCTTAGTAGTCACACACACAGATGACAAGCAACATGAATTCGACTGGGACAACACTACTATTATAGGACAAGCCAAATAGAGAACAGCCAGGGAATTCCTAGAGGCATGGCACTCATCCACAGATTCAATCAATAAGCACATCAACCTGGACCCAATATACCGGCCACTGCAACGGACAGCTGGAACTGACAACCGGAAGCGGCAGATTCAAACCACTACAAATGCCGGAGGAAAGATCACAGAAGCGCTTCACAGGAGGCTCCCAAGCACCGAGACAGGGGACGTCTGCAACACAAATTTCCAGCTCGGCGAACAGAACCACAACAACGACCACCCGAACTACAAATCTTCTCACAAACTTTGAACTCAGAAAAAGAGCTGTTTAATCCTACTGTTTGCTTCCTGTCTGCCAAACTGTTCTTTATCCATTTCAATAGATTATCCCTAATCCCGTGCCATCTAATTGTGCATACAATATCCAAAATCTGAGTAAGGTGAGGGGTGGGGGGGGCGCGGGTGACTATTTCATGCAGAGGGTGGTGCATGTTTGGAATGAGCTGCTAGAGGAAGTGGTGGAGGCTGGTACAATTACAACAATTAAAAGGCATCTGGGTGGGTATATGAATAGGGGAAAGTGAGGACAACAGATGCTGGGGATCAGAGCTGAAAAACGTGTTGCTGGAAAAGCGCAGCAGGTCAGACAGCATCCAAGGAGCAGGAGAATCGATGTTTCGGGCATAAGCCCTTCTTCAGGATTCCTGAACACGGGCTTATGCCCGGAACGTCAATTCTCCTGCTCCTTGGATGCTGCCTGACCTGTTGCACTTTTTCAGCTGGGTATATGAATAGGAAGGATTTAGAGGGATATGGGCCGGGTGCTGGCTAGATTAATTTCAGATATCTGATTGGCATGGATTAGTTGGACCGAAGGATCTGTTTCTGTGCTGTACAGCTCCATGACTCTGAATTTCAGATTTAAATTCAGGTAATAGTGGGATTTGAACCTGCGAACCCTCAAATAGAAGATCAAAGGCTAATGGCATTTCTTAAAATCCAGATTAAAAGCAGTGTTTGATTTATTGTTATCACATGTACCTGAGTACACAGAAAAGTTTTGTTTTGTGAGCAGTGCAGGCAGATCATAGCAAACAGTGACATTCAGATCATCAGGGGTTCAGACAGAGTGAGGCATACAAGTTTACACCTGCACAGAAAGTGTACAAAGATCAGTGTTAGTTGAAGTTAAGAAGCTCCAGACAGAAGCCTAATAAGAGGCTGTTCTTGAACTGTTGGGAGATGTGCTCAAGCTTCTGTTGCAACATGCAACCGTTTAAGAATAGCTATCTTGTTGCAAACAGTTCAGGATTGGCCATACACACTGACTTAGCCAGTGACACCCGCATCCTGTGACTGACTGAGAAGTCAAAGGCTCAACACAAGGATTTGATAACACAGGAGAGATTGATTAGACTGGGACGATACTCATTGGGACCTGTGGAGTGAGGGGGTAGTCTTCACGAGACATGTTAAATTATGGAGGGAACAGAGAAGATAGAAGCAGGGAAGTTGTTTCCACTGGGGGGTGAAACTCGAATGAGGGGGTGTAGCCTCAGAATAAGGGGGAGCAGATTTGGGACTGAGTTGAGGAAGATCATCTACACCCAGAGGCTTGTGAATCTGTGGAATTCCCTGCCCAGGGAAGCAGTTGAGGCCGACTCGTTGAATGTTGACAGATAGATTTTGGAACAGGAAAGGAATTAAGGGTGAGCAAGCAGAGCTGAGTCCATGAGAAAGATCTAGCCATGATCTTATTGAATGGCAGAGCAGCGACAAGATGGCCTCCTCCTGCTCTTAGGTCTCATGTTCTGAGACCGGCTTTCAACTGAAATCGATTGCAATAAAAATCCGCCAGCGACTTTGATAGGCTTTGAAAACTCCATCGGCACAGCAATTGAACCAGGTATTATCCACCCAACAGAGTGCAACTGGAATTTCCTCACAGCGTTCTTACCTTGAAGATCCAAGGCCAGAAAGACGAGCAGGGCGGTGAAAGTATTTAAGACGGCTTCAAATCCCATTTTGGCTGAATTGGAGGGTTATCTGCCTCTGTTCCTGCCACTCTGCAGCTTTTTAAACTCTGCGCTGCATCCTCTCAGCGACTGAGATTGGACAGGATGTGGGTAGGTTCCCTCAACTGAGCGTTGCCGAGACATTAAACGTGAGATTTCGTAATAACTGCGCTTATGTTATTGTGTTCAGTAAGGCCGGGACATTGCAAATCATGAACTTTACATTTGATAGCACACATAGTGTGAGTTAGCAATCACACAGCTGGCTTGCAAAACCGTGAGAATGCATTCCGAAAACAGCCCGTCCAGCTCAAATCTTTCTTCGTCTTATACCTCAGCTCCAACTACACACACCTTCCCCCCCACATCCCCGATTAGGTGGGGGTGAGCTGGTACACTCTGTACAATGTAGGGGACACTTCCACGGTGTTGTTAGTGAGAGAGATCCCAGACTTGGATGACAGTACTGGAGGGGGAACTGTGAAGGAGGATGCGGAGGGCGCTCAGCGCGGATTCGGACAAATTGAGTGAGCCAGCAAAAGCACAGCAGACGCCATGCAATGTGGATCACCCGTGAGGCTATCCACTTTGGTGGCAACAAAGGAGAAGGCAGATTATTACCTGAATGGGGATGGATCAGGAAGGGGAGACGGGTGACGAGACCTGGGTGTCTCGATACACCAGTCGCTGAAAGTGAACATTGCAAATACAGCAGGTGGTGAAGGAGGTAAATGGGATGTTGGCCTTCATAGGTCCGAATACAGAAGCAGATATGTCTTGCTGCAATTGTACAGGGTCTTGACTATTGTCTACTGTGTACAGTCCAGTCTCTATACCACACTGGGAGCACTGTGCATAGTCCAGTCTCTATATCACACTGGGAGCACTGTGCATAGTCCAGTCTCTATATCACACTGAGGGCACTGTGTACAGTCCAGTCTCTATATCACACTGAGGGCACTGTGCATAGTCCAGTCTCTATATCACACTGGGAGCACTGTGCATAGTCCAGTCTCTATATCACACTGAGGGCACTGTGTACAGTCCAGTCTCTATATCACACTGGGAGCACTGTGTACAGTCCAGTCTCTATATCACACTGAGGGCACTGTGTACAGTCCAGTCTCTATATCACACTGAGGGCACTGTGTACAGTCCAGTCTCTATATCACACTGGGAACACTGTGTACAGTCCGGTCTCTATATCACACTGGGAGCACTGTGTCCAGTCCGGACTCTATATTGCACTGTGTACAGTCTGGTCTCTATACCACACTGGGAGCACTGTGTACAGTCTGGTCTCTATATCACACTGTGTACAGTCTGGTCTCTATATCACACTGAGGGCACTGTGTACAGTCTGGTCTCTATATCACACTGAGGGCACTGTGTACAGTCCGGTCTCTATATCACACTGTGTACAGTCTGGTCTCTATATCACACTGGGAGTACTGTGTCCAGTCCGGTCTCTATATTGCACTGTGTACAGTCTGGTCTCTATATCACACTGTGTACAGTCTGGTCTCTATATCACACTGAGGGCACTGTGTACAGTCTGGTCTCTATATCACACTGGGAGCACTGTGTACAGTCCGGTCTCTATATCACACTGGGAGCACTGTGTACAGTCCGGTCTCTATATCAAACTGGGAGCACTGTGTCCAGTCCGGTCTCTATATTGCACTGTGTACAATCCGGTCTCTATATCACACTGTGTACAGTCTGGTCTCTATATCACACTGAGGGCACTGTGTACAGTCTGGTCTCTATATTGCACTGTGTACAGTCCGGTCTCTATACCACACTGGGAACACTGTGTACAGTCTGGTCTCTATATCACACTGTGTACAGTCCAGTCTCTATACCACACTGGGAACACTGTGTACAGTCCAGTCTCTATATCACACTGTGTACAGTCTGGTCTCTATACCACATGGTGTATGGTCCCATCTCCATATCTCACTGAGAGCACTGTGTACAGCCTGGTCTCTATATCACACAGAGAGCACTGTGTACAGTCCGGTCTCTATATTACACTGTGTACAGTCTGATCTGTATACTAAACTGTGTACAGTCCGATCTCGATACCACACTACGAACACTGTGTGCAGTCAGGTCTCTATACCACACTGGGAACACTGTGTGCAGTCAGGTCTCGATACCACACTGGGAACACTGTGTGCAGTCAGGTCTCGATACCACACAGAGAGCACTGTGTACAGTCGGGTCTCTATATCACACAGAGAGCACTGTGTACAGTCGGGTCTCTATATTACACTGTGTACAGTCTGATCTGTATACTAAACTGTGTACAGTCCGATCTCGATACCACACTAGGAACACAGTGTACAGTACGGTCCCAATACCACACTACAAACACAGTGTACAGTCAGGTCTCGATACCACACTGGGAACACTGTGTGCAGTCAGGTCTCTATATCACTCTGGGAACACAGTGTACAGTCCGGTCTCGATACCACACTGGGAACACTGTGTGCAGTCAGGTCTCTAAACCACACTGGGAACACTGTGTGCAGTCAGGTCTCTATACCACACTGGGAACAGTGTACTGTCCAGTCTCAATACCACACTGGGAACACTGTGTGCAGTCAGGTCTCTATACCACACTGGGAACACAGTGTGCAGTCAGGTCTCGATACCACACTGGGAGCACTGTGTACAGTCAGGTCTCGATACCACACTGGGAGCACTGTGTGCAGTCAGGTCTCTATACCACACTGGGAACACTGCATATATTCTACATTATGGAGGTGGTGGACCTGAGGATTGTGACTCACTTGCATGAACTGAGTTGTTAAGCTGATTACAAAATGATTGACCAGACTGGCGCTCTGTCCTCTTGTTACTGGGATTACTGGGGAGCTGGTTCAGTCGAGAATCAGGGCCAGACTATTCAGGTGAGACGTTAGGCAGTATGTCCAGACACAGAGGTTGGGAGAGGTTTGGAACTCTCTTCCACAAACACCAATGGATGCTGAGTCAGTTGTTCATTCAATGATCGTATTCATTGGGGAGGTATCAGTCTTGTCTTATTATCTTGTTAATCCAAAAACCCAGGGAATTTTCTGGTTCAACTGCACCACAAAGAGTAGAGTTTGAATTCAGTAACTAAAAAAGATCTGGAATTAATATGTCAATGACGACCATGTGTTGATTATCAGGGTAAAACCCCTTCACTAATGTCCTTTAGGAAAGGAAACAGACATCCTTACCTGGTCTGGCCTATACGTGACTCCAGACCCACAGCAATACAGTTGACTCTTAACTGCCCTTTGGGTAATTAGGGATGGGCAATAAATTCTGGGCGTAGCCAGTGATGCCCTGTGAATGAATAAAAAATATTAAATCAGAGATTGATAATGTTGTGTTAAGCTAAGGGGATATGGATCAAAAAGTGGAGTTAGGCCAGGGATCAGCTGGTGAATGTTGGAACAGGCCTGAGAGGCTAAATGCCCCCTCCTTCTAATCATGCCAGACCTGCTGAGTTTCTCCAGCAGTTCTCTATTTATGTTCCCGATCCCCCGCAGTGTTTCGCTTCTGGGAGAAGGGGTGAGATGAAGAGGAGGTGAGGAGACACTGGACCAGGGGTGGGCACAGTGGCTCAGCAGTTAACACTCCTGCCTCACAGTGCCAGGGACTCAGGTTCAGTCGACTGTTGGGCTGGGGTTTGCACGTTCTCCCCGTGTCTGCGTGGGTAACCACCGGGTACTCCGGTTTCCTCCCACACTCCAAAGATGTGCAGGTTAGGGTGGATTGACCATGGGAAATTGCCCATAGTGTCCAGGGATATATAGGTGCATTAGTTAGGGTAGGGGAACGGGTCTGGCTGGGTTACTGTTCAGAAGGTTGGTGAGGGCTTGTTGGGCCGAATGGCCTGTTCCCATACTGGAGGGATTCAGATGGTGGAATGGCCTCTTTCTTGAGCTGCACAGTCCTTGCGGAGGGAGATCATGCAGATTCTGTCAGCAGTGGACTGCTTTTACACCCACAACTAAAGGTGCTGTCACCAAAGGTCTGGTCAGATGCAACTTTCAGTAAATCTCACAACGAGTTTTTTTAACACACGCAAGGTGTGAGTTCTGATTAACACCAACTACAGAGTGGGAAGCAGTCTCATGTAGAATTGTTCCATTCGCAGCAGTTAACTTCTCAACCACTGTTGAAGTGTGAGTGCTGGTTGCAAAGAAAAATAACTGGTAAATGAAAAAGCCACAGATTAGGCAAAACGACTTGAACATGATACTAATCACAGGGTCGGTGTGGACTAGATGGTCCAAAAATGGCTTGCTCTCACATTGCTGGCTCTATCCAGCAAGGCTGGGAGGACTAGCCATTAACAGTTCGCACATTGGATGCAACTCAGAGCAGACTCCAGAGACAAAGAATGTCTTATGAACAGAGACGGAGTGGTGTATACTGTCTGGTATTTAGAAGAAGGAGAGAAGATATAACTGAAGTCTATAAGATGCGAAAGGGGATTGACAAAATTGATGTAGAGAGGGTGATTCCCTGTGTAGGGCGATCTGGAACGAGAGGTCACAGTTTTGGGACAAGGGATAGCAGATTTAAAACAGAGAGGGGGAAGAATTACTTCTCTCAAAGGGTGGGGAATCTGTGCAATTCACTCGCCCAGAGTGCTATGGAAGCTGGGTAAATGTAAGGAGGAGACAGATTTTTAATTAGTAACAGGTTAAAGGGGCTGTGGTGAGCAGGCAGCAGTGTGGAATTGAGGCCAAGATAAGATCAGTCCTGATTGTGTTCGAGGCAGAGCAGAATTCGAGGGGGTGAATGGCCTCCCCCTGTTCTTACTTCTTAATGTTCCTCCTGAAAGCTTAACTCTTGAACCCTCTGATTATCATCAGTTACTAGTGTAGCTGAGAATTAAAACTCAGTGGACACAATCCAGAGACTTCCTGAGGGGAAGAGAAAGGAAATAGAGAGGAGAAAAGACTTTGAATTGGTATAGCGCCCTTCCGGAACTTTGTTTTGTCAACCATTCCATGCGATTGCTGTCAAGACCCCTATCCCTAACCGCAGCCCCTTGGAACCGAGTGGACCATCTTAGAGGGCAGTTATGTGTTAACGCCTTCAGGTCTGGAGTCACGTGTAGGCCCTGAGGGGGTGAGGGAGGGTGGATTTGCCTCCTGAATGGGAGGGCCAGAAGGTGGGGGGGTGACTTTTACGAACATTGACAGTGCAGTCGCCGTCAGGTTGGGTTTTAATTCAGGGCCTTACGCTCCAGAAAGAGTCAGGAACCAGATCCGAAGTCTTGGTACCGCCGCGGCACTGGGAACCGTCGTCATCTGCACAGCAAGATCCTACAGAGGGGTAATGTGACAATGGCCAAATCGTCAACTCTTGTGTTCTCCGTCCCTCTGGAGAGAGGTGGCTATTGGCGGGGGGACATTAATTCCCTTGTTTATCCTTGACATTTTCCCATGTTCCTCTGAGCCAAGTTGATCTTGCCCAGGGAATGCCCTGTGTGCCTCTGTCTGAGTGTATTTCATCTGTGCATCCCTTGCTCACTGTGGTCTGCTCGTAAACAATTCTTGTCACTGTACTTTGATATGCGTGACAATCAATCAATCAAGTTTACCTTCTCGCACCCCCATCCCCCCACCCCTAAGCTCTGCCACAGAGAGGGATTCGAACCTGCGACTCTGAAGCAGGAGTAGCTGAAATGGCAGAAAATGTCACAAGGGGCAAGGAGGCCCTGAGGGCAAGGACAATCTTCCCAGCGCGGGACGGCATGGTGGCTCTGTGGTTAGCACTGTTGCCTCACAGCGTCAGGGACCTGGGTTCGATTCCAACCTTGGGGTATCTGTCTGTGGAGTTTCACATTCTCCCCGTGTCTGCGTGGGTTTCCTCTGGGTGCTCCGGTTTCCTCCCACAATTCAAGGATGTGCGGGTTAGGGTGGATTGGCGGTGCTAGAGTATGCAGGTTAGGGTGAATTGACCATGTGACAGTGTGCAGGTTATGGTGGATTGGCCATGCATTAGTGTCCATGAGTGTGCAGGTTATAATCACAGAGATGTACAACGCAGAAACAGACTCTTCAGTCCAACTTGTCCATGCTGACCAGATATCCCAACCCAACCTAGTCCCACCTGCCACCACCCAGCCCATATCCCTCCAAACCCTTCCTATTCATATACCTACAGGTTAGGGTGGATTGGCCATGCTAAATTGCCCATAGTGTCCAGGGATGTGTGAGTTAGGTGCATTAGTCAGGGGTAAATGTAGAGTAATGGGGCAACGGGTCTGGGTGGGATTCTCTTCGGAGGGTCAGTATGGACTTGTTGGGCTGAAGGGCCTGTTTCTACACTATAGGGACTCTATGAAACTTCCAAGATCTGCGGTATAGCTGCAGTGGGGCCCGTCGCTGTTCCTTCTCTCGGTGTTGCTCCAGACTTCAGCTGGAGTTCCTCCAGCCAACCTTCTGCTTTCCCCGAGACAGAAAAAAAACTGCAGATGCTGGGATCCAAGGTAGACAGGCAGGAGGCTGGAAGAACACAGCAAGCCAGGCAGCATCAGGAGGTGCAGAAGTCAACGTTTCTGGTATTGACCCGTCTTAAGGACTCCCAAGATGCAGTGCGTGTGTGGCACGGAGCCGTGTCAGAATCAGTTAAAAGCTGAAACCTTTATTTCGACAACATGGTGATGATCAACCTCCTCCGAACGGGCTCAGAACTGGAAACTGACTTGAGTGTCTTTGCGGAAGGATTGACTGACCTCTTCCTGTGCTGTAAACATCTGACTTATAAGAGAAGGCAGAGACTGCTTCCTCTCTCTGACATTTGGGGAAGCAGATTTGCATCCTCATCTGTGCTCAGCTCTCACCAGTTCTGCTGAAAAAGCCCCTTATTTTCACAAAATAACCATGACGAAGGTCAGCAGCAACAAGGTTAAGAGTTGATGGCGTCCCCGGTGTGTTGAGCCAGTGCTGTTTGTGGACCCTGTCGGTATAAGAACGCAAGAGATCAGAGCAGGCAGAGAACATTCGGGAGCGATAGGAGTCTGGAATGTGCTGCCAGGGGTGGTGATAGAGGCAGATACAATAGGGGCATTTCAGGGGCTTTTAGATAAACACATGAATATGTGAGGAATAGAGGGATGTGGACCACGTTCGTGTGTGGAATGAACTTCCAGAGGAAGTGGTGGAGCGAGTACAGTTACAATGTTTAAAAGATGTTTGGATAAGTAGATGAAAGGGAAATATTTGGAGGGATAAAAGCCAGGAGCAGGCAGGAGGGATTAGTTTAATTTGGCGTCGGGTTCAGCACAATATCGTGGGCTGAAGGGCCTGATACTGTGCTGTTCTGTTCTAATCCTCACCGCCTGGATGAACACATTTCTCTTTGTATCGGTTCCTGTCCCCCCCGCATCGTTGTCATACAGTCCCACAGCACGGAAACAGACCCTTCGGCCCAGCCAGTCCGTGCAGACCAAAATCCCAAACTAAACTAGTCCCCACCTGCCCTGCTCCTGGCCCAAATCCCTCCAAACCTTTCCCGTTCATGAACTTATCCAAATGTCTTTTAAACATTGTACCCGTATCCCCCACTTCCTCAAGACGTTCACTCCACACACGAACCACTCTCTGTGTAAAACATTTGCCCCCCCACGTCCTTTTTAAAATCTTTCTCCCTTGTCTTGAAGTTCTCTACCTTAAGGAAAATACACCTGGCATTCACCTTACCTTTAACCCTTCTGATTTTACAAATCTCTGTGAAGTCATCTCCTATGTTCCAGTGAAAAACAAAATCCCAGCCTGTCTAGCCTTTCCTTATAACCAGCAACACCCTGGTAAATCTCTTCTGAACCCTCTCCAATATCCTTCCTACAACAGGGTGACCAGAGGTGCACAGTGCTTCAGAAGACACCTCACCAGCATCTTGTACAACTGAAACATAACATCCCACCTCCCACACTCAAAATTCTAAGTAATGAAGGCAAGCGTTCTAAACGCCTTCTGAACCATCCTGTCTTACATATGATGCAAACATCAAAGAATTATGTACCTGAACCCCTTGATCTCTCTATTCTACAACACTAGCCAGGGCCCTCATTTTAATTGTACAAGCCCTGTCCTTGATTTTACCAAAATTGAAGGCATGGTTAGTAACTTTGTGAATGACACCAACATTGCTGAACAGGGAGGAAGATTATTTAAGATTACAAAGAGATCTGGATCGTTTGTGTCAATGGGCAGAGTGGCAGATGGAGTTTAATTTGGATAAATGCAAAGTGTTGCATTTTGGTAAAACAAACGAGGGGGGGGGGGCTTGTACGATTAAAAGTAGGGCCCTGGGTAGTGTTCTAGAACAGAGAGGGACCTCGGGATTCTGGTACATGATTCTTTGATGTTTGCCTCACATGTAGACAGGGTGGTTTAAGAAGATGTTTAGCAGGCTTGCCTTCGTTCCTCTGACTTTTGAGTGTAGGAGTTGGGATGTCACGTTGCAGTGGCACACAATGCAGGTGAGGCATCACGTGGGGCGGCAGGGTGGCTCAGTGGTTAGTTAGCACTGCTGCCTCACAGCATCAGGGAACCAGGTTCGATTCCAGCCTCGGGCGACTGTCTGTGTGCGGAGTTTGCACATTCGCTCTATGTCTGCATGGGTTTCCTTTGGGCACTCCAGTTTCCTCCCACAGTCCAAAAATGTGCAGGTTAGGTGAATTGGCCATGCTAAGTTGCCTCTAGTGTTCAGGGATGTGTAGGTTAGGCGCATTAGTTAGGTGCAAGTGTAGAGTAATAGGGTAGTGGAATGGGTTGGGATAGGCTACCCTTTGGAGGGTCGGTGTGGACTTGTTGCGCCAATTGGCCTGTTTTCACACCGTCAGGATTCAATTCTATTCAATTTAAATGACAAACAAAGGTGGACCCAGCACCAATCTCTGTGGCACACTATTGGTACCAGGTCTCCAGTCTGGAAAGTGATCCTCCACCACTATCCTCTGTCTCTTATTATCGAGCCAATTCTGTGTCCAATTGGCAAACTCATCCTGAATCCCATGTGATCTAGCTCTCGAACTGGTGGACTGTGCAGAAGCTTGTTGAAGGCTTTACTGAAGTCCAAGTGACCAATATCTACCGCTCTGCCCTCATCTATCTTTTCGGTTACTTTCTCAAAAAGCTGAATGACAAGAAGTGTCTTTAGGAAGGATTGGTCCTGTCATTTTTCTCCTGAATAGGGCTGCTGTAAATCTGGTTATGAGATGTCTGCACCATAGAAAGCAAAGTAAATAGCTTTGGAGCTTTTAAAGACAAAAAAAGCATGAGTGGGCAGAGTCAGGCTCACACAGACACAGTGTTTTCTTAGAATCATAAAACACCTAAGTGTTGAAACAGGCCATTCAGCCCAACAGCCCACACTAACCCTCTGAACAGTCACCCTCCCAGAACCACTCCCCTACCCCATTCGTGCATTAGCCATTTACCCCTGACTATGGGCAGCACAGTGGCACAGTGGTTAGCACTGCTACCTCACAGCGGCAGGGACGTGGGTTCAATTCCCACCTCAGGCAACCGTCTGTGTGGAGTTTGCACATGCTCCCCGTGTCTGTGTGAGTTTCCTCCGGGTGCTCCAGCTTCCTCCCACTGTCCAAAAAATGTGCAGGTTAGGGTGAATTGGCCATGCTCCATTGCCCATAGTGTTAGGTGAAGGGGTAAATGTAGCGCAATGGATCTGGGTGGATTGCTCTTCGGAGGGTCGGTGTGGACTTGTTGGGCCGAAGGGCCTGCTTCCACACTGTAAGTAATCTAACCTTAAAAAGAAAGTAATCTAATCTGATGCACCTTTCCGATGAAGGACTCCTGCCCGAAACTCCTGCTTCTCGGATGCTGCCTGAGCTGCTGTGCTTTTCCAGCACCACTCTAATCTTGACTCTAATCTCCAGCAACCGCAGTCCTCACTTTCGCCTAATGCACCTAACCCACACATCCCTGAACAATTTAGCGTGGCCAATTCACCCTAACCTGCACATCTTTATCAACCCTCCCTGAATCATTGGTCCACCTCAATGGCATATGGTGCCAGTGCTTTCAATGGGGGAATGGTTAACATTATGATAACATCTGCACATTCTCTCTGCTAATCTCCCAATCACTGCCACCATGTCTCTGAACTCCCCCACTCTACTTACTTTTTTTATGTATACACAGGCTGCGGGCAAGTGGAACAGGAGTAGGCCATTCAGCCCCTTGAGCCTGTTCCGCCACTTACTGGTCGTAACCTTACTCCCTATACCTGCCTTTGGCCCAGGTGCCTTCACACCTTTTGCTAAACAAAACTTTATCGATCTCAGATTTAAAATTAACAACTGATCCACTTGTGGAAGAGAGTTCCAGACCCCTCTGCCCCACTTTGTGTGTGGAATCACATGTTTTTTTTTCCAATAGTCAGTAATGATTATCATTAGATTTTCAATTTCAGGTTTTGTCGCCCAGTCCCTAATTGCCCCTTGAGAAGGCGGGGGTGATCTGCCTTCTTGAACCGCTGCAGTCCCCTGTGGTGTAGGGATCCCTAACACAGGGCCAAACAGCAAGGGATGCTGGGTACACTGGCCAAGTGAAACTCTCAAGTCATAAAACCCACACGCCAGACGCAGCATCTCTTAGGGAGGGAGTTGCAGGATTTTGGCCGATATATTTCCAAATTATTGTTTGTTACAGACATAAATGATACGGATGAAAATGTGGAGGGAGTATTAAGCGAATCTACAGATGGCACCAAGATTGGTAAAATGGTGAAAAGCAAAGAAGATGGTTGTAGGTTATAGGAAGATATGGATGGGTCAGTCAAATGGGCAGACCAGTGGCAGATTGTGTTTAAGCCTGATAATGTTTCCAGGGTTGGAGGATTTGAGCTATAGGGAGAGGCTGATCAGGCTGGGGCTGTTTCCCCTGGACCGTCGGAGGTTGAGGGGTGACCTTATAGAGGTTTACAAAATCATAAGGGGCATGGATAGGATAAATAGGCAAAGTCTTTTCCCTGGGGTCGGGGAGTCCAGAACTAGAGGGCATGGGTTTAGGGTGAGAGGGGAAAGATATAAAAGAGACCTAAGAGGCAACTTTTTCAGGCAGAGTGTGGTACGTGTGTGGAATGAGCTGCCAGAGGAAGTGGTGGAGGCTGATACAATTGCAACACTTAAGAGGCATTTGGAGGGGTATATGAATAGGAAGGGTTTGGAAGAATATGGGCCGGGTGCTGGCAGGTGGGACTAGATTGTGCTGGGATATCTGGTTGGCATGGTTGGGTTGGACTGAAGGGTCTGTTTCCATACTGTACATCAATATGACTATGACTCTAAGTGCGTGGTGATGCACTATGGACGAAGAAACAAGATGATGGAGTATTTAATGAATGGTAGGACACTGGGTCAGAATAGAGGGCTCTTGGGGTAATTATTCACAGATCCCTGAAGACAGCAGAGTACGTGAATCAGATAGTTAAGAAGACGTATGGGACATTTGCTATCCCCAGTTGTCGCATAGAGTATAAGGAGTAAGGAGGTAATATACAGAGTGTTGGTTAGGCCACAGTTGGAGGACTGTGTGCAGTTCTGGTCACCTCAGGACAGAAAGGATGGGATAGCACTGGGGGGCTTACAGAGGAGGGTCACCAGGATTTTCCCTAGGATGGAGACATTGAGCGACAAGGAGAGACTAGATAGGCTTGGGTTGTTTTCTCTAGAGCAGAGAAAACTGAGGGGAGACATGATTGAGGTGTGTAAGATTATGAGGGGTATGGTCAGAGTGAATAGAGAGCAGAAGTTCCCCTGGGTTGAGGGGTCAATCATGAGCGGGTGCATTTTTAAGGTAAGGGTCAGGAGATTCAGAGGGGATTTGGGGGAAACACCTTTTCCCTCAGTGGGTGGTGGGAATCCAGAATGCATTGCGTAGGAAGGTAACGAAAGAATATTTGGAAGAGTACTTTCTTCAAAGGTCACAACATTCAAGGGTATGGGACAAGTGCAGGAAATTGGGATGAGTGCACTTTTAGTGGCGGTTATTGTCAGTGCAGACTTGATGGGCCAAAGGGCCTTTTTGATGGGCCTTATCTATGATAAGTTGGGATGGTGAGGGGCTCAGAGGGGAACTTGCAGGGGGTTGTGTTCCCAAGTATCTGTTGCTCTTGTCCTTCTCGATGGAAGTGACCATAGGTTTGGAAGGTGCTATCTGAGGATCTTTGGTGAGTTTCTGCAGCGCATCTTGTAGACGGTACACACTGCTGCGACTGAGCGTTGGTGGTGGAGGGAGGGGATGCTTGTGGATATGATGCAAATCGAGCAGGGGCTGTTTTGTCCCTGGATGGTGTCGAGCTTCTTGAGTGTTGTTGGAGCTGCCCACCATCCAGGGGCAAGTGGGGAGTATCCCCTCACCCTCCTGAGTTGTGCCTTGTCGACGGTGGACGGGCTTTGGGGAGTCAGGGGGTGACCTACTCACCGCAGTATTCTAACTTGCATTTGTAGCCGCCGTGGAGAGTGTGGTGCTGGAACCTGAGGCACAGCAGGTCAGACAGCATCAAGGAGCAGGAGAATCAACATTTCGGGCAGAAGTCCTTCATCAGGAATCCTGAATCATCGATTCTCCTGCTCCTGGGATGCTGCCTGACCTGCTGTGCCTTTCCAGCGCCATGCTCTCGACTCTGATCTGCAGTCCTCGCTTTCTCCTTTGTGAGGACTGAAGATTCTGGGCAACGGTAGCCCCCCAGGATATTGATATTGGGGAGGTTTCATTGATGGCAACACCACTAACGGCATGGGCTGATGGTTCGAATCTCTCTTGTTGGGGATGGTCACAACCTGGCATTTGTGTGACATGAATGTTCTCTGCCACTTGTCCGCCCAAACCTGGACATCATCCAGAGCTTGTTGCATGTCAACATGAACTAATTAGGGAGAGGCTGAACAGGCTGGGGCTGCTTTCCCTGGAGCATTGGAGGCTGAGGGGTGACCTTATAGAGGTTTACAAAATTATGAGGGGCATGGATAGGGTAAATAGGCAAAGTCTTTTCCCTGGGGTTGGGGAGTCCAGAACTAGAGGGCATAGGTTTAGGGTGAGAGGAGAAAGATGTAAGAGACCGAAGGGGCAACTTTTTCACACAGAAGGTGGTCCGGGTATGGAATGAGCTGCCAGAGGAAGTGGTGGAGGCTGGTACAATTGCAACATTTAAGAGGCATTTGGATGGGTATATGAATAGGAAGGGTTTGGAGGGATATGGGCCGGGTGCTGGCAGGTGGGCCTAGATTGGGTCGGGATATCTGGTCGGCATGGATGGGTTGGACCGAAGGGTCTGTTTCCATGCCGTACATCTGTATGACTCTATGACTCTAAGTGGAGAGGTGTTGAATGGCTGGAGGAGGGAGGGGTTGGAGGCTGGGGTGCTCCAGACTGTACTGCGCCCAGTTCACTCAAGGTGGAATGGAAGATCCTTCAAAGCCGCACGGGTGGAGGAGATTTACCTGGATCAGTTCAGGAAATTGGGGATTCTGATCATACATTGGAGGAACTAGGGTTGGTCTCCTCAGGGAAAAAGGGGCCAAGGGGAGATTTGATTGAGGCCTGGCCAAGACTACGACCTTGCGAAGATATAGCAGAGAAAATAAAATGTTGATTACTGGCCTGAACTCAGAGGAAGGGCTGCAATGGAGATACAGAGAACAACTTCCAATCAGCAAGAAATCATGGCCTGGAAGTGAGGCTGGTTGGAGGACTATGGAAGTGATGGAGTTTGAGAAGAAATTGGGAAGGGACACGGGGGAAGGGGACTGACTCGGTCGCTCAGTAGGGGGACAGCCTGGGAGTTGACGGCCCAGTTGGCCTCTGTTGGCAAATGATGGCGCAGTTGGGGGTGGGGGTGGGGAGGGGACAGGGCTGATCGCACAGGCGCTCCGATCAAACGTACCCATGATGTTGACCCTGGCTCGGGCACACACCTCCTTCCCGCCGTTGTCCAGGCAACACTCGATGGCACCCCCTGGCCACCTGAAGGAGAAGCCCGGCACGCGGAAGCTGGCCAATCCATCGGCCTCTTCCAGGATCAGGACGGGGTGCTCGGAGCGGGCTCCTCCGGCTGCCCCCGCTCTCCGCAGCTCGAAGCGGCGCTGCTCGGTAGAGTTGTGGATCCCGCAGTTCACTCCCAGATTCTCAGTGGTGATACAGTGCAGGTTCAAGCCCCAGTGAAGACTCAGCTCTTCCCCATGTTTCGCTCTGACCTCGGAGCGCACTGCCCAGAAAACATTGGTGTCTGCAAAGACAGGAGAACAACAGCGTCACAGCAGGAGGGACTCAATACATCCGCATGTGGGAAGCAGAAGAGAATAGATGGGAGGACTATCCATCTCCCACCGCCATTTTTATTCTTGACATGGTCAATCCTAAGCTCCCACATCCCCCCATTCATTCAGATCAATCTGCCAATGGAGCCTCTGGGAGGGAGAATCCCAAAGACATTCCTCCCATTGTGTTCCTTACCTCCTGTCAAAGAATCATACATAAATTCATAAGATATAGGAATGGAATTAGGCCATTCGGCCCATCAAGTCTGCTCAGCCATTCCATCATGGCTGATTCACTCCTCACCTCCATTTTCCTACCTTCTCCCCCTATCTCTTCGACACGTTACCAATTAGAAATCTGTCAAATTCCTCCTTAAATTTACTCGCTGTCCCAGCATCCACTGCACTTTGGGATCGCGAATTCCACGGATTCACAATCCTTTGGGAGAACTCGCTTCTCCCCAACTCTGTTTTCAATTTGCTTCCCCTTTATCCTAAGACTATGATCTCTCGACTCAGAATGCCCCCACAAGAGGAAGCATTCACTCCACATCTACTTTATCCACACCTTTCATCATCTTGAATATCTCAATTTGATCTCCGCTTATACTTCTAAGTCACATAGAGCATAGGCCTAGACTGTTCAATCTCTCTCCATACGACAAACCCTTCATCTCTGGGATCAATCTAGAGAACCTCCTCCGAAATGCCTCCAATGCCACTGCATCTTTCCTCAAACCAAGAGACCGAAACTGTGCACAATACTCCAGGTATGGTCTCACCAGTTGCTTGTACAGTTGCAACAATGCTTCCTTACCTTTATATTGCATTCCTTTAGCTATAAAAGCAATTCATTTTCTTTATTATCTGCTTAGCTGCATGCTAGTTTTCTGGGACTCATGAAGAAAGACACCCAGAAACTTCTGCACCTGACCACTCTTAAGTCTCTCCCCATTTAGATAATAGGTCATCTTCCCATTTAACCAACCAAAATGCAGGACCTCACACTTATCCACGTTACACTTGAATAAAGATTCGTGCACTTTGTGTCTTTCACTGTGTTTTACACCTGCACACACACACACACACACACACCACGGGTGCTGGGGAATAAAAATAAGCACTACCGCACTTAGGCGGTAGTGTGGGGGTTTAATAAAAAAAAAGAAACAGGAGTGTCAGAGCTTCTGAAAAAAAAAGAGAAGAGAAAAAAAAGAAAAAAAAAGATAAAGAAAAAAAAATCCACGTTACACTCCATCTGCCACATTTCCGCCCGCTCTCCTAACCAATCTATATGCATTTGTAAGATTCTTATTTCCTCATTGCGATTTACTGTCCAGCCTATTTTAGTTGGTAACGTGGATTGTAAATAGCTGGAGAATCCAAGGACCGAAACCTTTGGCACAGAAACAGACCCTTCAGCCCAACTTGTCCATGCTGACCTGGTTTTGCCAAACTGAACTAGTCCCATTTGCCTGTGTTTGGCCTACGTCCCGCGAAAAGCTTTCCTATTCATGTATCCATTCAAATGCCTTTTAAATACTGTAATTGTACCAGACTCCAGCATTTCCTCTGGCAGCTCATTCCATGCACACACCACCCACCATAAATTTAGATAAATTTGTCTAAACAATTTATCATTGTTTCGATAAATGGCAGACGACAGTGGACCCAGAACTGATTCTTACAACACCCTGCTGGTCACAGACCTCCAGTCTGATAAACAAGCCTCCTGTCTCCTACCATCAAGCCAAGTCAGTATCGAATTGGCTTGCTCTCCCCAGATCCCCTGTGATCGATCTTTGCTAAAACGTTGCCCTTTTCACCCAATGCCTCTGCCCTCTAGTTTTGGACTCCCCACCCTGGGGGAAAAGATCTTGGCTATTTGTCCTATCCATGATTTTATCAACCGCTATAAGGTCACCCCCTCAGCCTTCTATGTTCCATGGGGAAAAAAAAAGTCCCAGCCTATCCAGTCTCTCCATATTGCCCAAACCCTCCATTCTCAGTAACATCCTTACATATCTTTTTTGCACCCTTTCCAGTTTAATAACGTCCTTCCTGTAGCAGGGCAACCAGAATTTCATGCAGTACTCCAAATCTGACCCCACTAACACCTTGCAAAGCTGTAACATGACGTCCCAACTCCTATACTCAAAGCTCTGACCAATGAAGGCAAATTTCTTCTTCGCCACCCTGTCTACTTTTGATGCCACTTTCAAGGAACTGTGTGTCTGCACCTCAGGTCTCTCTCTGTTCAATAGCACTCCCCAGGGGCCCACCGTTAACAGTGTAAGTCCTGACCAGATTTGTCCTACCAAAATGTAACACCACACATTTAGAACATAGAACATAGAACAATACAGCGCAGAACAGGCCCTTCGGCCCTCGATGTTGCGCCGACCTGTGAACTATTCTCAGCTCGTCCCCCTACACTATCCCATCATCATCCATGTGCTTAGCCAAGGATTGTTTAAATCTCCCTAATGTGGCTGAGGTAACTACATTGGCAGGTAGGGCATTCCATGCCCTCACCACTCTCTGAGTGAAGAACTTGCCTCTGACATCTGTCTTGAGTCTATCACCCCTCAACTTGTAGTTATATGCCCTTTTATCGAAAGTAAACTCCATTTGCCATTTCTCAGCCCATTGCCCCAGTTGATCAAGATTCCGTTGTACTCTTAGAAAACCTTCTTCTCCATCCACTGTGCCGCCAACTTTGGTGTCATCCGCAAAATGACTAACCATGCCTCCTATATTCTCATTGAAATTGTTTCGATAAATGGCAAACGGCAGTGGACCCAGAACTGATTCTCGCGACACACTGCTGGTCACAGGCCTCTAGCCTGAAAAACAAGCCTCCTGTCTCCTACCATCAAACCAAGTCAGTATCGAATTGGCTGGCCCTCCCCAGATCCCCGTGACTGATCCTTGCTAACAAGTCTACCATGTGGTATCTTGTCGAAGGCCTTTCCAACAGGTCAGGCAGCATCAAAGGAGAAGGGGAATCGACGTTTCGGGCATAAGCCCTTCTTCAGGCTTATGCCCGAAACGTCGATTCTCCGTCTCCTTCGACGCTGCCTGACCTGCTGCGCTTTTCCAGCAACACATTTTTAAACTCTGATCCCCAGCATCTGCAGTCTTCACTTTCTCCTGGAAGGCCTTTCCAACCACCCATTTCCACCACTCTGCCTTCACCAATTTGCTCGCTTCTTCAAAAAAACTCAAATCAAGGTTACTTCCCCCATACAAAACCATGCTGACCATCCCTAATTAGTCCTTGCCTTTCCAAATGTCGATTCTGTCCCTCAGAAAGCCCTCCAACAAATTACCCACCACTGATGTCAGCCTCAACTGTCTATAGTTCTCTGGCATTTCTGAAATGATGGCACCACATTAGCCACCCTCCAGGCCTCTGGCACCTCACCCGTGGTTGTCAATCATACAACTACCTCAGCTAGGAGCCCTGCAATCTCTTCCCGAGCTTCCCACTATATCCAGGGGATACACTTGATCAGGTTCCAGGGATTTTGTCGACATTCATAGGGATTCTACACTGGCAGAAGGAGAGATGGACTGGGTTAGGATTGTATTCCCTGGAGTTCAGAAGAATTGAGGGGGGAAATCTCATAGAAGCCTTGAAAATTCCAACAGGCAGGGGGCAGAAAGGATAGTCCTGGTAGTGGTGGACAGGTTATGTTGAGACATGAGAGGTAAACAAGTCAGGACTGAGGTGAGGAGAAATGTCTTCACCCAGAGAGTGGGGAGCTTGTGGAATTCTCTGTCACAGAATGTGGTTCAGGCCAAAACATTATGTTTTCAAGATAGATGGGGGCAAAAGTATCCCTACACTGTGGAAATAGGCCATTAGGCCCAACAAGTCCACAATGAACCTCCAAAGAATAAGTCACCCAGACCTATTCCCCTATTAATCTACTTTTACCCCTGATTAATACACCTAACCTGCACACTCTGGGCCATTTAGCATGGCCAATCCACCCTACACTGCACATGACAGGAGGAAACCAGAGCACCCAGAGGAAACCCATGCAGATACCAAGGGAACGTGCAAACCCCACATAGACAGTCACCTGAGGCTAGAATCAAACTGGGGTCCATGGCACCGTGAGGCAGCAGGGCTAAGCACTGAGCCACGGTGCCACTCGCAGTGGGGCAAGAGTAGGGAGGTGGCTTGGTGGCTCATTGGTTACCACTGCTGCCTCACAGCATCAGCTTCCCAGGTTCGATTCCAGCCTTGGGTGACTCCCTGTGTGGAGTTTGCACATTCTCCCCGTGTCTGCGTGGGTTTCCTCCGGGCGCTCCAGTTTCCTCCCACACCCCAAAGATGTGCAGGTCAGGTGAATTGGCCATGCTCAATTGCCCATAGTGCTAGGTGCATTAGTCAGAGGGAAATGGGTCTGGGAGGGTTGGTGTGGACTGGTTGGGCCGAAGGGCATGTTTCCACACTGTACGCAATTGAGCTCAACATTCAGCCAAAATCCTATTGAATGGCGGAGCAAGCTTGAGGGGCCAAAAGGCCTCCTCCTACTCCTATTTCTACATTTCTATTCGACAAAGGCCGCTTACCTTGACTGACATCCAGCGAAACCATGGAGCAAAGTTTGCTCTTCTGTTGGGGGTTCGAGCGGACGAAACAAAGGTAGGTGCCACTGTCGTTCAGCTTGGCATTCCAGAGAGTCAGGTTATGATTGGGATCCAGCATGGTCCTGTTCTTGTACCAGGCACTTTGGCGATTGCCCATGGAGTCTTCTGGCTGCCCATGCACCACCAAGTCACCGCCAGTCGATTCTTTCTGCCAGATGATGCTGGTGGGCTCCGCCACACCAGGAGCTTGGCACGGCAGGACGACTGAGTTCCCACATGTAACCCAGGCTTTGGAGACTACATTCCGGCACAGTGCCTGTCCTATGGGACAAAGTGACTCTGATTATGACACCCGCTCCCCATCACCCCGGCCACAGGTAATCTCGTTGGAAAGTAGCAGATTCCTTAAGGGTCAACGTTGAGGGGATGTTTCCCCCTGGTGGGAGAGTTTAGGGCCAGAGGGCACCATCCCAGAGTCAAGGGGTGCCAACTTCAGACTGAGCTCAGGAGGAATTTCTTCGCTCAGAGGGTCAAGAGTGTGAGGAGTTGCAGTGAGGAAGAACTGCATACTCTAAGGGTCGGTGTTGAGGATGCGGGCACTGTCGGAGGGTAAGCGCTGAGGGAGCAGGCACTTTCGGAGGGTCAGTGCTGAGGGAGTGCCGCACTGTCAGAGTGTCAGTGCTGAGGGAGTGGACACTGTCAGAGGGTCAGTGCTGAAGGAGTGCTGCACTGTCGGAGGGTCAGTGCAGAGGGAGTGCTGCACTGTCAGAGGGTCAGTGCTGAGGGAGTGCTGCAGGGTCAGAGGGTCATGCTGAGGGAGTGCCGGACTGTCAAGGGGGTCAGTGCTGAGGGAGTGCCGCACTGTTGGAGGGTCAGTGCTGAGGGAGCGCTGCACGGTCAGAGGGTCAGTGCTGAGGGAGTGGGCACTGTCAGAGGGTCAGTGTTCAGGGAGTGCCAGACTGTCAGAGGCTCAGTGCTGAGGGAATAGCAGTGTTGGAGGATCATTGCTGAGGGAGCACCACACTGTCGGCAGGTTAGTGCTGATGGAGTGGTCTATAAAATTCTAACCAGACTAGACAGGGTAAACACAGAGAGGCTGCTTCTGATGACCGGGGGCAGCCTAGAGATCACAGTCTAAAGGACTTGGGGTGGGACTAAGACGAGGGGAAAAGTCTTCACCCACAGGGTGGAGACTGTGGAGTATCCTGCCATAGAAAGTGGATAGGCCAAAATATTGTGTTTGCTTGAAGGAATTAAATATAGTTCCACGGGCTAAAGTGAGAAAAGGTTATTGAGTTTGAGGGTCAGCTGTGATCACATTGAATGGCAGAGCAAGCTCTATGGGTCAACTGACCTTCTCCTGTTGTTATTTACCCTGCTTCCATTTTGTAGAGGGAGCTTTACTCTGTATCTAACCCCATGCTGTCCCTGTACTGGGAGTTTTTAGAACATAGAACATAGAACATAGAAGAATACAGCGCAGTACAGGCCCTTTGGCCCTCAATGTTGCGCCGATCCAAGCCCACCTAACCTACACTAGCCCAATAACTTCCATATGCCTACCCAATGCCCGTTTAAATGCCCATAAAGAGGGAGAGTCCACCACTGCTACTGGCAGGGCATTCCATGAACTCACAACTCGCTGAGTAAAGAATCTACCCCTAACATCTGTCCTATACCTACCACCCCTTAATTTAAAGCTATGCCCCCTCGTAACAGCTGACTCCATACGTGGAAAAAGGTTCTCATGGTCAACCCAATCTAAACCCCTAATCATCTTGTACACCTCTATCAAGTCACCCCTAAACCTTCTTTTCTCCAATGAAAACAGCCCCAAGTGCCTCAGCCTTTCCTCATACGATCTTCCTACCATACCAGGCAACATCCTGGTAAACCTCCTCTGCACCCGTTCCAGTGCCTCCACATCCTTCCTATAGTATGGCGACCAAAGCTGCACACAATACTCCAGATGCAGCCGCACCAGAGTCTTATACAACTGCGACATGACCTCAGGACTCCGGAACTCAATTCCTCTACCAATAAGAGATGGGGGACAGTGTAGAGGGAGCTTTACTCTGTATCTGACCCCATGCTGTCCTGTCCTAGGAGTGTTTAATGGGTGGACAGTGTAGAGGGAGCTTTACTCTGTGTCTAACCCCGTGCTGTCCCTGTCCTGGGGGGTGTTTGATGGGGGGGACAGTGTAGAGGAAGCTTTACTCTGTATCTATGCCGATGCTGTCCCTGTCCTGGGAGTGTTTGATGGGGGACAGTGTAGAGCTACCTCAGCACTTGCAGTGAATCTTAAAGAGGAGGACTCTCCCTCTCTCCCTCCATCTCTCTCTCTCCTTCTTCTCAATCTGATTCTCCCATTCTCCCTCTGTCCCTATCTATCTCTCCACATTCTGTCCCTCTTTCTCCATCCTCCTGCTCCATTTCTCCCCTTCTCTCTTTCCCTGTCCTCATGTCTCTCTCTCTCTCTCTCTCTCTCTCTCTCCCTCTCCCTCTCAATCTCTCTTACAAGTCACCCCTAGTCTCTCTCTCTCTCTCTCTCTCTCCCTCTCCTTCCTCTCTCTCTCTTCCTCTCTGTCTCTGTCTCTCTGTCTCTCTCTCTCTCTGTCTCTCTCCACCCTCCCTATCTCTCTCCATCCCTCTGTCTCCCTCACTGTCTATCTCTCTCTCCCTCTGTCTCTACCTCTCTCTCTCTCTCTCTCTTAGTCATAGAGTCACAGACCCTTCGGTCCAATACGTCCATGCTGACCAGATATCCCAACCCAATCTAGTCCCACCTGTCAGCACCCGGTCCATAACCCTCCAAACCCTTCCTATTCATCTACCCATACAAATGCCTTTTAAATGTTGCAATTCTACCAGCCTCCACCACATCCTCTGGCAGCTCATTCTATACACGTACCACCCTCTGCGTGAAAACATTGCCCCTTAGGTCTCTTTTATATCTTTCCCCTCTCACCCTAAACCTACACCCTCTAGTTCTGGACTCCCTGACCCCAGGGAAAAGACTTTGCCTATTTACCCTATCCATGCCCCTCATAATTTTGCCTCTATAAAGTCACCTCTCAACCTCCGACACTCCAGGGAAAAGAATCCCAGCCTGTTCAGCCTCTCCCTGTAGCTCAAATCCTCCAAACCTGGCAACATCCTTGTAAATCTTTTCTGAACCCTTTCAAGTTTCACAACGTCTTTCTGATTGAAAGGAGACCAGAATTGCATGCAATATTCCAACAGTGGCCTAACCAATGTCCTGTACAGCCACAACATTACCTCCCAACTCCTGTACTCAATGCTCTGACCAATAAAGGAAAGGATACCAAATGCCTTCTTCACTATCTCATCTACCTGCAGCTCCACTTTCAAGGAACTATGAGCCTGTACTCCAAGGTCTCTTTGTTCAGCAACACTCCCTAGGATCTTACCATTAAGTGTATAAGTCCTGCTCTAATTTGCTTTCCCAAAACGCAGCACCTCGCATTTAGCTGAATTAAACTCCATCTACCACTTCTCAGCCCATTAACCCATCTGGTCAAGATCCTGTTGTAATCTGAGGTAACCCTCTTCGCTGTCCACTACACCTCCAATTTTGGTGTCATGTGCAAACTTACTAACTGTACCTCTTATGGTCGCATCCAAATCATTTATATAAAATGACAAAAAGTAGAGGACCCAGCACCGATCCTTGTGGCACTCCACTGGTCACAGGCCTCCAGTCTGAAAAACAACCCTCCACCACCACCACCCTCTGTCTTCTAACTTTGAGCCAGTTCTATATCCAAATGGCTAGTTCTCCCTGTATTCCATGAGATCTAACCTTGCTAATCAGTGTCCCATGGGGAACCTTGTCAAATGTCTTACTGAAGTCCATATAGATCACATCTACTGCTCTGCCCTCATCAATCCTCTTTGTTACTTCTTCAAAAAACTCAATCAATTTTGTGAGACATGATTTCCCACGCACAAAGCCATGTTGACTATCCTTAATCAGTCCTTGCCTTTCCAAACACATTTACATCCTGTCCCTCAGGATTCCCTCCAACAACTTGCCCACCACCGAGGTCAGGCTCACCGGTCTATAGTTCCCTGGCTTGTCTTTACCGCCCTTCTTAAACAGTGGTACCATGTTTCTGATGAAGGGCTTTTGCCCGAAACGTCAATTTTACTGCTCCTCTGATGCCTCCTTAACTGCTGTGCTTTCCCAACACCACTAATCTAGAAAGTAATACCACGTTTGCCAACCTCCAGTCTTCAGGCACCTCACCTGTGACTATTGATGATACAAATATCTTAGCAAGAGGCCCAGCAATCACTTCTCCAGCTTCCCACAGAGTTCTTGGGCACACCTGATCAGGTCCTGGGAATTTATCCACCTTTTCCCATTTCAAGACATCCAGCACTTCCTCCTCTGTAATCTGGACAATTTGCAAGATGTCACCATCTATTCCCCTGCAGTCTATATCTTCCATATCCTTTTCCACAATAAACACTGATGCAAAATACTCATTTAGTATCTCCCCCATTTTCTGCGGCTCCCTATAAAGGCCACCTTGCTGATCTTTGAGGGGACGTATTCTCTCTCTAGCTACCCTTTTGTCCTTGATATATTTGTAAAAGCCCTTTAGATCTTCCTTAATTCTATTTGCCAAAGGTATCTCATGTCCCTTTTTTGCCCTCCTGATTTCCCTCTTAAGTATACTCCTACTTCCTTTATACTCTTCTAAGGAATCACTCGATCTATCCTGTCTATATCTGACATATGCTTCCTTCTTTTTCTTTACCAAACCCTCAATTTCTTTAGTCATCCAGCCTTCCCTATAGTTACCAGCCTTCCCTTTCACCCTGACAGGAATATACTTTCTCTGGATTCTCGTCATCTCATTTTTGAAGGCTTCCCATTTTCCAGCCGTCCCTTAACTTGCGAACACCTGCCTCCAATCAGCTTTCGAAAGTTCTTGCCTAATACCGTCAAAATTGGCCTTTCTCCAAATTAGAACTTCAACTTTTAGATCCTTTTCCATCACTATTTAAAAACGAATAGAATTACGGTCGCTGGCCCCAAAGTGCTCCCCCACTGACACCTCAGTCACCTGCCCTGCCTTATTTGCCAAGAGTAGGTCAAGTTTTGCACCCTCTCTAGTCGGTACATCCACACACTGAGTCAGAAAGTTGTCTTGTACACACTTAAGAAAGTCCTCTCCATCTAAACCTTTAACACTATGGCAGTCCCCTGTCTTTCTTACCCATTTCGAATATATTAGGCATCCAGAGCAGCATTAACAGAAGGTGAAGGCAGGAGCAGGCGATGTGGTTCATGTTGTCTACGTTTCTGAGCCTGAAAACAAGACATTTCCAGACGGGTTATGCTTCAGGCCATTGGACTGTGGTTCAAGGGAAGGCCATTTGCGCCATCACCTTGCTGCTACATGCAGGACACAGATCGGGGTTCACATACCGTAGCTGCCAACCTCCCCACTGCCCATCACACTCGGTTCCTTCACATGCCAAAAAAAAAACCCTCCCGGTAATGGGCGCACAGCAAGATCCCAGGCGTGCAGGGGGCTCTCACAGGGGAGAAATATCTGGGATGGGACGGGATGGAGGAGTTAGGGGGCAGGATCGGGGGGGGGGGGCGGTGGGGAAGGGGGGGGGAGAGGGATCCAGGGGAGAGACGGGTCCGGGGATCATGGGGGAGAGGGGTCTGGGGTGGGGGGGGGGAGGTGGAGGCGTCCAGGTGGAGAGGGGTCCAGGGTCGGGTGGGAGAGGGGTCGGAGGTCCATGGGGGAGAGGGCCTGGGGTCCAGAGGGAGAGGGGTCTGGAGGGGAGAGGGGTCTGGGGTCTGATGGGAGAGGGGTCCGGGATTCGGGGGGAAAACGGGTCTGGGGTCCGGGGGAGGGGGTCAGGAGTCTGGGGTTCAGGGGGAGAAGGGACGGGGTCTGGGGAGAAAGGGTTCAGGGTTGTGGTCTGCAGAGGAGGTAGAGAGGTATGGCCGGGGGAGGGCATGGTCTGTGGAGGGGGAGAGAGAGGTCCGAGGGGGAAGAGGGGTCCAGAGGGAGGGGGGGGTGTGGTTTGGGGGGAAAGAAGGGTCCGGGACCAGGAGAGGGGTCCGGGGTGGGGGCAGCGAGAGGAGTCTGGGGGGGGAGAGTGGTCCGGGGAGGGAGAGGGGTCCAGGAGGGGAGAGGGGTCCAGGGAGGGAGAGGGGTCGGGGGGGAGAGGGGTCCAGGGGAGAGGGGCTCAGGGTCCTGGGGGGAGAGGTGTCCGGGTGGAGAGAGGGGAGAGGAGTCGGGGGTGGAGGAGAGGGGTCTGGGGTCCAGATGGGAGAGGGGTCCGGGATTCAGGGGGGAATAGAGGTCCGGGGTCCAGGGGGGAGAGGGGTCTGGGATCCGGGGGAGAAAGGACGGGGTCTGGGGAGAAAGGGGGTGGGATCTGGGGATGGGGTGCAGATGTCCGGAGGGAAAAGGTTCCGGGGTCTGGTGGGGGGGAGAGGGGTCAGGGGTCAGGGGTCAGAGGTCTGGGAGGGAGAACAGTCAGGGGTCGGGGTCCGGGGTCAGGTGTCCAGGAGGGGAGAGGAAGAACAGGGTCCGGGGAGGGGTGAGAGAGGTCCAGGGGGTGGGGGAGAGGGGAGAAAAGGGCGAGAGGGGTCCGGAGGGAGAGGGGTGGGGTCCAGGGGGGTGGGGAGAGGGGTGGGATCCGGGGGGGAGAGGGGCCAGGGTCCAGGAAGGAGAAGTGTCGGGGAGGTTAGAGGGGTCCTGGGGGGGGGGTGAGGTGACCGGGGGGGCGGGGGGACAGAGGGAAAAAAAGGTCCGGGGCCAGGAGAGGGGTCTGGGGGGGAGAGGGGTTCAAGGTCCATGGGGGAGAGGGGCACAGTGTCCAGAGGGGAGAGGGGTCTGCAGGGGAGAGGGGTCTGGGGTCCGGATGGGAGAGGGGTCTGGGATTCAGGGGGGAAGAGGGATCCGGGGTCCAGGGTGGTGATGGGTCTGGGATCCAGGGGGAGAAGGGACGGGGAGAAAGGGGATGGGGTCCGGGGAGTGGATAGAGATGTCGGGGGGAGAAGGTTACGGGATCCGGGAGGGGAGAGGGGTCAGGGGTCTGGGAAGGAGAACAGTCAGGGGTCAGGGGTCGGAGTCTGGGGTCAGGTGTCCGGGGGGGGGCGGGGAGAGGGAGGACAGGGTCCGGGGAGGGGTCTGGGGGAAAGAGGGGTCCGTGGCCAGGAGAGGGGTCTGGGGTGGGAGCGGGGAGTGGGGTCGAGGGGGGAGAGGGGTCTGGGGGGAGAGGGATCAGGGGTCCGGGGGGTGGGGAGGGATCCAGGGTGGGAGTGGAGTCTGGGGTTTGGGGGGAGTGGTGTGAGAGGCGCTTGCAAAATTGGTTGTTTCTGCAAAAATCACAAGGCTGAATCATGACAGGGTGTATGTTAAGCTAGATATGCTTGCACAAACAGCTACAAGTAGCTGCATCTTGCTTCTGCAGAAGTTGCAAGGCAGAATCAAGAAATATACCAAGAAATAACTACCCGAAAAGGGAGGTGGTCGACTGGTAGAAACAGATGTATTGACATGACGGTTGCAATTGTCACACACATAGGGAGCTAGTATGAACAAGATAACCAAATAATACATAAAATGAATATGAGTGGGGGGGGGGGGGGGAGGCGAGTGGCTTAGAGTAGTTTAGAGTAATAGGAGATGTAAACAGAGGCAATGTGAAGCTAGAGCTTGTGATAGGCTATGCGCAGCTGCAAAAGCAACCAGCAGCATAAAAGGGGACCGAGAGACTCAACTGAACTCTATAAATTGTAATGTAACCTCCTGATCGGGGTGCCTACTTTGTGGTCACCCGGGCTTGCAATAACTTATGAATAAAGACTGCTTCGGAACTTGAATCGGATTGAAATTATTGAACAGTGACATTTGTTTCTTACAGTAGGGTCTGGGGCCCGGGGCTGTGGGGCGGGGGAGGGGGAAAAGGGGTCAGGTTGGGAGAGGTGTCCGGGGTGGGAGAGATGTCTGGGGGGAGTGGGGTCAGGGTGGGAGAGGGGTCTGGGGTGGGGGGTGGGGGTGGAGAAGGGTCCAGGGGTGGTGGGGTCCTGGGGGAGAGGGGTCAGGGTGGGAGAGGGGTTCGGGGGTGGGAGAGAGGTCCAGGGTGCGGGGTGGGAGAGAGGTGTCATCGGGGAGAGGGGTCCGGGGTGGGGGAGGGGTCCGGGGTGAGTGGGGTCAGGGTGGGAGAGGGGTCCGGGGGTGGGAGAAGGGTCCGGGGCGGAGGGGAGAAGGGTCCGGGATCCGGGGAGAGCGCGATCCAGGGGGAGAGGGGTCAGGGTGGGAGATGGGGCCAGGTGTGGGAGTGGGGTCCAGGGTGCGGGTGAGGGAGAGGGGTCGGGGGGGAGAGGGGTCGAGGGGGAGAGGGGTCAGGGTGGGAGAGGGGTCCGGGTGGGAGAGGGTCTGGGTGGGAGAGGAGTTCGGGGGTGGGAGAGGGGTCCAGGGTGCGGGGTGGAGGAGAGGGGAGGGGGGATGGGCTGGGGGAGAGGGGTCTGTGGGTGGGAGAGGGGTCCGGGAGGAGTGGGGTCAGGATGGGAGAGGGATCCGGGGTTGGGAGAGGGGTCTGGTGGTGGGAGAGGGGTCCGGGGTGTGGGGGGGGGGGGGGGGGGAGAGAGGGGTCGGTGGGGGGGAGAGGGATCAGGGTGGGAGACAGGTCCGAGGGAGTGAGGTCAGGGTGGGAGAGGGGTCCGGTGTTGGGAGAGGGGTCTGGGGGGAGAGGGGTCAGGGTGGGAGAGGGGTCCAGGCGGAGTGGGGTCCGGGGGTGGGAGAGGGGTCCGGTGATGGGAGAGGGGTCTGAGGGGAGAGGGGTCAGGGTGGGGGAGGGATCTGGGGTGGGAGAGGGGTCAAGGTGAGAGAGGGGTCCAGGGTGGGAGAGGGGTCTGGGGTGGGAGAAAGGGGTCTGGGGTGGGGGAGAGGGGTCAGGATGGGAGAGGGGTCCATGGGTGGGAGAGGGGTCCAGGGTGGGAGAGGGGTCCAGGGTGGGAGAGGGGTCTGGGGTGGGGGAGAGGGGTCAGGATGGGAGAGGGGTCCATGGGTGGGAGAGGGGTCCAGGGTTGTGTCGGGGGGGGGGAAGAGGTTGGTGGAGCAGGGTTGGGGAAGAGGGGCGGGGTTTGGGGGCAGGGCTATGATTGGACAGGTGGGTGAGGAGTAGACAGAGGGGCGGGGTTTGAGGGGTCTGTGGGGTGGGGTCTCATGCGCGATGTGCTGCTGCCTCGTCTCCTGAACAAGGAGGGGGCTGAGCAAGTGCTCACTGTCTCAATCCCATTGAACTGATGAGGGGGGGGGGGGGGTGCAGTGGGAGGCTTCAGCAATGCTGCTGGTCCCTTACACACAAGTGTGTGTCTGCTCAGAAACAAATTCTGAGACAGTGAGTGGGAGCAAGGCAGGCACAACGAGGAGAAAGGAAACTTCAGAAAACTCCACGCCCCAGAGATTAGATTCCCTACAGTGTGGAAACAGGCCCTTCAGCCCAACAAGTGCACACCAACCCTCCGAAGAGTAACCTACCCAGACCTATTCCCCTACACTTACCCCTGACTAATTAACCTAACACTATGGGCAACTTAGCATGGACAAATCCACCCTAAGCTGCCCATCTTTGGACTGTGGGAGGAAATCGGAGCACCCGGAGGAAACCCACGCAGACACGGGGAGAAATGTGCAAACTCCACACGGACAGAATCAAACCCAGGTCCTTGGTGCTGTGAGGCAGCAGTGCTGACCACTGTGCCAGAGAAGAGTCATTGAATCAATTAACTGAATAATCAATTATCTGAACTAAATACTGCCCACCCATCTCGTTCAGATAATCAAGGTTCCCCTGTAGTTAGTAAGTTTGAAGATGACACCAAAATTGGAAGTGTTGTGGACAGTGAAGAAGGTTACCTCAGATTACACTGGGATCTTGATCAGATGGGCTAACGGGCTGAGGAGTTACAGATGGAGTTTAATTTAGGTGTACAGCACAAGAACAGACCCTTCAATCCAATGTGGTACAACATTTTGGAAAGGTAAGTCTTAGCAGGTCTTAATGGTAAGGTCCTGGGGAGTGTTGCTGAACAAAGAGACCTTGGAGTGCAGGTTCATAGCTCCTTGAAAGTCACAGGTCGATAGGATAGTGAAGAAGGTGTTTGGTATGCTTTCCTTTATTGGTCAGAATATTGAGTACAGGAGTTGGGAGGTCATGTTGCAGCTGTACAGGACATTGGTTTGGCCACTGATGAAATATTGAGTGCAGTTCTGGTCTCCTTCCTATCAGAAGGATGTTGTGAAACATGAAAGGGTTCAGAACAGATTTACAAAAATGTTGCCAGGGTTGGAGTGTTTGAGCTATAGGGAAAGGCTGAATAGTTTGGGGCTGTTTTCCCTGGAACATCGGAGGCTGAGGGCTGACCTTATAGAGGTTTATAAAATCATGAGGGACACGGATAGGATAAACAGACAAGGTCTTTTCCCTGGTGGGGGACTAAATGGCGTAGGTTTAAAGGGGATGTGACTATAGTTTTTAATGGTTGTTGGTCTCCGACCGGTGCCTGTGTCGTCACCTTTGTAATCGTTTCTACGTATTTTATTGATTGCAAAGTTGTTCAAACCTCCACGCGGTTCCCCCTGGAAATGACCTGTAAGAGGAAGCTCCAAACAGAGGAGTGGTTTTAACTTGTCCAGAGGTTATATTAGCATGGTTTTATCACTGCTTTTATCATTGATTTTATCACTGGTTTTACCTTTGGTTTTAACCTATGCTGAGGAGAAAGTGAGGACTGCAGATGCTGGAGATCAGAGCTGAAAATGTGTTGCTGGAAAAGCGCAGCAGGTCAGGTAGCATCCAAGGAGCAGGAGAATCGACGTTTCTGGCATGAGCCGTCATGTCCGAAACGTCAATTCTCCTGCTCTTTGGATGCTGCCTGACCTGCTGCGCTTTTCCAGCAACACATTTTCAGTTTTAACTTATGCTGTATGCCACTGATAGTTTTACTATTTCCTTCTGTTGTAAGAGCATTACTCGGACCAGGTCGGCTAATACGATCAGAGAAAAGATACGAGACGGCTGGTGACCACTCGATCAATGATAGAAACCTAGTTTTGGCAGTGGCGATTATGTCTAACTCCAAAATTTCCCGGTTGGGTGGGAGACCGGGAAAATAACCGCCCCGCACGGTTGTTATTGGCGGCACCGTGTGCTAAGTGTGTTAGCCAAACATGGACTAGACAATCCGTTTTGACACAAACAGAGGAGACCCTAAGAGTTAGTCCGGCAAAGCTGCCCTCTGGCAGGCACAAGGAAGCCAATAAGGAAGTCCAGAGTAATCAGGACCAAATTCGAATGGAAGGACTCTTAGAGAAGGCCCCTCTAGAATCTGGTTCGTTTAACAGCCGGACAATTTTTAATTCGAATTTTAAAGGGTCATTTGATTTTAGTCAGACTGGAGAACTAGAGATCAACAAGGAGAGGAGTGAGAGTAGAATTATTCATCCGGTTATTAATGAGGAAGATAAATTAGAGATAATAATAAAATACCCGTTAGATAATTTTAAGTGTAAATCTTGTAATAATATTTATAATACTACGGGAATGTTTAGGAAACATCTAAAATTATGTAAAAGGATTAAAGTGGTAAGAATAAAATGTAGTAAGTGTGGCTGGGAAAGCAACTATCACGCAGTCGCATGTCACTATTCCAAGTGCAATAGTAATAGTAGTAATAACAATATTAAAGAGAGGGAAGACGAGAAATCATAACAATGTGAAATGTGCCCATTGAAATGTACAACAGCTAGAGGATTGGGACAACACGAGAGGCACGTGCATCCCAATCTGAGAAACGATAAGAGGAAAAAAGAGAATGAAGAGAATAAAGATAACTTAGAAAAAGGAGAGCAAGGTAAAAGAGGTATATGGTCTAATTCTGAAATTAAAATATTACAACAATTAGAATTAGAATTTAGAGGTTGTAAAAATATCAATAAACTTATTGCGGAAAAATTGGAAACTAAAACAGCAAAACAGATTTCCGATAAAAGGAGCTTGTTAAATAGACATAGTAAAAGTCACGAAAAAGTTGCGGGCATAAATCAGGAAGTGGTCCTTTGTAATAATAATAAAAGTGAAAGTGAGAGTAGTGACCTGGGTATAGATACTGTAATAGAGGAGATAGGAGTTGGTGAGTATAGTCATCAAGGTAATAATGATATTAATGGGAGCGTAGGATATAAAGATAGATCACTTACAGAATTAGTCGAGATAATAGAGGATAAAATAAGCAAAAGTAAAGGTATAATGAAGGACTACGATCGTATTATGGATATGATAGTCAGTAAACTAGAGAATAATAATGAGAATAATAAGTCAAAGAAATTGAAATATGAAAATCAAGTAGGTACTAAGCAGAAGGATAGTAGACAAGAAGGTAATAAGAAGGTAAATAACGCTAAGAGAAGATACAGTAGAAAAAAAGGTAAAATCCCAGATATAGTTAAGATAAGTAGAACAGTGCTGATTCCCAAAGTAAGTGATAGAGGACGGATTAAAAGATATTAATAACTGGAGACCAATCATGATAGGTCCAATTATGCTTAGGCTGTTTACAAAAGTTATAGCCAATAGATTAAGTAGAGTTATAAACCTAAATGAGAGGCAAAAAGGTTTATGGCAGGTGTGGCAGGGTGTGAAGAAAATATTAAAATCCTGGAGAATATCATAAATGGAGCTAAGAAGAATAAAATTGATTTAGCAGTGGTATTCATAGACCTAGCAAAAGTCTTTGACACCGTAGGACATAAATTAGTAATAAGTGCTCTTAAAAGAATTCAGCTCCTCCCAACATTTATTAAATTAATTACAAATTTGTATGAAAATAATTTTACTCAAATTGAAGGTTTTAATTGTAAAACTGGTAAGATTAAAATTTTAATATAGTTATGGACCCCCTTATAAGCACTATCGAAGAAAGAAAAAGAGGATTTTATTTTAGGTCAAGATAGAGAGAGCTATCATTGTGCAGCTCTAGCGTTTGCCGATGAGATAGCTCTAATTAGCCAATCCTATGATGGAATGGCATACAATTTAAAACTGGTTGAGAAACTTTGTAATAATATGGGGATGGAGGTCAATATAAGAAAATCAAAAGGGTTTTACTTTCCTTATGAAAACAAAACGTCTATATATAATGATACGGCAAATTGGAAGTTCAACGAGGGTAATATACAATTCATAGATCCAGGAAGTACTGATAAATATTTAGGAGCAAAAATAGACCCATGGATTGATGTAAGCCAATCGGATTGGGAAAACCAACTAGGTAGATGGATTGAAAATCTTAAAAGATCCCTTTTAAAACCTGTTCAGAAATTGGAACTTTTAAAAATTTATTTTATCACTAGATTATATTATTATCTAATTTTATTAGAGGTATCATTAAACTACCTCAATAAACTGGATAACATAACTAAAAATGCAATCAAAGAAATATTACATCTCCCACAATCCATCACGGATGGGCTATTATATACAAAATCCCGGGATGGCGGCTTTGCGGTGAATAGATTGTCAACATTTTGAGGAAATACGAGACGCTATACAAATCCGAGGATGAAATCCTACATGCCTCGTTTTCATTCGCAGGTGGTAGTATAGCCACAAAAATGCATAAGCTCAGCAAATTGAAAATATTAGAAAATATCTGGAATCCAAGTATAAATCGACAATTGGGAGGATCTGATATTATCAAGGAAGAGAATGATGGAATAGAAGAATTTAGCAATAAAAATGATGGTAACTGGAGATCTATGGAACTTCAGAGATGGATGGCCTTGCCCTGTCAAGGGGCTGGTACCCACTATTTTAAGAATGATAATATCTCTAATAACTGGTTGACAAAAATACAACACATGAAGACGTCCAAAATAATAAATTCGATCTTATTACGAATGAACCTATATCCAACATTGGCGTTGCTAGCGTATGGAAGGCCGTTTAATATCAAGAGTTGCCAGAGATGTAATGATAATTCTGAAACAATTACACATATCTCAGGATGGTGTCCCTATGTTAAAAATATGGGGATAAAAAGACATAATAGGATAATGGAAGAATTAACTGAGTTTATTAAGAAAAAAGGATGGATAATATACATGGAACCACGTATTTAAGATAATACCGGGAAATTATGGATACCAGACTTAATTTTTAAAAAGGAAAATCAGATTATCGTGGTCGATGTAACAATTGGAACAGACCTACAAATTAACTCACTCGAACAGGCCTGGGAAGAAAGAAAAACAAGTACAGACATCTGGAAAAGGAAATATTGGAAAAGGAAGAAAAATATCCTTTTATGGTTTTGTGATGGGATCCCGAGGAAAATGGTTCGAGAAGAACAATGAACTAATGAAAGACCTCGGGATCGAAAAATTTAAATTTTTTTGCTCTGAACATCGCAAACCTTGCTTTATCTTTGACTCTCGAGCTTTTAAGGATTTTTATGGACTCTTAAGACTCTCTAGTTGACATAATTTAATAACTTTTTAATTTTGATTGTTTTTAATCAAGGTTTTGGGTTAATTTTAATTAGTATTGATTTTAACTAGTATATTTAAAAGTTTAATGTTTTATTAATAAAAATTAGAGTATTTTAAGTCACATAGTAATTGGTGGTGGGTAATTATGGTGTTAAGAATTAAAGTGCACGCGACATACGACAGATGATGAGTGGTAACATAATCAAACGGTTGAAAAATCCAGCTCATCCCTCGCCTTGTTGATATTCTGGTCCACATTATTTTAACCCGTTCCCTTAAGGTCATCTGGCTGTGGTTAGCTAGATCGGGGTATCCATGCGTTGACGAGTGATGGTAAAACTCAAAAAGGACACAATCCATTTGTATGGTGAGTGCATGAAAACGTGAGAGGGAAAAAATTTAAAGGGGACCTAAGAGGCATCTTTTTCATGCAGAAGGTGGGTGCGTGTATGGAAAGAGCTGCCAGAGGAAGTGGTGGAGGCTGGTACAATTACAACATTTAAGAGGCATCCGGATGGGGACGTGAATAGGAAAGATTTTAGAGGGATATGGGCTGAATGCTGGCAAATGGGACTAGATTAATTTAAGATAACTGTGAACACAGATTGGACTGAAGGGTCTATTTTCATGCTGTACAGTTGTCAACAATTGTCAGTTGTTCCCATTAAACTCTTAGTTACAGACACTTTTTGTTGAATCCAAATTCCACCACCTGCCATAGCAGGAATTGAACCCTGATCTCCAGATCATGAAATATAGCTTTAGATTAATAAATCAAGATGATAATAAGACTGAGCTACTATCACTACAAGGGAGCAGTTGAGGACTCTGGGCCTGTATTCAATGGGGTTTAGAAGGATGGCGGTGGGTGGGATCTGACTGAACGTTGCAGAGTACCAAAATGCCTGGATAGAGTGGATGGAGAGACGTTTCCACCAGTTGGAGAGACTTGGACCTGCAGGCACAGCCTCAGGGAGAAGGGATGGACTGAGATGAGGAGGAATTTTTTTCAGCCAGAGAGTGGAGACTATGTGGAACTCATTGCCGCAAAGGGCTGTGGAGGGCAAGTCATTGAGTGTCTTTAAGACAGAGAGAGAGAGAGGTTCTTGGTTGTTAAGGGAATCGAGGATAACAGGAAGAAGGGGATTGAAAAACATATCGGCCTTGATTGAATGGTGGAGCAGACCCGACCGGCTGAACAGCTTAATTTTGCTCCTTTATCTTCTGGTCTTCCATCCCAAAGTGACACACTGGAGAAATTGGTACCTGTTGCTGGGGAGAGGACAATTGACCAGGCATTTTCGACAGATGGGACAGCAGGGGGCAGTGTCTGAGGAGAGTAGACCCAGAGGAACTGTTCACATTGGAGAGAGGATCGTGAACCAGAGGCCATGAGATTTACAGCGGGGGGAAGGCCGCAAAGCAGAGATTACGGAAGAATAAAACCTATCCCTGAGATGAGGGGGGTTAGCATATGGAATGAAGGGCCTCAAAGTGTGGCTGGTCAGAGAGGATTCCAGTCAGGAAATTCGCCTACGGACACAGTGTTCTGGGAAAGGGGACAACAGAGTGGCGGAGTTGCACTTAGCGTGAGCTAGTATGGACAGGGCAGGCCGAATGACCTCCATCAGAACAAACAACAGCAGGCCCTTCGGCCCACCAAGCTTATGCCAACACCTGACACTTTTATAGAGTCCGACAGCATGGAAACAAACCTTTCGGTGCATCCAGTCCATGTCGACCATAATCACAAACTAAACCAGTCCCACCTGGCTGATCCTGGCACATATCCCTCCAAACCTTTCCTATTCATGTACTTCTCTGAATATCTTTTAAACATTGTAACTGTACCCACATCCACCACTTCCTCAGGTAGATCATTCCAAGTGCAAACCAACCTCTGTGTAAAAAATTTGCACTTTGTGACTTCTAAACCTATCGTTTAAAATGTGCCCCCTAGACTGGAAATCCTAAGGAAAAAAACACCTGCCATTCACCCTATCTACGCCCCTTCACTTTTTTAAACCTCTTTAAGGCTAACTCTCAACCTACTGTACTCCAATGAAATAAGTCCCAGCCTATCCAACCTCTCTTTATAACTCAAACCTTCATACCCGACAACATCCTGGTAAACCTCTTCTGAACCCCTCTCCAGCTTACTAATATCCTTGCTATAATGATGTGAACCAAAACTGGACACAGTACTCTAGAAGAGATCTCACCAACATCCTGTACAACCTCAATGTGACGTCCCAAATCCTATACTCAAATGTCTTAAGACTGAAGACAAACACGCCAAATGCCTTTTTAACCCCTGTCTAAATGGGATGCAAACTTCAAAGAATTCTATACCTGAGCCCCCTAGGTCTCTCTGTTTGGCCCCACTAACTAAGACCCTTGTTTGTAAACTAAAAGACTTTTGCCTCTGTATCCCCCCGTCTGTTCATATATTTGTCAAGATGCCATTTTAATGTTGTATCTGCCTCCACCACCTCCAGGCATTTACCACCCTCTGTGTAAAAAAACCTGCCTCTCACATCTCCTTTAAACTTCCCCTCTTTTACCTTCAACCTAGTGATTGAGCTTTTGACCCTGGTGAAGAGGAGGGGGGGGGGGGGGGTGGAGATGGGGTTGGGAAGGAAAAAAATAACCAGTCTATCCACACCGACACAATTTTGTAAAGCTGTATTTCCTCCCCCCCTCCCCCACCCCCACCCCCACCCCCCCCCCACCCCCCAACCTAAGCCTCTGATTCTACCCTGGTGCAGCTGCTCTTGGAGTATCACATACAGCTCTGGTTGCCGCACTATAGGAAGGTTGTGGAAGCATTGGAAAGGGTGCAATGAGATTTACCAGGATGTTGCCTGATACAGAGGAAAGGCTGAGGGACTCGAGGCTGTTTCCTTTAGATTGAAAAAGGTTGAGAGGTGACTTAATAGAGACGTGCAAGATGATCAGAGGATTAGTTAGGGTGGACAGTGAGAGTCTTTTTCCTCAGTTGGTGATGGCTAGCACGAGGGGACATAGCTTTAAATCGAGGGGCGATAAAAATATATAGGACAGATGTCAGGAGGCACTCAGAGAGTAGTGAGGGTGTGGAACGCCCTGTCTGCAACAGTAGTAGACTCGCCAACTTAAATACACATGTGGATAATAATGGAGAAGTGTAGGTTAGATGGGATTCAGATTGGTTTCACAGGGGGGGTGTAACATTGAGGGCCGAAGGGTCTGTACAGCCCTTAGAAGATTGTGAAAGCACAGCAGGCCCGAAATCTCAGTTCCGCTCTGAACCTGGGTCTTTCATTTGAAGAGAGTCAAGCTGTCTGGGGACTGAGTGGGGGATGGGGGATGGGGGGGGAGCAAATGGTGGAGGGAGACAGCATCCTCCCAGTTACAATTAATTGTCCACCGCAAGGCTGTTTCTCTGTCAGTTAGATGGGCTTCAGATTGGTTTCACAGGTCAGTGCAACATTGAGGGCTGAAGGACCTGTAATGTTCTGTGTTCTAAGATTGTTAAAGCACAGCAGGCCCGAGAGCTCTGCTCTGAACCGGGGACTTTCATTTGAAGAGATTAAAGCCGTCTGGGGAAGGGGAAGGGGAGGGAGACTGTAGTTACAAATGATCCTCTGCCTTAAGAGTATTTCTCTGACAGTAACTTGAGCCTCTGAGGTCGAAGGGATCCCCACCGTGATAACTACTGAACAAGAGATAGAGATAGCTACGCCTCCAAACAACCAAACTGCCACACCGGCAGGCATTCAATCTTTGCCATCCCTGTGCCTGTGTGTGTGTGTGTGTGTGTGTGTGTTAAGTAACTTCACTCACGCAGACACACACTCACAGACACTTCCTCCTGCGCCCACCCACACAACAGGCTCCCCATCCACCCTCCACTCATTGCCACAGCACTTTTGTCGGTTCTTGGCGATCGAAGTTTATTTGCGCTCTCTGACAATCCCAGCAGAGATGTCTTTACTCAGTGGGGTCCGGTGCAGTCTCTGATGGTCACTGGTTCAGAGGGAAGCAGTTCAGCGGCACAGAGAACACTCAGCGGGATTCACCAGGACGCACTTACCACGAGGGCTTATGCAGAGAGAAAGGCCTTCAAGCATCCTGACACAGGATGTGAGTCATCTCTTTCATCATGCGCACTGTCATAGAGACATACAGCACAGAAACAGATCCTCCCGTTTAACACATCCATACAGAAACAGTTATCCTAACCTAATCTAGTCCCATTTGCCAGCACCCGGCCCATATCTGTCCAGACCCTTCCAATTCATGTACCCATCAGATGCCTTTTAAATGCTGTAATTGTATCAGCCCCCATCACTTCCTCTGGCAGCTATTCCATACACACACCACTTTCTGCATGAAAACGTTGCCCCTTAGGCCCCTTTTCTATCTTTCCCCTCTCACCCTAAACCCTCTAGTTCTGGACTCTCCCACTCCAAGGAAAAGACTTTGTCTATTTATCCTATCCATGCCCCTCGTAATTTTATAAACCTCTATCAGGTCACCCCCTCAACGCTCCAGGGAAAACAGTTCCAGCCTATTCAACCTCTCCCGATAGCTCAAATCCTCCAACAGCCTTGTAAATCTTTTCTGAATCCTTTCAAGTTTCACATCATCTTTGCGATAGGAAGGAGCCCAGAATTGTACGCAATATTCCAACAGTGGCCTAACCAATGTCCTGTACAGCCACAACATGACCTCCCAACTCCTATACTCAATGCTCTGACCAATAACGGAAAGCATACCAAACGCCTTCTTCACTATCCTATCTACCTGTGACTCCACTTTTAAGGAGTTATGAACCTGCACTCCAAGGTCTCTTTGTTCAGCAACACTCCCTAGGACGTTACCATTAAGAGTATAAGTCCTGCTAAGATTTGCTTTCCCAAAATGCAGGTCCTCACGTTTATCTGAATTAAACTCCATCTGCTACTCCCCAGCCCATTGGCCCATCTGGTCAAGATCCCGTTGTAATCTGAGTTAACCTTCTTCGCTCTCCACTACACCTCCAATTTTGGTGTCATCTGCAAACATACCAACTATATCTCCTATGTTCACATCCAAATCATTTATGTAAATGACAGAAGGTAGTGGACCCAGCACCGATCCTAGTGGCATTCCACTGGTCACAGGCCTCCAGTCTGAAAAGCAACCCTCCACCACCCTCTCTGTCTTCGACCTTTGAGCCAGTTCTGTATCCAAATGGCTAGTTCTCCCTGTATCCCATGAGATCGAACCTTGCTACCCAGTCTCCCATGGAGAACCCTGTTGAATGCCTTACTGAAGTCCACATAGATCATGTCTACCGCTCTGCCCTCATCAATCCTCTATGTTACTTCGTCAAAAAACTCAATCAAGTTCATGAGACATGATTTCCCATACACAGATTTTTAAAAAGTCTGGAATCAAGAGTCTAATGACGACCATGAATTCATTGTCTATTGTAAAAACCGATTCTGGTTGACTGATGTCCTTCAGGGAAGGAAACTGCTATCCTTACCTGGTCTGGCCTACATGTGACTCCAGTCCCACAGCAATGTGGTTGACTCAACTGCCCTTTGGGCAGTTAGGGGTGGGCAATAAATGCTGGGCCCAGACAGTGATAACCTTCATCCTGTTGACCCTCAACTGCCCTCTGGGTAATTAATGCTGGGGGCTGAAAATGTGTTGCTGGAAAAGCGCAGCAGGTCAGGCAGCATCCAAGGAGCAGGAGAGTCGACGTTTCGGGCATGAGCCCTCCTTCAGGAATGAATCATGCCCGAAACGTCGACTCTCCTGCTCCTTGGATGCTGCCTGACCTGCTGCGCTTTTCCAGCAACACATTTTCAGCTCTGATCTCCAGCATCTGCAGTCCTCACTTTCTCCTAATTAATGGTGGGCCCAAGCAGACACAGGGAGAATGTACAAACTCCACACAGACAGTCACCCGAGGCTAGAATCGGACCTGAGACTCTGGTGCTGTGAGGCAGCAGTGCTAACTATTGAGCCACTGAGGAGAGTGGAGTGGATAGGTGAGAAGGAAGATGGACAGGTAGGACAGTTTATGAGAGCGGTGCCGAGTTGGAGGGCTGTGTCTGGGATGAGTTGGTGAGGGGGGGGGTGGGGGAGGGTAGGTATGGAAACTGGTGAAGTTGATGTTGATGCCGTGTGGTTGGAGGGTCCCAAGGTGGAAGATAAGGTGTTCTTTCTCCAGGCGTCGGGTGGTTTGGATTTGGCGGTGGAGGAGGCCCAGGACCTGCATGGCCTTGCAGGAGTGGGAGGGGGAGTTGAAGCGGTTGACCTCAGGGCAGTGGGGTTGTTTGGTGCATGTGTCCTGGAGATGTTCTCTGGCGCCAACTTGCAGAAAGTTTCAGGGAACATCTCTGGGACACCAAACGACCGCACTGCCCCGTTGGCTGACCACTTCAACTCCCCCTCCCACTCCGGCACGGACATGCAGGACCTGGACCTCCTCTACCACCAAACACTGGCCAGCAGACACCTGGAGGAAGAACGCCTCATCCTGTGCCTTGGGATCCACCAACCTCACGGTATCAACGTCGATTTCATCAGTTTCCTCATCTGCCCTCCCCCCACCTCATCCCCGATCCAACCCTCCAACTCGGCACCGCCTTCTTGAACTGTCCCACCTATCTATCTTCCTTCCCACCTATCCACTCCACCCTCCGTTCCAATCTATCACTATCACCTCCCACCCACATCTACCTATCACCTTCCCAGCTACCTTCCTCCAAACCCACCCCCACCCGCCTACTTATTTCTGAGCCCCCTTTCCCCCACCCCACCCTACACACGTTCCTGATGAAGAGTTTATGCTCAATACATTGACTCTCCTGCTCCTCAGATGCTGCCTGACCTGCTGTGCTTTTCCTGTAATACATTCTCGACTCTGATCTCCAGCATCTGCAAGTCCTCACTTCCTCCTGTGTCTGTGTGTGTGTGTGTCTGTGGGTGTGTGTGTCTGTTTGTGTGTGTTTTTGTATGTGTGTTTGCATATGTGTGTGTGTATGTGTGTGTGAGATTGTGTTTTTGTATGTGTTTGCATATGTGTGTGTGTGTGTTTGTACGTGTCTGTGAGTGTGTGTGTGAGCATGTGTGTTTGTGCGTGTGTGTGTGTTGAGTGTGTGACCATGTCTGCATATGTGTTTGTATAAATGTGTGTGTACTTGTGAGTGTTCATGTGAAAGTGTTTGTGTGTGTGTGTGTGTTGAGTGTGTGACTGCGTCTGCATATGTGTTTATATATATGTGTGTATGTGCTTGTGAGTGTCCATGTGGAAGTGTTTGTATATGCGTGCGTGTGTGTGTGTGCGTGTATGTGCTTCCGCGTGTCCATGTGAACGTGTGTGTGGTATAGTCACAGACACCTACAGCACAGAAAGAAACACCTTTCAGCCCATTGAGTCTGCACCAGCCATCTGCCCTTGGCCCACAGCCTTGAGTGCTTTAGTTTTGTAACTGCTTATCTGAATCTGAAACTCCAGCTGCTGGGACCCAAAGCAGACAAGCAGGAGGCTGGAAGAACACAGCAAGCCAGGCAGCATCAGGGAGGTGGAGAAGTCAATGTTTCTTTACCCGATACATTGAGCTCTCCACCTCCTGATGCTTGCTGTGTTTTTCCAGCCTCCTGCTTGTCCATCTGAATCTGTTTGATCCATTCACAGGATGAAGGTGTCGCTGTCTGGGCCCAGCATTTATTGCCCACTCCTAACTGCCCAGAGGGCAGTTGAGTCAACCACATTGCTGTGGGACTGGAGTCACATGTAGGCCAGACCAGGTAAGGATAGCAGTTTCCTTCCCTGAAGGACATCAGTCAACCAGAATCGGTTTTTACAATAGACAATGAATTCATGGTCGTCATTAGACTCTTGATTCCAGACTTTTTAAAAATCTGTGTATGGGAAATCGTGTCTCATGAACTTGATTGAGTTTTTTTACCAAGTAGCAAAGAGGATTGATGAGGGAAGAGCAGTAGACATGATCTATGTGGACTTCAGTAAGGCATTCAACAGGGTTCCCCATGGGACACTGGGTAGCAAGGTTCGATCTCATGGGATACAGGGAGACCTAGCCATTTGGATACAGAACTGGCTCAAAGGTCGAAGACAGAGGGTGGTGGTGGAGGGTTGTTTTTCAGACTGGAGGCCTGTGACCAGTGGAATGCCACAAGGATCGGTGCTGGGTCCACTACCTTCTGTCATTTACATAAATGATTTGGATGTGAACATAGGAGATATAGTTAGTAAGTTAGTAACTGGGGTGCTCTGGTTTCCTCCCACAGTCCATAGATGTGCAGGTCAGGTGAAGGGCTTTTGCCCGAAACGTCGATTTCGCTGCTCGTTGGATGCTGCCTGAACTGCTGTGCTCTTCCAGCACCACTAATCCAGTATTTGGTTTTCAGCATCTGCAGTCATTGTTTTTACCTTGTTGATTTTAACCCTACTGCGAATCCTCTTGCAAGGATGCCTGCCTTGAAGAAGTTTTCCTCCTCTCTCTACAAGAATCTCAGGGAATCCCTCTCCCACTGCAACTCCCAGGTCATTTCCTCTGCTCTGAAGCTCTTCAACCATGTTGTGAAACAAACTCGGTACCACAGCCACATTTGCTTCAAACTTCCAGCTCAGCACTGTCTCCTTGACTTTTCCGGACTTGTCCTACCTGCCTATCTTCTTTTCCACCTATCCACTCCACCCTCTCCTCCTTGACCTATCAACTTCATCCCCTCCCCCACTCACCCATTGTACTCTATGCTACTCTCTCCCCATCCCTACCCTTCTCTAGCTTATCTCTCCACGCTTCAGGCTCACTGCCTTTATTCCTGATGAAGGGCTTTTGCCCGAAACGTCGATTTTGCTGCTCGTTGGATGCTGCCTGAACTGCTGTGCTCTTCCAGCACCACTAATCCAGTATTTGGTTTTCAGCATCTGCAGTCATTGTTTTTACCAGGTCAGGTGAATTGGCCATGCTAAATTGTCCCGTAGTGTTAAGTGCATTAGTCAGAGGGAAATGGGACTGGGTGGGTTACCCTTTGGTGGGTCGGTGTGGACCCACCGAAAGGCTTGTATCCACACTGTAGGGAATCTAATCTAACCTACCACCATCATCCCCCACCTCCATCTACCTATGGCATTCCCAGCTACCTTCCCCCAATCCCAGCTTCCTCCGATTTGTCTCTCAGCCCCCTTAGCCGCACCACATTACTGAGGAAGAGCTTACGCCCGAAATATCTACTCTCCTGCTCCTCGGATGCTGTGCCTTTCCAGCGCCACACTTTTCAACGTGCACACATCGTTAGTAGGAGATTCTTGACGGGAAACGATTTGCATTTTTAAATCGCAGTACTGAAAATGAGCCATTTTTAAATCCATTTCTGAGCAGGGCTGTGACCACAACACAGCCACTGAGAGAGGGAGCAGGAAATACAGTCAGGGTGAAACACATACTGAGCACAATAAAGAGAGAGAGAGAGAAATAAACAGTAACTGGGAGTGAGAAACAGAGACTGGGCATAGAGAGGGCGCAACTGATTAAAAAGGTGAAGTAAGTAATGGAGATAGGCAGATTTGAAAATAACAGAGGCGGGGGCGTAAGACATAGATGGACAGATACACAGAAAGACAGTTATAAGGGGGAATTCAAGTCACAGAGAGAGAGACATGAACAGAGAGACAGCAAGACAGAGAGCGTGCAATACAAGAGAGAATTCCCATCACAGAGAGGAGAGTGAGAGTGATGGAGACAGTTTGAGACACAGAAAGAGGGAGAGAGACAGGAGACAGTTTGAGATACAGAGAGAGGGAGAGACAGATACAGGACAGAGAATGGAGGGATACAGCATGGAGTTCACACCTGAGAGAGAGAGAAAGACGGACAAGATGGGAGCCTGACCGGAGAAAGTTTGAGACAGAAGGAGGGAGTAGGATAGTGGAAGGGAGAGATAATGCAGAACTTTGAGACACAGGGAGAGAGAGAGAGAGAGAGAGAGAAATGAGACAGAGAGAGGGAGGGAATGAGAGAGCAGGCGATAAGCTGTGAGAGAGGGCTACAGAGGGGCAAGGTGTGGGGTGAGAGAAGAAGAGGGAGGGAGCGAAAATGAGAGAGAGGGATGGAGTGAGAGAGACAGACAGAGGGGGAGAAAGGGTTATTGAGGGAGGGAGAGAGAAAGAAGGAGGGAGCAGGAGTGAAAGAGGGAGAGAGATGGAGGGAGAGAAAGCGAGAGTGAGAGGGAAGGAGGGAGTGAGAGTGACAGAGACAAAGGGAGGGGGAGAGAATGAGAGAGAGTGAGAGAGAGAGAGCGAGCGAGAGAGAGAGTGAGAGATAGAGAGTGGACGACAGCGAGAGAAAGAGAGCCAAGCCCTGGTAGCATCATAGTTGAGGGGGTGAAAAAGCTGATCAACTCTGTCACAGTCTGGGAAATGGAGCAGTATATGTTTTCTCCCTGCTTAGTTTTGCTGTTTATTGACTCACTGTTCAGAGTCTGGAGAGTGACTGAATAAGGCTGAGAGAGAGAGAGAGACGTTCTAGCCAATAACCTGTGACATGCTGGGCCTTGATCTTTGAGAGCAGGATTATACCATGTCTGGGTCACCCACAGAGTCAGGCAGCCTGCTGTGAGGGGCTGCTGGTAGCTAATGCATGAGACCAAACCATCGAAGGACTGGCCTTCCCCTGGGGAGCTGGTGCTGGGCAGTGTCACAGGCCAGGCTGTTGGGCTGTAGAGATATTAACCACAGCACTGCTGCTGTAATGCAGCTCCCAGTCAGGCAGCTCTCAAAGCTGCTGAGCTGAGACAAGGTGATGTCTGTCTGTCAGTCCTCAGCTAACCCTTCACCACAGTACCTGAGACGCACCATCTGCTACACACACACACATATACACAGAGAGAGAGCAAGGACGGCATAGGCTGGAGATTTGGAGTCGAAAAGTGTGCCGCTGGCAAAGCATAGCAGGTCAGGTAGCATCCGAGGAGCAGGAGAGTCAACGTTTCAGGCATAAGCCCTTCATCAGGAATGTTCCCATGCTGTATGAATCTCTGAGGGCGGTTCTGATGAAGAGTCACTGGGCCCGAAATGTTAACTCTGCTTCCTTCCCACCAGACCTGCCAAGTTTTCCCCAGCAATTTTCTTTCCCTGTCCCATCCTATCCAGTCTCTCTTCAGCCCTGGTCAATCTCCTCAACACCTTCTCTAACGGCTCGGTGGTTATCACTGCTGCCTCACATTACAGGGACCCGGGTTCGATTCCAGCCTAGGAAGACTGTCTGTGTGGAGTTTGCACATTCTCTCCGTGTCTGTGTGGCTTTCCTCCGGTTGCTCCGATTTCCTCCCACAATCAAAGACGTGCAGGTTAGGATGGATTGGCCGTGCTAGATTGCCCATAGTGTTCAGGGATGTATAAGTTGGGTGCATTAGTCAGGGGTAAATGTAAAGTAATTGGGTAGGGGAATGGGTCTGGGTGGGATACTCATCAGAGGGTCGGTGTGGACTTGTTGGGCTGAAGGGCCTGTTTCCACACTTTGGGGATTCTATGATGGTGATTCTATTCTATGCAAATCCTTCCTATAGCGTGGTGACCTGAACTTCGCACAGTGTTATACACAACTCCGAGGTCAGCTAGGTAGATCCCATAGAAGTTCCCTCATTGCGACCTGCTAACCTGCTCCAATCAGAGACCCCTGGCTGACAGATATAAACAGAAGTGTAGGGTGGCACAGTGGCTCAGTGGTTAGTACTGCTGCCTCACAGCACCAAGGTCCTCAGGTTCAATTCCAGCCTTGGGTGACCGTCTGTGTGGAGTTTGCACATTTTCTCTGTGTGGGTTTCCTCTGCTGCTCCTACCACATCCCAAAGATGTGCAGGTCAGGTGAATTGGCCATGCTAAATTGTCCAAAAAGAAAGAAGATAAAACAGGAGTGTAAAATGTACGCACATAGAGTCATAAAGATGTACAGCACAGAAACAGAACCTTCGGTCCAACTTGTCCATCCCAACCAGATAGCCTAACCCCCTAATCTAGTCCCACCTGCCTGCACCCGGCCCATATCCCTCTAAACCCTTCCTATTCATATACCCATCCAAATTTTTCTTAAATGTTGTAATTGTACCAGCCTTCACCACTTCCTCTGGCAGCTCATTCCACACACGTACCACCCTCTGTGTGAAAAAGTTGCCCCGTAGGTCTGTTCTAACTTGTTTGTTCTTCACTGTGTCCTATACCTGCCCACACATGACATGGGTGCTGGGGAACAATAAGAACAAAACAAAATGAAAAACAGGAGCGTCACACATCCTGTTCCCGCTGAGAGCCGACTCTGAAGGAGCTGAATCAAGGTGACCTGGAGATTAGATACTGGCCTCCGTGGAGTTATTCCAGTGACCATGAGATAAAAGCACACTCCTGAAGAAATTCGCTTGCAACATTAAAAAAAGAAAAGGGAAAGAAAACAATCAGGAGTGTCAGGAGTTCTGTTCACTCAAGGAGCCAGCTCTGTGCTAGCTGGATCAATGACATGTACTATACACGTGTGACTAAAGGGTGACTTGGTGACAGGATGCCAGTCCCAGTGCAGTTATTTCATCAGCTTAACCTCAAATAAAAGGTAAATATTTAGATTAGATTACTTACAGTGTGGAAACAGGCCCTTCAGCCCAACAAGTCCACACTGACCCACCGAAGCGCAACCTACCCAGACCCATTCCCCTATACCTAACACTACAGGCAATTTAGCATGGCCGATTCACCTAACCTGCACATGTTTTTGGACTGTGGGAGGAAACTGGAGCCAACCCACACAGACACGGGGAGAATGTGCAAACTCCACACAGTCAGTTGCCTGAGGCGGGAATTGGACCCAGGTCTCTGGCACTGTGAGACAGCAGTGCTAACCACCGTGCCACCCACAAAGAGATGTTGTGGAGACTTTGCGGCTGGTAGTGTGGCCGAGCGGTCCAAGGCGCTGGATCCAGGTTCCAATCTCGAAGGAGGTGTGGCTTTGAATCCCACCACTGCCATTTCAGAGGTGGCACGGAGGCTCAGTGGTTGGCACTGCTGCCTCACAGAGCCAGGGACCCGGGTTCAATTCTCCGCCTTGGGTGACTGTCTGTGTGGAGTTTGCACATTCTCCCCCGTGTCTGCGTGGGTTTCCTCCAAGTGCTCCGGTTTTGTCTCACAGTCCCAAGATGTGCAGGCCAGGTAAATTGCCCGTCCTGTTAGGTGCACTAGTCAGAGAGAGATAGGTTTGGGTGGGTTACTCTTCGGAGGGTCGGTGTGGGCTAGTTGGGCTGAAGGGCCTGTTTCCACACTGTAGGGAATCTAACCTAATCTGAAACAAACACAGAGTGCTGGAGAAACTCAGCAGGTTTGGCAACATCTGTAGGGAGAGAGACAGAGAAGAACAGTTTTGAGGCTGACCCTTCTTCAGAATTGATAGGGGTTGGAAACTTTACATGCGTGTTTCTTGGAGGGATGAAGGGATGATAGTGAGGCCCAATGCAAAAGACCCAGGTCTGTTAATGACGGAGAAACAGATCGAACGTGGATGTGAGTTAAAGTGTGGATGGAAGAGAATGGGTTCAATTTATTGATAGCAAACTAAACTAGACAAGACTGGGGTTGGGGGGTGGGGTAGACTGGGGAACAAGCAGAATGTGAAGTTGTGGAGTTGAAGACTGAGTCTAAAAGGCCGTAAAATGCTTAAACTGTACAACACCTCCAGCTGTGTTGTGTGTGTGTGTGTGTGTGTGTCCGTCTGTCTCTCATTGAATCTCTCTATGTCTGTGTGTGTGAGTAAAGGGGAGAGTGTCTGTGTGACAGTCAGAGAGAGAGAGTGTGAGTGGGTGAGAGAGTCTCTGTGTGTGAGAGAGGGTGGGGTGTGTGGGTGTGTGTGTGTGTGTGTCCGTCTGTCTCTCATTGAATCTCTCTATGTCTGTGTGTGTGAGTAAAGGGGAGAGTGTCTGTGTGACAGTCAGAGAGAGAGAGTGTGAGTGGGTGAGAGAGTCTCTGTGTGTGAGAGAGGGTGGGGTGTGTGTGTGTGTGTGTGTGTGTGTGTGTGTGTCCATCTGTCTCTCATTGAATCTCTCTATGTCTGTGTGTGTGAGTAAAGGGGAGAGTGTCTGTGTGACAGTCAGAGAGAGAGAGTGTGAGTGGGTGAGAGAGTCTCTGTGTGTGAGAGAGGGTGGGGTGTGTGTGTGTGTGTGTGTGTGTGTGTCCGTCTGTCTCTCATTGAATCTCTCTATGTCTGTGTGTGTGAGTAAAGGGGAGAGTGTCTGTGTGACAGTCAGAGAGAGAGAGTGTGAGTGGGTGAGAGAGTCTCTGTGTGTGAGAGAGGGTGGGGTGTGTGTGTGTGTGTGTGTGTGTGTCCGTCTGTCTCTCATTGAATCTCTCTATGTCTGTGTGTGTGAGTAAAGGGGAGAGTGTCTGTGTGACAGTCAGAGAGAGAGAGTGTGAGTGGGTGAGAGAGTCTCTGTGTGTGAGAGAGGGTGGGGTGTGTGTGTGTGTGTGTGTGTGTGTGTCCGTCTGTCTCTCATTGAATCTCTCTATGTCTGTGTGTGTGAGTAAAGGGGAGAGTGTCTGTGTGACAGTCAGAGAGAGAGAGTGTGAGTGAGTGAGAGAGTCTCTGTGTGTGAGAGAGGGTGGGGTGTGTGTGTGTGTGTGTGTGTGTGTCCGTCTGTCTCTCATTGAATCTCTCTATGTCTGTGTGTGTGAGTAAAGGGGAGAGTGTCTGTGTGACAGTCAGAGAGAGAGAGTGTGAGTGGGTGAGAGAGTCTCTGTGTGTGAGAGAGGGTGGGGTGTGTGTGTGTGTGTGTGTCCGTCTGTCTCTCATTGAATCTCTCTATGTCTGTGTGTGTGAGTAAAGGGGAGAGTGTCTGTGTGACAGTCAGAGAGAGAGAGTGTGAGTGGGTGAGAGAGTCTCTGTGTGTGAGAGAGGGTGGGGTGTGTGTGTGTGTGTGTGTGTGTGTGTGTCCGTCTGTCTCTCATTGAATCTCTCTATGTCTGTGTGTGTGAGTAAAGGAGAGAGTGTCTGTGTGACAGTCAGAGAGAGAGAGTGTGAGTGAGTGAGAGAGTCTCTGTGTGTGAGAGAGGGTGGGGTGTGTGTGTGTGTGTGTGTGTCCGTCTGTCTCTCATTGAATCTCTCTATGTCTGTGTGTGTGAGTAAAGGGGAGAGTGTCTGTGTGACAGTCAGAGAGAGAGAGTGTGAGTGGGTGAGAGAGTCTCTGTGTGTGAGAGAGGGTGGGGTGTGTGTGTGTGTGTGTGTGTGTGTGTCCGTCTGTCTCTCATTGAATCTCTCTATGTCTGTGTGTGTGAGTAAAGGGGAGAGTGTCTGTGTGACAGTCAGAGAGAGAGAGTGTGAGTGGGTGAGAGAGTCTCTGTGTGTGAGAGAGGGTGGGGTGTGTGTGTGTGTGTGTGTCCGTCTGTCTCTCATTGAATCTCTCTATGTCTGTGTGTGTGAGTAAAGGGGAGAGTGTCTGTGTGACAGTCAGAGAGAGAGAGTGTGAGTGGGTGAGAGAGTCTCTGTGTGTGAGAGAGGGTGGGGTGTGTGTGTGTGTCCGTCTGTCTCTCATTGAATCTCTCTATGTCTGTGTGTGTGAGTAAAGGGGAGAGTGTCTGTGTGACAGTCAGAGAGAGAGAGTGTGAGTGGGTGAGAGAGTCTCTGTGTGTGAGAGAGGGTGGGGTGTGTGTGTGTGTGTGTGTGTGTGTGTCCGTCTGTCTCTCATTGAATCTCTCTATGTCTGTGTGTGTGAGTAAAGGGGAGAGTGTCTGTGTGACAGTCAGAGAGAGAGAGTGTGAGTGGGTGAGAGAGTCTCTGTGTGTGTGTGTGTGTGTGTGTGTGTGTCCGTCTGTCTCTCATTGAATCTCTCTATGTCTGTGTGTGTGAGTAAAGGAGAGAGTGTCTGTGTGACAATCAGAGAGAGAGAGTGTGAGTGGGTGAGAGAGTCTCTGTGTGTGAGAGAGGGTGGGGTGTGTGTGTGTGTGTCCGTCTGTCTCTCATTGAATCTCTCTATGTCTGTGTGTGTGAGTAAAGGGGAGAGTGTCTGTGTGACAGTCAGAGAGAGAGAGTGTGAGTGGGTGAGAGAGTCTCTGTGTGTGAGAGAGGGTGGGGTGTGTGTGTGTGTGTGTGTGTCCGTCTGTCTCTCATTGAATCTCTCTATGTCTGTGTGTGTGAGTAAAGGAGAGAGTGTCTGTGTGACAGTCAGAGAGAGAGAGTGTGAGTGGGTGAGAGAGTCTCTGTGTGTGAGAGAGGGTGGGGTGTGTGTGTGTGTGTGTATGTGTGTGTGTGTCCGTCTGTCTCTCATTGAATCTCTCTATGTCTGTGTGTGTGAGTAAAGGGGAGAGTGTCTGTGTGACAGTCAGAGAGAGAGAGTGTGAGTGGGTGAGAGAGTCTCTGTGTGTGAGAGAGGGTGGGGTGTGTGTGTGTGTGTGTGTGTCCGTCTGTCTCTCATTGAATCTCTCTATGTCTGTGTGTGTGAGTAAAGGGGAGAGTGTCTGTGTGACAGTCAGAGAGAGAGAGTGTGAGTGGGTGAGAGAGTCTCTGTGTGTGAGAGAGGGTGGGGTGTGTGGGTGTGTGTGTGTGTGTCCGTCTGTCTCTCATTGAATCTCTCTATGTCTGTGTGTGTGAGTAAAGGAGAGAGTGTCTGTGTGACAGTCAGAGAGAGAGAGTGTGAGTGGGTGAGAGAGTCTCTGTGTGTGAGAGAGGGTGGGGTGTGTGTGTGTGTGTGTGTGTCCGTCTGTCTCTCATTGAATCTCTCTATGTCTGTGTGTGTGAGTAAAGGGGAGAGTGTCTGTGTGACAGTCAGAGAGAGAGAGTGTGAGTGGGTGAGAGAGTCTCTGTGTGTGAGAGAGGGTGGGGTGTGTGTGTGTGTGTGTGTGTGTGTGTCCGTCTGTCTCTCATTGAATCTCTCTATGTCTGTGTGTGTGAGTAAAGGAGAGAGTGTCTGTGTGACAATCAGAGAGAGAGAGTGTGAGTGGGTGAGAGAGTCTCTGTGTGTGAGAGAGGGTGGGGTGTGTGTGTGTGTGTGTGTGTGTGAGAGAGAGCAGGATTGTGTGGACTTGTGTGTGTATGAGAGACAGAGTGAGAGAAAGAGGGAGAGAGAGAGAGAAAATGTGTATGTATATGCACATGGGAGTGTGTACGTGGAACAGACTTTGTGTACGGGCATGTCTGTGAGAGACAGAGTATGTGTGTGTGTGAGAGAGAATGTGTATATGAGAGTGTGTGTGTGTGTTGGAGAGTTTGTGTGTCTGTTTATGTATGCTGATATATGTGTGTGTGAGAGACTCTCTCTCTGCAAGTGTCTTTCTCTGTGTTTCTGTCTATTGTTCTCTCTCTCTCTCTCTCTCTCTCTCGTTCTTGCCCTGGCCCTGGATTGTCCTAACTCTGGTATATCTGCCTCTTGCTCAACACAGGAGGCCCAAGTGTCTCTGAATGACGTGGACATTTGACTATGTACTGAGTGGGAGTCAGTGACGGCAAGATGGGAACAGGAGGACTGTGTGAGATACAGCCTGAGACTGAGAGAGTGAGAGCCATTCATCAGACAATAGCACACTATTCTGACTGTGCGTAAGAGGGTCCGATAAAGCTGATAAAACACATATAAAAAGGTGTCACTTGTGAACGCTTTACTAGCAGTGGAAGACTTTCCGTCGATGAGGAGAGCAGTGCACTTTGCAATTACGTTGGAAATAGGAAGAAAATAACTTTCGGTTTCAGCTTGGGTCATTCACAAGGGAAGCCAGGAGAGGGAAGAGTCTTGTGTCCCTTAGTGAGTGAAATGGGTTTGAAGTTGATCAAACCCGTGAGGGAGGAGACGGAGCAGACGAATTGGAGACAGAGGCTGCAGCAGTTCAAAGGCTGGCACGTGCCAACTCCTGCCAATTTAGACCTCCTCCTGGACCTGCCCCCGGTGCCCATGGAGGTGCAGCTCTGCCACGCCTGGAGTCGCTGGGACCGCTCGCCCAACATGTGCCAGCCGGAGGGTGCCACGGTCTACAGTGGGCTGACGGTGCGCCGGAAGCGGGTGCAGGACAGCACGGACTGCGCCCGCGGCAGCGTGGGTTACAGCCGTGGGCTCCACGTCTGGCGGGTGCGCTGGCCCCCTGGGGAGAGGGGCAGCCACGCGGCGATAGGGGTGGGCACTGCCCACGCCCCCCTGCACCATGACAGCTACCGGGTGCTCCTGGGCGGAGAGGATGGAGAGTCCTGGGGCTGGGAGCTGGGGGCGAACCGGCTACACGGTGGGGGCAGGGACGGCCGCCGGTACCCTGAGGTGGCAGAGGAGCCGTTGCCCGTGCCCGAGAGCTTCCTGGCCGTGCTGGACTGCGACGGCGGGACCCTGAGCTTCCTGGTGGACGGTGTGTACCTGGGAGTGGCCTTCGACGGGCTGAAGGGCAAGACGCTGTACCCCATGGTGAGCTGCGTCTGGGGCAATGCCAGCATCACCCTCACCTACCTGAATGGCCTGGAGAGTAAGTGAACAACAACAGCAACGAGTCACACGTGCACTTTGGCGTAGCGCTAACATCTCTGGGCTAGGGCGCATGAGGTCAGATCCTGCAACTAGTCCTACAGGAAGGAGACAGGCCGTTCAGCCCAAACTGGATCATGCCAACCCAAATGTCCATCCACGCTAACCCCCTTTCCCTGCACTTAGCCTTTTCTATTGAAGTTTTTGTTCAAATGCCTTTTAAATGGTGTTACTGTACCCGCCTTAACCACTTCCACTGGTAGCTCATTCCAGATGCGTACCACCCTCTGTGTAAAAAGGTAACCCCTCAGGTTCCCTTTTATTCTTTCCCCTCCAACATTAAACTGATGCCGAGAGTGTGGTGCTGGAAAAGCACAGCAGGTCAGGCAGCAATCGAGGAGCAGGAGAATTGACGTTTCGGGCATAAACTCTTCATCAGGAATGAGCTTCATTCCAGATGAAGGGCTTTTGCCCGAAACATCGACTTTCCTGCTCCTCGGAAGCTATTCGCCCTACCCATGCCCCTCCTAATTTCATAAACCTCTATAAGGTCAACCCCTCAGCCTCCGACGCTCCAAGGACATCAGCCTCAGTGTATTCAGCCTCTCACTATTGCAACAATCCTTCAACCCTGGCAACCTCCTTGTAACTCCTTTTCAACGAGTGAGGGTGGAGAGTGAGCGAGAAGGGGGATTGTAGTGAGGATGGGGAGTGAGGAGGAGGGGATTGTAGTGAGGGTGGGGAGTGAGGGTGTGGGGATTGTTGTGAGGGTGGGGAGTGAGGGTGAGGGGATTGTAGTGAGGGTGGGGAGTGAGGAGGAGGGGATTGTAGTGAGGGTGGGGAGTGAGGGTGTGGGGATTGTTGTGAGGGTGGGGAGTGAGGGTGAGGGGATTGTAGTGAGAGTGGGGAGAGGGGGAGAGGGGATTGTAGTGAGGGTGGGGAGTGAGGGGGAGGGGATTGTAGTGAGAGTGGGGAGAGAGGGGTAGGGGATTGTAGTGAGGGTGGGGAGTGAGGAGGTGGGGATTGTAGTGAAGGTGGGAAGTGAGGGGGTGGGGATTGTAGTTAGGGTGGGGAGTGAGGGTGGGGAGTGAGGGTGAGGGGATTGTAGTGAGGGTAGAGAGTGCGGGGGATGGGGATTGTGGTGAGTGTGGGGAGTGAGGGGGTGGGGATTGTACTGAGGGTGGGGAGTGAGGGTGAGGGGATTGTAGTGAGGATGGGGAGTGAGGTGGTGGGGATTGTAGTGTGGGTGGGGAGTGAGGGTGTGGGTATTGTTGTGAGGGTGGGGAGTGAGGGTGAGGGGATTGTAGTATGGGGAAGGAGTGAGGGTGAGGGGATTGTAGTGAGGGTGGGGAGTGAGGGAGTGGGGATTGTAGTGAGGGTGGGGAGTGAGGGTGTGGAGATTGTGAGGGTGAGAGGATTATAGTGAGACTGCGGAGTGAGGGAGTGGGGATGGTAGTGAGGGTGGGAGTGAGGGTGAGGGAATGGTAGTGAGGGTGGGGAGTGATGGGGTGGAGATTATCGTGAGGGTGGGGAGTGTGGGGGTGGAGATTGTAATGAGGGCGGGGAGTGAGGGGGATGGGATTGTAGTGAGGGTGGGGAGTGAGGGGGATGGGGCTTGTGGTGAGTGTGGGGAATGAGGGGGTGGGGATGGTAGTGAGGGTGGGGAGTGAGGGGGATGGGATTGTAGTGAGGGTGGGGAGTGTGGGGGTGGAGATTGTAATGAGGGCGGGGAGTGAGGGGGATGGGATTGTAGTGAGGGTGGGGAGTGAGGGGGTGGAGATTGTAGTGAGGGTGGGGAGTGAGAGGACTGGGGATAGTAGTGAGGGTGGGGAATGAGGGTGAGGGGATTGTAGTGAGGGTGGGGAGTGAGGGTGAGGGGATTGTAGTGAGGGTGGGGATTGTACTGAGGGTGGGGAGTGAGGGTGAGGGGATTGTAGTGAGGGTGGGGATTGTACTGAGGGTGGGGAGTGAGGGTGAGGGGATTGTAGTGAGGGTGGGGAGTGAGGGTGAGGGGATTGTAGTGAGGGTGGGGATTGTACTCAGGGTGGAGAGTGAGGGTGAGGGATTGTAGTGAGGGTGGGGATTGTAGTGAGGGTGGGGAGTGAGGGTGAGGGGATTGTAGTGAGGGTGGGGAGTGAGGGTGAGGGGATTGTAGGGAGGGTGGGGATTGTACTCAGGGTGGGGAGTGAGGGTGAGGGGATTGTAGTGAGGCTGGTGAGTGAGGGTGAGGGGATTGTACTGAGGGTGGGGAGTGAGGGTGGGGATTGTAGTGAGGGTGGGGAGTGAGGGTGAGGGGATTGTAGTGAGTGTGGGGATTGTACTGAGGGTGGGGGTGAGGGTGAGGGGATTGTAGTGAGGGTGGGGATTTTACTGAGGGTGGGGACTGAAGGTGAGGGGATTGTACTGAGGTTGGGGAGTGAGGGTGAGGGGAATGCAGTGAGGATGGGGAGTGAGGGTGAGGGGATTGTAGTGAGGGTGGGGAGTGAGGGTGAGGGGATTGCAGTGAGGGTGAGGATTGTACTGAGGGTTGGGAGTGAGGGTGAGGGGATTGTAGTGAGGGTGGGGAGTGAGGGTGAGGGGATTGCAGTGAGGGTGAGGATTGTACTCAGGGTGGAGAATGAGGGTGAGGGGATTGTAGTGAGGGTGGCGATTGTATTGAGGGTGGGGAGTGAGGGTGAGGGGATTGTACTGAGGGTGGGGAGTGAGGGTGAGGGGATTGCAGTGAGGGTGGAGGGGTGTTGTGTTGGATATTTGGAACGAGCCCTTCCTGAACTGTTCCCTTTCTCCTTCCCTCAATCCAGGACAGCCGCTCCGTCTGGCTGATCTCTCCCGGCGGAGAATCCGTCAGTCGCTCGGACAGGACCGGATCTCGGAGGTTGCTTCGTTACCTCTGCCTCCCATCCTCCAAACCTATCTCCGACATTCCTGAAAGTGGGAAGAGAGGACGGACAGAGAAAGACACAGAATTGTCAGCTGGAACTCAGCTTGTTAGTTATGTCATATAAACCTTCGTCTTATACCTCCCCAGGCCCAGGTTGTCTGGACTTTGACAGGTTTTTAAGAAATTCTTGGATCCCGGCCATCGTGAGGGGAGAGTAACTGCGGCCATTCCTCCCTGTTGCTCAACCATAGCCCATTGTGGACTCTTTCTATCCCTCAATTATCTTAAACTGAGTTCACAATCACTCATTGACCAGCAGCCTATGAATGCACAACACCATCTCTCTTGCTCTCTCTCTCTCTGTTTCTGAGGTGCACTTTCTGTCTTTCACTTTGTGGGATATAGGTAAATTAATGTTACTTCTGCAATTCTGCAATTCCATCTTACAAAGTAAAATGAACTCACACCAGTGTGTAATTGTTTTAGCCAAGAGCTGAGTCAACAAGAATGGAAACGATGTGGAGGAAATATATAATTGTTTTTGTATTAGCTAAAACTGTATGTCAGAAGGTAGACATTATGGGCAAGTAGATAAGATGTTGTGAGGGGATGAAGTTAAGCTAGATACGCCTGTACAAACAGTAGGTATAAACATGTGCTTCCCACTTTTACGAAAACACAGGAACAAACCCCAATTAAAAGGGTCATAGGGATCAGAACGGCCTCGGGAAAGGCACAGATGAAGGGGGTAGATAATGATGAAGAAAGGATATGCCTAACAATGACCTATAGCAGGGTAAGGTCAAACAGCCTTGTGAGACCAGAAATAAGCATTTTATCACAGACAAGGCCGGATAAGGCAAGAGGCAAACAGGGGTAATGGGGGCCGGTCTTAGGGAAGTGGATGATGTAAGCAGGGGAGGGAGCAGTGTAAAACAATGGACATTAAATCATATAAATATTATGTATGAATTGAACCTGGGGTGTGTATGTCCTCTGCCTTTTAGACACGGGACATCACACCCACTTGCAAGCGTAAAATAAGTGACACAATTGATTCAGATCTTGTCTCGGACTGAAATTATTGAAGTGAGTGGGCTTTGTTTCTCACAATTGGGGGCTGTCCGGGATTTTCTTCCATCACCGGGGGGAGTGGCTGGCCTTGGACACTGGGAAGACGCGTCCCGTTCCCCATTGAGGAGCGGTCTCGTGTCCTGGTTTGGTCTGCTCCCTTGGGCGACTGGTACGAATCCCACAAGAGAGACATCTGAATCAGACAGTGATAGGAGCTCGATAGACAATACGGCACAAAGGGGCCAGGCAACTCTGTGCACAGACCAAGGTAAGAAACCTGACTTTTAAGTATTGCCTTGGTGGCCGGGATTGAGTTTTAGTAGTTAATAAGGGACTAACGAAGGAACTCAATATGGGTTGTGCCGTGGGTAAGGAAAAAGCCTCCGGGAAAACTAAAGAAGGAAAAAGCAATGGAATTGGAGGCGGGGTCCCTTACAACATACCTCCAGAAAGTCCTTTGGGGAGGATGTTGTGGAATTGGCAAAATAATACTTGTACAGGGGAAAAAGATGATTAAATATTGTTGCTTCATATGGACTAAGGAATCCATTCTTCGTCCCGCCTCTTTTGGCCAAAATTCAGGTCGGACAAAGACTGGGTTTGTAAATATCTGAATTTATTTGTCAATGAGTGAGAGAGAGAGAGAAAGAGAGAGAGAATGAAGAGAGCTGTACAGCTGGTAGAAAGTTTAACCCTTTGTGATTTGGTTTGAATGCACATTTGTTTGTTGGTGATTGAATGTTTGCGTTTTATTCCCTGGAGCTTGAGTTCCGGGACTGTTTTGAATCTGATTTTTATTATGGAAACTAAACATGATTTCTTTAAAGGTTAAGGATTCTATAGAGATTATGAAAAAAAAAAGAATGATAACTCCTGTTCTTCTTACAGGTCATGACTGTCTCACTATCAGTTTCTAACTAATCTCTTTTATCTTTACATAAAAGCGATTTATGGAGGACAGTTGAAGTTTCAGTTCAACATTAGATTGTAGTAAAAACAAGATCCTATGGTTAATATCTGTGACCTTGGATTCGGCCATAGTTCATGCATTAGAAGTTTTTTTTTAAAACTTGAATAGACAAATAATTTTAAGGCAGCTCTGATTATTTCACGACCTATAGTATTGTAATTGAGCAATGATTGGTCAGGACTACTTAAGAAAACTAATTTTGGATTTAAATTAAGGGACTAAAACTGGGTGATTACAGTGGATTTCAAAATTGAGAACTGTATGCATTTTACATTTTGAATATTAAATACTGAATAAATGAATGTAAATATATAAATATATTTACAAGTTTGGAACAGGCTTTAAAGTTAGTCAAGCATGAATTGATGAATTGGTGTTTGAAGTTATGGGGAGCTAGAAATATTGCAATACTTCTTTAAAAAAAAAAGAAAAAGGGGAAGAACGTAATGACTTATCCCCTTCGGGAGGTACCAATAGGGGATAAAGAGATTGGGTTTGTAAGTGCCCCCCTCAGCAGTGGGGAGGTCAGAATATTTAAAAAAGAAATGAAGGTCCTGGTTGAGGATCCGGTAGGGTTGTCTGAACAAACTGATCAATTTTTGGGGCGCAGTCTGTATACCTGGGCTGAGTTAATGTCTATTTTGAATATACTATTTACTGGGGAAGAAAGGGGACTTATATGGGGAGCAGCCATTAAAATATGGGACAGGGAACATCCCATTGGAGATGGGGATGCTGGACAGGGAGAAGTGAAGTTTCCCCTCAGAGACCCCCAGTGGGAAAACCAAAATCCGGAGCATAGAGAAGAAATGAAGGAATTGAAAGACCTGATTCTAAAAGGTATAAGAGAGGCAGTTCCGAAGTCACAGAATTTGACTAAAGTCTTTGAAGTTAGACAGGAGAAAGATGAGACTCCTTCAGCTTTTATTTTGCAGAGATTAAGAGACTCAATGTGGAAATATTCTGGAATGAACCCTGAGAACCCAGTGGCACAGGGTCTTTTGAAAGTACATTTTTGTGACAAAGGAATGGCCAGACATACAGAGAAAGATACCGCAAATAGAAGGGTGGAGTGAAAAGCCATTAGATGAATTGTTAAGAGAGGCACAGAAAGTGTTTGCAAAGAGAGAGGATGAGAGACAGAAACAGAAGGTGAAAATGATGGTAGCTACGGTTGATGAGGTAGTTAAAGAAAAGAGTAGAACCAATAGTGACCAACTGGAGGGGCGGGTGGCAGCATGTAGGACAGAGAGGGAGAGGGAGAGGACAAGGGGGAGCGTTTGATGGAGGGTTCGAGCGACAGGGGCAGAGCTGGAGGTCTCCACAGGCAGGATGCTATTATTGCGGAAAGATAGGGCACTTTAAGCGGGAGTGTCCTGCTCTGAAAAGGGAAGAGAGGGCAATTCCGCTTATGAATTTTGATGAAGTATAGGGGTGTCAGGGGTTCCTGCCCCCGGGAACCCACCAGGAACCCTTGATAAACCTGAAGGTGGGACCCTATAGGGAAGAGGTAGTCTTCCTAGTAGATACGGGGGCAGCACGGTCATCGCTGAATTTTAAACCAAAGAAAGTAGGAATGTCAACACGGTCAATTACTGTTTCGGGGTTAAAAAGGGGAAGGATTTACTGTTCCAGTATTTGAACCTATGATGATAGAAGGTCCTAAGGATAGGGTCACAGGGGAACTGTTGTATATCCCTGATATAGGAAGTAACTTATTAGGGAGAGATTTAATTATCCTCTTAGGACTGGGGATTGGAATTCAGGAAAAAGAATTAGTTGTACAAAAGGCAATGTTGACAGAGGATGTGGAGAGAGAGATAGACCCTATTGTATGGGCTAGGGAAGGGAATTGTGGAAAACTATAGATCCCTCCCCTTGAAGTAAATTTTTTTAAAAAAAGGAAAGGGGACGTTGTCTGTGAGTGACAATATCCCATTTCCATAGAAGGTAAACGAGGACTGCAGCCAGTAATTGAAGGATTGATTAGAGATGGACTGTTGGAGCCATGTATGTCTCCTTATAATACCCCAATACTACCAGTGCGGAAATCCGATGGAACTTATCGATTGGTGCAGGATTTGAGAACATTAAATCGAATAGTACAGATCAGGCACCCAGTGGTGCCAAACCCCTATACGTTATTAAGTGAGATCCCTCATGACCACAAATGGTTTAGTGTGATAGATTTAAAGGATGCCTTTTGGGCTTGTCCCTTGGCAGAGGACGGTAGGAATTTGTTTGCCTTTGAGTGGGAAGACCCTAAGACAGGACAGAAACAGCAATACCGGTGGGCTGTGCTTCCCCAGGGGTTTATGGAATCCCCGGATTTATTTGGACAGATGTTAGAACAAATATTGGAGAAATTTAGCAGCCCCAAGGGGACTACCCTGTTGCAGGATGTAGACGACCTCTTAGTAACAGGAAAAAGAAGAGAAAGAGTAGTAGAAGCCACTAACAAATTATTGAATTTCCTGGGAGAGCAGGGACTGTGGGTATCTAAAAACAAACCACAATATGTGGAGCAAGAAGTGAAATACTTGGGACATTTAGTTAGTGAGGGAAAGCGAAAGATAAGCCGGGAACGGATAGAGGGAATAGTGGGGATGCCACTGCCCAGCACTAAACGGGAGTTACGCAAATTTTTAGGTCTAACGGGTTATTGCAGATTGTGGATTGATTCCTATGCACTGAAGACTAAGAAATTATATCTCAAACTATTAGAGGGGGAACCAAAATGTCTAAGTTGGGATGATGAGGAAAAAGAACTAGTTGAGAAACTCAAAAGAGATCTGATCCATGCCCCCGTGTTAGCCTTACCTTCTCTAGATAAACCTTTCCACCTTTTTGTTACCGTGGATAAGGGAGCGGCTTTGGGAGTATTGACCCAGAGGTGGGGAGGAATGAGACAACCAGTAGCATATCTTTCGAAGCTACTGGATCCAGTATCCCGGGGGTGGCCTGAGTGTGTGCAGGCTGTGGCTGCCACTGCACTGTTGGTGGAGGAAAGCAGAAAGCTTACATTTGGGGGAGCCCTAATAGTAAGCACTCCACACCAAGTGAGAACAATCCTAAACCAAAAAGCTGGGCGATGGTTGACAGACTCGCGGATTCTGAAATATGAGGCAATATTAATAGAAAAGGATGATCTAGTGTTGGTCACTGACAATTGTTTAAATCCAGCTGCCTTTCTTTGGAAAGGGGAAGGAGACTCTCCTCAGAATCCAGGGCACGATTGCCTTGACATTATAGAATACCAAACTAAGGTCCGCATGGACCTCAGAGATGTTCCATTTCATGCAGGGGTTAGACTTTTTATAGACGGATCATCCCGGGTGATTGAAGGGAAAAGACATAATGGGTATGCAGTCGTAGAGACGGGACAAACAGTAGTGTGGTGGAGGCAGGACGGTTGCCAAATGGGTGGTCAGCTCAGACTTGTGAACTCTATGCATTGGAAAGAGCCCTTAGAGCATTAGAGAATAAAGAGGGAACAGTATACACTGACTCTAAATATGCATTTGGTGTTGTGCACACTTTTGGCAAGATATGGCAGGAACGAGGGCTGATCAACAGCCGAGGGAAAGAATTAGTACATGAAGAATTGATTAAACGGGTCTTGGAGTCCCTATTACTTCCCCGAGAAATAGCAGTAGTGCATGTAAATGGTCATCAGAAAGGAAATGAACCAGAGGTTAGGGGAAATAGATTAGCTGCTGAAGTGGCTAAGGAAGCAGCCCTGAACCCACAAGAAGTGGTGATTCATTCCCTAACACCTACTGTCCCAGGTCCTCGGGAAGCTCCAATATTTACTGAAAGCGGAGAAAAAGAATTGAGAGATTTAGGGACTGTAAAAACAGCAGACGGGCATTGGAGGTTACCTGATGGAAGGAGAATGTTGAACAAAATGATGATGCGAGACATTATGGCTGTCCTACACCAAGGCAGCCATTGGGGAGTACAAGCAATGTGTGATTTGGTTCTTAGGGAATATGGATGTAAAGGAATATATACAATTGCTAAACAAATATGTGAGGGATGTATCATATGCAGAAAGGTAAATAAGAAAGTCTTGAGAAAACAGACCCCGGGAGGAAGAGACCCAGGATTGAGACCTTTCCAGAGTATACAAGTAGATTATACTGAACTCCCCAGGGTAGGCAGACTAAAATATATGTTGGTCATAGTAGATCATTTATCTGGTTGGGTTGAGGCATACCCCCTAGCTACCGCCACTGCGAGTGGAGTGTCTAAAACAATATTGGAGCACATAATTCCCCTATATGGACTCGTGAACCATATTGATTCTGACCAAGGAACTGACTTTACCTCTAAAGTGTTACGGGGGGTAATGAAAGGGTTGGGAATTTCCTGGGAGTTCCATACTCCGTGGCACCCGCCATCATCAGGAAAGGTTGAGAGAATGAACCAAACACTCAAACGATAGCTCTCTAAATTGATAATAGAAACTAGACTCCCTTGGATCAAATGTTTACCTATAGCTCTCTTGCGAGTACGAACAGCCCCAAGGAAAGATTTGGGACTATCCCTCTATGAAATCTTATTTGGATTACCTTACTTGGGAACGAATGGAGAATTGCCAAGTCCCGAAACTAAAGATTTGTTTTTAAAGAAGTAGAAACTGGGTTTGTCCTCCTCTTTGTTTTTCCTCAGGAAACAGGGTTTATTGGCACAGACTCCACCCCTTGAATGCACCATTCATCCCATCCGGCCGGGAGATTGAATCTTAGTAAAATCATGGACAGAGACTAAATTGCAGCCGGACTGGGAAGGGCCGTACCAGGCTCTTTTGACCCCTGAAACAGCGATAAGGACAGCAGAGAAAGGCTGGACTCACTACACTCGGATCAAAGGGCGAGTGGACCCTCCAGTTGAGGAAGAAGTCTGGACAGCCGAATCAATGCAAGATTCGCTGAAACTCAGGCTAAAGAGACTTTGAGTAACTGATTATACAGTGGCGACGTGAGCGCGGGATTATTTCTGTAAGATTGTATATTCAGCATGATGTTTAGAATACTGGGAATGCTGCTAGAGATATGATGCTAGCCCTTTTAGTATTGGGATTTTGTCAAATATCATTTTCATATGTATTATTAACGGTCCCCAAGTCTGATAATCCACAAGTAATAGACGCTGATGTATGCAGCTTAGTAAATTGTGGGGATGTAGATAATCAGAGACAGTACCGCAGCTCTGAGATACATCTTAAGTCCTATGGGGATGGCCTTGGGGATGGTATTTAGTATAATGGTCTCATCACAGTACACCAGGCCCCCTTCCGACCAGCTCGTGATTGTCCTGATAAAAAGTGTAACCCAATATACCTAATGATAAGGAAAACCACATGGCACGAAACAATCCAGGTGGGGGGGGGGGGGGCACCTATGAGATACAATGAAATGAAATGTTTGGGATAGAAATGAAAGCAAATGGGAAGGATTTCTTGGGCTATTGTTTCCGAATTAGTGTAGGACGGGGAAAACGGGTAGAACTACTGGGTAATAAGATACAATCTTTCACCCCTCCCGATGATCCTAAAGTAGTAAAATTTATAGAGGTAAAGGACTTGAAACAGACCATTGAAATAGAAACTGGGTACGGGGATGCAAATGCCTGGGTTGAATGGGTAAAGTATACTGTGAAAAGTCTGAACAAGAGCAATTGCTCTGCATGTGCCTCTGGTAGGCTAGTGGCCCAGGTGGTTTCCTTTCCGCTCGGGTGGAAGCGAGACAGGAAGGGCATGAAATGTATGATAGCCCTGTATCAGGATGAGACTGCGTGGAATGATAGGAATTGTACCTCCCTATCACTGATGTTCCCTCCCTTGGAGAAGAAAGATGTAAAAGTTCCCCCCCGTTTTCTGCCGCAGTTGGAAATCACACGTCGTGTGTGCATAGACGAGGTACAAGTCAGTCGAAAGATTTGGGGGAGCTGAAATTATGTACAGAGATTAAGAATGTAACCGAAATGGAGAAGGGAGGGAACTACTCAGCACTAAAGGTTCCCCGAGCGGATCTGTGGTGGTACTGTGGAGGCAAAATATTGAGACCCACGCTACCTCCAGATTGGAGAGGGATATGTGCAATTGTACAATTGGCAATTCCATTTACCCTGGCATTGAGAAGGAAAAGATAGGAGGGAAAAAGGGAAGGGGTAAGAGATTACTGTTAGACACTTCTTTCGATGACAGGATTTATCTCGATTCGGTAGGAGTCCCTAGGGGGGTACCTGATGAATTCAAGGCTTGTAACCAGATTGCAGCAGGCTTTGTGTCAGCTCTCTTTTGGTGGGTAACAATTAATAAAAATGATCATACCCTGTATACGAGGGCTCACCCAAAGACTGATTGAAACAGCCTTGATGAAACAGGTGCCCCTAAAAGAAAAATGCAGAAGATAACAAATGGTAATTAAAGAAAAGGGGGAAATTGTGGGATATAGGTAAATTAATGTTACTTCTGCAATTCTGCAATTCCATCTTACAAAGTAAAATGAACTCACACCAGTGTGTAATTGTTTTAGCCACGAGCTGAGTCAACAAGAATGGAAACGATGTGGAGGAAATATATAATTGTTTTTGTATTAGCTAAAACTGTATGTCAGAAGGTAGACATTATGGGCAAGTAGATAAGATGTTGTGAGGGGATGAAGTTAAGCTAGATACGCCTGTACAAACAGTAGGTATAAACATGTGCTTCCCACTTTTACGAAAACACAGGAACAAACCCCAATTAAAAGGGTCATAGGGATCAGAACGGCCTCGGGAAAGGCACAGATGAAGGGGGTAGATAATGATGAAGAAGGGATATGCCTAACAATGACCTATAGCAGGGTAAGGTCAAACAGCCTTGTGAGACCAGAAATAAGCATTTTATCACAGACAAGGCCGGATAAGGCAAGAGGCAAACAGGGGTAATGGGGGCCGGTCTTAGGGAAGTGGATGATGTAAGCAGGGGAGGGAGCAGTGTAAAACAATGGACATTAAATCATATAAATATTATGTATGAATTGAACCTGGGGTGTGTATGTCCTCTGCCTTTTAGACACGGGACATCACACCCACTTGCAAGTGTAAAATAAATGACACTATTGATTCAGATCTTGTCTCGGACTGAAATTATTGAAGTGAGTGGGCTTTGTTTCTCACAACTTTCATCCCCACCCCGATCCTCTCTCTCTCGATCTTTCCCACTGGTGGTTTCTGTCCCTTCCATTTTCTGCGTGTTACTATCTTTGTATCATTGTCTTCTCTCACACACACATACAGTCTGCGTTTCTCTCTCACACACACACATTGCCTCCCTTTCTATCTCTCCCACACTGTATCTCTCATACAGTCTGTATACCTTTCTCTTTATCTCACATTCTGATTGCTTTTCTCTCACACACACATTCTGTCTATCTTTCTCTCTCTCCCACACTGTCTCTCACACACGTTCTATCTCTCTCTCTCTCCCACATCCTATCTCTCTCTCACACATTCTGTCTTTCTCTCTCTCTCCCACATCCTGTCTCTCTCTCACACACTTCTATCTTTCTCTCTCCCACATCCTGTCTCTCTCATACACATTCTGTCTTTCTCTCTCTCACATACACACATTCTGTCTTTATCTCTATCTCTCCCACATCCTGTCTTTCTCACACAGGTTCTGCCTGCCTTTCTCTCTCTCTCCCACATCCTATCTCTCTCACACACATTGTCTGCCTTTCTCTCTCTCTCCCACATTCTGTCTCTCTCTCTCTCTCACCACACTATCTGCCTTTCTCTATCCTCTCTCACCCATCCTGTCTGCCTTTCTGTCCCTTCTCTGATCTCACTCTGTCTATCTTTCGCATGGTGATCACATTCTCTTGATTTATGAGCGCTTTGGGAGAGACGGGGATTGGTACAGAATGGGGCCCTGCTTTGCAGAGGGGAAACCGAACAGGAAAGTTGTCTGCAGCTTTGGAGACTGAGAGCCGATGACTCACTGGGGTCACTACATCCAGGCGATTGCACCATCTGCTGCGGGTCCAGGAGGACTCAGCATAGCAACAGCCCTCTGATTGGTCAGTTCTCCGTAGGAACGTTCTCCCCAGATCTTTTTTTTATTTGTTGGAAAGAGCAGATTATACTCCAAAACCCAACAAACTCGAGCAGCGACCAACACTGTGCAATTGTGCAATCATTAAAGAATCGAAAGGATGATAGAATGAACCCAGTTCATTTTGTGATTTGATTGCCCATACAAAACTGTGTGCTCCTAAACTATGCTTCACACAATGTTACTCAATGTCTCTGCTTGGTCTTTTGGGTGTGTGAATCTAAAAGGGGGTAACGTTTAAACCGTGCAAATTAAGGGTCAGTTTTTTTTTAACCGCTCTGTGTTAAAATTATCAGTAACCATGATGTGGAGGTAGCTGCCTGTGTGGGTCCGGTCTGGACAAACTCATGACACCAGGTTTGAGTCCACCACCTTTATTTGAAACATATCCCTCCAAACCCTTCCTATTCATATACCCATCCAAATGCCTCTTAAATGTTGCAATTGTACCAGCCCCCACCACATCCTCTGGCAGGTCTTTCCGAGCTAATAAAGGAGCAAGGCACAGAACATTTGTGACTTCAAATAAACCTGTTGGACTATAACCTTGTGTCTGGTGACTTCTGACAAAGTTACCAGTGTTTGGGTAAACAGAGTTGTTTTGGCTGTTTGCTGTAGGAACCTGGGACAGTTTGCTCTCATACTGGTTGAGGTACAAAGGTGAGGACCCAGACAACTATAGGACTGCTCTGTCCTTAGAAAGAGAGATGGCTAGTGGTGAGATTAACTTGAGGGTCAGGCGAGGAGCGGGGTTGAGAAAGAAAGTCTTTCGAGGTGATCTCAGCCTGTGTTGGGAATCGAAACTTAACTTGTTTTTCAGAGGCAAATTCGAATTGTTGGTTGCATCGGATTTGTGGTGACTCTGGGATTAGAGGGTCAACCTCTATGAGTTGTGTCAAAGTTTTGGGGGATCCTTGGCTGGATTATTTAGGAACAAGGACGACATAAAATTGGGATGCAATTAGTGTAAGTCCAAAAGGATAAAAAGGATATTGTCTCAAGATCTTGCATCAATAAATAGAGTGGCACAGGGATCTGCGAAAAGAGATATCTCTAAAGGTTAAAGAGATAGGTTCAATCCTTAGGTCTAACCAGGCCATAATCCCAAACTAAACTAAACTGCCTGCTCTGGCCAATATTCCTCCAAACCTTTCCTATTCATGGACTTAGCCAAATGTCTTTTAAACTTTGTAACTGTATCCTCATCTACCACTTCCTCAGGAGGTTCATACCACACGCGATCTACTCTCTGTAAAATGTTGCTCCTCATGTCCGCGTGGGTTTATTCCGGGTGCTCCAGTTTCTTCCCACAATCCAAAGATGTGCAGGTTAGGGTGAATTGGCCATGCTAAATTGCCTCCTAGTGTTCAGGGATGTGTCGTTTAGGTGCATTAGTCAGGGGTAAATGTACAGGAATGGGTCAAGGTGGGTTACTCTTCAGAGGGTCAATGTGGACTTGTTGGGCCAAATGGCCTGTTTCCACACTGTAGGTAATCTAATCTAATCTAATCCTTTTTCTCCTCTAACCTTAAAAATATGTCCCCTAGTCTTGAAATCCCCCACCCTAGGGAAAAGACAGCTGCTATTCCCCTTAGCTATACACCTCAGAGCTTATAATCCTCAGTAAACTCACCCCTCAACCTCCTACCCTCCGATGAACAAAGTCCCAGCCTATCCAGAGTATTTTTAAAACTCAAACCCTTGGGAAACAAAGACACCTGCTATTCATCTTATCTATACCCCTCGTGATTTTATAAATGTCTTTATAGAGTGAGGATGGTTGGAAAATCCCATCAAGTTCACTGATTTCTTTCAGACAAGGAAACTTGCAGCTTTACCTGCTCTGGCCTACATGTGACTCCAGACCCACAGCCAATGTGGCTGACTCTTAACTGCCCCCTTGGCAATTAGGGATGGGTAATAAATGCTGGCTAAACAAGCGGCGAACTTACCCCATGAATGAATTTAAGAAGTTTTTGGAAATACTGTACAGGCAAAAATCTGAGAATTTAAGGGTAAACTTTTGACAGGCAGATTATGCGCATTAGAGACAAAAAAACATGCAGATGCTGGAATCCAAGGTAGACAAGCAGGAGGCTGGAAGAACACAGCAAGCCAGGCAGCATCAGAAGTCAACATGGATATAACCCTTCTTTACCCGAAATATTGACGAAGAGTCATAGAGTCATAGAGATGTACAGCGTGGAAACAGGCCCTTCGGTCCAACCCATCCATACCGACCAGTTATCCTAACCCAATCTAGTAACACCTGCCAGCACCCGGCACATATCCCTCCAAACCCTTCTTATTCATATACCCATCCAAATGCCTCTTAAATGTTGCAATTTTACCAGCCCCCACCACTTCCTCTGGCAGGTCATTCCATACACGTACCACCCCCTGTGTGAAAAAGTTGCCCCTTAGGTCTCTTTTATATCTTTCCCCTCTCACCCTAAACCTATGCCCTCTCATTTTGGACTCCCCACCCCAAGGATAAGACTTTGTCTATTTATTCTATCCATGCCCCTCATAATTTTGTAAACCTTGATAAGGTCACCCTACAGCCTCCAACGCTCCAGGGAAAACAGCCCCAGCCTATTCAGCCTCTCCCTGTAGCTCAGATCCTCCAACCCTGGCAACATCCTTGTAAATTTTTCCTGAACCTTTTCAAGTTTCACAACATCTTTCCGATGGGAAGGAGACCAGAATTGCACGCAATATTCCAACAGTGGCCTAACCAATGTCCTGTACAGCCGCAACATGACCTCCCAACTCCTGTGCTCAATACTCTGACCAATAAAGGAAAGCATACTAACCGCCTTCTTCACTAGTCTAGCTACCTGCGACTCCACTTTCAAGGAGCTATGAACCTGCACTCCAAGGTCTCTTTGGTCAGCAGCACTCCCTAGGACCTTACCATTAAGTGTATAAGTCCTGCTAAGATTTGCTTTCCCAAAATGCAGCACCTCGCATTTATCTGAATTAAACTCCATCTGCCACTCCTCAGCCCATTGGCCAATCTGATCAAGATCCCATTGTAATCCGAGGTAACCCTCTTCGCTGTCCACTACACCTCCAATTTTGGTGTAATCTGCAAACTTACTAACTATACCTCTCATGCTTACATCCAAACCATTTATACAAATGATGAAAAGTAGAGGGCCCAGCACCGATCCTTGTGGCACTCCACTGGTCACAGGACTCCAGTCTGAAAAACAACCCCCCACCACTACCCTGTGTCTTTTACCTTTCAGCCAGTTCTGTATCCAATTGGCTAGTTTAGATTAGATTCCTTACAGTGTGGAAACAGCCCTTTGGCCCAACAAGTCCACACCGACCCTCCGAAAAGCAACCCACCCAGACACATTCCCCTAACACTATGGGCAATTTAGCATGGCCAATTCACCTAATCTGCACGTCTTTGGATTGTGGGAGGAAACCAGAGCACCCAGAAGATACCCACACAGACACGGAAGAATGTGCAAACTCGACACAGACAGTTGCCCGAGGAGAGAATTGAACCCAGGTCCCTGGCGCTGTGAGGTAGCTGTGCTAACCACTGAGCCACCATAGCTCTCCATGTATTCTGTGAGATCTAACTTTGCTAATCAGTCTCCAATGGAGAAACTTGTCAAACCCTTACTGAAGTCCATATAGATCACATCCACCGCTCTGCCCTAATCAATCCTCTTCGTTACTTCTACAAAAAACTCAATCAAGTTTGTGAGACATGATTTCCCACACACAAAGCCATGTTGACTATCCCTAATCAGTCCTTGCCTTTCCAAATACATTTACATCCTGTCCCTCAGGATTCCCTCCAACAACTTGCCCCCCACCGAGGTCAGGCTCACCGGTCTATAGTTCCCTGGCTTGTCTTTACTGTCCTTCTTAAACAGTGGCACCACGTTTGCCAACCTCCAGTCTTCCGGCACCTCACCTGTGACTATCGATGATACAAATATCTCAGCAAGAGGCCCAGCAATCACTTCTCTAGTTTCCCACAGAGTTCTTGGGTACACCTGATCAGGTCCTGGGGATTTATCCACCTTTAACCATTTCAAGACACCCAGCACTTCCTCCTCTGTAATCTGGACATTTTGCAAGCTGTCACCATCTATTTCCCTACAGTCTATATCTTCCATATCCTTTTCCACAGTAAACACTGATGCAAAATATTCATTTAGTATTTCCCCCATTTTCTGTGGCTCCACACAAAGGCTGCCTTGCTGATCTTTGAGGGGCCCTATTCTCTCCCTAGTTACCTTTTTGCCCTTAATATATTTGTAAAACCCCTTTGGATTCTCCTTAATTCTGTTTGCCAAAGCTATCTCATGTCCCGATTTTGCCCTCCTGATTTCCCTCTTAAGTATACTCCTACTTTCTTTATACTCTTCTAAGGATTCACTCGATCTATCCTGTCATATGCTTCCTTCTTTTTCTTAACCAAACCCTCAATTTCTTTAGTCATCCAGCATTCCCTATACCTACCAGCCTTCCCTTTCACCCTGACAGGAATATACTTTCTCTGGATTCTTGTTATCTCATTTCTGAAGGCTTCCCATTTTCCAGCCGTCCCTTAACTGCAAACATCTGCCTCCAATCAGCTTTTGAAAATTCTTCCCTAATAGCATCAAAATTGGCCTTTTCCAATTTCGAACTTCAACTTTTAGATCTGGTCTATCCTTTTCCATCACTATTTTAAAACGAAGAGAATTATGGTCGCTGGCCCCAAAGTGCTCCCCCACTGACACCTCAGTCACCTGCCCTGCCTTATTTCCCAAGAGTAGGTCAAGTTTTGCATCTTCTCTAGTAGGTACATCCACATACTGAATCAGAAAATTGTCTTGTGCACACTTAAGAAATTCCTCTCCATCTAAACCTTTAACACTATGGCAGTCCCAGTCTATGTTTGGAAAGTTAAATTCCCCTACCATAACCACCCTATTATTCTTACAGATAGCTGCGATCTCCTTACAAGTTTGTTTCTCAATTTCCCTCTGACTACTGGGGCGTCTATAATACCATCCCAATAAGGTGATCATCCCTTTCTTATTTCTCAGTTCCACCCAAATAATTTCCCCTGGATGTATTTCCGGGAATATCCTCCCTCAGCACAGCTGTAGTTCTATCCCTTTTCAAAAATGCCACTCCCCCTCCTGTCTTGCCTCCCTTTCTATCCTTCCTGTAGCATTTGTATCCTGGAACATTAAGCTGCCAGTCCTGCCCATCCCTGAGCCATGTTTCTGTAATTGCTATGATATCCCAGTCCCATGTTCCTACCCATGCCCTGAGTTCATCTGCCTTCCCTGTTAGGCTCCTTGCATCGAAATAAATGCAGTTTAGTTTATTAGTCCTACCTTGCCCCTGCCTGCCCTGACTGTTTGACTCTCTTCTGTTCTCAGCTGTACCCGTCTCAGATCGATCTCTTTCCTCACTCTCTCCCTGGGACCCAACCCCCACCTTATTAGTTTAAATTATTCCAAACAGTTCTAGCAAATTTCCCTGCCAGTATATTCGTCCCCTTCCAATTTAGGTGCAATCCGTCCTTCTTGTACAGGTCACTTCTACCCCAAAAGATATTCCAATGATCCAAAAATGTGAATCCTTCTCCCATACACCAGCTCCTCAGCCATGCATTCATCTGCTCTATCCTCCTATTCCTGCCATCACTAGCTTGTAGCACTGGGAGTAATCCAGATATTACTACCCTTGAGGACCTCCTTTTTAAATTTCTGCCTAACTCTCTGTAATTTCCCTTCAGAGTCTCAACCTTTTCCCTTCCAATGTCGTTGGTTCCAATGTGGACAATGACCTCTTGCTGGCCCCTCTCCCCCGTGAGAACATTCTGCACCCTCTCTGAGACATCCTTGATCCTGGCACCAGGGAAACAACACACCATTCTGCTTTTTCTCTGCTGGCCACAGAAACGCCTGTCTGTACCTCGGACTACAGAATCCCCTAACACAATTGATCTCTTGGAAGCAGACGTACCCCTCGTTGCATTAGAGCCAGTCTCAATACCAGAAACTTGGGTGTTTGGGCTACGTTCCCCTGAGAATCCATCACCCCCTACATTTTCCAAAACAGCATACCTGTTTAAAATGGGCATATCCACAAAAGACTCCTGCTCTCGCTGCCTACCTCTCTTACCCTTCCTGGAGTTAACCCATCTATGTGACTGTATCTGAGAATATCCTCCCTTCCTATAACTGCCATCCATCACATACTGTAGCTGTTGCAAATTCCTCATCGCTTCTACCTGTCTCTCCAACCGATCCACTCAATCTGATAAGATTCGCGTCCAACAGCATTTATGGCAGATATAATCCGCAGTAACCCTTAAACTCTCTTTAAACTCCCACATCTGACAAGAAGTACATATCACTGCAAAGGCCATTTTTGCTCCTTCACAATCTACAGACCCAGAAAATAACACCGTCTTATTCCTCTGCAAACACTGCCCCAGGTTAAATTAATAGGTACGGCTTAGATTTTACGTTTAATCAAGAGACTTATCTCCAAAAACATATAATCAAGAAAGAATCCACTGTACCCACTACTGCAGCCTTTCTCTTGGACGGACTTAAAACAACAATTAACTTATCTGATTCTGTGCTGTGAACTTCAGCCAACAGTTCCTCCAAGATTAGTTGTGAATTTCACTGTTTGTAAATTTTCCCAGATGCACTCTGACATCCAGCGATACACGAATTCAAACAGCAAAGGCAGTAACTGTGCAGGTTCTCTCTCTCTCTCTCTCTCCTGCACTGACCTCACCACGTGTTTCCTTTGTCTGTCCTTCTCCCTTTTAAAACTGCTGTTGTTTTGACATTTTTTTCCCAAAGTTCCAAAACAATGCAACAGCATATAAAACAGGAATTGCTGCTCCTGGAATTCAAGGGAATCACCTCCAACACCTAAAATACCTCAAAAAAAGGAGCAGCTCTTACAGCCAGAAATTTATCCCGTCCTCCATCTTGGATGACCCAGAATGGATTGATCCACCTTTATGCGTTTCAAGACGTCCAGCACATCCTCCTCTGTAATATGGATATTTTTCAGGATGCCACTGTCTAATTCCCGACCATCTTTACCTGAGGAATATTTGGACATCCCCACCTCCTGATGCTTGTGGTGTTCTTTCACCCTCCTGCGTTTCCATCGCAATCCATTTGCAACAGGAAACTCAAAAAACACTGCAGATCCTGAAGGAGGTGAGTCACATCCACAACATAGCTGCATTTCCCACAGGAGACAGGCAGGAGGCTGGGAGAACACTGCAAGGAGACAGGCAGGAGGCTGGGAGAACACTGCAAGGAGACAGGCAGGAGGCTGGGAGAACACAGCAAGAAGACAGGCAGGAGGCTGGGAGAACACTGCAAGGAGACAGGCAGGAGACCGAGGGAATGCAGCAAGGAGACAGGCAGGAGGCTGGGAGAACAAAGCAAGGAGACAGGCAGGAGGCTGGGAGAACAAAGCAAGGAGACAGGCAGGAGGCTGGGAGAACACAGCAAGGAGACAGGCAGGAGGCTGAGGGAACACAGCAAGGAGACAGGCAGGAGACCGAGGGAATGCAGCAAGGAGACAGGCAGGAGGCTGGGAGAACACAGCAAGGGGACAGGCAGGTGGCTGGGAGAACACAGCAAGGAGACAGGCAGGAGGCTGGGAGAACACAGCAAGGAGACAGGCAGGAGGCTGGGAGAACACAGCAAGGAGACAGGCAGGAGGCTGGGAGAACACAGCAAGGAGACAGGCAGGAGGTTGGGAGAACACAGCAAGTAGACAGGAAGGAGGCTGGGAGAACACAGCAAGGAGACAAGCAGGAGGCTGAGGGAATACAGCAAGGGGACTGGAAAATGTCTGGGAGAACTCAGCAAGGAGACAGGCAGGTGGCTGGGAGAAGACAGCAAGGAGACAGGAAAATGTGTTGGAGAACAGGAAGGGGTCCGGGAGAACACAGCAAATAGACGGGCAGGAGGCTGAGGGAACACATCAAGAAGACAGGCAGGAGGCTGGGAGAACACAGCAAGGAGACAGACAGGAGGCTGAGGGAATACAGCAATTAGACAGATAGAAGGCTGGGAAGACACACAAGGAAAGAGGCAGGAGGCTGAGGGAATACAGCAAGGAGACAGGAAAATGTGTGGGAGAACACAGCAAGGACACAGGCTGGAGGCTGGGAGAACACAGCAAGTGACAGACAGGAGGCTGGGAGAACACAACAAGGAGACAGGCAGGAGGCTGGGAAAACACAGCATGGAGAGAGGCAGGAAGTTGGGAGAACACAGCAAGTAGACAGGAAGGCGTTTGGGAGAACACAGCAAGGGGACAGGCAGGAGGCTGGGAGAACACAGCAAGGAGACAGGCAGGAGGCTGGGAGAACACAGCAAGGAGACAGGCAGGAAGCTGGGAGAACACAACAAGGAGACAGGCAGGAAGCTGGGAGAACACAGCAAGGAGACAGGCAGGAAGCTGGGAGAACACAGCAAGGAGACAGGCAGGAGGCTGAGGGAATACAGTAAGGGGACAGGAAAATGTATGGGAGAACACAGCAAGGGGACAGGCAGGAGGCTGAGGGAATACAGCAAGTCGTCAGGCAGGAGGCTGGGAGAACACAACAAGGAAAGAGGCAGAAGGATGAGGGAATAAGGCAAGGGGACAGGAAAATGTCTGGGAGAACACAGCAAGGAGACAGGCAGGAGACTGGGAGAACACAGCAAGGAGACAGGCAGGAGGCTGGGAAAAACACAGCAAGTAGACAGGCAGGAGGCTGGGAAAAACACAGCAAGTAGACAGGCAGGAGGCTGGGAGAACAGAACAAGGAGACAAGCAGGAGTCTGAGGGAACACAGCAAGGAGATATGCAGGAGACTGGGAGAACACAGCAAGGAACAGGCAGGAGACTGAGGGAACACAGCAAAGAGACAGACAGGGGCATCAGGGAACACATCAATGGAGAAAGGCAGGAGGCTGAGAGAACACAGCAAGGAGACAGGCAGGAGTCTGAGGGAATACAGCAAGTAGACAGGCAGGAGGCTGAGGGAACACAGAAGGAAAGAGGCAGGAGGCTGAGGGAATACAGCAAGGGGACAGGAAAATGTCTGGGAGAACACAGTAAGGAGACAGGCAGGAGTCTGAGGAAACACAGCAAAGAGACAGGCAGGAGACTGGGAGTACACAGCAAGTAGACAGGAAGGAGGCTGGGAGAACATAACAAGGAGACAAGCTGGAGTCTGATGGAACACTGCAAATAGACAGGCAGGAGGCTGGAGGAACATCAAGGAATGAGGCAGAAGGCAGAGGGAATATAGCAAGGGGACAGGAAAATGTCTGGGAGAACACAGCAAGGCGACAGGAAGGCGACTGGGAGAACACAGCAAGGGGACAGGCATGACTTTGAGGGAACACAGCAAGTAGACGGGCAGAAGGCTGGGAGAACACAGCAAGGAGACAGACAGGAGGCTGAGGGAATACAGCAATTAGACAGGTAGAAGGCTGGGAAGACACACAAGGAAAGATGCAGGAGGCTGAGGGAATACAGCAAGGAGACAGGAAAATGTGTGGGAGAACACAGCAAGAGACAGGAAGGAGACTGGGAGAACACAGCAAGGAGACAGGCTGGAGGCTGGGAGAACACAGCAAGTGACAGGCAGGAGGCTGGGAGAACACAACAAGGAGACAGGCAGGAGGCTGGGAGAACACAACAAGGAGACAGGCAGGAGGCTGGGAGAACACAGCATGTAGAGAGGCAGGAAGTTGGGAGAACACAGCAAGTAGACAGGAAGGCGTTTGGGAGAACACAGCAAGGGGACAGGCAGGAGGCTGGGAGAACACAACAAGGAGACAGGCAGGAGGTTGAGGGAACACAGCACAGAGACAGGCAGGATGCTGAGGGAATACAGCAAGGAGACAGAAAGGAGTTTGAGGGAACACAGCAAGGTGACAGGCAGGAGGTTGAGGGAACACAGCAAGGGGACAGACAGGAGTTTGAGGGAACACAGCAAGGATACAGGCAGGAGGATGAGGGCACACAGCAAGGAGACAGGCAGGAGGATGAGGGCACACAGCAAGTAGACAGGCAAGAGTCTGGGAGAACACAGCCAGGAATCAGTCAGGAGGCTGGGAGAACACAGCAAGAAGACAAGAACGAGGCTGCAAGAACACAGCAAGGGGACAGGCAGGAGGCAGGGAGAACACAGCAAGTAGAGAGGCAGGAGTGTGAGGGAACACAGCAAGGAGACAAGCAGGAGTCTGAGGGAACACTGCAAAGTGACAGGCAGGAGTGTGAGGGAACACTGCAAGGAGACAGGCAGGAGGCTGGGAGAAGACAGCAAGGAGACAGACAGGAGGCTGAGGGAATACAGCAATTAGACAGGTAGAAGGCTGGGAAGACACACAAGGAAAGATGCAGGAGGCTGAGGGAATACAGCAAGGAGACAGGAAAATGTGTGGGAGAACACAGCAAGAGACAGGAAGGAGACTGGGAGAACACAGCAAGGAGACAGGCTGGAGGCTGGGAGAACACAGCAAGTGACAGGCAGGAGGCTGGGAGAACACAACAAGGAGACAGGCAGGAGGCTGGGAGAACACAACAAGGAGACAGGCAGGAGGCTGGGAGAACACAGCATGTAGAGAGGCAGGAAGTTGGGAGAACACAGCAAGTAGACAGGAAGGCGTTTGGGAGAACACAGCAAGGGGACAGGCAGGAGGCTGGGAGAACACAGGAAGTGACAGACAGGAGGCTGGGAGAACACAACAAGGAGACAGGCAGGAGGCTGAGGGAACACAGCACAGAGACAGGCAGGATGCTGAGGGAATACAGCAAGGAGACAGAAAGGAGTTTGAGGGAACACAGCAAGGTGACAGGCAGGAGGTTGAGGGAACACAGCAAGGGGACAGACAGGAGTTTGAGGGAACACAGCAAGGAGACAGGCAGGAGGATGAGGGCACACAGCAAGGAGACAGGCAGGAGGATGAGGGCACACAGCAAGTAGACAGGCAAGAGTCTGGGAGAACACAGCCAGGAATCAGTCAGGAGGCTGGGAGAACACAGCAAGAAGACAAGAACGAGGCTGCAAGAACACAGCAAGGGGACAGGCAGGAGGCAGGGAGAACACAGCAAGTAGAGAGGCAGGAGTGTGAGGGAACACAGCAAGGAGACAAGCAGGAGTCTGAGGGAACACTGCAAAGTGACAGGCAGGAGTGTGAGGGAACACTGCAAGGAGACAGGCAGGAGGCTGGGAGAAGACAGCAAGGAGAAAGGCAGGAGTCTCAGAGAACACTGCAAGGAGACAGCAGTTGGCTGAGGGAACACAGCAAGGGGACACACAGGAATTTGAGGGAACTCAGCAAGGAGACAGGCAGGAGGCTGGGAGAACACAGCAAGTAGAGAGGCAGGAGTCTGGGAGAACACAACAAGGAGACAAGCAGGATTCTGAGGGAACACTACAAGGTGACAGGCAGGAGACTTGGAGAGCACAGCAAGGAGACAGGCAGGTAGCTGAGGGAACACAGCAAGTAGACAGGAAGGCGTTTGGGAGAACACAGCAAGGAGACAGGCAGGAGGCTGGGAGAACACAGCATGTAGAGAGGCAGGAAGTTGGGAGAACACAGCAAGTAGACAGGAAGGCGTTTGGGAGAACACAGCAAGGAGACAGGCAGGATGCTGAGGGAACACAGCAAGGGGACAGGCAGGAGGCTGAGGGAATACAGCAAGTCGTCAGGCAGGAGGCTGGGAGAACACAACAAGGAGACAGGCAGGAAGCTGGGAGAACACAACAAGGAGACAGGCAGGAAGCTGGGAGAACACAGCAAGGAGACAGGCAGGAGGCTGAGGGAATACAGCAAGGAGACAGGCAGGAGACCGAGGGAACGCAGCAAGGAGACAGGCAGGAGGCTGGGAGAACACAGCAAGGAGACAGGCAGGAGGCTGAGGGAACACAGCAAGGAGACAGGCAGGAGACCGAGGGAACGCAGCAAGGAGACAGACAGGAGGCTGGGAGAACACAGCAAGTAGACAGGAAGGAGGCTGGGAGAACACAGCAAGGAGACAAGCAGGAGGCTGAGGGAATACAGCAAGGGGACAGGCAGGATGCTGAGGGAATACAGCAAGGGGACTGGAAAATGTCTGGGAGAACTCAGCAAGGAGACAGGCAGGTGGCTGGGAGAAGACAGCAAGGAGACAGGAAAATGTGTTGGAGAACAGGAAGGGGTCCGGGAGAACACAGCAAATAGACAGACAGGAGGCTGAGGGAACACATCAAGAAGACAGGCAGGAGGCTGGGAGAACACACAAAGAAAGAGGCAGGAGGATGAGGGAATACAGCAAGGGGACAGGAAAGTGTCTGGGAGAACACAGCAAGGAGACAGGAAGGAGACTGGGAGAACACAGCAAGGAGACAGGAAGGAGACTGGGAGAACACAGCAAGGGTACAGTCAGGAGTCTGGGAGAACACAGCAAGAAGACAGGCAGGAGGCTGAGGGAACACAGCAAGTAGACAGGCAGGTGGCTGAGGGTACACAGGAAGGGGACAGGCAAGAGGATGAGGGAACACAGCAAGTAGACAGACAAGAGTCTGGGAGAACACAGCAGGGAGAGAGGCAGGAAGCTGGGAGAACACAGCAAGGAGACAGGCAGGAGTGTGAGGGAACACAGCAAGGAGACAGGCAGGAGGCTGGGAGAACACAGCAAGGAGACAGACAGGAGGCTGAGCGAATACAGCAATTAGACAGGTAGAAGGCTGGGAAGACACACAAGGAAAGAGGCAGGAGGCTGAGGGAATACAGCAAGGAGACAGGAAAATGTGTGGGAGATCACAGCATGGAGACAGGCTGGAGGCTGGGAGAACACAGCAAGTGACAGACAGGAGGCTGGTAGAACACAACAAGGAGACAGGCAGGAGGCTGGGAAAACACAGCATGTAGAGAGGCAGGAAGTTGGGAGAACACAGCAAGTAGACAGGAAGGCGTTTGGGAGAACACAGCAAGGAGACAGGCAGGAGGCTGGGAGAACACAGCAAAGGGACAGGCAGGAGGCTGAGGGAATACAGCAAGTCGTCAGGCAGGAGGCTGGGAGAACACAACAAGGAGACAGGCAGGAAGCTGGGAGAACACAACAAGGAGACAGGCAGGAAGCTGGGAGAACACAGCAAGGGGACAGGCAGGAAGCTGGGAGAACACAGCAAGTAGACAGGCAGGAGGCTGAGGGAATACAGCAAGGGGACAGGCAGGAGGCTGAGGGAATACAGCAAGTCGTCAGGCAGGAGGCTGCGGGAATACAGCAAGGGGACAGGAAAATGTATGGGAGAACACAACAAGGAGACAGGCAGGAGGTTGGGAGAACACACAAGGAAAGAGGCAAGAGGATGAGGGAATAAGGCAAGGGGACAGGAAAATGTCTGGGAGAACACAGCATGGAGACAGGCAGGAGACTGGGAGAACACAGCAAGGAGACAGGCAGGAGGCTGGGAAAAACACAGCAAGTAGACAGGCAGGAGGCTGGGAGAACAGAACAAGGAGACAAGCAGGAGTCTGAGGGAACACAGCAAGGAGATATGCAGGAGACTGGGAGAACACAGCAAGGAACAGGCAGGAGACTGAGGGAACACAGCAAAGAGACAGACAGGGGCATCAGGGAACACATCAAGGAGAAAGGCAGGAGGCTGAGAGAACACAGCAAGGAGACAGGCAGGAGGCTGGGAGAACATAACAAGGAGACAAGCAGGAGTCTGATGGAACACTGCAAATAGACAGGCAGGAGGCTGGAGGAACATAACAAGGAGACAAGCAGGAGTCTGATGGAACACTGCAAATAGACAGGCAGGAGGCTGGAGGAACATTAAGGAATGAGGCAGAAGGCAGAGGGAATATAGCAAGGGGACAGGAAAATGTCTGGGAGAACACAGCAAGGCGACAGGCATGAGTCTGAGGAAAAACAGCAAAGAGACAGGCAGGAGACTGGGAGTACACAGCAAGGAGACAGGCAGGGGGCTGGGAGAACACAGCAAGGAGACAGGCAGGAGGCTGGGAGAACACAGCAATGAGACAGGCAGGAGGCTGGGAGAACATAACAAGGAGACAAGCAGGAGTCTGATGGAACACTGCAAATAGACAGGCAGGAGGCTGGAGGAACATTAAGGAATGAGGCAGAAGGCAGAGGGAATATAGCAAGGGGACAGGAAAATGTCTGGGAGAACACAGCAAGGCGACAGGAAGGCGACTGGGAGAACACAGCAAGGGGACAGGCTGACTTTGAGGGAACACAGCAAGTAGACAGGCAGAAGGCTGGGAGAACACAGCAAGGAGACAGGCAGGAGGCTGGGAGACTACAGTAAGTAGACAGGCAGGAGGCTGGGAGAACACAGCAAGGAGACAGGCAGCAGGCTGAGGTAACAAAGCAAGGGGACAGACAAGAGTTTGAGGGAACACAACAAGGAGACAAGCAGGAGACTGGGAGAACACAGCAAGGAGACAGGCAGGAGACCGAGGGAACGCAGCAAGGAGACAGGCAGGAGGCTGGGAGAACACAGCAAGGAGACAGGCAGGAGACCGAGGGAACGCAGCAAGGAGACAGGCAGGAGGCTGGGAGAACACAGCAAGGAGACAGGCAGGAGACCGAGGGAACGCAGCAAGGAGACAGGCAGGAGGCTGGGAGAACACAGCAAGTAGACAGGAAGGAGGCTGGGAGAACACAGCAAGGAGTCAAGCAGGAGGCTGAGGGAATACAGCAAGGGGACAGGCAGGAGGCTGAGGGAATACAGCAAGGGGACTGGAAAATGTCTGGGAGAACTCAGGAAGGAGACAGGCAGGTGGCTGGGAGAAGACAGCAAGGAGACAGGAAAATGTGTTAGAGAACAGGAAGGGGTCCGGGAGAACACAGCAAATAGACAGGCAGAAGGCTGAGGGAACACATCAAGAAGACAGGCAGGAGGCTGTGAGAACACAGCAAGGAGACAGGAAGGCGTTTGGGAGAATACAGCAAGGGGACAGGCAGGAGGCTGGGAGAACACAACAAGGAGACAGGCAGGAGCCTGAGAAAACACAGCATATAGAGAGGCAGGAAGTTGGGAGAACACAGCAAGTAGACAGGAAGGCGTTTGGGAGAACACAGCAAGGAGACAGGCAGGAGGCTGGGAGAACACAGCAAGGAGACAGGCAGGAGGCTGGGAGAACACAGCATGTAGAGAGGCAGGAAGTTGGAAGAACACAGCAAGTAGACAGGAAGGCGTTTGGGAGAACACAGCAAGGAGACAGGCAGGATGCTGAGGGAACACAGCAAGGGGACAGGCAGGAGGCTGAGGGAATACAGCAAGTAGGCAGGCAGGAGGCTGGGAGAACACAGCAAGGAGACAGGCAGGAAGCTGGGAGAACACAGCAAGGAGACAGGCAGGAGGCTGAGGGAATACAGCAAGGGGACAGGAAAATGTATGGGAGAACACAGCAAGGGGACAGGCAGGAGGCTGAGGGAATACAGCAAGGAGACAGGCAGGAGGCTGGGAGAACACAACAAGGAGACAGGCAGGAGGTTGGGAGAACACACAAGGAAAGAGGCAAGAGGATGAGGGAATAAGGCAAGGGGACAGGAAAATGTCTGGGAGAACACAGCAAGGAGACAGGCAGGAGACTGGGAGAACACAGCAAGGAGACAGGCAGGAGGCTGGGAAAAACACAGCAAGTAGACAGGCAGGATGCTGGGTGAACAGAACAAGGAGACAAGCAGGAGTCTGAGGGAACACAGCAAGGAGATATGCAGGAGACTGGGAGAACACAGCAAGGAACAGGCAGGAGACTGAGGGAACACAGCAAAGAGACAGACAGGGGCATCAGGGAACACATCAAGGAGAAAGGCAGGAGGCTGAGAGAACACAGCAAGGAGACAGGCTGGAGGCTGGGAGAACACAGAAGGAAAGAGGCAGGAGGCTGAGAGAACACAGCAAGGAAATAGGTAGGTGTCTGGGAGAACACAGCAAGGAGACAGGCATGAGTGTGAGGAAACACAGCAAAGAGACAGGCAGGAGACTGGGAGTACACAGCAAGGAGACAGGCAGGGGGCTGGGAGAACACAGCAAGGAGACAGGCAGGAGGCTGGGAGAACACAGCAATGAGATAGGCAATAGGCTGGGAGAACATAACAAGGAGACAAGCAGGAGTCTGATGGAACACTGCAAATAGACAGGCAGGAGGCTGGAGGAACATCAAGGAATGAGGCAGAAGGCAGAGGGAATATAGCAAGGGGACAGGAAAATGTCTGGGAGAACACAGCAAGGCGACAGGAAGGCGACTGGGAGAACACAGCAAGGGGACAGGCAGAACTTTGAGGGAACACAGCAAGTAGACAGGCAGAAGGCTGGGAGAACACAGCAAGGAGACAGGCAGGAGGCTGGGAGACTACAGTATGTAGACAGGCAGGAGTCTGAGGGAACACATCAAGTAGACAGGCAGGAGTCTGGGAGAACACAGCAAGGAGACAGGCAGCAGGCTGAGGTAACATAGCAGGGGGACAGACAGGAGTTTGAGGGAACACAGCAAGGAGACAGGCAGGCGGATGAGGGCACACAGCAAGTAGACAGGCAAGAGTCTGGGAGAACACAGCCAGGAATCAGTCAGGAGGCTGGGAGAACACAGCAAGAAGACAAGAACGAGGCTGCAAGAACACAGCAAGGGGACAGGCAGGAGGCTGGGAGAACACAGCAAGTAGAGAGGCAGGAGTGTGAGGGAACACAGCAAGGAGACAAGCAGGAGTCTGAGGGAACACTGCAAGGTGACAGGCAGGAGACTGGGAGAACACAGCAAGGAGACAGGCAGGAATGTGAGGGAACACTGCAAGGAGACAGCAGGTGGCTGAGGGAACACAGCAAGGGGACACACAGGAGTTTGAGGGAACACAGCAAGGAGACAGGCAGGAGGCTGGGAGAACACAGCAAGTAGAGAGGCAGGAGTCTAGGAGAACACAACAAGGAGACAAGCAGGATTCTGAGGGAACACTACAAGGTGACAGGCAGGAGACTTGGAGAGCACAGCAAGGAGACAGGCAGGTGGCTGAGGGAACACAGCAAGGGGACGGGAAAATGTCTGGGAGAACACAGCAAGGAGACAGGCATGAGAATGGGAGAACACAGCAAGTAGACCGGTAGGATGCTGGGAGACCACAGCAAGTAGACAGGCAGGAGGCTGAGAGAACACAGCAAAGAGACAGGCAGGAGACTGGGAGTACACAGCAAGGGGACAGGCTGGCGGCTGAGGGATCACAGCAAGGGGATAGGCAGGAGGCTGGGAGAACAGAACAAGGAGACAGGCAGAAGGATGCGAGAACACAGCAAGTAGACAGGCAGGAGGCTGGGAGAACACAGCAAGTCGACAGGCAGGAGTCTGAGGGAACACATCAAGTAGACAGGCTGGAGGCTGAGGGAATACAGCAAGGGGACAGGAAAAGGTCGGGAGAACACAGCAAGGAGACAGGAAGGAGACTGGGAGAACACAGCAAGGAGACAGGCAGGAGGCTGAGGGCACACAGCAAGTAGACAGGCAGTAGTCTGGGAGAACACAGCAAGGCGACAGGCAGGAGAATGGAAAAACACAGCAAGTAGACACGCAGGAGGCTGGGAAAACACAGCAAGGAGACAGGCAGGGGAGTGACGGAAAACAGCAAGGAGACAGGCAGGAGGCTGAGGGAACACTGCAAGGTGACAGGCAGGAGACTGGGAGAACACAGCAAGTAGACAGGCAGGAGGCGGAGGGAACACAGCAAGGAGACAGGCAGGAGTGTGAGGGAACACATCAAGGAGACAGGCAGGAGGCTGGGAGAACACAGCAAGGAGACAGGCAGGTAGCTTCCAGAACACAGCAAGGGGACAGGCAGGAGGATGAGGACACACAGCAAGTAGACAGGCAAAAGTCTGGGAGAACAGAGCAAGGAGACAGGCAGGAGTTTGAGGGAACACAGCAAGTAGACAGGCAGGAGTTTGAGGGAACACAGCAAGTAGACAGGCAGGAGTCTCGGAGAACACAGCAAGGAGACAGGCAGGAGTCTGAGGGAACACTGCAAGGTGACTGGCAGGAGACTGGGAGAACACAGCTAGGAGACAGGCAGGAGTCTGAGGGAAAACAGCAAGGGGACACACAGGAGTTTGAGGGAACACAGCAAGGAGACAAGCAGGAGGCTGGGAGAACACAGCAAGTAGACAGGCAGGAGGCGGAGGGAATACAGCAAGTCTACAGGCAGGAGCCTGGGAGAACACAGAAGGAAAGAGGCAGGAGGCTGAGGGAACAAAGCAAGGGGACAGGAAAATGTCTGGGAGAACACAGCAAGGAGACAGGAAGGCGACTGGGAGAACACAGCAAGGAGACAGGCAGGAGACTGGGAGAACACAACAAGTAGACCGGTTGGAGGCTGGGAGACCACAGCACGTAGACAGGCAAGAGTCTCAGAGAACACAGCAAGGAGATAGGCAGGAGGCTGAGGGAACACAGCAAGGGGACAGGCAGGAGGCTGGGAGAACAGAACAAGGAGACAGGCAGGAGTCTGGGAGAACAGAGCAAGGATATTGTCAGGAGGCTGGGAGAACACAGCAAGAAGACAAGAAGGAGGCCGCGGGGACAAAGCAAGGGGACAGGAAGGAAGCTGGGGGAACACAGCAAGGGGACAGGCAGGAGTTTGAGGGAACACAGCAAGTTGACAGGAAGGAGGCTCGGAGACCACAGCAAGGAGACAGGCAGGCGGCTGAGAGAACACAACTAGGGGACAGGCAGGAGTTTGAAGGAACACAGCAAGAAGACAGGCAGGAGGCTGAGGGAACACGGCAAGGGGACAGGCAGAAGTTTGAGGGAACACAGCAAGTAGACAGGCAGGAGGCTGAGGGAACACAGCAAGGGGACAGGCAGTGGTTTGAGGGAACACAGCAAGGAGACAGGCAGGAGGCTGGAAGAACACAACAAGGAGACAAGCAGGACTCTGAGGGAACACTGCAAGTAGACAGGCAGGCGGCTGGGAGAACACACAAGGAATGAGGCAGGAGACAGAGGGGATAAAGCAAGGGGACAGGAAAATGACTGGGAGAACACAGCAAGGAGACAGGTAGGAGTCTGGGAGAACACTGCAAGGATACTGTCAGGAGGCTGGGAGAACACAGCAAGAAGACAGGCAGAAGGCTGAGGGAACACAGCAAGGAGACAGGCAGAAGGCTGAAGTAACACAGCACGTGGACAGGCAGAGGTTTGAGGGAACACAGCAAGGAGACAGGCAGGAGGCTGGGAGAAGACAGCAAGAAGACAGGAAGGAGGCTGAGGGAACACAGCAAGGAGACAGGCAGAGGTTTGAGGGAACACATCAAGGAGACAGGCAGGAGGCTGGAAGAACACAACAAGGAGACAAGCAGGACTCTGAGGGAACACTGCAAGTAGACTGGCAGGCGGCTGGGAGAACACATAAGGAATGAGGCAGGAGACAGAGGGAATACAGCAAGGGGACAGGAAAATGACTGGGAGAACACAGCAAGGCGACAGGAAGGCGACTGGGAGAACACAGCAAGGGGACAGGCAGATGTTTGAGGGAACACAGCAAGTCGACAGGCAGGAGGCTGAGAGAACACAGCAAGGAGACAGGCAGTAGTCTGGGAGAACACAGCAAAGAGACAGGCAGGAGGCTGACTGAACACAGCAAGGGGACAGGCAGGAGTCTGAGGGAACACAGCAAGTACACAGGCAGTAGTCTGGGAGAACACAGCAAGTAGACAGGCAGAAGGCTGAAGTAACACAGCAAGTGGACAGGCAGAGGTTTAAGGGAACACATCAAGGAGACAGGCAGGAGTCTGGGAAAACACAGCAAGGAGACAGGCAGGAGGCTGGGAGAACACAGCAAGGATACTGTCAGGAGGCTGGGAGAACACAGCAAGGGGACAGGCAGGAGGCTGGGAGAACAGAACAAGGAGACAGGCAGGAGGATGCGAGAACACAGCAAGTAGACAGGCAGGTGACTGGGAGAACACAGCAAGTAGACAGGCAGGAGTCTGAGGGAACACAGCAAAGAGACAGGCAGGAGGCTCGGAGAACACAGCAAGGGGACAGGCAGGAGTTTGAGGGAACACAGCAAGGGGTCAGGCAGGAGTTTGAGGGAACACAGCAAGTAGGCAGGCAGGAGGCTGAGAGAACACAGCAAGTCGACAGGCAGGAGTCTGAGGGAACACAGCAAGTAGACAGGCAGGAGTCTGAGGGAACACAGCAAGGGGACAGGAAGGAGACTGGGAGAACACAGCAAGGAGACAGGCAGGAGGCTGACTGAACACAGCAAGTAGGCAGGCAGGAGGCTGAGAGAACATAGCAAGCAGACAGGCAGGAGTCTGAGGGAACACAGCAAGTACACAGGCAGTAGTCTGGGAGAACACAGCAAGGAGACAGGCAGGAGGCTGGGAGAACAGAACAAGGAGACAGGCAGAAGGATGCAAGAATACAGCAAGTAGACAGGCAGGAGGCTGGGAGAACACAGCAAGTCGACAGGCAGGAGGCTGGGAGAACAGAACAAGGAGACAGGCAGAAGGATGCGAGAACACAGCAAGTAGACAGGCAGGAGACTGGGAGAACACAGCAAGTCGACAGGCAGGAGTCTGAGGGAACACATCAAGTAGACAGGCTGGAGGCTGAGGGAATACAGCAAGGGGACAGGAAAAGGTCTGGAGAACACAGCAAGGAGACAGGAAGGAGACTGGGAGAACACAGCAAGGAGACAGGCAGGAGGCTGAGGGCACACAGCAAGGCGACAGGCAGTAGTCTGGGAGAACACAGCAAGGCGACAGGCAGGAGAGTGGAAAAACACAGCAAGTAGACACGCAGGAGGCTGGGAAAACACAGCAAGGAGACAGGCAGGGGAGTGACGGAAAACAGCAAGGAGACAGGCAGGAGGCTGAGGGAACACTGCAAGGTGACAAGCAGGAGACTGGGAGAACACAGCAAGTAGACAGGCAGGAGTGTGAGGGAACACATCAAGGAGACAGGCAGGAGGCTGGGAGAACACAGCAAGGGGACAGGCAGATGTTTGAGGGAACACAGCAAGTCGACAGGCAGGAGGCTGAGAGAACACAGCAAGGAGACAGGCAGTAGTCTGGGAGAACACAGCAAAGAGACAGGCAGGAGGCTGACTGAACACAGCAAGGGGACAGGCAGGAGTCTGAGGGAACACAGCAAGTACACAGGCAGTAGTCTGGGAAAACACAGCAAGTAGACAGGCAGAAGGCTGAAGTAACACAGCAAGTGGACAGGCAGAGGTTTAAGGGAACACATCAAGGAGACAGGCAGGAGTCTGGGAAAACACAGCAAGGAGAAAGGCAGGAGTCTGAGGGAACACAGCAAGGGGACACACAGGAGTTTGAGGGAACACAGCAAGGAGACAAGCAGGAGGCTGGGAGAACACAGCAAGTAGACAGGCAGGAGGCGGAGGGAATACAGCAAGTCGACAGGCAGGAGCCTGGGAGAACACAGAAGGAAAGAGGCAGGAGGCTGAGGGAACACAGCAAGTGGACAGGAAAATGTCTGGGAGAACACAGCAAGGAGACAGGAAGGCGACTGGGAGAACACAGCAAGGAGACAGGCAGGAGACTGGGAGAACACAACAAGTAGACCGGTTGGAGGCTGGGAGACCACAGCACGTAGACAGGCAGGAGTCTCAGAGAACACAGCAAGGAGATAGGCAGGCGGCTGAGGGAACACAGCAAGGGGACAGGCAGGAGGCTGGGAGAACAGAACAAGGAGACAGGCAGGAGTCTGGGAGAACAGAGCAAGGATATTGTCAGGAGGCTGGGAGAATATAGCAAGAAGACAAGAAGGAGGCCGCGGGGACAAAGCAAGGGGACAGGAAGGAAGCTGGGGGAACACAGCAAGGGGACAGGCAGGAGTTTGAGGGAACACAGCAAGTAGACAGGAAGGAGGCTCGGAGACCACAGCAAGGAGACAGGCAGGCGGCTGAGAGAACACAACTAGGGGACAGGCAGGAGTTTGAGGGAACACAGCAAGTAGACAGGCAGGAGGCTGAGGGAACACAGCAAGGGGACAGGCAGTGGTTTGAGGGCACACAGCAAGGAAACAGGCAGGAGGCTGGAAGAACACAACAAGGAGACAAGCAGGACTCTGAGGGAACACTGCAAGTAGACAGGCAGGCGGCTGGGAAAGCACACAAGGAATGAGGCAGGAGACAGAGGGAATACAGCAAGGGGACAGGAAAATGACTGGGAGAACACAGCAAGGAGACAGGTAGGAGTCAGGGAGAACACTGCAAGGATACTGTCAGGAGGCTGGGAGAACACAGCAAGAAGACAGAAAGGAGGCTGGGAGAACACAGCACGTGGACAGGCAGAGGTTTGAGGGAACACAGCAAGGAGACAGGCAGGAGGCTGGGAGAACACATCAAGGAGACAGGCAGGAGGCTGAGGGAACACAGTAAGGAGACAGGCAGAGGTTTGAGGGAACACATCAAGGAGACAGGCAGGAGGCTGGGAGAACACATCAAGGAGACAGGCAGGAGGCTGAGGGAACACAGTAAGGAGACAGGCAGGAGGCTGGAAGAACACAACAAGGAGACAGGCAGGACTCTGAGGGAACACTGCAAGTAGACTGGCAGGCGGCTGGGAGAACACATAAGGAATGAGGCAGGAGACAGAGGGAATACAGCAAGGGGACAGGAAAATGACTGGGAGAACACAGCAAGGCGACAGGAAGGCGACTGGGAGAACACAGCAAGGGGACAGGCAGATGTTTGAGGGAACACAGCAAGTCGACAGGCAGGAGGCTGAGAGAACACAGCAAGGAGACAGGCAGTAGTCTGGGAGAACACAGCAAAGAGACAGGCAGGAGGCTGACTGAACACAGCAAGGGGACAGGCAGGAGTCTGAGGGAACACAGCAAGTACACAGGCAGTAGTCTGGGAGAACACAGCAAGTAGACAGGCAGAAGGCTGAAGTAACACAGCAAGTGGACAGGCAGAGGTTTAAGGGAACACATCAAGGAGACAGGCAGGAGTCTGGGAAAACACAGCAAGGAGACAGGCAGGAGGCTGGGAGAACACAGCAAGGTGACAGGCAGTAGTCTGGGAGAACACAGCAAAGAGACAGGCAGGAGGCTGACTGAACACAGCAAGGGGACAGGCAGGAGTCTGAGGGAACACAGCAAGTACACAGGCAGTAGTCTGGGAGAACACAGCAAGTAGACAGGCAGAAGGCTGAAGTAACACAGCAAGTGGACAGGCAGAGGTTTAAGGGAACACATCAAGGAGACAGGCAGGAGACTGGGAAAACATAGCAAGGAGACAGGCAGGAGGCTGGGAGAACACAGCAAGGATACTGTCAGGAGGCTGGGAGAACACAGCAAGGGACAGGCAGGAGGCTGGGAGAACAGAACAAGGAGACAGGCAGGAGGATGCAAGAACACAGCAAGTAGACAGGCAGGTGACTGGGAGAACACAGCAAGTAGACAGGCAGGAGTCTGAGGGAACACAGCAAAGAGACAGGCAGGAGGCTCGGAGAACACAGCAAGGGGACAGGCAGGAGTTTGAGGGAACACAGCAAGGGGTCAGGCAGGAGTTTGAGGGAACACAGCAAGTAGGCAGGCAGGAGGCTGAGAGAACACAGCAAGTCGACAGGCAGGAGTCTGAGGGAACACAGCAAGTAGACAGGCAGGAGTCTGAGGGAACACAGCAAGGGGACAGGAAAATGTCTGGGAGAACACAGCAAGTAGACAGGCCGAAGGCTGACTGAACACAGCAAGTAGGCAGGCAGGAGTCTGAGGGAACACAGCAAGTACACAGGCAGTAGTCTGGGAGAACACAGCAAGTAGACAGGCAGAAGGCTGAAGTAACACAGCAAGTGGACAGGCAGAGGTTTAAGGGAACACATCAAGGAGACAGGCAGGAGTCTGGGAAAACACAGCAAGGAGACAGGCAGGAGGCTGGGAGAACACAGCAAGGATACTGTCAGGCGGCTGGGAGAACACAGCAAGGGGACAGGCAGGAGGCTGGGAGAACAGAACAAGGAGACAGGCAGGAGGCTGACTGAACACAGCAAGTAGGCAGGCAGGAGGCTGAGAGAACATAGCAAGCAGACAGGCAGGAGTCAGAGGGAACACAGCAAGTACACAGGCAGTAGTCAGGGAGAACACAGCAAGGAGACAGGCAGGGGTTTGAGGGAACACAGCAAGGGGTCAGGCAGGAGTTTGAGGGAACACTGCAAGTAGACAGGCAGGAGGCCCGGAGAACACAGCAAGGAGACAGACAGGAGGCTGGGAGAACACAACAAGGAGACAAGCAGTACTCTGAGGGAACACTGCAAGTAGACAGGCAGGAGGCTGAGGGAACACAGCAAGGAGACAGGCAGGTGGCTGGGGGAACACACCAAGTAGACAGGCAGGAGGGTACACAGGAAGGGGACAGGCAAGAGTCTGGGAGAACACAGCAAGGAGACAGGCAGGATCTGGGAAAACACAGCAAGGGGACAGGCAGGAGACTGGGAGAACACAGCAATTAGACAGGCAGGAGACTGGGAGAACACAGCAAGTAGACAGGCAGGAGGCTGAGAGAACACTGCAAGGGGACAGGCAGGAGGAAGGGAGAACACAGCAAGGAGACAGGCAGGAAGCTGGGAGAACACAGCAAGGGGACAGGCAGGAGTCTGAGGGAACACAGGAAGGAGACAGGCAGGACGCTGAGGGAACACAGCAAGAAGACAGGCAGGAGGCTGGGAGAACACAGCAAGGAGACAGGCAGGAGGCTGGGAGGACACATCAAAGGGACAGGCAGGAGACTAAGGGAACGCAGCAAGGAGACAGACAGGAGACTGGGAAAACACAGCAAGCAGACAGGCAGGAGGTGGGAGAACACAGCAAGGAGACAGGCAGGAGGCTGAGGGAACACAGCAAGAAGACAGGCAGGAGTCTGAGAGAGCACAGGAAGAAGACAGGCAGGAGGCTGAGGGAACACAGCAAGGGGACAGGGAGGAGGCTGGGAGAAAACACCATGGGGACAGGTAGGAGGCTGAGAGAACACAGCAAGGAGACAGGCAGGAGTCTGAGGGAACACAGGAAGGAGACAGGCAGGAGGCTAAGGGAACACAGGAAGGAGACAGGCAGGAGGCTAAGGGATACAGCAAGTAGACAGGTAGGAGGCGGGGAGAGACAGCAAGGAGACAGGCAGGACGCTGAGGGAGCACAGCAAGGGGACAGGCAGGAGGCTGGGAGAACACAGCAAGGATACAGACAGGAAGCTGGGAGAATACAGTAAGCTGAGGGAACACAGCAACGAGACAGGCAGGAGGCTGGGAGAACATAGCAAGGAGGCAGGCAGGTGGGTGAGAGAACACAGCAAGGAAACAGGCAGGAGTCTGAGGGAACAAAGCAGGTACACAGGCAGGAGGCTGAGGGAACACAGCAAGTACACAGGCAGTAGGCTGAGGGAACACAGTGATGAGACAGGCAGTAGGCTGAGGGAACACAGTGATGAGACAGGCAGGAGGCTGGGCGAACACAGCAAGTAGAGAGGCAGGAGGGTGAGGGGGGAACACAGCAAGGGGACAGGCAGGAGTTTGAGGGAACACAGCAAGAGGACAGGCAGGGGTTTGAGGGTACACAGCAAGGACACAGGCAGGAGGCTGGGTGAACACAGCACGGAGACAGGCAGGCGGCTGAGGGAACACAGCAAGGAGACAGGCAGGAGGCTGGGAGAACACAGCAATTAGACAGGCAGGAGACTGGGAGAACACAGCAATTAGACAGGCAGGAGACTGGGAGAACACAGCAATTAGACAGGCAGGAGACTGGGAGAACACAGCAATCAGACAGGCAGGAGACTGGGAGAACACAGCAATTAGACAGGCAGGAGACTGGGAGAACACAGCAATTAGACAGGCAGGAGACTGGGAGAACACAGCAAGTAGACAGGCAGGAAACTGGGAGAACACAGCAAGTAGACAGGCAGGAGGCTGGGAGAACACACAAAGAAAGAGTCAGGAGGATGAGGGAATACAGCAATGGGACAGGAAAGTGTCCGGGAGAACACAGCAAGGAGGCAGGCAGGATTCTGTGGGTACACAGCAAGGGGACAGGAAGGAGGCTTGGGGAACACAGAAAGGGGACAGGAAGGAGTCTGGGAGAACACAGGAAGTAGACAGGCAGGAGGCTGAGGGAACACAGCGAGGGGACAGCAAGGAGGCTGAGAGAACACAGCAAGGAGACAGGCAGGAGTCTGAGGGAACAAGCATGCAGAAAGGCAAGAAGTTGGTAGAACACTGCAAGGAGACAGGGGAGCAGGCTGAGGAACACTGCAAGGAGTCAGGCAGGAGAGTGCGAAAACACTGCAAGGAGACAGGCAGGAGGCTGGGAGAACACAGCAAGGAGACAGGCAGGAGGCTGAGGGAACACAGCAAGGGGACAGGCAGGAGGCTGAGGAGAACATAACAAGGAGACAGCCAGGAAGCTGGGAGAACACAGCAAGGAGGCTGGCAGGAGGCTGAGAGAACACAGGATGGAGAAAGGCAGGAGGCTGAGGGAACACAGCTAGTAGACAGGTAGGAGGCTGAGAGAACACAGGAAGGAGACAGGCAGGAGGCTGAGGGAACACAGCTAGCAGACAGGTAGGAGGCTGAGAGAACACAGGAAGGAGACAGGCAAAACGCTGAGGGAGCACAGCAAGGGGACAGGCAGGACGCTGAGGGAGCACAGCAAGGAGACAGGCAGAAGGCTGGGAGAACACAGCAAGGATACAGGCAGGATGCTGGGAGAATACAGTAAGCTGAGGGAACACAGCGACGAGATAGGCAAGAGGCTGGGAGAACATAGCAAGGAGGCAGGCAGGTGGGTGAGAGAACACAGCAAGGAAACAGGGAGGAGTCTGAGGGAACACAGCAAGGAGACAGGCAGTAGGCTGAGGGAACACAGGAAGGAGAAAGGCAAGAGGCTGAGGGAACACAGCTAGTAGACAGGCAGGAGGCTGAGGGAACACAGCAAGGAGACAGGCAGTAGGCTGAGGGATCACAGTGATGAGACAGGCAGGAGGCTGGGAGAACATAGCAAGGAGGCAGGCAGGTGGGTGAGAGAACACAGCAAGAGGACAGGCAGGAGGGTGGGAGAACAGAACAGGGAGACATGCAAAAGGATGCAAGAACACAGCAGTAGACAGGCAGGAGGCTGGGAGAACACAGCAAGGAGACAGGCAAGAGTCTCGGAGAACACAGCAAAGAGACAGGCAAGAGACTGGAAGAACACAGCAAGTAGACAGGCAGGAGGCTGGGAGAACACAGCAAGTAGAGAGGAAGGGGTGTGAGGGAACACAGCAAGGAGACAGACAGGAGGATGGGAGAACACAGCAAGGAGGCCGACAGGAGGCTGAGGGAACACAGCAAGGGGACAGGCAGGAGTTTGAGGGAACACAGCAAGGAGACAGGCAGGAGGCTGGGAGAACACAGCAATTAGACAGGCAGGAGACTGGGAGAACACAGCAATTAGACAGGCAGGAGACTGGGAGAACACAGCAATTAGACAGGCAGGAGACTGGGAGAACACAGCAAGTAGACAGGCAGGAGGCTGGGAGAACACAGCAAGGAGACAGGCAGGTGGCTGAGGGTACACAGGAAGGGGACAGGCAGGAGGATGAGGGAACGCAGCAAGTACACAGACAGGAGGCTGGCGGAACACTGCAAGGAGACAGGCAGGACGCTGAGGGAACACAGCAAGGAGACAGGCAAGAAGCTGGGAGAACACAGCAAGAAGACAGGCAGGAGGCTGAGGGAACACAGCAAGTAGACTGGCAGGTGGCTGAGGGTACACAGGAAGGGGACAGGCAGGAGGATGAGGGAACACAGCAAGTAGACAGACAAGAGTCTGGGAGAATACAGCAAGTACATAGGCAGGAGGCTGGCGGAACACAGCAAGGAGACAGGCAGGAGCCTGAGGGAACACAGCAAGTATACAGACAGGAGGCTGGCAGATCACTGCAAGGAGACAGGCTGGACGCTGAGGGAACACAGCAAGGAGACAGGCAGGAAGCTGGGAGAACAGCAAGGGGACAGGCAGGAGGCTGAGGAGAACATATCAAGGAGACAGCCAGGAAGCTGGGAGAACACAGCAAGGAGGCTGGCAGGAGGCTGAGAGAACACAGGAAGGAGAAAGGCAAGAGGCTGAGGGAACACAGGAAGGAGACAGGCAGGAGGCTGAGGGATACAGCAAGTAGACAGGTAGGAGGCTGAGAGAACACAGCAAGGAGACAGGCAGTACGCTGAGGGAGCACAGCAAGGGGAAAGGCAGGATGCTGAGGGAGCACAGCAAGGAGACAGGCAGAAGGCTGGGAGAACACAGCAAGGATACAGACAGGATGCTGGGAGAATACAGTAAGCTGAGGGAACACAGCTACGAGACAGGCAGGAGGCTGGGAGAACATAGCAAGGAGGCAGGCAGGAGACTGAGGGAACACAGCAAGTAGAGAGGTAGGAGGCTGAGGGAACACAGCAAGGGGACAGGCAGGAGTTTGAGGGAACACAGCAAGAGGACAGGCAGGAGGGTGGGAGAACAGAACAGGGAAACAGGCAAAAGGATGCGAGAACACAGCAGTAGACAGGCAGGAGGCTGGGAGAACACAGCAAGGAGACAGGCAAGAGTCTCGGAGAACACAGCAAAGAGACAGGCAGGAGGCTGGGAGAACACAGCAAGTAGAGAGGTAGGGTTGTGAGGGAACACAGCAAGGAGACAGACAGGAGGATGGGAGAACACAGCAAGGAGACAGGCAGGAGACTGGGAGAACACACAAAGAAAGAGGCAGGAGACTGGGAGAACACACAAAGAAAGAGGCAGGAGGATGAGGGAATACAGCAAGGGGACAGGAAAGTGTCTGGGAGAACACAGCAAGGAGACAGGAAGGAGACTGGGAGAACACTGCAAGGAGACAGGCAGGTGGTTCGGGAACACACCAAGTAGACGGGCGGCACGGTGGCACAGTGGTTAGCACTGCTGCCTCACAGTGCCTGAGACCCGGGTTCAATTCCCGCCTCAGGCGACTGACTGTGGAGTTTGCACGTTCTCCCCGTGTCTGCGTGGGTTTCCTCCGGGTGCTCCGGTTTCCTCCCACAGTCCAAAGATGTGGGGCGGTGTGGACTTGTTGGGCCGAAGGGCCTGTTTCCACACTGTAGGTAATCTAATCTAGACAGGCAGGAGGCTGAGAGTACACAGGAAGGGAACAGGCAGGAGCCTGGGAGAACACAGCAAGTAGAGAGGCAGGAGTGTGAGGGAACACAGCAAGGAGACAGGCAGGAGGATGAGGGAACACAGCAAGTAGACAGACAAGAGTCTGGGAGAACACAGCAGGGAGAGAGGCAGGAGTGTGAGGGAACACAGCAAGTACACAGGCAGGAGGCTGGCGGAACACAGCAAGGAGACAGGCAGGAGGCTGAGGAGAACATAACAAGGAGACAGCCAGGAAGCTGGGAGAACACAGCAAGGAGGCTGGCAGGAGGCTGAGAGAACACAGGAAGGAGAAAGGCAGGAGGCTGAGGGAACACAGGAAGGAGACAGGCAGGAGGCTGAGGGAGCACAGCAAGGGGACAGGCAGGACGCTGAGGGAGCACAGCAAGGAGACAGGCAGAAGGCTGGGAGAACACAGCAAGGATACAGACAGGATGCTGGGAGAATACAGTAAGCTGAGGGAACACAGCGACGAGACAGGCAGGAGGCTGGGAGAACATAGCAAGGAGGCAGGCAGGTGGGTGAGAGAACACAGCAAGGAAACAGGCAGGAGGCTGAGGGAACACAGCAAGTAGAGAGGCAGGAGGCTGAGGGAACACAGCAAGAGGACAGGCAGGAGGGTGGGAGAACAGAACAGGGAGACAGGCAAAAGGATGCGAGAACACAGCAGTAGACAGGCAGGAGGCTGGGAGAACACAGCAAGGAGACAGGCAAGAGTCTCAGAGAACACACCAAAGAGACAGGCAAGAGACTGGAAGAACACAGCAAGTAGAGAGGTAGGGTTGTGAGGGAACACAGCAAGGAGACAGACAGGAGGATGGGAGAACACAGCAAGGAGGCCGACAGGAGGCTGAGGGAACACAGCAAGGGGACAGGCAGGAGTTTGAGGGAACACAGCAAGGAGACAGGCAGGAGGCTGGGAGAACACAGCAATTAGACAGGCAGGAGACTGGGAGAACACAGCAATTAGACAGGCAGGAGACTGGGAGAACACAGCAAGTAGACAGGCAGGAGGCTGGGAGAACACAGCAAGGAGACAGGCAGGTGGCTGAGGGTACACTGGAAGGGGACAGGCAGGAGGATGAGGGAATGCAGCAAGTACACAGACAGGAGGCTGGCGGAACACAGCAGTAGACAGGCAGGAGGCTGGGAGAACACAGCAAGGAGACAGGCAAGAGTCTCGGAGAACACAGCAAAGAGACAGGCAGGAGGCTGGGAGAACACAGCAAGTAGAGAGGTAGGGTTGTGAGGGAACACAGCAAGTAGAGAGGTAGGGTTGTGAGGGAACACAGCAAGGAGACAGACAGGAGGCTGAGGGAACACAGCAAGGGGACAGGCAGGAGTTTGAAGGAACACAGCAAGGAGACAGGCAGGAGGCTGGGAGAACACAGCAATTAGACAGGCAGGAGACTGGGAGAACATAGCAATTAGACAGGCAGGAGACTGGGAGAACACAGCAAGGAGACAGGCAGGAGGCTGGGAGAACACACAAAGAAAGAGGCAGGAGGATGAGGGAATACAGCAAGGGGACAGGAAAGTGTCTGGGAGAACACAGCAAGGAGACAGGAAGGAAACTGGGAGAAAACAGCAAGGAGACAGACAGGTGGTTGGGGGAACACACCAAGTAGACTGGCAGGAGGCTGAGGGTACACAGGAAGGGGACAGGCAGGAGGCTGAGGGAACACAGGAAGGAGACAGGCAGGAGACTGGGAGAACACAGCAATTAGACAGGCAGGAGACTGGGAGAACACAGCAAGTGGACAGGCAGGAGGCTGAGGGAACACAGCAAGGGGACAGGCAGGAGGCTGGGAGAACACAGCAGGGGGACAGGCAGGAGGCTGGGAGAACACAGCAGGGAGACAGGCAGGAAGCTGGGAGAACACAGCAAGGAGACAGGCAGGAGGCTGGGAGAACACAGCAAGGAGACAGGCAGGAGACCGAGGGAACGCAGCAAGGAGACAGGCAGGAGGCTGGGAGAACACAGCAAGGAGACAGGCAGGAGGCTGGGAGAACACAGCAAGGAGACAGGCAGGAAGCTGGGAGAACACAGCAAGAAGACAGGCAGGAGGCTGGGAGAACACAGCAAGTAGACAGGCAGGAAGCTGGGAGAACACAGCTAGAAGACAGGCAGGAGGCTGAGGGAACAGAGCAAGGAGACAGGCAGGAGGCTGGGAGAACACAGCAAGGAGACAGGCAGGAGGCTGGGAGAACACAGCAAGGAGACAGGCAGGAGGCTGAGGGAACACAGCAAGACGACAGGCAGGACGCTGGGAGAACACAGCAAGGAGACAGGCAGGAGACTAAGGGAACACAGCAAGGAGACAGGCAGGAGGCTGGGAGAACACAGCAAGGAGACAGGCAGGAGGCTGACGGTGGTGGAATCAATGTTTTGGGTGATGCTTGAAGGCCTTTCTCTCTGCATAAGCCCTCGTGGTAAGTGCTTCCTGGTGCAGCCCGCTGACTGTTCTCTGTGCCACTGAACCACTTCCCTCTGAACCAGTGACCATCAGAGACTGCACCAGACCCCACTGAGTAAAGACATCTCTCCGGAATTGTCAGAGAGCTCAAATAAATTTTGATCGCCAAGAACCGACAAAAGTGCTGTGGCAATGAGTGGAGGGTGGATGGGGAGCCTGTTGTGTGGGTGGGCGCAGGAGGAAGTGTCTGTGAGTGTGTGTCTGCGTGAGTGAAGTTACTTAACACACACACATACACACACACACACACACACAGGCACAGGGATGGCAAAGATTGAATGCCTGCTGGTGTGGCAGTTTGGTTGTTTGGAGGCGTAGCTATCTCTATCTCTTGTTCAGTAATTATCACTGTGGGGATCCCTTCGACCTCAGAGGCTCAAGTTATTGTCGGAGTAATAGCCTTGAGGCGGAGGATCATTTGTAACTAGGAGGCTGCAGTCTCCCTCCCCTCCCCTTCCCCCACTCAGTCCCCAGACGGCTTTAATCTCTTCAAATGAAAGTCCCCGGCTCAGAGCAGAGCAGAGCTCTAGGTCCTGCTGTGTTTTCACAATCTTACAGCATTCGACATTCCAGCGCAGTCCAGGCCCCTTGGCCCTCAATATTGCACTGACCTGTGATACCAATCTGAAGCCCATCTAACCGACAGAGAGACAGCCTTGAGTCGGAGAATTGTTTGTAACTGAAAGGCTGTCGTCTCCCCGCCCTTCCCCCTTCTTCAGGACTATAAATGGATGCAAGGCGAGCTGCAGATAAAGTGGGGTTGTGCGGGTGGTGAGGTAGGGAAGGGAGGTTATTTGACATTGGAGCACCTCAATGTTGAGCCCTCCGGGCTGCGGGCTGCCCAGGTGGAAGATGAGGGGTTGTTCCTCCAATTTGCAGCAATGGAGGAGGCCAAGGGTGGTCGTATCAGAAAGGGAGTGGGAAGGGGAATTGAAATGGGCAGGGACTGGGAGGTCTGGTCGGTCTCTGCGGGCCCAGCTGAGGTGCTCGATATAACGCGCTCTGAGTTTACATTCCGTCTCACAAGGGCCCCTGCCCACAACGTCGATTTTCCTGCTCCTCGGATGCTGCCTGATCTGCTGTGCTTTTCCAGCACCGCTCTGATCTTGACTCTGATCTCCAGCATCTGCAGTCCTCACTTTCGCCAGGTTGGAGGAGAGGCAGGTGAACATCTATCTCACCTAGAAGGACTGTCTGGGACCCTGGATGGAGGTGAGGAGTGGGCCGGCAGGTTTCCCATCTTTTCTGGTTGCAGGGGAAGGTACCTGGGTGTTCGGGGGTGGGGGTGGGGGGGGACGGGGGAGTTGGCGGGGAGAGTGGCATGAACCAAGGTTTGGCCAAGAGATTGTTCCTTGCAAAAGGCAGAGAGGGTTGGGGACGGGAAGGGGTAAAGGGGAGGGGAAGATGTTTTTGGTGGTGGGGTCCAGTTGGAGCCGGCAGAAGTGTTTAAGGATGATGTGTTGGGGGTGGGATGGTAGGTGAGGACAAGGGGGACCTTGTGTTTATTGCATTTGGGGGAGGAGGGGGTTAAGAGAAGCAGAACAGAGAATGGGGGTGGTGCAGTGGAGGGCTGTGTGGAAGGCAATGGGAAGGAAAGCACATTATTCAAAGGAGGTGGATATCTGGGATGCTTGGGAGTGGAATGTCTCCTTGTCTGAGCAGATGCGGTGGAGGTGGAGGAATTATAGAGTCATAGATGTACAGCATGGAAACAGACCCTTCAGTCCAACCCGTCCATGCCGACCAGATATCCCAATCCAATCTAGTCCCACCTGCCAGCACCTGGCCCATATCTCTCCAAACCCTTCCTATTCATATACCCATCCAAATCCAAATGTTGCAATTGTACCAGCCTCCATCACTTCCTCTGGCAGCTCATTCCATACATGTACCACTCCCTGCATGAAAATGTTGCCCCTTAGGTCTCTTTTATATCTTTCCCCTCTCACCCTAAACCTATGCCCTCTATTCTGGACTCCCCCACCCCAGGGAAAAGACTTTGTCTATTTACCCTATCCATGCCCCTCATAATTTTGTAAACCTCTATAAGGTCACCCCTCAGCCTCCGAGACTCCAGGGAAAACAGTTACCCTCGTCACGGACGAGTTTGTTTCATGGTGTGAGGGGTCAAAAGAGCTGGAGGACTGAAGAGGGCACGGAGGGGCGGGCAGTGAGGAAGGGGCTCACTGAGTGCACATCTATAAGGTAGGCAGAGCAACTCTTCAAACTGTGGGCATCTTTTAAAGACGTGGTACAAACTTGGTTGGAGATCAAACATAAACCACGGATGCTGGCATCGAAGGTAGACAAGCAGGGGGCAGGACACGCACTGCAAGCTGGCAGTACCAAGGGGTGGAGATGTCAACATTGTAGATGTAGGCCTTCATCAGGACTGGGGCGGGGGCAGAGGGGGGGTGTTAAGGAGCTGCAGAAAAAGGGGTGGGGACAGTTTTAGACGGGGAGAGGGGTGGACTGGTGAGATAGGGATAGGTGAGCACAGGTAGAGGGTGCCACCTGGTTGGTCGATGGGAGGAATGAATGCAGTTGGTGACTGGAAGGAAGGGTCCATCGAAGGAATGGAAGGGAGGGGGAGGGTCTGGGAAGGGAGTCAGGGATTGGAAGGGAAGGTGGAGGGGTTGGGAAGGGAGTTGGGAATTGGAAGGGAGGGGGAGGGGCTAGGAAAGGAATCGGGGAGGGGAGGGGCTGGGAAGGGAGTCGGGGTTTGGAAGGGAGGTGTAGGGGCTGGGAAGGGAGTTGGGAATTGGAAGGGAGGGGTAAGGGGCTGGGAAGGGAGTCAGGAATTGGAAGGGGTGGGATAAGTGTTGGGAAGGGAGTCAGCAATTGGAAGGGAGGAGGATGGGCTGAAAAGTGGGTCAGGGTTTGGGAAGGGAGGTGATTTGAAATTGGAGAACTCAATGTTGAGTCCTCTGGGCTGTAGGCTGCCCAGACGGAAGATGAGGTGTTGTTCCTCCAATTTGCGGTCTGATTCATTAGAACATAGAACATAGAACAATACAGCACAGAACAGGCCCTTCGGCCCACGATGTTGTGCTGAACTTCTATCCTAGATTAAGCACCCATCCATGTACCTATCCAAATGCCGCTTAAAGGTCGCCAATGATTCTGACTCTACCACTCCCACGGGCAGCGCATTCCATGCCCCCACCACTCTCTGGGTAAAGAACCCACCCCTGACATCTCCCCTATACCTTCCACCCTTCACCTTAAATTTATGTTCCCTTGTAACACTCTGTTGTACCCGGGGAAAAAGTTTCTGACTGTCTACTCTATCTATTCCTCTGATCATCTTATAAACCTCTATCAAGTCACCCCTCATCCTTCGCCGTTCCAACAAGAAAAGGCCGAGAACTCTCAACCTATCCTCGTACGACCTATTCTCCATTCCAGGCAACATCCTGGTAAATCTTCTCTGCGCCCTCTCCAAAGCTTCTACATCTTTCCTAAAGTGAGGCGACCAGAACTGCACACAGTACTCCAACTGTGGCCTAACCAAAGTCCTGTACAGCTGCAACATCACTTCACGACTCTTGAATTCAATCCCTCTGCTAATGAACGATAATACTCCATAGGCCTTCTTACAAACTCTATCCACCTGAGTGGCAACTTTCAAAGATCTATGTACATAGACCCCAAGATCCCTCTGTTCCTCCACCTGACTAAGAACACTACCATTAACCCTGTATTCCGCATTCTTATTTGTTCTTCCAAAATGGACAACCTCACACTTGGCAGGATTGAACTCCATCTGCCACTCCTCAGCCCAGCTCTGCATCATATCTAAGTCCCTTTGCAAACGACAAATGCCCTCCTCACTGTCCACAACTCCACCTATCTTCGTATCATCTGCAAATTTACTGACCCACCCTTCGACTCCCTCATCCAAGTCATTAATAAAAATTACAAACAGCAGAGGACCCAGAACTGATCCCTGCGGAACTCCACTTGTAACTGGGCTCCAGGCTGAATATTTACCATCTACCACCACTCTCTGACTTCGACCGGTTAGCCAGTTCTCTATCCAATTGGCCAAATTTCCCTCTATCCCATGCCTCCTGACTTTCCGCATAAGCCTACCATGGGGAACCTTATCAAATGCCTTACTAAAATCCATGTACACTACATCCACTGCTCTACCCTCATCCACATGCTTGGTCACCTCCTCGAAGAATTCAATAAGACTTGTAAGGCAAGACCTACCCTTCACAAATCCGTGCTGGCTGTCCCTAATCAAGCAGTGGCTTTCCAGATACTCAAAAATCCTATCACTCAGTACCCTTTCCATTACTTTGCCTACCACCGAAGTAAGACTAACTGGCCTGTAATTCCCAGGGTTATCCCTATTCCCTTTTTTGAACAGGGGCACAACATTCGCTACTCTCCAGTCCCCTGGTACCACCCCCGTTGACAGTGAATAACAATGGAAGAGGCCAAGGATGGTCGTGTGGGACAGGGATTGGGAAGGGGAATTAAAATGAGCAGGGACTGAGAGGTCCGGCTGAGATGCTCGACGAAACGTTACCTATGTTTACATTTAGTCTCCCTGATGTAGAGAAGACCACATCGGGAGCACCTGATGCAGTAAACCGGGTTGGAGGAGAGGCAGGTGAACATCTATCTCACCTCGAAGGACTGTTTGGGGCCCTGGATGGAGGTGAGGGGGGTGGCGCACCAGCAAATTTTGCATCTTTTCCAGTTGCGGGGGAAGGTACCTGGGGGTTCAGAGTGGGGGGGGGTGGTAGGGAGAGTTGCTCAAACCAAAGACTGACGAAGGGAATGGTCCTTGTGGAAGGCAGGGAGGGGAAGATGTTCTTGGTGGTGGGGTCTAATTGGAGTTGGTGGAGGCGTTTAAGGATGATGCGTTGGATGCAGAGACTGGTGAGGGGGTAGGTGAGGACAAGGGGGACCCTGTCTTTTGTTTCGAGGTGAGGTGGGGGATTTGGAGCAGTGGATTGGTAAATTGAGGAGGTGCAATGGCAGTCTGACCAATGACCAACCAGGTCAGACCCTCGACCTGTGTTCACCTCCCCTGACCTCATCCCCATGTCACCACCACCCCCTTTATCTGCAGCTCCCCTTACACCCGCAGCCCCAGTCCTGAAGCAAGGTTACACCCGAAATGTTGACTTCTCCACCTCCCGATGCTGCCCGCGCTTACTCTCAATTTGGACGTAATACCATGTACAAAGATCTCATTCTCTTCGAAGAAGTTTAAAAAAAAATCTCTCAGTGTTTTGTAATAAGAACCAAAAGCTTACAACTGCTCGGCAGCCAATGGAGATGGCGAGTAATATCAAACTGATTCAAAAAATTAGGCCCTCTTTCATCATCCCCATTAACTTGAGAAAAACAGGGAGAATTGAGAGAATGAGTGGAATAGAATGGGCATAAAGCTCCAATCAGACTGTATTTGGGATATCATACCACCTCCAAACAGACCCCACCACCAGGGATATATTCCCCTCCCCACCCCTATCAGTGTTCCGAAGAGACCACTGTCAAGTCCACACCCAGCACCAACCCAACCTCCACTCCCGGCACCTTCCCCTGCAATTGCAAGAAGTGCAAAACTTGATCCCACACCTCCCCCCCTCACCTCCCTCCAAGGTCCCAATGGATCCTTCCATATCCGTCACAAATGCACCTGCACCTCCACACACATCATTTACTGTATCCGCTGCACCCGATGTGGCCTCCTCTACATTGGGGAGACAGGCCGCCTACTTGCGGAACGTTTCAGAGAACACCTCTGGGACACCTGCACCAACCAACCCAACCGTCCCATGACTGAACACTTTAACTCCCCCCTCCCATTCCGCCAAGGACATGCAGGTCCTTGGCCTCCTCCATCGCCAGACCCTGACCACACGACGCCCGGAGGAATTCCTGAAGAAGGGCTTATGCCCGAAACGTCGATTCTCCTGCTCCTGGGATGCTGCCTGGCCTGCTGTGTTTTCCAGCATCACATTTTTCAACTTTGGGATATCATGGGCAGTTTTGGACCCCGTATCAAAAGAAGGGTGTGCCTTGGCGGGGGGGTTCCAGAGGAGGTTCACAAGAATGATCCCAGGGATGAGGGGCTTGTCTTATGGGGAGCGGTTGAGGACTCTGGGTCTGTACCCGATGGGGCTTAAAAGGATGGGGGGTTGGGTGGGATCTGGATGAAATGTACAGAATACGGAGAGGCCTGGTTAGAGTGGACGTGGAGAAGGGGTTTCCACCGGTCGGAGAGACCAGGACCCGAGGGCACAGCCTCAGGATGAAGGGGTGGACTGAGGTGTGGAGGAATTTCTTCAGTCAGTGATGAAGCTGTGGGACTCATTACCACAAAGGGCTTTGGAGGGCAAATCATTCAGTGTCTTTTGGACAGAGAGAGAGAGAGAGAGAGAGAGGTTCTTGATTGGTGAGGGGGTCAAGGGTTACAGGAGAAGGCAGGAGAATAGGGTTGAGAAACTTGTCAGACGTGATCGAATAAATTCAGACTCAATGGGCTAAAAAGCCCAATTCTGCTCCTATATTAACAACATTTAAAAGGCATTTGGACAAAGACATGAATAGGAAAATTTAGAAGGCTATGGGTCAAGTGCAGGGAAATGGGGTTGGAGTGGATGGACATTTTGGTCAGCATGGACGAGTTTGGGTTGAAGGGTCTCTGTGCTGTAGAACTCGATGACTCCCTATATCTTATGGCTTCGCCCCTCACTCAGAGCTATCAGGATCACATTGTTTCTTGCTTTGCTGTTTAGCACAGACACCAAACCAGGAAGGTGATGATGGCTGTCAGGAATGTTAAGGGGTATAGCCTTTACTTATGGGGGATGGGGGTGTGCAGTTCCTGGTAGAGTCAACCAACAGCAGGCTGCAATATCTGTCCAGGGGCTTGAGCCTGCTCAGTCAGTCACTCGGGCTAGTCAGAATCCAGGAACTCTGCATATAAAGGGACGAGGAGGTGAATGGAGTAAGGTGGCATGGTGGCTCAGTGGTTAGCACTGCTGCCTCACTGCACCAGGGACCCGGGTTTGATTCCAGTCTCGGATGACTATCTTGTGTGTGGAGTTTGCACATTCTCCCCGTGCCTGTGTGAGTTTCCTTCCATATTTCAAACATGTGCAGGTTAGGGTGGATTGGCCGTGCTAAATTGTCCCATAGTGCCCAGGGATGTACAGGTTAGGGTGGATTGGCCGTGCTAAATTGTCTCATAGTGTCCAGGGATGTGCAGGTTAGGGTGGATTGGCCGTGCTAAATTACCCATAGTGCCCAAGGATGTGCAGGTTAGGGTGGATAGGCCATGCTGAATTGTCCAATAGTGTCAAGGGGTGTGCAGGTTAGGGTGGATTGGCCATGCTGAATTGTCCCATAGTGTCCAGGGGTGTGCAGATTAGGGTGGATTGGCTGTGCTAAATTGTCTCATAGTGTCCAGGGATGTGCAGGTTAGGGTGGATTGGCCATGCTAAATTGTCCCATAGTGTCCAGGGATGTGCAGGTTAGGGCGGATTGGCCGTGCTAAATTGTCCCATAGTGCCCAGGGATGTGCAGGTTAGAGTGGATTGGCCGTGTTAAATTGTCCCATAGTGCCCAGGGATGTGCAGGTTAGGGTGGATTGGCCGTGCTAAATTGTCCCATAGTATCCATGGATGTGCAGGTTAGGGTGGATTGGCTGTGCTAAATTGTCCCATAGTGCCCAGGGATGTGCAGGTTAGAGTGGATTGGCCGTGCTAAATTGTCCCATAGTGCCCAGGGATGTGCAGGTTAGGGTGGATTGGCCGTGCTAAATTGTCCCATAGTGCCCAGGGATGTACAGGTTAGAGTCGATTGGCCATGCTAAATTGTCCCATAGTGCCCAGGGATGTGCAGGTTAGAGTGGATTGGCCATGGGAAATGCAGGGTTACAGGTCAAGGATGGGGAGTGGGTCTGGGTGGGATGTTGTTTGGAGGCTCGGTGCAGACTCAATGGGCTGAATGGCCTGATACCACACAGTCGGGGTTTGTCACTCATCCTGGGCTACGACCAACCTGGAGTGAGAGAGGGATAGGTATTTTCGAGGTGCAAGTGGGTGGTACCGTCAGTACCCTCAGCTGTGGGGCGGTTCCCCGAGAGAGCACCACCCTCTGCGTGAAAAATTCCCCTCTCACCTAAAACCTATGCCCTTTAGTTTTGGCCTCCCCTATTCTTGGAAAAAATGACCTTGTCTATTCACCATATCCAAGCCCCTCAAGATTTTATAAACCTTGAAAAGGTCACCCCTCAGCCTCCTACGCTGCAGTGAAAAAAGTTCCAACCTAATCAGCCTCTCCTCATAACTCACACCTCCCATTGGCAGCAACATCCTGGTTAAATGTTTTGGGAATCCTCTCCAGTTTAATAATACTCTTCCGAAAACAGGGCAACCAGAACTGGACATGGTACTCCATAAAAGCCTCACTAATGTTCTGTACATCTTCAACATAACGTCCCAACTCCAACATTCAATAGAATGAAGGCAAGCGTTCTAAATGCCGCCTTCACCAATGTGTTTTCACGCAGAGGGTGGTGCGTGTATGGAATGAGCTGCCAGGGGAGGTGGTGGAGGCTGGTACAAATACAGCATTTAAAAGGCATCTGGATGAGTACATGAATAGGAAGGGTTTAAGTGGGATATGGGCCAAGTGCTGGCAAATGGGACTAGATTAGGTTAGGATATCTGGTCGGCAAGGACGAGTTGAGGCAAGTACAAGTTGTACATCTCTATGAATCTATGACTTTCTCTTGGAGGATTGGGCATTCCAATTATAGTCTGAATACCAGCCTTGGCCCAAGCTGGCATGACCACTGCTGCCAGTCCTGAAGGAAGACGAAGTTCTGTTCATGCCCACCGAATGGGACACCATGCCCCACACCCACTCCGCCATGTATAGTGCCAACGTATGGAACCACACAGGGGCTGCCAGTCAGTTCCAGAATATCTGGAGAACAATGAATCATTCCAGGAATGACGTGTGGTGGGGTGTAGGCAGTATCGGAAGAGAGGGAGATTTTGGAGAGGGTAGGTGATACCGAGGTCTGTTTGGTCAGACACAGAGGGAATTCCCGTGACATCACGGAGGAACATCGTCCGGAAGAAAAACGCCTGACGCATCTCACACTCGACCAAGAAAACATAAGATTCAACCAATAGAGACCAGAGAAAGAGAGAGTCAGAGAGAGGTGGAGGTGGGAAGAGATGCAGACAGAAACAGACAGACAAAGAGAGAGAAACTGAGGAAGTCATAGCGACAAAGAGATAGAGAGAGATAGTGACTGGTAGCTAGCTATGGGAGGTGTGGAGATGGACAGAGATACAGAGAGAGAGAGACAGACTGACAGAGGGAGAAGGAGAGACACGGAGACAGTGATAAAGTATACAGAAAGAGATATAAACAGACCAAGATGGACAGAGAGAGAGGGAGATATGAGGACAGACACACAGATGGAGACAAACGTAGAGAGGGAGTGACAGACAGAAAGTGAGAGAGAGAGAGACTGAGACAGACAATTAGATTAGATTCCCTACAATGTGGAAACAGGCCCTTCGGCCCAACAAGTCCACACCTGACCCTCTGAAGAGTAACCCACCCACACCCATTTCCCTCTGACTAATGCACCTAACACTAAGCCATTCCTGAAGAAGGGCTTATGCCCGAAACGTCGATTCTCCTGCTCCTTGGATGCTGCCTGACCTGCTGCGCTTTTCCAGCAACACATTTTTCAGCTCTGATCTCCAGCATCTGCAGTCCTCACTTTCTCCTAACACTATGGGCAATTTAGCATGGCCAATTCACCTGCCCTGCACATCTTTGTGTATGTGGGAGGAAACCGGAGCACCCGGAGGGAACCCGTACAAACACAGGGAGAATGTGCAAACTCCACACAGACAGACGCCCGAGGCTGGAATCAAACCTGGGACCCTGGTGCTGTGAGGCAGCAGTGCCAACCACTGAACCACCGTGCTGCCCAAATGTGTGAGAAACAGAGATGGGTAGGTACAATGACATAGAGGAAGAGACAGATGGAGAGAGGCAGAGAGGAACATGAGAAATAAAGAGAGGTACAGAGAAACCAAGAGACTGACAGTGAGAGAGACAGAAAAAAACAGACACAGAAAGAGAAACAAAGAAAGTCAGAAACAGAGACGCTGAAAGAAAAAGAGAGGGAGAAAGAAGGAGACAGACGCAGCAATAGAGAGACTGGGACAGAGAGTCATAGAGATATACGGCACGGAAACAGACCCTTCAGTCCAACTCATCCACGCTGACCAGATATCCTAACCTAATCTAGTCCCACCTGCCAGCACTTGGCCCATATCCCCCATGTCCCTCCAAACCCTTCCTATTCATGTACAAATCCAGATGCCCTTTAAGTGTTGCAATTGCACCAGCCTCCATCACCTCCTCTGGCAGCTCATTCCATACACGTACCACCTTCTGTGTGAAAAAGTTGCACCTTTTATAGCTTTCCCCTCTCACCCTAAACCTATGGCCTCCAGTTCTGGACTCCCCCACTCCAGGGAAAAGACCTTGTCTATTTATCCTACCCATGCCTCTCGTGATTTTATAAACCTCTATAAGGTTACCCCTCAGCCTCCAACATTCCAGGGAAGACAGCTACTTCCTATTCAGCCTCTCCCTATAGCTCAAATCCTCCAAGCCTGGTGACATCCACATAAATAATTTCCAAACCCTTTGAGTTTCACAATATCCGATAGGAAGGAGACCACATTTCCAGGCAATATTCAAAAAGTGACCTATCCAATGCCCTCTACAGCTACCGGATTCCCTCTCAACCCCAATGAGTTATGTTACCACAGTGACTAATACACAAAACTGAAACAAAGAAAACATTTCCTTTTTTTTTAAATTCCATGTTGAGATGATGATAGACAGAGACTAGGCAGCAATAATCTGAGAAGCCATCTCTCTCTTTATCTGAAACCCCACCCATCCTGGGAACTTGCCTGAATTTATTTTTGGCTTGATTGAGGAAAGAGGCTGGAAGTGTCTGATGGCTTGACGTCACTGAGCAGGGACTCAAAGAAATTCGCTGTGCGTTTTGACCTTCCTGCACTTAGAATTGGTGTGATCATCAATTACCCTTCTGCAGAAGGAAGCTTTCTGTGCGGGGGAGACCGGCTGTTTGGGGAAGGACTTCTGTTTTAGACACTGTGAGTATAACAACAACAGTGTCGCTCTCTCTCTTTAAACAAAGCTGGAGATCTATTGTTCAGTGGTAGCTAGCCAGTGAAAATCGGATGTTGCGGATTGCAGTGAAAAGCAGCAGAAAGGGGCAGACCAGAATTTGATGGAGGAATTGATTTGAGAGAGAGAGAGAGATGCAGAAAGGGTGGGGTGATGGTGAGCAGGGGCTAGAAGGATTGAGTCTTGGAAATAGGAAGAGAAATTAGCACTCTTAAAGGGCAAAAAGGAGCTGGGGGGAATTAGGGAGGGATGTCGATTTATGAAGGAGAGGGGAATGACGTACAGAGAGAGAACGAAAATTAAAAACTGAGCAAGATTGATGGCAGTGGAGAGGGAGAGAGGGAATAGAAAATAAGTCCTGCTCAATACCCGATGGGGATTGAGTTATTCCAAAATGGCGTGGTATGGTGCACAGAGCACTATCATGGTGCAGGGCTGGGGTATTTATGAGGCGAGTTTGGGTCAGATATGGAGAGGATTGTCACTCGGCCTCACAGAGGAATCTTCCAAAAAATCTCGACACGACTCGCTGTCAGCCAAAGAAAACACAGGATTCAGTCAACTGATGCCAGGGACAGAAAGAGACAGACATAGGCAGGTGTAGAGAGAGAGGGAGATTGACAGGCAAAGAGAGGTAAACAGATACATATGTGGGAGTGGGGTGGGGGGGGAGGGGGAAGAGAGAGATGCAGAGACAGACAGACAGAGATGGGGGGGCAGAGAGACAGACATTTGTAGAGACATGGAGAGAGGCACACACAGAGATATGACGAAAGCTGGAGAGAGAGGCACACACATGTATGTCGAGAGTGGGGGAAGAGAGATAAAAAGAGGCAGAGAGAGATATAAATATAGAGAGGGAGAGAGAGAGAGTTGGAGGGAGGCTGACAGATATGTTTATGGAGAAGGGGATGAGAGAGAGGGACAGATTTATAGAGAGATGGAGAGGGGCGGGGAGAGGCAGTCAGATGTATACAGAGGGAGAGAGAGATTCAGAGATGCAGACAATAAGACACACAGAGAGAGTGAGAAAGGGAAACAGAGAGAGAGAGAGAGACACACACACACACGCGTGAGATTGCAAATTAAACATTGAGAGAGATGGATGGCAATTGAAGGAAGCATAGAGAGAGAATGAAAAACAGAAGGAGGGAAAAGGAAATAAGGGGTCAGGGGAGGCAGGAGGAGAACAGAAAGGTGGGGGAGTGAGGAGAGAGAGAATGAAGGAGGGAAGGGCAGAGAGAATGAGGGCGATGGAGAACACCAGAATCTTCCAGAATGTTCCATATGTTCGAAGTGAAAAAATGTACCCATTGGGAGGGGGCAGAGAGAATCGGGGTTGGGGTTAACAGAGAGGGAAAAGGAGTGATCACAATAAGATCAGAGCCACTGCAGGGGGAGAAAAGGAGGAGCTGTGAGAGGATGTGGAGAGAGGAAGGGAGGTCTGAGGGAATAGGGAGGGAGGAAGTGAGCTCTGAGGGAATAGGGAGGAAGGAAGGAAGATCTGAGGGAATAGGGAGTGGGAAGGGAGCACTGAGGGAATAGGGAGGGAGGAAGGGAGATCTGAGGGAATAGGGAGGGAGGAAGGGAGATCTGAGGGAATAGGGAGTGGGAAGGGAGCTCTGAGGGAATAGGGAGGGAGGAAGGGAGTTCTGAGGGAATAGGGAGGGAGGAAGGGAGCTCTGAGGGAATAGGGAGGGAGGAAGGGAGTTCTGAGGGAATAGGGAGGGAGGAAGGGGGCTCTGAGGGAATAGGGAGGGAGGAAGGGAGTTCTGAGGGAATAGGAAGGGAACTCTGAGGGAATAGGGAGGGAGGAAGGGAGCTCTGAGGGGATAGGGAGGGAGGAAGGGAGTTGTGGGGGAAGAGGGAGGGAGGAAGGGAGTTGTGGGGAATAGGGAGGGAGGAAGGGAGCTCTGAGTGAAGAGGGAGGGGGAAGGGAGCTCTGAGGGAATAGGGAGGGAGGAAGGGAGCTCTGAGGGGATAGGGAGGGAGGAAGGGAGCTCTGAGGGGATAGGGAGGGAGCAAGGGAGTTGTGGGGGAAGAGGGAGGGAGGAAGGGAGCTCTGAGTGAAGAGGGAGGGGGAAGGGAGCTCTGAGGGAATAGGGAGGGAGGAAGGGAGCTCTGAGGGGATAGGGAGGGAGGAAGGGAGTTCTGAGGGAATAGGGAGGGAGGAAAGGAGCTCTGAGGGAATAGGGAGGGAGGAAGGGAGCTATGAGTGGAGAGGGAGGGAGGAAGGGAGCTCTGAGGGAATAGGGAGGGAGGAAGGGAGCTATGAGTGGAGAGGGAGGGAGGAAGGGAGCTCTGAGGGAATAGGGAGGGAGGAAGGGAGCTCTGAGTGAAGAGGGAGGGAGAAGGGAGCTCTGAGGGAAGAGGGGGGAAGGAAGGGAGCTGTGGAGGGATAGAGAAGGAAGAAGGGAGCTCTGAGGGAATAGGGAGGGGAATGGAGCTGTGAGAGGGTACAGGAAGGGAGTAATGGAGCTCTGAGGAAATAGCGAGAGAGAAGGGAGCTCTGAGGGAATAGGGAGGGAGGAAGGGATTTGTGGGAGTATAGGGAGGGAGGAAAGGAGCTCGGAGGGAATAAAGGGGGGGAAGGGAGCTCTGAGGGAATAGGGAGGAGAAGGGAGTGGAGAGGGAGGGAGCAAGGGGGTTATGAAGGAATAGGGAGGGAGGAAGGGAGCTCTGGGGGAAGGGGGCTATGGGGGATAGGGATGCACTGAGAGGAGAAGGAGTGAGGGGTCTGTGAGGGGAAGGAGGGGAGGCAGCTCTGAAGGGGACAGGTGGAGAGGGGAGGGAGGGAAGGGGATCTCTGAGGGGAGGGGGAGAATGCCCGGGGAGGGGGGGGGGAGCTGAGAGGGGGAGAATGTGAGGGTGTGTGTGTGTAAGGAAAGACTTGAGTTGAAGAGACAAAGGACTAGAGAGAGGATGGAGTGATGTGGGGGAGGAGAGAGAGAGAGACAAACACACGTTGGGTGGGGGGCGGGGGTTGGGGACTGTGGGGTGGGGCGGAGGGACAGAGACCCGAGAGTGCTTTTGCAGGAAGGCTGCGGGTTTGTTTTGAAATATAGGCTGAGTGCTGCAGCCAGATTGCAGTGTCTAATATTGCTGCAGTTCTTGGGAGCTGGGGGGAGGGCGCAGATTTCAGAGTCTGTGAAACGTTGAAGAAACACAAACCGTCCTGCTCCCCCCCTTGCAACATCGCCCGATCCTCTGAGAGTGAACACACATACATCTGAGGGACCCCGGTGAGTGAGTGATAGAGTGATCTCTGTCTATTGCGCAGCACTGCAGTCCCATTAATATCAACACCATTACTTAGCAATGCCAGAGCAAGCCAGGAATATGTTTCAGCAAACGATAAACTCAGTCACTCCCTCCTGCTCAATCTTTCCCTGGCTATCGGCCTTTCCAATGTCAGTTCCCTGTTTTAAGCTGAAATTAAAGCTCCCTCTGTACTGTCCTCCATCAAACCCTCCCAAAACAGTGGCAGCACGGGGTTAGATACAGAGTAAAGCTCCCTCTCTACTGTCTCCCCAATCAAACATTCCCAGGACAGGGATAGCACGGGGTTAGATACAGAGTAAAACTGCCTCTATATTATGCCCATCCCAGGATATGGATAGCACAGGGTTAGATACAGTGTAAAGCTCCCTCTACACTGTCCCCCATCAAACACTCCCAAGACAAGTACAGCACATGGTTAGATACAGAGTAAAGCTTCCTCTACACTGTCCCCATCCCAGGACAGGGACAGCACAGGGTGAGGTACAGAGTAAAGCTTCCTTGACACTGTCCCTCATCAAACACTCCCAGGACAGGGACAGCATGGGGTTAAATACAGAGTAAAGCTCTCTGTACACTGTCCCCCATCAAACACCCCCAGGACAGTGACAGCACAGGGTTAGATACAGAGTAAAGCTCTCTCTACCCTGTCCCCATAAACACTCCCAAGACAGGGACAACACGGGGTAAGATACAGAGTAAAGCTCCTTCTACACTGTCCCCTATCAAACACTCCCAGGACAGGGACAGCATGGGGTTAAATACAGAGTAAAGCTCTCTGTACACTGTCCCCCATCAAACACTCCCAGGACAGGGACAGCACAGGGTTAGATACAGAGTAAAGCTCCCCCTACCCTGTCCCCATAAACACTCCCAAGACAGGGACAACACGGGGTAAGATACAGAGTAAAGCTCCTTCTACACTGTCCCCTATCAAACACTCCCAGGACAGGGACAGCATGGGGTTAAATACAGAGTAAAGCTCTCTGTACACTGTCCCCCATCAAACACTCCCAGGACATGGGACAACGTGGGGTTAAATACAGAGTAAAGCTCATGAACACACCCTGCCCTCTCAATCAGGCAGTCTGAGCAATCTCCATGTTGTCAATGTTGGTACCTCCCCGCGATCCTGTCGATTGGAATTGCATTGAACTGTCGCCAGTGTCTGTCTCCCCCAGGTTGGCCTCCTCAGAATGGCCTTGCAGAGGCTCTCGCTCCTCCTCCTGCTGATGACAGTTGCTCTGTGCTGGGCAAAGGGTAAGTGTTCCATTCCTGCCCCTCCCTGCTGCCCTGCTCAGTCAAAGCCTGGCATGTTCGGACATGCACTGTTGTTCGTTGCACCCCAAGGATAAACAGATGTCGGAAGTTATTGAACATTCCCCCCTTTGAACAGGTCATGGTTGATCTGATCGTGCTTTTATTCCAACCTACTGCTGAACCATATTATCCACCACTTTGTCAAAATCCAACTGATGCAGTGTCACTGCTGTATTGAATGGGCATGCTATAGAGGTACAGTAACCACAGCCATTCTCTCCAAATACAGAGGACCCTCGATTATCCGAACGAGATGGGTGGGCAGTATTTCATTCAGATAATTGATTATTCGGTTAATTGATTTAATGCCTCTCCTCTGGGGCTCGGAATGTTTTGTCCTCTCTCTGTCTCAGGGTTTGTTTCTGAGCAAACACACACGCGTGTGTAAGAGCTGAAAATGTGTTGCTGGAAAAGCGCAGCAGGTCAGGCAGCATCCAAGGAACAGGAGAATCGACGTTTCGGGCATCAGCCCTTCTTCAGAACACACACACAGGCACAATACGTGCGTGCGAGCACACACCGACACACACACAGGCACAATACACACGTGTGCGCATACACACACGCACACACGCAGACACAGACACACACACAACTTTTTACTGCAACATTTTGACAGGCTCCACCTTTGCCCTGTACAGGACAATGTTGGAGAGATTATCTGGGAAGGAGGGGGGGGTTGGTTTAGGGTTCACTCCTGTGTAGAGCTCCAGGGAAAGTGTCGGGGGCAGGGAGGGGGACAGAGAGAGAGTGGGAGGTCAGTCATTTGGATATGGTGCCTGGGCTCCCATCGATGTCCAGGACTGTTCTCAGCAGCATTTCAGTAAGCTGGGTTCATTGTTAATAATTGTAAACAAAAGATGAGAACACTGTTAAAACATCTCTTTGATGTAATGTTTCTATTGGGATCTTGAGATCTTCTTTGGATATTCCAAAATTCAGACAATCGAGGTTCCTCTGTATTTCCCACCCCATAAAACAAATCCTGCATATCCTATCCTTTGCATCAACGGCTCCTTCCCCAGTTACTGAGGGTTAGGTGAATTAGTTTGGCCAAGTCACCAATCCTGTACATCTTTGAACTGTGGAAGGAAACCAGAATCCCTGAAGGGAACCCACACAGATATGTGGAGAACATGCAAACTCCACACAGCGTGGCTGAGGATGGAATTGAACCTGGGTCCCTGGTGTTCTGAAGCAACAGTGCTAGCCACTGAGCCACTGTGTCACCGTGTCACTCCTGTTGTTTGTGGGAAGGGGGAGTGGGGGGCAATAAATTCTGGTTGACATGGTGCCAATCAAGCAGGCTGCTTTGTCCTGGATGGTGTTGTTGGAGCTGCCCCCATACTCACATTCCTGACTTGTGCCTTGTCGAAGGTGGACAGACTTTGGGGAATCAGGAGATGAGTTACTCACTACAGGATTCCAAGCCTGCTCTTGTAGCCGTTATACTTATGTGGCAAGTCTAGTTGAGTTTCTGGTCAATGGTAACTCCAAGGATGTTGATAGTTGGGGATTCAGTGAAGGTAACAAAGTTGAATATCAAGGAGCGGTGGTTAGGTTGTCTCTTATTGGAGATGGTCGTAGACTGGCATTTGTATGGCACGAATATCACTTGTCACCCCAAGCTTGGAAATTGTGCAGATCTCGTTGCATTTAGATATGGACTGTTTCAGTGTCTCAAGAGTCGCAAATGGTACTGAACATTGTGCAAAGATCAGTGAAAATCCCTTGTGAAGGAGGGAATGTCATTGCTGAGGCACCTGAAGATGGTTGGGCCTAAAACACTACCCTGAGGAGCCAGTGGTCTTGTGGCTCATTGGTAGCATCCCTATCTCACAGCCAGGAGTTAGTTCAGAGTCACCTGCTCCAGACGTGTGTCATAACATATCCGAGCAGGTAATGAAATATGTTTACTCTGAGGAGCTCCTCCAGAGATCTCCTGGAACTGAGATGACTGACCTCCCCCCCCCCAACAATCACAACCATCTTCCCTGTGCTAAGTAGTCTACCAAATGAGGGTGGGGACAGGGATAGCTAGGTCATATTGTCCACAACTTAATGGAAACGATTTGGATGTGAACATAAGAGGTATGGTTCGTAAGTTTGCAGATGACACCAAAGTTGTTGGTGTGGTGGACAATGAAGAAGCTTACCTCAGAGTACAATGGGACTTTGATCAGATGGGCCAATGGGCTGAGGAGTGGCAGATGGAGTTTAATTTAGATAAGTGTGAGGTGCTGCATTTTGGAAAGGCAAATCAGGGCAGGATTTAATGGTAGGATCCTAGGGAGTGTTGCTGAACAAAGAGACAGGTTCATAGTTCCTTGAAAGTAGAGTCACAGGTAGATAGGATAATGAAGAAAGCATTTGAGGACTCCCAAGTCAACTCCCTCCCAACTGTATCCTATTGTGCTGCCACCTCTGCTGGGTCTGTCCTGCCAGTGGGTCAGGACTTATCCAGGGATGGCGATGGTTGAGTCTGGGACATTGTAAGGTATAATTGGATGTGATAAGGTAAATAAGGATGTTGGTGAGGCCTCTTCTGGGGTACTGTGTCCGGTCCCATTGGCCCTGTTACAGAAAGGTCATTATTAAGCTGGAGAAGGTTCAGAAGAGATTTACTGGCAATGGAAGATTTGAGTTACAATGAGAAGTTGGTCACGTAAGGAGCAGCATGGGGGCTCAGTGGTTAGCACTGCTTCCTCCTGGTACCAGGGATCTGGGTTCCATACCCCCCCCCCACCTTTTCTGTGTGAAAACCCTGTGTCTGTATGGGTTTCTTCCCATGGTCCAAAGCTGTGCAGGTTAGGTGGTAGATTGGCCATGCTAAATTGCCCTCATGGTGCCCAGGGATGTGTGGATTAGCCATGGTAAATGTAGGATAATAGGATTAGGTTGGGATGCTCTTCAGAGGGACGGTGTGGACTGAACTGTCTGGTAATTCTGTGAGTATGCAGTTTTTGAGAAGGTTTGTGGTTCAGGTTGTAAGTTTGCTCACTGAGCTGGTCAGTTTGTTTTCAGATGTTTCGTCACCATGCTAGGTAACATCATCAGTGAGCCTCTGGTGAAGCACTGATGTTCTGTCCCACTTTCTATTTCTGTGTCATGGTCTGTTAAGATGGGTGACATCAGCGGTTGGTAAATGGGGTCCAAATTGACGTGTTAATTGTCAACTGAGTCAACACATCCAGCCTGGAACAGGCTAAACAGCGACACACACGGGAATTCCCAGAGATCTGGCACTCAAACCGGAACTCCATCAATCAACGCATCGATTTGGACCCTATTTGCCAACCTCTGAGAAAAAAAAACGTAAATGATATCAGCCACCAAGACACATAAATAGAAAACAGGACAGAACACCAGCGCTTCACACGAGGCTGACTGATGATGTTACCTAGCATGGTGATAAACCCACCAGCTCAGCAAGCAAACTTACAACTTGAACCTGGGAGTATGACTGTAACAGGCTGTTGCTTGACTAGTCTGTGAGGCAGCTCTCCCCATTTGGTACTAGACCCCAATAGTAAGGAGGACTTTGCAGGGTCGGTGGGACTGTTTCTGCCGTTGTCTTTTCTGGTGCCTAGGGTCAGTGCTCGGTCAGTTTCATTCCCTTTCTGAGACCTTATGACCGAAACTGAGTTGGCCATTTCAGAGGGCAGCTAAGAGGCGATCACATTGGCTGTTTGGAGTCGTATGTAGGCCAGACTGGGTAAGGATGGCAGATTTCCTTCCCTGAGGAGCATTCGTGAATAGAATGAGTTTATTTATCAATCAACAATGGTTTGCCAGCCAAGTGTTAATATGTGATAGAGTATGTGTGAGAGTGTTAATAATTTCTCACATCTCACTGGGATAGCCAGCTGGAAATCAAACTTTGCTATTCAAGATTTGTCACAAAAGTTAAAGTCTTTTTTTAAATAAAAATCACTAAGTTCTCAAATTTACCTGACTTTCAGACCCAGTTCAATAGATTCGGTTTCTATAAGCAAACTAGAATTACTGTTTAGTGTCAGTAAGTAGATTTTAGCTACAGGTAAAGAGTTATAGACTGTCAGGATTATATAAACTATATACAATTATTGTGAATGACATAACAATACCAATTAAACCTATAATAAACCCCTCCTTTCACACACAGACACAGACAGACACATGCAAATGCACACACACAGACGCGCACACACACACAAGTGCAAGCACACACACAGACGCAGACACACACACACACACAAACACACAAATGCACAGGCGTGTATTAGGTTAGGATAGAGGTGAAAGACTAAAAGGACAGTTCAGTCATCGCTGTTCCAGTAAATTAGGTTAGGATAGAGGTGAAAGACTAAAAGGACAGTTCAGTCATCGCTGTTCCAAGTTCTATTGTTGAGATGATCTTTCTAACTCTTCTGCTGACTAGCATAGTACTTTAGTCATCTTTCTCCAGATGCTCCCAGTAATCCATAAGAGATATAGAGTGACCTGTTCACTCGTAAAGAGCCTGTGACTTATCAGGTAAAAGTCACAGCTCTCAATTACTATGGCAGGGGAAAGAAAGCCAATTTTTGTTCGGTTATGCAGTGCCTTTTTACTGCAGAGAACAGGAAGACTGCTCCTGAGCTGGGATGATATGAACATTTCTACTCTCTCTCCCTGTAACTTATTCCCAGCTAAAAGTTGCTCATTTACTGGAGTACCAATTGCACAGCTGTAAGCAGGCAGAAATATCTCTGTCATCAATAACTATCCCCCAGTCCTGAGATGGTTCAGTACATTGTTGCCAGGCAAATTGAGTCATACAGCACAGAAACAGACCCTTCGATTCAAAGCGTCCATGCCGACCAGATTCTAAATTAATCCAGTTCCATTTGTCAGCACTTGGCCCATGTCCCTCTAAAATCTTCCTATTTGTATACCCATCCAGATGCCTTTCAAATGTTGTAATTGTATCGACCTCCACCATCTCCTCTGGCAGCTCATTCCACACATGCACTACCCTCTGCAGGTAAAAGTTGCCCTGTAGGTCTCTTTTGGATCTTTCCCCTGTCACCTTAAACCTCTGCCCTCTAGTTTTGGACTCGGCTACACTGGGGAAAAGACCTTGTCTATTCACCCTATCCATGCCCCTCAAGAGTTTATAAACTTCCATAAACTCACGCCTGAGCCTCCAACACTCCAGGGAAAACAACCCCAGCCTATCCTATCTGTGTGGAGTTTGCACATTCTCCCATGTCTGCCTGGGTTTCTTCCGGATGCTCTGGTTTCCTCCCACAATTCAAAAGTGTGCAAATAATATGAATGGGGTGGCACGGTGACTCAGTTGGTAGCACTGCCGCCTTACAGCGTTAGGGACCAGGTTCAATTCCAGTTTCAGATGACTGTCTGTGTGGAGTTTGCGCATTCTCCCCATGTCTACGTGGATGGATAAGGTAAACAGACAAGGTCATTTTCCCTGAGGTGGGGGAGTCTAGAACGAGTCTAGTCTCACAGGTTCAGGGTGAGAGGGGAAAGATATAAAAGGGACATAAGGGGCAACTTCTTCACACAGAGGGTGGTGCGTGTTTGGAATGAGCTGCCAGAGGAAGTAGTGGAGGCTGATACAATTACAACATTTAAAAGGCATCTGGATGGGTATATGAATAGGAAGGGTTAGGAGGGATATGGGCCAAGTGCTGGCAAATGGGACAAGATTAGGTTAGGATATCTGGTCAGCATTGGACTGAAGGGTCTGTTTCCGTGCTGTACATCTCTATGTGCAGGTTAGGGTGAATCGGCCATGCTGAATAGTGTTCAGGGGTGTATAGGTTTGGTGCACTAGTCGGGGGAATGTAGAGTAATCGGGGAGGGGAATGGGTCTGGGTGGGTTACTCTTCGGAGGGTCCGTGTGGATATGTTGGGCCGAAGGGCCTGTTTCCACACTATAGGAATTGTATGATTCTATCCGACCCCTCCCTATAACTCAAACTCTCCAGACCCCGGCAGCATCCCGTCCGAATCCTTTCAGCTTGTTTGCTTCTGCGAGTGCTTTCATTTAAAATTCTGCTTCTGCCCAGCGCCGCTGAGCTGCACTCCAAGGGTCGAAGAGCTGACCGCGGGTGTCGGAGGGACGGTGACGATGCCGTGCACCTTCAACTGGACGGGTTCGGCGCCCGAGACGCGGCGGGCGCTGTGGCAGAAGAAGGCCGAGCACGGCAGCTCGCTGGTGGTCCACGTGCACGAGATGAACAGGGAGAACTTGGGCCAGGATAGGGAGTTCACAGGGCGCACCTCGCTGTTGGCCAATTGGTTTGAGGCGAAAGACGTGTCGCTGCGCCTCACCCACCTCTCACTCAACGACACCGGGGATTACGAGTGCCACGTGATCACTCAGAGGCCCCCTGCTTCCAGCCTCTGCACTGACGTCAAGTTGACCGTCACTCCAGGTGAGCAGTTTCCCCTGACTGCTCGACTGCAAGGGGCATCACTGGGTTTCTCTTCCCCACCGGAGAAAGGGGAATCTCCCACCAGCTGGGACAGAAAGGTGAACGAGGACTGGCAAATAAGATTTCCAAGGATGGTGCCGGGGTTGGAGGGTTTGAACTCAAGGGAGCGACTGAATAGGCTGTGGCTATTTTCCCTGGAGCGTCGGAGGCTGAGGGGTGACCTTACAGAGGTTTATAAAATCATGGGGTGGGGGGGGGGGGGGGGGGCAAGGTCTTTTCCTTGGTGTGGGGCTCCAGAACTAGAGGGCATAGGTTTACGGTGAGAGGGGAAAGATAGAAAAGGGACATAAGGGTTAACTTTTGCACGCAGGGGGTGGTGCGTGTATAGAATGAGCTGCCAGAGGAAGTGGTGGAGTACAATTCCAACATTTAAAGGGCACCTGGATGGTTATATGAATAGGAAGGGTTAAGAGGGATATGGGCCAAGTGCTGGCAAATGGGACTAGATTAGGTTGGGATATCTGGTCAGCATGGATGAGTTGGACCGAAGGGTCTGTTTCCGTGCTGTATATCTCTATTGCTCCATGACTCTGGGACTATACTCGATAGAGTTTAGAAGGATGGGGGTAAGTGGGGGGTAAGGGGGGGTGAGGGAATTGGGGGGAAGATGGTATCTGATTGAAACTTACAGAATACTGGACAGAACGGACATTGGGAAGACTTTTCATTGGCAGGAGGACCCGAGGCACATCCTTAAAGTAACGGGGAAGGCCCTTTAGGAGGGCAGTCAGAGGAAACTTCGTCAGCCAGAGAGTGGTGAATCTATGGGATTCATTGCCACAGAAGGCTGTGTAGGTCAGGTTATTGAGTGTATTTAAGATGGAGGAAGATAAGTTCTTGAGTATCAAAGGGATTAAGGATAATGGGGAGAAAGCGGGAGAATGGGATTGAAAAACCTATCAGCCATGATTGAATGGCAGAGCAGACGCAATGGGCTGAATGGCCTAATTTCTGCTCCTACGTTTTATGGTCTAAACGGGGTTGAATTCAGACGTTGCATTTTAGTAAGAAAAACCAGGGCAGGATTTACTCAGTGCCCTGGGTTGTGCCGTTGAACAGCGAGACCTAGGTGTGCAGGGAAATGATACCTTGAACGTGGCATCACAAATAGGCAGAGGAGTGAAGAGGGCATTTGGCATGCTTACCATCATCAGTCAGAACATTGAGTACAGGAGTTGGGAACACTATGGAAGACATTGGTGAGGCCACATTTGGAGCACTTCATAGCACCCCCTTCACCCTGCTATAAGCAGGCTATTATTAAATATCAAAAGGGGGGAATAAAAAGCATTTACAAGGATATTACCAAGACTGGAGGGTTTGAGTTATAAGGAAAGACTGGGACATCTGTCACTGAAGCATCAGAGGCTGAGGGGAAACCTTATAGAGGCTTATAAAATCATGAAGGGCAAGAATAGGGTGAAAAGCCAAGGTCTTTTCCCCACGGTAGGGGAGTTCAAAACTAGAGGCTGTAGGTTTAAGATGAGAGGAGAAAAATTAAAAGGACCCGAGGGGCAGGTTTTTCATGGAGAGGATGGTGTGTGTATGGAACGAGCTACCAAAGGAAGTGGTGGAGGCTGGTACAATTACATTTAAAGGGCATCTGGATGGGTAGATGAATAGGAAGGGTTTAGGGGGATATGGGCCAAATGCTGGCAAATGGGACTAGTTCAATCGGGACTAGGAATCCCAGTTGGCATGGAGGAATTGGGCCGAAGGGCCTGTTTCCATGCCCTCTGACTCTCAGCAGGGACTGACCTACCTCTGAGAGTTTTGCTGATAGTTGAAGGTGCCTCTCTTCTCTCTCTCTCACTCTCTGTCTCTCTCTCTGTCTCTCTCTCTGTCTCTCTCCCTCTCTCTATCCATCTCTTGTCAGTCAATCCTACTTCCTCCCAGCATTTCTCTTTCTCTTGCTTTCTGTCCTTTTATTCCCCCCTTTCCTTCTCTCTTTCTCTCTGCCCATCTCCTCTTTCATTCTCCTTTCTCTTTGCATTTTTTCCCTCCCTCCATTTTATCCCTGTGTACTTCCTCATTTGCTCTCTTCCAGTCTTCCTGCTTCGTTTCTACCATCGTTTTCCAACCTTCTGTTTCTTCCTTTATCCATCGTTCATCTCTTCTTCTCATCCTTACCCCTCTTCCTCCCTTTCTCTCCCTGTACCCCTCAATTTTCCCTCTCTTCCTTTCTCTCTCTCTCTCTCAGTACCTCCCTCCTCATTTTCCTCTTTTCCTTTCTCTCTTTCCTCTATCTCTCTTCCACTCTCACTCCTCTCTTCCTTTCTCACATTTCCCTCCTCCTTTCTGCTTTCTGTCCGTTTCTGTTTCCTTTATCTGTCTTCCTCTCTTCCTCCATCTCTGTCATTCCCCTTCCTCCTTTTCTATCCCCTTTCTCTTTCCTCCATCTCTCTTCTATTTCCCCTCCCTCCCCCTTTCCTTGCTTCCATTCCCCACTTCATTCTCCCGTTCTGTTTTTCTCTCTTCCCTATATCTCTCTTCCACTCTCCCACCCTCCCTTTTGTTCCTCCTGTCCTCTTTTTTTCCCTTTTTTGACCTCTCTTCCCTCTATCTCTCGACCACACTCTCTCCTTTCTCTCCCCTTCCCCCTCCTCTTTTCCTCCCTCTTTCTTTCTCTTTCTCCATCACTCTTCCACTCTCCCTCCTTTCTCTCATTCCCCCACTCTTCATTGTTACTCTCTTTCTTTCTCTCTTGCCCCATCTCTCTTCCACTTTCCGTTCTCTCTCTCCTATTTCCCCCACTCCTCCTTTTAACTCTTTCTTTCTTACTCTCTTCCCTGTACCTCTCTTCCACATTTCCTCCCTCTCTCTCAATCCTCTCTCCTCTTGTTCTCTCCCTCTTTCTTCCCCTCTCTCCCCTATTCCCCCCCCCCCCCAGCCTTCCTTCTGCTCTTTCTCCCTCACTTCTCCTATCCCTCATCCACACTCACCTCTTCCTTGCCTCAGGATTGAGTCAATGATGAGGGGCAGTGCATCAGAGAGGGGTTGGCTGGGGGGGCGGGGGGGGGGGTGGGGGGCGAGGGGTGCTGTTATGAAGGACGCTGTTCGATGGGGTGGGTTTACGTGGGAAGGGGAAGAGGGTGAGGGTTGAGACCAGAAACTAATAAATCCCTTTGGTTTTTTTTATATGTGGGGTGTTTTCACAGACGCAGCTGAAGCTACAACAATACCCAACATTCTTCTGCTGATGGGATTGGCCCTTGTTCCTCTGTTCAGTTGATTGGATTCCCTATGCACCAGGTCAGTAACAGCAAGAAACAGTGTCATTATCCCCTTCCTCTCCCTATCCCTCTCCTCTGGCTAACCGCCATCCTGTGTAATCCCTTTTATTGACTTGGGGGATGTTGTCATCACTGGCTGGGCCCAGCATTTATTGCCCTTTGTGAAAGTAGGGGTGAGTTGCCTTCTTGAATCACTGCAGCCCCACGTGGTATAGGGACACCCACACAGCGCCATTAGAGAGGGAGCTCCGGGATTCTGACCCAGCGACACTAAAGGAACATTTTCAAATCGGGATGGTGAAGGGGTCAGAGGGGATCTTGCAGGGGGTGGTGTTCCCTTGTATCTGCTGCCCTTGTCCTTCCAGATGGAAGTGGTCATGAGTTTGGAAAGTGCTGCCTGAGGATCTTGGGTGAAGTTATGCAGTGCATCTTGTAGATGGGACACACTGCTGCTACTGAGCGTCGGTGTTGGAGGGAATGGACGTGGTGCCAATCAAGTGGGGGGGGCTGCTTTGTCCCTGGATGGTGTTGAGTTTCTCGAGGGTTGTTGGAGCTGCTCCCAGCAAGTGGGGAGTATTCCTTCACTTAAAGACTTGCGTATTGTCGATGGTGGACAGGCTTTGGGTTGTTAGGAGGTGGGTTACTCACCACACTATTCCTAACCTCTGACCTGCTCTTGGACTCACTGTGTGTATGCAGTGAGTCCAGTTCAGTTTCTGGTCAATTGCAACCCCAAGGATGTTGATATTGGGAGTGGGGGCAGGGGGTTCAGTAACGGTAATACTATTGAATGTTAAGAGGCGGTGGTTAGATTATCTCTTGATGGTCTTTGCCTGGCATTCAGAGACTCAGTGGCCTCATGGTATTGTCGCTGGACTGTTAATCCTGAGACCCAGGCAATGTTCTGGAGACTTGGGTTTGAATCCCACCGTGGCAAATGGTGGAATTTGAATTCAGTAAAAGTCTGGAATTAACAGTCTAATATTGTTAACAGTCCAATTGATCGTTCGGTGGGGGTGGGGGCATCTATCAGGTTAACTAATGCCCTTTAGGGAAGGAAATTGCCATCCTTACCTGGTCTGGCATGGATGTGACTCCAGACCCACAGCCCAATGTGGTTGACTCTCAACTGAGCTCTGGGCAATTAGGGATGGGCAATAAATGCTGGGCCTGTCCAGCAATGTCCTCCTCTTGTGACCGAATAAAGACACAAGTTGTGTGGTGTGAATGTTACTTGTAAATCTACACGGTTATAAACGGAATCCAGTACCTCAGGGATTGATGCCTGGGCCCCAGTTATTCCCAATTAATGATGGCAATAGGGGAAATGAAATGTGATATCTCTGAGTTGGCAGAGCCCACACAAGCTGAGTGAAAAGGTGGGCTGTGAGGAGGATGTAGAGGTCCCTCGGTGCGATTCGGACAAGTTGAGTGAGTGGGCAAATGCACAGAAGACAGAATCATAGAATCTGCAGACCTCACCTTTTCTTGGAATCCCTACAGCGTGGAAACAGACCCTTCAGCCCAACAAATCCACACCGACCCTCCGAAGAGTAACCCATCCAGACCCATTCCCCTATACTATATATATACCCCTGACTAATGCAACTAACCTACACGTTCCTGAACACTATGGGAAATTTAGCGTGACCAATTCACCTAACCTGCACATCTTTGACTCTGGGAAGGAACTGGGGCACCCAGAGGAGCCCCGCACAGACACGGGGAGAATGTCCAAATTCCACACAGTCACCGAGGCTGGGATCAAACCCAGGTCCCTGACGCTCTGAGGCAGCAGTGCTAGCCACTGAGCCACCGTGCCACCCCAGAGTATAAAGTGAGGTCAATCCACCTTAACGTGCACATCTTTGGACAGTGGGAGGAAACTGGAGCAAACTCACGCAGACACGGAGAGAATATGCAAACTCGACACAGACAGTCACCCGAAGGTGGAATCGAATTCAGGTCATTCACAAACACAAGAAGGTAGATTATTACCTGAATGGGGATAGATCGGGAAGGGGAGAGGGGTAATGAGACCTGGGTGTCCTTGGACACCAGTTGCTGAAGGTAAGCATTGTAGGTCGAGCAGGCAGTGGAGAAGGGAAATGGTACATTAGCCTTCATAGAGAGACAATTCGAGTCCAGGAACTGGAATGGTTTGCTGCAACTATACAGAATCTTGATGTGACTGAATTGTGCATTGCGTGCAGTTTTGGTCTCCTTATCTGAGGAAGGGCATTCTGCCGATGGAGGGAGTTTGGTGAACGTTTACCAGACTGAGTCCTGGGATGGCAGAACTGATGTGTGAGGAGCGATTGAGTAGGTTCGGATTGTATTCACTTGAATTTAGAAGAATGTGGGTGGGGGGGGGGGGGGTCAATGAGACCAAGATGTTCCTGATGGCAGGGGAGTTCAGACCAGGAGGTCACAGACTAAAGGAGACAGAATAGGACTGAGATGAGGAGAAATGGTTTCAGCAGAGATTGGGGAGCCTGTGGGATTCTCTGCCACAGAAAACAGTTGAGGCCAAAGCATTCAATGTTTTCAAAAAGGGTTCTTAGGGTTCTTGGGGTTAAAGGATATGGGGGGAAAAGCAGGAACAGCGATGAGTTGGATGATTAGAAGTGAACATATTAAAGCATGAAAGATCCTCGAGCTATTCCTATTGTCTGTATTTGTTTACGAACCTTAAAATATCTTAGAAACGTAGAGAGCTTTCAATAGATATGTAGTCATTGCATTATCGCTGTCTGTCTGTCTCTCTCTCTGTAGGGAGTTGGACACTTGATTCTCTCACTCAATCAACAGTGTGGAGAGTCCTGAACCTTTAACCATCCTGTCGTCTTAATTGTGAGCAGAAAGTGGGAAAGGGGTGTTTCAGTGTGGCGTGGTGGCTCAGTAGTTAGTACTGCTGCCTCATAATGCCAGGGATTTGGGTTCGATTCCACCCTCAGTTGAGTGTCTGTGTAGAGTTTGCATATTCTCCCCGTGTCTGTGCGGATTTGCTCTGGTTTCCTCCCACTGTCCAAAGACGTGCAGGTTAAGGTGGATTGGCCATGCTAGATTGTCCCATAGTGCCCAGGGATGTGCAGGTTAGGGTGGATTGGCCATGCTAGACTGTCCCATAGTGCCCAGGGATGTGCAGGTTAGCCATGGGAAATGCAGGGTTTGAGGGATAGGGTGGGTCTGAGTGGGATGCTCTTCGGAGGGTCACTGTGGACTCGAAGGGGTGAATGGCCTGCTTCCACAATGTAGGCATTCTATTCCATGAAAACCAGGGATTGTTGTATGTTATTTTGTTCCATTAGAAAGCAAACATCCTGACCCTCATTGTCAGCAGTCTGGTTGAGCAGTGAGAGGACGTCACTGTAGACAAACTGGGGTTGGTCCAGGGGGGAGGGTTGTGTCTGAATAAGGTTGAGCTGGCACCAAGGAGCTGGGTTAATTTCTGGATTTAGTGACCAGATATTGATGCCAAAGACCTTGCTTGCTGATAAAACTGTGGCTCTCAGGTATATGAACAGCTTGGAAACATGCTGCATAACTCTCGTTTTTGGATCAGTTTTTGTCCAATGTGCGCAGGAGGGTTTCCTGACAGAGTATGTCAAAAAAGCTGACAAGAGGGGAGGCCACATTGGGTCTGGTGCTTGGTAAAGAACCGGGCCTGGTGTTTGATTTAGTTGTAGCTGAACACTTTGGAGAGGGTGACCATAACTCAGTTACGTTTAGTTTAGCAATGGAAAGGGATAGGTACATGCCAGAGGTTGAGAGTTATCGATGGGGCAATTATAATGTGATTAGGCAAGAATTAGGATGTATAAAATGGGGTAGCAAAATGCAGGGGATACAGACAATGGAAGTGTGGAGCTTGTTTAAGGAACAGATATTGCGTGTCCTTGATAGGTATGTCCCTGTCAGGCAGGGAGGAAGTGATAAGGTAAGGGAACCGTGGTTTACTACAGAAATTGCATCTCTTGTTAAGCAGAAGAAGGTGTTGATGAGGCAAGATGGTTCAGATGAGGTGATGGAGAGTTACAGATCAGCTAGAAAGGATTTAGAGAGTTAAGAAGAGCAAAGAGGACACAAGCAGTCTTTAGCAAATAGAATAAAGGAGACAGTCAGCACGGTTTTGTGAAGGGTAGGTCGTGCCTTACGAATCTTATTGAGTTTTTTGACAAAGTGACCAAACAGGTAGATGAGAGTAAACCAGTTGATGTGGTGTATATGGATTTCAGCAAGGCGTTCGATAAGGTTCCCCACAGTAGGCTATGATACAAAATGCGGAGGAATGGGATTGTGGGAGACATAGCAGTTTGGATCAGTAATTGGCTTGCTGAAAGAAAACAGAGGGTTGTAGTTGATGGAACATGTTCATCTTGGTGTCCAGTTACTAGCGGCGTACCACAAGGATCGGTGTTGGGTCCACTGCTGTTCGTCATTTTTATAAATGACCTGGATGAGGGTTTAGAAGGGTGGGTTAGTAAATTTGCGGACGACACTAAGGTCGGTGGAGTTATGGATAGTGACGAAGGATGTAGTAGGTTGCAGAGAGACATGGATAAGATGCAGGGCTGGGCTGAGAGGTGGCAAATGGAATTTAATGTGGACAAGTGTGAGATGATATACTTTGAACGGAGTAATCGGAATGCAAAGTACTGAGCTAATGGTAAGATTCTTGGGAGTGCAGATGAGCAGAGAGATCTCAGTGTCCATGTACACAGATCCCTGACAGTTGCCACCCAGATTGACAGGGTGGTTAAGAAGGCATACAGTGTTTTGGCCTTTATTAATAGAGGGATTGAGTTCCAGAACCAGGAGGTTATGCTGCAGCTGTACAAAGCTCTGGTATGGCCGCACTTGGAGTATTGTGTACAGTTCTGGTCACCGCGTTATAAGAAGGGTGTGGAAGCTTTGGAAAGGCTGCAGAGGAGATTTACTAGGATGTTGCCTGGTATGGAAGGAATGTCTTACGAGGAAAGGCTGAGGGCCTTGAGGCTGATCTCGTTCAAGAGAAGAAGGTTGAGAGGTGACTTAATAGAGACATACAAGATAATCAGAGGGTTAGATAGGGTGGACAGGGAGAGCCTTTTTCCAAGTATGGGGACGGCAAACACGAGGGGACACAACTTTAAGGTGAGGGGAGATAGGTATAAGACAGATGTCAGAGGTTGTTTCTTTACTCAGAGAGTAGTAAGGGCATGGAATGCTTTGCCTGCAACGGTAGTGGATTTGCCAAGTTTAAGTGCATTTAAGTCATCATTGGACAGTCTTATGGACGTTCATGGAATAGTGTAGGTGGGATGGGCTTCAGATTAGTATGACAGGACAGCGCAACATCGAGGGCCGAAGGGCCTGTACTGCGCTGTCATGTTCTATGTTCTAAAGCTTTCTACAGGTAGGTGAGGAATAAAAGGATGACTAGGGTAGGAATAGGGCCAGTCAAAGACAGAAGTGGGAAGTTGAGTGTGGATAAGATTTATAATCATCTAGCAAGCAACAATTTGATTTCAGATAGTCAACATGGTTTTGTCAAGGGCAGGTCATGCCTCACAAACCTTGTTGAGTTTTTTGAGAAGGTGCCCAAGCATGTAGATGAGGGTAGGGCAGTTGACGTGGTATACATAGACTTCAGTAAAGCCTTTGATAAGGTTCCACATGGTAGGCTGATGGAGAAAATGCAGAGGCATGGAATTGAGGGTGATTTAGCAGTTTGGATTAGAAACTGGCTTTCTGAAAGAAGGCAGCAAGTGGTGGTTGATGGAAAATATTCAGCCTAGAGTCCAGTTACTAGTGGGGTGCCACAAGGATCTGTTTTGGGACCACTGCTGTTTGTCATTTTTATAAATGACTTAGACGCAGGCATAGGTGGATGGATTAGTAAATTTGCAGACGACACTAAATGTTACAGGTTGCAGGAGGACTTGGATAAACTGCAGATTGGGCTGAGAGATGGCAAATGGAGTTCAATGCAGCTAAATGTGAGGTGGTGCACTTTGGGAAGAATAACAGGAAGGCAGAGTACTGGGTCAATGGAAAGATTCTTGGCAGTGTGGATATGCAGAGGGATCTTGGAGTCCATGTGCATGGATCCCTGAAAGTTGCCACCCAGTTTGATAGTGCTGTTAAGAAGGCATAAGGTGTGTTAGGTTTCATTGGTAGAGGGATTGAGTTCCGGAGCTGCAAGATCATGCTGCAACTATACAAAATGCTAGTGTGGCCGCACTTGGAATATTGTGTACAGTTCTGGTCAGCCCATTACAGGAAGGATGTGGAAGTATTGGAAAAGGTGCAGAGGAGATTTACCAGGATATTGCCTGGTCTGGAGGGAAGGTCTTATCAGGAAAGGCTGAGAGACTTGGGTCTGTTCTCATTGGAAAGAAGAAGGCTAAGGGGGGATTTGATAGAGACATACAAGATGATCAGAGGGTTAGACAGGGTAGTCAGTGAAATACTTTTTCCTAGGGTGATGATGTCAGCGTGTACGAGGGGGCATAACTACAAATTGAGGGGTGATAGATTTAAGACAGGTGTCAGAGGCAGGTTCTTCATTCGGAGAGTGGTAAGGGTGTGGAATACCCTACCTGCCAATGTACTTAACACAGCCACATTAGGGAGATTTAAACAATCCTTGGATAAGCACATGGATTATTTTGGGATAGTGTAGGGGGACGAGCTGAGAATAGTTCACAGGTCGGCGCGACATCGAGGGCCGAAGGGCCTGTTCTGTGCTGTATTGTTCTATGTTCTACGTTTAGTCAGAAAACATTGGATCTCTGAAGAAGCAGGGACTGTACAGTAAGAAACATTTCAAACCCGAAGAAATCCAGTTTACTTCCCCTCTTTCGCAAGCCGTTCTTTTCCACGAAGTGTCTGTGACTCTATGTCTATGAAAAAGTCAGAGACTTTTATGATTGAGAGCTAGTCACTCTGTGCCTCCTGTCGGCAGACTGAAGAGCAGCTTCCTGATCAGCAAAAGGATCATCCATTGCAGGGACCACTGTATTGCCTTCCCAGCCCACATCCTGATCTGAACTGCTCTTTTCTAAATCAAACAGCCCAACCTCTCCCCCCACCCCCACCTCCACCACCGTCTTTCTCTCGCCCTCTGTCTCTCTCTCTCCATCTCTCTCTCTGTCTCTCTCTCTCCCCCTTCACTCTCTCTCTCTGTCTCTCGCTCTCTCCCTCATCTCTCTCTCTGTCTCTCTCCCCCTCTGTCTCTCCCTTGTCTCTGTCTCTCTGTTTCTTCCTCTGTCTCTGTCTCTTTCTCTCTCTCATCTCCTCTCCCCCTTAAACTCTCTCTCTGTCTCTCTCTGTCCTCTGTCTGTCTCTCTCTCCCCCCCTCTCTCTCACACTCTCTCCCTCTCTCCCCCTCTGTCTCTGTCTCTCTCTCTTCTCCTCTCCCCCTCACTCTCTCTCTGTCTCTCTCTCTCTCTCTCTCTCTCCGCCTTCCTAATGTTTCACAAACTGAGCCAAGCTTTCACACACCAGTATCTCCTTGCTCCATCTCCGTTGCTCACCCATGGTTTTCCTCTGCTTTCAGATCTACAGATGAACAGCCTAAAACCGGAACCTCCAAGCAAGAGATCTCATGGGCCTGAATTGATGTTGGAATGTTCTCGCAAGTCTACAGATTAAATTGTATCTGCATGTGATTTCTATCCCAGCCAGATTTGTTATTTTTCTCATCCACTGTGATTCTACAGCTACTATGTTCAACATCGGCTTGATTGACCTGGAAACAGGCAGTTTGATGCAAACAGTCCCACCTCACCCTGAAGGAAGGGATTGTTCGAGCAGTTCGAAGAGGGAATTTAATTTATCAGTGGCCAGTCATGAATTAAACTGCAGCAAATCCCTGTGCTCTGTCTTGTGCTCATTGTGTCAAAACATCCTCTCTTTCTGAGCTTGGTGCTGGGAGTATTGGTGGGGATGGGGGGGGTGGAAGGGGGGGTGGGGGGGGGGGGGCGCAGTGCGACCAAGATCGTGTTAGCCTGGAATGTAACAGTTCACCTTGGGATCCTGAGCAGTCACGGGCAGTGGTGAACCCCACGGCAGGTTCCCTTTTTGTGTGATGAAGGCTTTTCCCTGTTCAGTTCCAGCGCCCACTCAACATCCTGCAAGCAACATTGGATATCATCGTCAACGTTGGCGCAAAAGCGGGTATGGAGGTTCAGGGGGAGGGTTTGGATTAACAGACATCACTGGCTCCCTTTGTGCACGTGACCCTCCATTGGCATTGACGCCAGCGATGGTGCCAGTCTGGCTCCAGCCCTGCCCGATGGACGGGGAACGTGGCAACGTCAGCGTGCCCATCTGCCCGTTGGCTATCTTTATCAATATCGCCCTCCCGATTCTCGGCCACTGACTTATCCACCTCTTCCACAAGGAGAATTTGTCTGGGCAGTGTCATTGCTTGTGGTAAGCCTAAGTATCAATGTTCCAGCTGACGCCATTTAAAAGGGACCTGAGGGGCAACTTTTTCATCCAGAGGGTGGTGCGGGTATGGAATGAGCTGCCAGAGGAAGTGATGGAGGCTGGTACATTGACATCGTTTAAAAGGAATCTGGATGGGTAGGAAGGGTTCAGAGGGATATGGGCCAAATAGGACCATTTCAGTTTGGGAAACCTGATCGGAATGGATGAGTTGGACCGAAGGGTCTTTTTCTGTGCTGTATGACTCCATCCTTCCTGCAGTGTGGGGGGGGGGGAAAGCACTTCACACAGTACTCCAGCTGTGGCCTCACCAAAGCACTGTCTAGCTCTGACGTGGCCTCCCTGCTCTTGCAATCTGTGCCACGACCGATAAAGGCAAATGTCCCGTCCGCCTTCTTAACCACCCCATTAACCTTCAGGGATCCATGGACACGGTCCCCAAGATCCCTCCATCCCTCTGAGCTTCCTGCCATTCATTGAGTACTCCCAGGATTTGTTCCTTCTTCCAAAGTGGATCTCCTCACATTTACCACGGTTTCGGAATTAGAATCGCTACTCTCTGGAAATGGGCCCGTCAGCCCAACAAGTCTACATCGACCCTCCGAAGAATATCCCAACTCCATCCACCACTAATCCACCCATCTGCCCAACCCGCGTGTATCCTCCTGTGACCTAACACCTTCCTCCTCACTGTCACCCATTCAGACAATCGTGTCATCTCCAATCTTACTTATTTTCCGACTTCTCATCACAAACGGTATAGGACCCAGCACTGACCCCTGTGGTACATCGCTACACACTGGGCTCCAGTCAGGCCAACAGCCTTCCACCGCCACCCTCTGACTCCTGCCACTGAGACGATTTTGGATCCAATTTGCCAATACTCTGGATCCCATATGCTTTTCTTTGCCAGTTTCCCATGTGGGGTCTTCTCAAAAGCCTTGCTGAAATCCAGTGAGAGAGGTCTACAGTGGGACTTTTTTCCCTGGTGCATTGGAGGCTGAGGGGTGATCTTGCAGAGGTTTATAACATCATGAGGGGTGTGGATAGGCTGAAAAGACAAGGTCCTTTTTCCCCAAGGTAGGGGAGTCTAAAAATAGAGACTGATGAGAGGGGGAAGGATTTAAAAGGGACCTGAGGGGCAACTTTTTCATCCAGAGGGTGGTGCGTGCATGGAATGAGCTGCCAGAGGAAGTGGTGGAGGCTGGTACAATTACAGCATTTAAAAGGCGCGTGGATAAGTAGGAAAGGTTCAGAGGGATATAGACCAAATGGGACCATTTCACTTTGGGAAACCTGAAATCCATATAAACGACATCAACTGCACAACTCTCATCCAAAGTCTTGGTCAGCTCCCTCGAAAAACTTGACCAGATTTGAATGCTGACTATCCCTGATCAAGCGTTACCTCTCTAAACTGAGATTTATTTTCTCCTTCACTATTTTGTCCAATAGTTTCCTCGCTACTGACTTGAGACTCGCTGCTCTGCAGCTCCCTGGCCTGTCTCAGTCACCCTTCTCGTAACCACCAGTCCTCTGGCGCCTCCCTTTGGTGAGAGATGAATTGGAGATTAGGGTCAGGGCCCCTGTAATTTCCTCCCTCACCTCCCAAAACAGCCTGGGATACAACTCATCCAGATTTATCCATGCCAAAACCGCCAATGTGTCTTTACTTCCGATAAAAATCAGTTGAAGACTTCACAGTCCACATTTACAAATTCTGTACTTCCTTCTCCCAAATAAAGACAGATGTTAAATACTCACTTAACACTCTCCCAATGTCGGTAAAAACAATGACTGCAGATGCTGGAACCAGATTCTGGATCAGTGGTGCTGGAAGAGCACAGCATTTCAGGCAGCATCCAAGGAGCTTCAAAATCAACGTTTCATCAGGAATAAAGGCAGTGAGCCTGAAGCATGGAGAGATAAGCTAGAGGAGGGTGGGGGTGGGGAGAAAGTAGCATAGAGTACAATGGATGAGTGGGGGAGGGGATGAAGGTGATAGGTCAGGGAGGAGAGGATGGAGTCGATAGGTGGAAAAAGAGATAGGCAGGTATGACAAGTCCAGACAAGTCATGGGGACAGTGCTGAGCTGGAAGTTTGGAACTAGGGTGAGGTGGGGGAAGGGGAAATGAGGAAACTGTTGAAGTCCACATTGATGGCCTGGGGTTGAAGTGTTCCGAGACGGAAGATGAGGCGTTCTTCCTCCAGGCATCTGGTGGTGAGGGAGCAGCGGAGAAGGAGGCCCAGGACCTCCATGTCCTCGGCAGAGTGGGAGGGGGAGTTGAAACATTGGGCCATGGGGCGGTGGGGTTGATTCGTGTGTGTGTCCCGGAGATGTTCCCTAAAGCGCTCTGCTAGGAGGCGCCCAGTCTCCCCAATGTAGAGGAGACCACATCGGGAGCAACAGATACAATAAATGATATTAGTGGATGTGCAGGTGAAACTTTGATGGATGTGGATGGCTCCTTTAGGGCCTTGGATAGAGGTGAGGGAGGAGGTGTGGGCACAGGTTTTACAGTTCCTGCGGTGGCAGGGGAAAGTGCCAGGATGGGAGGGTGGGTTGTAGGGGGGGGCGTGGACCTGACCAGGTAGTCATGGAGGGAACGGTCTTTGCGGAAGGCGGAAAGGGGTGGGAGGGAAATATATTCCTGGTGGTGGGGTCTGTTTGGAGGTGGCGGAAATGTCGGCGGATGAGTTGGTTTATGTGAAGGTTGGTAGGGTGGAAGGTGAGCACCAGGGGCGTTCTGTCCTTGTTACGGTTAGAGGGGTGGGGTCTGAGGGCGGAGGTGCGGGATGTAGACGAGATGCGTTGGAGGGCATCTTTAATCACGTGGGAAGGGAAATTGCGGTCTCTAAAGAAGGAGGCCATCTGGTGTGTTCTGTGGTGGAACTGGTCCTCCTGGGAGCAGATCCGGCGGAGGCGGAGGAATTGGGAATACGGGATGGCATTTTTGCAAGAGGTAGGGTGGGAAGAGGTGTAATCCGGGTAGCTGTGGGAGTCGGTGGGTTTGTAAAAAATGTCAGTGTCAAGTCGGTCGTCATTAATGGAGATGGAGAGGTCCAGGAAGGGGAGGGAGGTGTCAGAGATAGTCCAGGTGAATTTAAGGTCAGGGTGGAATGTGTTGGTGAAGTTGATGGATTGTCCAGTGTCCTCTGGCTCCATACACAGATTGTCCCCTTGGTTCCTAATAGACCCTATCCTTTCCCAGGTTATCCTCTTCCTCTGGATTTACCCGCAAAATATCTTGGGATTCTCCCTAATCTTACCAGCCAGTGTTTTCCCATTCCTCCTCTTTGCTCTCCCAATTGCTCTCTTAAGTATCCCACCTTCCCCCCCATACTTCCTATATGGCTCCAGTGTTTCCAATGTTTTGCTCCCTTTCTAACTCATTGATATCTCTCTTTTCCTGTTTCTCCAGTCCTGAATATTTCTGGACTACCGTGATTCTCTGGGCTTGTCGCTTTTACATTTCACCCCAAAGGGAACACGATGGGCTGGTACTTGGATCAATTTCAATATAATTAACCTGCTATCACGCTTACACAACTCGGTGAATTGTCTACACATCTGCTCCCCTATTTCCCACTGGCTGTCTGGGGTACACCCAACAGTGTGACTGCTCCCATTACTGCTACTGAGCGTAGGTGGTGCAGGGACTAGATGTCTGTGGACACGGTGTCAATTAACCAGTGGCTGCTTTGTCCCTGGATGGTGTCGAGCCTCTCCAGTGTTGTTGGAGCTGTCCCCAGCCAGGGCAAGTGGGAGTATTCCCTCACACTCCTGACTTGTCCCTTGTCGATGGTGGACAGGCTTTGGGGAGTCAGGAGGTGAATTACTCACTGCAGTATTCCTAGTCTCTGACCTGCTCTTGTCGCTGCTGTGTTTTATGTGGCAAGTCCAATTGAATTTCTAGTCAATAGTAACCCCCAGGATGTTGATTGTGGGGGGAATTTAGTGATGGTAACACTATTGAGTGTCAAGGGGAGGTGGTTAGATTATCTCTTACTTGTGATGGGCATATTTGTGTGATGTGAATATTACTTGCCACTTGTCAGCCCAAGCCTGGATAATATCTAGATCTTGCTTATAATAAACAGATTATTTTTAATTCATAAAATAAGCATGGCGTAGGATGCATTAATTGTGGACAGCAGTGGTAAACAGAAAGACTTAAACATTTTAGCAATTCAAGCAACATATTTAATGGTTAGCACTGTTGCCTAGTGGTGCCTGGGACGTGGGTTCAATTCTACCCTCTGGTGACTGTCTGTGTAGAGTTTGCACATTCTCCCTGTGACTGGGGGTTTTCTCTCAGTGTTGTGGTTTCCCCCAAAGATGCGAAGGTTTGGTGGATTGACCATGCAAAATTGTCAGAGAATCATAGAACCCCAACAGTGTGGATTCAGGCCCTTCTGCCTATCAGGTCCACACTGACCCTCCACAGAGTATCCCACCCAAACCCTTTCCCCTTTACTGTCCATTTACCCCTGACTAATGCACCTAACCTACACAGGGAGGAGAAAGTAAGGACTGCAGAGGCTGGAGCTCAAAGTCAAGAGTGTAGTGCTGGAAAAGCACAGCAGGTCAGGCAGCATCCGAGGAGCAGGAGAATCGACGTTTCGGGCCTTTCATCAGGAATGAGGCTTGTAGGTCAGGGTTGAGAGATAAATGGGAGGGGGCGGGGGGGGGGGGTGGGGAAGATAGATGGGAAAGCAATAGGTGGATGAAGGTGAGGGAGAGAGTGATAGGTCAGAGGGGTGATTGAGGGATGGGTCTGGAAGGCAATGCCGAGTTGGAGGCTCGGGACTGGGAATAATGTGGGGAGGGAGGAAATTGGGAAGCTGTTTTCCAGCATTACACTCTCAACCTAACCTACACATCCCTGAACATTGTGAGCAGTTTATAACGGCCAATTCACCCTAACCTGCACACCTTTGGATTGTGGGAGGAACCCCACTGGGAGAATGTACAAACACCACACAAACAGTTGTCTGAGGCTGGAATCGAACCTGGGGCCGTGAGGCGGCAGTGCTAACCACTGAGCCACCATGCTGCCCCAAAGGTTAAAGTGTGTTTTTTATAAATCGCCTTGCAGAGGTGATAACTCAAACCTAGGCAGGGGGGAGGAACACAAGGTGATCACAAGGTGAATTTAAAACAAGCCCTCAGTGTCAGGAGTGAGATTCAGACCCATGTCTCTAGAGGAGGACTGTGACCTGAACACAGAGCCTTAGACCACACAGCCATCCTGTCCAGGGATGGACAGGGTTAGTGGGTTAGCCATGGGAAATTAAGGGATATAGTGGGTTTAAGTCAGATGCTCATCAGAGGGTTAGTATGAACTTGATGGGCTGAATCCCTTCCATTCTGCAAGCGATTTGATCATTTGTTTTAATAGTGCAACTGTGGAGCAGTAAGACTCAGCATTCCCAACTACACAGCCATAACAAAATCCATTAAGCCCTCACACTTACTACTAGAGGTGAGCGGACACGTGAGAAGCATTTAGGAGGATACATTGCAGATGGATACGGATACTGGGGTGCGGGATTTTCATTGCAGGATAATCCTGGAATTGGAAGCAATGTCAGCAGTCAGGAGCTCGGACCAGACTCTGAACCGATTGTGATGAACTGGGTTCAGAAGACGAGTCACCAGACCGAAAGCATTCGCTCTGTTTCTCTCCCTCTACAGATGCTGCCAGACCCTGCTGAGTTTCTCCAGAAATTTCTGTTTTTGTTTCTGATTTCCAGCATCTACAGGGCTTTGTCTTAACTGAGAACGATTGGGAGAGTTTGAGAGGAAGTCAGTGTGAAGCATAGAGTACTGACAGGAAGGCGATGAGCATTGTCCTGTTCCAAACTGTAACAGCGATGATCCCAATACAATTACAGATGCCCCCTGTTGTAAACACCCAATGCAATAGAAGTACAGGTGCCATCTATTCTAGGTCTGCTGCAGTCATCTGTCAGCTTTGTAAGGGCTTTGTCCAGGATCGGGCCCACGGTTATGAAGGAGCTGGGCATTGACTCCAGGAAGCAGAGCGTAGGGCACACCCCAGTCTGCACCAATGGAGGTGATCAAGAACTTCAAGATCCCAGTTTTAGACATTGCCAACAATCTGTCCTGATCCATCCACGTCAACGCTACAATCAAGGAAACACAATAATGCCTCTCCTTCCCCAGGAGGCTCAGGAAATTCAGCATGTCCACTGGGACTCTCACCAATTTTTATAGATGCACCACAGGAACATCCGGTCTGGATACATCACAGCTTGGTACAGCAACTGCTCTGCCCAGGACTACAAGAAATTACAGAGAGCCGTGAACACCGCCCAGTCCATCACACAAACCAGCCTCCCATCCATTGGCTCCATCTCCACTTCCCCCTGTCTCGGGAAAGCAGCCAACATCATCAAGGGGCTCTGTGACTTTATTCCGGGATCTGACATGGCCATCACTCGGATTGTCACAACGGACACATCTTGCAGGAGGGTTTATAGACATCGATTGTGTATCTGGCGCTGATTCCTGAGAACCTTCTGGAAGGCCATTGTGAAGTCTGGTCACATGATTACAGCGGACCTCTTTTCTGTTTGAACCACTTTACGTTAATTTTTCTCAAGGTCCACTTGATGACACGAAAGAGACACAGAACCAGAGACATCTGTTAGAAAGACAGCTACAAATATCGAGAGATGGGAACAAGGGTCACAGAAATAAAACACAGGAGAGCTTTTAGTTTAAGATTCAACAAACAACTTATGTTAGTGCACATGCATAATTTATAATATTCAGTGATGCTTTCTTGAAAAATAACTAAATTAATGAGAAGACTTAATAAAAATTAATGATAATAACGAAGTATATTGTGACAGTATTGTTTTACATTGGGTGCACAGAAGCATGGAACATTAGAACAAGAGTAGACCATTCAGCCCCTCAAGCCTGTTCACTCGCACTATGGCTGATCATCCAACTCAGTGACCTTGCCCCTTCCCTTGGATCCCCTATAGCTCTAAGAACTGGACCTCACTCTTTCTTGAAAACATTCAATGTTTCAGCCTCAATCGATTTACTGTGGCAGGAACATTGTCACTTTTTACAAAGTGCTTCACGGAAACTCCGATTGGCACAGGGTCAGCCAATGAGATGGAGCCGTGCCAGGGTTTATACCCGCGAGAATCTGTTCAGCAGCAAACGGACATGATTTCACGTCAGAGCAGCGCTGCAAACGGAATTTCTTTCCTGCGGAACCAAAGCCTGGTTCAACGTTGCAGCAAAGCCCACAGTGTCGACTTCAAAAGGGCAAGGGTCAAACCAGCTTTGGACAGTGAGGTCTGCGAGAATATGGGCCTGTTGTGTGACCGTGAGTTTCTGTAGGACTCAGTAAACCAGTGAATTCCTTGCACCGGGGATTCCTACAGATAATTCCCATTGGATCCCGCATTCTCTCACATGGTCTCTCCGCACAAATTTCCATCCGAGGAATCTGAAATCAACAATAAGGTGTCAAGCAGGAAAATCCTATGTTACAAGAACAAAAGATAACAGCCAGAAAGCCCAACAGGGCGTGGCTCAATCTTTGTCAATTTCACTCAAGGAAGGAGGCCGTAGCTGATAAATGTGCAATTGGCGCCCTGTTCTTAGATTTGTTTTCACTCATGGAATGTGCCCGTTGCTTGTTGGTGCCCAGAATTTATTGCCCATCCGTTGTTGCCCATTGAGAATAAAGTGGGGAGCTGCCATCTTGAACTGCTGCAGTCCCGTGTGGGGTAGGGACACCCACACAATCCCGTTAGGGAGGGAGTTGCAGGATTCTGATCCAGTGACACTAAAGGAAAGTCAGGATGGTGAATGGCTCAGAAGGGAGCTTGCAGGGAATGGTGCTCCCATGTATCTGCTGCCCTTGTTCTTCCAGACGGAAGTGATCGTGTGTTTGGAAGGCGCTGTCTGAGGAGTCTTGGTGAGTTGCTGCAGTGCGTCTTGTAGATGGTACACACTGCTGCTACTGAGAGTCAGTGAGGGAGGGAAGGGATGTTATGGACAGGGTGGTCAATTGAGTTGGCTGCCTTGCCCTGGATGGTGTCAAGCTTCTTGAGTGTTGTCGGAGCTGCCCCATCCAGGGCAAGTGGGTTGTATTCCCTCACAATGCTGACATGTGCCTTGTGGATTGTGGGAGGAAACCTACTGGGAGAATGTACAAACAGGTTTTGGGAGTCAGGAGGTGAGTTACTCGCTGCAGTACTCCTAGCCACTGACCTGTTCTTGTAGCCATTGTGTTTATGTGGCAAATCCAGTTTAGTTTCTGGTCAATGATAACTGCTAGGATGTTGACAGTAGGGGATTCGCTGAAGGTAACAGCAATGAAAATCAAGGGGCAGAGGTTAGATTGTCTCTTATTGGAGATGGCCATTGCCTGGCATTGGTGTAGCATGATGTGAAATGCCACTTGTCAGTCCAGATCTTGCTGCATTGGCACACAGACTGCTTCAGTATCTGGGGAGTGGCGAATGGTGCTGAACATTGTGCAATCATCGATGAACAGCCCCAATTCTGACCTTATGGTGGAGGGAAGGTCATTGATGAAGCAGCTGAAGATGGTTGGGCCTGGGACACTATCCTGAAGGACTCCTGCAGAGATATCCTGGAGCTGAGGTGACTGACCTCTAACAACACAGCCATCTTCCTATGGGTCAGGGATGAGTCTAACCAGCGGAGAGTTTGCCCCCTGATACCCGTGGGCTCCAGTTTTGCCAGGGCTCCTTGATGCCACACTCACTCAAATCGTCATGGGCTGGGGAGTGAGGGGGAGTCACTGTCTCTGACCCTGGGGAGAGGGAGTCAGTGTCTCTGACCCTGAGGAATGAGGGGGTGTCTCAGTGTGACTGACCCTGTAGAGTGAGGGGGTGTCTCAGTGTGACTGACCTTGGGGGGGTAAGAGGGTGTCTCAGTGTGACTGACCCTGGGGGAGAGTAAGGGGGTGGGAGTGAAGGGATGAGTTTGGGAGATGTCCCAGTCCCAGAGGAAGGTGATCTGAATGTGTTTGTGTCCAAAGAGATTTCCCGGGAGCTGGGTCCCTCCCAGATGCTGCTGAATTTCTCCTGATTTGGAGATGCCGGTGTTGGACTGGGGTGTACAAAGTTAAAAATCACACAACACCAGGTTATAGTTAATTGGTAGCACACTAGCTTTCGGAGCGACGCTCCTTCATCAGGTGATAGTGGAGGGCTCAATCCTAACACACAGAATTTATAGCAAACATTTACAATGTGATGTAACTGAAATTATACATTGAAAAATTATTGTAAAGTCTTTTGTCTGTTTGAATACCATGATAGTTTCACTTCTTCCATGTGTAAATCACAAATCCTTTTTTTAAAAGCTGCATTCTCGGGTTAGCTGTTAACAATGGTGATAGCTAGACAATATGTTGAAGGTGTTAGCCCCCTGTGTTCTCTGTCTATGCCATGATGTTTAGATTGATTCTAATCTAAAAAGTGAGATAACGGAGTTTTACATAAATTCATGCAGTTTTTGAGCTCAGAGTTCTACATGAATGCATGCAGTTTCTGAGCAAAGTGCAATGTAACTCTGCAAGTACAAATTCACCCCACAAAACATACGTGTGCATGTGGGTCTTTGTGTGTGTGTGTGTCTGTCTGTCTGTCTGTCTGGGTTGGGGGTTGTGAGTGTGAGAAAATGTATGTGTGTAGTGAGTGGAGAGTAAGATATCTCAGTTATCTCACTTTTAGATTCCAGTCTGTAACTCACTCCCGGGTATCTGTTATTCTGTATATAAACCACCATGAACCCCTCGATTCGATTCCAGACTGTAACCCACTCCCAGGTATTTGGTATTCTGTACATAAACCACCCTGAACCTCTTGATTACATCTCAGTCTGTAACTCACTCCTGGGTATCTGTTATTCTGTATATAAACCACCATGAACCCCTCGATTCGATTCCAGACTGTAACCCACTCCCAGGTATTTGGTATTCTGTACATAAACCACCCTGAACCCCTTGATTACATCTCAGTCTGTAACTCACTCCTGGGTATCTGTTATTCTGTATAACAGATACAGAAGTAAAGCTCTCTCTACACTATTTCCCATCAAACACTCCCAGAACAGGGATTGCACAGCATTAGATACAGAGTAAACCTCCCTCTACATTGTCCTCCATCAAACACTACCAGGGTAGGGACAGCACGGGGTTAGATACAGAGTCCCCCATCAAACACTCCCCAGGACAGGATCAGCACAGGTCTGCTGAACAATCCTCTCCCTAAATGAGATCAGATATGATCTTATTAAATTGTGGAGTAGCTGTGAGATGGGAAATGGGTGGGTGGGGGGCGCTGGCTGATGGAGTGCAATTTAGATAATTGTGAGGTGTTGCATTTTGGAAAAGCAAATCAGAGCAGGACTTACACACTGAATGGTAAGATCCTAGGGAGTGTTGCTGAACAAAGAGACCTTGGAGTGCAGGTTCGTAGTCCTTTGAAAGTAGAGTCGCAGGTGGATAGGATAGCTAAGAAGGTGTTTCATACACTTACCTTTATTGGTCAGAGCATTGAACTTAGGAGTTGGAAGGTCATGTTCCGTCTGTACAGCACATTGGTGGGACCACCTTTGGAATATTGTGCGTAATTCTGGTCTCCCTCCTTTCGACAGGATGTGTGATACATGAAAGGATTCAGAAAAGATTTAGCAGGATATTGCCAGGGTTGGAGGATTTGAGCTATAGGGAGAGGCTGAATAGGCTGGGGCTGTTTTCCCTGGAGCATCGGAGGCTGAGGATATAGAGGTTTATAAATTCATGAGGGGTATGGAGAGGGTAAATGGCCAGGTCTTTTCCCTGGGGTGGGGTGGTCCAAAACTGGAGGGCATAGGTTTAGGGTGAGAGGGGAAAGATTTAAAAGGTAGCTATGGGGCAATGTTTTCATGCAGAGGGTGGTACATGTATGGAATGAGCTGCCAGAGGAAGTGGTGGAGGCTGGTACAATTACAGCATTTAAAAGGCACTTGGATAGGTACATGAAATAGGAAGGGTTGAGAGGGATATGGGCCAAATGCTGGCAAATAGGACTAGATTAGGTTAGGCTATCTGGTCGGCATGGATATGTTGGACCGAAGGGTCTGTTTCTGTTCTGTACATCTCTATGTCTCTCTGACTCTAAGTTCTTCTTTGAAGTGGTAATGTGAAAGAGGCACCTCAATATTTCAATCCATAACCCCTCGGAATACGCAGTCTAATTCTCTAAATTTCCCAATTATCTGCTTTGTCTGCATGACAGCCCTGCAGCAATTGGTGTACCAGGGTGTCTGCTGAGTAAACTGTCCCAGGGTGAATGCAGCACTGTGGAGAATGCACGCCTGTGTGAGATCCCAATGTTTAGGGTGAGGTTTTAAGCCAAGAGAATTAGACCTTACCTTCAGCGCCGACTGGAGACTAACACTACCACCTGCTGGAAGAACATCACATTGCGGGTGAAGACCGCACCAACTCAACTGCCACATGGGATTTGAACTTGAGCCCTCCTGGCCCAGATATAGTGGCACTACCATCTAAAATTTCTCCCCTTGACGTATTTTCCCCAATCAATTCATTAAAGGTGCTCCCTTTGGACTGGAACTCGGGCCTCCCGTCTCGGTGGTAGGGACACTAGCACTGCACCACAACTGCTTTCTCTTTTACTCAGAATCATATGGCACGGAAACTGACCATTTGGCCGAACCAGTCCACGCTGAACATAATCCCAAACTAAACTAGTCCCAGCTGCTTGCTCCTGGCCCATATCCCTCCAAACCTTTCCTGTTCATAAACTTATCCAAATGTCTTTTAAACATTGTAACTGTACCCACATCCACCACTTTCTCAAGAGGCTCATTCCATATGTGAACCACTCTCTGCGTACACAAATTACCCCTCTTGTCTTTTTCAAATCTCTCTCCTCTCACCTTAAAAATATGTCCCCTTAGTCTTCAAATCCCCCCACTCTCGGGAAAAGAGACCTATCTGTATTCCTCATGATTTTATAGACCTCTACAAGGTCACCCCTCAACCCCCTCCACTTCAGTGATACAAGTCTCAGCCTAACTAGTGTCTCTTCCATACCTGGCAACATCCTGGTAAATCTCTTCAGTTTAAGATTCACCTTCCTATAACAGGGTGACCAGAACTGGACACAGTACTCCAGAAATGGCCTCACCAACATCCTGTACAACCCCAACATGACGTCCCAACTCCTGTACTCAAAGGTCTGAACGATGAAGGCAAGCATACGAAACACCTTTTTAATCACTTGCGATGCACTTACCAAACATTTAAAAATAAAACTTTATTGACTTTAAAATTTTCCCAACCAACATGTTGAAAAATGCTACTTCACACTTCTGCAGTAGTTGGGACTTGAATCCAGGCTCACCCTCGTCCAGGGGCTGGGACACTGCCACTGTGTCACAAGAGGTCCCCCAACAAACTTTCTTTTTTCTCTCCCCTTCAACACCGCAGAATGACCTGCGGCAATCTCCATGCTGTGAACCACCACCAGGAAATCACCTGCAGTTTTCCCATTGATGGACTTACTCCAGACTCTCTGCCATTAGGGGCAAAGCAATACAGTGATAGAGTTGTACAGCATGGAAACAGACCCTTCGGTCCAACTCGTCCATGCGGACCAGATACCCTAACCTAATCTAGTTCCATTTGCCAGCACTTGGCCCATATCCCTCTAAACCCTTCCTATCCATATACCCATCCAGTTGCCTTTTAAATGCTGTAATTGTACCAGCCTCCACCACTTCCTCTGGCAGCTCATTCTATACAAGTAACACCCTCTGCGTGAAAAAAAGTGGCCCTTAGGCCCCTTTTAAATCTTTCCCCTCTCACCTCTACCATCTAGTTCTGGGCTCCCCTACCTTGGAAAAGACCTTGGCTATTCACCCTATCCATGCCCCTGATGATTTTATAAACTTGCGTAAAGTCACCCCTCAGCCTCCGACTCTCCTAGTAAAACATCCCCAGCCTATTCAGCCTCTCCCTGTAGCTCAAACCCTCCAACTGAGGCAACATCCTTGTAAATCTTAAGAGTTGAATAACATCCTTCCTCTAACAGAGTCTTGTTCTATTCACTCAGAAATTGTGGCTGTTGCTGGTCAGACCAGTATTTAATACCACCCCTAACTGCCCCTTGACTGAGTGGCTCGCTCAGCCATTTCAGAAGGCAGTTCAGTGTCAGCCCCATTGCTGCGGGTCAGGAGTCACGTGTAGGCCAGACCAGGAAATGGACAATAGGTTTCCGTCTCAAAAGGACATTAGTGATCTCATCCAGACGAGTTGAGGTGTGGAATCAATTCCCGCATCGGCTGAGTTTACTGCGCAGGATTCTCCTTAACCTCTCCACTTACCTGAGGGCGTGGTGACCCTCAGATTAAACCAATACCAGTCCCCTCTCTCTCTCTCTCTCTCTCTCACTCCCTCTCTGAGGACCGAGTAACCCCATGACCTGGTAAGACTGGGAACATTTTCCTAATGGCAGGACCTATACACTTCACAGTAGGGCCTTGGGGAGTGTTGCTGAACAAAGAGTCCTTGGAGTGAAGGTTCATAGTTCCTTGAAGGTAGAGTCACAGGTAGATAAGATAGGGAAGAAGGTGTTTGGAAGTGTTGCCTTCATTGATCAGTGCATTGAGTATAGGAGTTTGGTGGTCATGTTGCAGCTGTACAGGACATTGGTTAGGCCACTTTTGGAATACTGCATTTTATTCTGGTCTCCCTGCTACAGGAAGTTGTGAAACCTGAAAGGGTTCAGAAAAGATTTACAAGGATGTTGAAGGGTTTGAGCTACAGGGAGAGGTTGAATAGGCTGGGGCTGTTTTCCCTGGAACATCAGATGCTGAGGGGTGACCTTATAGGCTGCCAGAGGAAATGGTAGAGACAGGTGCAGTGACAACATTTAAAACACATTTGGACAAATACATGAATAGGAATGGTTTGGAGGGATATGGGCCGAATGCTGGCAAATGGGACCAGATTAGTTTAGGAAACATGGACGAGTTGGGCTGAAGGATCTGCTTCTGTGCTGCATGACTCCATAAGAGTCTTTGTAAATGGGATTATGGTGAATATTTTGAGGCCAAGTAGAGTCATGGGACAAATACTTATGCCCTAAATACTAAATCATCTGATTATTTAGAAATTTCCTATTCATGGGAGTGAACAGCACTTGATTTCAGCTTCCCACGTTCCTCACAGAGAGAAGTGACTGCCCTTCGTGAAAATACTTCACCGGCTGTTAAGTACCTGGGAGAATGGTTTGCAGAAAAGGGTGCTACACAAATGAAAGTCTGACACTGGCCCTTCGCTTTTTATTGACGGATATGCGGCGGTTACAGTTTCCAAATCAACCATGGGGGGGCAGAGGGGTGGGGGGAGAGGGGGGGAAATTGGAGACAGGGGAAGGGGAGAGAGGGGGGAGGTGGGGAGAGGAAGGGGGAAAGGGGTGAGAGGGGGGGAAGGTCCTCACACTTAACAATTTCTCCTTCGAATCCTCCCTCTTCTTCCAGACCAAAGGGGTAGCCATGGGCACATGTATGGGCCCCAGCTATGCCTGTCTCTTTGTTGGCTATGTAGAACAGTCCGTCTTCTGTAATTACATCGGCACCACTCCCCATCTCTTCCTCCGCTACATTGATGACTGCATTGGCGCCACCTCGTGCTCCCGCGAAGAGGTTGAGCAATTCATCAACTTCACCAACACATTCCACCCTGACCTTAAATTCACTTGGACCATCTCTGACACCTCCCTCCCCTTCCTGAACCTCTCCATCTCCATTAATGACGACCAACTTGACACCAACATTTTTTACAAACCCACCGACTCCCACAGCTACCTGGATTACACCACTTCCCACCCTACCTCCTGCGAAAATGCCATCTCATATTCCCAATTCCTCTGCCTCCGCCGTATCTGCTCCCAGGAGGACCAGTTCCACCACAGAACACACCAGATGGCCTCCTTCTTTAGAGACCGCAATTTCCCTTTCCACGTGGTTAAAGATGCCCTCACCTCTCATAAACACATCTCATCCACATCCCACACCTCTGCCCTCAGACCCCACCCCTCCAACAAGGACAGAATGCCCCTAGTGCTCACCTTCCACCCTACCAACTTTCACATAAACCAAATCATCCACCGACATTTCTGCCACCTCCAAACAGACCTCACAACCACCACCAGGGATATATTTCCCTCCCCACCCCTTTCCGTCTTCCGCAAAGACCATTCCCTCTGTGACTACCTGGTCAGGTCCACGTGCCCCCCCCCCAACAACCCACACCTGCGCAAAACCTGCACCCACACCTCCTCCCTCACCTCCATCCAAGGCCCTAAAGGAGCCTTCCACATCCATCAAAGTTTTTACCTGCACATCCACCAATATCATTTATTGTATCCGTTGCTCCTGATGCAGTCTCCTTTACATTGGGGAGACTGGACGCCTCCTAGCAGAGCGCTTTAGAGAACATCTGGTGCGGGTGTCCTAGAATCAACCACACCGCCCTGTAGCCTAACATTTCAACTCCCCCTCCCACTCTGCCAAGGACATGGAGGTCCTGGGCCTCCTTCACCGCTGCTCCCTCACCACCCAACGCCTGGAGGAAGAACGCCTCATCTTCCACCTCGGAACACTTCAACCCCAGGGCATCAATGTGGACTTCAACAGTTTCCTCATTTCTCCTTCCCCCACTTCACCCCAGTCCCAAACTTCCAGCTCAGCACTATCCCCATGACTTGTCCTACCTGCCTGTCTTCCTTTCCAACTATCCACTCCACCCTCCTCTATGACCTATCACCTTCATCCCCTCCCCCACTCACCTATTGTACTCTATGCTACTTTCTCCCCACCCCCACCCTCCTCTCATTTATCTCTCCACCCTTCAGGCTCTCTGCCTGTATTCCTGATGAAGGGCTTTAGCCCGAAACGTCGATATTACTGCTCCTCGGATGCTGCCTGAACTGCTGTGGTCTTCCAACACCAATAATCCAGAATCTGGTTTCCAGCATCTGCAGTCATTGTTTTTACCTAGACGATGGAGAAAGGCCTACTTCAAGCCAGCAGGATTGAAGCCTATCTCTGCCCCCAGTAGGCCTCAGCACTCTGTGGGGCAAGGAGAAAGGGAATTGAGGGTGGGGGAGGGGAAGGTGGGGATGGGGCGAGGGTGGAATTTCAGGGGCGACATCTAGCGAGAGTCTGTCTGGAACCGTACGGCCGCATTCACAACGTCTCCATCCTCTCGCAGGGTCCTGCTCCCGGTCATCGGGCCTTCTCTTCTTCCTCCTCCTCCGACCTGCAGAGAGGCATAGCCCAGGCCTTCCGGCTGGGCGAGCTGCTGAGGGTGGGGGTCCAGTGGATGGGGGTGGTGGGTGAAGCAGAGAGAGAGAGGGGACGAGAGGTGAGAAAGGGGTTGCAGAGGGAGCGATCCCAGTCGGGGTTTCCGCTGACCTGCACTTCCATGTCCACCACCTGGATAGAGGTCCGGAGGTGGGAGGCAGGAGGCAGGGTGGGGCGAGTTATCAATTCATGTTTGGCCAACGCTTGCCACCAACCCCCTTTCCCCTCCCCTCAGATATCCAGGGCTGGGTGTGGGGGTGGAAATGGGTCCCCTCGGATCCGTGTCTCCCTTAATGGCCTGGCTGTTGTCATGGCAACCAGTTGCCACACGACATTGTGCCTGCCTGCACGCCCATCCCTACAAACGCGTGCATACATACAGACACATTTGCACACACACATGCATGCAGAGACATAAGCGCACACAGATATGAGCACGCACAGACAGACACGAGCACATACGTGCATGCTCACGTACAGACACGTGCACACACAGTTACGAACACACGCACACGTCCACACACACACAGACACGAGCACACACACCAAACACGTGCACACAAATGCACGCACGCACACAGACACATGCACACGCACACACAGACACAAGCACACACACACAGATATGAGCACGCACAGACACGAGCACATACGTTTGCGCTCTCAGATGTGAACACACACACACACACACACACGTGAATACATTCACGCAGGCGTATGCAGGCCCCTGGATCCCTCTAGCCCCCCAGTCATGTTCCCCAAGACAATGGGCAAAAACCTCAGGCCTCGTCCCTTTCGGTCGGGTTTTCAGGCCGACCCCAGGAGGAGAAGGTTCTGGAACGCTGTCATTCAGGTGGGGTGGCGCAAGGGAAGACGAAAATGCCTCCCAAGAAAAAATACCTTGTAAGGACAGAGTCCTAGGTGGATCGTCCTGAGGTCAGGGAAGGCACTATGGAAATGAAGGCCTCAATCCAGTGTTGACCACACCGTCTGGGTACATTCAGGGGAGGGGGGGAAGCGGGAGAGGCTGGGAGATACAAACAGTGGCTGGGCAAGGTGGGGAGAGGGGAGCTCAGCCATCACCCAGTGGGAGGTAGCAGTTCCACAACTCTGTGGGATCTTGCTGTGTACTGCTAGGCCCCGCTCTGCCCAGAACGCCAGAGTTCTTGGAGCATGATGAGGCCAAAAAAAGATTACGGAAACTGGGGATATGAGAAAGAGGCATGGGAAGAATTGACCATGTCGACCATTCCCGTTGTTTGGCAGCAACCTTAGCAGCTGACCTTTGACCTTGTTCCCATATTGACCGTTATGATTTTATAAACCTCTATAAGGTCACATCTCAGCCTCCAACACTTGGGGAGTAGGCTCGGGCTGGGAACGGGGGTGAGTGAATGGCCTACACCCGCTCCTATTTCCAACGTTATCCCGTCAGATTCCCAAGGGTGCTGTGAGGAAGTTTCCTCACCCACCCACACCCCCTTGCCATTTCCCGAGTTTGCCACCTCCCATCCACCTCTGCGTCTTACCTCACCAGTGGGCGCTGTCTCAGGTTGGCACGGTGCGCTGGGATCTGAAAGATACAAAGCAGATGGCAAAGCACTCAGGGGACACGCTCTCGTGTTTGTGTGCGATTCCCCACCATCTTCACCAGTGAAACTACAACACCCACCCCCTCCTGAGCACCCACCCCCCTCAGTTCTAGCCACTGCCCCCTTCGTGGCCTGGACTCCCGCCCCTCTGGATTTTCACCCTGGTCACTCAGTGACTTGCCCCCGACCCTTCAACCCCACTCCACTCCAGCTCATCCCAATCCACCCCAGTCCATCCCACCCCACCCCACACCACCCCAGTCCATCCCACTCCACCCCACACCACCGCACTCCACCCCACCCCACTCCACTCCACTCCAATCCAATCCACCCCACTCTGCTTTACTACACTGCAGTGAAGCACCATTGCCTTGGGTTTTTCAGAAGCTATGTCAATGCAACTTGTTATTGTTGCTTGGTTGTCGCTTCATGATAAATTGTCTCCCCCAGCCCTTTCCCCCGCCCCCGCGTTGGAAAGTTTTGACACTGCCATTGGGATAGGGGGTGGTGGTGTGGAGGCTCAGTGGTTAGCACTGCTGCCTCACAGTGCTAAGGACATGGGTTCGATTCCAGCCTCAGGCAACTGTCTGTGGAGGTTGCATGTTACCCAATGTCTGTGCGAGTTTTCTCCGGGTGCTCCGGTTTCCTCCCACAGTCCAGGGATGTGCAGGTTAGGGTGGATTGGCCGTGCTAAATTGTCCCATAGTGCCCAGGGATGTGTAGGTTCAGGTGGATTGGCCGTGCTAAATTGTCCCATAGTGCCCGGGATGTGCAGGTTAGGGTGGATTGACCACGCTAAATGGTTCCATAGTGCCCAGGGATGTGTAGGTTAGCTGCGTTCGTCAGGGTAAATGTAGAGTGATAGGGTAGGGGAATGGGTCTGGGTGGGTTACTCTTCAGAGGGTCAGTGTAAACTTGTTGGACCGAACAGCCTGTTTCCACATTGCAGGGGATGCTATGATTCTATGGTACATGTGGTGTGTGAGGATTGGGAGATAGGATGTTCTCCTGTTGATAATGCAGCCTGTGTTATGATAGATTACATGGGCTATCCCCAGGAACACAGTGAGCTGTTCCGTTCTATGGTTAATGCTCCAGGAAGGCACTGTGTGGTACCCGTCTAATACCATGTCAGAGCTGAAAATGTGTTGCTGGAAAAGCACAGCAGGTCAAGCAGCATCCAAGGAGCAGGAGACTCGATGTTTGAGGCATGAGCCCTTCTTTAGGAACGTCGATTCTCCTGCTCCTTGGATGCTGCCTGACCCTGCTGCGCTTTTCCAGCAACACATTTTCAGCTCTGATCTCCAGCATCTGCAGTCCTCACTTTCTCCTACAATACCATGTCAGAGTCAGTCACATGTATTGATGATTGGTACTTACATGTCCACGCTCCCTTTCCTGATATTACCTGCACAGACAGGGAGATAAACAAGGAGTAAGTACAGAGACCATTGTCACCACAGAGACTAGAACTGACGGGATTTGACACCCTGTGCAGTTTGCAGACAGCCCATTAGCAGAAGGAGAATATTTTTAACTTCATGTTGACAAAAATGAGATATGGGTGCTGCAGCATTTATTGCTCGTCCCTAATTGTCCCTCGAGACAGTTGCCTTCTTGTACCGCTGCAGTCCATGTGATGTAGGGACACCCACACAGTCCTGTTAGGATCCAGGATTCTGACCCAGCGACACTGAAGGAACGGCTGATATATTTTCACGTTGGGATGGGAAGGGGCGCGGAGGGGAACATGCAGGGGGATGGTGTTCCCATGTATCTGCCACCCTTGTCCTTCGTGATGGAAGGGGTCGTGGGTTTGGAAGGTGCTGTCTGAGGATCTTTGGTGAGGTTCTGCAGGGCATCTTGTAGACGGTACACACTGCTGCTACTGAGGGTCAGCGGCGGAGAGAGGTGAATGTGGTGCCAGTCAAGCAGGGGCTGCTTTGTCCCTGGACGGTGTCAAGCTTCTCGAGTGTTGTTCACCAGGGTAAGTGGGGAGTATTCCCTCACTCTTCTGAGTTCTGCCTTGTTGATGATGGACAGGCTTTGGGGAGTCAGGAGGTGAGTTACTCACTGCAGTATTCCTAGCCTCTGACCTGCTCTTGTAGCCACTGTGTTTATATGGCGGGTCAAGTTGAGTTTTTGGTCAATGGTAACCTCCAGGATATTGATAGTGGGGGGATTCAGAGATGGTAACACTGTTGAATGTTAAGGGGCAGTGGTTAGATTGTCTGTTATCAGTAATGGTCATAGCCTGGCCTTTGTGTGACAAGAATGTTACTTGAGGGCAGGAACTCAGTGGCCCTGAACTAGGTGTCACTGAGCAGGTTATTGCTGAGTGGGTGCTGTTTTGCTGATGACACCTTCCAACACTTTACTGATGATCAAGAGGAGACTGATGGGGCGGTAATTAGCCGGGTTGGATCTGTCCTGTTTTTTATGTCCAGGACATATTAAGGAAAGGGTCACTCGACTCGAAAGTGTAACTATATTTTTCTTTTGTACATACCTTGTTAGGTGCTGAAGACTTTCTTTGGCAATTTCTATTATTGCTAGAACTTTCCATATTGTCAAGTAGATGCCAATGTGACAACTGTATGTCTCAATCCTTGCTTTGGCCAAATCATGCTGCCTGCCATCTTGGTCGCTTACATTGGTGGTTAACGTCTGGCTGCCTCAGTATGGGTGAGCACATCAATACCCACACTTTGGAACCTGCATTGTTGCCCCTCTGGGACAGGGTAGTGAAGAAGGCGTTTGGTATGCTTGCCTTTATTGGTCAGTGCATCGAGTACAGGAGTTGGGAGGTCATGTTGAGGCTGTACAGGACATTGGTTCGGCCACTTGTGGAATATTGTGGGCAATTCTGGTCTCCCTGCTATAGGAAGGATGTTGTTAAACTTGAAAGGGTTCAGAAAAGATTTACAAGGATGTTGTTGGGGTTTGAGCTCTAGGGAGAGGCTGGGGTATTTAGATCAGATTCCCTACAATGTGGAAACAGGCCCTTCGGCCCAACCAGTCCACATCAAAGAGTAACCCACCCAGACCCATTTCCCTCTGAATGACACGCTTAACACTCTGGGCAATTTAGCATGGCCAATCCACCTGACCTGCGCAGCTTTGGACTGTAGGAGGAAGCCCATGCAGACACAGGGAGAATGTGCAAACTCCATACAGACAGTCACCCAAGACTGGAATTGAACCTGGGATGCTGGTGCTATGATGCTACAGTGCTAGCCACTGGGCCACTGTGCCACCCCAAGTGTTGGAGGCTGAGTTATGACCTTATAGAAGTTTATAAAATCATGAGGGTCAAGGATAGGGTAAATAGACAAGGCCTTTTTCCCCTGGGTGGGGGAGTCTGAGGCTAGAGAACAAAGGTTTAAGATGAGAGGGGAAAGATTTAAAAGGGACCTGAGGGGCAATTTTGTCAGACAGAGGATGGTGCATGTATGGAATGAACTACCAGGGGAAGCAGTAGAAGCTGTTACAATTACAGCATTTAAAAGGCATCTGGATGGAATCAGGATTAGGAAGGGTTTAGAGGGATATGGGCCAAATGCTGGCAAATGGGACTAGATTAGATTGGGATACCTGGTCAGCATGGACAAGTTGGACCGAAGGGTCTGTTTCCATGCTGTACATCTCTACGTCTCTTGGTCTGTATGACTTCAAGTCTCTATTTCTCCATGACTCTGTGACTCTATGATTTTATGACCCCATGTCCTGATGACCCTATAACCCTATGTCCCTTTGTCTTTAGGTCCCTATGCCCCTATGACCCTAAGTCTTTATGTCTCCATGTCTCTATATCTCTATGACCCTATGACACTATGTGTCTTTGACCCCATGTCTCTACATCTGTACAATCCTATGTCTCTCTGTCTCTATGTCTATGTCTCTATGACACTGTGTCTCTGTGACACTGTGTCTCTATATCTGCCTGACCCTATGTCTCTGTGACACTGTGTCTCTCTGTCTCTGATACAGAGGTTGGGCTGTAAGACACAGAGCCAGGAATGGGTAAGTTAGACTCTTTTGTCCGTTCTCCCTTTCTGCGTCTATCTCACTCTCCACCTCTGTCCCATTCTGCCTCTTTCTCCCCTCACTCGCCTCTCTCTCTCTGGAAAGGGGAGGCAGCTCTTTGACTTTGGTAGGCAGCGCAGAAAAGGGCAGTGGGATGTGGTCATCGGCTAAGCGCCTCTAAAGACATTACCCGACAAAATCACTCTTCACCTTCTCTCGAAGACGTGTGTCTCAGGCACGTTTCCAACTTCCAAACACATTCCAAAAAGAAACCGAAAGTGTTTTGAAGGAGTTCCACTGGGTTTCAGATTCACTGCAGCCTCTGGCCTGTGATTGGCGTGCGTTTCAGGGTCAGGTTATCAGAACAGGAGGAGGCCATTCAGCCCCACCAGAGCATACTATCTGCCCTCGCTTTCTCGACAACTAAAAAATGCACCAATCCCACTCTTGAAATCCGTGACTGACCGTGGTTTGGTCTGGAGGACATGGCAGAGGGTGGTATGATGCACTGTTCCTAGTCCCTATTCCCCTTTTCGGGAAGGCTTGCTCCTTGACCTTCTTGCCCTTGTGTTGTCCCGAGATGCCATTTTCTCTTTGGGAGGAGAATTTGGGGTTCGGATTGCCACCCACCCTGTGGGAAGAGTCTCCCTTGGCAACTTTCCGAAGGGAATCGGATAAGAATTGGCACCTGGGGGGAGGGGGATCAGAGGGGGAACTCATACTCGCACAATGGGCCCAACAGCTTCTGCTGAGAGATGCACAACAAGACCTTTCACTGTACCTCAATCTGACAATATCAATTCAGGCCCGCCCTACCTCTTCCTTTGTGCTTACCAGTGTCACGCCAACCTCTGAGTAGGCAGTGGGCAATGATGGTGAGAGTTCTGTCTGAGGTAACGGGTGCCCCAATGACCAGTGCCAGGAATGGCTTTCCAATTGGTACATGGGTATCAATGACCTAGAGAGACGGGCACAGTAATAGTGCCAGGTTGGTTGACTCTGAGAGTATGGGATAGCACCGAGGTGGGGGAGGGGTGGGTGTGGGTGGGAGGAATCCAGCCAATCACAGTGAAGCAAGTCACTCCAGGATCCAATCCTGATGGGATCTCTATTGGGTCCCCAAAACCAATGGATTCATCTCTCGGGGTTTAAAAAGAGTGAAACAAATCCCGCCCTCGAGGGGGACGGGATCCCTGCCACCCTTACCCGGTCCGGGCAGCACACGTGACTCCAGACCTGTGGCAACGGAGGTTGACGCTTGAGCTGCTCTCTGGGAAAGAGGGGGTCGCTCTGTGAGAAGGGAAGGGGGTGCTCCTGTGGAAACGGGAGGAGAATGCCATCTTCATGAGGGCAACTGGGTACTCGTTGGCACCCCATAAGTGATGCCCGGGTCCCTTGGAGGAAATGGCCCATGGCGAGGGGTGTGGGTACTGGGGACGGACTCCTTACCTCGCTGCTGACGTTTCTTCTTGCAGATGTATATGGTAGCTGCTATCACCATGATAGCAATGAGCATTATCACTACACACACAATTGCTACAATCCAGGGCAGCTTCTGATGTTTTCCCGTGGTTGTTACCATGGTTGTAGAAGACATTGGTTGCCATGGTGAAACCGTGGTGGCTTTGACTGTGGATGTGGAAGAATTTGATCGCCGCGCTGAAAACAGAGAGAGGACCAATTTAATGAAAGTAAGATCAGCGCCACACGAATGCCAGGCAATGGCTGTCTCCAACAACTGAACTGTTGCCGTTTGACATTCAGTGGTGTTACCGAGGCTGAATCCCCTCCCACACAATTAACATCCTGGGCGGTGGGGTGGGGTAGAGGGGGAGGTGTTACCACTGAGTAGAAACTGAACTGGGAGAAAGTGAGGACTGCAGACGCTGGAGATCAGAGTTAAAAGGGGTGGTGCTGGGAAAGCACAGGGGGTCAGGCAGCATCTGAGGGGCAGGAGAGTCGACGTTTCAGGCATTAGCCCTTCATCAGGAATGTGATAAAGGGGCTAATGCCCGAAACGTCAATTCTCTTACTCCTCAGATGCTGCCTGACCTGCTGTGCTTTCTCACCACCACATGTTTTGACTAGAAACTGAACTGGAAGATTAAAACCCACCAGTCCGGTAATTATGCAGTTTATATGACAGTGAATTGTCCTCTCTGACGAAGTATCAACTAGACTTGAAACGTTAGCTTGCTCTCTCTCCATGGACGCTGCCTGACCCGCTGTGATCTCCAGCATTTGTTGCTTTCAGACTGAATTACCAAAATGGCAAAACCTTTCTCTGCTGTCCACCCTAAGAGTATCACACACCAGGCTTCTTTTATGAATAAAAAATAATCTGTTTTAGTATTAACAAGATCGGGACAATATCCAGGCTTGGTCTGACAAGTGGCAAGTAAACATTCGTGCCACACCAATGCCAGGCAATGACCATCTCCAATAGGAGACAATCTAACCACTGCCCCTTGGCATTCTATGGCGTTACCATCACTGAATCAACATTATCGTTGACTGGAAAGCTGGTAAGGACCAACCAGACCAGAGCTGTTCAAAACATGTTGAGAAGGTAACTTTTTCTTATTTTGAAAATTAATGTAAAGTGCAGTGTTCCAAAGACAATGCGATTGGTCAAATAACTCAACGTTAACCAAAACCCAATTTATGCAAACATTATGGTTAAGCTACAACAGAAGAAAGATGAATTTAGAAAACTTGACTCTGTTGGAAAGTTTAAGAGAATAATAGCTATGGTATCTATTACTAATGAACTGTTCCAATATAGTCCCATCCCATAACACACCCCTTGGCACAAAGGAAAATTCAGAAATCAGATATTCCCACATGCCATGTCTGCTGTAGGAAGAGAAAGCCCAGTTTCTAGCTGTAACCACGAGAGGGTGAAAAATAGCTTAAATTTCTTCAAGACCCCAGCAGGTTCTGCTGAATGTAAAAGTTAACAAAAAAGCTCGAAATCTTGGTTCTGTGAGAGGTGCCAACACCCAGCCAGGCTGCTTCTATTGTTCCAACTTATAAAAAAGCTCAAAGGTCTCACAAGCTGCTAATATTACCACAGACTGCTCAGTGCCTCTTGTTCAATCTCTCTCTTAAAAGAAACCAGGACAAAATAACACTTCTTGAAGGCATAGCATGTCACAAACTCAACTGGATTTACCACATAAACACTGCAGCTACAAGAGCAGGTCAGAAGCTGGGAATACTGCAACAAGTAACTCACCTCCTGACTCTCCAAAGCCTACCTGCCATCTACAAGGCACAAGTCAAGAGTATGAGGGAATACTCCCCATTTGCCTGGATGGGTGCAGCTCCAATAACACTCAAGACACTCGACACCATCCAGCCCATTTGATTGGCACCACGTCTACAAACATCCACTCCCTCCACCACCAACACTCAGGAGCAGCAGTGTGTGCTATCTACAAGATGCACTGCAGAAATTCACCAAAGATCGTTAATTAACACCTTCCAAACCCGTGACCACTTCCATCTAGAAGAACAAGGGCAGCAGATACATGGGAACACCAACCCCATGCAAATTCCTCTCCGAGACCCACACCATCCTGACTGGGTCGAATTCCTGGAACCCCCTCCCGAATGGCATTGTGTGGGTGTCCCTACATCACACAGACTTAATAGCATTGTGGGTCAGCTGACAGGAGGGTGGACTGCGGCGTGTTATGGATCAGGCCAGACCTCCTCCAAACACTTTAAGAAGGTAGCCCATTCCCTAACATGTTCTTATTTTAAAGGCAGATGTAAAGTGGATATTCCAGGAGAGGTGCAGCTGGTCAAAGCACTCGGCTTTAAGCAAAACAGAATTTATTTACACACTATGGTTGAAACATAAAAAAAACAGAATTTAGCATAACTTGACTACTTGGAAACGCCAACCAACTCAAAATCGTTACCTTACGAAGGAACTGTTCCAGTCCCCACAAAATCCCAAGAACACACCCCTTGGCAAATGTGGAATTCAAGCACACGTTCTTACAGGCAGGAGAGATTGCAGAGAGAAGAGTCAGGTAAGAAACATCTGTTGAAGCATGGAAGCCTTTTTCACAGTAACTGCTTCTCTGTTACGAGCTGTTTCCAACTGCCAACTAAAGAAAACAACAAACTAGAAATAAAAACCTTAACTGGGACAACTGGCCACTCCCCTGTCATTCTTTAAAGTAGCAATCCAGACACATCGGTATCTCTGCCTTTATGGCCCCAACTTGAAAAAAATCCAAGGACAAAATATCCTTGTTAAAGAGGCAACATCGTCATGCCTCCCCCTTATAAAATGAACCATCAATATACAAATTATGGCTTCATTTTGAAACCCCTTAGTCTTACCCTGTGAGTACACTACAATAGCTGGAAATGTGTTGCTGGAAAAGCGCAGCAGGTCAGGCAGCATCCAAGGAACAGGAGAATCGATGTTTCGGGCATAAGCCCTTCTTCAGTACACTACAATACATGTACATTAACCATAACCACGCAAACATCCTTCTTCAGTCTGTTTACCCCTGCCACCGAACACCTCCATTTCTCATCCAAGTCTTGACAATGTGTTGGCAATCATGTTTTTACACCTTGCCACAGGTACAATTTTCAGATTGAATGGTTGCAATAATAAATTCCATCTAAACAGTTTGGAATTTTTGTCCTCAAATTTCTCCAAAAGCTTCCGTGGGTTATCATCTGTAAACATGATGGTCTCAGGCAAATTGCTGGCAACATAAATGTTGTAACGCCAACACCAAGCTCAAAGTCTCCTTTGCAAATGTCGATATTTCTTCTCGTCATCTTCCTGCAAGAGCACAGTACTGACACCCACATCACTTCCATCAATAGCCACCTTAAATGGCTTTGTGTAATTAAGTGTAGCTAACATTGGGGCAGTGGTTAACACATCTCTCAAGCTGTATCCAATTAAACTTCCTACTTTTATAAAGGAATTTAGTGGGTGGGGCAGTCACACTACAAAAAATTTGGTACAAATTTCCAATAAAATCTAGTCAATCCCAGGAATCATAGTACTGCTTTCCTGATTGATGGTATGGAAAACTCCCCAATAACCTTTGGTTTTAAGTTCTGTGGGGCCATTTGTTGATGTTCGATAACATGGCCTCGGAAGGTGACTTGGGCTTTGACAAGTTCACTCATGGCCAGGTTTATCACCAAGTCTGCTCCCCCGCGAAGCCGGTCGAATAATTCTGATAAATGTTGCAAATCTTCCTTCCGTGTGTGACAAAAAAAATCACCAGGTCATCAATCGATACCACACAATTGGGTAATCCAGAAATGACCAGATTGGTTAGTCTTTGAAATGTGGCTAGCACATTTTTCACACTAAATGACATGACTTTAAATTGGTACAGTCCATTCGGCGTAACGAAAGGCAAAATTGTCTTCACTCTTTCGAATAAAGGTACCTGCCAGTATCCTCTGAGTAAGCCCAACTTAGAAATAGAAGTTGCTTGTCTCACCTTCTTCCAAATGTGAAATCAGGTATGAATCAGACTTTGTAACTGCATTGGTTTTGTGATAGCCAACCCATCACCATTGGGTACCATCCAGTTTTGGCACCATTATTATGGGTGAGCTCCAGACACTGTAACTCACTTTGATTATGTTGCCTTGGGGCATGAGTTTAATCTCTTTTTGAACCTCTGCCAAATTTAGAGAGTTAAGTCTCAAAGATGTTGCTTAATCAAAACAGAATTTCATATATCAACATCGTGTATAATTGCGTTCGTACTTCCTAGTTTATTTCCACATATCTCTATGCAATAACAATAACTCTTTTGAGTCTTTGCAAGTTTTCCTCTGGAAGGCAAGTCAATAACTTCTCCAAATTTTTGATAAGTTCCTCATTGTCTAATTTAGTTTGAAAAATGTCCAATTAAGAATCCTCTTAATTCTTCCCTCTGTGTTGCAACCAGTAGCACAGTCTCCTTTTGCTATCCTTCCCTGTCAAAATATCTGTTGACCGTATTCACATGACACACTCTGTGAGATTTCTTTCTGTGTCGAGTCCTGATCAAATAGTCCACCTCACTCAATCTCCTTTTGACTTGATAAGGTCCACTAAGCTATGCTTTTAACTGTTCACCTGTCACTGGTAGTAACACTGGCACTTTATCTCCAACAACAAAATTGTGAGTTTTTAATTTTGTGTCTGCTTCCTGTTTCGGCATATGCTGTGATATTTTTAAATGCTGTTGAGCCAGTTCCCTCACTTTATTTAGTTGTTCTCGAAAATTTGACACAGAGACCAAACATATGGTGGCTGAATTCTGACTCACCAATTTCTCCTTAATTATTTTGAGTGGTCCTCTCATGCCAAAACAAAAAACTAATTCAAATGTTCTGCATTTGGTCGATTCATTTGATGCATCTCTGATGGCAAAGAGCACAAATGGAATTCCTCTATCCCCATCCTCTGGATAGTCTTGACTAGAAGCCCTCAACATGGTCTTTAATGTATGATGCTCCCTTTCTGGTGCTCCCTACGATTCCAGATGTTCGCAGTGGATTTGAATCGTTTTGTTGCTAAGCTGTCCATAGATTCCTTGAATAGTTTTAATGTAAAGTTTGACTTTTCATCGGATTGATATCAAGTGAAAAATTTGAGTAACTCTTAGTATGTATTGGATTGGTCTCTGAAAATCGAGTGGACATATCCATTATTGTTAACAAATACTGATTCCAACTTTTTGCTTTAAGTAGGGGTCCTGTGAAATCAAGTAGGATGCTTGTAAATCATTCCTCAAATGCAGGAATAGGTATTAAAGATGCCTGCGGTTTTCCAATTACCTGACGTGCATGACATGTCGGGCAAAATGCAACTACATCCTTGAGCTGTCCAGGCCAGTAAAAATGTTTTTGTATTTTAGCTTGAGCTTTTCCTACCCTTAAATGACCTCGTACTGGTAATTTATGCACGACCCACAACACCTTCTCTCCATAACCCACTGGCAATACGACTTGATGAATTTCTGCCCATTTTCCATCTGCCTGAATATGTGATGGTCTCCATTTCCCTCAGTAAGGCATAATTGTTATGATAGTTGCACACTGGGATACATCTACAATCTTCATCCAAGTATGCTTTTTGATACAATCACTTCAGTTTTTCATCTTTCTCTGAGCTAAAGATATCCATGTTGTCCTCCACCTGTTTCTGTTTCATCTCATCCATCTAATCAACCAGGGTCTCTGATAATTTGACGTCAACTTTCTCATCTGTATTATTTGATTTCTCCTCTTGTTCCAACTGGTGACTTTGTGACCTCATTACCACACAGTCAGAAAGAAATCCCAGGAGATCTTTCCTGTACTATCTCAGTTGCCTGATTTTCCACTGGCTTTTCAACCACAGTAGGCAGCACTCCCAATGTGACCCAGCTATATCATTAGCAAGGACAAATTATATTCCAGGATTTGAGAGTTTTTCCAATCCTGCCACCATGACTTACTCCACTCTTCACTGTAACCTCACTCTACACAATTGAGCACTTCTTGTCTCACCATGAGTTCCACGTATTAGCACTTTCTCTGGCAATAATCCTTTGGAGTTACATATCTCCTCAGCTCTCAACATCAAAGATTGACATGATCCCATATCCCTTAATACTGTAACCTCTTTGCCTGCTGCTCATGGCCAATGTGAGTGAATCTTACCTTTGCACATAAATGGTTTAAGATGATGTAGCACTTCCTCCTTACCCAACCTCTGATCAGGTTGTACATTCGGATGCAGATGTTTAGCCCCCACTGTCCTTTCCATTACCACTCCAATAGAATTCACTGGCTTCTCCTGTTTCCTATTTCTGGCTTTTCCAGACCCAATAACACTGTGATTTCACATGGCAGTGAAAACACCAGAGCTTTTTAACTTCTCTTTCCCCTTCATGGGTTTCCTTTTGACCCTGAGGTAAGTTACCCTGATGATCTTCACTGAGAGCTACCTTTCCCTTTCCACCTGAGGATTTCTCTTTGCCCCAGTTTCTATCCCTCACGGAATGAAATTGATGTTGGAAGCCAAACTTTGATTTATGAACCAACTCATAACCGTCAGCCATTTCAGCTGCTAATCTTACCATTTTTACTCTCTGCTCTTCCACAGGGGTTCTCGCTACCTCCGGAAGCGAATTTTTGAAATCTTCCGAAATATTTGTAATGCTCTGCTCCACTTCTCAAAATTACTTTGTTTGATCCTTTCAAACTCAATATAGGTTTGACCAGGGTCCGCCCTCAGATTCCTAAAACATTGTCTGTCAGTTTCTGGCACAAGTTCATATGCACTTAAGATGGTTATCTTCACCTCCTCATATCCCCAGGTACCTCCCCTGATAGGGATGTGAATACCTAAGTAGCTCTACCTACCAGCTTTGTTTGGATCAACAAAACCCACATGGTCACTGGCCACTGCATTTGTTTAGCCACCTTCTCAGATGAGATGAAAAAGGCTTCTACATCCTTTTCATCAAATTGAGGCGATGCTTGGATGTATTGGAACAGATCCCCACCAGGCCTTCGGCTCCCAGGGGTTTGCTCATCCTCACTCTCTCTCTCCCTGAGCTTACCTTTTCCTTTCAAGCTGATTTTCCTGACTAAGGGCCAATTCACAAAGTTCAATTTCCCTCTCTTTCTCCCTTTCTTCTCTCACGTTCTCTCATTCCACTCACTATTTATCCTTTGGTTCTGCTCAGGTGATGCGTTTGTTTCCTCTTAATTCAAACTATTCTATTTCCAATCATATTTCATTTCTATTTCTCTTCCTTTGTCTTTTGCCAGTGACTCAAGCTGCTTCATGTTCCACTGGACTTTAACCATTTCCAAAGATGCTGATGGCATTTCCAGCAAATTTGAAGTGCTGAGCCGTTGCTGTAATGTTCTCTCCTTTTCTCATGGATGAAGGCAACTCCAACTTGCCTACCAATTCCAGAAGCGTTTCCTTGTTCACCTTTTGTAAAGGTCCCAAAGTCACCTCTTCCACCCCCAAAAAACTCTTAGCGACTGAAAGAGCCATTCCTCCCCCAAGCAGGGTTCAAACCAATCAGATTCAACACCCGGAACAAAAGACAATAACACCTACCACTCGCTGCCTTTGAGTCCAACCACCCTAATCCCAAATTGGAACTATCGAATAAATCCTGCCAAGAGTTTGCAATCTGTTATAGACCAGGCCAGACCTCCTCAAAACACTTTAGGAATGGAGCCCAGATCTGAACTTTATCATATTTTAAAGGTAGATGTGCCGTGGATAGTCCAGGTGTGATGCAGCTGGTCATACCACCCAGCTTGAAGCAAAACAGAATTTATTGAAGCAATACACAAACAAAAGAGAATTTACAATAACTGCACTATTTTGAAAACCCAACTGACTTGAAAGCGCAACTTAACAAAGGAGCCTTTCCAATTCCCACAACATCCCAAGAATACTCATTCAGAAAGTAAGGAGGCTTGGGATACAGGGAACCTGTCTGTCTGGATACAGAATTGGCTGGCCCATAGAAGACAGAGGGTGGTGGTAGATGGAAAGTATTCAGCCTGGAGCTCGGTGACCAGTGGTGTTCCACAGGGATCGGTTCTGGGACCTCTGCTCTTTGTGATTTTTATAAATGACTTGGATGGGGAAGTGGAAGGGTGGGTTAGTAAGTTTGCTTATGACACGAAGGTTGGTGGAGTTGTGGATAGTGTGGAGGGCTGTTGTAGGTTGTGATGGGCGGCACAGTGGCTCAGTGGTTAGTACTGTTGCCTCACAGCGCCAGGGACCTTGGGCGACTGTCTGTGTGGTGTGTGCACATTCTCCCCGTGTCTGCGTGTGTTTCCTCCCACAATTCAAAGATGTGCAGGTTAGGTGAATTGTCCATGCTAAGTTGCCTTTGTGTTCAGGGATGTGCAGGTTAGGTGTATTAGGCAAATATAGGGTAGGGGAATGAGTCTAGATGGGTTCGTCATTGGTCAGTGTGGATTTGTTGGGCTGAAGGGCTTGTTTCCACAGGGTAGGGATTCTAATTCAACGGGACATTGACAGGATGCAGAGTTTGGGCTGAGAAGTGGCAGATGGAGCTCAACCTGGAAAAGTGGGAAGGGATTCACCTTGGAAGGTCGAATTTGAATGCAGAATACAGAGTTAAAGGCTGAATTCTTGGCAGAAGAGCCGAGGGATTCTGGGTCCATGCCCATAGGTCCCTCAAATTTGCCATCAAGTTGATCGGGTTCTTAAGAAGGTGTATGGTGTGTTGGCTTTCAGTAGCAGGGGATTGAGTTTAAGAGCCACATGGTTATGCTGCAGCTCTATAGAGCCCTGGTTAGACCACACTTGGAATATTGTGTTCAGTTCTGGCCGCCTCATTATATACAAGATGTGGAAGCTTTAGAGAGGGTGCAGAGGAGATTTACCAGGACTGGACGAGAGCGCACGTCTTATGAAGAAAGGTTGAAGGAGCCAGGGCTTTTCTCATTGGAGAGAAGAAGGATGAAAGGTGACTTGCTAGAGGAGTGTACAAGATGTTGAGAGGCATAAATAGAGTGGATAGCCAGAGACTTTTTTCCAAGGCGGGAATGTCTGGAGTGGGCTACTTTAACAAGGGCAGGCAACTCTGCCTTTACGACCCCTTGAAAAAAACCAAGGACAAAAGAACCTTGTTAAAGGGGCAGCAATGTCACAAGTGGTTCAAGAAGGCAGCTCACCACCACCTTCTCAAGGGGAAATTAGGGATGAACAATAAATGCTGGGCCAGTCAGCAACATCCATGTCCCCAGGGTCAATATAAATACATATTGCTGGATGGCAGCAAACACTACTTCGGACAGACAGGCAGCAAACTAGCCACCAGGATACACGAACATCAACTAGTCACCAAAAGGCATGACCCACTGTCACTAGTATCCTGACATACGGATGAAGAAGGACACCATTTCAACTGGGACAACACATCCAGCCTGGGACAGGCTAAACAGAGACATGCACGGGAATTGCTTAAGGCCTGGCATTCAAACCGGAACTCCATCAATAAACACATCGATTTGGACCCCATTTATCAACCTCTGAGAATAAGGAAATGATATCATCCAACTTACCAGACCAAGACATATAAACTTGAACAGAACACCAGTGCTTCACAGGAGGCTCACTGATGATGTCCGATGAAGGGTGCCGGCCCGAAACATCGATCCTCCTGCTCCTTGGATGCTGCCTGACCTGCTGTGCTTTTCCAGCAACACACTCTCAACTCTGATCTCCAGCATCTGCAGACCTCACTGTCTCCTCACTGATGATGTTACCTAGCATGGTGACGAACCGTCTGAGAACAAACCTTCCAGCTCAGTGAGCAAACTTACAACCTGAACCTCACCCTGAGCTACAAATCTTCACCAAAATCACAAATATGTATTTATAAAAAATTACTGACCTCCCTGTCCACCTGTTCATTGTCAGGTATACCAGACCCTCTGGAAAAGGCTGAGACTTATTCCTGGGAAGGCATCATCTCAAACTGCCAGCAGACACTCCAGAGGGTCATTCAGACATTGGCCATGTTGATGTGGGATGGGAGTCACCTATAGACCCCGACCAGTCAGTGCATGGAGGGTTCAAATACAGACAGGGACTGTGTTGGATGATCAGCCATGATCCCATTGAATAGCAGAGTAGGCCTGAGGGACCGAATGGCCTAACTTGTGCTCCTAACCCTCACCTTCACTCTGACCCTAACCGATATTTCTCCATTTGGGGTGAAAGAAAGAGTTAACGTTTCCAGTCTGACGTAACTCTTCGGAATTTATGCTCCAAAATAGACAGAACGGAAATTTTAAACTCTCTCTCTCTCTCTCTCTCTCCACAGACCTGCTGAGTTTCTCCATCAACTTGCCATTTTTATTTCAGATTCCTCACGAAAGGACAGGAGGTTGGGAAGGGAGCAACAATCTGACCATTTCCCAATCACCCTTTTCCCGATCATGATTCCCAGGTGAAGGTGGCACTGGCTAGGCCCCTCCCTAATTGCCCGGGGGGGCTGTTGAGAGCCAACCACATGGCTGTTGGTCTGGAGTCACGTGTAGGCCAGACTGGGTAAGGATGGCAGTTTCCTTCCGGGATGGACATTAGTTTTCTGACAATTCGATTCATCGCCAACAAGGGACTATTATTTCCAGATTTTTAAAAAAAAATTGAATTCAAGTTCCACTCTCAGCTCTGGGAAGGTTACAAAGCCAGGTCGCCTGGAACATTACCTGGGTCTCTCTACATAAACAGTCTGGCACAGTGGCTCAGTGGTTAGCACTACTGCCTCACAGCACCAGCGATCCAGGTTCAATTCCAGCCTTGGGTGACTGTGTAGAGTTTGCACATTCTCCCCGTGTCTGCGTGGGTTTCCTCCAGGTGCTCTGGTTTCCTCCCACAGTCCAAAGATGTGCAGGTCAGGTGAATTGGCCATGCTAAATTGCCTGTAGTGTTAGGTGCATGAGTCAGGGGGAAATGGGTCTGGGGGGGTAACTCTTCGGAGGGTCGGTGTGGACTTGTTGGGCCGAAGGGCCTGTTTCCACACTGTAGGGAACCTAATCTAATACCACTCGGCCACCACATTCTCCACAGTCCGGGGCCATTCTTGTGAACACTGCGTTTTCTCAGTAATGTGGCACACACAGCGGGACACCAGACTTCCTCTGAGGTTTTGTGACATGTGAAAACAAAACCATGAATAGTTTCTTGGTTCGGTGGAGCTATTGCATGGTTCCCATGTTGCAGCCTTAACCATTGAGGTGACACTGAGGGCCAGGACACAGGGCAGGTGTTGGAGGGAAGGTTCAAGGGATTACATAGAACATCAAATACAGAATATCACAGCACAGTACAGGCCTTTCAGCCTTCGATATTGCGTCAACCTGTGGAACCAATCTGAAACCCACCTAACCTACACCATTCCATTCTCATCCATATGCCTATCCAATGACCATTTAAATGCCCTTAAAGATGGCGAGTCTACTACTGTTGCAGGCAGGGCATTCTACGCCCATACTACTCTCTGAATAAAGAACCTACCTCTGACATCTGTCCTATATCTATCACCCCTCAATTTAAAGCTATGTCCCCTTATGCTGGCCATCACCATCTGAGGAAAAAGACTCTCTCTGTCCACCCTATCTAACCCTATGATTATTATATGTGTCTCAATTAAGTCACCTCTCAACCTTCTTCTCTGTAATGAAAACAACCTCAAGTCCCTCAGCCTTTCCTCGTAAGACCTTCCCCCCCTACTGAACAACATCCTGGTTAACCTCCTCTGAACCCTTTCCAAAGCTTCCACATCCTTCCTATAATGCGGTGACCAGAACTGTATGCAAAGCTCCAAGTGCGGCCGCACCACAGTTTTGTACAGCTGCAGCATGACCTCATGGTTCCGAAATTCAATCCCTTTACCAATAAGAGCTAACATACTGTATGCCTTCTTAATAACCCTATCAACCTGGGTGACAACTTTCAAGGATCTATGTACATGGATACCAAGATCTCTCTGCTCATCTCCACTACCAAGAAGCTTACCATTATCCTAGTTCTCTGCATTCCTATTGCTCCTTCCAAAGTGAATGACCTCACACTTTTCTGCATTAAACTCCATTTGCCACCTCTCAGCCCAGCTCTGCAGCTTATCTATGTCCCTCTGTAACCTAAAACATCTTTCACCACTACCCACCACTCTACCGACCTTAGTGTCATCTGCAAATTTACTAACCCATCCTTCTATGCCCTCACCCAGGTCATATATAAAAATGACAAACTGCACTGGCCCCAAAACATATCATTGTAGTAAACCACCAGAAACTGAACTCCAGGATGAATATTTCCCATTAACCACCACACTCTGTCTTCATTTGGCTAGCCAATTTCTGATCCAAACCGTTAAATCACCCTCAATCCCATGCCTCCATATTTTGTGCAATAGCCTACCATGGGGAACCTTATCAAACACCTTACTGAAATCCATATACACCACATCGACCACTTTATCTCATCCATCTGTTTTGTCACTTCCTCAAAGAACTCAATAAGGTTTGTGAGGCACGACCTACCCTTTACAAAACCATGTTGACTATCTCTAATCAACTTATTTTTTTCAAGATGATTATAAATCCTATCTCTGATAACCTTTTCCAACACTTTACCACAACCGAAGTAAGGCTCACTGGTCTATAATTACCAGGGTTGTCTCTACTCCCCTTCTTGGACAAGGGAACGATATTTACTAGCTTCCAGTCTTCTGGCACTATTCCTGTGAATAATGACAACATAAAGATCAAAGCCAAAAGTTCAGCAATCTATTCCCTGGCTTCCTGGAGAATCCTAGGATAAATTCCACCCGGCCCAGGGGTCTTATCGATTTTTACGCTATCCAGAATTGCTAACACTTCCTCCTTGTGAACCTCAATTCCATCTAGTCTAGTAGCCTGCATCTCAGTATTCTCCTCGACAACATTGCGTTTTTCCAGTGTGAATGCTGATGAAAAATATTCATTTAGCAACTCTCCTACCTCCTCAGATTTAATGCATAACTTCCCACTACTATCCTGGATGATAAAGGAGGTGCAGTGGTAGTTTGGCACACTGACCACTACACCGCTGAAGCCAGACGCCAACTCGGAGACACCTCCTCCTACTGCCCCCTCGACCATGACCCCACCCCCCCAATCACCAAACCATCATCTCCCAGACCATACAGAACATCATCACCTCAGGAGATCTCCCACCCACAGCTTCCAACCTCATAGCCCGGGAACCCCGTACAACCCGATTCTACCTCCTTCCCAAGACCCACAAGCCTGACCACCCTGGCTGACCCATTGTCTCAGCATGCTCCTGCCCCACTGAACTCATCTCTACCTACCTCGACACTGTCCTATCCCCCCTCATCCAGGAACTCCCCACATACGTTCGTGACACCACCCACGCCCTCCACCTCCTCCAAGACTTCCATTTCCCTGGCCCCCAATGCCTCAATTTCCCCATGGATATCCAATCCCTCTACACCTCCATCCGCCATGACCAGGGCCTCCAAGCCCTCCATTTCTTCCTCTCCCGACTTCCACAACAGTACCCTTCCTCCGACACTTTCATTCGTTTGGCTGAACTGGTCCTCACCCTTAACAATTTCTCCTTCGATTCCTCCCACTTCCTCCAGACCAAAGGCGTAGCCATGGGCACCCATATGGGCCCTAGCTATGCCTGTCTCTTTGTTGGCTACGTAGAACAGTCCATCTTCCATAATTACACTGGCACCACTCCCCACCTCGTCCTCCGCTACATTGATGATGCATTGGCGCCACCTTGTGCTCCCGCGAGGAGGTTGAGCAATTCATCAACTTCACCAATACATTTCACCCTGACCTTAAATTTACCTGGACCATCTCCGACACCTCCCTCCCCTTCCTGGACCTCTCCATTAATGATGACCGACTTGACACTGACATTTTTTACAAACTCACCGACTCCCACAGCTACCTGGATTACACCTCTTCCCACCCTACCTCCTGCAAAAATGCCATCCCGTATTCCCAATTCCTCCGCCTCCGCCGTATCTGCTCCCAGGAGGACCAGTTCCACCACAGAACACACCAGATGGCCTCCTTCTTTAGAAATCGCAATTTCCCTTCCCACGTGATTAAAGATGCCCTCCAACGCATCTCGTCCACATCCTGCACCTCTGCCCTGAGACCCCACCCCTCCAACCGTATCAAGGACAGAACGCCCCTGGTGCTCACCTTCCACCCTACCAACCTTCGCATAAATCAAATCATCCGCCAACATTTCCGCCACCTCCAAACAGACCCCACCACCAGGAATATATTTCCCTCCCCACCCCTTTCCACCTTCTGCAAAGACCGTTCCCTCCGTGACTACCTGGTCAGGCCCACGCCTCCCTACAACCCACCCTCCCATCCTGGCACCTTCCCCTGCCACCGCAGGAACTGTAAAACCTGTGCCAACACCTCCTCCCTCACCTCCATTCAAGGCCCTAAAGGAGCCTTCCACATCCACCAAAGTTTCACCTGCACATCCACCAATATCATTTATTGTGTCCGTTGCTCCCGATGCGGTCTCCTCTACATTGGGGAGACTGGACGTCTCCTAACAGAGCGCTTCAGGGAACATCTCTGGGACATCCGCACCAATCAACCCCACAGTACCGTGGCCCAACATTTCAACTCCCCCTCCCACTCTGCCGAGGACATGGAGGTCCTGGGCCTCCTTTACCACCTGATGCCTGGATGAAGAACTCCTCATCTTCCGCCTTGGAACACTTCAACCCCAGGGCAGCAATGTGGACTTCAACAGTTTCCTCATTTCCCCTTCCCCCACCTCACCCCAGTTCCAAACTTCCAGCTCAGCACTGTCCCATGACTTGTCCTACCTGCCAATCTTCCTTTCCACCTATCCACTCCACCCTCCTCCCTGACCTATCACCTCGAACCCCACCCCCATTCACCTATTGTACTCTATGCTACTTTCTCCCCACCCCCACCCTCCTCTCATTTATCTCTCCACCCTGCAGGGTCTCTGCCTATATTCCTGATGAAGGGCTTTTGCCCGAAACGTCGATTTTCCTGCTCCTCGGATGCTGCCTGAACTGCTGTGCTTTTCCAGCACCACTCTAATCCAGAATCTGGCTTCCAGCATCTGCAGTCCTTGTTATTACCTAGTCTGGAGGAAATCACGGGGACAGGGAGGGATGCAGGCACTGGAGGAGATGTTGGAGATAGGGACGGCTGTGGAGTCTGGAGGAGGTGACGGAGATAGGGAGGGATTTAGGGACTGGAGGAGGTGACGGAGTTAGGGAGGGGTGAGGGAGAGTTTAGTCACCAGGAGATGAACACTAAACCTGAGGCAATGCAGGGGGTATCATATACAAAGTAATACTGAGACCTTAAGAGGGATTACCTCGGACAGTGAGGTAGGTCCCTGGGATGCTTTGCCAGACCACATGACGATTTCCTGTTATCGCCACCCGACAGAAATAACGGTTTGTATCACTTGTTCTCAGCTGCTTTATCCGGATGGTCCCTGTCCTCTCCTTGGCTGGATCTCCCAGGAATTGAATTCGCCCTCGGTATTGAGGGTGAGTACATCTCTGAGGCATATTGAAGATCAATTCCCCGTGAAACTCGTTTCTTCTCCAGGCAATGTCATACCCTCTGGGTTTGAGTGTATCTGGGTAAGTAAATGTACACAGGATCTCGATCGATCCCCCTTCCACACCCTCCAGTCGATCCGGTTGGCTCACTGTGAAATCATCTCCATGGATCATCCCTGAGGGAGAGCGAAACAGCAAACAGTCATTTAGGAATCCTGAATAAATCGCTCCCAGCTGGAGACCAGCCCCCAGGATATCCCCCAGTGACAGAGAGACTCTGTAACTGAGACAGCAAAATGTGACTCACCCCCAGGTATCTGTTATTCTGTATACAAACCACCCTGAATCCCTCAATTATATTCCAGACCTTCTTCCAGCCCCTACACCCCTCCCTATCTCTTTCAGCCCTTCCAGCTCCTACACCCCTCCATATCTCTGCCACCTCCTCCGACCCCCGCACTCCTCCGTATCTGTGTCATTTCCTTCAGCCCCTTAACCCCTCCCTATCTCTGTTACCCCTCCTGCCCATACTCCCCTCCCTATCTTTGTAATCCTCTCCAATCCCTACAATCCTCCCTGTCTCTGTCTCCCCTCCAGCCCCTTACACCCCTCCCTATCTCGGTAAATCCCTCCAGCCCCTATACTCTTCTGAAATCTCCATGGCGGGGTTGGGGGGGGGGGGTGTTGTGGTGAGGGGGTGTACCTTTGGATGGTCTCAGTCTGTAGTTATAAGATCCCCCCAGCAAAACCTCACCCCCTCCCACAATCTCTCTTTCCTCATGTTCCCCCATGAACCCCTCCCTCTGTCTGATCACTGGGTTAATTCTCTTAAAAACCTCCTCTGGACGCCTGTCCTTTCACTGGGATGGATCTGGGGACTGCCTCGAGGAGCAGATTTGGGACTGAGTTGAGGAGGAACGTCTTCCCCCAAAGGATTATGAATCTGTGGAATTCCCTGCCCAGTGAAGCAGTTGAGGCGACCTCACTGGATGTTTTTGGATAGATTTTTGAACAGTTAAGGAGTTATGGATTATGGTGAGTAGACGTGTGATTGGTGCTGAGTCCACAAAACGTTGAGCCATGATCTTATTGAATGGTGGATCAGGCTAGAGGGGTGGGCTGGTCTACTCCTGCTCCTATTACTGATGTTCTTATAATCAAAGACCACCCCCCAACCCTGTTATAATCTCTAACAACCTCTTGCGTCGGGCAAAAGATATGAAAGTTTGAATGCAAGAATGTGAAGCTTCTTCCCCATTGTTATCAGACTTTTGAACAGACCTCCCAAATTTTAATTTTAATCTCTCTCTCTGCCCCTACTCTGTGACTATAACACTGCATTCTGCACTCTGGTCTGCTACCCTGACACACTCCGTACAGTACGATCTGCCTGTAGAGCACACAGAGCAACACTCTTCACTGTAACTCAGGGCATATGACAACAATAAATCAATCCACCAGCACTGGACACTTTGAGAGCCAGGCACTGCTGTTTGGAACGCGGGCCCGACTCCGCCATAAATTGCCAAGTCGGGATGTGAGTCTTCAATTTGCTTCCTTGAGGGGTGTTATTTTTCTGGTTTTGGAACTTGGTTGTCCAAGGGATTTCGTAATAAGCAGCTGAATGGGAAGGAACCCGTGGTGATTTACCCACAAGACCAGGACGGAATAGCTGGTGAAGGGAAGGACTGAGTCCGAATCAGACGCCAAGTTGGTGACACATTGGAGTGAGATTGAATTGACTCACCGACACAGAGAGACAGAAGGAGGAGATGAAGAGCAGAGCCCATTGCCGTGCCTGCTCTCGCTCTGGTCGTCTGCTTCCAATGACTGCAAGAGATTGAGAGTGCGGGTGTTTATGACACACCCAATCATTCCACACAGTTAGTTTTGCTTTTGCATCTTCTTGTTCCTCTGCGCTCCAGCTGACTTCAGGAGGAAGTGGTCTCCTCAAACCGACTGAGGAGAGACGGTTGGAGTTATTTATATCGAGAATTCGAATGCAAATCAGCGAGGGGAGGGGGATCCAGAGGAGGTTCCTGGGGATGAAGGGCTTGTTGTATCAGGAGTGGTTGAAGACACTGGGTCTACACACGATGGAGTTTAGAAGGATGGCAGGGGGAATCTAATTGAAACTTACAGAATACTGAGCAGCCTGGATAGAGTGGGAGTGGAGAATTGAGCTGTAGGGAGAGGCTGAATAGGCTGGGGAGGTTTTCCCTGGAGCGTCAGAGGCTGAGATTTATAAAATCATGAGAGGCATGGATAGGATAAATAGACAAGGTCTTTTCCCTGGGGTGGGGGAGTCCAGAACGAGAGGGCATAGGTTTAAAGTAAGAGGGGAAAGATATAAAAGGGACCTAAGGGGTAACATTTTCACACAGAGGGTGGTATGTGTATGGAATAAGTTGCCAGAGGAAATGGTGGAGACTGGTACAATGACAACATTTTTATAAGAGATCTGGATGGGTATATGAATAGGAAGGTTTAGAGGGATATGGGCCAAGTGCTGGCAAATGGGACTAGATCAGGTTAGGATATCTGGTCAGCATGGACAAGTTGGACTGAAGGGTCTGTTTCTGTGCTGTACATCTCTAAGACACTATGAATAATATTAACTGTTACCTTGCCTTAACCTTTTGAAATATATATTTGTGGGTGACTTGATTATATTGATGAAACAAAGAAAATTTGCCTTTCTGAGCACTTTTCCCCATTTTGTTTCACACACTTGCCTTCATTGGTCAGACCTTTGAGTATAGGAGATTGGACGTTATGTTGATGTTGTACAGGACAGTGGTGAGGTCTCTTCTGGGATAATGTGTACAGTTCTGTTCACCCTGTTAACGGAATATGATTATTGAATTGGACAGGGTTCATATATGCTGAAAATGTGTTGCTGGAAAAGCGCAGCAGGTCAGGCAACATCCAAGGAACAGGAGAGTCGATGTTTCGGGCATAAGCCCTTCTTCAGGGATTATCAGAGGAGATGACCTGGGGTGTGCAGTGAGAGAGGGACTTACTGAAATCCTTGTAGAGGGAGGAAGAGAGCTTCTTCAAGGAAGGCATCCTTCGGGCTTATGCCCGAAACGTCGATTCCCCTGTTCCTTGGATGCTGCCTGACCTGCTGCGCTTTTCCAGCAACACATTTTCAGCTCTGATCTCCAGCATCTGTAGTCCTCACTTTCTCCTCGAAGGGTTCATATATGATTTACTTTATAAAATCATGAGGGGCATGGATAAGGTGAACAGCAAAGGTCTTTGTTCTGGGGTCAGGGAGTTCAAAACTGGGAGGGTGGCAGCATAATGTTCAGGTGAGAGGGGAAAGACTTAGAAGGGACCCAAGGGGCAACATTTTGCCGCAGAGGGTGGTTCATGTGTGACCTTTTGGAGGAAGTGGTGGGTGTAAGTCCGTTTGCAACATTTAAAATCTATTTGGACAGCTCCCTGGATAGTAAAGGGTGAGAGGCAGGCAAGTGGGACTAGTTTAGTTTGAGAAATTTGGTTATCATGGACGAGTTGGGCCGAATGGTCTGTTTCGGTGCTATATGATGCTATGAGAAGCTGTTTCCAACATTGGGAGAGACTAGAAGCCGAGGGCACAGCCTCAGAGTGAAGCGATAAACTGAAGTGAAGAGGAATTTCTTCAGCCAGAGGGTGGTGACTCTGTGGAACTGATGGCCACAGAGGGCTGTGGAGACCAAGACATTGAGTGTCTTTACGACAGAGATAGGGAGGTTCTTGATTGATAAGGGGGATCCAGGGTTGTTGGGGGGAAGGCTGGGGAATGGGGTTGAGAAACATATCAGCCAGGATGGAGTGACAAGAGCGGACGTCATGGGCCGAATGGCCTCATTCTGCTCCTGTCTAGTCTCACAGCATGTCCCTGAACCCACACACTCAGGAGTGATACTCAATAGGACCTTGTTTAGAGTGTAGGTTTGCTCGCTGAGCTGTAGGTTTGATATCCAGACATTTCATTACCTGGCTAGGTAACATCATCAGTGGCAACCTCCAAGTGAAGCAAAGCTTTTGTCTCCTGCTTTCTATTTATATGTTTGTCCTGGATGGGGTTCCTGGGGTTTGTGGTGATGTCATTTCCTGTTTGTCTTCTGAGGGGTTGATAGATGGTATCTAGATCTATGTGTTTGTTTATGGCATTGTGGTTGGAGTGCCAGGCCTCTAGGAATTCTCTGGCATGTCTTGTCTTTCTGAGCACAACAGCCTCAGGGCAGCAGCAAAGGTCAAAAGGGGAGCCAACCTGGTGATGACTCGGCTGGGTTGATGTGGTTGAGCTGTTGTCACATCCGTCCAGAGCTGAGTGCTGATCCGATCAGCGTTTCGAGCTGAGCTCTGCCTATCGCACGTCCTTCGTGTTGATAGACAGCTGTATGGGAAAATGGGTGTTAGTGTCATCACCCCCCTCCCCTCAACAGCCCTCCCCTGGCATCCTGTCCTCGCCAACGTCACACGTCTGCTGACTCACACTAAACCAAAGGGAAACAACACAAGCCTGTGACTGGTGCCCATTCTCCTCCTCATTGCCCCACCCCGCACTCCGAGAGGACCTATTCCAAACAGCCCCCTCCCATCTCTCTTCCTCTCCCCTCCTTGCCCCAACCCCTCACCACCTCATGGAGGGGAACCCCCTCCCCATCTATGGGACGGCAGTCTTTGAGTGACCACATCCCCACACAGCCCTCCATACAGTGAATCTCCAGCACTCCGACCTCAGGAGCAGCCCCTCATGGACAGAGACATGGACAATACCGTGCTGTCTGGTGGCGACACCACCAGTCGCCAGCCCTCCTCTGGTCTTGTAAGACTATGGGGACTTGACCTTCTCCATTTCTCTACAAATTAACTAGCAGATTAATCATTCTGACCTCAGTAAACAAGGAGCCTGTCCATTTGACTACTAGCTACAGGAGTAGAATGAGGCCATTCGGCCCATCAGCTCTGCTCTGCCATTCCATCATGGCTGATATGGTTCTCAATCCCATTCTCCCTGTGACCCTCCATCCCCCCTTACCAAACAGGACCCCATCTCTCTCTATCTTAAAGACACTCAATGACTTGGCCCCCACAGCCCTCTGTGGCCATCAGTTCCACAGAGTCCCCACCCTCTGGCTGAAGAAATTCCTCCTCATCTCAGTCCATCCCTTCACTCCGGAGGCTGTGCCCTCGGGTCTCAGTCTCTCCCACTGGCAGAAATATCTTCTCAGAGACTCATATAGCACGGAAACAGACCCTTCGGTCCAACTCGTCCATGCTGACCACATTTCCCAAACTAACTCATCCCACTTGCCTGCATTTGGCCCACATCTCTCCAAACCTTTCCTATCCATGTACCTGTCCAAATGTCTTTTTTAAAGGTTTCAACTGTACCAACAGCTACCACTTCCTCTGGCTGTTCATTCCTTGCACAAACCGCCCGCTTGCTGTGTGAAAACGTTGTCACTTCAAGTTCCTTTTAAATCTTTCCCCTCACCTTAACGTTATGCCCTCCGAGTTTTGAACTCCCCTATCCTGGGGAAAAGGCCTTTGCTGTTTACCTTATCCGTGCCCCTCATGATTTTATTATGTGAATAATTTCTGCACCCTCTCCAGGTTCATAACCGCCTTCCTACAGCAGGGAGACCAGAGTTACACACGGTACTCCAAAAGTGGCCTCACCAATGTCCTGTCCAACTCCAACATGACGTTCCACGTCAATGGTTCAAGCAATGAAGGCAAACAAAATCATGAAAAGTGCTGAGAATTGCAAATTTTGCCTGCTTTATCAAGATAAAAGGTCACCCACAAACATACATTTCAAAGGTAAGGAGCAGCATTCCAAAAGCTAGTGCTTCCAAATAAATCCATTGGACTATAACCTGGTGTTGTACGATTTGTAACTTTGTCCATCCCAGTCCATCACTGACTCCTCCACATCAGGCTAATAACTAATGTATTTCAGTCAGTTTGAGGAGACCACTTCCTGCCTGGAGTTGGTCGGAGCACAGAAAAACAGGAAGACATGAAAGCAGAACTAACTGTGTGAAATGACTGGGTGTGCGAGAAAACCCCACTACCTTTCTCTTGCAGTCATTGGAAGCAGACGACCAGAGCGAGAGCAGGCACGGCGATGGGCTCTGCTCTTTATCTCCTCCTTCTGTCTCTCTGTGTCGGTGAGTCAATTCGATCTCACTCCAATGTGTCACCAACTTGGCGTCTGATTCGGCCTCAGTCCTTCCCTTCACCAGCCACTCCGTGACTCCAAGCTTTTTTCTATCCTGGTCTTGTGGGTAAATCACCGTGAGTTCCTTTCCATTTGGCTGCTTATTAAGGGAACTTGCAAACTGTCAAGTTCCAAAACAATGGTTTATTGCATTTAACTAGAAAAATAACACCCCCTCAAGGAAGCAAGTTTAGACTCACATCCCGACTTGGCAATTTATGGTGGAATCGGGCCACCGTTCCAAACAGCAGTGTCTGTCTCTAGAAGTGTCCAGGGCTGGTGGTTGATTTATTGCTGTCACATGTCCCGAGATATTGTGAAAAGTATTGTTTTGTGTGCTCGAAAGGCAGATCGTATCATATGGAGTGTGTCAGGGAAGCGGAACAGAGTGCAGAATGCAGTGTTACAGTCACAGAGAAGGGGAAGAGAGCGAGAGATCAGAATGAATATTTGGGAGGTCTGTTCAAAAGTCTGATAATGCCGGGTGTTAGGGACCATGCAGACCCCCGCTCCCAAACATTTTAAGCAGGCAGCCCAGACCTGAGCTTTTCCCGTTGTTTTAAGCAGGGGTCAGGTGGATATTCCAGCAGCGGCACGACTGGTCAAACCACTCGGTTTGAAATGAAACAGGATTTATTTATACACAAACAAAAGGAAACCAAGTTCTGAATAAAGTAACTGTTTGAAAACCCAACAAACATGAAAATATAACTCAACAAAGAGCGGTCCCAATTTCCTTGGCAAAATGCTAAATTCAAGTACGGGTTCTTACAGGAGAGGGTTTGCAGAGAGGGGGGGTGAGTCAGCCAGAAACTTCTGTTGAATCAGGAAACATGTGACCATCAGGATAACTTACCACAGGGTAAAACAGAAACCCTTGAAGGGGAAAGAGAAGTTAAACAGCTCCAGCATTATCCTGACGATCTTCACTGAGATCTGCTTTTCCCTTTCCACATGAGGATTTCTCTTTGCCCCAGTTTCTATCCCTCACGGATTGAAATTGATGTTGGAAGCCAAACTTTGATTTATGAACCAACTCATAACCATCAGCCATTTCAGCTGCTAATCTTGCTGTCTTCACTCTCTGCTCTTCCACAGGGGTTCTCACTACCTCAGGAAGCGAATTTTTAAACTCCTCCAAATAATCCTCTCTCTAAGAGCGTCATTGTTTTGTTCTATTTTTAATGCCCTTCTCCATCTGTCGAAATTACTTTGTTTAATCTTTTCAAACTCAATGTAGGTTTGACCAGGGTCACTCCTTAGATTCCTGAAACTTTTTTTTAGATTACTCACAGTGTGGAAACAGGCCCTTCAGCCCAACAAGTCCACACCGACCCTCCGAAGAGCAACCCACCCAGACACATTCCCCTACATTTACCCCTTCACCTAACACTACGGGCAATTTAGCGTGGCCAATTTACCTAACCCGCACATTTTTGGACTGTGGGAGGAAACCGGAGCACCCGGAGGAAACCCACGCAGACACGGGGAGAATGTGCAACCTCCACACAGACAGATTCCTGAGGCAGGAATTGAACCCGGGTCCCTGGTGCTGTGAGGCAGCAGTGCTAACCACTGAGCCTATAAGTTGTCTGTAAGTTTCTGGCACAAGTTCATATGCACTTAAGATGGCTTTCTTCACCACGTCATACACTCCCCGCCCCCCCCCACTCCACCTCTGATACGGATGTGAATACCTCACTTGCTGTACCTACAAGTTTTGTTTGGATCAAGAAAATCCACATTGTCACGCCCACTGCATTTGCTTAGCCACCTTCTCAACTGAGATGAAAAAGGCTTCTACATCCTTCTCATCAAATTGAGGCAACGCTTGGATATATTGGAACAGATCCCCACCAGGCCTTCGGCTCCCAGGGGTTTGCTCATCCTCATTCTCTCCTTCACTGAGTTTACCTTCAGCCTTCATCTCCATCCTTTTAAGCTGACTCTCCTGTCAAAGTGCCAATTTATTAAGTGCAAACTCCCTCTCTCTCTCTCTCTCTTTTTGTTCTGCTGAAACGATTCTGTCATTTCTTTTTGTTCTGCTAAGGCCTTTCATTCTTTTTCTCTTTCCTCTGCTTTGAATCGTAATTTCAACAGTTTCATTTCTTGTTCTCTTTTCCTTTTGCCTCTAACTCAAGCTGCTTCATCTTCAATTGAATTTTCGGCATCTCCAAAGATTCAAATGACATTTCCAGCAAATTTAAATGCTGAGCTATTGCTGTAATGATCTCTCATTTTTCTGAGGAACGTAGATAACCCCAAGTTCAGTCTGTCTGCTAATTGCCTTGTTTTGTAAAAGCCCCAAGGTCACTTCTCCCACCCCCAGGATACTCTTCGTGACTGAAAGAGCCACTACTTCCACAAGCAGTGTTTAAACCATCCGAATTCAACACCTGGATCAAAAGACACTATCACCTTCCACTTGCTACCTTTGAGCACAGCAACCTTAATCCCAAATCAGAACTATAGAATAAATCCCGGACGAGCCCCCAATCTGTTATGAACGAGGCAAGACCCCCTCAAAGTCTTTTAAGCAGGTATCCCAGACCCTGCATTTTTCTGGTTGTTTTAAGCAGATGTCAGATGGATATTCCAGGATTGACACAGCTGGTCAAACCACTCGGCATTCAACAAAACAGAATTCATTTGCACATGAACAAATTAAAACCCCATTTAGAATAACATAACCGTGTGAAAACCCAACCGACACAAAAACGCAACTTAACAAAGAGCTATTCCGATTCTCCGCAACATCCCATAACACACCCCTTGGCACAAAGGTAAATTCAAACACGGGTTCTTACAGGAGAGGGATTGCAGAGCGAGAGGGAGAGGGAAGGTCTGTCAGGAACCCTCTGTTGGATCAGAGAAACTTCTCCCCCAGCAGGAGAGGGATTGCAGAGTGAGAGGGAAAGGGAGAGGGACAGAGTCAGCCAGGAACCCTCTGTTGGATCAGGGAACCTTCCCCCCACCCCCAGCAGCTTTCTTTGTCCAGTAGCTTCAAACAGACTACTCGAGAAAACCAAACCAGAAATAAAATCCCTGAACTGGGAGAACTGGCCACTCCCCTTTCATTGTACAAGTGTTTCCAAATAAAAACTTTCAAAGCCATTTCAAAAAGATATTTCCAGACAGAGAACATAGAAATTCCAGCGCCGTACAGGCCCTTCAGCCCTCAATGTTGTGCCAACCTGTGGAACCAATCTGAAGCCCATCTAACCTACACTATTCCATTCTCATCCATATGCCTATCCAATGACAATTCAAATGCCCTTAAAGATGGCGAGTCTACTACTGTTGCAGGCAGGGAATTCTACGCTCTTACTACTCTCTGAGTGAAGAACCTACCTCTGGCATCTGTCCTATATCTATCACCCTTCAGTTTAAAGCTATGTCCCCTCATGCTAGCCATCACCATCCAAGGAAAAAGGTTTTCACTGTCCACCCTATCTAATCCTCTGATCATCTTGTATGACTCCATTAAGTCACCTCTCAACCTTTTCTCTAACAAAGACAGCCTCAAGTCCCTCAGCCTTTCATCATAAGGCCCTCTCTCCATACCAGGCAACATCCTGGTAAATCTCCTCTGCACCCTTTCCAAGCATACACAGCCTTCCTATTATGCAGAGGCCACAACAATACGCAATACTCGAAATGCGGCCGCGCCAATATTTTGCCCAGCATGACCTCGTGGCTCCAAAACTCAATGCCTCTATCAATATGAGTCAACACACCCTATGCCTTCTTAACAACCCAATCAATCAGGGTGGCAACTTCCAGGGATTTATGCACATGGACACCAAGATCTCTCTGCTCATGCATGCTGCCAAGATTCTTACCATTAGTCTAGTACGCTGTATTCCTGTTACTCCTTCCAAAATGAATCACCTCATAAATTTCTGCATTAAACTCCATTTGCCACCTCTCAGCCCAACTCTACAGCTTATTTATGTCCCTCTGTCACTTGCAACATCCTTCCGCACTGTCCACAACTCCACCCACCTTAATGACATCTACAAATTTACTAACCCATCCTCCTCCCCCTATCATCCAGGTCATTTATAAAAATGTCACGCAGCAGTGGCCCTAAACAGATTCTGGCGGTACTCCAATCATAGCTGATCTCCAGGATGAATATTTCCCACCAACCACCATCCTCTGCCTTCTTTCAGCTATCCAATTTCTGATCCAAACTGCTAAATTACCCTCAATCCCATGCCTGTGTACTTTCTGCAATAGCCTACTGTGGAGAATCTTATCAAATGCCATACTGAAATCCATATTCACCACATCAACTGCTTTACCCTCATCCACCTGTTTGGTCACCTTCTTGATGAACTGAATAAGGTTCGTGAGGCACGACCTACCCTTCACGAAACCATGTTAACTATCCCTAATCGCATTATTCCTCTCTTTTGCTTCCAAATCGTATTTCGTATAATCCTTTCCAACATTTTACCCACAACCGAAGTCAGGCTCACTGGTCTATAATTACCAGGGTTGTCTCTACTCCCCTTCTGAAAGAAGGGAACAATATTTGCTATCTTCCAACTTCTGGCACTATTCCTGTTGACAATGACGACATAAAAATCAAAGCCAAAGGTTCTGCAATCTCCTCCCTTGCTTCACAGAGAACCTGAGGATAAATCCCATCTGCCCCACTGGACTTATGTATGTTCACACCTTCCGGAATTGCTTACACCTCCTCCTTGTGATCCTCAATCCCGTCTAGTCTAATAGTCTGGATATCAGTATTCCAGACAAGATTGCCTTTTCCCAGTGTGAACGCTGACAAAAAATATTCATTTAGCACCTCTCCTATCTCCTTGGACTCCATGGACAACTTCCCATTACTGTCTTAACCTTACTGTAGTCATTCTTTTATTCCTGACATACTTAGAGAAAGAGCAGAAAATGTGTTGCTGGAAAAGCGCAGCAGGTCAGGCAGCATCCAAGGAACAGGAGAATCGACGTTTCGGGCATCAGCCCTTCTTCAGGAATCAAACTTAGAGAAAGCTTTAGGGTTTTCCATGATCCTACAAGCCAAAGACTTCTCATGTCCGTTCCTGGCTCTTCTTAGCTATCTTTAGGTCCTTCCTGGCTAACTTATAACTCTCAAGTGCTCTAACTGAGTCTTCCTGTCTCATCTTTACCTACGCCTCCTTCTTCCTCTTGACAAGAGATTCAACTTCTTTAGCAAACCACGGTTCCCTCGCTCAACCACTTCCTCCCTGGCTGACAGGTACATACTTATCAAGGACACGCAGTAGCTGTTCCTTGAATAAGCTCCATATTTCATTTGTGCCCGTCCCCTGCAGTTTCCTTCCTCATCCTATGCATCCTAAATCTTGCCTAATTGCATCATAACTCCCTTTCCCCCAGATATAAACCTTGCCCTGCAGTATATACCTATCTCTTTCCATTGCTAAAGTAAATGCAACCAAATTGTGGTCACTGTCATCAAAGTGCTCACCTATCTCCAAATCTAACACCTGTCTGGGTTCATTCCCCAGTATCAAATCCAATGTGGCCCTACCCCTTGTTGGCCTATCTATGTACTGTGTCATGAAACCCTCCTGCACACATTGGACAAAAACTGATCCATCTAAACAACTTGAACTATAGCATTTCCAGTCAATATTTGGAAAGTTAAAGTCCCTCATAACAACTACCCTGTCTCTCTCACTCCTATCGAGAATCATCTTTGCAATCCTTTCTTCTACATCTCTGGAACTTTTTGGCTGCCTATAGAAAACTCCCAACAGGGTGACCTCTCCTTTCCTGTTTCTAACCTCAGCCCATACTAACTCAGTCGACGAGTCCTCAACAAATGTCCTCTCTGCCACCATTAAGACTGTCCCTGACTAACAGTGCCACACTTCCCTCTCTTTTACCAGCTTGCCTGTTCTTACTGAAACATCTAAATCCCTGAACCTGCAACAACCATTCCTGTCCCTGCCCTATCCATGTCTCCAAAATGGCCACAGCATCGAAGTCCCAGGTATCAACTCATGCTGTAATGTTCACACATGTTATTCTGGATGCTCCTGGCATTGAGGTAGACACCCTTCAAACCACTTTCCTGCCGCCAGTACACTCTTGTGACCTTGCAATCTTATTTATGACCTCCTGTACACTAGAGCTACAATTCAGGTTCCCAAACCCCTGGTGAATTAGTTTAAACCCTCCCGAAGCTCATTAGCAAATTTCCCAAACCCTCCACCCCCGGGTTATTGGCACTCCTCTAGTTCAGGTGTACATCAGACATATCGGAAGCTCTGCTTTTGCAACCCCTCTTCAAAGAAACCAAGGGTTACAATAACCTTGTTAAAGGGGCAGCATGGTCGCACGGGGAAGAAGCTGTTCTTGAATCTGTTTGTATGTATTTTAAAATGTTTATACCATTTTCTCGAGGGAAGAGGGTTGAGGGGGAGCCCTTTGATTACAAGAACAGAATTAAACCAGTTGGCCCCTCTGACCTGCTCCCCCTTTCAATAGGTCATTGCTCAACTTTTCATGGATTCAGCACCACTTACCCGTCTGATCTCCATAACCCTTAACTTCTTAACTGTTCAAAAATCTATCCAAAAACACCCAACGGGGTAACCTCAGCTGCTTCACTGGGCAGGGAATTCCACAGATTCATAATCCTTTTGGGGGAAGACATTCCTCCTCAACTCAGTCCCAAATTTGCTCCTCGAGGCAGTCCCCAGATCCACCCCAGTGAAAGGACAGGCGTCCAAAGGAGCTTTTAGGAGAATTAACCCAGTGATCAGACAGAGGGAGGGGTTTATGGGGGAACATGAGGAAAGAGAGATTTCAGGAGAGGGAGAGGTTTGGGGGGGGTTCTATAACCACAGACTGAGACCTTCCAAAGGTACACCCCCTCACCACAACCTCTACCATGGAGATCTAAGAGGATTATAGGGGCTAGAGGGGTAAGAGGGATAGGGAGGGATGGAGGGATTGAAAAGGAGGCAGAGACCAAGGAGGACTGGAGGAGGTTACAGGGATAGGGAGGGATGTACGGGCTGGAGGGGTGATAATGATAGGGAGGGGAAGGGTATAGCGACAGGAGGAATTTAGAGATAGGAGGGGTGTAAGGGCTGGAAGAATTTACAGAGATATGGTTGGAGGTGTAAGGTCTGGAGGAGATTACAGAGAATGGAGGGAGTGTAGGAGCTGGAGGAGCATACTGAGAGAGGGAGGGGTGTAGAGGCTGGTGGGGGTTACTGAGATAGGGAGGGGGCGTAGGGGCTGGAGGGGGTTACTGAGATAGGGAGGGGGCGTAGGGGCTGGAGGGGGATACAGAGGCTGATGGGGGTTACAGAGATAGGGAGGGGTGTAGGCGCTGGAGGGGGTTACAGAGATAGGGAGGGGGTGTAGGGGATGGTGGAGGTTACAGAGATAGGGAGGGGTGTAGGGGCTGGAGGGGGTTACAGAGATAGGGAGGGGTGTAGCAGCTGGAGGGGGTTACAGAGATAGGGAGGGGTGTAGCAGCTAGAGGGGGTTACAGAGATAGGGAGGGGGTGTAGGGGCTGGAGGGGGTTACAGAGATAGGGAGGGGGTGTAGGGGCTGGAGGGGGTTACAGAGATAGGGAGGGGGTGTAGCAGCTGGAGGGGGTTACAGAGATAGGGAGGGGGTGTAGGGGCTGGAGGGGGTTACAGAGATAGGGAGGGGGTGTAGCAGCTGGAGGGGGTTACACAGATAGGGAGGGATGTAGGAACTGGTGGAGGTTACAGAGATGGGGGGTATAGGGGCTGGATGGAGTTGCAGAGATAGAGACGGATGTAGAGGCTGGAGGGGGTTACAGAGATAGGGATCAGTGTAGGGGTTGAAGAAGGTCACAGAGATAGGGAAGGGGTGTAGGGGCTGGAAGGGGTTACAAAGATAGGGAGGGGGTGTAGGGGCTCTGTAGGAGGTTTCAAAGATAGGGAGAGATGTAGGGGCTGTGGGAGGTTACAGAGATATGGAGGGGTGTGGGGGCTGGAGTGGATTCCAGAGTTAGGGAGGGGTGTGGGGCCTGGAGATGGTTACAGAGATAGGGAGGGGTGTGGGGCCTGGAGGGGGTTACAGAGATAGGGAGAGTTGTCGGGGCTGGAGGAGATTACAGAGATATCGAGAGGTTCAGGGTGGTTTATATACAGAATAACAGATACCCAGGAGGGAGTTACAGACTGGAATCTAATCAAGGGATTCAGGGTGGTTTATATACAGAATAACAGATACCCCGGGAGTGAGTCACATTTTGCTGTCTCAGTTACAAAGTCTCTCTGTCACTGGGGGATATCCTGGGGGCTGGTCTCCAGCTGGGAGAGATTTATTCAGGATTCCAAAATGACTGTTTGCTGTTTCGCTCTCCCTCAGGGATGATCCATGGAGATGATTTCGCAGTGAGCCAACCAGATCGACTGGAGGGTGTGGAAGGGGGATCGATCGAGATTCCGTGTACATTTACTTACCCAGATACACACACACCGAGAGGGTATGACATTGCCTGGAGAAGAGACGCGTTTCATGGGGAATTTATCCTCAATTTGTCTCAGGGATACACTCACCCTCAATACCAAGGGCGAATTGAAATCCTTAGAGATCCAGCCAAGGAGAGGACAGGGACCATCGGGATAAAGCAGCTGAGAAGAAGGGATACAAACCGTTATTTCTGTCGGGTGGCGATAACAGGAAATCGTTCTGTGGTCTGGCAAAGCCTCCCAGGGACCTACCTCACTGTCCGAGGTAAGATCCGTCTCCTTTTCCCCAATTCCTCTCCCATTGACTCGATGTTGGTGAGAGTGATCCTAGATTCAGTCTCTCCCACATTTGGGATCACGTGGGATTGTCAAATCCAATCCATTCCCAGTGGAGGCAGGAACTGGGAAAGAAAAACAGAGAGAGCTGGAGAAATTCAGCAGCGTCTGGGATGGATCCAGCTCCCAGGAAATCTCTTTGGACACAAACACTTTCAGATCACCTTCCCCTGGGACTGGGACATCTCCCAAACTCACCCCTTCACTCCTACTCCCTTACTCTCCCCCAGGGTCAGTCACACTGAGACACCCCCTCACTCCCCAGGGTCAGTCACACTGAGACACCCCTCACTCCCCAGACTGAGTCACACTGAGACACCCCCTCACTCCCCAGGGTCAGTCACACTGAGACATACCCTCACCCCCTAGGGTCTGTCACACTGAGATACCCCCTCACTCTCCAGAGTCAGAGACACTGACTGTCCCTCACTAATGAAGGTCTCTTGCCCGAAACGTCGATATTTTCACCCTCACTCCCTCGAGCCAGAGACACTGATTCTCCCCACACCAACTTCCCAGGATCCAAGTAACAACCCCCCAACTCCTCAGGGTCAGAGACACTGACTTCCCCTCACTCCCCCAGGGACAGAGACACTGACTCCCCCTCACTCCCCAGGGACAGAGGCACTGCAACTACCCCCCCCTCACTCCCCAGGAACAGACACACTGACTCCCCCTCACTCCCCAGGGACAGAGGCACTGCAACTACCCCCCCTCACTCCCCAGGAACAGACACACTGACTCCCCTCACTCCCCAGGGTCAGAGACACTGATTCCCCCTCATCACCCCAGGGTCACAGACACTGACTTCCTCTCACGCCCCAGTGTCACAGACACCGACTCCCCTTCTTCCCAGTGTCACAGACACCGGCTCCCCTTCACCCACCTCCCCCCCCCGAGGGTCAGTGTCTCTGACCATCCCATGTCCCCAGGGTCTGCCCTCTGAGTGTATTTGCTCCTGTTTCTCATTCCAGCCCCGGTTCTTTCTCTCACTCCTGCTCCCACATCATTGAGCTGGATCCTTGTCTTTGAACAGCACGGAGACCAGAGACCACGACAGACCATCCCCCCTCCTCAGTGAGTGCAGCCTCCCAGCACAGTGTGGAAGGTGGAGACCCACTGCCTCAGGGTCTAATCCTCATCATCAAGGTGGGCTTCGTTCTCACAATCCTAGCGACTATTTGGCTGGTTGGAATGTGTCTGATGAAGAGGAAGGAAGTTACAGGTAAGCTGCTATCACAGATCATGTCACTGTTTGCTCTCATACAGACAAGTGCAATGTTTTTCTGAAATACCATCCTGGGTCCCTGCATCAATCCAGTATCCATGCTAATGTACAGGTTGCCTCCCTGGATGGTGGAATACCAGACCTTATTAGGATCTGGGATCATCCGTGGACAAAGGAGCTGAATCCCAGAGGGGAGGTGAGAGTGACAGCCCTTGACATCAAGGTTGCATTCAAGTGAGTGTGGCTTCAAGGAGCCCTGGCAAAACTGGAGCCCATGGGTATTAGGGGGCAAACTCTCCGCTGGTTAGACTCATCCCTGACACGTAGGAAGATGGTTGTGGTTGTTGGAGGTCAGTCATCTCAGCCTCCAGGACATCTCTGCAGGAATCCCTCAGGGTAGTGTCCTAGGCCCAACTATCTTCACCTCCTTCATCAATGCCCTTCCCTCCATCGTAAGCTCAGAAGTGGGGATGTTCTCCGATGATTGCACAACGTTCAGCACCATTCGCCACTCCCCCGATACTGAAGCAGTCCGTGCCCAAATGCAGCAAGATCTGGACAATATCCAAGCTTGGGCTGACAAGTGGCATCTAACATCATGCCACGCAAACGCCAGGCAATGACCATCTCCAATTAGAGACAATCTAGCAATGCCCCTTCAGAATTAATAGTGTCACCATTACTGAATCTCCTACTGTCAGCATCCTAAGGGTTACCATTGAGCAGAAACTCAACTGAATTCACCACATAAACAGTGGCTGCAAGAGCAGGTCAGAGGCAAGGAATACTGCAGCGAATAACTCACCTCCTGACTCCCCAAAGCCTATCCACCATAAGTCAGCATTGTAAGGGAAGATTAGATTAGATTAGATTACTTACAGTGTGGAAACAGGCCCTTCGGCCCAACAAGTCCACACCGCCCCGCCGAAGCGCAACCCACCCATACCCCTACATCTACCCCTTACCTACACTACGGGCAATTTAGGATGGCCAATTCACCTGACCTGCACATCTTTGGACTGTGGGAGGAAACCGGAGCACCCGGAGGAAACCCACGCAGACACGGGGAGAACGTGCAAATTCCACACAGTCAGTCGCCTGAGGCGGGAATTGAACCCAGGTCTCTGGCGCTGTGAGGCAGCAGTGCTAACCACTGTGCCACCGTGCCGCCCACAATACTCCCCATTTGCCCTGGATGGGTGCAGTTCCAACAGCACTCTCAAGAAGCTCAACATCATCCAGGACAAAGCAGACCACTCGATTTGTACCACATGCACAAACATCCATTCCCTCCCTCACTGACGCTCAGTAGCAGCAGTGTCTACCATCTACAAGATGAACTGCAGCAACTCAGTAAGGCTCCTTGGACAGAACCTTCTAAACCCAAGACCACTTCCATCTGGAAGGACAAGGGGCAGCAGGGACATGGGAACACTATTCCCTGCAAGCTCCCTTCTGAGCCATTCACCGTCCTGACTTGGAGATACATCGGCCGTTCCCCCAGTGCTGCTGGGCCAGAAACCTGGAGCTGCCTTCCTAACGGGCGCTGTGTGGGTGTCCCTACACCACACGGGACTGCAGTGGGTCAAGAAGGCACAACTAGGGACAGGTAATAAACGCTGGGCCCAGCCAGTGATGACCATGTTCCATGAGTGAATGAAATCAGAGGATGGGCAAGAAAAGCTGATTTGCCAGCTATGGCCTCCTTCCCTGAGTGAAAGTCGTCAGGATTGGTGCACGTCCTGTTGGGATTCCTGGCTGTTATCTTTTGTTCTTGTAACATGGGATTTTCCTGCTTTACTCCTTCTTGTCGATTTCAGATTCCTCGGATGGAAATTTGTGCGGAGAGACCAAGTGAGAGAATGCGGGATCCAATGGGAATTGTCTGTAGGAATCCCCGGTGCAAGGAATTCACTGGTTTACTGAGTCCTACAGAAACTCACGGTCACACAACAGGCCCATATTCTCACAGACCTCACTGTCCAAAGCTGGTTTGACCCTTGCCCTTTTGAAGTCGACACTGTGGGCTTTGCTGCAACGTTGAACCAGGCTGTGGTTCCCCAGGAAAGAAACTCTGTTTGCAGCGCTGCTCTGATTCTCGCGGGTATAAACCCTGGCACGGCTCCATCTCATTGGCTGACCCTGTGCCAATCGGAGTTTCTGTGAAGCACTTTGTAAAAAGTGACAATGTTCCTGCCACAGTAAATCGATTGAGGCTGAAACATTGAATGTTTTCAAGAAAGAGTGAGGTCCAGTTCTTAGAGCTATAGGGGATCCAAGGGAAGGGGGAAGGTCACTGAGTTGGATGATCAGCCATGGTGCGAGTGAACAAGCTTGAGGGGCTGAATGGTCTACTCCTGTTCTAATGTTCCATGCTTCTGTGCGCCCAATGGAAAACAATACTGTCACAATATACTTGGTTATTAAAGTCTTCTCATTAATTTTTTTGTCAAGAAAGCATCACTGAATATTATAAATTATGCATGTGCGCTAACATAAGTTGTTTGTTGAATCTTAAACTAAAAGCTCTCCTGTGTTTTATTTCTGTGACCCTTGTTCCCATCTCTCGATATTTGTAGCTGTCTTTCTAACAGATGTCTCTGGTTCTGTGTCTCTTTCGTGTCATCAAGTGGACCTTGAGAAAAATTAACGTAAAGTGGTTCAAACAGAAAAGAGGTCCGCTGTAATCATGTGACCAGACTTCACAATGGCCTTCCAGAAGGTTCGCAGGAGTTGGCGCCAGATACACAATCGATGTCTATAAACCCTCCTGCAAGATGTGTCCGTTGTGACAATCCGAGTGTTGGCCATGTCAGATCACGGAATAAAGTCACAGAGCCCCTTGATGATGTTGGCTGCTTTCCCGAGACAGGGGGAAGTGGAGATGGAGCCAATGGATGGGAGGCTGGTTTGTGTGATGGACTGGGCGGTGTTCACGGCTCTCTGTAATTTCTTGTGGTCCTGGGCAGAGCAGTTGCTGTATCAAGCTGTGATGTATCCAGACAGGATGCTGTCTGTGGTGCATCTATAAAAATTGGTGAGAGTCCCAGTGGACATGCTGAATTTCCTGAGCCTCCTGGGGAAGGAGAGGCATTATTGTGTTTCCTTGATTGTAGCGTTGACGTGGATGGATCAGGACAGATTGTTGGCAATGTCTAAAACTGGGATCTTGAAGCTCTTGATCACCTCCATTGGTGCAGACTGGGGTGTGCCCTAAGCTCTGCTTCCTGAAGTCAATGCCCAGCTCCTTCATAACCGTGGACCAGATCCTGGACAAAGCCCTTACAAAGCTGACAGATGACTGCAGCAGACCTATTGTGTAGGGTGTATAGAATAGGTGGCACCTGTACTTTTTTGATTAGATTACTTACAGTGTGGAAACAGGCCCTTCAGCCCAACTAGTCGACACCGACCCTCCAAAGAGGAGCAGCCCACCCAGACACATTCCCCTTCACCTAACACTATGGGCAATTTAGCATGGCCAATTCACCTTACCTGCAGGAGGAAACCCACACAGACATGGGGAGAATGTGCAAACTCCACACAGACAGTTGCCCGAGGCAGGAGTTGAACCCAGGTCTCTGGCGCTGTGAGGCAGCAGTGCTAACCACTGTGCCACCGTGCCACCCACATCTTCTAGTGTGTCGGATGTTTAGAATATATAGCATCTTTGATTTTATTGTACAGGGAGTTTAGAATAGCTGGCATCTGTAATTCTACAGATTGTGTAGGACGTTTAGAATATCTAGCACCTGTAATTCTACTATGTGGAGTGTTCAGAATAGGTGACATCCATAATTCTAGTGCAATTATCTCTCTTGCTGGTTGGAACAGAATAATTCTCACTGCCTTACCTTCAGGATGCTCTGCCTCAAACCGTACCCAATTCATCACAAATAACACAAAGCTCTATGGATGCTGGAAATCAGAAACAAAAACAAAAATTACTAGAGAAACTCAGCAAGGTCTGGCAGCGCCTGAGGAGGGAGCGAAACAGAACAAACCTTTCAGGTCCGGTGACACGTCTTCAGAACCCAGTTCACCACAATGGGTTCGGGTGGCTGTGCAGATTTCTGACGACACACTAGAGGTATTATCGCTGGGCTTGTAATCCAGACACCCAGGTAATGTTCTGGGGCCCTGCGTTCGATTCCCAATGACAGGTGATGGTGGGATTTGAATTCCAGCAAAATCTAGATTTCAGAGTCTAATGATGACCATGATACAATAGTTGGGAAAACCAATCTCATTCACTAATGTTCTTTCGGGAAGGAAGCTTCCATCCTTACTTGGTGTGGCTGACTCTTCCCTGCCCCCTGGGCAATTAGGGATGGGTAATAAATGCTGCTCTAGCCAGTGACACTCTCGTCCTGTGAATAAATATAAAAATGAGTGAGAGAATGCTAATCAGCCAGTAGATTGTGAGAATGTAATTTTCCACCTTTCCTGCAGGTGGCAATATAGAGCTACACATCTCTGTGGCTGGTCAGGGACTGAAAGATTTGTACTGGATGGATTTTAGAAGGGAATGCGGATGAGGATCTGATTGAAACGTCCAGGATACTGAGAGGTCTGGATAGAGTGGATGTGGGGAAGATGTTTCCACCAGTTCGGATAGACAAGTACCTGAGGGAACCGAGTGAATGGACGACCCTTTAGAAATGAGATGAGTAAGAATTTCTTCAGCTGAGTCATAGAGTCCGACAGCACGGAAACAGATCCTTCGTTCCAACCAGTCCATGCTGAACATAATCTCAAACTAGTCCCATCTGCCTGTTCCTGGCCCATATCCCTCCAAACTTTTCCTCTTCATGTCCTTATCTAAATTTGTAACTGCACCCACATCCACCACGTCCTCAGGAAGGTCATTCCACACACAAACCATTCTCTGTAAAAAAGTTCCCGTTTGTGTCTTTTTTAAATCTCTTTTAAATCGCCTTTCTGACCACACCAGCCTCAGGGCAGCAGCAAAGGTCAAAAGGGGAGCCAACCTCGTGATGACTCGGCTGGGTTGATGTGGTTGGGCTTTGTCACATCCGTCCAGAGCTCAGTGCTGATCCGATCAGCGTTTCGAGCTGAGCTCTGCCTATCGCACGTCCATCATGTTGATCGACAGATGTGTGGGAAAATGGATGCCCATTGCTTTCATTAACAGGGGGATCGAGTTTAAGAGCTGTGAGGTTTTGCTGCAGCTCTACAAGTCCCTGGTGAGACCACACTTGGAATATTGTGTCCAGCTCTGGTCGCCCTACTATAGGAAAGATACAGAGGCTTTGGAGAGGGTGCAAAGAAGGTTTACCAGGATGCTGCCTGAACTGGAGGGCTTGCCTTATGAAGAAAGGTTGAATAAGCTTGGACTTTTCTCTCTGGAGAGAAGGAGGAAGAGAGGAGACCTGATCGAGGTGTACAAGGTAATGAGAGGAATAGATGGAATCAATAACCAGAGACTTTATCCCAGGGCAGGATTGACTGGTACGAGAAATCACAGTTTGAAGATATTAGGAGGAAGGTATAAAGGAGAGATCAGAGATAGGTTCTATACGCAGAGAGTTGTGAATGCATGGAATGCATTGCCAGCTGTGGTGGTGGAAGCAGAGTCATTGGGGACAATTAAGTGACTGCTGGACATGGACGTGGATAGCAGTGAATTAAGGGTTGTTTAGGTTAAGTTACTACATTTGACATTAGGATTAAATCTCGGCACAGCATCGTGGGCCAAAGGGCCTGTTCTGTGCTGTACTTTTCTATGTTCTATTGTCACCGCCCCCCTTCCCCTCAACAGCCCTCCCCTGGCATCCTGCCGTCGCCAACGTCACACGTCCGCTGACTCACACTAAACCAAAGGGAAACAACACAAGCCTGTGACTGGTGCCCATTCTCCTCCTCATTGACCCAACCCCGCACTCCGAGAGGACCTATTCCAAACAGAGCCCTCCCATCTCTCTTCCTCTCTCCCCTCCCTGCCCCAAGCCCTCACCACCTCGTGGAGCGGAGCCCCCTCCCCATCTATGGGACGGCAGTCTTTGAGTGACCACATCCCCTCACAGCCCACCATACAGTGAATCTCCAGCACTCCGACCTCAGGAGCAGCCCCTCATGGACAGAGACATGGACAACACTGTGCTGTCTGGGGAAGGGGTCAGTCAGGCTCCATTGGCTAAAGGGACAGATTTGCAACGGACAGAGAAGCCAACAGTGGGGGTTCGATTCCCGCATCAGCTGAGGTTCCCCATGAAGCTCCCACCTTCTCTCCCTCTCCCCTCACTCGAGGCATGGTGACACTCAGGTTAAACCACCATCAGTCGTCTCTGTCTCTGTCTCTCTCGCTCTCTCTCACTGTCTCTGTCTCTCTCTCTCTCTCTCTCTCTCTCTGCCTCTCTGTCTCTCTCTGTCTCTATCTTTCTCACCTGTCTCTGTGTGTGTGTGTGTCTTTCTCTCTGTCTCTGTCTCTCTCTCTCTCTAACGCAAGAGTGCTGCTATGTTCTGGTCAGACTATAGGGATTTGACCTTCTCCATCTCTCTACAAACTAACCGGCAGATTAATCATCCTGAACTCAAGTGTTATGAAGTTGAAGGTGTGTACTGTGCCTTTAAGAGAGAGTAAGTACTGTTCTGAACTAAAAGCTATCAAGCCCCTGTCTGATATGACTTGATGGCAGTCCCAGGGTGCACTGGTAAATGGAAAATATGTAACATTTGGCTGTGAAATGGATACCTGAGTTGGTTGCTGTTTTCAACAAGGAGAGAGTGAGGTTCACAGATGCTGTAGATCAGAGTCAAAAGTGCTGTCAGACTCCAGTACTGCCTGACCGGCTGTGCTTTTCCAGCACCACACTTTTTGGTTCCTGGAACTGACAACACTTCAAGTTTAACCAGTCAGTTTAAATTATGTCCCAGGATACGAAAACCCAATCGAGTTTGAATATATTGTCTTGCCAACATTGAGCCAATGGGAAGATCTGATTTTGGGGATCCAAACAAGGCAGTCATTTTAAAAATCGGACCAATCAACTGCCATCAACACAGATACAGTAAATTTGGAAACGCTCTCTGTCAAAGGTATCTTTTCATATGAAACATATTCACAGTGAAAAGAAAGAAGACATCCCAGGGTAATCTTCAGTTGGAAGGAGACAGACGCCGACGATGACAGCAGCTGTGTGGTTTTGAAACTGAGTTGATGTAATCTTAATAAGTGTCTTATTGGAACAGCACTCCTGAGTGTGTGGGTTTAGGGACATGCTGTGAGACTAGAAGGTACAGGAGCAGAATGAGGCCATTTGGCCCATGAAACCCGCTCTGTCACTCCATCCTGGCTGATATGTTTCTCAACCCCATTCCCCAGCCTTCCCTTCACAACCCTGGATCCCCCTTACCAATCAGGAACCTCCCAATCTCTGTCGTAAAGACACCCAATGTCTTGGCTTCCACTGCCCTCTGTGGTCATCAGTTCCATGGAGTCACCACCCTCTGGCTGAAGAAATTCCTGTTTACTTCAGTTTGTCGCTTCATTCGGAGGCTGTGCCAATAGACAATAGACAATAGACAATAGGTGCAGGAGTGGGCCATTCTGCCCTTCGAGCCTGCACCACCATTCATTATGATCATGGCTGATCATCCTCAATCAGTATCCTGTTCCTGCCTTATCTCCATAACCCTTGATTCCACTATCCTTGAGAGCTCTATCCAACTCTTTCTTAAATGAAACCAGAGATTGGGCCTCCACTGCCCTCTGGGGCAGAGCATTCCACACAACCACCACTCTCTGGGTGAAGAAATTTCTCCTCATCTCTGTACAAAATGGCCTACCCCTTATTTTTAAGCTGTGTCCTCTGGTCCTCTGTGCCCTTGGCTCCTAGTCTCTCTCAATGGTGGAAGCAGCTTCTCATAGCATCATACAGCACCAAAACAGACCATTCGGCCCAACTCGTCAATGCCGACCAAATTTCACAAACTAAACTAGTCCCACTTGCCTGCCTCTCACCCTTTACTATCCATGGAGCTGTCCAAATGGATTTTAAATGTTGCAAATGGACATACACCCACCACTTCCTCCAAAAGGTCACACATGAACCACCCTCTGCGGCAAAATGTTGCCCCTTAGGTCCCTTCTAAATCTTTCCCCTCTGCCCTCAACATTATGCCCCCCTTCCTAGTATTGAACTCCCCGACCCCAAAGTAAAGACCTTTGCTATTCACCTTATCCATGCCCCTCATGATTTTATAAAGTAGATCATATATGAACCCTGTCCAATTTAATAATCATATTCCATTAACAGGGTGAACAGAACTGTACACATTATCCCAGAAGAGACCTCACCACTGTCCTGTACAACATCAACATAACGTCCAAACTCAAAGGTCTGACCAATGAAGGCAAATGTGTGAAACAAAATGGGGAAAAGTGCTCACAAAGGCAAATTTTGTTTGTTTCATCAATATAATCAAGTCACCCACAAATATATATTTTAAAGAGTTAAGTCAAGCTAACAATTAGTGTTATTCATAGGGTCACAGAGATGTACAGCACGGAAACAGGCCCAACAGTCCAACTCGTCCACACAAACCAGATACCCTGACCTCATCTTGTCCCACTTACCAGCACTTGGCCCATATCCCTCTGAACCCTTACTATTCATATACACATCCAGATCTCTTTTAAATGTTGTCATTGTACCAGTCTCCACCACCTCCACTGGCAACTCATTCTATACACATACCACCCTCTGTGTGAAAACGTTACCCCTTAGGTCCCTTTTATATCTTTCCCCTCTTACCTTAAACCTATGCCCTCTCGTTCTGGACTCCCCCGCCCCAGGGAAAAGACCTTGTCTATTTATCCCATCCATGCCTCTCATGATTTTATAAATCTCAGCCTCTGACGCTCCAGGGAAAACCTCCCCAGCCTATTCAGCCTCTCCCTACAGCTCAATTCTCCACTCCCACTCTATCCAGGCTGCTCAGTATTCTGTAAGTTTCAATTAGATTCCCCCTGCCATCCTTCTAAACTCCATCGTGTGTAGACCCAGTGTCTTCAACCACTCCTGATACAACAAGCCCTTCATCCCCAGGAACCTCCTCTGGATCCCCCTCCCCTCGCTGCTTTGCAGATCGGAATTCTCGAAATAAGTGAGAAAAACACTCCCACCGTCTCTCCTCAGTCAGTTTGAGGAGACCACTTCCTCCTGGAGTTGGCTGGAGCGCAGAGGAACAGGAAGATGCAAAAGCAAAACTAACTGTGTGGAATGATTGGGTGTGTCATAAACACCCGCACTCTCAATCTCTTGCAGTCATTGGAAGCAGACGACCAGAGCGAGAGCAGGCACGGCGATGGGCTCTGCTCTTCATCTCCTCCTTCTGTCTCTCTGTGTCGGTGAGTCAATTCAATCTCACTCCAATGTGTCACCAACTTGGCGTCTGATTCGGACTCAGTCCTTCCCTTCACCAGCTATTCCGTCCTGGTCTTGTGGGTAAATCACCACGGGTTCCTTCCCATTCAGCTGCTTATTACGAAATCCCTTGGACAACCAAGTTCCAAAACCAGAAAAATAACACCCCTCAAGGAAGCAAATTGAAGACTCACATCCCGACTTGGCAATTTATGGCGGAGTCGGGCCCGCGTTCCAAACAGCAGTGCCTGCCTCTCAAAGTGTCCAGGGCTGGTGGATTGATTTATTGTTGTCATATGCCCTGAGTTCCAGTGAAGAGTGTTGCTCTGTGTGCTCTACAGGCAGATCGTATTGTACGGAGTGTGTCAGGGTAGCAGACCAGAGTGCAGAATGCAGTGTTATAGTCACAGAGAAGGGGCAGAGAGAGAGATTAAAATTAAAACTTGGGAGGTCTGTTCAAAAGTCTGATAACAACGGGGCAGAAGCTTCACATTCTTGCATTCAAACTTTTATATCTTTTGCCCGACGCAAGAGGTTGGACGAGATTATAACAGGGTTGGGGGATGGTCTTTGATTATAAGAACATCAGTAATAGGAGCAGGAGTAGACCAGCCCACCCCTCTAGCCTGATCCACCATTCAATAAGATCATGGCTCAACGTTTTGTGGACTCAGCACCAATCACACGTCTGCTCACCATAATCCATAACTCCTTAACTGTTCAAAAATCTATCCAAAAACATCCAGTGAGGTAGCCTCAACTGCTTCACTGGGCAGGGAATTCCACAGATTCATAATCCTTTGGGGGAAGACGATCCTCCTCAACTCAGTCCCAAATCTGCTCCTCGAGGCAGTCCCCAGATCCATCCCAGTGAAAGGACAGGCGTCCAAAGGAGGTTTTTAAGAGAATTAACCCAGTGATCAGACAGAGGGAGGGGTTTATGGGGGAACATGAGGAAAGAGAGATTGTGGGAGGGGGAGAGGTGGTGAGGGGGTATCCTGTAACTGCACATTAAGACTTTGCAAATGTACACCCACCCTCACCACAACACCCCCCATGGATACTTCCAAGAGGGATGGAGGAGGTGACAGAGATAGGGAGGGGTATAGGAACTGGAGAGGGTTACAGAGATAGGGAGGGGTGTAGGGGCTAGTGAGGGCTACAGAGATAGGGAGGGGTGTATGGGCTGGAGGGGGTTACAGAGATAGGGAGGGGGTGTAGGGGCTGGAGGGGGTTACAGAGATAGGGAGGGGTGTAGGGGCTAGTGAGGGCTACAGAGATAGGGAGGGGTGTATGGGCTGGAGGGGGTTACAGAGATAGGGAGGGGTGTAGGGGCTAGTGAGGGCTACAGAGATAGGGAGGGGTGTATGGGCTGGAGGGGGTTACAGAGATAGGGAGGGGGTGTAGGGGCTGGAGGGGGTTACAGAGATAGGGAGGGGGTGTAGAGGCTGGAGGGGGTTACAGAGATAAGGAGGGGTGTATGCGCTGGAGGGGGTTACAGTGATAGAGAGGGGTGTAGGTGTCGGAGGAGATAACAGAGATAGGGAGGCGGTGTAAGGAGCTGGAGGGGGTTAAGAGATAGGGAGAGGTGTAGGGTCTGGTGGGGGTTACAGAGATAGGGAGGGGGTGTAGGGGCTGGGGGAGGTTACAGATATAGGGAGGGATGTAGGGGCTGGAGTGGGATACAGAGATAGGGAGGGGTGTAGGGGCTGGAGGGGGTTACAGATATAGGGAGGGGTGTGTCGGCTGGAGGGGGTTACAGTGATAGAGAGGGTTGTAGGGGCTTGAGAGGTTACAGAGATAGGGAGGGGGTTACAGACTGGAATCTAAACGAGAGGTCCAGGGTGGTCTATATGCAGAATAACAGACATACAGGAGTGAGTTACAGACTGGAATCTAATCGAAGGGTTCAGGGTGATTTATGTACAGAATAACAGATACCCGGGAGTGGGTTACAGACTGGAATCTAATCGAGGGGTTCAGGTGGTTTATATACAGAATAACAGATACCCGGGAGGGAGTTACAGCCTGGGATCTAATCGAGGGGTTCAGGGTGGTTTATATACAAAATAACAGATACCTAGGAGGGAGTTACAGACTGGAATCTAATCAAGGGGTTCAAGGTGGTTTATATACAGAATAACAGATACCTAGGAGGGAGTTACAGACTGGAATCTAATCAAGGGGTTCAAGGTGGTTTATATACAGAATAACAGATACCCAGGAGTGAGTTACAGACTGAAATCTAATCGAGGGGTTCTGGGTGGTTTATGTACAAATTAACAGATACCCGGGAGTGAGTTACAGACTGGGATCAAACCGAGGCGTTCAGGGTGGGTTATATACAGAATAACAGATACTCGGGAGTGAGCTTCAAATTGGAATCTAATCGAGGGTTTCAGGATGGGTTATATACAGAATAACAGATACCCGGGAGTGAGTTACAGGCTGGAATCTAATCAAGGGGTTCAGGGTGGGTTATATTTGGAATAACAGATACCCAGGAGTGAGTTACAGACTGAAATCTAATCGAGGGGTTCTGGGTGGTTTATGTACAGATTAACAGATACCCGGGAGTGAGTTACAGACTGGGATCAAATCGAGGCGTTCAGGGTGGGTTATATACAGAATAACAGATACTCGGGAGTGAGTTTCAAATTGGAATCTAATCGAGGGTTTCAGGATGGGTTATATACAAAATAACAGATACCCGGGAGTGAGTTACAGGCTGGAATCTAATCGAGGGTTTCAGGATGGGTTATATTTGGAATAACAGATACCTGGGAGTGAGTTACAGACTGGAATCTAATCGAGGAGTTCAGGGTGGGTTATATACAGAATAACAGATACCCCGGGAGGGAGTTACAGGCTGAAATCTAATCGAGGGGTTCAAGGTGGGTTACATACAGAATAACAGATACCCGGGAGTGAGTTACAGACTGGAATCTAATGGGGGGGGGGGGTTCAGGGTGGTTTATATACAGAATAACAGATACCTGGGGGTGAGTCACATTTTGCTGTCTCAGTTACAGAGTCTCTCTGTCACTGGGGGATATCCTGGGGGCTGGTCTCCAACTGGGAGAGATTTATTCAGGATTCCTAAATGACTGTTTGCTGTTTCGCTCTCCCTCAGGGATGATCCATGGAGATGGTTTCACAGTGAGCCAACCGGATCGACTGGAGGGTGTGGAAGGGAGATCAATCGAGATTCCGTGTACATTTACTTACCCAGATGCACACACACCGAGAGGGTATGACATTGCCTGGAGAAGAAACGAGTTTCACGGGGAATTTATCCTCAATTTGTCTCAGGGATACACTCACCCTCAATACCGAGGGCGAATTGAAATCCTGGGAGATCCAGCCAAGGAGAGGACAGGGACCATCCGGATAAAGCAGCTGAGAAGAAGTGATACAAACCGTTATTTCTGTCGGGTGGCGATAACAGGAAATCGTTATGAGGTCTGGCAAAACATCCCAGGGACCAACCTCACTGTCCGAGGTAATCCCTCTTAAGGTCTCAGTATTACTTTGTATATGATACCCCCTGCATTGCCTCAGGTTTAGTGTTCAATGCCTGGCGACAAACCTCTCCCTCACCTCTCCCTATCTCTGTAACCCCCTCCAGCCCCTCCACCCCCTCCCTATCTCTGTAACCCCCTCCAGCCCCTACACCCCCTCCCTGTCTCTGTAACCCTCTCCAGCCCCTACACCTCCTCCCTATCTCTGTAACTCCCTTCAATCCTGGCACCTCTCCCAATCTCTGTAACCCCCTCCAGCCCCTACATCCCCGACACCCCTTCCTTATCACTGTAACCCCCTCCAGCTCCTACACCCCCTCTCTATCTCTGTAACCCCATCCAACCCCTACACCCCCTCAATATCTCTGTAACCCCCTCCGGCCCCTACACCCCCTCCATATCTCTGTAACCTCCTCCAGCCCCTACACCCCTCCCTATCGCTGTCACCTTGCCCAGTCCCTACACCCGCTCCCTATCTCTGTAACCCCCTCCAGCCCCTACACCCCCTCCCTATCTGTGTAACCCCCTCAAGCCCCTACACCCCCTCCCTATCTCTGTAACCCCCTCCAGCCCCTACATCCCTCCCTATCTCTCTAACCTCCTCCAGCCCCTACACCCCCTCTCTATCTCTGTAACCCCCTCCAGCCCCTACACCCCCTCCCTATCTCTGTCACCTCCTCCAGCCCCTACACCCCTCCCTATCTCTGTCACCTCCCCCAGTCCCTACACCCGCTCCCTATCTCTGCACCCCCCTCCAGCCCCTACACACCCTCCCTATCTCTGTAACCCCCTCCAACCCCTACACCCCCTCCCTATCTCTGAAACCCCCTCCGGCCCCTACATTCCTCCCTATCTCTGTAACCTCCTCCAGCCCCTACACCCCTCCCTATCGCTGTCACCTTCCCCAGTCCCTACACCCATTCCCTATCTCTGTAACCCCCTCCAGCCCCTACACCCCTCCCTATCGCTGTCACCTTCCCCAGTCCCTACACCCATTCCCTATCTCTGTAACCCCCTCCAGCCCCTACACCCCCTCTCTATCTCTGTCACCTCCCCCAGCCCCTACACCCCCTCTCTATCTCTGTCACCTCCCCCAGCCCCTACACCCCCTCCCTATCTCTTTAACCTCCTCCAGCCCCTACACCCCCTCCCTATCTCTGTAACCCCTTCAGCCCCTACATCCCTCCCTATCTCTGTAACCTCCTCCAGCCCCTACACCCGCTCCCTATCTCTGTAACCCCCTACATCCCTCCCTATCTCTTTAACCCCCTCCAGCCCCTACACCCCTCCCTATCTCTGTCACTTCCTCCAGTCCTGACATCCCTCCCTATCTCTGCAACCGTCTCCAGTCCCGGCACCTCTCCCTGTCTCTGTAACCTCCTCCATCCCCTACATCCCTGCCTATCTCTCTAACCCCATCCAGCCCCTACACACCCTCCCTATCTCTGTAACCCCCTCCAGCCCCTACACACCCCCCTATCTCTGTTATCCCCTCCAGCACCTACACCCCCTCCCTATCTCTGTAACCCCCTCCAGCCCCTACACCTCCTCCCTATCTCTATAACCCCCTTCAATCCTGGCACCTCTCCCAATCTCTGTAACCCCCTCCAGCCCCTACATCCCCTACACCCCCTCCACCCCCTCCTTATCACTGTAACCCCCTCCAGCCCCTACACCCCCTCACTATCTCTGTAACCCCATCCAGCCCCCACACCCCCTCCCTATCTCTGTAACCCCCTCCAGCCCCTATACCCCCTCCCTATCTCTGTAACCCCCTCCAGCCCCTACACCTTCACTATCTCTGTAATCTCCTCCAGCCCCTACACCCCCTCCCTATCTCTGTAACCTCCTCCAGCCCCTACTCCCCTCCCTATCTCTGTAGCACCCTCCAACCCCTAAACGCCTCCCTATCTCTGTGACCCCCTCCAGCTCCTACACCACCTCCCGATCTCTGTCACCCCCACCAGCCCCTACACCCCTCCCTATCTCTGTCATTCCTCCAGTCCTGACATCCCTCTCTATCTCTGTAACCCCTTCCAGCCCCACCACACCCTCCCTATCTCTGTAACCCCCTCCAGCCCCTACACCCCTCCCTATCTCTGTCACTTCCTCCAGTCCGGACATCCCTCCCTGTCTCTGCAACCCTCTCCAGTCCCGGCACCTCTCCCTGTCTCTGTAACCTCCTCCATCCCCTACATCCCTCCCTATCTCTGTCACCTCCCCCAGTCCCTACATCCGCTCCCTATCTCTGTAACCCCCTCCATCCCCTACACTCCCTCCCTATCTCTGTAACCCCCTCCAGCCCCTACACCCCTCCCTATCTCTTTAACCTCCTCCAGCCCCTACACCCCCTCCCTATCTCTGTAACCTCCTCCAGCCCCTACACCCGCTCCCTATCTCTGTAACCCCCTACATCCCTCCCTATCTCTGTAACCCCCTACATCCCTCCCTATCTCTTTAACCCCCTCCAGCCCCTACACCCCCTCCCTATCTCTGTAACCCCCTCCAGCCCCTACACCCCTCCCTATCTCTGTCACTTCCTCCAGTCCTGACATCTCTCCCTATCTCTGCAACCCTCTCCAGTCCCGGCACCTCTCCCTGTCTCTGTAACCTCCTCCATCCCCTACATCCCTGCCTATCTCTCTAACCTCCTCCAGCCCCTACACCCCTCCCTATCTCTGTAACCTCCTACACCCCCTCCCTATCTCTGTCACCTCCCCCAGCCCCTACACCCCCTCCCTATCTCTGTAACCCCCTCCAGCCCCTACATCCCTCCCTATCTATTTAACCTCCTCCAGCCCCTACACCCCTCCCTATCTCTGTAACCCCCTCCAGCCCCTACAACCCTCCCTACCTCTCTAACCTCCTCCAGCCCCTACACCCCCTCTCTATCTCTGTCACCTCCTCCAGCTCCTACATCCCTCCCTACCACTGTCACCTCCTGTAGCCCTACACCCGTCTCTATCTCTGTCACCTTCTCCAACCCCTACACCAAATGGACAGTGTGGAATGGTAATTTGGTGAGGGAAGGGTAAACGTCAAAGCACGTGAAGAAATCGGACCACCGGATCAGCCAATGCATTCCCCACATCTCCCCCCACCTCCCAACTCTCCTCCAGAAATAACATTTGACTGCCAACCCCTTGACCCTTCCCTCCAACACCTGCCCTGTGTCCTGGCCCTCAGTGTCACCTCAATGGTTAAGGCTGCAACATGGGAACCATGCAATGGCTCCACCCAACCAAGAAACTATTCATGGTTTTGTTTTCACGTGTCACAAAACCACAGAGGAAGTCTGGTGTGCCGCTGTGCGTGCCACATTACTGAGAAAACGCAGAGGGTGTTTACAAGAATGGCCCCTGGAGGGAGAACTAAGGGAAATGTGGTGGCCGAATGGTGTTGCGGCCGGACTGTTTCTCCAGAGAGACCCAGGTAATGTTCCAGGGGGACCTGGCTTCACAATCCACCCAGAGCTGAGAGTGGAACTTGAATTCAATTTTTAAAAAGAAATCTGGAATTAATAGTCCCCTGTTGGTGATGAATCGAATTGTCAGACAAATAATGTCTATCTGGGAAGGAAACTGCCATCCTTACCCAGTCTGGCCCACACATGACTCCAGACCCACGGCCATGCAGTTGACTTTCAACAGCCCCCCTGGGCAATTAGGGAGGGGCCTAGCCAGTGCCACCTTCACCTGGGAATCGTGATCGGGAAACGGTCGGATTGTTGCTCCCTTCCCAACCTCCTGTCCTTTCACGGGGAATCTGAAATAAAAATGGCAAGGCAATGGAAAAACTCAGCAGGTCTGTGGAGAGAGAGAGAGAGAGAGAGAGAGAGAGAGTTTAACATTTCCGTTCCAATTTCACAACACAAATTCTAAAGAAGAGTTGCGTCAGACTGGAAACGTTAACTCTTTCTTTCACCCCAAATGGAGAAATATCGGTTAGGGTCAGGGTGAAGGTGAGGGTTAGGAGCACAAGTTAGGCCATTCGGTCCCTCAGGCCTACTCTGCTGTTCAATGGGATCATGGCTGATCATCCAACACAGTCCCTGTTTGTATTTGAACCCTCCATGCACTGACTGGTCGGGGTCTATAGGTGACTCCCATCCCACATCAACATGGCCAATGTCTGAATGACCCTCTGGAGTGTCTGCTGGCAGTTTGAGATGATGCCTTCCCAGGAATAAGTCTCAGCCTTTTCCAGAGGGTCTGGTATACCTGACAATGAACAGGTGAACAGGGAGGTCAGTAATTTTTTATAAATACATATTTGTGATTTTGGTGAAGATTTGTAGCTCAAGGTGAGGTTCAGGTTGTACGTTTGCTCACTGAGCTGGAAGGTTTGTTCTCAGACGGTTCGTCACCATGCTAGGTAACATCATCAGTGAGGAGACAGTGAGGTCTGCAGATGCTGGAGATCAGAGTTGAGAGTGTGTTGCTGGAAAAGCACAGCAGGTCAGGCAGCATCCAGGGAGCAGGAGGATCGATGTTTCGGGCCGGCACCCTTCATCGGACATCATCAGTGAGCCTCCTGTGAAGCACTGGTGTTCTGTTCAAGTTTATATGTCTTGGTCTGGTAAGTTGGATGATATCATTTCCTTATTCTCAGAGGTTGATAAATGGGGTCCAAATCGATGTGTTTATTGATGGAGTTCCGGTTTGAATGCCAGGCCTTTAGGAATTCCTGCACATGTCTCTGTTTAGCCTGTCCCAGGCTGGATGTGTTGTCCCAGTCGAAATGGTGTCCTTCTTCATCCGTATGTCAGGATACTAGTGACAGTGGGTCATGCCTTTTGGTGACTAGTTGGTGTTCGTGTATCCTGGTGGCTAGTTTGCTGCCTGTCTGTCCGATGTAGTGTTTGCTGCCATCCAGCAATATGTATTTATATTGACCCTGGGGACATGGATGTTGCTGACTGTCCCAGCATTTATTGTTCATCCCTAATTGCCCCTTGAGAAGGTGGTGGTGAGCTGCTTTCTTGAACCACTTGTGACATTGCTGCCCCTTTAACAAGGTATTTTGTCCTTGGTTTTTTTCAAGGGGGTCGTAAAGGCAGAGTTGCCTGCCCTTGTTAAAGTAGCCCACTCCAGACATTCCCGCCTTGGAAAAAAGTCTCTGGCTATCCACTCTATTTATGCCTCTCAACATCTTGTACACTCCTCTAGCAAGTCACCTCTCATCCTTCTTCTCTCCAATGAGAAAAGCCCTGGCTCCTTCAACCTTTCTTCATAAGATGTGCGCTCTAGTCCAGTCCTGGTAAATCTCCTCTGCACCCTCTCTAAAGCTTCCACATCTTGTATATAATGAGGCAGCCAGAACTGAACACAATATTCCAAGTGTGGTCTAACCAGGGCTCTATAGAGCCACAGCATAACCATGTGGCTTTTAAACTCAATCCCCTGCTACTGAAAGCCAACACACCATACACCTTCTTAACAACCCGATCAACTTGATGGCAAATTTGAGGGACCTATGGGCATGGACCCAGAATCCCTCTGCTCTTCTGCCAAGAATTCAGCCTTTAACCCTGTATTCTGCATTCAAATTCGACCTTCCAAGGTGAATCCCTTCACACTTTTCCAGGTTGAGCTCCATCTGCCACTTCTCAGCCCAAACTCTGCATCCTGTCATCCTGTCAATGTCCCGTTGAATTAGAATCCCTACCCTGTGGAAACAAGCCCTTCAGCCCAACAAATCCACACTGACCAACGACGAACCCATCTAGACTCATTCCCCTACCCTATATTTGCCTAATACACCTAACCTGCACATCCCTGAGCACAAAGGCAACTTAGCATGGACAATCCACCTAACCTGCACATCTTTGAATTGTGGGAGGAAACACACGCAGACACGGGGAGAATGTGCACACACCACACAGACAGTCGCCCAAGGTCCCTGGCGCTGTGAGGCAACAGTACTAACCACTGAGCCACCGTGCCGCCCATCACAACCTACAACAGCCCTCCACACTATCCACAACTCCACCAAACTTCATGTCATAAGCAAACTTACTAACCCACCCTTCCACTTCCCCATCCAAGTCATTTATAAAAATCACAAAGAGCAGAGGTCCCAGAACCGATCCCTGCGGAACACCACTGGTCACCGAGCTCCAGGCTGAATACTTTCCATCTACCACCACTATGGTAATATTAGCAGCTGAAATGGCTAATGGTTATGAGTTGGTTCATAAATCAAAGTTTGGCTTCCAACATCAATTTCAATCCGTGAGGGATAGAAACTGGGGCAAAGAGAAATCCTCATGTGGAAAGGGAAAGGTAGCTCTCAGTGAAGATCATCAGGGTAACTTACCACAGGGTCAAAAGGAAACCCATGAAGGGGAAAGAGAAGTTAAAAAGCTCTGGTGTTTTCACTGCCATGTGAAATCAGTGTTAGTGGGTCTGGAAAAGTCAGAAATAGGAAACAGGAGAAGCCAGTGAATTCTGTTGGAGTGGTAATGGAAAGGACAGTGGGGGCTAAACATCTGCATCCGAATGTACAACCTGGTCAGAGGTTGGGTAAGGAGGAAGTGCTACATCATCTTAAACCATTTATGTGCAAGGGTAAGATTCACTCACATAGGCCAGGAGCAGCAGGCAAAGAGGTTACAGCATTAAGGGATATGGGATCATGTCAATCTTTGATGTTGAGAGCTGAGGAGATATGTAACTCCAAAGGATTATTGCCAGAGAAAGTGCTAATACGTGGAACTCATGGTGAGACAAGAAGTGCTCAATTGTGTAGAGTGAGGTTACAGTGAAGAGTGGAGTAAGTCATGGTGGCAGGATTGGAAAAACTCTCAAACCCTGGAATATAATTTGTCCTTGCTAACGATATAGCTGGGTCACAGTGGGAGTGCTGCCTACTGTGGTTGAAAAGCCAGTGGAAAATCAGGCAACTGAGATAGTACAGGAAAGATCTCCTGGGATTTCTTTCTGACTGTGTGGTAATGAGGTCACAAAGTCACCAGTTGGAACAAGAGGAGAAATCAAATAATATAGATAAGAAAGTTGAAGTCGAATTATCAGAGACCCTGGTTGATTAGATGGATGAGATGAAACAGAAACAGGTGGAGGACAACATGGATATCGTCAGCTCAGAGAAAGATGAAAAACTGAAGTGATTGTATCAAAAAGCAGCTGAAAATGTGTTGCTGGAAAAGCGCAGCAGGTCAGGCAGCATACAAGGAACAGGAGAATCGATGTTTTGGGCATCAGCCCTTCTTCAGGAATGAGGAAGGGCTGATGCCCGAAACGTCGATTCTCCTGTTCCTTGGATGCTGCCTGACCTGCTGCGCTTTTCCAGCAACACATTTTCAGCTCTGATCTCCAGCATCTGCAGTCCTCACTTTCTCCTGTATCAAAAAGCATACTTGGACGAAGAATGTAGATGTATCCCAGTGTGCAACTATCATAAAAATTATGCCTTACTGAGGGAAATGGAGACCATCACATATTCAGGCAGATGGGAAATGGGTAGAAATTCATCAAGTCGTATTGCCAGTGGGTTATGGAGAGGAAATGTTGTGGGTCGTGCATAAATTACCAGTTCGAGGTCATTTTGTGGTAGGAAAAACTCAAGCTAAAATATGAAAACATTCTTACTGTCCTGGACAGCTCAAGGATGTAGTTGTATTTTTGGCAAAAGTGAGGACTGCAGATGCTGGTGATTAGAGTCAAAATTAGAGTGGTGCTGGAAAAGCACAGCAGGTCAGGCAGCATCCGAGGAGCAGGAAAATCTCTGTTTCGGGCAAAAGTCCTCCATCAGGAATGAGGCAGGGAGCGTCCGGGATGGAGAGATAAATGGGAGGGGGGGGGGGGGGTGGTTGATTGGGGCTGGGGAGAAGGTAGCTAAGAGTGCAATAGGTGGATGGGGGTGGGGATGAAGGTGATAGGTCGGAGAGGAGTGTGGTGCGGGTAGGTGGGACGGAAGCTCGGAAGATCCGAGGAGCAGGAAAATAGCCCTTCATCAGGAATACAGGCAGAGAGCCTGAAGGATGGAGAGATAAATGAGAGGAGGGTGGGGGTGGGGAGAAAGTAGCATAGAGTATAATAGGTGACTGGGGGAGGGGATGAAGGTGATAGCTCTGGGGGGAGGAGGGGGGAGTGGATAGGTGGAAAGGAAGATAGGCAGGTAGGACAAGTCATGGGTCAGTGCTGAGCTGGAAGTTTGGGACTGGGGTGAGGTGGGGGAAGGGGAAATGAGGAAACTGGTGAAGTCCACATTGATGCCCTTGGGTTGAAGTGTTCCGAGACGGAAGATGAGACGTTCTTCCTCCAAGCATCGGGTGGTGAAGGAGCGGCAGTGGAGGAGGCCTATGACCTGCATGTCCTCGGCAGAGTGGGAGGGGGAGTTCAAATTTTCGGTCATGGGGCGGTGGGGTTGATTGGGTGCGGTTATCCCGGAGATGTTTCCTAAAGCGCTCTTTTGCCAGACATGTCATATACGTCAGGTAACTGGAAAACCGCAGGCATCTTTAATACCTATTCCTGCATTTGAGGAATGATTTACAAGCATCCTAATTGATTTCACAGGACCCCTACTTAAAGCAAAAAGTGGGAATCAGTATTTGTTACCAATAATGGATATGTCCACTCAATTTTCAGAGGCCAATCCGATACATGCTTAGAGTTACTCAAATGTTTTACTTGATACGGACTACCCACAGAGATACAATCAGATCAAAGGTCAAACTTTACATCAAAACTATTCAAGGAATCTATGGACAGCTTAGCAACAAAACAATTCAAATCCACTGCAAACATCGGAATTGTAGGGAGCACTAGAAAGGGAGCATCAGACATTAAAGACCATGTTGAGGGCTTCTAGTCAAGACTATCCAGAGGATGGGGATAGAGGAATTCCATTTGTGCTTTTTGCCATCTGAGATGCACCAAATGAATTGACCAAATGCAGAACATTTGAATTAGTTTTTTTTTTGGCATGAGAGGACTGCTCAAAATAATTAAGGAGAAATTGGTGAGTCAGAATTCAGCCACCCTATGTTTGGTCCCTGTGTCAAATTTTCAGGAACAGCTAAATAAAGTGAGGGAGCTGGCTCAACAGCATTTAAAAATATCACAGCATATGCCGAAACAGGAAGCAGACACGAAATTAAAAACTTGCAATTTTGCTGTTGGAGAGAAAGTGCCAGTGTTACTACCAGTGACAGGTGAACAGTTAAAAGCATAGCTTAGTGGACCTTATCAAGTCAAAAGGAGATTGAGTGAGGTGGACTATTTGATCAGGACTCGACACAGAAAGAAATCTCACAGAGTGTGTCATGTGAATACGCTCAACAGATATTTTGACAGGGAAGGAAAGCAAAAGGAGACTGTGCTATTGGTTACAACACAGAGGGAAGCACCAAGTTCCGAATTGGACATTCCTGCAATTAAATTAGACAATAAGAAAATTGTCAAAAATTGGGATAAATTATTGAGTTACCTTCCATTGGAAAACTTGAAATGACCCAAAAGAGTTATTGCTATTACCTGGAGAGATATGTCGCAATAAGCCAGGAAGTACTTACCCAATTATGCACGATGTTGATATATGAAATTCTGTTTCGATTAAGCAATATCCTTATGGACTTAACTCTTTAAGTTGACAGAGATTCAAAAAGAGATGGAACTCATGCCCCAAGGCAACATAATCAAAGTGAGTTACAGTGTCTGGAGCTCACCCATAATAATGGTGCCAAAACTGGATGGTACCCAATGGTGATGTGTTGACTATCACAAAACCAATGCAGTTACAAAGTCTGATTCATATCTGATTTCACATTTGGAAGACTGTATTGAAAAGGTGGCTCAAGCCACTTCTATTTCTAAGTTGGGCTTACTCAGAGGATACTGGCAGGAACCTTTGTCTGAAAGAGTAAAGACAATTTTGCCTTTCGTTACGCCGAATGGACTGTACCAATTTAAAGTCATGTCATTTAGTGTGAAAAATGTGCTAGCCACATTTCAAAGACTAACCAATCTGGTCATTTCTGGATTACCCAATTGTGTGGTATCGATTGATGACCTGGTGATTTTTTTTGTCACACACGGAAGGAAGATTTGCAACATTTATCAGAATTATTCGACCGGCTTCGCGGGGGAGCAGACTTGGTGATAAACCTGGCCATGAGTGAACTTGCCAAAGCCCAATCACCTTCCGAGGCCATGTTATCGAACATCAACAAATGGCCCCACAGAACTTAAAACCAAAGGTTACTGGGGAGTTTTCCATACCATCAATCAAGAAAGCAGTACTATGATTCCTGGGATTGACTAGATTTTATTGGAAATTTGTACCAAATTTTTTATGGTGTGACTGCCCCACCCACTAAATTCCTTTATAAAAGTAGGAAGTTTAATTGGATACAGCTTGAGAGATGTGTTAACCACTGCCCCAGTGTTAGCTACACTTAATTACACAAAGCCATTCAAGGTGGCTATTGATGGAAGTGATGTTGGTATCGATGCTGTGCTCTTATAGGAAGATGACGAGAGGACAGAAAGACCTACAGGGTATTTCTCCAGGACATCGAACATTCATAACAGAAATATATGGCAGTTGAAAAGGAGACTTTGAGTTTGGTGTTGGCGTTACAACATTTATGTTGCTAGCAATTTGCCTGAGGCAATCAGGTTTACAGGTCATAACCCACTTCAGCTTTTGGAGAAATTTAAGGACAAAAATTCCAGACTGTTCAGATGGAACTTATTATTACAGCCGTTCAATTTGAAAATTGTACATGTGGCACGGTGAGAAAATGTGATTTCCGACACACTGTCGAGACTTGGATGAGAAATGGAGGTGTTCAGCGGCAGGAGTAATCAGACTGAAATAGACAGTAGTAGTGTATGTTTGCATGGTTATAGTTAATATACATGTATTGTAGTGTACTCACAGGGTAAGACTAAGGGGTTTCAAATCAATATAATTTGTATATTGATGGTTCATATCTTAAGGGGCGGAGGGTACGACAATGAAGGCCCTTTAACAAGGATATTTGTCCTTGGATTTTTTTCATGAGGGGCATAAAGGCAGAGGTGCCGATCTGTCTGGACTGGTGACTTTAAAGAACGGCCAGTTGTCCCAGATAAGGGTTTTGTTTTTGTATTTGGATTTTTTAAGCAGGCAGAAACAGCTGGTAACAGAGAAGCAGTTACTGTGAAAAAGGCTTCCATGCTTCAACAGATGTTTCTTGCCTGACTCCTCTCTCTGCAATCTCCCCTGCCTGTAAGAACATGTGTTTGAATTCACCATTTGCCAAGGGCTGTGTTCTTCGGATTTTGCAGGGCCTGGAACAATTCCTTCGTTAAGTTGCGATTTTGAGTCAGTTGGGTTTCCAAATAGTCATGTTATGCTAAATTCTGTTTTTCTTTTTGTGTTTCAAACATAGTGTGTAAATAAGTTCTGTTTTGCTTAAAGCCGAGTGCTTTGACCAGCTGCATCTCTCCTGGAATATCCACTTTATATCTGCCTTTAAAATAAGTACATGTTAGGGAATGGGCTACCTTCTTAAAGTGTTTGGAGGGGGTCTGGCCTGATCCATAACACGCCGCAGTCCACCCTCCTGTCAGCTGACCCACAATGCTATTAAGTCTATGTGATGTAGGGACACCCACACAATGTCATTCGGGAGGGTGTTCCAGGAATTTGACCCAGCAACACTGAGGGAATGGTAATACATTTTCCATTCAGGATGGTGTGGGTCTCAGAGAGAAACTTGCAGAGGGGTGGTGTTCCCATGTATCTGCTGCCCTTGTTCTTCTAGATGGAAGTGGTCACGGGTTTGGAAGTTGTTAACTAAGGATCTTTGGTGAGTTGTTGCAGTGCATATTGTATATGGTGTGCACTGCTGCTCCTGAGCGTGGCCGGATCGGACGTTTGTGGATGTGGTGCCAATCAAATGGGCTGCTTTGCCCTGGATGGTGTTGAGCTTCTTGAGTGTTATTGGAACTGCACCCATCCAGCCATTCCCTCACCTTGTCAATGGTGGATAGGTTTTGGGGAGACAAGGGGTGAGTTATTTATTGCAGTATTCCCAGCTTCTGACCTGCTCTTGTAACCGCTGTGTTTATGTGGTGAGTCCAGTTGAGTTTGCAACATTGTTGTGGCTTCAAGAGGTGTTATTTTGTCCTGGTTTCTTTTAAGAGAGCAATTGAACAAGATGTACCAGCAGTCTGTGGTAGCATAAACAGCTTGTGAGACCTTTGAGATTTTTCTAAGTTGGAACATTAGAAGCATCCTGGAGAGGTGTTGGCACCTCTCACATAACCAGGATTTCTAGCTTTTTTTGTTAACTTTTATATTCAGTAGAATCTGCTGGGGTCTTGAAGAAATTAAAGCTACTTTTCACCCTCTCGTGGTTACAGCTAGAAACTGGGCTTTCTCTTCCTACAGCAGACATGGCATGTGGGAATATCTGATTTCCAAATTTTCCTTTGTGCCAAGGGGTGTGTTTATGGGATGGGACTATATTGGAACAGTTCATTAGTAATAGATACCATAGCTATTATTCTCTTAAACTTTCCAACAGAGTCAAGTTTTCGAAATTCATCTTTCTTCTGTTGTAGCTTAACCATAATGTTTGCATAAATTAGGTTTTGGTTAACATTGAGTTATTTGACCAGTTGCATTGTATTTGGAACACTGCACTTTACATTAATTTTCAAAATAAGAAAAAGTTACCTTCTTAACATGTTTTGAACAGCTCTGGTCTGGTTAGCCCTTACCAGCTTTCCAGTCAACGATAATGTTGATTCTGTGATGGTAACGCCATAGAATGCCAAGGGGCAGTGGTTAGATTGTCTCCTATTGGAGATGGTCATTGCCTGGCATTGGTGTGGCACGAATGTTTACTTGCCACTTGTCAGACCAAGCCTGGATATTGTCCCGATCTTGTTAATACTAAAACAGATTATTTTTTATTCATAAAAGAAGCCTGGTGTGTGATACTCTTAGGGTGGACAGCAGAGAAAGGTTTAGCCATTTTGGTAATTCAGTCTGAAAGCAACAAATACTGGAGATCACAGCGGGTCAGGCAGCGTCCATGGAGAGAGAGCAAGCTAACGTTTCAAGTCTAGTTGATACTTTGTCAGAGAGGATAATTCACTGTCATATAAACTGCATAATTACCGGACTGGTGGGTTTTAATCTTCCAGTTCAGTTTTTAGTCAAAACATGTGGTGGTGAGAAAGCACAGCAGGTCAGGCAGCATCCGAGGAGCAAGAGAATCGACGTTTCGGGCATTAGCCCCTTTATCACATTCCTGATGAAGGGCTAATGCCTGAAACGTCGACTCTCCTGCCCCTCAGATGCTGCCTGACCCCCTGTGCTTTCCCAGCACCACCCCTTTTAACTCTGATCTCCAGCGTCTGCAGTCCTCACTTTCTCCCAGTTAAGTTTCTAGTCAGTGGTAACTGCCCAGGATGTTGATCGTGTGGGAGAGGATTGGGGATTCAGCCTCGGTAACACCACTGAATGTCAAGCCACCACAGCTCAGTTGTTGGAGACAGCCATTGCCTGGAATTTGTGTGGCGCCGATCTTACTTTCATGAAAGTGGTCCTCTCTCTCTGTTTTCAGCGCACCAACCAAATCCTTCCAAATCCACAGTCAAAGTCACCACGGTTTCAACATGGCAACCCACTTCTTCTACAACCACGGGAAAACGTCAGAAGCTGCCCTGGATTGTAGCGATTGCGTGTGTAGTGATAATGCTCATTGCTATCATGGTGATAGCAACTACCATATACGTCTGCAAGAAGAAACGTCAGCAGCGAGGTAAGGAGTCCGTCCCCAGTACCCACACCCCTCGCCATGGGCCATTTCCTCCAAGGGATCCGGGCATCACTTATGGGGTGCCAACGAGTACCCAGTTGCCCTCATGAAGATGGCATTCTCCTCCCGTTTCCACAGGAGCACCCCCTTCCCTTCTCACAGAGCGAACCCCCTTTCCCAGAGGGCGGCTCAAGCGTCAACCTCAGTCGCCACAGGTCTGGAGTCACGTGTGCTGCCCGGACCGGGTAAGGGTGGCAGGGACCCCTTCCCACTCGAGGGCCGGATTTCCTCTCTCTTTTTAAACCCCGAGAGATGAATCCATCGGTTTTGGGGACCCAATAGAGATCCCACCAGGTTTGGCTCCTGGAGTGACTTGCCTCACTGTGATTGGCTGGATTTCCACTCCCCTGTGCCATCCCACACTCCCGGAGTTGACCAGCCTAGTTTTATTACAGTGCCCGTCTCGCTAAGTCATTGGTGCCCGTGTATTAACCAATTGGCACCGGTCATAGGGGCACTCGTTAACTCAGAGAAATCTTTTGCCATCATTGCCCACTGCCTACTTAGAAGTTGGCAGGGCACTGGGGATCACAGTGGGAGAGGTAGGGCGGGTCTGAATTGGTATTGTCACATGTACCGAGGTACAGTGAAACATTTTATTGTGCGTCTCTCAGTGCAAGAGGAGGCCGTTGGGCCCATTGTGCTTGTACGGGCTCCCCCTCTGATCTTCCCTCCCCCCCCCCAACTCCCCCCAGGTGCAAATGTTTATCCGATTCCGTTCAGAACATTGCCAGGGAGACCCTTCCCACATGGTGGGTGTCAATCCAAACCCCAAATTCTCCTTCCAAAGAGAAAATGGCATCTCGGGACAACATAAGGGCACGAAGGTCAAGGAGCAAGCCTTCCTGAAAAGGGGAATAGGGACCAGGAATAGTGCATCATACCACCCTCTGCCATGTCCTCCAGACCAAACCGCAGTCAGTCACAGATTTCAAGAGTGGGATTGGTGCATTTTTTTGTTGTGGAGAAAGCGAGGGCAGATAGTATGCTCTGGTGGGGCAGAATGGCCTCCTCTTGTTCTGATAACCTGCCCCTGAAATGCACGCCAATCACAGGCCAGAGGCTGCAGTGAATCTGAAACCAAACTGAACTCTTTCAAAACAGTTTCGGTTTCTTTTTGGAATGTGTTTGGAAGTTGGAAACGTGCCAGAGATACACGTCTTTGAGAGAAGGTGAAGAGCGATTTTGTCGGGTAATGTCTTTAGAGGCGCTTAGCCGATGACCACACCCCACTGCCCCTTTCTGCGCTGCCTACCAAAGTCAAAGAGCTGCCTCCCCTTTCCAGAGAGAGAGAGGCGAGTGAGGGGAGAAAGAGGCAGAATGCGACAGAGGTGGAGAGTGAGATAGACGCAGAAAGGGAGAACGGACAAAAGAATCTAACTTACCCATTTCTGTGTCTTACAGCCCGACCTCTGTATCAGAGACAGAGAGACACAGTGTCACAGAGACATAGGGTCAGGCAGACATAGAGATACAGTGTCACCGAGACACAGTGTCACAGAGACACAGTGACACAGTGACAGAGACATGGAGTCACAGAGACATGGAGTCATAGAGACATTGGGACACAGTGCCGTAGTGTCCTCGTGTTGTAGTGAGCTGGTGTCCTAGTGTCATAGTGTCATACAGACATATTGTCATAGAGACATAGAGACATTATGACATGATGTCTCTTTGGCACAGAGACAGAGATACAAAGAGACACAGTGTCGTAGTGCAATAGTGTCCTAGTGCCATAGTGTGATAGTGACATGGTGTCATAGAGACATAGTGTTATAGAGACACAGAGACACGGAATCATATAGACTGAGAGACATGGAGATGTACAGCATGGAAACAGACCCTTTACTTCAACTTGTTCATGCCAACCAGATATCCTAAATTAATCTAGTCCCTATTGCCAGCATTTGGCCCATATTCCTCTCAACCCTTCCTATTCATGTACCCATCCAGATGCCTTTTAAATGTTGTAATTATACCAGCCTCCACCACTTCCTCTAGCAGCCCATTCCATATATGCACCACCTTCTGTGTGAAACATTTGCCCCTCAGGTTCCTTTTAAATCTTACCCCTCTCATCTTAAACCTTTGCTCTCTAGTTTTGGACTTCCCCACCCAGGGGAAAAAGGCCTTGTCTATTTACCCTATCCCTGACCCTCATGATTTTATTAACCTCTATAAGGTCACCCCTCAGCCTCCAACACTCTAGGCTAAACAGCCCCAGCCTATCCAACATCTCCCTATAATTCAAACCCTCCAGCCCCGGCAACATCCTTGTAAATCTTTTCTGAACCCTTTCAAGTTTCACAACATCCTTCCTATAGTAGGGAGACCAGAATTGAATGTAATATTGCAAAATTGGCCTAACCAATGTCCTGTACAGCCACAACATGACCTCCCAACTCCTGTACTCAATACTCTGACCAATAAAGATAAGCTTCTTCACTACCCTGTCCCAGAGGGGCAACAATGCAGGTTCCAAAGTGTGGGTATTGATGTGCCCACCCATACTGAGGCAGCCAGACGTTAACCACCAATGTAAGCGACCAAGATGGCAGGCAGCATGATTTGGCCAAAGCAACGATTGAGACATGCAGTTGTCACATTGGCATACTTGACAATATGGAAAGTTCTAGCAATAATAGAAACTGCCAAAGAAAGTCTTCAGCACCTAACAAGGTATGTAGAGAAAAAAACACAGTTAACCTTTCGAGTCAGTAACCCTTCCCTCGATATGTCCTGGACATAAAAAACAGGACAGATCCAACCCGGCTAATTACCACCCCATCAGTCTCCTCTTGATCGTCAGTAAAGTGTTGGAAGGTGTCATCAGCAAAGCAGCACCCACTCAGCAATGACCTGCTGAGTGATGCCCAGTTTGGGTTCCTCCAGGGCCACTCAGTTCCTGCCCTCATTACAGCCTTGGGTCAAACATAAACAAAGAAGCTGGCTTCCAGAGGGGAGGTTAGTGTGACAGCCCTTGACATCAAGGCGGCAATCGAGTGAGTGTGGCTTCAAGGAGCCCTGGTAAAACTGGAGCCCATTGGTATCAGGGGGCAAACTCTCCACTGGTTAGACTCATCCCTGACCCATAGGAAGATGGCTGTGGTTGTTGGAGGTCAGTCACCTCAGCCTCCAGGACATCTCTGCAGGAGTCCCTCAGGGTAGTGTCCTAGGCCCAACTATCTTCACCTCCTTCATCAATGCCCTTCCCTCCATCGTAAGCTCAGAAGTGGGGATGTTCGCCGATGATTGCACAACGTTCAGCACCATTCGCCACTCCCCAGATACTGAAGCAGTCTGTGTCCAAATGCAGCAAGATCTGGACAATATCCAAGCTTGGGCTGACAAGTGGCATCTAACATCATGCCACGCAAATGCCAGGCTATGCCGATAACCGATAACAGACAATCTAACCACCGCTCCATGACATTCAATGGTGTTTCTATCTCTGAATCCCCCCACTATCGATATCCTGGAGGTTACCATTGACCAGAAACTCAACTGCACTCACCATACAAACACAGTGGCTACAACAGTAGGTCAGAGGCTAGGAATACTGCAGTGAGTGACTCACCTCCCGACTCCCCAAAGCCTGTCCACCATCGACAAAGCACAACTCAGGAGTGTGAGGGAATACTCCCCACTTACCCTGGATGGGGGCAACTCCTACAGCACTTGAGAAGCTTGACACCATCCAGGGCAAAGCAGCCCCCGCTTGACTAGTACCACATTCACAAACATCCCCTCCTTCCCCCACCGATGCTCAGTATGTACCATCAACAAGAATCCACCCAAAATCATTCAAGACCATTAGATTAGATTACTTACAGTATGGAAACAGGCCCTTCGGCCCAACAAGTCCACATTGCCCCGCCGAAGCGCAACCCACCCATACCCCTACATCTACCCCTTACCTAACACTATGGGCAATTTAGCAAGGCCAATTCACCTGACCCGCACATCTTTGGACTGTGGGAGGAAACCGGAGCACCCGGAGGAAACCCACGCAGACACGGGGAGAACGTGCAAACTCCACACAGTCAGTCGCCTGAGGCGGGAATTGAACCTGGGTCTCTGGCGCTGTGAGGCAGCAGTGCATCTTCCAAACCCATGACCAATTCCATCGAGAAGGACAAGGGCAGCCAATACATGGGAACACCATCCCCTGCACGTTCCCCTCCAAGCCATTCCCCATCCCAACTTGAAAATATATCGGCCGTTCCTTCAGTGTCGCTGGGTCAGAATCCTGGAACTTCCTGCCTAACAGGACTGTGTGGGTGTCCCTACACTACACGGGACTGCAGCGGTACAAGAAGGCAACTGTCTCGAGGGGCAATTAGGGATGGGCAATAAATGCTGCAGCACCCATAACTCATTTTTGTCAACATGAATTTTAAAATATTCTCCTTCTGCTAATGGGCTGTCTGCAAACTGCACAGGGTGTCAAATCCCGTCAGTTCTAGTCTCTGTGGTGACAATGGTCTCTGTACTTACTCCTTGTTTATCTCCCTGTCTGTGCAGGTAATATCAGGAAAGGGAGCATGGACATGTAAGTACCAATCATCAATACATGTGACTGACTCTGACATGGTATTAGACGGGTACCACACATTGCCTTCCTGGAGCATTAGCCATAGTCGGAACAGCTCGCTGTGTTCCTTGGGATAGCCCATGTAATCTATCATAACACAGGCTGCATTATCAACAGGAGAACATCCTATCTCCCAATCCTCACACACCACATGTACCATAGAATCCCCACAATGCAGAAACAGGCCCTTCGGCCTAACAAGTCTACACTGACCCTCTGAAGAGTAACCCACCCAGACCCAGTCCCCTAACCTATCACTCTGCATTTACCCTGACGAACGCAGCTAACCTACACATCCCTGGGCACTATGGGACAATTTAGCACGGCCAATCCACCCTAACCTGCACATCTTTGGATTGTGGGAGAAAACCCATGCAGACACTGGGAGAATGTGCAAACTCCACACAGACAGTCGCCCGAGGGTGGAATCAAACCTAGATCCCTGGCGCTGTGAGGCAACAGTGCTGCATGTACCATTCCCACGTGTCCCCAGAGCCGCTCCGAAATCTCCATCTGGGCAATACTCCACTTCCAGAACCATCCGAGAGTGCCCTCCACCCTCCCCAGGACTCCAGAGCTCAAGACAGGGACCTTGTAGGTTTCTGATTGGCTCTTGTGGGTAGCGCCATCCCCACCCCACCAGAACCCAAAGGGGAGATTCGAGGCTAAACAGAGCTCCCCTAATCACAAAGGCTGAAACTAAAGTTAATCCCCCAACTCCTCTTCCCCCACACCCTGACACATACCCCCTCAACACCCGATGCCCCAGTGCCCTGCCCACCTCACCCATCTACCTTCGACATGGACCCCCTCACCCTACTGCCATCTTAACAGATGCCCATCTCTCCTCCCTGTTGGCCCTCCTTCACCCTTCCTATCTCTGCCACTCTCTCCCCCCTCTGCCCCTCTCTATCTCTTCCCCTCCTTTCTCTCTCTGCTGCCCCTCCAATGCCCCTTTGCCCTTCCTTCTCTCTCTGTGCTGCCCTTCCCTTCCCCCCCATTGCCCCTCCTTCCCCCTTTCTGTTGCCTCTCCTTACCCCCATTGCCTCTCCTTTCCCACTCTCCATGGCCTCTCCTCCTCCCTCTGTTGCACCCTTGCTTTTCTCCATTACCCCTTCCTTCCCCTCCATTGCCCCTCCTTCCCTCTCCCTGTTGCCCCTCCTTCCCCCTCCATTGCCCCTCCTTCCCCTTCCATTGCCTCTCCCTGTTGCCCCTCCATTGCCCCTCCTTCCCCCTTCCATTGCCCCTCCTTCCCCTTCCCTGTTGCCCCTCCTTCCCCCTCCCTGTTGCCCCTCCTTCCCCCTCCTTCCTCCTCCCTGTTGCCCCTTTAGCCACCAGCTTGCCAGTCTCCTTGCCCTTCTACCCTGGAGATCCTCCTATCACCTGCCCCATCTCTACCACCACTCACCCTGCCCCCTCACCCACCTACATGCCACCCTACCTCCTTCACTCCCTCTGCCCTGCCACTCACTCTGCCCCCGACCCTCACGTACCCGCCGGGGTAAGTGAGGACCATCTGAGGAGGGTCACTAGCTACCCTGTTGAGGCTGGCCAGTGGGAATGTGCTGTTGAGTACAATCAGCCACCGACTGACGCACCAAGCATTGGGGGCAGCTGACAGCCTCATGGTTAATCCCAAGCGAACATTCCGGGGACCTGGGTTCAAATCCCGCTCACGGGAATCGGAATCCAACAATTATCTGGAAAAAGGAATGAATTGATAACCATGAAATCATTATTGATTTTGAGCAAGAGGGGTGCCTGGGGAAAGCAAATGTTCTTTGGTGAAGAAAATCTGTTACCTAGTCTGGCCTACATGTGACTCCAGACCCACAGCAATGCAGTTGCCTCTTATTCACCCTCTGGGTTGGTCACCATCCTGTGATACCCCTGAATAATTATAAACAAAACTCTACTGGCACTGAAAGGGTGCCTACGTTTGGTGATTCTTGTGAAAGGTCCTGATGAGCACAAGATGAAGAGATGCCTTTTCCCGGCCATAACGACGTGCCGTGTGTTAATGGATGTGGTGCTCCTACGGACAGGGGTGAAAAGGTTATTGGGCAAGGGGGTTGCCAACGGGGAATGGATCCGCCGCAATGTCATCGGAGGGTTGAGGGGCTGAATGGCCTGTTTGTGTTCGGGATGGCTGGTATATCTCCCATCTTTCTCTGCTCTCTCTCCCCCTACCCCTACAGCAGTCAAGGTCTGAACGGCTCCCCAGTGAAGGACATGGGTCAATCCCAGGAAGGTATGTGCTAGTTTGGGGGAGGGTAGGGTGGGGATGAAGGCATTACCCTCTCTGGTCTAACCTTGGCCCTGGGATACGGTGCTCTGTTCCAGATCCCCACACCATAGGAAGGGTGGGATTGCCCTGGAGAGGGAAGGGCGCTGAGGGAGGGTGGGGGGAGTGCAGAGGAGATCCGTTGGGACGTTGCCCTGGGACGGGGCAGTTCACTGATGGAGGGAGGCTGGATAAATTCGGACTGGGATTTTCTTTCTTGGAATAGAGAAGGTTGGGGGCGGGGGGCGCGGGGGGAAAGGATCCTGAGAGATCCCTCTCCTTTTTACCCCTCCCTCCCTCTCTCTAATACCCCTCGCATCCTACCTCTGTCCCCCCTCCTCCATCCATTGCCCCTCCCTCTCCCTGTTACCCCTCCTTCTCCATGACAGCCCCGCCCTCCCTCTCCCTGTTACCCCTCCTTCCCCATCTCAGCCCCTCCCTCTCTCTCCCCGTTGCCCCACCCTCCCCATCTCATCCCCTCCTTCCCTCTCTGTTTTATCCCTCCCTCCCCATCTCAGCCCCTCCGTCCCTCACTCTGTTGCCCCACCCTCCCCATCTCATCCCCTCCCTCCCCCCTCTGCTTTACCCCTCCCTTCCCATCTCATCCCCTCCTTCCCCCTCTGTTTTTATCTCTCCTTCCCCATCTCAGCCCCTCCTTCCCCCTCTGTTTTACCCCTCCCTCCCCATCTCAGCCCCTCCTTCCCCCTCTGTTTTATCCCTCCCTCCCCATCTCATCCCCTTCTTCTCCTTCAGTTTTACCCCTCCCTCCCCATCTCATCCCCTCCTTCTTTAGTTTTATCCCTCCCTCCCCATCTCATCCCCTCCTTCTCCTTCAGTTTTACCCCTCCCTCCCCATCTCATCCCCTCCTTCTCCTTTTAGTTTTATCCCTCCCTCCTCATTTCATCCCCTCCTTCCCCCTATTTTACCCCTCCCTCCCCATCTCAGCCACTCCTTCCCCCTCTGGTTTACTTCTCCCTTCCCCTTTGGCTGGTCCTTCCCCCTCCCTGTTGACCCACCCTCCCCATCTCATTCCCCCAGTAACACTCCTTCCCCCTTCCATTGCCCCTCCTTGCCCCTCCCTGTTGACTCACCCTCCTTTTCCCCTCCCTGTTGCGCCCTCTCCCCCTCCCTGTTGAGCCACCCTCCTTTCCCCCTCCCTATTGTCCCCTCTCTGCCCCTCTGCCTCCTCTCTCCCCCCCTCGGTTGCCTCTCTCCTCCCTGGTCTAACCTTGGCTCTGGGGTTCAGTGGGTGTTTAAGATTCTGAGGGTAGACGGGAAGGAAGTGTTCCCTATCATCGAGGGGCTTTATCAGTTTCAAGTGAAAACGTGGAGGTTTCAAGGGGATTTGAGGAACAGGTTTAACTCCCAGTTGGGTGGTGGGGAATCCCTGGAATGCAGTGATTGGGAAAGTAGTTGAGATAGGAATCATAACAGCCATTAAAAAGCACTTGTAATGCTTGGTGATTGGTGTCATCAACACTGGGCCAGGAAGCTGGGCAGCATGGTGGCCCGACAGTAAGCATTACTGCCTCACAGCACTGGAGACCTGGGTTCGATTCCAGCCTCAGGTGACTGTTGGTGTGGATGTTCTCCCTGTGTCTGTCTGATTTCCTCCCACAATCCAAAATATGCAGGTTAGGGTGAACTGGCCATTCTAAATTGTCCATAGTGCTCAGGGATGTGTAGGTTAGGTGCATTAGGCAGGGGTAAATAGGGTAGGGTCTGGGTGGGTTAATCGTTGGAAGGTTGGTATGGAAACTTTGGGCCTGTTTCCACACTGCAGGGATTCCATAACTGAAGTAGGAATGTATTTTGGGCTGGATGGGTCAAACGCCTTTGTTGCGCACACAATTCTCTGCTCCATGTGTTCCTCCTCTTACTGTCTCTAACTCCGTGTAACAGATAATGGGACATAGGGGTGGAGAGGTCAATGGAGTGAGCAAGCCAGCTCACTAACACCATCCAGCGCCTGCGTTTTGCCCAGTCCCAGGCACAATGTTTCATCAAGTCAACTTGCCATTTAGCATTCGTCATTTATTTGTTTTGAATGGGTTCAAGGGGAAGCCAATGGGAGCCCTTCATATCCTGATGGGACTAGACAGGCAGGAGACGTGTTCCCAACAGGTTACGGTCTCAACGAGATGGGATAGGACCGAGATGAGGAGAAATTTCATCAAATCCCTAGGGTTTGGAAGCAGGCCATTCAGCCCAGCAAGTCCACACCGACACCCTGAATAGCATCCCACGCAGATCCATATCCCCCCTACCCTATCCCTGTAATCCTGCACATCCCGGGACACTATGGGACAATTTAGCACGGCCAATCCACTCTAACCTGCACATCCCTGGGCACTATGGGACAATTTAGCACGGCCAATCCACCCTAACCTGCACATCCCTGGACACTATAGGACAATTTAGCACGGCCAATCCCCCCTAACCTGCACATCCCTGGACACTATAGGACAATTTAGCACGGCCAATCCCCCCTAACCTGCACATCCCTGGACACTATAGGACAATTTAGCACAGCCAATCCACCCTGACCTGCACATCCCTGGACACTATAGGACAATTTAGCACGGCCAATCCACCCTAACCCGCACATCCCTGGACACTATGGGACAATTTAGCACGGCCAATCCCCCCTAACCTGCACATCCCTGGACACTATGGGACAATTTAGCACGGCCAATCCACTCTAACCTGCACATCCCTGGGCACTATGGGACAATTTAGCATGGCCAATCCACTCTAACCTGCATATCCCTGGGCACTATGGGACAATTTAGCACAGCCAATCCACCCTAACCTGCACATCCCTGGGCACTATGAGACAATTTAGCACGGCCAATCCACCCTAACCTGCACATCCCTGGGCACTATGAGACAATTTAGCACGGCCAATCCACCCTAACCTGGACTTTGTGAGGAAACCCATGCAGTCATGGGGAGGGGGGGGTGGGGGGGAAATGTGCAATCGCCACTAAGAAGGTCACCCGAGGATGGAATTGAACCTGGCGCCCTGGCGCTGTGAGGCAGCAGTGCTAACCACTGAGCCACCACACCTTCCCCTATCCCAATGGCATTGTCAATACCTTCTGACGGGAGCAGGTGGGGGAGACAATTTATCATGGAGCAGCAACCGAGCAAGGGTTGGCAATCCCACACTACAACAAGAATTTGCATTGACGTAGCTCCTGGAAAACCTAAGGCAATGGTGCCTCACCACAGCGTAGTAAAGCGCTGGGGGCGGGGAGGTGGGACGCAGGGGGTGTCACTGAGTGACCAGGCTGGAAAATCCAGAGGGGCAGGAGTCCAGGTCACAAAGGGGGCAGTGGCTAGAACTGAGGGGGGTGGGTGCTCAGGAAGGGGGTGGGTGTTGTAGTTTCACTGGTGAAGATGGTGGGGAATCACACACAAACACGAGAGCGTGTCCCCTGAGTGCTTTGCCATCTGCTTTGTATCTTTCAGATCCCAGCGCACTGTGCCAACCTGAGACAGCGCCCACTGGTGAGGTAAGACGCAGAGGTGGATGGAGGTGGCAAACTCGGGAAATGGCAAGGGGGTGTGGGTGGGTGAGGACACTTCCTCACAGCACCCTTGGGAATCTGATCGGAGAATGTTGGAAATAGGAGCGGATGGGCCATCCGCACATCCCATTCCCACCCTGAGCCTGCTCCACTGACAATATGGGAGTGAGGTCAAAGTTCAGCCGCTAAGATCGCTGCCAAGTGACGGGAATGGTGGAGTCTTCCCATGCCTCTTTCTCATATCCCCAGTTCTGTAGTCTTTTCTTTTTGCCTTGGTGTCCTGCAAGAATTCTGGCATTTCGGACAGAGCGGGGCCTAGCGGTGCACAGCAAGATCCCACAGAGCTGTGGAACTGCTGCCTCCCACTGGGTGACGGCTGGTCCCCCTTCTCACCCCTTGTTCAGCCTCTGGTTATATCTCCCAGCCTCCCCTGCTCTCCCTCCCCCACCAAATGTACCCGAATGGAGTCGTCAATGCGGAATCGAGGCCTTCCCCAACCTCAGGATGACCCATGAAGGGCTCAGTCAGCCCTTCGTTTCCACCTTACAAGTTATTTTTCTCAGGATCGGGGCAGAAATCTTTCATCTTCCCTCGCGCCGCCTCACCCACCCAACGACGTTCCAGAACCTTCTCCTCCTCGGGTTGGCTTGGAAACCCGACCAGGTGGGACCAAGCCCAAGGATTTGCCCATTGTCTTGGGTAACACGACTGGCGGGGGTTAGAGGGAACCAGGGGTGTGGGTGTTTGCGTGTGCATATGTGCGTGCGCACATCTGTGTGTGTGTGTGCGCGCACGCGCGGGTGTCTATGTGTGTGCATGTCTGTGCATGTGCACGTGTGTGGATGTGCCTGTGTGTATACGTGTCTGTGTGTATGTGTGTATGTTTGTGCGTGCGCGTGTGCACATGTCTGTATGTATGTGTGTTTGGGGGGGTGCAGGGCAGGCTTGAGGGGCTGAATGACCTATATTTCAGTCAGTTTTTGTTTAACGCGTGGCAACAGGTTGCCATGAAGATGGCCAGGTTGCTTCGGGAGACGCAGATTCAAGGTGACCACTTCCCCCCTCACCTTCTGATCCTCAATATCTGAGGGGAGGGGGAAGGCGGTTAGGGGGCACGAGTTGGCCAAATATGACAAATATGACCTGATGACTTGCCCGCCCTGCCTCCTGCGTCTCACCACCGGACCCCACCCAAGGGGTGGAAGTGGGGGTGCGGATCGGCGGAAACTCCCAATGGGATTGCTCCCTCTGCAACCCCTTTCTCAACTCCCGTCCTCTCTCTCTCTCTCTCTCTGCTTCACCCACCAACCACCTCCCCCCCCCCCCTCCCCCCCCCCCCCCCCCCCCCCCCCAACCGCACCCCACCCCCCTCCCCGCAGCAGCTCACCCAGCCGGAAGGCCTAGTCTACGCCTGTGTGCAGGTTGGAGGAGGAGCAGGAAGAAAAGGCCTGAAGAACGGGAGCAGGACCCCGCGAGGGGGTGGAGACGTTGTGTACGCGGCCGTGCGGTTCCAGCCAGACTCTCATTGATGTCCACCCTCCTTGACTTCCACCCCCACCCCATTCTCCCTCCTCCCACCCTCAATCCCCTTTCCCCTTGCCTCACAGAGTGCTGAGGCCTATTGGGGGAAGGGACAGGCCTTGACCCTGTTGGCCTGAAGTCAGCCTTTCTCTGTCGCTGCCGAATGGATCTGTTCGACTCCCGATCGGGCGCTCCCCCTTTGTGTTCTCTCACCCTCCCCTCCACCCCAACACCTTGCCCCCCACCCCCATCCTACTCCCCTCCTCTCTCCTTCCCCTTCCCCTTCCTCCTCCCCTCCCCCCCCTCCCTACCCCCTCCCCTCACCATTGCCCCCCCATCCCCCAGAGATTGATTTGGGAGCTGTAACTACCACATGTCCATCAATAAAGAGCGACTTTATTTGTGTAGCACCCTTTCCTGCAAACCATTCTCCCAGGTACTTAACAGCCAGTGAAATATTTTCATGAAGGACAGTCACTTCTCTCTGTGAGGAACTTGGGAAGCTGAAATCAAGCGCTGTTCACTCCCACGAACAGGAAATTTCCAAATAATCAGATGATTTAACGATTAGGTCATAAGTATTTGTCCCATGACTCTACTTGGCCTCAAAATATTCACCATAATCCCATTTACAAAGACTCTTATGGAGTCATGCAGCACAGAAGCAGATCCTTCAGCCCAACTCGTCCATGTTTCCTAAACTAATCTGGTCCCATTTGCCAGCATTCGGCCCATATCCCTCCAAACCATTCCTATTCATGTATTTGTCCAAATGTGTTTTAAATGTTGTCACTGTCTCTACCATTTCCTCTGGCAGCCTATAAGGTCACCCCTCAGTATCTGATGTTCCAGGGAAAACAGCCCCAGCCTATTCAACCTCTCCCTGTAGCTCAAACCCTTCAACATCCTTGTAAATCTTTTCTGAACCCTTTCAAGTTTCACAACTTCCTTCCTGTAGCAGGGAGACCAGAATAAAATGCAGTATTCCAAATGTGGCCTAACCAATGTCCTGTACAGCTGCACCAAACCACCAAATTACCACATGACCACCAAACTCCTATACTCAATGCACTGACCAATGAAGGCAACACTTCCAAACACCTTCTTCCCTATCTTATCTACCTGTGACTCTACCTTCAAGGAACTATGAACCTTCACTCCAAGGACTCTTTGTTCAGCAACACTCCCCAAGGTCCTACTGTGAAGTGTATAGGTCCTGCCATTAGAAAAATGTTCCCAGTCTTACCAGGTCATGGGGTTACTCGGTCCTCAGAGAGGGAGTGAGAGAGAGAGAGAGAGAGAGCTGGTATTGGTTTAATCTGAGGTCACCACGCCCTCAAGTAAGTGGAGAGGTTAAGGAGAATCCTGCGCAGTAAACTCAGCCGATGCGGGAATTGATTCCACATCTCAACTCGTCTGGATGAGTTCGCTAATGTCCTTTTGGGACGGAAACCTACTGTCCTTATCCTGGTCTGGCCTACACGTGACTCCAGACCCACAGCAATGGGGCTGACACTGAACTGCCTTCTCAAATGGCTGAGTGAGCCACTCAGTCAAGGGACAATTAGGGGTGGTATTAAATACAGGTCTGACCAGCAACAGCCACAACTTCTGAGTGAATAGAAAATGACTCTGTTCGAGGAAGGATGTTATTTAACTCTTAAGATTTACAAGGATGTTGCCTCAGTTGGAGGGTTTGAGCTACAGGGAGAGGCTGAATAGGCTGGGGCTGTTTCCCCTGAGGCTGAGGGGTGACAGAGGTATATAAAATCATGAGGGGCATCGATAGGGGGAATAGACAAGGTTGTTTCCAAGGTAGGGGAATCCAGAACTAGAAGGTAGAGGTGAGAGGGGAAAGATTTAAAAGCGACCTGAGGGGAACTTTTTCATGCAGAGTGTGGTGCGTGTGTGGAATGAGCTGCCAGAGGCAGTGATGGAGGCTGGTACAATTATAGTATTTAAAAGTACATGAAGAGATATGGGCCAAGTGCTGGCAAATGGAACTAGATTAGGTTAGGGTATCTGGTCCGCATGGTCGAGTTGGACCAAAGGGTCTGTTTCCATGCTGTACAACTCTATCACTGTATTGCTTTGCCCCTAATGGCAGAGAGTCTGGAGTAAGTCCATCAATGGGAAAACTGCAGGTGATTTCCTGGTGGTGGTTCACAGCATGGAGATTGCCGCAGGTCATTCTGCGGTGTTGAAGGGGAGAGAAAAAAGCAAGTGTGTTGGGGGACCTCTTGTGACACAGTGGCAGTGTCCCAGCCCCTGGACGAGGGGAGTCTGGATTCAAGTCCCAACTACTGCAGAAGTGTGAAGTAGCATTTTTCAACATGTTGGTTGGGAAAATTTTAAAGTCAATAAAGTTTTATTTTTAAATGTTTGGTAAGTGCATCGCAAGTGATTAAAAAGGTGTTTCGTATGCTTGCCTTCATCGCTCAGACCTTTGAGTACAGGAGTTGGGACGTCATGTTGGGGTTGTACAGGATGTTGGTGAGGCCATTTCTGGAGTATTGTGTCCAGTTCTGGTCACCCTGTTATAGGAAGGTGAATCTTAAACTGAAGAGATTTACCAGGATGTTGCCAGGTATGGAAGAGACACTAATTAGGCTGAGACTTGTATCACTGAAGTGGAGGGGGTTGAGGGGTGACCTTGTAGAGGTCTATAAAATCATGAGGAATATAGATTGGTCTCTTTTCCCGAGAGTGGGGGGATTTGAAGACTAAGGGGGCATATTTTTAAGGTGAGAGGAGAGAGATTTGAAAAAGACAAGAGGGGTAATTTGTGTACGCAGAGAGTGGTTCACATATAGAATGAGCCTCTTGAGAAAGTGGTGGATGTGGGTACAGTTACAATGTTTAAAAGACATTTGGATAAGTTTATGAACAGGAAAGGTTTTGAGGGATATGGGCCAGGAGCAAGCAGCTGGGACTAGTTTAGTTTGGGATTATGTTCAGCGTGGACTGGTTCGGCCAAATGGTCAGTTTCCGTGCCATATGATTCTGAGTAAAAGAGAAAGCAGTTGTGGTGCAGTGCTAGTGTCCCTACCACCGAGACGGGAGGCCCGAGTTCCAGTCCAGAGGGAGCACCTTTAATGGAGTACCTTTTGATTGGGGAAAATACGTCAAGGGGAGAATGGTAGTGCCACTACCTCTGGGCCAGGAGGGCTCGAGTTCAAGTTCCATGTGGCACCAGAGGCTTTAAAAAAAATGACACTGCAGATGAGATCATCGACTCGCTCTGGGCTCCTAGGTGATCCTGGGATTGAGTTGGTGCGGTCTTCACCCGCAATGTGATGTTCTTCCAGCAGGTGGTAGTGTAAGTCTCCAGTCGGCGCTGAAGGTAAGGTCTAATTCTCTTGGCTTAAAACCTCACCCTAAACATTGGGATCTCACACAGGCGTGCATTCTGCACAGTGCTGCGTTCACCCTGGGACAGTTAACTCAGCAGACACCCTGGTACACCAATTGCTGCAGGGCTGTCATGCAGACAAAGCAGATAATTAGGAAATTTAGAGAATTAGACTGCGTATTCCGAGGGGTTATGGATTGAAATATTGAGGTGCCTCTTTCACATTCCCACTTCAAAGAAGAACTTAGAGTCAGAGAGTCATAGAGATGTACAGAACAGAAACAGACCCTTCGGTCCAACATGTCCGTGCTGACTGGATAGCCTAACCTAATCTAGTCCCATTTGCTAGTACTTGGCCCACATCCCTCTAAACCCTTCCTATTCTTATACCCATCCAGATGCCTTTTAAACGCTGTAATTGTACCAGCCTCCACCACTTCCTCTAGCAGCCCATTCCATATGTGCACCACCTTCTGTGTGAAACATTTGCCCCTCAGGTTCCTTTTAAATCTTACCCCTCTCATCTTAAACTTATGCCCTCCGGTTTTGGATTACCCCACCCCAGGAAAAAGGTCTTGTCTATTTATTCTATTTATGTCCCTCATAATTTTATAAACCTCCATAAGGTCACCCCTCAGCCTCTGACGCTCCAGGGGAAACAGCCCTAACCTATTTAGCCTCTCCCTATAGCTCAAACCCTCCAACCCTGGCAGTGTGCTTGTAGATCTTTTCTGAACCCTTTTCAGTTCAGAAATATCCTTCACCATTCAATTATTATCAATTTACCATCAACAGGAATAATTCTTATAAGACAGAGATATACTGTGGAACTGCTGCTCCAGTTAGTTTGTACCCTGAGAATTCCTTCTCCCTTCTCATCGTCAATGGCCCCATTCAATCTCGGTATAAATGGTACAGGGGAGAAGAAGTTGGATCCAGAAGGGAGGGGTTAATCCCATTGGCAATGTCCTCAATCTGCGGAATTAAGGAGCGGATTGTTCAGTAACCCCATGCTGCCCCTGTCCTGGGAAACTATTCATTCCAACCAGTCCGTGTGTCCCATAATCCCAAACTAAACTAGTCCCACCTCCCTGCTCCTGGCCATATCCCTCCAAACCTTTCCTCTTCATGTACTTATCTGAATGTCTTTTGAACGTAATCCACCACTTCCTCAAGAGGTTTGTTCCACACATAAACCACCCCCTGTGTAAAAGATTTCCCCCGTGTCTTTTTTAAATCTCTCTCCTCTCACCTTAAAAATGTGTCCTCTAGTCTTCAAATCCCCCATCCTAAAGACACCAACCATTACCCCTATCTACACCCCTCCTAATTTTATAAACCTCTGTAAGGTCACCCCATAGCCTCCGACGCTCCAGTAAAGAAAGTCCCATACTGTCCTTATAACTCAAATAGAGTCAGAGAGTCATAGAGATATACAGCATGGAAACAGACCCTTTGGTCCAACCCGTCCATGCCGACCAGATATCCCAACCCAATCTAGTCCCACCTTCCAGCATCCGGCCCATATCCCTCCAAACCCTTCCTATTCATATACCCATCCAAATGCCTCTTAAATGTTGTAATTGTACCAGCCTCCACCACATCCTCTGGCAGCTCATTCCATTCACGTACCACCCTCTGCATGCAAAAGTTGCCCCTTAGGTCTCTTTTATATCTTTCCCCTTTCACCCTAAACCTATGCCCTCTAGTTCTGGACTCCCTCAACCCAGGGAAAAGACTTTGAGTATTTACCCTATCCAGGCCCCTTATAATTTTGTAAACCTCTATAAGGTCACCCCTCAGCCTCCGACGCTCCAGGGAAAACAGCCCCAGCCTGTTCAGCCTCTCCCTATAGCTCAAATCCTCCAACCCTGGCAACATCCTTGTAAATCTTTCCTGAACCCTTTCAAGTTTCACAACATCTTTCTGATAGGAAGGAGACCAGAATTGCACGCAATGTTCCAACAGTGGCCTAACCAATGTCCTGTATGGCTACAACATGACCTCCCAACTCCTGTACTCAACACTCTGACCAATAAAGGAAAGCATACCAAACGCCTTCTTCACTATCCTTCATCTACCTGTGACTCCACTTTCAAGGAGCTATGAACCTGCACTCCAAGGTCTCTTTGTTCAGCAACACTCCCTAGGACCTTATCATTAAGTGTATAAATCCTGCTAAGATTTGCTTTCCCAAAATGCAGCACCTCGCATTTATCTGAATTAAACTCCATCTGCCACTTCTCAGCCCATTGGCCCATCTGGTCAAGCTTCCATACCTGGCAACATCCTGGTAAATCCTTCCCTCCAGCTCAATAATATCTTGCCGATTCCAAGCAGGTTTCCCTGGAGCGTCGGAGTCTGAGGGGTGACCTTATCGAGGTTTATAAAATCATGAGGGGCATGGATAGGGTAAATAAGCAAAGTCTTTTCCTTGGGGTCGGGGAGACCAGAACTAGAGGGCATAGGTTTAGGGTGAGAGGGGAAAGATATAAAAGGGACCTAAGTGGCAACTTTTTCACACAGAGGGTGGTGGTTGGATGAAATGAGCTGCCAGAGGATGTGGTGGAGTCTGGTACAATTACAGCATTTAAAAGGCATCTGGATGGGTATTTGGATAGGAAGGGTTTAGAGGGATAGGGGCCAAATGGGACTAGATTAGGTTAGGATATCTGGTTGGCATGTTCAAGTTGGACCAAAGGTCTATTTCCATGCTGTACGTCTCTCTGACTTTGATCGAGTGATGTTTCAACTACAGCACCCTCAACTCTGTCAGTCTCACCGAGCTCCTCCACTGCATTCAGTTCTGACTGCAGAGCTCCAGCAACTGCAGTTATCTGTTGATCTATCTGTCTATCTCTCCATCTGACTCTGTGTACATCGCTCACATTGCCTATCCAACTATCATCCATCTGTGAGCCCTGTGGTTTCACTTAACGCTTGAGTTACACAAGACTCTGATGATTTGCATGACTGTATGATTTGCATCAGAGTCAGATTTAGTTGGCCTCACATTTTGCAAACGCCCTGGTTGCATCTTCCAACCTGACCCTCTCGTTTCCGCCTTCCGTCCGCAGAACAGACATTAACCTTTCACAAAGAATTGTTCTGTCTCCAACACCTTGCCCTCAAAAGGCATGGCCATGGAATCCCTGGTGTGACAGAGGTCTGGTCATTTTCATGGCAAAACGGAGGACTGCTGATGATGGAGTTTAGATCAGAATGGTGCTGGAAAAGCACCATATCTGATGAACATTCCTGATGAAGGGCTTTTGCCCGAAACGTCGATTTTCCTGCTCCTCGGATGCTGCCTGACCTGCTGTGCTTTTCCAGCACCACACTAATCTAGCCTCTGGTCATTTATATGTCTGGAATTATACAGCACTGAAACAGACTCTTCGGTTCAATCAATCCATGCTGGCCAGTTGTCCCAAACCTGTCCCACTTGCCTGTGTTTGGCCCATGTCCCTCTCAACCCTTCCTATTCATGTACCTGTCCAAATGCTATAACTGTGCCTACACCTCCTCTGGATGAACCACCCATGAAAAAGTTGCCCTCGGGTCCCTTTTAAGTCTCTCCCCTCTCACCTTAAGCTTTTGCCCTCTCGTTTTGGACTCCCCCACCCCAGGGCAAAGACTTTGGCTCTTCACCTTATCCGTGTCCCTCGTGATTTTATCTTGATGAGCAGTTTGAGGCCAAAGGCAATGAGACCTTCTCAAATTTTGACAGATGTACTTACCTTACCCTCCCACGTTCTCATCTACATGGTTTCTATCTGTATTGCCATCAATATCTTCACTGAATCAACTGCTTCTGCTACATCCCACCCATCCCATAATCGGTCATCGCCTAGAACTCTTCCCGTCCTCCCCCTGGGACCCACAACGTTCTCCAATATCTTCCCATTGGCCTGCCTGTTGGTTGTTTCCTGTCCTCTCACCTCTTACTGAAGCGCTCATGCCCAAAACGTTGATTCTTCTGCTCCTTGGCTGGTGCCTGACTGGCTGTGCTTTTCCAGCACCACTCTCTTCTAAACTGTAGGCCCCTCAATTTCCCCTCCCAGTCTCCATCTTGTTAAGTTTTGTAACCGTGCCCTTCCAATCGCAACCCCCTACCTCAAAAAGAACCAGAAATCACCCCTTTTTCCTCACCACCTACGTCCCCTAGGTCAATCCACCATCGACAAGGCCCAAGGCAGGAGTGTGAGGGAGTACTCCCCACTTGCCCCTGGATGGGGGCAGCTCCAACAACACTCAACAAGCCCGACACCATCCAGGGACAAAGCAAACCCCGCTTGATTGGCACCACATCCGCATACATCCCCTCCCTCCCCCACTCAAGCTCAGGAGCAGTAAACAGTGACACATTGCCAAATAAGAAGCGGAACAGCCCAGTTGGGGAAGGGTCTGTGGAACACAGCAGAGTTATGCCAAATTAACTAAGACAAGTCACTGATGGGTAATCCCTTTATTATTTTGACTTATTATCCTGAACAGACAGCGTGAATCTGATTATTAATCACTGCTCTACAGAAGCTGAAGCAAGTACAGTTAAAACTTTTCTCTGGTCTCATTTGACCAGGGGTTTTTTAAGTCCTTCATCATGTTAAAAGATGTACAAAAGATATAACTCTGAGACTGAGCAGTTTAATAGTTGGCTCAGACATTGAATAAAGTTGCTAAAGCCCTAGTAGGCACAAAGTCAGTGTACAGATATCTCCCTGAGAGAGAGGGGGGCATGAGAGACACCAGTCAGTGTACAGATATCTCCCTGAGAGAGGGGGCTGAGAGACACCAGTCAGTGTACAGAAATCTCCCTCAGGGAGAGGGGACTGAGAGACACCAGTCAGTGAACAGATATCTCCCTGAGAGAGAGGGGACTGAGAGACACCAGTCAGTGTACAGATATCTCCCTGAGAGAGGGGACTGAGAGACACCAGTCAGTGTACAGATATCTCCCTGAGAGAGGTGGGACTGAGAGACACCAGTCAATGTACAGATCTCTCTCTGTGAGAGAGGGGGGTTGGGGAATGGAGGGAGAGAGAGATTGAGGGAGAGCGTTGGGGGGGGAGGTGATGGATAGGGGAGATGGGGAGGGGGCTGGAGAGAGAGAGAGAGGGGAGTGAAGATGTGGGATGGAGAAAGAGGGAGAGAGGGATGAAGAGTGGGGGGAATGGAGGGAGGATGGGCAGGAGGTGGGAAGGGGAGGGAAGAGAGATAGAGAAAGGGGGGGGTGGGGAGAGAGAGCAGGATAACATGTAGTCCCATCGAAGAAAGAGACAGGGAGTGATTACAAGAACGATGAAAGAAATGCGATGGAAAGATCTTTCGGGGACAGACCCCTTCCCTTAACAGACGAAGCCTTGAGAAAGACAGATTAAAGTGCACTAGCTGTAACCTTTAATATTACACAGGAATGGTCATCTCCTGCCGACATTCAAGGAGGGATCTTTGCCGTGGAGTGTCGCCATGTCTCTCCTGTGCCCCCGCGTCCTGCGGTGGGTTCCATCACTTCATTTAGGGGGGTATGGTGCCACCTGGTTGGCAGGGGGTGCGTAGCCAGGCTGGGGGATATTGACAGGCGGGGGGGCGTAGCCAGGCTGCCCAGCGTAGCCAGGCTGCCCGGCGTAGTTAGGCTGGGGCACGTAGGTGGGGTGGGGCAGCACGGTGGTGCTGGCATTAATCACCGTCACGGCACTCTTGCGCGCCTTCATCTCCCGCGCGATCTGGCACCAGCCACAGCAGTTGCACCAGTACATGATGCAGCAGTCATTGAAAATGGAGCCCTGGGTACGAGAGAGACACAAAGAAACAGCTCATTTCTGGGTTCACAAACACAGCCGTCGAGCGTCAGTCATTCCCCACTCTCGCAGAACCCAGGTGGAAGTGGTAGAACGCTTCCGAAAAGCCTGTTCCCCATCCTACCCAGTGCCCTTCCCACCCTCCCCACCTTTCCCAACCCTCTGATTACCGACAGGGAGGAAGTGAATGCAGCGTTGCCAAATGCAAAAATAGCTGGAAAGGCGGGTTGCAAAAGAGATGCAAAGAATTTGCAGAGGAGTTGTTGATCGACTTGTTCCTGTACTGTCCTTTGTCACGGAGCCATACAGCACAGAAACAGACCCTTCTATCCAACTCGTCCATGCCGACCAGATAGCTGAACCTAATCGAGTCACATTTGTAAGCACTTGGTCCATATCTCTCTCAACCCTTCCTATTCAGTTACCCATCCAGATGCCTTTTAAGGTATAAAAGGGACCTAAGGGGCAACTTTTTTCACCCAGAGGGTGGTGCATGTATGGAATGAGCTGCCAGAGGAAGTGGTGGAGGCTGGTATAATTATGGCATTTAAAAGGCATCTGGATGAATAATGGAATAGAAAGGGTTTAGAGGGATATGGGCCAAGTGCTGGCAAATGGGACTAGATTATGTTAGGTTATTCGGTCGGTACGGACAAATTGGGGTCTGTTTCCATACTGTACATCTCTATGACTTTAAATGCTGTAATTGTACCAGCCTCCACCACTTCCTCTGGCAGCTCATTCCATACACGCACCACCCTCTGCGTGAAAAAGCTGACCCTCAGGTCCCTTTTATATCTTTCCCCTGTCGCCTTAAACCTATGCCCCTCGGGTTATGGACTCCCCCACCCCCAGGAAAAGACCCCGGCTATTTACTCTATCCATCCCCCTCATGGTTTTATAAACCTCTATAAGGTCACCCCTCAGCCTCCAACGCTGCAGGGCAAACAGCCCCAGCCTATTCAGCCTCTCCCTAGAGGTCAAACCCTCCAACCCTGGCAAACATCCTTGTGAATGTTTTCTGAACCCTTTCAAGTTTCACAACATCCTTCCTGTAGCAGGGAGACTAGAACCGAACCCAGTATTCCAAAAGTCGCCGAACCAATGTCGGGTACAGACGCAAATGGCCTCCCAACTCCTACACTCGATGCTCTGACCAATTAAAGGCAAACATTCTTTGCTCTTGATTAAGTAAGTTGTCAAATGGAGCATAATGTGGGAAAATCTGAAGTTGCTCACTTTGGAAAGGAGAAGGACAGAGCTTTGGAGAGAAAATTCAGAAAACTGTGACACAAAGGGACTTGCGGGGGGGAAGCTCAAAAAGCTAGCACACACGGGTAGCAGGGAATCAATAGGGGTCATTAAATATTGGCCTTTATTTCAAGGGGGGTTGGACTATAAGAATAAGGAAGTCTTACTGCAACTGTACAAGGTACTGGGGGAGACCACATCCGGAGGACTGCAAGCAGTTCCTTATTTAAGGAAAGATATCATTTCACTGGAGGCGGTTCAGAGGGATGGTCCCCTGGGGTGAAGGGATTGTGTTCTGAGCAGAAGCTGAGCAGGTTGGGACTGTACTCACTGGAGAGGTGTTCTCATTGAAACATATCAGATACTTGAGGGTTAGTGCTGGGAGGATGTTTCCCCTCATGGGGGAGTCTAGGACCAAAGGGCACTGTCTCAGGATAAAGGGGCCCCTGAGATGAGGAGGCATCTCTCCCCTCAGAGGGTTGTGAGTCTGCGGAGTTTCCTGAGACAGAGAGCTGTGGCGGGTGCGGAGTCCTCTGAGACCGAGACGGATTCTTGGTCAAGGGAAAGGGCAGGAAGGCGGACGTGCGGAATATCAGTCCAGCCACGATGCCTTCGAATGGTGGGTCGGACTGAACGGGCTGACTGGCCTGTCTCGGTTCCTATGTCTGAGGCTCTTAGGGTCTGTTCCAGGATTAAAAGGTAGCCCGATTATTTCAGGGTGAGTAACCTGCTGGTTACCCATCGACGCTCACATCCTGAGTGAAAGTACATCTCTCTACCAGTCAGGAAATCGAAACTCCCTGACGCAGTCCGGGTGTGGCCTTAATACACTTGTCCCCAGGCATATTTTTCGAAACCGCAATCTGCCAATCCATTATTGTTGTAGAAAGTCTTGCTTTAGCTAATAAATCTCATCCCTAGGCCTCGAGTAATTGACGCTCTTGTTCACGATATCAGGGGAAGAGGTCAGTGACTTTGCTACTCTGCAAGCTGATGGAGCTCCAGGGACGAGGATATTCCCAAGACTAGAGGGTTTGAGTTATAATGAGGGGCTGAATAGGTCAGAGCTCAGCAAAAATAAGCTACAATCTCTTCCCCCCTCCACCCCCGGATATCGTGAAGAAACGTGTCGATTACCCGAGGCCCCCGGACAAGATTTATTGACGAAAATAAGAGTTTCTACAACAGGGCTATTTCAGAATATTGAGAATGACAAATTTCTTGCCATTCTTAAGGGGGCTCCCGCTATCCGAGGGAGCTAGGGAAGGCTTTGAATTTAGGGCAAAAAATGTACCATTGCACAAAGCAACATAAAGAATAGCGTAGAGTGACGAAGAGGCTAATGAGAAGGAAGAGATTAGAGTAGGAGAGAGAGGTAGAAATATTAAAATAGATAGCAAGACTTTCTTCAGGTATTTTTAAGGGACACGTGTCTGTAAACGTGTTTTGGTCCTCTAGAGAGTGCAGCTTTGGTGTGAACAATAAAGAAATTAACAAATATTTTGCTTCCGTCTTCATTGTAGAGAGAATACAATAACATTTCAGTAACAGCAGTGAGTCAGGAGCTGTTAACAAGGAGGTTACAGAGGAGGTTCTACTCAGCAAACTGGTAGAGCTGCAAAGACAAGGATATTACTGAGACTAGAGGGTTTGAGTTATAATGAGAGGCTGAATAGGCTGGGACTTTTTCCCCGGGAGCATCAGAGGCTGAGAGGTGACCTTACAGAGGTTTATAAAATCACGAGGGTCATGGATAGGATAAACAGACAAGGTCTTTTCTCTGGACTCGTGGGGTCCAGAAGTAGAGGGCATAGGTTTAAGGTGAGAAGGGGAAAGTTTAAACGGGACAAAAGGGGCAACGTTTTCACACAGAGGGTGGTACATGTATGGAACGAACTGCCAGAGAAAGTGGTGGAGGCTGGTACAATTACAGCATTTAAAAGGCATCTGGATGGGTACATGAATAGGAAGGGTTTAGAGGGATATGGGGCCAAATGCTGGCAAATGGGACTAGATTAATCTAGGATATCTGGTCGGCATTGACGAGTTGGATCAAAGGGGTCTATTTCTGAGCTGTATGACTCTATGTTTCAATAACAGAGGAAAGAGCTAGCACAGAACTGAACGGGCTAAATGTACACCTTGCCGTCGTACAGTGGGGTCTTGTGTACCATACTTGAGTACATGTGACAATAAAAACTAAATCTAGATCTAAATTGACCGGACAGGAGGTGGAGCCTGGAGAGAGCGGTGACATGGAAAATTGTCCCACTTACCGGAATTCCGTGTCTCTCGCGGAACGCAACACGTACTGCGAGGGAGACAGGGGGAATCGCTCCTGTGCTGACATAGCCGCAACCGTTGCAGCTGGTGTCCAGTAATGGCAGGCAGAGGCACTCCCCGAACTGGTCCACAGTCTTGCACATGAAGCAAGGCATACACCAGAACGCGCAGCAACCTGGGAAAAATGCAACAAAGAAGATCAATTTCTCTTCCCCTTCCCCATGTCACCAGTCTGTCACCCACATGGCGCTGAGTGGCAAAAGACTGCCCGGCTTTCTTGAACTGAGTACCCAGAGCACATGTAAAGACAGACCGCTAGGCACTGGAGCTAGTTGGTACATCCCAATGCCACATTCTGTGAATAACCCTAGTTATTGTGTACAGTTCTGGTCACCGCATTATAAGAAGGATGTGGAAGCTTTGGAAAGGGTGCAGAGGAGATTTACTAGGATGTTGCCTGCTATGGAAGGAATATCTTACGAGGAAAGACTGAGGGCCTTGAGACTGTTCTCGTTAGAGAGAAGAAGGTTGAGAGGTGACTTAATAGAGACATACAAAGTAATCAGAGGGTTAGATAGGGTGGACAGGGAGAGCCTTTTTCCAAGTATGGGGACGGCAAACACAAGGGGACACAACTTTAAAGTGAGGGGAGATAGGTATAAGACAGATGTCAGAGGTAGTTTCTTTACTCAGGGAGTAGTAAGGGTATGGAATGCTTTGCCTGCAACGGGAGTAGATTCACCAACTTTAAGTACATTTAAGTCGTCATTGGACAGGCATATGGGCGTACATGGAATAGTGTAGGTGGGATGGGCTTCAGATTAGTATGTCAGGGCGGCGCAACATCGAGGGCCAAAGGGCCTGTACTGCGCTGTAATGTTCTATGTTCAATGTTCTATGTTCTATGATCCTCATTGTCTGTGCATTGATTGCAAGGCGAACATAGAAACAGGGATAATAGGTACAGGAATAGGCCATTCAGCCCTTCCAGCCTGTTCCCACCATTCAATATGATCATGGCTGTCCGTGCGATTTCAATATCCAATTTCCGCCCTCTCCCTGTCTCCCTTGATCCCTCTAGCTGCAAGCACCACACCCAGTTCCCTCTTGTATATGTCGAATGAACTAGCCCCAACAGCTTGCTGTCGGAGTCAAGAGAGTGGTGCTGGAAAAGCACAGCAGGTCAGGCAGCATCCTAGGAGCAAGAAAATCAGGAAATGAAGGGCCAATTTTCCTGCTCCTCGGATGCTGCCTGACCTGCCGTGATTTCCCAGCACCACACTCTCGACTCTGGTCTCCAGCATCTGCAGTCCTCACTTTCGCCACGCTTCCTGTAGGAGACAATTCCACAGGTTCCCAACTCTCTCAGAGTGAAGAAATTCTTCCTCATCTCCATCCTGAATAGCTTGCCCCCTTATTCTTAAACTGTGATCCCTTGGTTCTGGATCTCCCTCAACATTGGGAATGTTCTTCCCACATCTAGCCTGTCCAGTCCAATAAGGATTTTATATGTTTCTAAAGGAGCTCCCCCCCTCCTCCCATTTTTCTAAATTCCAGTGAGTACAAGCCCAGTCGATCCAGTCTTTCCTCATATGTCAGTCCTGCCATCCCGGGAATCAGTCTGGAGAACCTTCGCTGGACTCCCTCAATAGCAAGAATTCCTTAGACTAGGAGACCAAAACTGCACACAATACCCAAGGTGTGGTCGTACCAAGGCCCTGTATAACTGCAGCAAGACATCCCTACTCCAATACTCAAATCCTCTCACTATGAAGGAGAGCACTCCATTAGCTTTCCTCATTGCCTGCTGTGCCTACCTTTAATCATAGACCTTCAGTATCCACTCCCTCCACCACCCATGTACTGCCATAGCAGTGTGTATCATCTACAAGATGCAACTCACCAAGGCTCCTCTAACAGCACCTTCCCAACCCACAATCTCTACCATCTAGAAGGGCAAAGGCAGCAGATACATGGGAACACCAACCCCCTGAACGTTCCCCTCCAAGCAACCCACTATCTTGAGTTGGAAATGTTTTGGCCATCCCTTCGGTGTCGTTGGGTCAAAATCCTGGAACTCCCTCCCTAATGTGGGTGTCTCTACAACTCATGAACTCTTTCAGGAGTCTGGCACAACTGAAGGAACTTGGATGAGAGATGGGTGGTAATAGCACTGCGCTGATACATAGATGAGGAACACTGATGAGTCGAGTACCAGAGCACATATAAAGAGAGACTGCCAAAGGTGTAATGTTCACCTTCTTTGTGAGTTTCATGAGGTTTGGGGATTCAGGTGTGGAGCTCTTTAAAATGCCCATAAACAGATGCAGAAAGTCTTCAGGGAGACTGACAGAGTGCTGGCCTTCTTATCTAAAGGAGCAGGAGCATAGGAATGCAGACATTATACCATAAAAGACCCTAGTTAGACCCTATTTAGAACAGATCTATACACCATACCTTAAGAGGGATGTTTTGACCCTGGAGGGAGTACAACACACAGTTCCAAGCATGATTTTGGATTAGTGGTGCTGGAAGAGCACAGCAGTTCAGGCAGCATCCGAAGAGCTCCTCAGATGCTGTCTGAACTGCTGTGCTCTTCCAGCACCACTCATCCAAAACCTGGTTTCCAGCATCTGCAGTCATTGCTTTTACCTATTTCCAAGCATGATACTAGGACTTCAGGGGCTACATTATGGGGAGAGATTAGAAAAATCAGGCTTCTATTCTCCAAAGTTTAGAAGGTGAAGGGGTGATCTTTTTTAAGATTTATTTGTAGGAGATGGGTATTGCTAGCTGGAACCAGCATTTATTGCCCGTCCCTAGTTTCCCCTTGAGAAGGTGAGGAGGAGCTGCCATCTTGAACCGCTGCAGTCCACCTGCTGTGGGTTGACCCACACAGTGTTGTTAGGGAGGGAGCTCCAGGATTCTGACCCAGCGAGGTTGAAGGAACGGCCGATATATTTCCCAGTTAGGATGGTGAGCGGCTCGGAGGGGAACTTGAACATGGTGGTGTTCCCATGTATCTGCTGCCCCTTGTCCTCCTAGATGGAGGTGGCCGTGGGTTGGGAAGGTGCTCGCGAAGGATCTTTGGTGAATTGCTGCAGTGCATCTTGTAGATGGTACACACTGCTGCTACTGAGCGTCGGTGGGGGAGGGAGGGGATGTTTGTGGATGTGGTGCCAATCAAGCGGGGGTTACTTTGTCCCTGGATGGTGTCGAGCTTCTTAAGTGTTGTTAGAACTGCCCCCACCCAGGGCAAGTGGGGAGTATTCCCTCATACTCCTGACTCAGGCCGTGTGGATGGTGAACAGGCTTTGGGGAGCCAGGAGGTGAGTTACTTGCTGCAGTATTCCTAGCCTCTGACCTGTTCTTATAGCTGTTGCGTTTATGTGGCAAGTCCAGTTAAGTTTCTGCTTAATGGCAACCCCCAGGATGTTGATGGTGGGGGACTTGGTGATGGCAACACCATTGAACGTCAAGGGGCAGTGGTTAGATTGCCTCTTACTGGTGATGGATTAGTGGTGCTGGAAGAGCACAGCAGTTCAGGGATGCTTCCTGAACTGCTGTGCTCTTCCAGCACCACTAATCCAGTATTTGGTTTTCAGCATCTGCAGTCATTGTTTTTATCTTACTGGTGATGGCCATTGCCTGGCATTTGTGTGGCGTAATGTTAGATGCCACCTGTCAGCCTAAGCCTGGATATTGTTGCATTTGAGCATGGTCTGCTGTGGTATCCAATTGAGGTCTTCAGGACATTACCAGGTAGATACAAATAAACCAAGAGGAAATAGTCTAAAAGATCGGTCAGGAGAGACATTAGGAAGTCCTGCTACACATAAAGGGTGATAGAGATTTGGGACTCTCTTCTACAAATGATGCCAATTTAATGGTTAAATTGAAGTCTGAGAAAGGCAACATATTTTCTTTAGCAAGGGCATCAAGGGCTTTGGACCCAAGCAGGCATATGGAGTTAGGCCATGGATCAACCACAGTCTTAGTCAATGGCGGAGCAGCCTAGAGGGGCTGAATGGCCTACTAATGTTCCTATCAAGACAAGGATTAGCATCAAGACTCACCCTTCACCATTTGCAATGAAGGTAGCTCACCAGCGCCTCCTCAAGGGGTAATCCGGGACCGCAAGGCATCAGCCATTCAGCCCATCAGCATTCAATGAGGTCAAGCCAAGCAATCTCATGAAAGTGGGCTAGGAGTAGGCCATTCAGCCCCTCGAGCCTGCCCTGTTGTTCCTGGTTGATCTGGCTTATTACTGAACTCCATACCATCTCTCCAAACCCTTTGACTCCCTCACTGATGAATAAATACCCACACCGGTCTTTGTAGATATTCAATGAGCTAGAGTCTGCTTGCTGGGGCAGGAATTATAGATCTACAGCACAGTTTAAAAAAAAGGCCCTTTGGCCCATTAGATCGATGCTGGTCAAAAACTAGTACTTGAATATATTCCAATCCCATTTCCTGGCACTTGGCTTGGTCTGCTTTGTTGCACATCTGAAAATGTCCGAAAAGTTATGGGACATCGAGTCCCGGATTCCCCACCACCTTCCTGGTGAAAATGTGTTCCTCGTATTCCCTCTAAACCACCTGCCCCATCCCTACAATTTGTATCCCCCCACCCTGATCGTTGGTCTCTCCGTCAAGGGGAAAAGTTGCTTCCTGTCTGCGTTTCTCATCATTTTACCCATCTCATTCATGTCCCCTCTCAATCTCCTCTGCTCTAAGGGAAGCAATCCCAGTCTGTCCAATCTCTCTCCATCTCTGAAATTCTGCAGGCCAGGCAACATCCTGGTAAATCTCTCCAACCCAGGCAACATTCCGGCAAACCTGTCCAGACTGGGAAACATCCTGGTAAATCTCTTTCTGCACCCTCTCCAATTTCTTTTACATCCCTCTTACAATGTAGATTCCACTAACTGCACCAATACTCTTTCACTGGGTGGCCTAACTGATATTTTATACAGTTCCCGCATAACTTTCCTACTCTTCAACTTTATGCTTCAGTAAATAAAGGCAGATAAACAGAAATTGCTGGAGAAACTCAGCAGGTCTGGCAGCATCTGTGTGGGTAGAAAGCAGAATTAACATTTCGAGTCCAGTGACTCTTCGTCAGTACTGGTCCCCGGAGAAGCTTGAGAGGTTGATCAAATCTTCAGGGTGAATAGCCAAAGTCTTTTCCCCTGGGTAGGGAAGTCCAGAACTAGAAGGCATAGGTTTAAGGCGAGAGGGGAAAGATTTAAAAGGGACCTGAGGGGCAACGCTTAGCGCAGAGGGTGGTACGTGTATGAAATGAGGAGATGGTGGAGGCTGGTACAATTACAGCATTTAAAAGGCTTCTGGATGGGTACATGAATAGGAAGGGTTTGGAGGGATATGGACCAAATGTTGGCAAATGCAACTAGATTAATTTCAGATATCTGGTCGGGTCTGTTTGACTCGAAACATGAACTCTGCTTTCTTCCTGCAGACCTGCTGAGTTTCTCCAGTGCTTTCAGGTATCCCGATGCATTACTGCTTTATCTAATAAGGTTTAGCAACCTGAAGGGAACGGAGTACTGGCACGTTGAGAATGTTAAAGGTGAATAACCCTCTGAGAGAAGACATTCCTTCCCATGTAGGTGGCACGGTGGCTCAATGGCTCAATGGTTAGCATTGCTGCCTCACGGTCCCAGGTTCAATTCCAACCTCAGGTGATTGTCTGTGTGGAGTTTGCACATTCGCCTCGTGTCTGTGTGGGTTTCCTCCCACTGTCCAAAAATGCGCAGATTAGGTGAGTTGGCCATGCTAAATTGCCTGGTGCTAGGTGCATTAGTCAGAGGGAAATGAGTCTGGGTGGGTTACTCTTAGGAGGGCTGGTTGGGCCGAAGGGTCTGTTTCCACACTGGAGGGAATCAATCTAATCTCACTTATACTAGGTTACAGATTAATTTAAGCGCCTCATTTAAGCAAGCAACAGCAATAAATTTGCTTAAATGAAGTACTGCCTACAAACAGAAAATACACCCATTTCAGAGAAGGAAAGAAATTTGTGAAGCAAGTTGATGTGTTCTGCAACCCCTGCCTGAGGGAGGTAGATTCATGGGAACATTCAAGATATCTGGAATTTAAGAGACTAAGGATGACGATGAATCCATTGTCGATTGTCGAAAAATACCCATCCCTGGAGAGAAGGAAATCTGCCGTCCTCACCTGGCTTGACCGACCGGTGACCCCAGACCCACAGCCAATGGGCAATTAGAGATAGGCAATAAATACTGGACCTAACCAGAGACGCCCTCACCCTGTGAATGAATTTTTAAAAGCATTCGGAAATTAAAAGCTGGCTGGGAGGTGTCTGTGTGTGTGAGTCTGTGTGTGTAAGAGAGAGTATGTGTGTGAGACTGTGAGTGTGGGAGTGTGTGTGTGAGTCTGTGTGTGACTGTGTGTGTGCATGGGAATGTGTGTATGTGTGGGAGTTTGTGTGTGAGTGCGTGCATGTGCGTATGAGTGTGAGAGGGAGTGTATGTATTTGCGTGTGTGTGTGAGAGAGAGAGCATGGATGTGTGTGTGCGTGTGTGTGTGAAAGCGTGAGGGAGTGTGAGTGTATGTGTGGGAGCGTGACTGTGTGTGTATGTGAGTGTCTGTGTGAGTGTGTGTGAGTGTCTGTGTGAGTGTGAGTGTGTGTGTATGTGACTGTGTGTGTGGGAGTGTGTGTGTGTATGAAGGAGTGTGTGTGTATGAGCGTGTGTATTTGTGTGTGTGAGCATGAGTATGTGTGAGTGTATGTGTATGTGAGTATGTGTGTGTGTATGTGTGTGCGTGTGTGTGTGGGAGTCTGTGTGAGTGTGTGTATGTGTGTGTGACAGACAGAGTGCGCGTGTGCGTGTGTGTGTGAGAGAAAGAGTGTATGTGTGTGTGAGCATGTGTATATATGTATGTGAGAGTGTATGTGTGTATGGGAATGTGTGTGAATGGGAGTGTGTGTGAGTGTGTGAGAGAGAGTGTGTATGTGTGCGAATGTGTGGGAGTGTGTGTTTGTATGAGTGTGTGTGAGTGTGTGTGAGGGAGTGTGAGTGTTTGTGTGTGTGTGCGCATGAGTATGTGAGTGTATGTGTCTGTGTGTAACAGTGTGTGAGTGCATGTAGGAGAATATATACGTGTGCGTGTAAGTGAGAGAGACAGTGTGGGTGTGTCTGAGAATGTGAGTGTGTTTGTGAGAGAGAGAGAGAGAGTGTGTTTATGTATGTGTACGAGAGTGTGTGAGAGAGAGCATGCATGTTTGTGTGCGCGAGAGAGGAGTGAGATGGATTCCTCACAGAGCCAGTATGGCGTGAATGGCCTCAATCTTTCTGCTGAATCACTCAGTGATGATGTAATTCAGTGCTCCACTCCCCCTCACACACGCACAAGGGTTAGTTACCACAACAGCTGTGCACAGGGTGTGTTTGCGAACACAATCAAAGGTATTTTTAACTTTGTTTTTGAAACTGGGAAGCTCTGTGATTATTGTTTGAGCCAATGCCCTTGGGCAAATGTTTGGAGCGCAGTCCTCCTACAAACTGAGTTCAATAAAACGAAACCAGTTGGCAGAGAGAGACACACACAGAGAGACAGAGCATTAAGTGGTGGTGGGGGGGGGGGGGGGGGGAGCAATGCTAAGTTCATGAGACACGTCATTCATTCAAGCTGAACTGATTTAAATCTCAAAATTCTTTCTGTTTTTAGTACAAACCCCTCCCTATTCTACCTTTCCAATTGTGTGAATGGAACTATTTGGACATGCCTCAGGGTGGCCAGGAATTAGTGTTTCTAGGTTCAAATTCTCAGACAGCAGCAATGCAGGCTGCTATCCCAATGCAGAGCTGAGGGAATATCTGCACTCAGAGCTTCTTGTTTCTTTTTAAAAAGACATTAGATATTCAGCTGAAGCAAGGAGTCCCTACAGTGTGGGAGCAGGCCCATCCAGTCCACACCAACCCTCCAAAGAGTATCTCAATCCCTGCATACCTGCATTTACCCTGGCTAACCCACAATTCCCTGGACACTAAGGGACAATTCAGCACGGCCAATCCACCCTAACCTGCACATCCCTGGGCACTATGGGACAATTTAGCACGGCCAATCCACCCTAACCTGCACATCCCTGGGCACAATGGGACAATTTAGCACGGCCAATCCACCCTAACCTGCACATCCCTGGGCACTATGGGACAATTTAGCACGGCTGATCCACCTGAACCTGCACATCCCTGGGCACTATTGGACAATTTAGCACAGCCAATCCACCCTAACCTGCACATCCCTGGGCACTATGGGACAATTTAGCACGGCCAATCCACCCTAACCTGCACATCCCTGGGCACTATGGGACAATTTAGCACGGCCAATCCACCCTAACCTGCACATCCCTGGGCACTATGGGACAATTTAGCACGGCCAATCCACCCTAACCTGCACATCCCTGGGCACAATGGGACAATTTAGCACGGCCAATCCACCCTAACCTGCACATCCCTGGGCACTATGGGACAATTTAGCACGGCTGATCCACCTGAACCTGCACATCCCTGGGCACTATTGGACAATTTAGCACAGCCAATCCACCCTAACCTGCACATCCCTGGGCACTATGGGACAATTTAGCACGGCCAATCCACCCTAACCTGCACATCCCTGGACACTATAGGACAATTTATCACGGCCAATCCACCCTAACCTGCACAGCTTTGGAATGTGGGAGGAAACCAGAGCTCCCGGAGGAAACCAATGCAGACACGGGGAGAATGTACAAACTCCACTCAGACAGTTGGCGTGGGGCTGGAATCAAACCTGAGTCTCTGGTGCTGTGAGGCAGCAGTGCTAACCACTGAGCCATCAATGAATGGCTCAGTTGTGCCAGATAACTTCAATCGTACAAAAGGATAGCCTAGACTGTTAATCCAGGGAGGCAGCTAATATTCTGGGGGACCTGGGTTCAAATCCTGCCATGGCAGAAGCATGGATTTGAATCCAATGCAAACCTGGAATTAAAGAATCTTAACCATGAATCCATTGTGGGAAAAGCCCATTTGGTTCACCCGTGAGGGACAGAAGCTGCCAACCTGATCTGGTCTGGCCTCTATGTGACCCCAAGCCCACAGCCCAATGATGGTTGACCCTTAAACTGCCCTCAGGGCAACTGGAGATGGACAATAAATGCTGGGCCTAACCAGAGATGCCCTCATCCAACAAATGAATTTTTTAAATAATTGCAATAAGAGAAAGCTTTGACGGTGCTCTGCTCTGTGACTCATCCAATCCTTCTCCCTCAAATAATGTTATGAGGAAACTACCTCGTCATTGTCACGTTCTTAGTGTCATAGAGTCATAGAGATGTACAGCACGGAAACAGACCCTTCGGTCCAACCCGTCCATGCCGACCAGATATCCCAACCCAATCTAGTCCCACCTGCCAGCACCCAGTCCGTATCCCTCCAAACCCCTCCTATTCATATACCCATCCAAATGCCTCTTAAATGTTGCAATTGTACCAGCCTCCACCACTTCCTCTAGCAGCTCATTCCATACACGTACCACCCTCTCTGTGAAAAAATTGCCCCTTAGCTCTCTTTTATATCTTTCCCCTCTCACCCTAAACCTCTAGTTCTGGACTCACCAACCCCAGGGAAAAGACTTTGCCTATTCACCTTATCCATGCCCCTCATAATTTTGTAAACCTCTATAAGGTCTCCCCTCAGCCTCCAACGCTCCAGGGACAACAGCCCCAGCCTGTTCAGCCTCTCCTTGTAGCTCAAATCCTCCAACCCTGGCAACATCCTTGTAAATCTTTTCTGAACCCTTTCAAGTTTCACAACATCTTTCCAATCGGAAGGAGACCAGAATTGCACACAATATTCCAACAGTGGCCTAACCAATGTCCTGTACAGCCGCAGCATGACCTCTCAACTCCTGTACTCAATACTCTAACCAATAAAGGAAAGCATATCCTATCTCTCTGTGACTCCACTTTCAAAGAGCTATGAACCTGCACTCCAAGGCCTCTTTGTTCAGCAACACTCCCCAAGACCTTACCATTAAGTGTATAAGTCCTGCTAAGATTTGCTTTTCCAAAATGCAGCACCTCACATTTATCTGATCTTTGAGGAGCCCTATTCTCTCCCTAGTTACCCTTTTGTCCTTAATATATTTGTAAAAACTCTTTAGATTCTCCTTAATTCTATTCGCCAAAGCTATTTCATGTCCCCTTTTTGCCCTCCTGATTTCCCTCTTAAGTATATTCCTACTGCCTTTATACTCTTCTGAGGATTCACCCGATCTATCCTATCTATACCTTACATATGCTTCCTTCTTTTTCTTAACCAAACCCTCAATTTCTTTAGTCATCCAGCATTCCCTATACCTACCAGCCTTTCCTTTCACCCTGACAGGAATATACTTTCTCTGGATTCTTGTTATCTCATTTCTGAAGGCTTCCCATTTTCCAGCCATCCCTTTACCTGCGAAAATCTGCCTCCAATCAGCTTTCGAACGTTCTTGCCTAATACCGTCAAAATTGGCCTTTCTCCAATTTAGAACTTCAACTTTAAGATCTGATCTATCCTTTTCCATCATTATTTCAAATCTGATAGAATTATGGTCACTGGCGCCAAAGTACTTCCCCACTGACACCTCAGTCACCTGCCCTGCCTTATTTCCCAAGAGTAGGTCAACAAATGTCGTCGACAAATTGACTGGCCATCACGACAGTGGCCAAATGCACTTTCTACTGTTTGAAATAAGAGATGGAGTAAGGCCATTCAGCCCTTCCAGTTTGTTCTAGCATTCCATAGCATCGCGGCCCACATCTACTTCCTGCCTGCTCTCCCCCTTCTCATGGCCTCACCTATGGTTCGATCTTGGCCTCGGATACTTTCACCAGCCTGGAAGGGAATTCCAAAAAATAACCAAGAGACTCTCTGAGAGAAGACATTCCATCTCAGCATGAGCGAGTCAACATTTTGAAACTATGCCCCCTCTATTCATACACTGACAGGGTGGGAGACTCACATTCTCCTGGCACCTAACTCCCCCCAGCCCCACTCCGTCCCTCAGAACCTGGGAGACATTGAGCAGGATCTGCGGAGAGGGGAAGACCTCTAGTCGGCAATGACTCTTCGGGACATTGAAGATTTGAAGAAGCAGTGTTCTGAAGGAGAGTTGTACTGGATTCAAAATGTTACCTCTTGTTAATCTTGCCAAGCCAGTCCAGAATCTATTGTCTGTCTTTTCTCACAGAGTCATCCAACACTGAAACAGACCCTTTGGCCCAACCCGTCCATGCTGACCATAATCTCAAACCAAACTAACCCCACCTGCCTGCTCCTGGCCCATAAACCTCTAAACCTTTCCTTTTCATGTACCTATCCAAACGTTGGAACTGTACTCACAGCCACCACTTCCTCAGGAAGTTCATTCCACACATGAACCACTGTCTGTGTAAAAATGTTGCCCCTCATGTCATTTCTGCTCCCACCTTAAAAGTATGGCCTCCCCAGTTCTGAACTCCCCCACCCTCGGGAAAAGACCTTTGAACATAGAATATTACAGCACAGTACAGGCCCTTCGGCCCTCAATGTTGCACCGACCTGTAGAGCCAATCTAAAGCCCATCTATTCTACACCATTCCATTCTCATCCAGATATTTACTTATGCCTCTGTAAGGTTATCCCTAAACTCCTTACGATCCATTTCAGATTTCCAGCATTTTGCCTCAGAACTTCGTAGGGTCCAAAAGCGATCGCCTCCCATTTTTTGAATCCCAACGGAAGACAAAGGTATCTTCTTCCCAGGAGACAGCTGAGTGAATCTTCTTTGTGCTACTTTCGGGACAAATAAGGGAGGCAAAACTCGACATAGATCCCCCTGCATTGACTGGCCAATGTCCTGGCCAACTAGAAGACGGTCATTCTACCTTTAAAGTGCCAATGCTTTGGCAGTCGACACCAACATTCCATTGGCGTTCCTCGTGCGTGGGTCCCACATGTTGGCATTCTGTGATTCCCTTGCAAGGAAACTTTGTTTCCATAGCAGTCCCTAATCACTCTGACTTAAATGGAAACCTGCGTTGCTAGTTCCCTTGATACAAAGGTCAGCCCCGTGCTCTCCCACATCAATCTCTGCTCCGGAAATTGGTTGAGACGAAGCATTTTCAAGGAAGTATCCTGCAGCACTGAAACAGACCCTTCAGCCCAACCACCCCGTGCTGGATATAATCCCAAATTAAACTAGTCCCACCTGCCCGCTCTTTACCTCTGTCCCTTAAAACTTTCTGTATTCAAATGTAATTTCATACTCATAGAATCCCCTCAGTGTGGAAACAGACCCAACAAGTCCACACCAACCCTCCGAAGAGTATCCCACCCGAACCCATTCCCCTATCCTGTTTCTGTACATTTGCCCCTAACTAATGCACCTAACCTATACATCCCTGGGCACTATGGGGCAATTTAAACACGGCCAACCCCATCCTAACCTATACATCCCTGGGCACTATGGGGCAATTTAGCATGGCCAACCCATCCTAACCTATACATCCCTGGGCACTATGGGGCAGTTTAGCACGACCAATCCACCCTAACCTGCACATCCCTGAACACAACGGAGCAATTTAGCACAGCCAATCCACCCTAACCTGCACATCCCTGGGCACTATGGGGCAATTTAGCATGGCCAATCCACCCTAACCTGCACATCCCTGGGCACTCTGGGGCAATTTAGCATGGCCAATCCACCTTAACCAGCACATCCCTGGACACTATGGGACAATTTAGCACGGCCAATCCACCCTAACCTGCACATCCCTGGGCACTATGGGGCAATTTAGCACGGCCAATCCACCCTAACCTGCACATCCCTGGGCACTATGGGGCAATTTAGCACGGCCAATCCACCTTAACCAGCACATCTTTGGACTGTTGGAGGAAAGACCCACACAGACATTGGGAGACCATGCAAACTCCACGCAGACAGTTGCCCAAGGGCGGAATTGAACTCTGGTTCCTAGCGCTGTGAGGCAGCAGTGCTAACCACTGAGCCACCGTGACACTTTTAAACAATTTAATTGGACTCACATCCACCACTTCCTCAGGAAGTTCATTCCACACACAAACCACTCTCTGTTCAAAAGAGTTGTTCCTCGTATCTTTTTTAAATCTTTCTCCTCTCACCTTAAAAATGTGCCCGTAGTCTTGAAATCCCCCAACCTAGGGAAAAGCCACTCGCCTTACCTATACCCCTCATGATTTTATAAATCTCTATCAGGTCACCCCTCAGCCTCCTATAATCCAATGAAAAAAGTCCCAACCTATCCTGCCTCTCCTTATAACTCAAACCCTCTAGTCCTGGCAACATCCTGGTAAATGTTTTCTGAACCCTCTCCAGGACATTATTTCAACAATAGCTGAACCATTGTGTGCAATTCTGGTCTCCTTCCTATCGGAAAGATGTTGTGAAATTTGAAAGGGTTCAGGAAAGATTTACAAGGATGTTGCCAGGGTTGGAGGATCTGAGCTACAGGGAGAGGCTGAACAGGCTGGGGCTGTTTTCCCTGGAGCGTCGCAGGCTGAGGGGTGACCTTATAGAGATTTACAGAATTATGAGGGGCATGGATAGGATAAATAGACAAGCATTTTTCCTGGGGTTGGGGAGTCCAGAGCTAGAGGGCATAGGTTTAGGGTGAGAGGGGAAAGATATAAAAGAGACTTACGGGGCAACTTTTTCACACAGAGGATGGTACGTGTATGGAATGTGCTGCCAGAGGAAGTGGTGGAGGCTGGTACAATTGCAACATTTAAAAGGCATTTGGATGGGTATATGAATAGGAAGAGTTTGGAGGGTTATGGGCCAGGTGCTGGCAGGTGGGACTAGATTGGGTTGGAATATCTGGTCGGCATGGATGGGTTGGACCAAAGGATCTGTTTCCATGCTGTACATCTCTATGACTCTATGAACCTTCCTATAACAGGGTGACCAGAACTAGACACAGTTCTCCAGAAGAGGCCTCAGCAATTTAGCACGGCCAACCCACCCTAACCTGCACACCCCTGGGCACTATGGGGCAATTTAGCACGGCCAATCCACCCTAACCTGCACATCCTTGGACACTATGGGATAATTTAGCACGGCCAATCCACCCTAACCTGCACATCCCTGGGCACTATGGGACAATTTAGCACGGCCAATCCACCCTAACCTGCACATCCCTGGACACTATGGGATAATTTAGCACAGTCAATCCTGTACAACCTCAACATGACATCCCAACTCCTATACTCAAAGGTCTGAGCAATGAAGGCAAATGTATATACACCTTCTTAACCCCCCTGTCCATCTGTGACACAAACATCAAAGAATTATGTACCTGAACTACTCGGTCCCTCTGTTCTACAACACTACCCAGGGCCTGAATTTTAATTGTGCATGCCCTGCCTCTGTCTGTTTTACCAAAATGCAAAAAAATCTCACGTTTATCCAAATTAAACCCCATCTGCCACTCTTCAGTCTATTGACCCCATCCATCAAGATCCCATTATAATCTTAGATAACCTTCTTCACTGTCTACTATACCACCGATTTTGGCGTCATCCGCAAACTGACTAACCATGCCTTTTCAATTCTTATCTTAATCATTTTGCTGCCTCACAGCACCAGGGTTTCCAGGTTCGATTCCAGCCTCGGGCAACTGTCTGTGTGGGAGTTTGCTCGTTCTCCCCCATGTCTGCGTGGGTTTCCTCTGGGTGCTCCGGTTTCCTCCCACAGTTCAAAGATGGGCAGGTTCAAGTAAATTGGTCACGTTAAATCGCCCAAAGTGTTCGGGATGTGTAGGTTAGGTGCATTAGTCGGGGGTAAATATAAGGTAGGGGGAATGGGTGGGTGGGTCGCTCTTCGGAGGGTCGGTGTGGACTTGTTGAGCCGAAGGGCCTGTTTCCACACTGTAGAGATTCTATAAAGATTCTCTACAAATGTAAAGGGATTATTCCTCATCAAAATCATTAATAAACACAAATGTTCGCATGTTTTCCTGTTGGAACAAAGGTAGAGAAGCCTGGATTGAGTGAGGGGAATGCGGGGGAAAGGGAGAAGAGTGGGAGGTTATTTTGTAATTTTATCCTCTGGGCCTTCTGTACAGGCCTCAGGCAAATTTCCTGAACCATCTGCTGCCTCTTCCTGATTAGGAGCCCATCCCCTGGGTTTCTGGAGGCTCCTGTGCTGTCTTAGCCTCAGTGGAAGGACTGAGGCCTAGTTTCTTAGGCTGTTGCAAGCCTATTCGAGAAAGGAGGATGCTTGCTTTTGGGTTCGAAACAGAGCAGAGTGCAGCTCCAGAGCAAACGGGGAATGGCCATCAGGGAATCGCCAGTCTTCTGGGTTGCCAACCAACATGGAAGCCATTCAGCCCATTGTTAGATTAGATTACATTACAGTGTGGAAACAGGCCCTTCGGCCCAACAAGTCCACACCGACCCGCAACCCACCCATACCCCTACATTTATCCCTTACCTAACACTACAGGCAATTTAGCATGGCCAATTCACCTTACCTGCACATCTTTGGACTGTGGGAGGTAACCAGAGCACCCGGAGGAAACCCACGCAGACACGGGGAGAACGTGCAAACTCCACACAGTCAGTTGCCTGAGGCGGGAATTGAACCCAGGTCTCTGGCGCTGTGAGGCAGCAGTGCTAACCACTGTGCCACCATGCCGCCCAGCTGTGATAGAACCATCACCACTACACTACTCCCTATACTCTCCTTCCCCACAACCTTTCAACATTTCTATGCTTTGGCTATCCTTCCAGTTTCCCCTTCTGAATGTTCCCCATAGCCTGTGTCCCTTTGCCCTTTCAATGTAGCAGACACCTGACCATTGTGTTAAAACAACGGTCTTCTCCTCTGTTTTGACTATTAGACATATTTGCTTCCACTTGCCATTACCAGTCAATTCTAACCATCTCCCCTTGGTCACTTCCTCACAACTCTTTATTATTTCAAATTCTGCAACTCAATCTCACCTTCACCATTTAATAGGGACAATGTAGAAGCTGCTTTACTCTGTAACTAACCCCGTCCTGTCCTTGTCCTAGGCATGTTTGATGGGGGACAATGTACGGGGAGATTTACTCTGCATCTAACCTTGTGCTGTCCTTGATGGGGACAATGTACAGGGAGATTTACTCTGCATCTAACCTTGTGCTGTCCTTGATGGGGACAATGTACAGGGAGATTTACTCTGCATCTAACCTTGTGCTGTCCTTGACCTGGCAGCATTTGATGAGGGAACGGTGTAAAGGGAGCTTTACTCTGAATCTAATCCCGTGCTGTCCCTGTCCTGGGAATGTTTATTGGGACAGTGGAGAGGGAGATTTACTCTGTATCTAACCCCCGTGCTGTCCTGTCCTGGGAGTGTTTGATGGGATGGTGGAGAGGGAGCTTTACTCTGTATCTAACCCCACGTTGTCCCTGTCTTGGGGAGTGTTTAATGGGGAACAGTGTAGAGGAAGCTGTACTCTGTATCTAACCCCGTGCTGTCCCTGCCCTGGGCGTGTTTGATGGAGACAGTGTAGAAGAGGCTTAACTTTAATGCTCTCAATGCCCATGTCTGTATGTTATATTCTAGTATAGTCACATTTTTTTATGCTTAATTGGTTCTAAAAGTAATTATTCAATATTTCCATGACTAAACATTCCAATGGAGGAACGTGTAGCTATTTCCTGTTTGGGGCTATGCATAGTGCAACAATTCCTGACCAAAAGCCCCAGCTTTGAGGAAGTCGTTCCACATAATTTTAGCCTCATTCATTACAAAAGGAGCTGGTAATGACACCACAAATCTGACAGGTGCGTGGCAATACCTCAAGTCAAACTAGAAGGTGGAGGCGAGCAGTGGATGGGGAGCTGTATGTGAGACTGTGTGTGTGAGTGAGTGTGTTTGTGTGTTGTGTGCATACATGTGTGTCTCTGTACGTACATGTGTGTCTTTGTGTGTGCATGTGTGTGTATATGAGTGCAGGTATGTGAGAGTGTGTGTGTGTGTATATGTGTGAGAATGTGTGTGTGTGAGTTTGTGTATGTGTGTGTGGTTGTGTGTGTCTATGTGTGTGAGAGTGAGTGTGTGTATTAGTGTGTGTGTTAGTGTGCGTATGTGTATGTGTGTGTACATGCTTATGTGAGTGTGTTAGTGTGCATGCGTGTGTGTGAGTGTGTGTGTGAGAGAGAGTGGGAGTATGTGTGTGTTTGTATGTATGTGTGTGTGTCTATGTGTGAGAGTGTCTGTGTGTGTGGGAGTGTGTGTACATGTGTGTGATTGTGTGTGTCTATGTCTGTGTGAGAGTGAATGAGTATGTGTGTGTGTGTATGTGTGTGTGAGTGTGAGTGTGTATGTGTGTATGTTTGTATGTATGTGTGTGTGAGATTATGTGTGTGTGTGGGTGAGAGTGTGTGTGTATGTGAGTATGTGTGAGTGTGAGTGTATGTGTGTGTGTATATATGTGTGAGAGTGTGTGTATGTGTGTGTGTGAATGTGTGTATAGGTGTGAGAGTGGGTTTGACAGTGTATGTGTGTGTGTAAGATAGTGTGTGTTAGTGTGTGTATATGTGCGTGTGTCTATGTGTGTGAAAGAGTGAATGCATATGTGTGTGAGTGTATATGTGTGTGAGTGTGTGTGCACGTTAGTGTGTGTGTGTTAGTGTACATATGTATGCGTGATTGTGTGCGTGTGCGTGACAAAGAGAGTGTGAAAGTGTGTGTGTGTGTGAGGGAGTGTGAAAGTGTGTGTATCACTGTCTGTGTGCATGCACTGAGGAATGCCACCGTCTCAGTTGCGATGCCTCTGCAGTCAAATACCCCTGTTGACTCTCACAGCCTCCGGTACGCACAAAATCCTTCACATGAAAGTACGGTGGGCTTCAGCCCCTGAAAGGTGGGGGTAGGTGGGTGAGAATCAAACAAAGCGTAAACAGTTGGAGAGCATGGGAGAGGAGAGACTTGATACGTACAGATCCCACAATCTTCACAACACTCGAAGATGCCAGTGTTCCAGCCTTTGGGTTGTGTGCTGATGATGGTCGTGGTTTGTTGGGGCTGTGTCATCACCACAACTGGGGAAGCCATTTTTGATCCTTCATGAGACAGAGACAGAGAGAGAGAGAGAGAAGTAAGCGTTAAACAGCAAGAGCTGTAAACAAAACTCAACTAATCTCCAGCGCCTCTGCTAATTCCCATCAAAAATTGTTGCAATTATCGCAGACTCCAATTTCAAACTCAGAAACCATTCAGCCCATCTGTTCCCTGCTGGTGTCTCCGTACTATGCAAGCCTTCTCCCATGCTCCTCTGCATTTTACCTTGTTACCTGTTCCTGCTACTGTCTCTCTCTCTTTCTCCCTCTACCCCTCTTCCTGTGTTTATCCAGTTTTCCCTTGTATGTTTCAGTCTGTCCTTGACTCCTCCCTGATGAACCAAGTGCTAAATACTTCTGACTCTCTGAATTCTAAGAAAACTGAACACCAAATTCAAACCTTTCCAATTCTTTCACTGCCCTACTAGATAATTCAAAGATGAAATTAATCATGGGCTCGACAGCAAAGTTATTTGGGGAATTTGTAGATTTGGTGCTAATGTAGTGCAGTAATTTAGTGGACAATGCGGAAGGATGTAGTAGATTACAGAGGGACATAGGAAAGCTGCAGAGCTGGGCTGAGGGGTGGCAAATGGAGTTTAATGCAGAAAAGTGTGAGGTGATCCACTTTGGAAGGAGTAACAGGAATTGAGTGTACTGGGCGAATGGTAAGATTCTTGGTAGTGTGGATGAGCAGAGAGATCTTGGTGTCCATGTGCACAGATCCCTGGAGGTTGCCCCAGGTTGATAAGGTTGTTAAAAAGGATACACTGTGTTAGCTTTTATTGGTGGAGGGATTGAGTTTCGGAGCCACGAGGTCATGCTGCAGCTGTACAAAGCTCTGGTGCGGCCACATTTGGAGTATTGCAAACAGCTTTGGTCACCGTATTATAGAAAGTATGTGGAAGCATTGGAAAGGGTGCAGAGGAGATTTACCAGGATGTTGCCTGATATCAGGAAAGGCTGAGGGACTTGAGGCTGGTTTCATTAGAGAGAAGAAGGTTAAGAGGTGACTTAATTAAGACATACTTTATAATCAGAGGGTTAGAGAGGGTGGACAGTGAGAGCCATTTTCCTTGGATGGTGATGGCTAGCATAAGGGAACATAGCTTTAAATTGAGGGGTGAGATATAGAACAGATATCAGAGGTAGATTCTTCACTTAAAGAGTAATAAGGGCGTGGAATTCCCTGCCTGCAACAGTAGTAGACTCGCCAACTTTAAGGGCATTTAAATGGCATATGGATGAGAATGGAATATTGTGGTTTAGATGGGCTTCAGATTGGTTCCACAGGTCGGTGTAACATCAAGGGCCGAAGGGTCTGTACTGCGCTGTAATGTTCCATGTTCTAAACGATGTTCAGGGTGACCCCTTAGATACTGAAGCAGTCCATGTCCAATTGCACCAAGATCTGGACAGGATCTAGGCTTGAGCTGACACGTGGCAAATAACATTGGCGCCACACAAATGCCAAGCAATGACCATCTCCAATAAGAGAGAATTCTACCACCGAGCCCTTTTCACGTTCAGTCAGTGATGGCCTCAGGTTCTGCTTCATTGGACAAACAGACAGGTCATGGTCCAAAAAGCACAGCCCGCCCCCACTCGGCTTCCCAGGTTCCCCATATCACAGGCACCTGCTCCTGATCACTCCAAACTGCAGTTTTTTCGAATCTTCACCAACATGGATAAACACAGTCGCAACATCACACCCCCTCCCTATCCCTATCACCCCCTCCAGCCTTCACACCCTCCTCCCTATTCCTATCACCCCCTCCAGCCTCCACACCCCCTCCCTATCCCTGTCACCCACTCCGGCCTCCACACCCCCTCCCTATCCCTGTCACCCCCTCCAGCCTCCACACCCCCTCCCTATCCCTATCACCCCCTCCAGCCTCCACACCCCCTCCCTATCCCTGTCACCCCCTCCAGCCTCCACACCCCCCCTCCCTATCCCTGTCACCCCCTCCAGCCTCCACACCCCCTCCCTATTCCTATCACCCCCTCCAGCCTCCACACCCCCTCCCTATCCCTGTCACCCACTCTGGCCTCCACACCCCCTCCCTATCCCTATCACCCCCCTCCAGCCTCCACACCCATCCCTATCCCTATCACCCCCTCAGCCTCCACACCCGCTCCCTATCCCTATCACCCCCTCAGCCTCCACACCCCCTCCCTATCCCTGTCACCCCCTCAGCCTCCACACCCCCTCCCTATCCCTATCACCCCCCTCCAGCCTCCACACCCCCTCCCTATCCCTGTCACCCCCCTCCAGCCTCCACACCCGCTCCCTATCCCTATCACCCCATCCAGCCTCCACACCCCCTCCCTATCCCTGTCACCCCCTCCAGCCTCCACACCCCCTCCCTATCCCTGTCACACCCCTCCAGCCTCCACACCCCCTCCCTATCCCTATCACCCCCTCCAGCCTCCACACCCCCCTCCCTATCCCTGTCACCCTCTTCAGTCCCTACAACCCGTCCCTATCTCTGTAACCCCTCCAGCCTCCACACCCCCTCACTATCTCTGTAACCCCCTCCAGCCTCTACACACCCTCCCTATCTCTGTAACCCCCTTCAGTCCCTACACCCCCTCCCTACCTCTGTAACCTCCTCCAGCCTCCACACCCCCTCAATATTTCGGTCACCCCCCCCAGCCTCTACACACCCTCCCTATCTCTGTAACCCCCTCCAGCCCCTGTACCCCCTCCCTATCTCTGTAACCCCCTCCAGCCACGCCACTCCCTCCCTATCTCTGTAACCCCCTCCAGCCACGCCACCCCCTCCCTATCTCTGTAACCCCCTCCAGCCCCTACACCCCCTCCCTATCCCTGTAACCCCCTCCAGCCCCTGCACCCCCTCCCTATCTCTGTAACTCCCTCCAGCCACGCCACCCCCTCCCTATCTCTATAACCCCCTCCAGCCCTGATACTCCCTCCCTATCTCTGTAACCCAGAGTCACCCAGAGAGGAGAAAGGGCACCAGTGTCCGCTCCCTGGATGCTGTGAGCAAACCAACAAAGAAACAGGCTCTTAGCTCCATCACAGTGGCTCAGTGGTTAGCACAGCTGCCTCGTGGTGCCAGGGACTCAGGCTCGATTCCACCCTCGGGCAACCGTCTGTGTGGAATTTGCACGTTCACCCTGTGTCTGCATAGGTATCCTCTGGGTGCTCTGGTGTCCTCCCACAGTCCCAAGAATGTGCAACTTAGTGTCCATGGATATGCAGGCTGGGTGGGTTAACCATGAAAAATGCAGGGATAGAGTAGGGTGGTGAGTCTGGGTGGACTGCTCTTTGGAAAGTCAGCATAGACTTGTTGGGCTGAATAGCCTGCTTCCACACTGTAGGGATGCTATTCTTCATTCTGCATGTTTTTATCTATTTGAATTTCATCGTGAAGGCTGGGTTCTGTCTCTCTCTCTCTCAATCTCTCAGTGCCCACTCACTCTCTTTCGGAGCCTTCTCTCTCTCTCTCTCTCTCACACTCTCTCAGTGCCCTCTCACTCTCTCTCTCTCTCAGTGCCCTCTCGCTCTTTTTCAGTGCCCACTCTTTCTCTTAAACACACACATACACACCGTTCCCTTTCTCACTCTCACAGTGTCCTCTCTCACTCTCTCTCTCTCTCTCGGTGCCCACCCTCACTCTCAGTGCCCTCTCACTCTCAGTGGCCTAGATCGCTCTTGGAGCCCTTTCTCTATCTCTTGGTGCCCTCTCTTTCTCTCTTAGTTCTTTCTCTCTCTCTCTCTGTCTCCCTCAGTGCCCACTCTCTCTCAGTGCCCACTCTCTCTGTGCCCACTCTTTCTCTCAGTGCCCCCTCTTTCTCAGTGCCCCTCCTCTCTCTTTCTCAGTGCCCCCTCTTTCTCAGTGCCCACTCTCTCTCAGTGCCCACTCTCTCTCTGTCTCCCTCTCTCTCTCTCAGAGCCCACTCTCTCTCTCTCTCTCACTCTGCCTACTCCCTCCCTTGGTGTCCACTCCCTCTCTTGGTGCTCTCTCTCAATGCCTTCTCTCTCTCTCATTGCTCCTCCTCCCTCTCGCTCTCTTTCTCAATGCCCATTCTCTTTCTCAATGCCCACTCTCTCTCTCTCTCAGTGCCCACTCTCCCTCCATCTCTCTGTCTCCCTGTCTCTCTTTCTCAATGCCCAATCTCTTTCTCAGTGCGCACTCTCTCTCTAAGTGCCCACTCACGCACTCTCTGTCCCTGTCTGTCTCCCTCTCTCTCTTTCTCGGTGCCTACTCCCTCGCTTGGTACCTACTCCCTCTCTTGGTGCTCTCTCTCAATGTCCCCACTCTCTCTCATTGCTCCCCCCAATGCCCACTCCCTCTCTCTGTGCCCACTTCCTCTTTCTGTGCCCACTCTCTCTCTCTGTGCCCACTCTCTCTCTCAGTGTCCACTCCCTCTCTCGGTGCCCACTCCCTCTCTCGGTGCCCACTCCCTCTCTCACTGTCCACTCCCTCTCTCACTGCCCACTCCGTCTCTCGGTGCCCACTTTCTCTCTCTCAGTGCCCACTCTCTCTTGGTGCCCACCCCCTCTCGGTGCCCAGCCTTTAAGTCTTGGCTCGACGACTTGGAAGAGGAGGTTGTGGGTGGGGGGGGTGCTTTCTCTCCTGTTTAAGGAGGCAAGACGTCACGGCATAAAACCCCCCCACCCCCACCGCCACCCTCCTCCTCGACCTTGCATGCATGGGATCACACTGTGTATGAGACACCTCCTCGCGCCCACCCCCCCCACCACCCCCCAACACCCCTCCCAGCAGCAACAGGGCACCTCAGTACCTGGTCAAAACGCCGCCCGATAAAGAGAGCACAGCAGAGGCAAGAACAGAGTGCGGGGCACACAGAGGACGGCAGTAACTCCCCACGGACTCAAATACTGGAGGTTGGAGAGTCGCACCGAAAGCATCTGAACGTTTTTAAATAGTGAGGAGGCGTGGTCAGTGGATCCAGTTTCAAGCGAAGTGTAATGATGTGAATCTCACCTTAACCCTCACCAGCCTGGATTCCTGGCACTGGTTTCACCATCCAATCGCACTCTCTCTCTCTCTTTCTCTTTCCATCTCTCTCTCCTCTCTCTCTCTCTCTCTCTCTCTCCATCTATCTCTCCTCTCTCTCCCTCTCTCCCTCCATCTATCTCTCCTCTCTCTCTCTCTCTTCATCAATCTCCCCTCTCTCTCTCTCTCTCTCTCTGTCTTTCCCCTGCCTTCTCTCTCTCCCTCTTTGTCTCTCCCTCTTTTTCTCTCCCTCTCTCCTCTCTCCATCCCCTTCTCTCTCTCTTGCTCTCTCTCTCTCCCACTCCCTCTCCCTCTCTCTCTATCTGTCTCTCCCCATTACCCTCCCTCTCTCTCTCTACCTCTCTATCTTTCACTCCCCCTCTCTCTATCTCTCTCTCTCCATCTCTCTCTCTCCTCCTCTCTCCCCCTCACTCTCTCCCCTTCCCCTTCCACTGTCTCTCTCTCCCTCTCTCTCTCCCTCTCTCTCTTCCTCTCTTTGTCTTTCCCTCTCTTTCCCTCCCTCTCTCTCTCTCACTCCCTCTCCCCCCATCCCCTGCCTCAATCTCTGCCTGTTTCTCTCTCCCCTTCTCTCTCTCCCCCTCCCTCTCTGTCTCTCCCCCCGCCTCTCATTCTATCTCTCCCCCCATCTCATTCTCTCTCTCTCTATCTCTCCCCCTCTCTCTCTCCCCCTCCTCTCTCTCTGTCTCTCTCTCACCCCCTATCTCTCACTTCCCTCCATCCTCTCTCTCTCTCTCTCTCTCTCTCTCCACCCCAATTTGGTGAAAAAATCACACAACGCCAGGTTTATGTGAAATCAGAAGCGTTCAGAGCGTTGCTCCAGCATAAGGCATAATAAGAGAGAGAGGGAGGAGGCATCAGTCAGGGCCAGCTATCCGACTGTGGGAGGCATCGCAATGTCGGATTTCCCATTTGATGGGGGGGATACATGTCTCCCCTGGGTCAGTCTGATTTTGACCCTAAGGAACACATTCCCCCCCCCCCCCCACAACCAACCCAAGTTCAATCCCGCCCCCGCAAACAACTCTCTCAGACATCAGACCAAAGGCCAGCTTTGAAGGAATCCAAACTTGAAGAGTTGCCATGGAGACAGTTGCCATTTGAGATGTGGAACAAGGTTCCTGATTTCTCCACCCTCGTTGCCACCCTCCTCGTCTCTCATCAACAATAATCCCTTTCTATTGCTTTTCTTACGTTCCCCTTTCAGCTGCAGGAATGTTGGGAAACCGGAACGGCCAGCGGTTCACACGTTGCTTCCTCCGGTAACACACGCATGGCAAACCCTCCAGGTTGGCAAGATGACAGCTTTCGCTCATTCTCAGCACAGGCTGGAATCTCTGGGCACAGCCACTGTCTGGCACCCACCCTTGCCTTGGAATGCCCCTCTTGCAATCAGAAAGCTGCAGGGGCATCATGGTGGCACCGTGGTGGCTTGTGGTTCAGTGGTTAACACTGCTGCCTATTGGCGCCAGGGATGCAGGTTCGATTCTAGTCTCGGGTGACAGTCTGTGTGGAATTTGCACATTCTCCCCGTGTCTGCGTGGGTTTCCTCCCACAATCCAAAGATGTGCAGGTTAGGGTGGATTGGCCATGCTAAATTATCCCATAGTGCCCAGGGATGTGCAGGTTAGGGTGGATTGGCCGTGCTAAATTGTCCCATAGTGCCCAGGGATGTGCAGGTTAGGGTGGATTGGCCGTGCTAAATTGTCCCATAGTGTCCAGGGATGTGCAGGTTAGGGTGGATTGGCCGTGCTAAATTGTCCCACAGTGCCCAGGGATGTGCAGGTTAGGGGGGATTGGCCATGCTAAATTGTCCCATAGTGCCCAGGGATGTGCAGGTTAGGGTGGATTGGCCGTGCTAAATTGTCCCACAGTGCCCAGGGATGTGCAGGTTAGGGGGGATTGGCCATGCTAAATTGTCCCATAGTGCCCAGGGATGTGCAGGTTAGGGGGGATTGGCCTCGAGTGGGGAAGTGGGACCAGTATAGGTCGTAGTGCAGACTCAATGGCCAAAGGGTCTCTTCCGCACTGATTGATTGAGGAATGAAAAGCATCAGAGGTTGAAGAAGTTGGGACCGTTCTCCTTGGATAGAGGAAGGCAGGGGTCGGGGGGCAGATCGGATTGAGGTTTTTGAAATCAGGAGGGGTTGGGGGATGGGCTGAACAGAGCAGAAAGGGAGAAAGTAGCTGCCGTTCATGAAAAGAAATGTCCTTTAAGGAAGGAATCTGCCATCCTTACCTGACCTGACCTACATGTGACTCCAGGCCAACAGCCAATATGGTGAGAATCATCAAATCCCTATAGTGTGGGAGCAGGCCATTTGGCCCATCAAGTCTACACATATCCTCCGAACAGCATTTGTCCCTATAACCCTGCATTTCCCGTGGCTAACCCACCTAGCCTGCACATCTCTGGATACTATTGGAGGGTGGGGGGGGGGGGGGGGGGGGGGGGGGGGGGGGGATCACAGATTGAAAGAAATGTACAAAAACAAGCGAGAGAAGATTTTCTCACTCAGTACCTAGGGTTTAAGATCAGAAGGCCATTGAACAATAATAGGAACAGGAGTAGGCCATTCAGCCTCCCTGAGTCAGCTCTGGGTGCCATCTCCATTATTTAATGAGACTGAAGGAATTAGGAACAGGATTGCGCCATTGAGCCTGCTTTGCCTTTCCCCACATCCAGTTTCCCTTTATTCCCCAATTGATTGGGGTTCTCTCTGTCTCAGCCTTCAATACACACAAGGACTCTGCCCCTACTGTTCCCAAAAACTACACTGCCTGGAAAAATGGTGGAGGTAGGTTCAAGTTGAGGCATTCAAAGGAAGCCACCTCCATTTGCACCACACCTGATCTACGCTTTAGTCTCTTGGGCGTCGCAGGCTGGATCCAGAGGTTATCACCCATCCCCAGCTGCCCTCTTGAGAAGATCGGGGCGAATTGCTTTCTTGAAGCCCTGCAGTCCCATGTGGTGTGGGCGCACCCACACAGGGCCAAGCAGCAGGGGATGCTGGGTAGAAAGGCCAAGTCAAACTCCGAAGTCACAAAACCCACACACCAGACACAGCCCCGTCAGGGATGGACTTCCAGGATTCTGACCCAGCGTCACGGAAGGATCAGCCGGTGTATTTCCAAGTTAAGATGGTGAGGGGCTTCAAGGTGAACTTGCAAAGGGAGGTGTATCTGTTGCCTATCGGCACATCCCCATCTGACTCCTAACTCTCTCAAAATCTGAAAATCTCAAAATCCATCACTATCCTGGATGCAGTCCATGATTGAGTATCTGAGATTGAGAATTCCAAATACTCGTAAGTCCAAATGTCATGGAATACAGGGAGAACTAGCCATTTGGATACAGAACTAGCTCAAAGGTAGAAGACAGAGGGTGATGGCGGAGGGCTGTTTTTTAGACTGGAGCCTGTGACCAGTGGAGTGCCACAAGGATCGGTGCAGGGCCCTCTACTTTTCATCATTTACATAAATGATTTGGATGTGAGCATAAGTATAGTTAGTAAGTTTGCAGATGACACCAAAATTGGAGGTGTAGTGGACAGCGAAGAAGGTTAGAGCTGAAAATGTGTTGCTGGAAAAGTGCAGCAGGTCAGGCAGCATCCAAGGAACAGGAGAATCGACGTTTTGGGCATAAGCCCTCCTGAAGAAGGGCTTATGCCCGAAACGCCGATTCTCCTGTTCCTTGGATGCTGCCTGACCTGCTGCACTTTTCCAGCAATACATTTTCAGCTCTGATCTCCAGCATCTGCAGTCCTCACTTTCTCCAGAGAAATAGGTTACCTCAGATTACAACTGGATCTTGATCAGGTGGGCCAATGGGCTGAGGAGTGGCAGATGGAGTTTAATTTAGATAAATGCAAGGGGTGCTGCATTTTGGGAAAGCAAGTCAGAGCAGGATTTATACACTTAATGGTAAGGTCCTAGGGAGTGTTGCTGAACAAAGAGACCTTGGAGTGCAGGTTCATAGCTCCTTGAAAGTGGAGTCGCAGGTAGATAGGATAGTGAAGAAGGTGTTTAGTATGCTTTCCTTTATTGGTCAGAGTATTGAGTACAGGAGTTGGGAGGTCACGTTGCAACTGTACAGGATATTGGTTAGGCCACTTTTGGAATATTGTGTGCAGTTCTGGTCTCAGTCCTATCAGAAAGATGTTGTGAAACTTGAAAGGGTTCAGAAAATATTTACAAGGATGTTGCCAGGGTTGGAAGTTTTGAGCTGAACTGGCTGGGGCTGTTTTCCCTGGAACATCAGAGGCTGAGGGGTGACCTTATAGAGGTTTATAAAATCATGAGGGGCATGGATAGGGTAAATAGACAAAGTCTTTTCCCTGGGGTGGGGGAGTCCCAAACTAGATGGCATAGGTTTAGGGTGAGAGGGGAAAGATATAAAAGAGACTTAAGAGTCAACTTTTTCACACAGAGGGTGGTGCATGTATGGAATGAGCTGCCAGAGGAAGTGGTGGAGGCTGGTACAATTACAACGTTTAAAAGGCATCTGAATAGGAAAGGTTTGGAGGGATATGGGCCAAGTGCTGGCAAATGGAACTAGATTGTGATTTGGAGATGCCGGTGTTGGACTGGGGTGTACAAAGTTAAAAATCACACAACACCAGGTTATAGTCCAACAGGTTTAATTGGAAGCACACTAGCTTTCGGAGCAACGCTCCTTCATCAGGTGATAGTAGAGGGCTCGATCGTAACACAGAATTTATAGCAAAAATTTACAGAGTGATATAACTGAAATTATACATTGAAAAATTGATTGTCTGTTAAGCCTTTCATCTGTTAGAATACAGTGATAGTTTCACTTCTTTCATGTGTAAATCACAAAACCTTTTTTTTAAAGCTGCATTCTCGGGTTAGCTGTTAACAATGGTGATAGCTAGACAATATGTTGAAGGTGTTAGCCCCCTGTGTTCTCTGTCTGTGCCATGATGTTTAGATTGATTCTAATCTAAAAAGTGAGACAACAGAGTTTTACATAAATTCATGCAGTTTTTGAGCTCAGAGTTTTACATGAATGCATGCAGTTTTTGAGCAAAGTACAATGTAAATCTGCAAGTACAAACTCACCCGACAAAACATGTGTGTGCATGTGGGTCTTTGTCTGTGTGTGTGTATGTGTCTGTCTGGGTGGGGGTTGTGAGTGTGAGAAAGTGTGTGTGTGTGTATGTGTGTAGTGAGTGCAGAGTGTCTTAAGTCTGTGAGGGGGTGCATGTGTGAGTGTGGGAGTGTGTGTTTCTATAAGGGTGTGTGTGGGTGTTTGTGTGTACCTGTGTCCGTGTGTATGTGAGAGTGTGTGTGGTGTGTGTAGGAATATCTGTGTGTGTGTGTAGTGCAATGTTGATCACCTGTAATGTGACATGAACCCAAGGTCCCGGTTAAGGCCCTCCCTGTGGGTACCAAACTTAGCTATCAGCCTCTGCTCAGCCACTTTCCTCTGCTGCCTGTCCCGAAGTCCACCTTGGAGGATGGTCACCTGAAGGTCCGAGGCTGAATATCCTGGACCACTGAAGTGCTCCCCAACTGGGAGGGAACCCTCCTGTCTGTTGATTGTTGTGCAGTGCCCATTCATCCGTTGTCGTAGCCTTTGCTCGGTTTCCCCAATGTACCATGCCCCCGGGCATCCTTGCCTGTTACGTGTAGATAGACAACATTGGCTGAGTCACATGAGTACCTGCCATGTACAAGGTGGGAGGTGTTCCCACGTGTAATAGTAGTATCTATGTCCACAATCTGACACGTCTTGCAGCGTCCACTGTGACAGGGTTGTATGGAGTTGTCCTGAGAGCTGGGCAGTTTGCTACGAACAATGATCTGTTTGAGGTTTGGCGGTTGTTTAAAGGCAAGTAGTGGAGGTGTGGGGAAGGTCTTGGTGAGGTGCTCATCCTCATTGATAATGTGTTGCAGGTCACGAAGAACATGGCGTAGTTTTTCAGCTCCTGGGAAGTACTGAACAACGAAGGGTACCCTGTCAGTTGCAGCATATGTCTGTCTCCTGAGGAGGACATTACGGTTCCTTGCTGTGGCACGTTGGAACTGGCGGTCGATGAGTTGAGCATCGTACCCTGTTCTTGTGAGGGCATCTTTGAGTACTTCCAGGTGTCCGTCACGTTCCTCCTCATCTGAGCAGATCCGGTGTATGTGTAGGGCTTGTCCATAGGGAATGGCTGTTTTAATATGTTTTGGGTGGAAGCTGGAGAAGTGTAGCATTGTGAGGTTGTCTGTGGGTTTGCGGTAGAGTGTGGTGCTGAGGTGTCCATCTTTGATGGAGACACGTGTCTCCAAGAATGAGACAGATTGTCGAGAGTAGTCCATGGTGAGTTTGATGGTGGGATGAAACTTGTTGATGTCACTGTGTAGTTTTATCAGTGACTCCTCGCCATGGATCCAGAGGAAGAAAATGGTGTCAATGTACCTGGTGTACAATGTTGGTTGGTGATCCTGCATAGAGAAGAAGTCTTGTTCGAACTTGTGCATAAAAATGTTGGCATATTGGGGTGCAAATTTGGTCCCCATGGCTGCTCCGTGAGTCTGGATGAAGAACTGGTTGTCAAAGGTGAAGACGTTGTGATCGAGGATAAAGCGGATGAGTTGTAGGATAGTGTTTGGAGACTGGCAGTTGTTGGTGTTGAGTACTGAGGCTGTTGCCGCGATGCCATCATTGTGGGGGATGCTGGTGTAGAGTGCGGAAACGTCCATTGTGTCGAGGAATGTTCCCGGTTCGACTGGTCCATGGGTGCTGAGTTTCTGTAAGAAATCTGTAGTGTCGTGACAGAAGCTGGAGATCCCCTGTACAATAGGTTTCAAGATGCCTTCCACATAGCCAGAGAGATTCTCACACAGGGTCCCATTGCCCGACACGATGGGACGTCCCGGTGTGTTGGCTTTGTGTACCTTTTGGAAGGCAGTAGAAGTCGCCTACATGAGAAGTACGTGGGATGAGGGCGCGTTGGGAACTCTGAAGGACTGGATCCAAAGTTCTGATCAGTGTGTTTAATTCTCGGGTGTGTTCTTTGGTCGGATCAGCTGGTAGTTGCCTGTAGTGTTCCTGGTTGTTCAGTTGTCGGTACACTCCCATGCAGTAATCTGTTCTATTCTGAATGACAATGGCTCCCCCTTTATCTGCTGGTTTGATGACAATGTTGTCATTGGTTTTGAGATCCTGGATGGCATTGTGTTGTGAACGGGTGATGTTTTGCTCTACCTTGTGGGTACGGCTGATGAATCTGGCATTTATATATTTCCTGACGGTTTGAGCATACATGTCAAGCCCAGGGCAGTGGCCCTCCAGTGGGGTCCATGTTGACACCTTCTTTGGTCGCTCCTCTACAGATCCCTGTGATGACTGTTCCAGTTCATCAGTGGGCTCACTGCCAGCACCTTGAAAGAATTCCCGGAGTCTCATTCGTCTGATGAACTCCTCTGTGTCTGCTGCCAGAACCAACGGGTCCATTTTGGTGGTGGGGCTGAAGTTGAGACCCCTACTCAGGACTTCAATCTCTTCCGGTCGAAGGGTGTGGTCCGATAAGTTGACAACTAGATTAGGTTAGGATATCTGGTCGGCATGGACGGGTTGGACCAAATGATCTGTTTCTGTGCTGTACATCTCTATGACTCAATAAAGAAAGAAATTCCAGTCATAGAGTCATACAGCACAGAAACAAACCATTCAGTCCAACCAGTCCATGCTGAACTTAATCCCAAACTAAACTACTCCCCACCTGCCTGCTCCTGGCCCATGTCCCTCCAAACCTTTCCTATTTATGGACTTACCCAAATGTCTTTTAAACATTGTAACTGCACCCTCATCCATCACTTCCTCTGGCAGTTCATTCCACACACAAACCACCCTCTGTGTAGCAAAATTTACCCCTGATGTCTTTTTTACATCTTTCTCCTCTCATCCTAAAAATATGCCCCCCTAGTCTTGAAATCCCCCATCCTAGGGTAAAAGAAGACAAGAAATTCAACTTATCTATAACCCTCATGATTTTATAAACCTCTATAAGGATTGGAGGGTTTGAGCTATAGGGAGAGGCTGAATAGACAGGGGCTGTTTTCCCTGGAGCATCGGAGATTGAGGGGTGACCTTAGAGAGGTTTATAAAATTGGGGGGCATGGATAGGATGAATAGACAAGGTCTTTTTTTTCCCCAGGTTAGGGGAATCCAAAACGAGAGGGCATGGGTTTAAGGTGAGATGGGAAAGATTTAAAAGGGAACTGAGGGGGATCTTTTTCACACACAGAGTGGTGTGTGTATGGAATGAGCTGCCAGAGGAAGTGGTGGAGGCTGTTACAATTACAGTATTTGAAAGGCATCTGGATGGGTATATGAATAGGAAGGGTTTAGAGGGATATGGGCCACATGCTGGGACTAGATTAATTTGGGATGGACGAGTTGGACCAAAGGATCTGCTTCAATGCTTTACAACTCTGTGACTTAGAACATTAAGCCCTTCGACCCTCAATGTTGTGCCGACCTGTGGAACCAATCTGAAGCCCATCTATCCCACACTATTCCATTCTCATCCATATGTCTATCCAATGACCATTTAAATGCCCTTAAATTTGGCGAATCTACTACTGTTGCAGGCAGGGCATTCCACGCCCCTACTACTCTCTGAGTAAAGAAACTACCCCTAATATCTGTCCTATATCTATCACCCCTCAATTTAAAACTATGTTATCTTGTGCTAGCATTCAGTATCTGAGGAAAAAGGCTCTCACTGTCCACCCTCTGATTATCTTATATCTCTCAATTAAGTCACCTATCAACCTTCTTCTCTCTCTCATGAAAACAACTTCAAATCCCTCAGCCTTTCCTCATAAGACCTTCCCTCCAGAGCAGGCAACATCCTAGTAAATCGCCTCTGAGCACTTTCCAAGCCTTCACATCCGTCCTATAACGCGGCGACCAGAACTGTACGCAATACTCCAAGTGCGGCCGCACCAGAGTTTTGTACAGCTGCAGCATGACCTCATCGTTCCGAAACTCAATCCCTCTACCGATAAAAGCTAAAACATTTTATGCCTTCCTAACAACCCTATCAACTTGGGTGGCAACTTGTGCATGGACACCAAGATCTCCCTGCTCATCTACACTACCAATAATCTTACCATTAGCCCAGTACTCTGCATTCCTGTTGCTCCTCCCAAAGTGAATCATCGATTAGATTACTTACAGTGTGGAAACAGGCCCTTCGGCCCAACAAGTCCACACCGCCCCGCCGAAGCGTAACCCACCCATACCCCTACATCTACATCTACCCCTTACCTAACACTACGGGCAATTTAGCATAGCCAATTCACCTGACCTGCACATTTTTTGGACTGTGGGAGGAAACCGGAGCACCCGGAGGAAACCCACGCAGACACAGGGAGAACGTGCAAACTCCACACAGTCAGTCGCCTGAGGCGGGAATTGAACCCGGGTCTCCGGCGCTGTGAGGCAGCAGTGCTAACCACTGTGCCACCGTGCCACCCACACCTTTCCGCATTAAACTCCATTTGCCACCTCTCAGCCCAGCTCTGCAGTCTCTCTGTAACCTATAACATTCTTCCGCACTATCTACAACTCCACCGGCCTTAGTGCCATCCATAAATTTGCCAGGAATCAACTTCATCTGGCTTTTCTCTGCCAGGTTTCCATATCCTGCTGTATCCTTCCTCACTATCCATGACTCCGCCAATTTGCATGTCACCCGCAAAGACACTTACCAAATCCAATACACTTACATCCAAATTATCTATGTATATATTACAAACAACTTGAGGCCCAGCCCTGATCCCTGTGAAACACCACTATTCACAGACCTCCAATCATAAAATCACCCATTCATAGGTTCATAAAATATAGGAGCAGAATTAGGCCGTTCGGCCCATCGAGTCTGTTCCTCCGTTACATCATGGCTGATTCGCTCCACACACCCATTTCCCGGCCTTCTCCCCCTTATCCCTTCAACCCATTACCAATTAAAAATCTGTCTAACTCCTCTTTAGGTTTACTCACTGTCTCAGCATCCATTGCACTTTGGGGTCACAAATTCCACGGATTCACAATCCTTTGGGAGAAGTCGTTTCTCCCCAACTCTGTTTTAAATTTGCTTCCTTTTTATCCTAAGTCTGTGACCCCTCGACCCAGAATGCCCCACAAGAGGAAGCATCCACTCCACGTCTACTTTATCCACATCTTCCGTCATCTTGAAAAAAAAAGGGTAGGCCATTTAAGGACAGAGTTGAGGAGAAACTTCTTCACCCAGAGAGTAGGGGATATACGGAAGGCTCTGCCCCAGAAGGCAGTGGAGGCCAAGTCTCTGGATACTTTCAAGAAAGAGATGGATAGAGCTCTTAGAGATAGTGGAATCAAGGGTTATGGGGATAAGGCAGGAACAGGATACTGACTGTGGATGATCAGCCATGGTCATAATGAATGGTGGAGCTGGCTCGAAGGGCCGAATGGCCTACTCCTGCACCTATTGTCTATTGTCTATTGAATACCTCCATTTGATCTCCCCTTGTTCTCCTAAATTCCAGAGAGTGTAGGCCTAGACTGTTCAATCTCTCTCCATACGACAAGCCCCTCATCTCTGGGACTAAACTAGTGAACCTCCTCCAAACTGCTTCCAATGCCACTGCATCTTTCCTCAAATAAGGTGACCGAAAGTGTGCACAATACTCCAGGTGTGGTCTCACCTTGCTTGTATAGTTGCAATAATACTTCCTTACCTTTATATTCAATTCCTTTGGCTATAAAAGCCATTGACTTTATTTACTATCTGCTGTACCTGCGTGCAAGTTTTCTGGGAGTCATGAACAAAGACACCCAGATCCTTCTGCACCTGACCGCCTCAAAGTCTCTCCCCATTTAGATAACAGATCGCCTTCCCTTTTTCTGATCAAAATGCATCACCTCCATGTTAAAGTCCATCTGCCACATTTCCGCCCACTCTCCTAACCAATCTATATCCATTTGTAAGATTCTTATTTCCTCATTGCAATTTACCGTCCTGCCTGCTTTTATGTCGTCTGCAAATTTGGCCGTCGAGCCATCTATCCCTGTATCCAAGTCGTTAATGTGGATTGTAAATAGCTGGAGAATCCAAGGACCGAACCCTGTGGAACTTCTTTCCATTCGGAAAAAAACCCACTTATCCCGTCTACTGCGGCCAGGCCAGTTTTGTATTCAATTAACCAGCTCACCATGGGTCCCATGTAGCTTAATCTCTCGGACCAGCCTACCATGAGGAACCTTGTCAAAGCACATCAAATAGTACAGCACAGGAACAGGCCCTTCGGCCCACCAGGTCCATACTGACCACGCTGCTACTCAAAACTTATCCCATTTGCCTGCACGTGGTCCCTATCCCTTGATTCCCTGCCTGTTCCTGCGTCAGTCTGAACGCCTCTTAATACAATTGCTGTTGTATCTGCCTCCCCTACCACCCCTTGTAGCACATTCCAGGCACCAACCACCCTCTGTGTAACAATCCTGCCTCACACATCAATTCTGGAATCATTTCTATCGGAGAGATATTGTTAAACTTGAAAGAGTTCAGAAAAGATTTACAAGGATGTCACCAGGGTTTGAACTATAGGGAGAGGCTGAATAGGCTGGGGCTGTATCCCCTGGAGTGTCGGAGGCTGAGGGGTGACCTGAAAGAGGTTTATAAAATCATAAGAGGCATGAATAGGGTAAATGGACGCAGTCTTTTCCCTGCGGTGGGGGAGTCCAGGTTAATACTGCTGCCTCACAGCGCCAGGGACCTGGATTCGAATACAGCCTTAGGCGACTGTCTGTGTGGAGTTTGCACATTCTCCTCGTGTCTGCGTGGGTTTCCTCCGGGTGCTCCAGTTTCATCCCACAATCCAAAAATGTGCAGGTTAGGGTGAATTGACTACGCTAAATTGCCCACAGTGTTAGGTGCATTAGTCGGGGGTAAATATAAGGTAGGGGAATGGCCCTGGTGAGTTAACCTTTGGAGGGTCAGTGTGGACTTGTTGCGTTGAAGGGCCTGTTTCCACACTGGAGGGAATCTAATCTAATCTAGTCCCAGTTTAACTTCTCCCGCACCCTTTCCAAAGCCCTCTCCACTGCAAGAACAGAAACAAATTGTCTCTAGGAGCAAGCTGATCGGCCCAGGGAGGTTCTGATGCACCAATGACACCCTGTGAGCCAATTCACCGCAGTTGCGTGCATGTTCAGAAGACAGATGCCAGAATTACCCATTCGGCAGTGAGGTTTGGGGGCAAAGGCACTACGCAAATGCAAGTTGGACTCGAGAAGAGGGAGGAGTGGTGCAGGCGCAGGGATCGAAACTTGACTCCCTTTGACAGGCAAAAAAGGCCCTTTTCAAAACTCAAGTTTCCCGTTGCGAGGTAAACACCGTTACCAAGGCAACAGTAGCAGCTACAGTGTCAACACTCAGAGTGTGTCAGTATTTACAGGGGGGGGTCCCCGAGGGGAGGGGGTAGTGTGTCAGTATTTACAGGGGGGGTCCCCGAGGGGAGGGGGTAGTGTGTCAGTATTTACAGGGGCGGGGTCCCCCAGGGGAGGGGGGAGTGTGACAATATTTACAGGGGGGTCCCCGAGGGGAGGGGGGAGTGTGTCAGTATTTACGGGGGGATCTTTGAGGGGAGGGGTTGAGTGTGTCAGTATTTACAAGGGGGGTCCCCGCTGGGAGGGGAGAGTGTGTCAGTATTTACAGGGGGGTCCCCGAGGGGAGGGGGGAGTGTGTCAGTATTTACAGGGGGGTCACCAAGGGGAGAGGGGGAGTGTGTCAGTATTTACAGAGGGGGCCCCGAGGGGAGGGAGGGGGAGTGTGTCAGTATTTACAGGGGGGGTCCCCGAGGGGAGGGGGGAGTGTGTCAGTATTTACAGGGGGATCCCCGAGGGGAGGGGGGGAGTGTGTCAGTATTTACGGGGGGATCTTTGAGGGGAGGGGGTGAGTGTGTCAGTATTTACAAGGGGGGTCCCCGCTGGGAGGGGAGAGTGTGTCAGTATTTACAGGGGGGTCCCCGAGGGGAGGGGGGAGTGTGTCAGTATTTACAGGGGGGTCACCAAGGGGAGAGGGGGAGTGTGTCAGTATTTACAGGGGGGCCCCGAGGGGAGGGAGGGGGAGTGTGTCAGTATTTACAGGGGGGTCTCCGGGGGGAGGGGGGAGTGTGTCAGTATTTACAGGGGCATCCCCGAGGGGAGGGGGGAGTGTGTCAGTATTTACAGGGGCATCCCCGAGGGGAGGGGGAAGTGTGTCAATATTTACAGGGGCGTCCCCGAGGGGAGAGGGGGAGTGTGTCAATATTTACAGGGGGGGTCCCCAAGGGGAGGGGGGAGTGTGTCAGTATTTACAGGGGGGGTCCGCGAGGGGAGGGATGAGTGTGTCAGTATTTACAGGGAGGGTCCGCGAGGGGAGGGATGAGTGTGTCAGTATTTACAGGGGGGACCCCAGGGGAGAGGGGGGAGTGTGTCAGTATTTACAGGGGGGTCACCAAGGGGAGAGGGGGGAGTGTGTCAGTATTTACAGGGGGGTCACCAAGGGGAGAGGGGGAGTGTGTCAGTATTTACAGGGGGGACCCCAGGGCAGGGGAGAGTGTGTCAGTATTTACAGGGGGCACCCCGGGGGAGGGGAGAGTGTGTCAGTATTTACAGGGGGGACCCCGGGGGAGGGGAGAGTGTGTCAGTATTTACAGGGGGGACCCCGGGGGAGGGGAGAGTGTGTCAGTATTTACAGGGGGGGTCCGCGAGGGGAGGGATGAGTGTGTCAGTATTTACAGGGGGGACCCCAGGGGAGGGGAGAGTGTGTCAGTATTTACAGGGGGCACCCCGGGGGAGGGGAGAGTGTGTCAGTATTTACAGGGGGGACCCCGGGGGAGGGGAGAGTGTGTCAGTATTTACAGGGGGGACCCCGGGGGAGGGGAGAGTGTGTCAGTATTTACAGGGGGGGTCACCAAAGGGAGAGGGGGAGTGTGTCAGTATTTACAGGGGGGACCCCGGGGGAGAGGGGGAGTGTGTCAATATTTACAGGGGGGGTCACCAAAGGGAGAGGGGGAGTGTGTCAGTATTTACAGGGGGGTCTCCGGGGGGAGGGGGGAGTGTGTCAGTATTTACAGGGGGGACCCCGGGGGAGGGGAGAGTGTGTCAGTATTTACAGGGGGGACCCCGGGGGAGGGGAGAGTGTGTCAGTATTTACAGGGGGGACCCCGGGGGAGGGGAGAGTGTGTCAGTATTTACAGGGGGGTCACCAAGGGGAGAGGGGGAGTGTGTCAGTATTTACAGGGGGGTCTCCGGGGGGAGGGGGGAGTGTGTCAGTATTTACAGGGGGGACCCCGGGGGAGGGGGGGAAGTGTGTCAGTATTTACAGGGGGGACCCCGGGGGAGGGGAGAGTGTGTCAGTATTTACAGGGGGGTCACCAAGGGGAGAGGGGGAGTGTGTCAGTATTTACAGGGGGGACCCCGGGGGAGGGGAGAGTGTGTCAGTATTTACAGGGGGGACCCCGGGGGGAGGGGGGAGTGTGTCAGTATTTACAGGGGGGACCCCGGGGGGAGGGGGGAGTGTGTCAGTATTTACAGGGGGGACCCCGGGGGAGGGGAGAGTGTGTCAGTATTTACAGGGGGGACCCCGGGGGGAGGGGGGAGTGTGTCAGTATTTACAGGGGGGACCCCGGGGGAGGGGGGGAAGTGTGTCAGTATTTACAGGGGGGACCCCGGGGGGAGGGGAGAGTGTGTCAGTATTTACAGGGGGGACCCCGGGGGAGGGGAGAGTGTGTCAGTATTTACAGGGGGGACCCCGGGGGGAGGGGGGAGTGTGTCAGTATTTACAGGGGGGACCCCGAGGGGAGGGGAGAGTGTGTCAGTATTTACAGGGGGGTCCCCGAGGGGAGCGGGGAGTGTGTCAGTATTTACAGGGGGGGTCACCAAGGGGAGAGGGGGAGTGTGTCAGTATTTACAGGGGCATCCCCGAGGGGAGGGGAGAGTGTGTCAGTATTTACAGGGGTGACCCCGGGGGAGGGGAGAGTGTGTCAGTATTTACAGGGGGGGTCACCAAGGGGAGAGGGGGAGTGTGTCAGTATTTACAGGGGGGTCTCCGGGGGGAGGGGAGAGTGTGTCAGTATTTACAGGGGGGACCCCGGGGGAGGGGAGAGTGTGTCAGTATTTACAGGGGGGTCACCAAGGGGAGAGGGGGAGTGTGTCAGTATTTACAGGGGGGTCTCCGGGGGGAGGGGGGAGTGTGTCAGTATTTACAGGGGGGTCTCCGGGGGGAGGGGAGAGTGTGTCAGTATTTACAGGGGGGGGTCCGTGAGGTTAGGGGTGAGTGTGTCAGTATTTACAGGGGGGACCCCAGGGGAGGGAGGAGTGTGTCAGTATTTACAGGGGGGTCACCGGGGGGAGGGGGGAGTGTGTCAGTATTTACAGGGGGGTCTCCGGGGGGAGGGGAGAGTGTGTCAGTATTTACAGGGGGGACCCCAGGGGAGGGAGGAGTGTGTCAGTATTTGCAGGGGGTGCCCGAGTGGAGGGGGGAGTGTGTCACTATTTACATGGGGGTCACCAAGGGGAGAAGAGAAGTGTGTCAATATCTACAGGGGGGGGGTCCGTGAGGGGAGGGGTGAGTGTGTCAGTATTTACAGGGAGGACCCCGTGGGGAGGGAGGAGTGTGTCAGTATTTACAGGGGGGACCCCGGGGGAGGGGGGAGTGTGTCAGTATTTACAGGGGGGTCCCCGAGCGGAGGGGGGAGTGTGTCAGTATTTATGGGGGGGGGGGGCCCGAGGGGAGGGAAGAGTGTGTCAATATTTGCAGGGGGGTCTTCGAGGGGAGGGGGAGAGTGTGTCAGTATCTACAGGAGTGTCCCCGAGGGGAGGGGGTGTGTGTCAGTATCTACAGGAGTGTCCCCGAGGGGAGGGGTGAGTGTGTCAGTATTTACAGGGGGGGTCCCCATGGGGAGGGGTGAGTGTGTCAGTGTTTACAGGGGGGTCTCCTGGGGGAGAGGGGAGTGTGTCAGTATTTACAGGAGTGTCCCCATGGGGAGGGGGGAGTGTGTCAGTATTTACAGGGGGGTCTCCTGGGGGAGGGGGGAGTGTGTCAGTATTTACAGGGGGGTCCCCGAGGGGAGGGGGGAGTGTGTCAGTATTTACAGGGGGGTCTCCTGGGGGAGGGGGAGTGTGTCAGTATTTACAGAGAGTGTCCCCGGGGGGGGGGGGGGGGGGGAGTGTGTCAGTATTTACAGAGAGTGTCCCCGAGGGGAGGGAGGGGGGAGTGTGTCAGTATTTACAGGGAGGGTCCCCATGGGGAGGGGGGAGTGTGTCAGTATTTACAGGGGGGTCACCAAGGGGAGAGGGGGGAGTGTGTCAGTATTTACAGGGGGGTCTCCTGGGGGAGGGGGGAGTGTGTCAGTATTTACAGCGGGGGTCCCCGAGGGGAGGGGGGAGTGTGTCAGTATTTACAGGGGGGTCCCCGAGGGGAGGGGGGAGTGTGTCAGTATTTACAGGGGGGTCCCCGAGGGGAGGGGGGAGTGTGTCAGTATTTACAGGGGGGTCTCCTGGGGGAGGGGGAGTGTGTCAGTATTTACAGGGAGGGTCCCCATGGGGAGGGGGGAGTGTGTCAGTATTTACAGGGGGGTCACCAAGGGGAGAGGGGGAGTGTGTCAGTATTTACAGAGGGGGCCCCGAGGGGAGGGAGGGGGAGTGTGTCAGTATTTACAGGGGGGGTCCCCGAGGGGAGGGGGGGGAGTGTCAGTATTTACAGGGGGGGTCCCCGGGGGGAGGGGGGGAAGTGTGTCAGTATTTACAGGGGGGTCCCCGAGGGGAGGGGGGAGTGTGTCAGTATTTACAGGGGGGTCTCCTGGGGGAGGGGGAGTGTGTCAGTATTTACAGGGAGGGTCCCCATGGGGAGGGGGGAGTATGTCGGTGTTTACAGGGGGGTCTCCTGGGGGAGAGGGGAGTGTGTCAGTATTTACAGGAGTGTCCCCATGGGGAGGGGGGAGTGTGTCAGTGTTTACAGGGAGGGTCCCCATGGGGAGGGGGTGAGCGTCAGCTTATAAATCATTGCCAAAACTGACTGAAAGTGGAACGGAGTGGGTGATATTTATTTCGTGAGAATTCCAAAAATAACATTAGCTCCAAATGGAGCCGTGTTAGATTTTAATGGCAATCGGCCAATCAATATGATGCTATCTTTAATGAACCCAAGTGAGGGTTTGAGAGAAAAATATTTATTCCGAGGAAAATGTGGAAGTTATTCTGCTGGGGATTACATGAGGTGAACAGTGTTTAAGGGGCTTTTGGCTAATCAGAAGAGGGGCAGAAGTGTTGTTGAAAGGGTCTTTGGGATATTATGAGGAGAATTTGCAAGGCAACCCTTTGAGGGCCATTGACCTCATGGCTGCATTCAACCGAGTGTGGCATCAAGGAGCCCCACTAAGCTGGAGTCCATGGGTATCTGGGAACAAACTCTCAACTGGGATTTCCTGTCCCGGATTCTCTCCACGTAAACCTGCAGACTGAGTCAGTGGTCAGGGTGGTAACAGCAATGATGGCACTTATTCTGAGAGGCCTTGAATATCAAAGCACGGATGTACTTCTGAGGACTTTATAAACCGCTGGTCAATATTGTGTGCAGTTTTGGGCCCCATATCTCAGGAATTATATTAGCCCTGGAGAGTGTTCAGAGGAGGTTCATGAGAATGGTTCCAGCAATGAAACGCTTAACAAGTTCAATAGTTCCTTGGAAGTGGAGTCACAGGTAGATAGGATAGTGAAGAAGGCATTTGGTATGCTTTCCTTTATTGGTCAGAGTATTGAGTACAGGAGTTGGGAGGTCATGTTGCGGCTGTACAGGACATTAGTTTGGCCACAGTTGGAATATTGTGTGCAATTCTGGTCTCCTTCCTATCGGAAAGATGTTATGAAACTTGAAAGGGTTCAGAAAAGATTTTCAAGGATGTAGCCAGGGTTGGAGGATTTGAGCTACAGGGAGAGGCTGAATAGGTTGGGGCTGTTTTCCCTGGAGTATCGGAGGCTGAGGGGTGACCTTATAGAGGTTTATAAAATCATGACGGACATGGATAGGGTAAATAGACAAAGTCCTTTTTCTGGTGTCGGGGAGTCCAGAACTAGAGGGCATAGGCTTAGAGTGAGAGGGGAAAGATATGAAAGAGACTGAAGGGGCAACTCTTTCACACAGAGGGTGTTATGTGTATGGAATGTGCTGCCAGAGGAAGTGGTGGAGGCTGGTACAATTGTAACATTTAAAAGGCATTTGGATGGGTATATGAATAGGAAGGGTTTGGAGGGATATGAGCCAGGTGCTGACAGGTGGGACGAGATTGGATTGGGATAGCTGGTCAGCATGGACAAGTTGGACCAAAGGGTCTGTTTCCATGCTGTACATCTCTATGACTCTATGTGAGGAATGTCTGAGGATTCTGGGTCTATACTCAGTGGAGTTTAGAAGGATGAAGGGGGTTTTAATTGAAACTTGTAGAATACTGAATGGCCTGGACAGAGTGGAGGGTGGGAAGATGTTTCCATTGGTCAAGGAGACTAGGACCCAAGGGCACAGCCTTATAGTAAAGGGAAGACCTTTTTGAACAGAGGCAAGGAGAAACTTCTTCAGCCAGAGAGTGGGGAATTAATGGAATTCACTGGCACAGAAGGCTATGGAGACCAGGTCATTGAGTATATTACAGACTGAGGTGGATAGGTTCTTGAGTATCAAGGGGATTGAGGGTTATGGGGCAAAAGCGGGAGAATGGGGTTGGGAAACTTATCAGCCATGATTGAGAGGCAAGGCAGACTCAATGGGCTGAATGCTCTCAATTCTTCTCCAATGTCTCCTGGCCTTAAGGTTGGAGTCGTACCTGACACGTAGGAAGATGGTTGTGGTTGTTGGAGGTTAGTCATCTCAGCTCCAGGACATCTCTGCAGGAGTTCCTCAGGGTAATGTCCTAGGCCCAACCATCTTCAGCTGCTTCATCAATGACCTTCCCTCCATCATAAGGTCAGAAGTGGGGATGTTCACCGATAATTGCACGATGTTCAGCACCATTCACCACTCCCCAGATATTGAAGCAGTCTGTGTCCAGATGCAACAGTACCCAGGCTTGGGCTGACAAGTGGCAAGTAACGTGTGTGCCACACAAATGCCAGGCTATGGCCATCTCTGATAAGAGAGAATCTAACCGTTCCCCCCCCCCCCCCCCCCCCCCCCCCCCCCCATGGTGTGGAGGTGCTGGTATTGGACTGGGGTGGACAAAGTTAAAAATCACACAGCACCAGGTTATAGTCCAACAGGTTTATTTGGAAGCACTAGCTTCTGGAGCGCCTCCTTCATCTGGTAGCTGTGGAGCAGGATCTTAAGACACAGAATTTAATAGCAAAAGCGAATGCAATGTTGTCTCTTATCTCAAGAGGGTTGGAATATAAAAGCAGAGATGTACTACTAAGACTTTATAAAGCTCTGGTTAGGCCCCATTTGGAGTACTGTGTCCAGTTTTGGTCCCCACACCTCAGGAAGGACATACTGGCACTGGAACGTGTCCAGCGGAGATTCACACGGATGATCCCTGGAATGACAGGTCTAGCATATGAGGAACGGCTGAGGATACTGGGATTGTATTCGTTGGAGTTTAGAAGATTAAGGGGAGATCTAATAGAGACGTACAAAATAATACATGGCTTTGAAAAGGTGGATGCTAGAAAATTGTTTCCGTTAGGCGAGGAGACTAGGACCCGTGGACACAGCCTTAGAATTAGAGGGGGTCATTTCAGAACGGAAATGCGGAGACATTTCTTCAGCCAGAGAGTGGTGGGCCTGTGGAATTCATTGCCACGGAGTGCAGTGGAAGCCGGGACGCTAAATGTCTTCAAGGCCGAGATTGATAGGTTCTTGTTGTCTAGAGGAATTAAGGGCTACGGGGAGAACGCTGGCAAGTGGAGCTGAAATGCGCATCAGCCATGATTGAATGGCGGAGTGGACTCGATGGGCCGAAAGGCCTTACTTCCACTCCTATGTCTTATGGTCTTATGGTCTTAAAAGATTACAGTGTCATGCAATCTATTGAACACACATCAATCTTGGTTTGTTCAATGTATCATTTCAGTTGCTTGATACTATAATCTTTTGCTATAAATTCTGTGTATTATGATCCTGTTTTACAACCAGCTAATGAAGGAGTGGCACTCCGAAAGCTAGTGTTTCCAAATAAACCTGTTGGCCTATTACCTGGTGTTGTGTGATTTTTAGCTTTGTCCACCACCCCTTGACATTCAATGGTGTTACCATCACTGAATCCCCTTCTATCAACATTCTGGGGATTACCATTGACGAGAAACTCAACTAGGCGAGAGTGAGGACTGCAGATGCTGGAGATTAGAGTCAAGAGAGTGGTGTTGGAAAAGCACAGCAGGTCAGGCAACATCCGAGGAGCAGGAAAATCGGCATTTCAGGCAAAAGCAAAAGCCCTTCATCAGGAATGAGGTTGGGAGCCTCGGGGGTGGAGAGATAAATGGGGGTGGGGTGGTGGGGGGGAGGTGTGGGGCTGGGGGGCAGGTAGCTGAGAGTGCAATAGGTGGATGGAGGTGGGGGTGAAGGTGATAGGTCAGAGAGGAGGGTGGGTTGGTAGGTAGGAAGGGACATTGGCAGGTGGGACAGGTCATGGGGGCAGTGCTGAGCTGAAAGGTTGGAACTGGGGTAAGGTGGGGGGAGGGGAAATGAGGAAACTGGTGAAATCTACATTGATGCCCGGAGGTTGGAGGGTCCTGAGGCGTAAGATGAGGCTCGCTACATGAAGGCAGTGGCTACAAAAGCAGGTCAGAGGCTAGGAATACTGTGGCAAGCAACTCCCCTGCTGACTCCCCAAAGCCTGTCCACAAGGCCCAAGTCAGGAGTGTGAGGGAATACTCCCCACTTGCCCCTAAATGGGGGCAGCTCCAACAACACTTAAGCAGCTCGACACCATCCAAGGACAAAGCAGCCCCTGCTTGATTGGCACCACATCCACAAACATTCACTCCTTCCACCACCGACGCTCAGTCACAGCAGGGTGTACCATCTACAAGATGCACTGCAGAAATTCACCAAAGATCCTTCGGTCACCCAGGACCATTTCCATCTGGAAGGACAAGGGGCAGCAGAAACATGGGAACACCAGCCCCTTGAAAGTTCCCCCTCCGAACGCCTCACCATCCTGAGTTGGAAATACACCGTCAAGCGATATATGATTCATTGAGTGTGTCAGTACTTCCATGGGGTCCCCGGGGGCAGGGGAATGTGTCAATATTTACAGGATGCTCCCCAGGGGTGAGTGCGCCAGTGTTTCAACATGTTTCTGAATGAGGTCCATGTTTGGGACAATGTGAACAAACACAGGGCCCCATTTTTCAGGAGAGATGGAACAGCAAAGGGGACGCTGTGAAAGTCCAATTGCCCTTCCTGGAACACTGTGTGTTCCGAGAAGGGGGAAACGGGAGGCACCGTGACTGACGTCTCTCCGGTAATGAACGTGACTTCGACGCGGAGAAGGTGTTTTGGGTTTTGATGGAACCAGGGATAGTAAATAAGACCGTCACTAATAGTCCCACTGGAACATCGCTCACGAGAAAAATATTTACCCAGAGACAGCCGAGCTCCCATGGTGATTGGTTAAGGAGAACATCAAGGACACAGTTAAAAATCACACAACACCAGGTTATAGTCCAGCAGGTTCGTTTGAAAGCACTAGCTTTCGCCTCTATAAATATCGCAAAACTTATACATCTTTTGTTATAAATTCTGCGTTTTATGATCCCATTCCACAGCTTCCTGATGAAGGAGCGTCGCTCCGAAAGCTAGCGCTTCCAAATAAATCTGTTGGACTATAACCTGGTGTTGTGTGATTTTTAACTTTGTCCACCCCACCCCAGTCCAACAGCGGCTCCTCCACATCACCATTGACATAGTCAAGGGGACTCTGGGTAAGGAGACCTGAGCGAAATTTAGAATGACATAAAGGTGGTGTGAGGTGGGGGCAAGAGGTATCTGTGTGCAGGGCAGGTGGGGACTGGGATAGTAAGCTCTTCTGAGAGCCCCCTGTGTCAGGGTGTTCAACGTCTGCTCCAAATTGGGGGGCCGTTCGAGCAAGGAACGGGAGATCAAGATGGCCGCCATCTCTGCCAAACCCACAAAGGGGAGTGGAGGACCTGGGATGTTGGTTGGAGGCAAATGAAAACACAGCCCTTTCTGCTCTTCCAACTCTCTGGCCCCTTCAACTCTACCCTCAACTCCCTCCTCTGCACCCCACTTTGTCTCTGTACATCCAAGAACCCCTTTCATCTTCATATGGACCAGACTGAACCCCCTCGAAATAGATTAAGAAGATAGCCTAGACCGTAAATCTTTCTTATTCTAAAGGTAAGTGTAAGGTGTTGTGTTCAAGATACAATTTGATTGGTCAAACTACCAGTCCTGAAGCAAAACTTGCTTTATTCTTACACTGTACGAAAAAAAGACCCTTTGGTCCAACTAGTCCATGTCATGCAGATATCCTGAATTCATCTAGTCCCGTTTGCCAGCACTTGGCCCATATCCCTCTAAACCTTTCCTATTCATATACCCTTTGGCAGCTCATTCCATAAACGCACCACCCTCTGTGTGAAAAAGTTGCCCCATAGCTCCTTTTTATATCTTTCCCCTCTCACCCTAAACCTATGCCCTCTAGTTCTTGATTCCCCCACCCTGGGGAAAAGACCTTGTCTATTTACCCTACCCATGCCCCTCATAATTTTGTAAACCTCTATAAGGTCACCCCTCAGCCTCTGACGCTCCGGTGAAAACAGCCCCAGGCTATTCAGCCTCTCCCTGTAGCTCAGACCCTCCAACATCCTTGAATTTTTTTCTCTGGACCCTTTCGAGTTTCACAATATCCTTCCTGTAGCAGGGAGATCAGAACTGCAAGCAGCATTCTCGAAGTGGTCTCACCAATGTCTTGTACAGCAGCAGCATGACCTCCCAACAATTGAATTAAATTGAATTTAATGTCATGTGTACCGAGGCACAGTGAAAAGGTCTGTATTGCGAGCAATCCAGGCAGATCACAGAGTTAAGTAACATAGATAAGTAAATAATAGGTAAACAGTGGCAAAAACAAAACACAGGTACAGGCGAATGTTAAGAGTTTGTGAGTCCATTCAGTATTCTAACAACAGTAGGGTAGAAACTGTTCCAAAACCGGCTGGTGTATGTGTTCAGGCTTCTGTACCTTCTCCCCGATGGTAGAGGTTGTAGAAAACCATTGCCAGGGTGGGATGGATCTTTGAGAATGCTGGTGGCCTTTCCTTGACAGCGGGCCTGGGAGATGGATTCTATAGATGGGAGGTTGGCCTTTGTGATTGTCCAGGCTGAGTTCACCGCTCTCTGTAACCATCTCCGATCTGAATGGTACAGTTGCCATACCAGGTAGTGATACATCCAGCCAGAATGCTCTCAATGGCACACCTATAAAAGTTGGCAAGGGTATTCGCCTATAGAATCCATCTCCCAGGTCCCCCGTCATGTCAAATTTCCTCAGCTGCCTGAAGAAGAAGAGTTTTTTTTAAGATTCCCTACAGTGTGGAAACAGGCCCTCAGCCCAACACGTCCACACCTACCCTCTGAAGAGTAACCCGCACCCCCCCCCTCCTCTGACTAATGTACCTAACACTAGAGGCAATTTAGCATGGCCAATTCACCTGACCTCCACATCTTTGGACTGTGGGAGGAAACTGGAGCACTCAGAGGAAACCCACACAGACACAGGGAGAATGTGCAAACTCCAAACAAACAGTCGCCCAAGGCTGGAATTGAACCTATGACCCTGGTGCTGTGAGGCAGTAGTGCTAACCACTGAGCCTTTGTAACCAGTGCATCTACATGAAGAGTCCAAGAAAGCTTGTTGTGGATGACCACTCCCAGGAGGTTGACACTCTCCACTCGTTCCACCTCTGTGCTGTTAATGTGTAGGGGGGGGCATGAATAACATCCCGCCGAAAGTCAATAACGAGTTCCTTGGTTTTGCCGGCATTGAGAGCTAGGTTGTTCTCAGTGCACCATTTTTCCAGGTCTTTATGTAGTGGTTAAAACGCAAACAAAAGAAAGTAGAAATTGGAATAACAACACTATTGGAAAACTGAATAAATAATCTATCAATCTAACTGGCTGAACAGTAACTGTTCCAATATAGTAACACCCCATGAACACACCCAGGGCAAAGGCAAATTCAGCAAAATAGATTGTCTCACAGGCAATTCTCCAGTCCAGGAGATAAAACTCTGAGTGTGTGTATGTTATAGACTAGGCCAGACCACTCAAAACATTCTTATGCAGGCAGTTCAGACCATAACTTTGCAATTTATTTCAAAGTTAAAAATCACACAACACCAGGTTATAGTCCAACAGGTTTATTTGGAAGCACACTAGCTTTCGGTGATCACCTGATGAAGGAGCGTCGCTCCGAAAGCTAGTGTGCTTCCAAGTAAACCTGTTGGACTATAACCTGGTGATGTGTGATTTTTAACTTTGTACACCCCAGTCCAACACCGGCGTCTCCAAATCAATTTATTTCAGTAAGTGTACAGTGAACATTATCCAGGGTAAGTTAGTTAGGTTGATTACTAGAATTTGGAACAGACAAAATTTTATACACAAAGTTACACAATGAAACACAAAGAACAGAATAAAGAACCCCCACAGAACTCAACTAGACTTAATTATGTAATAGGTAAAAACAATGACTGCAGATGCTGGAAACCAGATTCTGGATTAGTGGCGCTGGAAGAGCACAGCAGTTACAGGCAGCATCCGAGGAGCAGTAAAATCGACATTTTGGGCAAAAGCCCTTCATCAGGACTTAATTATGCTGTTCCAAATACAGAGGGACCTCGATTATCCGAATCTCAATTATCCGAAGGAGATCTCGAGGTCCTGATAGGAACGTTACATTAAAGAGCTGTTTCAACCCTGAGCGCGTCCTGTGTTTACACTGATTAAAAACGATTTCAGCTGAGAACAGTCCTGAACATCGAGCCCAGGTACTGTCTCCAAATGACTGACCTCCTCCTCCTCTCCCCACAATTTCCCTGGAGTTCTACACAGGGCTGTACCTGAAACCTCCCCTTCCCCAGAAATTCTCTTCAACATTGTCCTGGACAGGGCAGAATTGGAACCTGTCATAAAGTTGCAATAAAATGTTGTGTGTGTGTGTGTGTGTGTACACGTGTATCGGTGTGTGTGTGGTTGTTTGTGTGTGTGTGTCTGTGTGTGTCAGTATGTGTTTGTTTGTGTCTGTGTGTGTGCATGTGCGTGTCTGTGTGTGTCTATGTATGTCACTGTGTGTGACTGTATGTGCGTGTGCGTGTCTGTGTGCATGTCTGTGTGTGTGTCTATGTATGTCACTGTGTCAGTGTGTCGGTGTGTGTGTGTACGTGTGTCGGTGTGTGTGTGTACGTGTGTCGGTGTGTATGTGGTTGTTTGTCTGTGTGTCTATGTGTGTCAGTGTGTGTTTGTTTGTCTCTGTGCGTGTGTGTCTGTGTGCATGTGTGCGTGTCTATGTATGTCACTGTGTGTGTGTCTGTGTGTGTCAGTGTGCATGCGCTATTTGGAGATTCCCCCCTCCCCCCCCAACAAAGGCAGTAGCTGTCTTACTGCTGGTGTCCACTCCGGCTGACCCAGGAGGGGGAGGGGGGCTGATGGGGTGAGGACGCACGGGCAGGCGGGCGGGGCGGCTGGGGGCAGGGGGTGGTGCTGGACAGGTTTGGGGGACGGGCGGAGGGCGATGTTGGTGTCCTTGATGTCCCTTTTCGGAACCTCCCATCTTTGCTTTGCCCTGTCCAATGAAGAGCCCCTTTTGCGTTCCCACAGTGACAGAATGTTTTGATTGGTGCGGGCCGTCAGGAGTCTTGGGGGAGCAGGGGAGGGGACCTTCCCAATGTTGGGGGCGCTACGTAGTGGTCAGTTGTTGTTGGAAGGGCCATCAAGGGTTCAGAAGCACTTCTTTGGGTGAATGGGTGTAGAATTGTATCCAAGGAATGGAAGGGGGTGAGGAATTGGGGAGGGGGCAGTTAGGTGTCTGATTCAGGGGTCTCCTCCGGCCTACATCTCACCCACAATCCTCTATTATCCTTCTCACCCTGAGCTGGGCACAAGTCATTATGAAGATTTTGGGAGGAGACCCTCATTGTCTGGACATTCCCAATCCCAGCACTGAGGTGTCCATCCAGGATTGGGATTTGGTGGATCCATACTGACCACCCCCCCACAAAATACTCCCAGGACTGGAACAGCACGGAGTTAGACACAGAATAAAGCTTCCTCTACACTGTCCCCCCATCAAATACTCTCAGGACTGGGACAGCATGATACAGAGTAAAGCTCCCTCTATATCTCTCCCCCTCCCCTACCAAAACTTCCCAAGACCAGGTCAGTACGGGGTTAGATACAGAGTAAAACTCCTTCTACACTGTCCCCCATTAAACACTCCCAGGACAGGGACAGCAGGGGGTTAGGTACAGAGTAACGCTCCCTCGACACTGTCCCCCATCAAACACTCCCAGGACAGGGACAGCACGGGGTTAGATACAGAGTAAAGCGCCCTCCAATAGAACCACTCTGCCACCTACTGTTGATAAGATATAGTGCAGCCAGTAAAATACATGATTCGGAGATGCCGGTGTTGGACTGGGGGTGTACAAAGTTGAAAATCACACAACACCAGGTTATAGTCCAACAGATTTAATTAAACCTGTTGGACTATAACCTGGTGTTGTGTGATTTTTAACTTAGTAAAATGCATGTTATCCTTACCCACTCCTCACCCTGTGTCTTATAGTAAATAATTTCCTTACTTTATTGTTGAATAATTATCAAACTCTCACTGAAATAATTTGATGCAATTTCTACCCATTCCAATCTCCTCTAGATTTATGTTTAATCATGAAGGGATTGAACTTTCTCAACCCCTGGGGGATTGTTGTCCTGTTTGTGGGAGGGGGGAGTAATTGGGGCCTGGAGGGAATTCAAGGGGGGTGGGGGGGGAGGAGTCAGTGACCAAAATGTGTGCTCTCCCCACCTCCCGCTTCCCTGCCTTACCATCTCCCTGCCTCCCCGCCTCCCGCCAACCCCCCTCCTGCCCCAGAACTGGGATTGTTTGATGGGAGACAGTGTAGAGGAAGCTTCACTCTATATCTAACCCTGTGCTGGCCCTGCCTTGGGTGTGTTTGATGGGGGAACAGTGTAAAGGGAATTTTATTCTGTATCTGGCCCCGTGCTGTCCCTTTTTTGGGAGTGTTTGATGGGGGACAATGTAGGGGAAGCTTCACTCTGTATCTAACCCCGTGCTGTCCCTGTCCTGGGAGTGTTTGATGGGGGACAGTGTAGAAGGAACTTCACTCTGTATCTAACCCCGTGCTGTCCCTGTCCTGGGGAGTGTTTGGACTGTGAGAGGAAACCAGAGCACCCAGAAAAAATCCACGCAGAGTTTGTACATTCTCCCCGTGTCTGTGTGGGTTTTCCTCTGGGTGCTCCGGTTTCCTCCCACAGTCCAAAAGATGTGCAGGTCAGGTGAATTGGCCATGCTAAATTGCCTGTAGTGTTAGGGGAATGGGTCTGGGTGGGTTGCTCTTCGGAGGGTCAGTGTGGACTTGTTGGGCCAAAGGGCCTGTTTCCACACTGTAAGTAATCTAAATCTAGATACATGGGAACACCACCTCCTGCAAGTTCCCTTCAGAGCCCCTCACCATCCCAGATTAGAAATACATTGGCTGTTCCTTCAGTCTCTCTCTCTCTCTCCATTCTCCCTCTTTCGTTTTCTCTCACTTTCTCCTCTCTATCGTTTTAAATCTCTCTCTCATTCTCTCTTTCATTTTCTCTCTCTGCCACCTCCCTTTATTCTCCTTTATATTCTCTCTTTCTACCTTTCTTTTGCTATTTCTCGCTTTCTCACTCCTTCGTTTTCTCTCTTTCTCACTCTCTCCTCTCTCTCACTTTTTCCCTGTCTTTCTCTCCCTTTCTACCTCTCTTTTGCTTTTTCTCCCTCAGCTCTCTTTCACCTTTTCCTCTACCTTTCTCACTCTCTCCCGATCTCCCTCTCTCTCTTTCTCCCTCTCGCGTCTCTTTCCCCTATCATTCACATTCTCTCCCTCTCTGTTGTTTTCTCTCTCTCCCAATCTTTCTCTATCTCTCTCTCTCCCCCATTCTCCCTCTTTTGAAATCCATATACCACCCGGCTCAGAGGCTGCACTCTCCCCACCTTTCCAAGGGACAATTAGGAACCGGTAGGAAATACTGGCCCAGGCAGTGAGCCAGGATCGAATCAGGAAAGAGAAATGCTATCATTTTGCGGACGGCCCGAATGGCTTCCTTCTATGCTGGTAAAACCTTTTCTGTACAAAGGCTGAGGTGTTGTAACACTATTTCCTTAGTCTGGCCCACATCACCCGCAATCTTACTTTGACACAGACTTTGTGATAGTTATCTCTGGGAGCCCAGGATAAAGTGTAAGGTTCAGCGCTGGCTGCTGGGATGGACTGCGGACGGCTCGGTGTGTGATCATCATCACACAATTCTAACACGAGCAACAGGAACCTGGGATTCTCCATTCCCCATCACTTTCAACAGGTTCGTGTCTGAACAATCCTCCTGAGAGAGGGAGAGAACGAGAGAGAGAGAGAGAGACGCACACAGACAGACAGACAAAGAGAGACAGACACAGAAAGAGAGAGACACAGACAAAGAGATAGACACAGAGAGAGAGAGACAGAGAAACACAGACAGAGACAGAGAGAGACACACAGATAGAGAGATAGAGAGAGAGACAGAGACACACACACAGAAGAGATAGAGAGACAGAGAGAGAGAGAGACAGAGACACACACACAGACAGAGAGAGACAGAGACACACACACACACAGACAGAGAGAGAGAGAGACAGAAACACAGTGAGAGAGACAGACAGAGACAGAGAAAGCTACATCACCATTGCACTGTCTGTTGTTCTCTCTTGCTCTCTCTCACTCACTCTCTCAGTTTTGTCTCTTTCTCTCCTTCTGGCTTTCTTTCACTTTCTCTCTTTCCTTATCCCATCCTGCCTCACTCTCTTTCTCATTTTTCCCACTCTCTCTCTCTTTTCTCTCCATCTTTCTCCTTCTCTCTGCTTTTCCTTTCTCCTCTTTTATCTTCTCCCCGTTCCCTCTCTTTCTCCCTCTCTCCCCCTCATTCACTGTGTTTCTTTCCAAATCATTCTTTCTCTTCTTCCCTCTGTTTTGCTTTCTCTCCATTTCTTCCCCTTTATCTCCCCCTCTCACGTTCACTGTCTTTCTCTTTCACTCTTTCTCTCTCTGTAGATTGTTAATCTTACGACAAAGCAGCCAGGAGCAGAGTTAAACCCGATCCAGTAAAGGGTGAGTGAGGAGGGTCACAGAGATGGGGGCAATAGTCAGTCTCAGGGGCCAGTGCTGGGAGGGTAGTCAGTCTCGGAGTAATGGTCAGTCTCAGGGGATAGCTGTGTCAGGGGCACAGTCAGTCTCAGGGGTTAACAGTCAGTGTGGGGTAACAGTCAGTGTGGGGTAACAGTCAGTCTCAGGGTAACAGTCAGTGTGGGGTAACAGTCAGTCAGTGTGGGGTAACAGTCAGTCAGTGTGGGATAACAGTCAGTCAGTGTGGGATAACAGTCAGTCAGTGTGGGATAACAGTCAGTCTCAGGGTAACAGTCAGTGTGGGGTAACAGTCAGTGGGGGGGTAACAGTCAGTCTCAGGGTAACAGACAGTCTCAGGGTAACAGTCAGTGTGGGGTAACAGTCAGTGGGGGGGTAACAGTCAGTCTCAGGGTAACAGACAGTCTCAGGGTAACAGACAGTCTCAGGGTAACAGTCAGTGTGGGGTAACAGTCAGTGGGGGGGTAACAGTCAGTCTCAGGGTAACAGACAGTCTCAGGGTAACAGTCAGTGTGGGGTAACAGTCAGTGTGGGGTAACAGTCAGTCTCGGGGTAACAGTCAGTGTAGGGTAACAGTCAGTGTAGGGTAACAGTCAGTCTCAGGGTAACAGTCAGTCTCAGGGTAACAGTCAGTGTAGGGTAACAGTCAGTGTCAGGGTAACAGTCAGTCTTAGGGTAACAGTCAGTCTCGGGGTAACAGTCAGTGTGGGGTAACAGTCAGTCTCGGGGTAACAGTCAGTCTCAGGGTAACAGTCAGTGTAGGGTAACAGTCAGTCTCGGGGTAACAGTCAGTGTGGGGTAACAGTCAGTCTCAGGGTAACAGTCAGTCTCGGGGTAACAGTCAGTGTGGGGCAACAGTCAGTCTCAGGGTAACAGTCAGCGTGGGGCAACAGTCAGTCTCAGGGTAACAGTCAGTGTGGGGTAACAGTCAGTGTGGGGCAACAGTCAGTCTCGGGGTAACAGTCAGTGTGGGGCAACAGTCAGTCTCGGGGTAACAGTCAGTCTCGGAGTAACAGTCAGTCTCAGGGTAACAGTCAGTGTGGGGTAACAGTCACTCTCGGAGTAACAGTCAGTGTGGGGTAACAGTCAGTGTGGGGCAACAGTCAGTCTCGGGGTAACAGTCAGTGTGGGGCAACAGTCAGTCTCGGGGTAACAGTCAGTCTCGGAGTAACAGTCAGTCTCAGGGTAACAGTCAGTGTGGGGTAACAGTCACTCTCGGAGTAACAGTCAGTGTGGGGTAACAGTCAGTGTGGGGCAACAGTCAGTCTCGGGGTAACAGTCAGTCTCGGGGTAACAGTCAGTGTGGGGTAACAGTCATTGTGGGGTAACAGTCATTGTGGGGTAACAGTCAGTCTCAGGGTAACAGTCAGTTAGTGTGGGGTAACAGTCAGTGTGGGGCAACAGTCAGTGTGGGGCAACATTCAGTCTCGGGGTAACAGTCAGTGTGGGGCAACAGTCAGTGTGGGGCAACAGTCAGTGTGGGGCAACAGTCAGTGTGGGGCAACAGTCAGTGTGGGGGTAACAGTCAGTGTAGGGTAACAGTCAGTGTAGGGTAACAGTCAGTCTCAGGGTAACAGTCAGTCTCAGGGTAACAGTCAGTCTCAGGGTAACAGTCAGTGTAGGGTAACAGTCAGTGTCAGGGTAACAGTCAGTCTTAGGGTAACAGTCAGTCTCGGGGTAACAGTCAGTCTCGGGGTAACAGTCAGTCTCAGGGTAACAGTCAGTGTGGGGCAACAGTCAGTCTCGGGGTAACAGTCAGTCTCGGAGTAACAGTCAGTCTCAGGGTAACAGTCAGTGTGGGGTAACAGTCACTCTCGGAGTAACAGTCAGTGTGGGGTAACAGTCAGTGTGGGGCAACAGTCAGTCTCGGGGTAACAGTCAGTGTGGGGCAACAGTCAGTCTCGGGGTAACAGTCAGTCTCGGGGTAACAGTCAGTGTGGGGTAACAGTCAGTGTGGGGTAACAGTCAGTGTGGGGTAACAGTCAGTCTCAGGGTAACAGTCAGTTAGTGTGGGGTAACAGTCAGTGTGGGGCAACAGTCAGTGTGGGGCAACATTCAGTCTCGGGGTAACAGTCAGTGTGGGGTAACAGTCAGTGTGGGGCAACAGTCAGTCTCGGGGTAACAGTCAGTGTAGGGTAACAGTCAGTCTCAGGGTAACAGTCAGTCTCAGGGTAACAGTCAGTCTCAGGGTAACAGTCAGTGTAGGGTAACAGTCAGTGTCAGGGTAACAGTCAGTCTTAGGGTAACAGTCAGTCTCGGGGTAACAGTCAGTGTGGGGTAACAGTCAGTCTCGGGGTAACAGTCAGTCTCAGGGTAACAGTCAGTGTGGGGTAACAGTCAGTCTCGGGGTAACAGTCAGTCTCGGGGTAACAGTCAGTGTGGGGTAACAGTCAGTCTCAGGGTAACAGTCAGCGTGGGGCAACAGTCAGTCTCAGGGTAACAGTCAGTGTGGGGTAACAGTCAGTGTGGGGCAACAGTCAGTCTCGGGGTAACAGTCAGTGTGGGGCAACAGTCAGTCTCGGGGTAACAGTCAGTCTCGGAGTAACAGTCAGTCTCAGGGTAACAGTCAGTGTGGGGTAACAGTCACTCTCGGAGTAACAGTCAGTGTGGGGTAACAGTCAGTGTGGGGCAACAGTCAGTCTCGGGGTAACAGTCAGTGTGGGGCAACAGTCAGTCTCGGGGTAACAGTCAGTCTCGGGGTAACAGTCAGTCTCGGGGTAACAGTCAGTGTGGGGTAACAGTCATTGTGGGGTAACAGTCAGTCTCAGGGTAACAGTCAGTTAGTGTGGGGTAACAGTCAGTGTGGGGCAACAGGCAGTGTGGGGCAACATTCAGTCTCGGGGCAACAGTCAGTGTGGGGCAACAGTCAGTGTGGGGCAACAGTCAGTGTGGGGCAACAGTCAGTCTCGGGGTAACAGTCAGTGTAGGGTAACAGTCAGTCTCAGGGTAACAGTCAGTCTCAGGGTAACAGTCAGTCTCAGGGTAACAGTCAGTGTAGGGTAACAGTCAGTGTCAGGGTAACAGTCAGTCTTAGGGTAACAGTCAGTCTCGGGGTAACAGTCAGTGTGGGGTAACAGTCAGTCTCGGGGTAACAGTCAGTCTCAGGGTAACAGTCAGTGTAGGGTAACAGTCAGTCTCGGGGTAACAGTCAGTGTGGGGTAACAGTCAGTCTCGGGGTAACAGTCAGTCTCGGGGTAACAGTCAGTGTGGGGTAACAGTCAGTCTCAGGGTAACAGTCAGTGTGGGGCAACAGTCAGTCTCAGGGTAACAGTCAGCGTGGGGCAACAGTCAGTCTCAGGGTAACAGTCAGTGTGGGGTAACAGTCAGTGTGGGGCAACAGTCAGTCTCGGGGTAACAGTCAGTGTGGGGCAACAGTCAGTCTCGGGGTAACAGTCAGTCTCGGAGTAACAGTCAGTCTCAGGGTAACAGTCAGTGTGGGGTAACAGTCACTCTCGGAGTAACAGTCAGTGTGGGGTAACAGTCAGTGTGGGGCAACAGTCAGTCTCGGGGTAACAGTCAGTGTGGGGCAACAGTCAGTCTCGGGGTAACAGTCAGTCTCGGGGTAACAGTCAGTGTGGGGTAACAGTCATTGTGGGGTAACAGTCAGTCTCAGGGTAACAGTCAGTTAGTGTGGGGTAACAGTCAGTGTGGGGCAACAGTCAGTGTGGGGCAACATTCAGTCTCGGGGTAACAGTCAGTGTGGGGTAACAGTCAGTGTGGGGCAACAGTCAGTGTGGGGCAACAGTCAGTGTGGGGCAACAGTCAGTGTGGGGCAACAGTCAGTCTCGGGGTAACAGTCAGTGTAGGGTAACAGTCAGTGTAGGGTAACAGTCAGTCTCAGGGTAACAGTCAGTCTCAGGGTAACAGTCAGTCTCAGGGTAACAGTCAGTGTAGGGTAACAGTCAGTGTCAGGGTAACAGTCAGTCTTAGGGTAACAGTCAGTCTCGGGGTAACAGTCAGTGTGGGGTAACAGTCAGTCTCGGGGTAACAGTCAGTCTCAGGGTAACAGTCAGTGTAGGGTAACAGTCATTGTTGGGTAACAGTCAGTCTCAGGGTAACAGTCAGTTAGTGTGGGGTAACAGTCAGTGTAGGGTAACAGTCAGTCTCAGGGTAACAGTCAGTCTCAGGGTAACAGTCAGTCTCAGGGTAACAGTCAGTGTAGGGTAACAGTCAGTGTCAGGGTAACAGTCAGTCTTAGGGTAACAGTCAGTCTCGGGGTAACAGTCAGTGTGGGGCAACAGTCAGTCTCGGGGTAACAGTCAGTCTCGGGGTAACAGTCATTGTGGGGTAACAGTCATTGTGGGGTAACAGTCATTGTGGGGTAACAGTCAGTCTCAGGGTAACAGTCAGTTAGTGTGGGGTAACAGTCAGTGTGGGGCAACAGTCAGTGTGGGGCAACATTCAGTCTCGGGGTAACAGTCAGTGTGGGGTAACAGTCAGTGTGGGGCAACAGTCAGTGTGGGGCAACAGTCAGTGTGGGGCAACAGTCAGTCTCGGGGTAACAGTCAGTGTGGGGCAACAGTCAGTGTGGGGCAACAGTCAGTCTCGGGGTAACAGTCAGTGTGGGGTAACAGTCAGTCTCAGGGTAACAGTCAGTGTAGGGTAATAGTCAGTCTCGGGGTAACAGTCAGTGTGGGGTAACAGTCAGTCTCGGGGTAACAGTCAGTGTGGGGTAACAGTCACTCTCGGAGTAACAGTCAGTCTCAGGGTAACAGTCAGTCTCGGGGTAACAGTCAGTGTGGGGTAACAGTCACTCTCGGAGTAACAGTCAGTGTGGGGTAACAGTCAGTGGGGGCAACAGTCAGTGTGGGGCAACATTCAGTCTCGGGGTAACAGTCAGTGTGGGGCAACAGTCAGTCTCGGGGTAACAGTCAGTGTGGGGCAACAGTCAGTCTCGGGGTAACAGTCAGTCTCGGGGTAACAGTCAGTCTCGGGGTAACAGTCAGTGTGGGGTAACAGTCAGTGTGGGGTAACAGTCACTCTCGGAGTAACAGTCAGTGTGGGGTAACAGTCAGTGTGGGGCAACAGTCAGTCTCGGGGTAACAGTCAGTGTGGGGCAACAGTCAGTGTGGGGCAACAGTCAGTGTGGGGCAACAGTCAGTCTCGGGGTAACAGTCAGTCTCGGGGTAACAGTCAGTCTCGGGGTAACAGTCAGTGTGGGGTAACAGTCAGTGTGGGGTAACAGTCAGTCTCGGGGTAACAGTCAGTGTGGGGTAACAGTCAGTGTGGGGTAACAGTCAGTGTGGGGTAACAGTCAGTCTCGGGGTAACAGTCAGTCTCGGGGTAACAGTCAGTGTGGGGTAACAGTCAGTGTGGGGTAACAGTCAGTGTGGGGTAACAGTCAGTCTCGGGGTAACAGTCAGTCTCGGGGTAACAGTCAGTTAGTGTGGGGTAACAGTTAGTGTGGGGTAACAGTCAGTGTGGGGCAACAGTCAGTGTGGGGTAACAGTCAGTGTGTGGTAACAGTCAGTCTCAGGGTAACAGTCAGTTAGTGTGGGGTAACAGTCAGTGTGGGGCAACAGTCAGTGTGGGGCAACAGTCAGTCTCGGGGTAACAGTCAGTGTGGGGTAACAGTCAGTGGGGGCAACAGTCAGTGTGGGGCAACAGTCAGTGTGGGGCAACAGTCAGTCTCGGGGTAACGGTCAGTGTGGGGCAACAGTCAGTGTGGGGCAACAGTCAGTCTCGGGGTAACAGTCAGTCTCGGGGTAACAGTCAGTCTCGGGGTAACAGTCAGTGTAGGGTAACAGTCAGTCTCGGGGTAACAGTCAGTGTGGGGTAACAGTCAGTGTGGGGTAACAGTCAGTATCGCGGTAACAGTCAGTATCGCGGTAACAGTCAGTGTGGGGTAACAGTCAGTGTGGGGTAACAGTCAGTGTGGGGTAACAGTCACTCTCGGAGTAACAGTCAGTGTGGGGTAACAGTCAGTGGGGGCAACAGTCAGTGTGGGGCAACATTCAGTCTCGGGGTAACAGTCAGTGTGGGGTAACAGTCAGTCTCGGGGTAACAGTCAGTCTCGGGGTAACAGTCAGTGTGGGGCAACAGTCAGTCTCGGGGTAACAGTCAGTCTCGGGGTATCAGTCAGTCTCAGGGTAACAGTCAGTCTCAGGGTAACAGTCAGTGTGAGGTAACAGTCACTCTCGGAGTAACAGTCAGTGTGGGGTAACAGTCAGTGTGGGGCAACAGTCAGTCTCGGGGTAACAGTCAGTCTCGGGGTAACAGTCAGTGTGGGGTAACAGTCATTGTGGGGTAACAGTCAGTCTCAGGGTAACAGTCAGTTAGTGTGGGGTAACAGTCAGTGTGGGGCAACAGTCAGTGTGGGGCAACATTCAGTCTCGGGGTAACAGTCAGTGTGGGGTAACAGTCAGTGTGGGGCAACAGTCAGTGTGGGGCAACAGTCAGTCTCGGGGTAACAGTCAGTGTGGGGTAACAGTCAGCCTCGGTGTAACAGTCAGTCTAAGGGTAACAGTCAGTGTAGGGTAACAGTCATTGTGGGGTAACAGTCATTGTGGGGTAACAGTCAGTCTCAGGGTAACAGTCAGTTAGTGTGGGGTAACAGTCAGTGTAGGGTAACAGTCAGTCTCAGGGTAACAGTCAGTCTCAGGGTAACAGTCAGTCTCAGGGTAACAGTCAGTGTAGGGTAACAGTCAGTCTCGGGGTAACAGTCAGTCTCGGGGTAACAGTCAGTCTCGGGGTAACAGTCAGTCTCGGGGTAACAGTCAGTGTGGGGTAACAGTCAGTCTCGGGGTAACAGTCAGTCTCAGGGTAACAGTCAGTGTGGGGTAACAGTCATTGTGGGGTAACAGTCATTGTGGGGTAACAGTCAGTCTCAGGGTAACAGTCAGTTAGTGTGGGGCAACAGTCAGTGTGGGGCAACAGTCAGTGTGGGGCAACATTCAGTCTCGGGGTAACAGTCAGTGTGGGGTAACAGTCAGTGTGGGGCAACAGTCAGTGTGGGGCAACAGTCAGTGTGGGGCAACAGTCAGTCTCGGGGTAACAGTCAGTGTGGGGTAACAGTCAGTGTGGGGCAACAGTCAGTGTGGGGCAACAGTCAGTCTCGGGGTAACAGTCAGTGTGGGGTAACAGTCAGTCTCAGGGTAACAGTCAGTGTAGGGTAATAGTCAGTCTCGGGGTAACAGTCAGTGTGGGGTAACAGTCAGTCTCGGGGTAACAGTCAGTGTGGGGTAACAGTCACTCTCGGAGTAACAGTCAGTGTGGGGTAACAGTCAGTCTCGGGGTAACAGTCAGTGTGGGGTAACAGTCACTCTCGGAGTAACAGTCAGTGTGGGGTAACAGTCAGTGGGGGCAACAGTCAGTGTGGGGCAACATTCAGTCTCGGGGTAACAGTCAGTGTGGGGCAACAGTCAGTCTCGGGGTAACAGTCAGTGTGGGGCAACAGTCAGTCTCGGGGTAACAGTCAGTCTCGGGGTAACAGTCAGTCTCGGGGTAACAGTCAGTGTGGGGTAACAGTCACTCTCGGAGTAACAGTCAGTGTGGGGTAACAGTCAGTGTGGGGCAACAGTCAGTCTCTGGGTAACAGTCAGTGTGGGGCAACAGTCAGTGTGGGGCAACAGTCAGTGTGGGGCAACAGTCAGTCTCGGGGTAACAGTCAGTCTCGGGGTAACAGTCAGTGTGGGGTAACAGTCAGTCTCGGGGTAACAGTCAGTCTCGGGGTAACAGTCAGTGTGGGGTAACAGTCAGTGTGGGGTAACAGTCAGTGTGGGGTAACAGTCAGTCTCGGGGTAACAGTCAGTCTCGGGGTAACAGTCAGTTAGTGTGGGGTAACAGTTAGTGTGGGGTAACAGTCAGTGTGGGGCAACAGTCAGTGTGGGGTAACAGTCAGTGTGGGGTAACAGTCAGTCTCAGGGTAACAGTCAGTTAGTGTGGGGTAACAGTCAGTGTGGGGCAACAGTCAGTGTGGGGCAACAGTCAGTCTCGGTGTAACAGTCAGTGTGGGGTAACAGTCAGTGGGGGCAACAGTCAGTGTGGGGCAACAGTCAGTGTGGGGCAACAGTCAGTGTGGGGCAACAGTCAGTCTCGGGGTAACAGTCAGTCTCGGGGTAACAGTCAGTCTCGGGGTAACAGTCAGTGTAGGGTACAGTCAGTGTGGGGTAACACTCAGTCTCGGGGTAACAGTCAGTCTCAGGGTAACAGTCAGCGTGGGGTAACAGTCAGTCTCAGGGTAACAGTCAGTGTGGGGTAACAGTCAGTCTCAGGGTAACAGTCAGTGTGGGGTAACAGTCACTCTCGGAGTAACAGTCAGTGTGGGGTAACAGTCAGTCTCGGGGTAACAGTCAGTGTGGGGTAACAGTCACTCTCGGAGTAACAGTCAGTGTGGGGTAACAGTCAGTGGGGGCAACAGTCAGTGTGGGGCAACATTCAGTCTCGGGGTAACAGTCAGTGTGGGGCAACAGTCAGTCTCGGGGTAACAGTCAGTGTGGGGCAACAGTCAGTCTCGGGGTAACAGTCAGTCTCGGGGTAACAATCAGTCTCGGGGTAACAGTCAGTGTGGGGTAACAGTCACTCTCGGAGTAACAGTCAGTGTGGGGTAACAGTCAGTGTGGGGCAACAGTCAGTCTCGGGGTAACAGTCAGTGTGGGGCAACAGTCAGTCTCGGGGTAACAGTCAGTCTCGGGGTAACAATCAGTCTCGGGGTAACAGTCAGTGTGGGGTAACAGTCACTCTCGGAGTAACAGTCAGTGTGGGGTAACAGTCAGTGTGGGGCAACAGTCAGTCTCGGGGTAACAGTCAGTGTGGGGCAACAGTCAGTGTGGGGCAACAGTCAGTCTCGGGGTAACAGTCAGTCTCGGGGTAACAGTCAGTGTGGGGTAACAGTCAGTCTCGGGGTAACAGTCAGTCTCGGGGTAACAGTCAGTGTGGGGTAACAGTCAGTGTGGGGTAACAGTCAGTCTCGGGGTAACAGTCAGTCTCGGGGTAACAGTCAGTCTCGGGGTAACAGTCAGTTAGTGTGGGGTAACAGTTAGTGTGGGGTAACAGTCAGTGTGGGGCAACAGTCAGTGTGGGGTAACAGTCAGTGTGTGGTAACAGTCAGTCTCAGGGTAACAGTCAGTTAGTGTGGGGTAACAGTCAGTGTGGGGCAACAGTCAGTGTGGGGCAACAGTCAGTCTCGGGGTAACAGTCAGTGTGGGGTAACAGTCAGTGGGGGCAACAGTCAGTGTGGGGCAACAGTCAGTGTGGGGCAACAGTCAGTCTCGGGGTAACAGTCAGTGTGGGGCAACAGTCAGTGTGGGGCAACAGTCAGTCTCGGGGTAACAGTCAGTCTCGGGGTAACAGTCAGTCTCGGGGTAACAGTCAGTCTCGGGGTAACAGTCAGTCTCGGGGTAACAGTCAGTGTAGGGTACAGTCAGTGTGGGGTAACAGTCAGTCTCGGGGTAACAGTCAGTGTGGGGTAACAGTCAGTGTGGGGTAACAGTCAGTGTGGGGTAACAGTCAGTGTGGGGTAACAGTCAGTCTCGGGGTAACAGTCAGTCTCGGGGTAACAGTCAGTTAGTGTGGGGTAACAGTTAGTGTGGGGTAACAGTCAGTGTGGGGCAACAGTCAGTGTGGGGTAACAGTCAGTGTGTGGTAACAGTCAGTCTCAGGGTAACAGTCAGTTAGTGTGGGGTAACAGTCAGTGTGGGGCAACAGTCAGTGTGGGGCAACAGTCAGTCTCGGGGTAACAGTCAGTGTGGGGTAACAGTCAGTGGGGGCAACAGTCAGTGTGGGGCAACAGTCAGTGTGGGGCAACAGTCAGTCTCGGGGTAACGGTCAGTGTGGGGCAACAGTCAGTGTGGGGCAACAGTCAGTCTCGGGGTAACAGTCAGTCTCGGGGTAACAGTCAGTCTCGGGGTAACAGTCAGTGTAGGGTAACAGTCAGTGTGGGGTAACAGTCAGTGTGGGGTAACACTCAGTCTCGGGGTAACAGTCAGTCTCAGGGTAACAGTCAGCGTGGGGTAACAGTCAGTCTCAGGGTAACAGTCAGTGTGGGGTAACAGTCAGTCTCAGGGTAACAGTCAGTGTGGGGTAATAGTCAGTCTCGGGGTAACAGTCAGTGTGGGGTAACAGTCAGTGTGGGGTAACAGTCAGTATCGCGGTAACAGTCAGTATCGCGGTAACAGTCAGTGTGGGGTAACAGTCAGTGTGGGGTAACAGTCAGTGTGGGGTAACAGTCACTCTCGGAGTAACAGTCAGTGTGGGGTAACAGTCAGTGGGGGCAACAGTCAGTGTGGGGCAACATTCAGTCTCGGGGTAACAGTCAGTGTGGGGTAACAGTCAGTCTCGGGGTAACAGTCAGTCTCGGGGTAACAGTCAGTGTGGGGCAACAGTCAGTCTCGGGGTAACAGTCAGTCTCAGGGTAACAGTCAGTCTCAGGGTAACAGTCAGTGTGAGGTAACAGTCACTCTCGGAGTAACAGTCAGTGTGGGGTAACAGTCAGTGTGGGGCAACAGTCAGTCTCGGGGTAACAGTCAGTCTCGGGGTAACAGTCAGTGTGGGGTAACAGTCATTGTGGGGTAACAGTCAGTCTCAGGGTAACAGTCAGTTAGTGTGGGGTAACAGTCAGTGTGGGGCAACAGTCAGTGTGGGGCAACATTCAGTCTCGGGGTAACAGTCAGTGTGGGGTAACAGTCAGTGTGGGGCAACAGTCAGTGTGGGGCAACAGTCAGTCTCGGGGTAACAGTCAGTGTGGGGTAACAGTCAGCCTCGGTGTAACAGTCAGTCTAAGGGTAACAGTCAGTGTAGGGTAACAGTCATTGTGGGGTAACAGTCATTGTTGGGTAACAGTCAGTCTCAGGGTAACAGTCAGTTAGTGTGGGGTAACAGTCAGTGTAGGGTAACAGTCAGTCTCAGGGTAACAGTCAGTCTCAGGGTAACAGTCAGTCTCAGGGTAACAGTCAGTGTAGGGTAACAGTCAGTGTCAGGGTAACAGTCAGTCTCGGGGTAACAGTCAGTCTCGGGGTAACAGTCAGTCTCGGGGTAACAGTCAGTGTGGGGCAACAGTCAGTCTCGGGGTAACAGTCAGTCTCGGGGTAACAGTCAGTGTGGGGTAACAGTCATTGTGGGGTAACAGTCATTGTGGGGTAACAGTCAGTCTCAGGGTAACAGTCAGTTAGTGTGGGGCAACAGTCAGTGTGGGGCAACAGTCAGTGTGGGGCAACATTCAGTCTCGGGGTAACAGTCAGTGTGGGGTAACAGTCAGTGTGGGGCAACAGTCAGTGTGGGGCAACAGTCAGTGTGGGGCAACAGTCAGTCTCGGGGTAACAGTCAGTGTGGGGTAACAGTCAGTGTGGGGCAACAGTCAGTGTGGGGCAACAGTCAGTCTCGGGGTAACAGTCAGTGTGGGGTAACAGTCAGTCTCAGGGTAACAGTCAGTGTAGGGTAATAGTCAGTCTCGGGGTAACAGTCAGTGTGGGGTAACAGTCAGTCTCGGGGTAACAGTCAGTGTGGGGTAACAGTCACTCTCGGAGTAACAGTCAGTGTGGGGTAACAGTCAGTCTCGGGGTAACAGTCAGTGTGGGGTAACAGTCACTCTCGGAGTAACAGTCAGTGTGGGGTAACAGTCAGTGGGGGCAACAGTCAGTGTGGGGCAACATTCAGTCTCGGGGTAACAGTCAGTGTGGGGCAACAGTCAGTCTCGGGGTAACAGTCAGTGTGGGGCAACAGTCAGTCTCGGGGTAACAGTCAGTCTCGGGGTAACAGTCAGTCTCGGGGTAACAGTCAGTGTGGGGTAACAGTCACTCTCGGAGTAACAGTCAGTGTGGGGTAACAGTCAGTGTGGGGCAACAGTCAGTCTCGGGGTAACAGTCAGTGTGGGGCAACAGTCAGTGTGGGGCAACAGTCAGTGTGGGGCAACAGTCAGTCTCGGGGTAACAGTCAGTCTCGGGGTAACAGTCAGTGTGGGGTAACAGTCAGTCTCGGGGTAACAGTCAGTCTCGGGGTAACAGTCAGTGTGGGGTAACAGTCAGTGTGGGGTAACAGTCAGTGTGGGGTAACAGTCAGTCTCGGGGTAACAGTCAGTCTCGGGGTAACAGTCAGTTAGTGTGGGGTAACAGTTAGTGTGGCTAACAGTCAGTGTGGGGCAACAGTCAGTGTGGGGTAACAGTCAGTGTGGGGTAACAGTCAGTCTCAGGGTAACAGTCAGTTAGTGTGGGGTAACAGTCAGTGTGGGGCAACAGTCAGTGTGGGGCAACAGTCAGTCTCGGTGTAACAGTCAGTGTGGGGTAACAGTCAGTGGGGGCAACAGTCAGTGTGGGGCAACAGTCAGTGTGGGGCAACAGTCAGTGTGGGGCAACAGTCAGTCTCGGGGTAACAGTCAGTCTCGGGGTAACAGTCAGTCTCGGGGTAACAGTCAGTGTAGGGTACAGTCAGTGTGGGGTAACACTCAGTCTCGGGGTAACAGTCAGTCTCAGGGTAACAGTCAGCGTGGGGTAACAGTCAGTCTCAGGGTAACAGTCAGTGTGGGGTAACAGTCAGTCTCAGGGTAACAGTCAGTGTGGGGTAACAGTCACTCTCGGAGTAACAGTCAGTGTGGGGTAACAGTCAGTCTCGGGGTAACAGTCAGTGTGGGGTAACAGTCACTCTCGGAGTAACAGTCAGTGTGGGGTAACAGTCAGTGGGGGCAACAGTCAGTGTGGGGCAACATTCAGTCTCGGGGTAACAGTCAGTGTGGGGCAACAGTCAGTCTCGGGGTAACAGTCAGTGTGGGGCAACAGTCAGTCTCGGGGTAACAGTCAGTCTCGGGGTAACAATCAGTCTCGGGGTAACAGTCAGTGTGGGGTAACAGTCACTCTCGGAGTAACAGTCAGTGTGGGGTAACAGTCAGTCTCGGGGTAACAGTCAGTCTCGGGGTAACAGTCAGTGTGGGGTAACAGTCAGTCTCGGGGTAACAGTCAGTCTCGGGGTAACAGTCAGTCTCGGGGTAACAGTCAGTTAGTGTGGGGTAACAGTTAGTGTGGGGTAACAGTCAGTGTGGGGCAACAGTCAGTGTGGGGTAACAGTCAGTGTGTGGTAACAGTCAGTCTCAGGGTAACAGTCAGTTAGTGTGGGGTAACAGTCAGTGTGGGGCAACAGTCAGTGTGGGGCAACAGTCAGTCTCGGGGTAACAGTCAGTGTGGGGTAACAGTCAGTGGGGGCAACAGTCAGTGTGGGGCAACAGTCAGTGTGGGGCAACAGTCAGTCTCGGGGTAACAGTCAGTGTGGGGCAACAGTCAGTGTGGGGCAACAGTCAGTCTCGGGGTAACAGTCAGTCTCGGGGTAACAGTCAGTCTCGGGGTAACAGTCAGTGTAGGGTACAGTCAGTGTGGGGTAACACTCAGTCTCGGGGTAACAGTCAGTCTCAGGGTAACAGTCAGCGTGGGGTAACAGTCAGTCTCAGGGTAACAGTCAGTGTGGGGTAACAGTCAGTCTCAGGGTAACAGTCAGTGTGGGGTAATAGTCAGTCTCGGGGTAACAGTCAGTGTGGGGTAACAGTCAGTGTGGGGTAACAGTCAGTATCGCGGTAACAGTCAGTGTGGGGTAACAGTCAGTGTGGGGTAACAGTCACTCTCGGAGTAACAGTCAGTGTGGGGTAACAGTCAGTGGGGGCAACAGTCAGTGTGGGGCAACATTCAGTCTCGGGGTAACAGTCAGTGTGGGGTAACAGTCAGTCTCGGGGTAACAGTCAGTCTCGGGGTAACAGTCAGTGTGGGGCAACAGTCAGTCTCGGGGTAACAGTCAGTCTCGGGGTATCAGTCAGTCTCAGGGTAACAGTCAGTCTCAGGGTAACAGTCAGTCTCAGGGTAACAGTCAGTGTGAGGTAACAGTCACTCTCGGAGTAACAGTCAGTGTGGGGTAACAGTCAGTGTGGGGCAACAGTCAGTCTCGGGGTAACAGTCAGTCTCGGGGTAACAGTCAGTCTCGGGGTAACAGTCAGTGTGGGGCAACAGTCAGTCTCGGGGTAACAGTCAGTCTCGGGGTAACAGTCAGTCTCGGGGTAACAGTCAGTCTCGGGGTAACAGTCAGTGTAGGGTAACAGTCAGTGTGGGGTAACAGTCAGTCTCAGGGTAACAGTCAGTCTCGGGGTAACAGTCAGTCTCGGGGTAACAGTCAGTGTGGGGTAACAGTCACTCTCGGAGTAACAGTCAGTGTGGGGTAACAGTCAGTGTGGGGTAACAGTCAGTATCGCGGTAACAGTCAGTGTGGGGCAACAGTCAGTGTGGGGTAACAGTCAGTGTGGGGTAACAGTCAGTCTCGGGGTAACAGTCAGTGTGGGGCAACAGTCAGTCTCGGGGTAACAGTCAGTCTCGGGGTAACAGTCAGTCTCGGGGTAACAGTCAGTCTCGGGGTAACAGTTGGTGTAGGGTAACGGTCAGTGTGGGGTAACAGACAGTCAGTGTGGGGTAACAGTCAGTGTGGGGTAACAGTCAGTATCGCGGTAACAGTCAGTGTGGGGCAACAGTCAGTGTGGGGTAACAGTCAGTCTCGGGGTAACAGTCAGTGTGGGGCAACAGTCAGTCTCGGAGTAACAGTCAGTCTCGGGGTAACAGTCAGTCTCGGGGTAACAGTCAGTGTGGGGCAACAGTCAGTCTTGGGGTAACAGTCGGTGTAGGGTAACGGTCAGTGTGGGGTAACAGACAGTCAGTGTGGGGTAACAGTCAGTGTGGGGTAACAGTCAGTCAAAGTGGGTAACAGTTGGTCTCTCGGACAACATCTCAGGGAGTAACTGTCAGTCTCGGAGGTAACAGTCAATGTGGGGTAACAGTCAGTCTCAGGGGGTAACAGTTGGTGTGGGGTAGCAGTGTGGGGTAATTGTCAGAGTCAGTGTGCTCACTCTCTCCCTGTGCGCGCACACACTCTCTCCACGTGCTCACACTCACTCTCTCCCTGTGCACACATTCAGTCTCTCCACATGCTCACACTCACTCTCTCCCTGTGCTCACACTCACTCTCTCCATGTGCTCACACTCACACTCCCCCATATCCCCACTTATTCTCTGTGCTCGCACTAACTCTCTCCCTGTGCACACACTCACTCTCTCCACGTGCTCACACTCACTCTCTCCCTGTGCACACATTCAGTCTCTCCACATGCTCACACTCACTCTCTCCCTGTGCTCACACTCACTCTCTCCATGTGCTCACACTCACACTCCCCTGTGTCCCCACTTACTCTCTGTGCTCGCACTAACTCTCTCCCTGTGCACACATTCACTCTCTCCACATGGTCACACTCACTGTCTCCCTGTGCTCACACTCACTACCCGTGTTTGCACACACTCCTTCCCTTTGCTCACACACTCCCTGTAACCCCATTCATTCTCTACCTCCACTCACACACTCCCTGGACTCACACTCACTCTCCCCTTGTGCTCACACTCACACTCTGTGTTCCCACTCATTCTCTCCCTATGCTCTGAACTCTCCATGTGTTCACACTCACCTCTCCCAGGCTTACACTCTGTGTTCACACACAATTTCTCCCAGTGCTCACACTCACTGTCTCCCTGCACTCACAATCATGGTCTCCCAGTGCAAACACTCACTATCTGTGATGTACCTTCTCCCCAGGCCTGACTGTGTTGTCCCTTCTCCCCAGGCCTGTCTGTGTTGTCCCTTCTCCCCAGGCCTGACTGTGATATACCTTCTCCTCAGGCCTGTCTGTGTTGTACCTCCTCCCCAGGCCTGACTGTGTTGTACCTCCTCCCCAGGCCTGTCTGTGTTATACCTTCTCCCCAGGCCTGACTGTGTTGTACCTCCTCCCCAGGCCTGACTGTGTTGTACCTCCTCCCCAGGCCTGTCTGTGTTGTACCTCCTCCCCAGGCCTGACTGTGTTGTACCTCCTCCCCAGGCCTGTCTGTGTTGTACCTTCTCCCCAGGCCTGACTGTGTTGTACCTCCTCCCCAGGCCTGACTGTGATATACCTCCTCCCCAGGCCTGACTGTGTTGTCCCTTCTCCCCAGGCCTGACTGTGATATACCTTCTCCCCGGGCCTGACTGTGTTGTACCTTCTCCCCAGGCCTGACTGTGTTGTCCCTTCTCCCCAGGCCTGACTGTGATATACCTTCTTCCCGGGCCTGACTGTGTTGTGCCTTCTCCCCAGGCCTGACTGTGCTGTACTTTCTCCCCAGGCCTGTCTGTGTTGTCCCTTCTCCCCAGGCCTGACTGTGCTGTACTTTCTCCTCATGCCTGTCTGTGCTGTACCTTCTCCCCAGGCCTGTCTGTGTTGTCCCTCCTCCCCAGGCCTGACTGTGTTGTACCTCCTCCCCAGGCCTGTCTGTGTTGTACCTTCTCCCCAGGCCTGACTGTGTTGTACCTTCTCCCCAGGCCTGACTGTGTTGTACCTCCTCCCCAGGCCTGTCTGTGTTGTACCTTCTCCCCAGGCCTGACTGTGTTGTCCCTCCTCCCCAGGCCTGACTGTGTTGTACCTCCTCCCCAGGCCTGACTGTGTTGTACCTCCTCCCCAGGCCTGTCTGTGTTGTACCTTCTCCACAGGCCTGACTGTGTTGTCCCTTCTCCCCAGGCCTGACTGTGATATACCTTCTCCCCGGGCCTGACTGTGTTGTCCCTTCTCCCCAGGCCTGACTGTGCTGTACTTTCTCCCCAGGCCTGTCTGTGTTGTCCCTTCTCCCCAGGCCTGACTGTGCTGTACTTTCTCCCCAGGCCTGTCTGTGCTGTACCTTCTCCCCAGGCCTGACTGTGATATACCTTATCCCCAGGCCTGTCTGTGCTGTACCTTCTCCCCAGGCCTGTCTGTGCTGTACCTTCTCCCCAGGCCTGTCTGTGCTGTACTTTCTCCCCAGGCCTGTCTGTGCTGTACCTTCTCCCCAGGCCTGACTGTGATATACCTTATCCCCAGGCCTGTCTGTGCTGTACCTTCTCCCCAGGCCTGACTGTGCTGTACTTTCTCCCCAGGCCTGTCTGTGCTGTACCTTCTCCCCAGGCCTGACTGTGATATACCTTATCCCCAGGCCTGTCTGTGCTGTACCTTCTCCCCAGGCCTGTCTGTGCTGTACCTTCTCCCTAGGCCTGACTGTGTTGTCCCTCCTCCCCAGGCCTGATTGTGTTTTACCTTCTCCCCAGGCCTGACTGTGTTGTCCCTTCTCCCCAGGCCTGACTGTGTTGTCCCTTCTCCCCAGGCCCGTCTGTGTTGTACCTCCTCCCCAGGCCTGACTGTGTTGTGTCTCCTCCCCAGGCCTGTCGATGACGTTCTGGTGTTGACTGTGGGATGATGTTGCGAAGGTTGTTGGAGACCCTCAGTGTGTTTCAATGGGTTTTAACCTTCTTATTGATGGGTGAGTGTCCACATACACTCTGACCCTCAACGCCCTCAGATCCTCAACTACGTTAAACCCTCAATACACACAGATCCTCAATACACTCAGACCTCAAATCCCTTCAACTGCCTCAGAACCTCAATCCACCAACACCCTCAGACCTCAATCCCCTCAGATTCTCAACTCCCTCAGTTCCTCAATCCACTCAGGCCCTCAATTCCTTCAACTCCTCAGCCCCTCAATCCCTTCAACTCCCTCAGACTCTTATTTCCTTCAGACCCTCAATTCCCTCAACTTCCTCTGACCCTCAACCCTCTCAGACCCTCAACTCCCTCAGACCCATAATCCCCTCAATTCCCTTGGACAGTCAACTCCCTCAGACCCTCAATCCCTGCAGGCCCTCAGCAACAACACCCCCTCAGCACTGACACCCCCTCAAATGCAATGTCCCCTCAGCCCTCATCAACCTAATCCATGCTCCTACACCCCTCTGCTACCCATCTATTACCCCCTTGCCCCTCCCCAGCCTCTCAGCCACAGCTGCCTCCATTAGCCAACACCGACATCCCCGGGTCCCAGTCGTAATTCCCCCATTGGGGGCAGGGTGGGCTGGGGAGAGAGGAGGAGAGCCCAGGGCATGCTAGGAGCTCAGCGACAGAGCAATTTTGGGCAGAGGGGTGACAAATCAAACCCCCTCCCCCCACCATCACACATCGCCCCTTCCCCATCCTTCCCCTCCCCCCACTGTCACTCATCACCCCTCTCCCCACCATCACACTAGCCGCAAGCAACCACTGCTCGTGGCCAAGCTGCATTTAACTAGCACCTTGCTTTGTGGGCGCTTTCAAGTAATACTTGGAGCCCCGCCAGAAAGAGATAATCGGTTAAGGGACCAATCAAAGGCCAATCAGTAACGGTCAGCTCTAAGGGGGTTGGGGAGTGCGGAGAGAGGGAGGGAAAGAGGGGAAGAGAGAGGGGATAGAGTGAGGGGATAGAGAGAGGAATAGGGAAAGGGAAGGAGGGATCGAGAAAAGGAGGATGGGATAGAGAGAGAAATAGAGAGAGAGGAGGAAGAGAGGGATAGAGAGAGGGAGGGGAGGGAGAGAGAAATATAGAAAGAGGGAGGGGAGGGAGACAGAGACATAGAAAGAGGGAGGGAGGGAGGGGAGGGAGAAAGGCATAGAGGGAGTGAGAGCGGGAATGGAGAGACGGATAGAGAGAGGAAGGGAGAGAGGGATAGAGAGAGAGGGAAAGAGTGAGTGAGTGGAGAGAGGGATAGAGAGAGACAAGAGATTCGAGGAGAGAGGGATAGAGAGGGAGGGAGAGTGGGAAGCGAGAGAGAGGGAGGGGAGGGAGAAAGGGATAGAAAGAGGAAGGGAGATGGTGAACAGGCCATGTGGAAATAGACAAGGGGGATGTGGAAATAGACAAGGGGGATGTGGAAATAGACAAGGGGGATGTGGAAATAGACAGGGAGATGTGGAAAAAGACGGGGGGATGTGGAAATAGACAAGGGGGGTGTGGAAATAGACAAGGGGGATGTGGAAATAGACAAGGGGGATGTGGAAATAGACAGGGAGATGTGGAAAAAGACGGGGGGATGTGGAAATAGACAAGGGGGATGTGGAAATAGACAAGGGGGGTGTGGAAATAGACAAGGGGGATGTGGAAATAGACAAGGGGGATGTGGAAATAGACAGGGAGAATGTGGAAATAGACAGGGAGATGTGGAAAAAGACGGGGGGATGTGGAAATAGACAAGGGGGGTGTGGAAATAGACAAGGGGGATGTGGAAATAGACAAGGGGGATGTGGAAATAGACAGGGAGATGTGGAAATAGACGGGGGGATGTGGAAATAGACAAGGGGGATGTGGAAATAGACAAGGGGGGTGTGGAAATAGACAAGGGGGATGTGGAAATAGACAAGGGGGATGTGGAAATAGACAGGGAGAATGTGGAAATAGACAGGGAGATGTGGAAAAAGACGGGGGGATGTGGAAATAGACGGGGGGATGTGGAAATAGACAGGGAGATGTGGAAAAAGACGGGGGGATGTGGAAATAGACGGGGGGATGTGGAAATAGACAGGGAGATGTGGAAATAGACGGGGGGGATGTGGAAATAAACAAGGGAGATGTGGAAATAGACGGGGGAGGATGTGGAAATAGACGGGGGGGGAGTGTGGAAATAGACAAGGGGGATGTGGAAATAGACGGGGGGATGTGGAAATAGACAGGGGGCATGTGGAAATAGACGGGTGTGTGTGGAAATAGACTGGGGGGGATGTGGAAGTAGACGAGGCAAGTATGTGGAAGTAGATGGGGGGGATGTGGAAGTAGACGGGGGGGATATGGAAATAGAGGGGGAGGGGTGTGGAAATAGACAGGGGTATGTGGAAATAGACGGGGGGGAATGTGGAAATACACGGGGGGATGTGGAAATAGACGGTGGGTGGGGGGGATGTGGGAAGGTTGTTCCCCTTTGTGTGGGAGAGTCTAGGACCAGAGAGGGCCAGCATCTCAGAGTAAGGGCTCACCCATTAATGACAGAGTGCCGGAGGAATTCCTTCTCTCCGAGGGGAGGGAATCTGTGGGAACATAAGTGCATTCGAAGCAGAGACAGATTCTGAACCGGGGAGGGAATCAAGGGGAAAAGGCAGGACAGTGGCACTCAGGGATGACCGGCCCTTGAACAGGAGAAGCAGAGTTGATGGGCTGAATGGCCTGCTGCTACTAGAGCTTGTGGTTTGACGGTCTCTGATCTCTGTCCAGGTGTATTCTGCAGCCTCCTAACTGGGTACCTCCTCTTGACTCGCTTCTGGCCTCTTGCAGCCCTGTACCTGGCTTGGCTAACCATTGACCATCATACCCCGGAAAGAGGTAAAACCATCCTGCTTTACCACGCGAATGAGCAGCTGGGGCTATCCCACTGCAGCAGGCATCACCACCAAACCCGATATCCACACTCCCACGCGGATTCCCACAGAGCCGGTCCCGTTGGAACGTTTTTCCCGATCGCCAGTCAATCTTCGTTTCGCTCTCTTCTTCCCCCCCCAGGAGGTCGGAGGTCACAGTGGGTCAGGAACTGGACGGTGTGGAGATACATGCGTGACTACTTCCCCATCTCGGTGCGTTTTCCACTTCCAGGTTTACCATCTCCCTCCCATCCCGGAATTCAACAGATCTGCGGCAGGGGTTTAGCTCAGATTGACAGGGGCAGAGCCTGCTGGAGAAATTTAGCCAGGTTTGGCAGTGCCTGGGGTGGTCAGGTTGAAGGAAGAGAATTCCAATCTGTTCAGGCTATACTTGCTCAAGTCTCAAAGACCGGGGGCAGGATCTTCTAGATCGTCCACAACTCCATATCTCCCCTGTCTGGATCTACTTGGTGGCATGGTGGCTCAGTGGTTAGCACAGCTGCCTCACCGCACCAGGGACCCAGGTTCGATTCCAGCCTCGGGCGATTGTAGGTGTGAAGTTTGCACATTCTTCCCCGTGTCTGCGAGGGTTTCCTCCGGGTGCTCCGGTTTCCTCCCACAGTCCAAAGATGTGCAGGTTAGGGTGTATTGGCCGTGCTAAATTGTCCCATAGTGTCCAGGGATGTGCAGGTTAGGGTGGATTGGCCGTGCTAAATTGTCCCATAGTGTTCAGGGATGTGCAGGTTAGGGTGGATTGGCTATGCTAAATTGTCCCATAGTGCCCAGGGATGTGCAGGTTAGGGTGGATTGGCCGTGTTAAATTGTCGCATAGTGCCCAGGGATGTGTAGGTTAAGGTGGATTGGCCATGCTAAATTGTCCCATAGTGTCCAGGGATGTGTAGGTTAGGGTGGATTGGCCGTGCTAAATTGTCCCATAATGTCCAGGGATAGGCAGGTTAGGGTGGATTGGCCGTGCTAAATTGTCACATAGTGCCCAGGGATGTGTAGGTTAGGGTGGATTGGCCGTGCTAAATTGCCCCATAGTGTCCAGGGATGTGTAGGTTAGGGTGGATTGGCTGTGCTAAATTGTCCCATAGTGCCCAGGGATGTGTAGATTAGGGTGGATTGGCCGTGCTAAATTGTCACATAGTGTCCAGGGATGTGTAGGTTAGGGTGGATTGGCCGTGCTAAATTGCCCCATAGTGCCCAGGGATGTGTAGGTTAGGGTGGATTGGCCGTGCTAAATTGCCCCATAGTGTCCAGGGATGTGTAGGTTAGGGTGGATTGGCTGTGCTAAATTGTCCCATAGTGCCCAGGGATGTGTAGGTTAGGGTGGATTGGCTGTGCTAAATTGTCCCATAGTGCCCAGGGATGTGTAGGTTAGGGTGGATTGGCCGTGCTAAATTGTCCCATAGTGCCCAGGGATGTGTAGGTTAGGGTGGATTGGCCGTGCTAAATTGCCCCATAGTGCCCAGGGATGTGTAGGTTAGGGTGGATTGGCCGTGCTAAATTGCCCCATAGTGTCCAGGGATGTGTAGGTTAGGGTGGATTGGCTGTGCTAAATTGTCCCATAGTGCCCAGGGATGTGCAGGTTAGGGTGGATTGGCTGTGCTAAATTGTCCCATAGTGCCCAGGGATGTGCAGGTTAGGGTGGATTGGCCGTGCTAAATTGTCCCATAGTGCCCAGGGATGTGTAGGTTAGGGTGGATTGGCCGTGCTAAATTGTCCCATAGTGCCCAGGGATGTGTAGGTTAGGGTGGATTGGCCATGCTAAATTGTCACATAGTGCCCAGGGATGTGTAGGTTAGGGTGGATTGGCCGTGCTAAATTGCCCCATAGTGTTAGGTGCATTAGTCAGAGGGAAATGGATCTGGGTGGCTCACTTCGGAGGGTCATTGAGGAATTGTTGGGCCAAATGGCCTGTGGGGTATCTAATCGATTAAAGTGCGAACTGCAGTGAACAGGGGTAAGAGCAGGAACAGGGGTACGGAGTGCACACGGTGGTGTTGAAGGCCTTTGGCCCATTTGATCCAACCTGTCCATGCCGACCAGATATCCGGAATTAATCCAGTCCCATTTGCCAGCACTTGGCCCATATCCTTCAAAACCTTTCCTATTCATTTACCTGTCCAGATGTCATAGAGATGTACAGCATGGAGACAGACTCTTCGGTCCAACTCATCCATCCCGACCAGATATCCTAACCTAATCTAGTCCCACTTGCCAGCACTTGGCCCATATCCCTCTAAACCCTTTCTATTCATATACCCATCCAGATGCTGTAATTGTACCAGCTTCCACCACTTCTTCTGGCAGCTCATTCCATGCACGTACCACCCTCTGCATGAAAAAGTTGTGCCTTAGTTCCCTTTTATATCTTTCCCCTCTCACCTTAAACCTATGCCCTCTAGTTTCCCCGACCCTGGGGAAAAAAGACCTTATCTATTTACCCTACCCATGCCCCTCATGATTTTATAAACCTCTATCAGGTCACCCCTCAGCCTCCGATGCTCCAGGGAAAACAGCCCCAGCCTGTTCAGCCTCTCCCTTTTGCTCAAACTCTTCAATATTTTCTGAACCCCTTCAAGTTTCACAACATCCTCCCAATTGCAAGGAGACCAGAATTGCACTCAATATTCCAACAGTGGCCAAACCAATGTCCTGTACAGCCGCAACATGACCTCCCAACTCCTGTAGTCAATGCTCTGACCAATAAAGGGAAGCATACCAAACGTCTTCTTCATTATCCTATCTACCTGAATCTCTACTTTCAAGGAGCTATGAACCTGCACTCCAAGGTCTCTTTGTTCAGCAACACTTCCCAGAGCCTGAACATAGACCAGTACTTATATCAAACGTCGAACATTCCAGCGCAGTACAGGCCCTTCGGCCTCAATGTTGCACCGACCTGTGAAACCAAGCTGAAGCCCATCTAACCTTATCAACTTCCCACTACTGTCATTGATGGCACTAATCTTACTGTAGTCTTTTTTTTATTCCTGACATACCTGTGGAATCATTAGGATTTTCCTCGATCCTACTCTGTTTTCCTGGAGTGTCGAAGACTAAGGGGTGACCTTATAGAGGTTTATAAAATCATGAGGGGCATGGATAGGATAAGTAGACAATGTTTTTTCCATGGGGTGAGGGAGTCCAGAATTAGAGGGGGCAAAGGTGTAGGGTGAGAGGGGAAAGATCTAAGAGAGACCTAAGGGGCAACTTTTCACACAGAGGGTGGTACGTGTATGGAATGAGCTGCCAGAGGAAGTGGTGGAGGCTGGTACGATTACAGCATTTAAAAGGCATCTGGATGGGTATTTAAATAGAAAGGCTTTAGAGGGACAAGGACCAAATGCTGGCAAATGGGACTAGATTAGGTTGGGATATCTGGTCGGCATGGACGACTTGAATCGAAGAGTCTGTTTCCGTGCTGTATATCTCTATGACTCCAACAACAGGTCAGAGGCTGGGAATCCTGCAGCATGTAACACTCCCCCTGACTCCCCAAAGCCTGTCCACCATCTACCAGGCACAAGTGTAGGAGTGTGGGGGAATAATGCCCACTTGCCCCTGGATGGGGGTAGCTCCGAAAACACTCAAGAAGCTCAACACCATCCAGGGGCAAAACAGCCCCCACCTGATTGACACCACATCCACAAACATCCCCTCCCTTCCCCCACCGACGCTCAGTAGCAGCAGTGTGTACCATCTACAAGACGAACTGCAGCAACACACCAAGCTCCTCAGACAGCACCTTCCAAACCCATGAGCACTTCCATCTGGAAGGGCAAGGGCAAGCAGATACATGGGAACACCACCCCTGCAATTCCCCTCCGAGCCCCTCACCATCTCAACTTGGAAACATATCGGCCGTTTCTTCAGTGTCACTGGGAAAGAATCCTGGAGCTCCCTCCCTAGTGGGCGCTGTGTGGGTGTCCCTACACCACACGGGGACTGCAGCGGGTCAAGAAGGCAGCTCACCCCCACCTTCTGAAGGGGGCAGTTAGGGACGGGCAATAAATGCTGGACCCATACAGCGAGACGCAGATAAAACCAAGATAAAGCAAGTTATCGATCAGAAGATTGTGAAATTGCAGAGTGTGCAGTTTAGAATAGGGTTAATGAATAGTGGCCTTTGTTCAGCTCAATAAGAGCTTAATGATCTTTGATTCTTGGCATCTAGTGACTGTTTCCAGCGAGAGACAGATCTGCATTTCCACAGTTCCCAGGTCAAACCAGATTGGTAGGAAACTTTGGAGCCGGTGAACGGAATCAAAACAGAATTTTAGGCATCATGGTGCCAAAACCATCCAGCCCATTAAGTCTGTTCCTGGAATCGCTCTCTGAGCGTTTGGAACTCAGTATTAATCTCCTGCCATTTACCCCCCTTACCACCATCCACCCACATCCCCCAAAGTCCCTCCTGAAGGTTTGATCTGAGCTTATCACCAGCAGACTGCACTCCACACCCTAACTACTCGATGGGAGAAAAAAAACCGATTCATTCTACCTCTCGGCAGGAGTCACATGGTTTGCAAACAGACCTTTGGACCCAACCAGTCTATGGCAGCAATAATCCCAAACTGAACTACTCCCACCTGCCTGGGTTAGGCCCCTATCCCTCCAAACCTTCGTTCTGAAGGAGGGGCACTGGGCCCGTAAACATTAACTCTGATTTCTCTCCACATCCTGCTCCTCGGATGCTGCCAGACCTGCTGAGCTTTTCCAGCAATTTTTGCTTCTGTTCCCTCTAAACCCTTCCGATTCATAAACCCAACCAGATGCCTTTTAACTGTTGTCATTGTACCAGCCTCCACCACTTCCTCTGGCAAGATTAGAGTGGTGCTGGAAAAGCACAGCAAGTCAGGCAGCATCCGAGGAGCAGGAAAATCGACATTTTGGGCAGAAGCCCTTCATCAGGAATGAGATTGGCAGCACACACCACCCTCTGTGTGAAAAAGGGTCCCTTTTCAATCTTTCCCCTCTCACCTTCAACCTATGCCCCTCTAGTTCTGGACTCCCCCCGCCCCACGGAAAAGACCTTGTCTATTTATCCTATCCATGCCCCTCATGATTTTATAAACCCCTCAGCCTCCGACACTCCAGAGAAAGCAGCCCCAGCCTATTCAGCTTTTCTCTATAGCTCAAACCCTCCAGGCTCAGAAAAATCCTTGGAATTCTGCATTCCATTCTGGTCTCCCATGTGATCAAACACGAAAGGGTTCAGAAAAGGATGTTGCCAGGGATGGAGGGTTTGAGCTATAGGGAGAGGCTGAACAGGCTGGGGCTGTTTTCCCTGGAGCGTCGGAGGCTGAGGGGTGACCTTATAGAGGTTTATAAAATCATGAGGGGCACGGATAGGATAAATAGACAAGGTCTTTTCCCCAGGGTGGGGAAGTCTAAAACTAGAGGGCAGAGGTTTAAGGTGAGCAGGGAAATATTTGAAAGGGACCTGAGGGGCACCTTTTTCACACAGAGGGTGGTGCGTGTATGGAATGAGCTGCCAGAGGAAGTGGTGGAGGCTGGTACAATGACAGCATTTAAAAGGCATCCAGATAGGAATATGAATAGAGGAGACAGTGAGGACTGCAGATGCCGGAGATCAGAGTCAAGAGTGTGTTGCTGGAACAGCACAACCTGTCAGGCAGCATCTGAGGTGCTGGAGAATCGACATTTCAAGCATAAGTTCTTCATCAGGAATAGGAGGAAGGTCTTATGCCTGAAACGTCAATTCTCCTCGGATGCTGCACGTCCTGCTGGGCTTATCTAGTGTCACACTCTTTGACTCGGGTTCATGAATTGGAAGGCTTTCGAGAGATATTGGCCAAGTGCTGGCAAGTGGGACTAGGCTGGGTTGGGATATCTGGTCGGCATGGGCGAGTTGGAGCAAAGGGCCTTTTTTCCCTGCTGGATGACTCGATGGCAGGTCAGAATCAGAGGAGAGCAGAGATTGTGGAGGAGTCTGCATATATTCGAACGAACGTGGCTGAGCGAGCGAATCGTAATGACATGCACGTGCGGACATTGCTGAGAGAGAGAGCTCAGGATGTCTCCAAGGGGCGGACTTCCCTGTCCAATCCACTGAACCTTTTTTTTTTGCAGATGGTGAAAATGGCCGACCTGGACCCCAAGAGGAACTATGTCTTTGGCTCACACCCCCATGGGATAATGTGCTTCGGCACCTTCTGTAACTTCTGCACAGAGGCAACCAGCTTCTCCAGAATGTTCCCTGGCATTACCCCTCACCTGGCCACCCTGAACGGACTTTTCCGCCTGCCCATCTTCAGAGACTACCTGCTCAGCGGGGGTAAGGGTGCCAGTCCCATCGCCACCTCACCCACTTCAAGCTGTCGCCTCCCTACGCTGCGCCTCCCACCCACAAAACCGCCAACCGATTGGCACCATATCCGGGTGGGTGCAGCTCCAGGAATACAAGGCCCGAGTCAGGAATGTGAGGGAATACTCCCCACTTGCCCCTGGGTGGGAGCAGCTTCAGAAATACTCAAGAAGCATCCAGGAACAAAGCAGCCCCCACTCGATTGGCACCACATCCCCTCCCTCCCTCCCCCACCAATGTTCAATCGCAGCAGTGTGTACCATCTACAGGATACACTGTAGAAATTCACCCAAGATCCTCAGACAGCACCTTCCAAATCCACGACCACCTAGAAGGACGAGGGCAGCAGATACATGGGAATACCAGCCTCCCCTGCACGTTCCCCTCTCCCCATCCCAACTTGGAAATATATCGGCCGTTCCCTCAGTGGCGCTGGGTCAGAATCCCGGAACTTCCTCCCACACGGCGCTGTGTGGGTGTCCCTACACCACACGGGACTGCAGTGGGTCAAGAAGGCAGCTCACCCCCACCTTCTCAATTAGACACGGCACGGAATGGACATTTTTTGGGTGCCAATCCAGCTTTGCCCCTGGATGATGTTGAGCTTCTTGAGAACTGTTGGAACTGCCCACCATCCAGGGCAAGTGGGGAGTATTCCCTCACACTCCTGACTTGTGCCTTGCTGATGGTGGGATAGGCATTGGGGAGTCAAGAGGGGAATTACTCATTTTGGAAAATCCAACTTGACCGCATTGATAAAACGGTCAAAATTTGGGCATATTAAGCAAACACACGGATTATCAGGGAAACCCTCCCTCTGGGTCACTAAAGTCCTTCAGGGAAGGAGATCTACTTTCCTGACCTGGTCTGGCCTACACGTAACTCCAGACTCAGCTGGGTGACTCTTAACTGCCGCCATGGACAGAGCAGGAACCAAGGACAGTGGGCAATGGGACTGGGTTAGGATAGGGGACAGTCAATGGATGAATGCAGAAGATGTATTAGAGGTTATTCATCTCGTTGAGTCCATACTGAAGATCTGAAGAGCATCCCACACCCCGACACTATCCAAGTAACCCTACCTAGGCTAATCCACCCTAACTTATACATCCCTGGGCACTCTGGGACAATTTAGCATGGCCAATCCACCCTAACCAATTGTGGGAAGAAACCACGCAGACACAAGGAGAACGTGTAAACTCCACACAGACAGTCACCCGAGGCTGGAATCGAACCCGGGTCCCTAGCGCCGTGAGGCAGCAGTGCTAGCCGATGTAAGACACAGACGGTTGTGAGCTTGGAGTCACATATGGGTCAGAATGGGAGGCTGGGATGGACGGTTGGATGGGAGTTGGTCAAAGGGCCTGTTTCCACACTGTAAATAATCTAATCTAACCAGAGATGGGCAATGTCAAGGTCCTGGGTGGGTTTGGCGGTCAATGTCGAAGGTCAGGGGTCAGATTTGGAGCCTGGTCATTGGTTCAAAGTGGATTTTACTGATCTCCACCCCCACCCTTTCTCTCTCTGCCCTCCCGTTCCACAGGAGGGTGCTCTGTCAGCAGGTCGAGCCTCGGCCACATCCTGTCGGAACGCGGCACGGGCAACGCCGTGATCATTGTGGTGGGAGGGGCGGCAGAATCGATGGCAGGCACACCAGGAGATCACTCCGTCTTACTGAAGGACAGGATGGGCTTTATCCGACTGGCACTGAGCCACGGGTAGGTCAACCACCCCACCACCTAATCCCCACCCCCAGTCTCCCCACAAGGTCTCGCCCAGGCTGCTCTACTACAGGGTGTGTCACACCCCTCACTTGACCTTGATCGTCCTCAAGGAGGAAGGAGTGGGTTTTGCCACACCCCCTCCCCCACAGGTGGTACTGGGACCAACAGCGGGAAGTCCCACCAGCTCACTCAGTAGAACACCCACCACACCTCACCCCCAAACAACAGGATGGGTCATTCTGCATACTCCTCTAAGGGCAGGATGACCCCCCATCTTGAGGGTGGTACACCCACCACCCCGCACTGCCCCAATCAGAGAAATTTCCCCTCATCATGGCACAGGATCTTGCTGTGCGCAATTTTATGGCTCCACTTCCACACTGGCCAACGTCCTGGGATCTGTCATGCCCAGAGGTAACGACAGGGGCTACACATATGTAAATGTGTCTTACCTCTACCACACCACACACCCAAGTAGGACACTCTCTCCTCCCACAGTGACTGTGTTCTCCCTCTCTCTCCACTCCCCCCTCGAGGTGACTGTGTTCCCTCTCTCCCCCCTCGCGGTGACTGTGTTCCCTCTCTCTCTCCCCCCCCCCCACCGAGGTGACTGCATTTCCTTCCTCTCTCTCTCCCCCCCCCCCCCACCGAGGTGACTGTGTTCCCTCCCTCTCTCTCTCTCCCCCCCCCTCGAGGCGACTGTGTTCCCTCTCTCTCCCCTCGAGGGGAGGGAGAGAGAGAGGGAGGGAACACAGTCACCTGAGGGGGAGAGAGAGAGAGGGAACACAGTCACCTCGAGGGGAGGGAGAGGGAACACAATCACTTTGAGTTTCCTCTCTCTCTCCCCCCTCGAGGCAACTGTGTTCCCTCCCTCTCTCTCTCCCTCCCCTCGAAGTGACTGTGTTCCCTCCCTCTCTCTCTCTCTCTCCCTCCCCTCGAGGTGACTGTGTTCCCTCCCTCTCTCTCTCCCTCCCCTCGAGGTGACTGTGTTCCCTCCCTCTCTCTCTCCCTCCCTCCCTCCCTCCCCTCGAGGTGACTGTGTTCCCTCCCTCTCCTCGAGGTGACTGTGTTCCCTCCCTCCCTCCCTCCCTCCCCTCGAGGTGACTGTGTTCCCTCCCTCTCCTCGAGGTGACTGTGTTCCCTCCCTCTCTCTCCCTCCCCTCGAGGTGACTGTGTTCCCTCCCTCTCTCTCTCTCTCCCTCCCCTCGAGGTGACTGTGTTCCCTCCCTCTCTCTCTCCCTCCCCTCGAGGTGACTGTGTTCCCTCCCTCTCTCCCTCCCTCCCTCCCCTCGAGGTGACTGTGTTCCCTCCCTCTCCTCGAGGTGACTGTGTTCCCTCCCTCTCTCTCTCCCTCCCCTCGAGGTGACTGTGTTCCCTCCCTCTCTCCCTCCCTCCCTCCCTCCCCTTGAGGTGACTGTGTTCCCTCCCTCTCCTCTCTCCTCGAGGTGACTGTGTTCCCTCCCTCTCTCTCCCTCCCCTCGAGGTGACTGTGTTCCCTCCCTCTCTCTCTCCCTCCCCTCGAGGTGACTGTGTTCCCTCTCTCCCTCCGTAGGGCTGACCTCGTTCCCGTTTACAGTTTTGGGGAGAACGATGTCTTTGAGCAGTTGGTTTTCCGGTCGGGAAGTTGGATTAAGTCACTCCAGGTGACCTTCCAGAAGTGGATGGGATTTGCTCCATGTTTGTTCCGTGGCCGGGGGCTGTTCTCTGCCCACTCCTGGGGGCTGCTGCCCTTTGCCAAGCCCGTCATGACTGTAGGTGGGTATGATGCCCACTCCCGGGACTGACCGTGAATATCCGGGAAGGGCATACAGTAAACCGAGAGACGGGCAGAGTGAGGGGGGCAAGAGGAGGAGCGAGGTAGAGGTGAGGGCACGAGGGAGTGTGGAAGAGGGAGGGTGAAGGACTGTGGGTGAGGGAGGGGTCAGCAATTGTGAGAGAGGGAGAGACACACACACAGGCGAGGGAGTGAGGGAAAAGAGAGATGGAGTTGAAGGGGTGAGTGGGAGGCGAGGCAAAGAAGTGGAGGAGGGAGGGAGAGGCGGAGGCGAGGAAGAGGTGGTGTGAAGGGGTGAGGGAGTGAAGGAAAGCAGGAAAGAGGGATAGGCGGAGGCAAGGAAGTCAGGGAGAGGTGGAACGAGGCAGGGAGATACAGAAAAAGCTTGAGGGAGGGATGAGTGGGAGAGAGAACGAGGGGGGAGGAGAGAGAGAAAGAGCACGGGGGGAGAGAGAGAGAAAGAGCGCGGGGGGGGAGAGAGAGAGAAAGAGCGCAGGGGGAGAGAGAGAAAGAGCGCGGGGAGAGAGAGAGAGAGAAAGAGCGCGGGGAAAGAGAGAGAGAGAGAGAAAGAGCGCGGGGAGAGAGAGAGAGAGAAAGAGCGCGGGGAGAGAGAGAAAAAGAGAAAGATCGCGTGGGGAGAGAGAGACAGAGCACGGGGGGAGAGAGAGAGAGACAGAGCTTGTGGGGGGAGAGAGCGATCACGCGGACAGAGAGAGCGTGCGAGGAGAGAGATTGAGAGAGAGCGCGGGGGAGAGAGACTGAGAGAGAGCGTGGGGGAGAGAGAGAGAGCGCACAGTGGGAGAGAGAGAGAGAGCGTGCAGGGGAGAGAGAGAGAGAGAGAGAGTGCAAGCGCGGGGGAGAGAGAGAGCACGTGCAAGGGGAGAGAGAGAGTGAGAGAGCAAGCGAGCGCGGGGGAGAGAGGGAGCGTGGGGGAGGGAGAGAGGGCGCGGGGGGGGGGGAAGAGAGGGCGCAGGGGGGGGGGGAAGAGGGGTGCGTGGGGGGGGAGAGAGAGAGAGCGCGCGCAGGGGGAGAGAGAGAAAGGGCGCACAGGGGGAGAGAGAGAGAGAGAGAGAGAGAGCGCACAGGGAGAGAGAGAGAGAGCGCACAGGGAGAGAGAGAGTGCGCACAGGGAGAGAGAGAGTGCGCACAGGGAGAGAGAGAGTGCGCACAGGGAGAGAGAGAGTGCGCACAGGGAGAGAGCATGCGGGGACGAGTGAGCGCGGGGTAGAGCGAGCGCGCGGGGTGAGTGCAGGGGTAGAGAAAGTGTGGAGAAGGGAAAGGACAGGGTGAGGAGTGTTGAGGAGGGGGAGAGAGTACGCGGGTGTGGGGGAGAAGGGCAGAGCAGGGAGAGGGCGTTGGGGAGGTGAGAGTGTGCTGGGGGGGGCAAAGAGAGTGCAGGGGAGAGAGAGGGTAGATGGCGGGTGAGAGGTGTATCAAGGGGGGATTTGGAGGCGAGGGGTAACTGCAGGGGTTGGTGAAGGTCTGAGGGATGTGGCACATGTCTGACGGACTGGCACTCTGCCCTTTCCCACAGTTGGTGAACCCATCACGGTTAGACAGAGCTCAAACCCATCAGAGGAGGAGGTGAGTCACTACCACGCTCAGTACATGGAGGCCTTGGTCAGGCTGTTCAATAAATACAAGGGGCAGTACGGACTGTCCGAAACCACACAGCTCACTATCTACTGAGCCCACTTCACCCCGCGCCCTCGGAGACCAGTACTCAGGAACAGGAGGGAGTCACATCTCCATCAACACCGTGTGACCATTCTCTCAGATTCGGAACACAGAAGGGGCAACATCAAGGGAACTGACACTCACCTGATCTCAATAATCTGTCAGCACACTGTCTCCTCCAACCCTTTCAGCTCACCAGGAACACAGGCCATCAGGGATAGCATGGGGTTAGAGACAGAGTAAAGCTTCCTCTACACTGTCCCCCCATCAAACACTCCCCAGGACAGGGACTGCACGGGGTTAGATACAGAGTAAAGCTCCCTCTACACTGTCCCCCCATCAAACACTCCCCAGGACAGGGACTGCACAGGGTTAGATACAGAGTAAAGCTCCCTCTACACTGTCCCCCCATCAAACACTCCCCAGGACAGGGACTGCACAGGGTTAGATACAGAGTAAAGCTCTCTCTAACCACTGTGCAATCGCTGACTGAACGCTGGGGGGAAAAGTCCTGTCCAGGGGAATTTCCTGTGGAATCTGGGATGCTTGACTGGAATTGGAAGCTGGAAATCTGGAGGGAGTGGCTGAGGGCGAGGAAGTGTCGCTGAACACACAGTCACTAAAAACTCTGAAAATGGAAATTCCAGCAGAAACTTCTCCCGGACGGGATCCAGGACCTTCAGCAGACACTCGGGAGGAAAAGGTGTACAAACGAGACAGTGAGTCGGTGTTTATTGGGGACTGACAGCAGGACGATGCCAGTCTGAATGGCATTACAAAAGTGTGTCTGTACATGTGCGGGCACACTGCCAGTCTCTCTACACCAGCTCCAAGTGACTACTCTCTGCAATGCCATACTTAGTCTTGTTCTCTTCAAATAGAGCCACAAGCTGAGCTAGGTATTCCCCATGGAGTTTCTCAATATCCTCCCGTGACGGACTCACATTCCGCTCCACAGCGATCGACTTTCCCACTGGAGGGGGCAGGGGAGACAGACACAGAGAGAGACACACACACACTTACAGAGAGGGAGGGAGGGAGAGAGAGAAAGAGAGAGAGAGGGAGGGAGGGAGGGAAAACAGAGAGACAGGGAGGAGAAAGAGAGAGACAAGACAGTGAGGGAGAACAGAGAGAGAGAGACACAGGGAGGGAAAACAGAGAGAGAGAGACAGAGAGGGAAACCAGAGAGACAGGGAGGGGAGAGAGAGAGAGAGAGAGAGAGAGAGAGACAAGACAGGGAGGGAGAACAGAGAGAGAGAGAGAGAGAGAGAGAGACAGGGAGGGAAACCAGAGAGAGACAGAGAGGGAAACCAGAGAGAGAGACAGGGAGGAGAGAGAGAGCGAGAGAGAGAGAGAGCGAGAGAGACAGAGACAGGGAGGGAAACCAGAGAGAGATAGGGAGGAGAGAGACAAGACAGGGAGGGAGAACAGAGAGAGAGAGAGAGAGAGCGTGAGAGAGAGAGAGAGAGAGAGAGAGAGAGGGGGAGGGAAACCAGAGAGAGATAGGGAGGAGAGAGAGACAAGACAGGGAGGGAGAACAGAGAGAGAGAGAGAGAGAGAGAGAGACGGAGGGAAAACACACATACAGCAAAACACAGACAGAGACAAAACAGGAAGTTCAGTCAGAAAGGATGGGGGAAGACAGGAGAAAATAGGAAGTTTGAGAGAGAGTGAGTGGTAAGCAAAGAGAGAGCAGAGAGAGAGAGAGAGAGAGAGAGACAAGGTTGGACAAAGAGAGGGATGAGTGTGACACACAGCAGGAAAAAGATGAATAAATTCGAGGGTGGGAGAGGAAAAGGAGATAGAAAGGGACACAGTAAACGTGTGCAATGACAGAGAGAGAGACAGAGACAGAGAAAACACAAGATGAGCTCAATCCCAAAATGGTTCTCAGTGACCCTTGTGCCTGCCTCACTGAATCCCTTTCCCCTCCTCGTTCTGTCTCCCCTTCTCCATCCCTCCTGAGCACATGCTCCCTGACCCCTGGGCATCGCCACATGCGAGGGGTGTGGTGGGAAAAGCCTTAAATAAAAGTCCCAGGCAGCTCTTCAGCCACCAAAGCATCACAATCTTCATTTGGGATCACAGCATGAGGAGCAGAGGTGGGAACACCACCCAGTATCGGGAGCTCGGCATGGACCTAGGATCTCCCTTGGCCGACCTGTTTCAGTCCCCCTCCAAAACCTCCCCCTCCCCACACCCCCTGACCCCACACCCAGAGACGCGGAGGTTTCAAATGGGGAATCCTGTATGTAAACAGTTGACTGTCACGATGTAGTTCCAGGCCTCCGGCCAGCAGGTGGCGCTGTCTTTTGTGAGCACGCGACCATGGTGGGGGGAGGGGGGGTGCAGGAGAAGGTCATTTGGCCCCTTGCGAGGGAGGGAGAGATAGCAGGAGGTCCCTGCCCCAGACAATACACCACACCCACAATCAAAGGCTGCCATTGAGGTCGGAGGCCTGAAATATTGGAAGGGGGTGTTGGAGCCATCTACACCCTGGTAGATTTGTCCTCCTCCTCCCGCACAGTGAGACTGCCACCTGCCCCTCTCCCTCGCCCCACCGAGCCCCCTTACCGACGGTGTGGACAGGGTTACGGAAGGGCACGAGTCCGAAGTTGTACTGGAATACCCCTCGGGCGTGGAAGAGGGGCATAGCCAACCCCATCACCTTCTGCAGCTTGTCCTGTATCGCCCGCAGACGGGACCCAGGCGGGTTCTCCACTTGGTTGAAGAGCTCGTTCTCGCCAAAGGAAAACACGGGCACAAGGTGGGCACTGCGGGGGGAGGGGGGTGGGTATCACCAGGAGAGAAAGATGGATCACTGATCTTCTGACTCCTTCGCCGACCCCTCGCTTTCCCCGCTAACCCAGTTTCTGTCCCCACACACAGAGGGTATGGACGGGGGGGGGGGGGGGGGGGGGGGCACTGCTGCCAATGGACATGGGGCACCAGCAGGCCATTCTGCCCATCCTGTCTACTTCAGAGCCTCTCAAACCTATCCCCGAACAGAACCACATCAACCGTGAACTGATACCAACGAGTGACAGTTCACAGCTGTTTGGGGGTTGGGGGGAGGGAAATCAATTCAAAATTTCCACAACAATTCCAGGGGTGGACTTCCTCCTCGTCTCTTGCCTGACTTTTCAAATTAGATTTGACATCATCCCATGGCATTGCTCACGGATAAAGGACTCAACGGAAGCGAAGACCAGCATGGCTTCCTGTCTGATGGGTGCGGGTTATTCTTGGTGGGCCCACTATGGCATTGCTCATGGATAAAGGATTGAATGAACCTCACAATTATTCTAAGTCCCAGAAAACACACACCCCAATAACCAGTGAAAAATACCCTTTCTGTAATGATGTTGTACACTCCTGTAGCCACGTCAAAAGAGGATAAGCCCATTGCCACGGGAGAGGTACCAACCTCCTTCAGCTGCCCCGTCCACTGGCCTATGTCCGCCCTCCCGATGTGCCCCACCCATCACCAACTCGACTTTCCCTTACCCGGTCTTCAGCGCCAATTTGATGAACCCCTTCCTCTCCAGCACCCGCAGCTTCAGGGCACCTGGACGGGCATCCAGCGACTCCGGGGGACCTCCCACTGCCAACACTGCCACGTGACCACCACCCTCTTGGCTCAGAATGTAATTGGCACTCTTCTTCTCTGAAGAGACCAGTCCTGTGATCGCAGGGTGACAAAAAGGCAGCAACAACAACAAAAAAATGAGAAGAGGTGACAAAACATCAGAGGGGAAGCTTTCATATTACATTTAACATTCTCCCGTGGCATGGCTCACAGATAAAGGACTCAACGAATCTCGCCATAAATTGAAGACCAATTTCTGACAAATGCACACTAGTTATTCATATGGACATCCTTTGGCATTGCTCACGGATAAAGGGCTCAAAGAATCTCTCCATAAATCGGACATGTGCACACTAATTATTCCCACAGACTTCCTTTGGCATTGCTCATGGATAAAGGACTCAAAGAATCCTGCAGTCAAACTAAGGCCAGCCCGGCTTGCGTGTTCACCCAATATTCCTAGAGGGCATCCTTTGGCGCTGCTCAAAGATAAAGAGCTCACAGAATCTCACAATAAATCGAAGGCCTCCTTTTCAATGTGTGTTCATTCAGTATTCCCTGTGGAAATCCGCTCAGCGATTTGGGAGGGGGGGTGGTGTTCAGTTGGCTGGTTTGCGATGCAGCGTGACACCGTGGGTTTGATTCCCATCAATGACCCTCCTTCTCAACCTCTCCCCTTCGCCTAAAGGCCTCAGGTTAAACGCCCCCCCCCCCCCCCCCCCCCCACCAGTCCTCCCTCTAACAAGAGAGCAGCCCTGTTGCTGTGGAAGCAACTTTATCTTCACCTTTTTCAGAGGTAAATGATAAGAGTCAAATCTCTTTCTCTCTTCTTATCATCTTATCCCTCCCCAACAAATCGCCAGTTTGCCAACCAAAAATCTGCCTCTCTGCTCCTTAAACTCTGTATCCCAGCCTCCCCCGCACTCTGCAGGAGTGAATTTCACAAATTCCCGACTCTGAGAGAAGTAATTCCTCCTGGCCTCTCTGCTGTATGACTTGAAGAGGAGCAAACCCAATAATATAAATTAGGGTAAACGTACCCTCTGCACCAATCTAATTCGGAGTGGCACTGTATTTAGCACTGCTACCTCATAGCGCCAGGGTCCCGGGTTCGATTCCACCCTCGGGTGAATGTGTGTGTGAAGTTTGCACATTCTCCCAGTGTCTGCATGGGTTTCCTCCGGGTGCTCTGGTTTCCTCCCACAGTCCAAAGATGTGCAGGTTAGGGTGTATTGGCCATGCTAAATTGCCCCATGGTGTCCAAAGATGTGCAGGTTAGGATGGATTGGCCATGCTAAATTGCCCCATGGTGTCCAAAGATGTGCAGGTTAGGGTGGATTAGCCGTGCTAAATTGTCCCATAGTGCCCAGGGATGTAAGCAAATTACTGCGAATGCTGGAATCTGAAACCAAAAGAGAAAATGCTGGAAAATCTCAGCAGGTTCTGGCAGCAGCTGTAAGGAGAGAAAAGAGCTGACATTTCAAGTCTAACTGACCCTTTGTCAAAAGGGCAGATTGGCCGTGCTAAATTGTCCCATAATGTTCAGGGATGTGCAGGTTAGGGTGGATTGGCCATGCTAAATTGTCCCATAATGTCCAGGGATATGCAGGTTAGGTTGGATTGGCCGTGCTAAATTGCCCAGAGTGTTGAGGGATGTATAGGTTTGGTGCATTAGTCAGGATTAAATATAGGGCAGGGGTCTGGGTGGATTACTCTTCAGAGGGTCGGTGTGGACTTGTTGGGCCGAAGGGCCTGTTTCCACACTGTAGGGATTCTTTGATTCCACTGTTTTAAATCTGCTGCCCTTTTCCTCTCTAAATCTACTTTGTCAATGCCCTTCAAGCATCTTATAGCCTTCAGTTAGACTCCTCTCCTCCTTCCAAACATCAGCCCTAGATGGCTCAATCTCTGTTTGTAAAACAAACCCCTCAATCTCTGGTATTCAACTGAGTGAATCTCCTCAGAACAGCTTGCAATACAACTACATCTCTCCTCAAGCAAGGGAGCAAACACAGTGCCCTGAACAGCAGCAGCCTCATGTGATACAGTTCCTCATTGAAGTAAGTCAGACAGGTTTGACCAGAATGTTATCAATGAATCTCCCAGGATACCAAACTGGTCAAATTACAAACCGCTACGAATGAAAGGCAGTGCCAACTTTCTGGGGAACAAAATTACAATGGCTTTTGTCTGCAAAACAATACGATCTCTAATCCCATTCAGCTCCTTCACCTTTCAGTCTTTCCCAATTATAGTCAGAGAGTTGTAGAGATGTACAGCACAGAAACAGACCCTTCGGTCCAACATGTCCATGACAACCAGATATCCCAACCCAACCTAGTCCTATTTTCCAGCACTTAGCCCAAATCCCTCTAAACCCTTCCTATTCATGTACCCATCCAGATGCCTTTCAAATGTTGTCATTGTACCAGCCTCCACCACTTCCTCTGGCAGCTCATTCCATACACGCACCACCCTCTCTGTGAAAAGGTTGCCCCTTAGGTCTCCTTTTCCATCTTTCCCCTCTCACCCTAAACCTATGCCCTCTAGTTCTGGACTTCCCCCACCCCAGGGAAAAGATTTTGCCTATTTACCCTATCCATGTCTCTCATGATTTTATAAACCTGTAGAAGTTCACCCCTCAGCCTCCGAGAATCCAGGGAAAACAGCTCCAGCCTGTTCAGCCTCTCCCTGTAGCTCAAATCATCTGACCCTGGCAACATCCTTGTAAATATTTTCTGAACCCTTTCAAGTTTCACAACATCCTTCCAATAGGAAGGAGATGAGAATTGCACGCAGTATTCCAAAAATGGCCTCACCAATGTCCTGTACAGCCGTAACATGACCTCCCAACTCCTATACTCAATGCTCTGACCAATAAAGGAAAGCATACAAAATGCCTTCTTCACTATCCTGTCTAACCTGTGACTCCACTTTCAAGGAGCAATGAACCTGCAGTCCAAGGTCTCTTTGTTCAGCAACACTCCGCAGAACCTTACCACGAAGTGCATAAGGCCTGCTCTGATTCGTCTTTCCAAAATGCAGCACCTCGCATTTATCTCAATTTCCTTGCAGATTTGCAGAGGCAGTGGGTCTCTGTTGGACTGTGTAGCTGCTTTCTCTCTGGGCGGTCAGTGGGTCTCAAGGATCAGTCTGACAGTAAATCCTGTTTTTATATCTTTCTGGATGGTTTTCTGCAACTCTCCAGCCAATCGGGGAGCCTCGCTTCATAGTTGGTCAATCTTTTGGATGGCTTGCTGCTCATCCCTACAGTGTGGAAGCAGGCCATTCAGCCCATCGAGTCGGCACCGACCCCTCTAAAGAGCATCCCACCCAGGCTCACCTCCCCTATCACTGTAACCCTGCATTTCCCATGGCTAGCCCACCCTAACCTGCACATCCCTGGGCACTATGGGACAATTTAGCACGGCCAATCCACCCTAACCCGCACATCCCTGGACACTATGGGCAATTTAGCATGGCCAATCCACTCTAACCTGTACATCCCTGGATACTATGGGCAACTTAGCACAGCCAATCCACCCTAACCTGCACATCCCTGGACACTATGGGACAATTTAGCACGGCCAATTCACCCTAACCTGCACATCCCTGGGCACCGTGGGACAATTTAGCATGGCCAATCCACCCTAACCCGCACATCCCTGGACACTATGGGCAATTTAGCACGGCCAATCCACCCTAACCTGCACATCGTTGGATTGTGGGAGGAAACCGGAGCACCTGGAGGAAACCCACGCAGACACGGGGAGAACGTGCAAACTCCACACAGACAGTCACCCAAGGCTGGGATCCAACCTGAGTCCCTGGTGCAGTGAGGCAGCCGTGCTAACCACTGAACTACCATGCTGCTACTGTTAGTTTTGTTGTGTAGCAGGAACTGATAACTTTTGGTCTCAGCTCTCCATTGGTGGTGGGGATATGTCTGTCCTGGATAACTGTTGCATTCTGCTAATGTCATTAGCACCTGGATGATGTGTTTGCACAGTGTCTGGTGTTTGGGTTTTGTGATTTCACTGTTTCACTTGGCCAAATACCCAGCAACCCTTGCTGTTTGGCCAAGTTAGCGCTCAATCCAGGCAGTCGCCCACTCCCTTGTTGCTGGGGAGATTGCGAGATCCCACTCCAAAGACTAGAGCAGAGAAAAACTAATCTGCCTTTTCAAGCAGAGGTTAAGTTACATTACCCCCAATAGGTGGATACTGAAGCGTTAATCGCCACATTGTCTGAGGTGGCATTTATCAATGAAACATTACTCCCCCAGGTCATTCCCAATGTTATAAGCAGTGACTACATTATATTGGTAAGGCAATTAGGATGTCCCGTGGTCAGGAAAGGTGCTACATAAATGCAAACGGTTCTTTTTCAATCAGGAACAGGAGAGGCAATGTTAACTGGGTCACTCAGCAGCTAAGGTCTGCAATTAACTATAATCTTCAAAACACACACACACAGTGTGTGTGTGTGTCTCTCTCACTCACACACACACACACACACACACACACACACGAGTGTGGATGGGGACAGCTCTAACAACACTCGAGAAGCCCGACACCATCCAGGGACAAAGCAACACCCGCTTGATTGGCACCACAGGCACAAACATCCCCTCCCTCCCCCACCGACGCTCAGTGGCAGCAGTGTGTACCACCTAAAAGATGCACTGCATCAATTCGCGAAAGATTCTCAGACAGCACCTTCCAAACCCATGGCCACTTCCATCTGGAAGGACTAGGGGCAGCAGATCCATGGGAACACCACCACCCCCGCAAGTTCCCCTCTGAGCCCCTCGCCATCCCGACTTGGAAATATATCAGCTGTTCCTTCAGTGTCACTGGGTCTGAATCCAGGAACTCCCTCCCGAACAGCGGTGTGTGGGTGTCCCTACACCATACGGGGATGCAGCAGGTCAAGAAGGCAGCTCACCCCCAACCTCTCAAGGAGGCAACTAGGGGCCAGGTAATAATTAGATTAGATTAGATTACTTACAGTGTGGAAACAGGCCCTTCGGCCCAACAAGTCCACACCGACCCGCTGAAGCGTAACCCACCCAGACCCATTCTCCTACATTTACCCCTTCACCTAACACTACAGGCAATTTAGCATGGTCAATTCACCTGACCTGCACATTTTTGGATTGTGGGAGGAAACCGGAGCACCTGGAGGAAACCCACGCAGACACGGGGAGAACGTGCAAACTCCACACAGAGAGTCGCCTGAGGCGGGAAATGAACCCGGGTCTCTGGCACTGTGAGGCAGCAGTGCTAACCACTGTGCCACCGTGCTGCCCAACATTGCCCTCTCTCTCTCTCTGTAACACTGCCCTCTCTTTCTCTCTCTGTAACACTGCCCTCTCTCTCTCTCTCTGTAACACTGCCCTCTCTCTCTCTCTCTCTCTGTAACACTGCCCTCTCTCTTTGTAACACTGCCCTCTCTCTCTCTCTCTCTCTCTCTGTAACACTGCCCTCTCTCTCTCTCTCTCTCTCTCTCTCTGTAACACTGCCCTCTCTCTCTCTCTCTCTGTAACACTGCCCTCTCTCTCTCTCTGTCTCTCTGTAACACTGCCTCCTCTCTCTCTGTAACAAATGTTAGCTTTGCCAGGGGCAGTGCCACCGCAGGAAAGAGCGAGAAAATAGACACAGCTGGCAGGACGTAGAGAAGGAAACGCAGTCACTGATCTTACCTCCACACATGATATACTCTCTGTAAAATGGCATCTTAAACCAGAACGGCAACATCAGGAGGTAGGAGGTGAGGCCGGGGAAGAGACGAGAGAAGCCCGTAGCTTCGGTGCAGAAGTTGCCAAAAGCTCCGGCCACAAGGACCCCGTGTGGGTGGAAGCCAAACAGATAGTTGTGTTTTGGATCCAATTCTGCCGTCTTTACCAGCTTCGGAGGGGGAAAAAAAGAAGAGATGGGGTGGCGGGGTGGGAGGGCGGGGAGGTGGGGAAGGAGACAAATCCTTTTTAAAACAAAATCAAAAGGACATCACCAACCACAGAATGGTGTTTGCTCTGTTGTTCGACTGGTGACTGATCTCAGAGTCATAGGTGTGTACGGCATGGAAACAGACTCTTCGTTCCAACTCGACCAACCCAATTTAGTCCCTGCCAACACCCGGCCCATATCCCTCCAAACCCTTCCTATTCATATACCCATCCAAATGTTGCAATTGTACCCGCCTCCACCACTTCCTCTGGCAGCTCATTCCATACAGATACCACCCTCTGCGTGAAAAAGTTGCCCCTTTGTTCTTCTTTATATTTCTTTCCCCTCTCACCGTAAACCTATGCCCTCTAGTTCTGGACTCCCCCAACCCAGGGAAAATTTATTTACCCTATCCATGCCCCTCATGATTTTATAAACCTCGGTAAGGTCACCCCTCAGCCTCCGACGCTCCAGGGAAAACAGCCCCAGCCTGTTCAGCCTCTCCCTATAGCTGAAATCCGCCAACCCTGGCAACATCCTTGTAAATCTTTTCTGAACCCTTTCAAGTTTCACAACATCTTTCCGATAGGAAGGAGACCAGAATTGCACGCAATATTCCAAAAGTGGCCAAACTTGTACAGCCGCAACATGACCTCCCAACTCCTGTATTCAATGCTCTGTCCAATAAAGGAAAGCATACCAAACACTTCCTTCACTATTCTATCGACCTGCGACTCCACTTTCAAGGAGCTATGAACCTGCACTCTAAGGTCTCTTTGATCTGTGCTCATTGACTTGATTGCTCGAGTCTGGGTGTGGACTCCACGCAAAGAAAACAGAGTATTGAGGCCAGACGAAGGTAAGCTGCAATCACAGGCCTGGATATGCTGTGACTCGAGGCTTCTCGATTCCTTAACCTTGAACATGGGGGTCTTCTGAGGGGGACACTACCACTGCACCACAAGAGCCCTCACTATAAGAGCATGCAGCAAGGGAGCAGAGGTAAGCCATTCAGGCTGACTGGACTATCCTCAACTTTGTCGTCCTTGGTAACCCCCTCCTGTTCTGTCTTGGCCAACTCTGAGCAACACGCCAATCGCGCCCACTCCCAATTCCAGCAACCCATGCCCGCACCGTTCCCTCTTAAATCGCTGCCAGATCTCAGGGGTAGGAGGCAGACTGCACGCTGAACCTGGCGGGTGTGGAGGGGGGCAGAGGAAGGGTTGGTTGGAAACCAATGGGTGAAGACCACCCAGAGAGAGGGGTCGGACTTGACTTTTGACTCCAAAGTCTGGAATTAACGCATCTAACGAAGACTGTTGTGAAATTGTAGCCCATCTGGTTGGCTAATCCCCCTGGAAGAGATTGAATCGACCTGCTTGGACCTACACGTGACTCCATGCCTGCAGGGACAGGTATCAACTCTTGGGGTTCCCTCTGGAGCAACTGAATGCTAGCCCAGCCAATGGTGCTCAGTTGGCCCATCTTCTACCCCGCAGAGCAGCCTTGTTAACCTCACCCCAATCCCACCATAGGCTCTGGCCCCAAGAGTTTACCTTCCCTTCCCCTCGAATGCCCATCTGAACTTCCTCCCCCAAAGCACTCACAGCCTTAACTACTAGCGCCTCCTGGTGGGCGGGCCATTCGCAGTCACTGGGGGAAAACAGCCCCTTCCACACCTCACCAGCCCCGTCCCTCTCTCGTCAGAAACCTTCAAAGCTTTCCCTCCACTATCCCATCTCCTCTTTAGTCCATCATCAGCTCATGGGATCTTGCTCTGTCAACAAAATAACAGGTGCGTGAGGATGGGGGGAGTAGAGGGGATGAGGAGAGTGGGGGAGGGAAGAGAGACAATGAGGAGAGTGGGGGGGTGAGGAGGAGAGTGGGGGGGGTGAAGAGAAGGAGGAGAGTGGTGTGGTAGGAGGAGACTGGGGGGAGGAAGAGGAGAGTGGGGGGGAGGAAGAAGAGAGTGGGGGGTGAAGGAGGGTGATGGGACGGAGGAGGAGGAGGGTGGGACGAGGAGGAGGAGGGTGCTGGGCTGGAATGCTGGTGGGCCGTGCAGGGAAGGCCGCTTACCGTGATCGGGAAGTAGTCACGAAAGTACCGCCACACCGCCCAGCTCCGGACCCAGGCTGACCTCCGACCCCCGCTCCTTGGCGTCTCCCGGTCCAAATGTAACCATCCGGCGTAAATCGCAGCGATGTACCAGTAATCGGTGAGGAACAGCAGGACAAAAATAACCAGGCAGCACTGCGCTGGAAACAAACCACAATCTCACTCCCAGTCAGAGAGATAGGAGCAGAATGAGGCCATTCGGCCCAACAGCTCTGCCCTGCCATGCCATCATGGTTCTCAATCCCATCTCCCCGTGACCCTCCATCCCCCTTACCAATCACGAACCTCCCCATCTCTGTCTTAAAGACACTCAGTGACTTGACCTCCACAGCCCTCTTTGGCCGTGAGATCCACAGAGTCACCACCCTCTGGGTGAAGAAATTACTCCCCATCTCAGTCCATCCCTTCACCCTGAGGCTGTGCCCTCGGGCCCGAGTCTCTCCTACCGGCGGGAACAGCTTAAAGTCAGAGAGTCATGGAGATGTACAGCACGGAAACAGACCCATCAGTCGAACGTGTCCATGCTGACCAGATATCCCAACCCAATCTAGTCCCATTTGCCAGCAACTGGCCCATATGCCCCTAAACCCTCCCTATTCACATACCAATCCAGATGCCTTTTAACTGTTGTAATCGTACCAGCCTCCACCACTTCCTCTGGCAGCTCATTCCATACACACACCGTTCTCTGCATGAAAAGGTTGCCCCATATGTCCATCTTATATCTTTCCCCTTGCACCCTAAACCTATGCCCTCTAGTTCGGGGCTCCCATGGACCTGCTCCACGTCCACTCTATACAGGCCTCTCGGTATTCTATATGTTTCAATCAAATCCCACCCACCCCCATCCTTCTAAACCCCATTGGGTACAGACCCAGAGTCCTTGACCGCTCCCCACATGACAAGCCTTTCATCCCTGGGATCATTTTTGTAAACTCCCTTTGGAAGCCCCTCCAAGGCCAGCACATCCTCCTTTAGATACGGGGTCCAAAACTGCTCACGGTATTCCAAATGTGGTCTGACCAGAGCCTCAGCAGTTTTTAGATTAGAGTGGTGCTGGAAAAGCACAGCAGGTCAGGAAGCATCCGAGGAGCAGGAAAATCGACGTTTCGGGCATAAGCCCTTCATCCAGAATAGAGGCAGGGAGCCTCCAGGGTGGAGAGACAAATTGGGGGGAGGAGTGGCTGGAGAGAAGGTAGCAAAGAGTACAATAGGTGAATGGGGGTGGGGATGGAGCGAATAGGTGGAAGGGAAGATAGGCAGGTAGGATAGCTCATGAGGACAGTGCTGAGCTGGAAGGTTAGAACTGGGTAAGGTGGGGGGAGGGGAAATTAGGAAACTGGTGAAGTCCACATTGATGCCCTGGGGTTGGAGTGCTCCGAATCGGAAGATGAGGCGTTCTTCCTCCAGGCGTCAGGTGGTGGTGGGGGGGGGGAAGAGCGATGGAGGAGGCCCAGGACCTGCATGTCCTCGGCAAAGTGGGAGGGGAGTTGAAATGTTGGGCCACAGGGCGGTGTGGTTGATTGGTGCGGGTGTCCCAGAGATGTTCCCTAAAGCGCTCTGCTAGGAGGCGTCCAATCTCCCCATGTAGAGGAGACCGCATCGGGAGCAACGGATACAATAAATGACATTGGTGGATGTGCAGGTAAAACTTTGACAGATGTGGAAGGCTCCTTTAGGGTCTTGGATGGAGGTGAGGGAGGAAGCAGTACATCTCTGCTCTTGTATTTTTGAAATCAAAGCCAACATTGCATTTGCCTTCCTAACTGCCGATCTACGTTAACCTGAAGAAAATCCTGAACTAGGACTCTCTAGTCCATTTGTGCTTCAGATTTCCAAAGACTTTCATCATTTAGAAAATAGTCTGTACCTCTACTCTTCCAAACAATGGTGTGGACTAGCTGGTGTTGTACTGGGGTGAACAAAGTTAAAAATTACACAACACCAGGTTATAGTCCAACAGGTTTATTTGGAAGCACTAGCTTTCAAAGCACTGCACCTTCACTAGACATCTTCCTAACAATGTATGTAACTATTGCCTTCTCTAAGCCTTCTCCCCCATTTTCTCTAAGTGGATCCCCAAATCCCACAGTGAGTAACTCCCCTCCTGACTCCCCAAAGCCTCTCCCATTGTCCACAAGGCACAACTCAGGAGAGTGAGGGAATACTCTCCACTTGCCCTGGATAGGGGCAACTCCGACAACACTCAAGAAGCTGGACACCATCGAGGGACAAAGCAGCCCCCGCTTGATTTGCACCATATCCACAAACATCCCCTCCCTCCCCCACAGACGCTCACTAGCAGCAGTGTGTACCACCTACAGGAATTCACCAAAGATCCTCAGGCAGCACCTTCCAAACCCCCGACCACTTCCATCTGGAAGGACTGGGGCAGCAGATACATGGGAACACCACCCCCCCGCATGTTCCCCTCCGAGTCCTTCCCCATCCCAACTTGGGAATATAATTGGCCGCTCCCTCAGTGTCGCTGGGTCAGAATCCTGGTGCTCCCTCCCTAATGGGTGCTGCGTGGGTGGACTGCAGCAGTTCAAGAAAGCAGCTCAACCCCCCCACCTTCCTTGGGGGAGCAATTAGGACACGCTTAGCATGACCAGTGATGCCCAAGTCCCACGTATGAATTGGGGGAGATGAAGGGGGGGGGGGGGGCAAGAAAATAAAATTGCCTGCCACCCCAGTGGTCTGGGCTATTGCCTCCAACCCTCCAGCTCCGGTGCACCCTGTTGGCAGTGACTCATGTTGCTTTGCCCTGTCTGCCCTCCTCCCACTGACACCCCGCCTGGGGATATTCAGCCATTCCCAGAAGGGCCCTGACCTCCCTCCGCCCCCCACCCCCCTGACACACACAGTTGTGCAACAGGTGAAAGACTGACAGAGATAGTTGTTGACACAAACACACTTTTGCAAGGAACAAGTTCAGTCCCATTTCGACACCACCCTACCGGTCAATACCCTCCTCCCTCAGTTACCCCAGTCCAGGGGCAGTCTGCGCTGGGGAGTGGGGAGGGGGCAAAAGCTGCAGACCCACAGGCCAACCAGGCACCGAGAGGAGAGGGGTAAGGGCTGGGGGTTGGGGGGGGAAGGATTGAGGGGAGGGGAGGCAGATTGTGGGGAGAGGGCAGGCTGGGAGAGGAGCTGTTTGGGAAGGGAAGCAGGGTTTTGGGGAGAGGGCAGGCTGGGAGAGGGGGTATTCAGGGGTATTTGGGAAGGGTTAGACAGGGGGTGTTTAAGGGCATTTGGGGAGTGGGACAGGAGCATTTGGGGTGAGGCACAGGTGGTATTTGGGTTGGATGAGACAGGGAGTGTTTAGGGATATTTGGGGTGGGAGGGACAGGGGGTGTTTAGGGGTATTTGGGGTGGGAGGGATAAGGGGTGTTTAGGGGTATTTGGGTTGGGAGGGATGGGGGTGTTTAGGGGTATTTTGGGAGAGTGGGACGGGGGTGTTTAAGGACATTAGGGTGGGAGGGACAGGGGGTGTTTAGGGGTATTTGGAGAGGGGGGCCAGGGGGCGTTTGAGGTGGATGGAGCAGGCAGTGTTTGGGGAGAGGGGACAGCGGGATATTTGGGGTAAATGGGACGGGAGGGGGCGGGTGGTCCTTACCGAGAGCCAGGAAGGAGAAGATCCATTGGAGAACCCCCAGGGTCTGAAGCCTGCGCTCCAAGGGGATACGGAGGGGGGCAAAACGGATTGTCATTGCGCTGCCCGACCCCGGCTCTGGGGGCCGGTTATAAAGTGACTCAGTTCGGCCCCTTTCCCCGGAGCCCGACCCAGTCACCGGTCCCAGCGCAAACCCGGAGCAATCCCAGATCCCGGAGCAATTCCCGCACCCCGATCCCAGACCCTCCTTCCGATCCGCTAGAAAGCCAGGATCCCGATCCCGGAGCAATCCCGGATCCTGCTCCCGATCCCGGGGCATGCCCGGACCCTGCTCCCGATCCCGGGGCAATCCCAATCCCGGAGCAATCTCAGATCCAGATCCCATGCCGGGAGCAATCCCGCATCCTGCTCCCGATCCCGGAGCAATCCCGGACCCAGATCCCGATCCTGGAGCAACCCCACATCCTGCTCCTGATCCCGGGGTAAACCCTGCTCCCGATCCCGGAGCAATCCCGGACCCAAATCCCGATCCCGGAGCAATCCCGGATCCTGCTCCTGATCCTGGAACAATCCCGACCCTGCTCCTGATCTCGGGGCAATCCCGGACCCAAACCCCGATCCTGGAGCAATCCCACACCCTGGTCCTGATCCGGAAATCCTCTCCTGATCCCTTAGCCCAACTCTCCTGGACTCACTCTGAATCCACATTCTTGTCAGAACCAGATCCAGCTCCACTCCTGGTCCGATCCCAGATCCATTCCTATTCCTATCCCACATCCACTCCTGGTCTGATCCAGCTCTTGGTTCGAATCCCAATGCCACCCCCTGTTGCCAGTTCAGAGTGCCAATTCCAAATCCACTCCGTCCCTGCATGTACACCATTCCCGCTCCGAGATTCAATCTGACTCCCAGATCCGCCACTGGACTAATCTCATTCACGGCTCCGATTCGGATACTGCTGCTGCCCCAAATCCACTTCTGTATCATTCCAGATCCCAAATCCACCACTGGCACCAATTTCACCCCCGACCCTCCCCTCACTGTTTCTGGACTCAATCCCACTTTGGGATTCAATCCCATTTCTGATGTGAATCCCATTCTGAAGCAATTTTTCATTCCAGTCTCCCCGTGGCTCCATTCCACGCCACTTCCCAAAATCCCATTTTGATCCCAACCCACAGATTCTTCGTTCCCCCCAAATGCCAAACAATGACCGTTGCCATCGAGAGAGAATCTAACCATCACCAACTTGACATCCAATGGTGTTACCATCACCAAATAACTATCATCATCCTGTGGGAAGGATTACCATTGACCAGAAACTCAGTTGGACCCACCACATAAACACAGTGGCTACAGGAGCAGGTCAGAGTCTGGGATTCCTACAGCAAGTAACTCATCTTTTGACTCCCCAAAACTTGCTCACTGCTCTCTCTAGTCTGAAAAAACACCTTTCCTCACCAATCTGCAATAACTCTGGTCCAATTTTGCTGTTGCTACACCTGTTTTTTTTTTCAATTCACTTGTGGGAGAGATTTTTTTTAAATTGGTTGAATGAGTTACTGTCACATGACCATCATTCTATTCGTTTTAAAATCGTGATGGAAAAGGATAGACCAGATGTAAAAGTTGAAGTTCTAAATTGGATGAAGGCCAATTTTGACGGTATTAGGCAAGAACTTTCAAAAGCTGACTGGGGGGGCAGATGTTCGCAGATAAAGGGACAGCTGGAAAATGGGAAGCCTTCCGAAATGAGATAATGAGAATCCAGAGAAAGTATATTCCTTTCAGGGTTAAAGGGAAGGCTGGTGGGTGTAGGGAATGCTGGATGACTAGAGAAATTGAGGGTTTGGTGAAGAAAAAGAAGGAAGCATATGTAAGGTATAGACTAAGGATAGATTGAGTGAATCCTTAGAAGAGTATAAAGGAAGTAGGAGTATACTTAAGAGGGAAATCAGGAGGGCAAAAAGGGGGCATGAGATACCTTTGGCAAATAGTGTTAAGGAGAATCCAAGGTTTTTTTATAAATACATTAAGGACAAAAGGGTAACTAGGGAGAGAATAGGGCCCCTCAAAGATCAGCAAGTTGGCCTATGTGTGGAGCTGCAAGAGATGGGGCAGATACTAAACGAGTATCTGTGTTTAATGTGGAAGAGCTGAAAATGTGTTGCTGGAAAAGTGCAGCAGGTCAGGCAGCATCCAAGGAGCAGGAGAATCGATGTTTCAGGCATGAGCCCTTCTTCAGGAGTGTTGACCTGATAGAGGTCTATAAAATCTTGACAAGGTCGACAAACATTTGGACGAAAATAAAATAGTCCAGATTGGTTTCACTGGTCAGCATAATATCAATGGCAACAGGGCCTGTAATGTGCTATAATGTTCTATGTTCTGTGTCTTTTCTCTGGGGTGGGGGAGTCCAGACCTAGAGGGCATAGACTTAGGGTGAGAAAGGAAAGGTATAAAAGGGACCTAAAGGGCAACGTTTTTACGCAGAGGATGGTACGTCTATGGAATGAGCTGCCAGAGGAAGTGATGGAGGCTGATACAATGACAGCATTCAAAAGGCATCTGGATGGGTATATGAATAGGAAGGGTTTAGAGAGATATGGGCCGGGTGCTGGCAAATGGGTTTAGATTAATTGAGGATATCTGGTCGGCGATTTGGACTAAAGGGTCTGTTTCCAGGCTGTTCAACTCTATGACTCTATGTATTTGTTACAAATACAGTCCCCCTTCCATCCACTGACTCCATCTCCACCTCCCACTGCCTCAGGAAGGCAGCCAACATCATCAAAGACCCCTCCCACCTCGATTATAATCTTTTCCAACCGCTTCCATCTGACTGAAAGTACAAAGGCATTTAGCACACTTACCCTCATTGCTCAGTCCTTTGAGAATGGGAGTTGGGATGTTATGTTGAGGTTGTACAGGACATTGGTGAGACCTCTTCTGGAGTATTGTGTCCAGTTCTGGTCAGCCTGTTTTGGAAGGATATTATTAAACTGAAGAGGGTTCAGAAGAGATTTCCCAGGATGTTGCCAGGTATGGAAGGTTTGAGTTATAAAGAGAGGCTGGATAGGCTGGAATTTGTTTCACTGGACTGTAGGGGGTTGAGACATGACCTGATAGAAGATTATAAAATAATGAGGGGTACAGATAGAGTTGATGGTCGTTGTCTTTTCCCGAACGTGTGGAATTTCAAGACTTGGCGGAATGGAAGGGCACATTTTTCAGGTGAGAGGGGAGAGATTTAAAAACGACGTAAGAGGCAAATGTTTTACAGAGAGGGTGGTTCGTGCGTGGAATGAACTTCCAGAGGAAGCGATGGACGAGATTACAGTTACAGCTTTTGAAAGACGCTTGAAGAGATACATGAACAGGAAAGGTTTGGAGGGATATGGGCCAGGAGCAGGCAGGTGGGACTAGGTGAGTTTGGGATTATGGTCAGCACGGACTGGTTGGATCGAAGGGTCTGGTTCTGTGTTATATGACTATCTATCTATCTATGTATCTATCTATCTGTCTATCCATCTATCTGTCTGTCTGTCTGTTTGTCTGTCTGTCTATCTATCTATCTATCTGTCTGTCTATTTTTCTACCTATCTATCTGTCTGTTTATCTGTCTATCTATCTGTCTGTCTATCTGTCTATTCTATTTATCTATCGATCTATCTATCTACCAACCAATCTATCTATCTAAAAGCTTAAACACCTGTACCAACAGATTCAAGAACATCTGTTATTCCCCGTTGTTATCAGTTGACTCGTGGTGTTAAAAATCCGGAAGATCACCTCAGTTCCCTGGATATAGGAAGGTGGGGAAATGGATAAATGGAACCACGGAACTGAATTGCAAAAACATTGAGGCATACAGATTGCCCTGTGACCCAAAGGAAGAGACTGGGACCTTTCCTCGGTGGGGAGGCAAGTGGGGAGCACACCACAAAGGCAGGTCAAGTGAGTGGGCAAGAGGTCTGAGAAAGAGGCTTCTCACCCAGAGAGTGAGGGTGGGTGGGACATGAATACACTGTCTGAGAGGGTAGTTAAAGCAGGATGCCTCACAACTTTTGCCAAGTATTTGGATGAGATTTGAGGAGCGTCAGAACATTCAGGGCTGTGGGCCGAATGCAGGAAAGTGGGACTAGATTAGGAAATGGTATACTTTCCTTGTTCTGGCCTAGATGTGGAGGGGCCGGTGTTGGACTGGGGTGGACAAATTTAAAAATCACACAACACCAGGTTATAGTCTAACAGGTTTGTTTGGAAGCACTAGCTTTCAGAGCGCTGCTTCTTCATCAGGTGGTTGTGGAGTATAAGATCATAAGTCACAGAATTTATAGCAAAAGATTACAGTGTCATGCAACTGAAATGATATATTGAACAAACTTAGATTGCTGTTAAGTCTTTCATCGTTCAGAGTGGGTTGCAGGTTTCAGTTCATTAATATGTAAATCCCAGAACTTCTTTTAAGTCACATTCTTGAGATAAATTAAGGTTTTATTAAAAAAAGGTGACATCTCAGCTCAGACAATGCCTTGACGGTGTGAGGTTAGAGTCTGTCTGTATCCCAGCCTTGAGTCAGATTGGTTCTGATGTTGTGGCTCTCGTCCTGGAGTACAGGCTGAGAGTTTTCAGAATCTGCCAACTCAGCTGCCAGCCTCTTGCAGCTCCACGGTGATGGAAATGCTTCTCCAGAGCTAAAACATATAGGCCATCGAGGCCACCAGGTATGGGAGTGGCAAATCCTGTTCACCACCCGTCTGCCCTGAGATAGCTCTCGGTCTGTCCCCCTGCTCTGGCTGTGCACCAAAGGGGAAGGTTCGGGCTCTCTCTGATGAGAGAGGCAGGATAGGATTGCTCATGATGTATAGCAGTCCAGAAAATGGGGCTGGAGGTGCTGGTCTAGCCTGTGCTACAGATAGTGAGCAGCCCCATCACCTGATGAAGGAGCAGCGCTCCGAAAGCTAGTGTGCTTCCAATTAAACCTGTTGGACTATAACCTAGTGTTGTGTGATTTTTAACTTTGTTCACCCCAGTCTAACACTGGCATCTCCAAATCAGTCTGACTCAAGACTGGAATACAGACAGACTCTAACCTTACACCTTTAAGGCATTGTCTGAGCTGAGATGTCACCTTTTGTTAGAAAGCCTTAAGTTATCTCGAGAAAGTGACTTAAAAGTAGTTCTGGGATTTACATATTAGTGAACTGAAACCGGCAACCCATTCTGGATGATGAAAGACTGATCAGCAATCTAGGTTTGTTCCATGTATCATTTCAGTTACATGATACTGCAATCTTTTGCGATAAATTCTGTGACTTATGATCTTACACTCCACAATCACCTGAGGAAGGAGCAGTGCTCTGAAAGCTAGTGCTTCCAAACAAACCTGTTGTACTATAACCTGGAGCTGTGTGGTTTTTAACTTTGTCCACCCCAGTCCAACACATGCACATCCACATCTAGGCCAGAACAAAGAAAATATACCATTTGCTAATCTAGTCCCACTTTCCCGCACTCAGCCCACAGCCCTGAAGAGTTCTGACACTTCTCAAATCTTGCCCAAATACTTGCTTTAACTATCCTCTTAGACAGTACATTCCTATCCCCCCACCCTGATTGTTTTTCTCTTAAATCCCACACCCCCCCCCTTCTGCCTTACACTTTTGCCCCCTGGTTAGAGACCCTTTGATGAAAGGGAACATTTCCTTCCTATCCATCCTGTCCATGTCCCTCAGAATCTAATACACCTCGTTCAGGCTCCCCGCCAACCTCCCCTGCTCCTTGGAAACCAACTCGAGTCTAATCCAGCCTCTCTCTGTCACTGAAACGCCCCAATCCCAGGGCAACATCCTGGTGACTCTCCTCTGCACCCTCTCCACAGTGTGATCGCCTCCTTCCCATAGTGTGGGGGTGGACAGAACTGTGCACAGTACCCTGGCTGTGGTCTTACAAAAGCCCTGTCTAGCTCCAACGTGACCTTCCGGCTCTTACAATTTGTGTCCTGACTAATAAAGGCTGGTGACCAGTCCACCTCCTTAAGCATCACCTGCTCTGCCACCTTCAGGGATCTGTGGACACACCCCCTCCCCCTGCAGGATTCCCTCCGACCTTCCTTGTGTTCTGATATTCATTGAGTACTCCCTTGTCTTGTTCCTTCTTCCAAAGTGCACCTCCTCACATTTACCAGGGTTCAACTCCATCCCCCACTAATCTGACCATCTGACCAACCCATTTATATCCTCCTGTAACCTAATACCTTCCTCCTCCCTTGGAAGATCTTTGAGTCATCCACAAACCTGCTTAGAGAATCCCTCCAATGCAGCTCAGAGGCCATTCAGCCCATCGAGTCTGCACTGGCCTTCTGAAGTGCATGCCACTCAATCCCCATTATCTTGCAGTCCGCATGAACATTTTCTGAACCCTCTCCAGCTTAATAATATCCTTCCTGTAACAGTGTGACCAGAACTGGAGGCAGTGTTCCAGAAGAGTGCTCACCGATGGCCCGTAAAATCTCAACGTGAGGTCCCAACGTATTCTTTTTTTAAGACTTATTAGATTCCCAACAAGTCCACACCGACTCTCCGAAGAGTAAACCACCCAGACCCATTTCCCTCTGAATGATGCACCTAACACTATGGGCAATTTAAGCATGGCCAATTCACCTAACCTGCACATCTTTGGACTGTGGGAGGAAACTGGAGCACACCCACACAGAGAATGTGTAAACTCCACACTGACAGTCACCCAAGGCTGGAATCGAACCTGGGGGACACTACTGTCGTGACACAGCAATGCTAACCACTAAGCCACCATGCTGTTCTCTACTCAAAGGTCTGAGCAATGAAAGCAAGCTTGCTAAACACCTTCTTAACCACCCTGTCTACTTGCGATATAAACTGGGGGAGAGAGAGAGAGAGAAAGAGAAATCGAACATCCAGGAACCCACAGGCCAAACACTGAGACCTCATGCAAACCCAACCGTCGGCCATAGTGGAAGGGTATGACCCCTGATATGAAGGGGCAGCCTAAGGTGAGTTGCTACGGGAGTCAATGCTTGGGAAGCACAAACACAGTTCTAATGAGAGAAGCTTCAATCCAGTGTCACAGGTCCTGAACTCTCTTCAGTAACAATAGAAACACTGAAGAAACTCAGTGAGTGTTTTTTTCTGATATTCATGGGTAGGACTTTGGGGCATCGCTGGCTGGGGCCAGTATTTGTTGTCCGTCCCTAGTTGCCCCTTGAGAAGGTGGTGGTGAGTCTGGCAGATTTATGGAGTTAAGAGTAGGATGGGCAGCACGGTGGCTCAGTGGCTAGCACTGCTGCCTCACAGTGCCAGGGACCCGGTTTCGATTCCACCCTCAGGCGACTGTCTGTGTGGAGTTTGCACATTCTCCCCGTGTCTGCGTGGGTTTCCTCCGGGTGCTCCGGTTTCTTGCCACAGTCCAGGGATGTGCAGGTTAGGGTGGATTGGCCGTGCTAAATTGTCCCGTAGTGCTCAGGGATGTGCAGGTTAGGGTGGATTGGCCGTGCTAAATTGTCCTATAGTGCCCAGGGATGTGCAGGTTAGGGTGGATTGGCCGTGCTAAATTGTCCCGTAGTGCCCAGGGATGTGCAGGTTAGGGTGGATTGGCCGTGTTAAACTGTCCCAAAGTGCCCAGGGATGTGCAGGTTAGGGTGGATTGGCCGTGCTAAATTGTCTCATAGTGCCCAGGGATGTGCAGGTTAGGGTGGATTGGCCGTGATAAATTGTCCCATAGTGCCCAGAGATGTGTAGGTTATGTGCATTAGTCAGGAGTAAATGTAGAGTAATAAGGTAGGGGAATGGGTCTGGGTGGGTTACACTTTGGAGGATTGGTGTGGACTTGTTGGGCCGGAGGGCCTGTTTCCACACTGTAGGGATTCTATGAATTATATGTGACAGTGAGAGTGAGAGACAACATTCCCATGACAGGTTATCATTGACGTTGCAATATGGATTACATTAGGATGGACCTCCAGCCCCAAAAGCATTGTGGTAAGCCCCTTAAACTGCCTTCAAAGATCGATTAAGGTTGGACAATAATCATGTGGGAGAGTACGTTGAAGAATCTAAAACTTCCCATCCGCAAGAGAGAACTGGAGACTGGTAGGTTTGTCAATTCCTCCCACTCCCCCAATCTCCAAAGGATCATGGGCCACCGTTTCCTCCATCTCTGAGACTCACGACCCCTCTCCCCTCCCTTCTCAGCCTTCCGAAGGGACTGTTCCTTCCGGGACACCTTGGTCCACTCCCAGCAACGCCCACCCCCTCCACACGCCCACCCCCTCCGCCACCTTCCCCTCCCATTGCAGAAGGTGTAACAGGGCTCCTGCCCGAAACGTCGATTCTCCTGCTCCTCGGATGCTGCCTGACCCGGCTGTGCTTTTCCAGCCCCACACGCTCTCGACTCTGATCTCCAGCATCTGCAGTCCTCACTTTCTCCGAGGCACACCTTGTGTATGTGTTTATCTCCGCCCTCCTCAGCATCCCCAGGCTCCAGACACACTCTCTCTTTCTCTCTCTCTCTCTCTCGCTGTCTTTAATGAGAGAGTGGAACCGTAAATATTTAACCTTTCGAGAGAGAGAGAGAGAGAGAGAGAGTGTAACACTCTGTGCTGTCCTCTTGCCCAGTGCCAGTGTAACTCGCAAGACTCAACGTGCAGGAGATAGGGGAGCAGGGGATCCACGGTTCCACTCTGTTAATCCTGGACAACAGCAAAACATTGGTGCTCAAATATTGCACAAAGCTAGGTAAAGATTGTTTGGGGTCAGCCCCACCTCTGAGATGTGGGTACAGCGGAGGAGGGTACAGTGAATAAAAGAAACTGCTGTGCTTCGATTAGGGCACATTGACAGCAAGACGGAGGGCAGGTGAGTAGCAACTTTATCGACTCACCAAATCCCACTGACCCTTCCGAATTGATTCTCAGGACCCCCCACCCCCACACCCCGTCAGAAATGAACGGGACGCGGGTTTCTGTCAAATGGGCGAGGGGTTGGATGGGGTAGATGCTGAGGGGTCGTTCCCGCTATTGGGATAGGGAGTGGAATGGGACTTGAAAAAGAGGATGGGAATTGCTGGTTTTCAGGATAAAGGATTGAGGTTTTGAGAACTGCTCCCCCCCCCCCCCCCCCCCCAACTTGGAAAGGTAGTGAACCTTCCCGTCAGAGGATCGCTGGATTTTCGTTTTGGGCTCAGGAACTGAAGGGCCAGGAGCAGCTGGAGGCCATTCAGCCACCTGAGATTTCCCTGCTGTTCAAAGCTATCGTGGCCGATTCCCATCTCGCATTCAACTCCGCTTTCCTCCACCAAACCCGTTACGAATTGACAACGTCTTCTCCTTCAGTCGTGTCCCAGTCCCCACGACCCTCTGGGCGAGTGAACCATTCCTCCCCATCTCTGTTTTAAAGCTGCCGGGCCCCTGTCCTAAAACCGTGATCTCTCGTTCCAGATTGCCCAACATGGGGAAATACCCTCTCTCTGTCTACCTTGTTAATGCCCATCAGCATTCATGGAGGTGGCTCGGTGGTTAGCACTGCTGCCTCACAGTGCCAGTGACCTGGGTTCGATTCCTGCCTTGGGTGTCTATCTGTGTGGCATTTGCACATTCTCCCTGTGTCTGGGTGGGTTTCCTTCCCCCCAGTCTAAAGATGTACTGGTCGGGTGAATTGGCTGTGCTAAATTGCCAACAGTGTTAGGTGCATTAGTCAGGGAATGGGTCTGCCTTTGGAGGGTTGGTTTGGGCTAAAGGGCCTGTTTCCCTACTGTAGGGAATCTAATCTTATAGACTCCATCTCATTCTTCACAAATCCACAGAGAGTATCACCCTAAACTGCTCAATCTCTCCCCATCAAGGGGGAGAATCCCTCACCTCTGGAGTTAACCCAAGTGGACCTTCCCTGAACTGCTTCCTCCGTGACTCCATTCCCTCTCAGGGATTGCCGTGAATACTTGGCTTGCTATGATTGCACAAAATGGTGGAGCAGGATCATAGAGTCCTACAGCACGGAGTCAGACCCTTCGGCCCAACCAATCCGTGCCGACCGTAATCCCAAACTAAACCAGCCTGCTCCTGGCCCATATCCCTCCAAACCTTTCCAATCATGTGCTTATCCAAGTGTCTTTTAAATGCTGTAACTGTACCAGCATCCCCCACTTCCTCTGGAAGTTCCTTCCACACACGAGCCACTCTCTGTGTAAAGCAAAGTTGCCCCTTTTTAAAATCTTTCTCCCCTCACCTTAAAAATATGCCCCCTTTGTCTTGAAGTCCCCCATCATAATGAAAAGACACCTGCCTTTCATGCCCCTCAGGATTTTATAAACCTCTATAAGGGTCACCCCTCAGCCCCTGACACTGGAAAGAAGTCCCAGCCTATCCAACCTCTCCTTATAACTCCAACTGTCCATACTTGGCAACATCCTCGTAAATCACTTCTGAACCCTCTCCAGTTTAAAAACATCCTTCCTGTAGCAGGGAGACCAGAACTGGACATAGCATTCCAGAAGATGCCTCACCAATGTCCTGTACAGCCTCAACTCCTATACTCAAAGGTCTAAGTAATGAAGACAAGTGTGTTAAATGCCTTTTTAACCACCTTGTTGATATGTGATGCAATTTCAAACAATTATGTACCTGAACCCTTAGGTCCCTCTGTTCTGCAACACTATACTCAAAAGATCACAGAGTCATAGAGATGTACAGCACGGAAACAGACAGGTCGGCCCAAATTGTCCATGCTGCCCAGATATCCTAACCTAATCGAGTCCCATTTGCCAGCACTTGGCCCATATCCCTCTAAACCCTTCCTTTTCATATACCCATCCAGATGCCTTTTAAATGCTGTAGTTGTACCAGCCTCCACCACTTCCTCTGGCAGCTCATTCCATGTGAAAAGTTTGTCCCTTTGGTCCCTTTTAAACCTTTCCCCTCTCACCCTAACGAGAGGTGGGGAGAGAGAAGAGGGGACGGGAGAAGAGGGGAGAGGAAGGGGACGGAGATGGGGAGAGGGGGGAAGGTGGGGAGAGAGAAGGGAAAAGAGAGGGGGGAGTCAGGAAGAGAGGGGGGAGGTGAGGAGAGAGGAGGGGGAGTCAGGAAGAGAGGGGGGAGGTGAGGAGAGAGGGGGGGAGGCAGGAAGAGATGGGGTGGGTGGGGAGAGAGGAGGGAAGGAGAGGGGGAGGAAGGACGAGGGGGAGGTGGGGAGAGAGGGACGTAGGAGAGGGAGGTGGGAAGAGAGGGAGAGGTGGGGAGAACAAAGGGGGAGGCAGGAAGAGAAGGAGAGAGAGGGGGAGGCGGAGAGAGAGAGGGAGAGGGGGGAGAGGAGGGGAGGGAGGGGGGAGGCAGGGAGGGGAGGGGGGAGGCAGGGAGAGAGAGGGAGGGGGAGGGGCAGGCAGGGAGAGAGAGAGGGAGAGGGAGGGGGAGAGGAGGGGAGGGAGAGGGGGAGGTGTGGAGAGAGGCTGGGGGGAGTGGGAGGCAGGGAGAGAGAGGATGAGGTGGCAGAGGAGGGGAGGGGAGGTATGGAGAGAGAGGGAGAGGGTGGAGAGGAGGGGAGGGAGAGGAGGAGGTGTGGAGACAGAGGGAGGGGAGGGAGAGGGGGAGGCATGGAGAGAGAGGGAGAGAGGGAGGCGGGGAGAGAGAGGAAGGGGGAGAGGAGGGGAGGGAGAGGGGAGAGCGAGGAGGGGGGAGAGGAAAGGGGGGAGGGAGAGGGGAGGTGGGGAGAGAGAGAGGTAGAGGAGGGAGAGGAGGGGAGGGAGAGGGGGAGGCGGGAAGAGAGAGGAGGGGGAGAGGAGGGGAGGGAGGGGGGAGGTGTGCGGAGAAGGTGAGGGGGAGGGGCAGGTGGGGGGAGAAGGGGGAGGAATGGGGGGACACGGGGAAGAAGGGAGAGGGGAGAAGCGGGGTAATGGGGGAAGTGGGTGAGGGGGGAGGCAGGGATGGGTGGATGCGAGGAGGCGGGGTATGGGACTGTGGAGATGCAGGAAATCATGGAATTCCCTCCCTAAGGGAACTATGGGTCCACAGCTGGGGGACTGCAGTGATTCAAGAAGGCAGCTCACCCCCACCCTCTCAAGGAGGCAACTAGGGGTGGGCATCAAATGCTGGGCCCAGCCAGTCCCACAAATGAATAAAAAAATCTATACTCAAAGGTCTGAGCAATGACAGCAAACTTACTAAACGCCTTCTTAACCCCCCTGTGTATATGTGACGCAAATTTCAAAGAATTATGTACCCGAACCCTTCGGCCCCTCTGTTCTACAACACTACCCAGGGCCTTACTTTTAATTGTAGAAGTCCTGCTCTTGTCTGTTTTACCAAAATGCAATACCTCCCGCTTATCCAAATTAAACCCCATCTGTCACTCCTTAAGCCCATTGACCCAATCGATCAAGATCCCATTGTCATCTGAGGTAACCTTCTTCACTGTCCATTGCACCTCCAGTTTTGGTGTCCATCTGCAAATTCATGAACTATGCCTCCTATATTCTCATCTAAATCATTGACATACATGACATACAATGGGCCGAACAGCCTGCTGCTCTCCCTTGTGCTCCTGAGAAATGGGATAGCCCCCCTGGTGTCATCCGCCACGATGACACTTGACAGTATATACAGTCTACCCACTGAAACAATGGATGGGTGGGACGTGTGGTCTGTTGGGTGGCTGGGGTCGATCGGAAAGTTCCAGCAACCCGTCTGTCGAGTGTAGGTTCTCTTCTGCCGTCCTGAATGCATTGTGCTCTCCATTGTAGATACACAAACATGGCGGCCGTTATCACTGTAGCGCTGCTGACAATGACTGTCCCTGCGGCGATGAGCAATGAGTACTTACCTCCAGCACTGGAGGCCGGTTAGGTGGGTCTGTGTCTGGGTTCGAGTGCGACGTTGGGAGTGGGGTGGAGGGCGAGAGGCTGGAATCTTCCTCTGAACCGGGGTCTCAATTTCGAGAGACCGGGAGAGGGAGTTCTGAGTCACTGGTGGCACCTCTCTAATGCCACTCCCTGCTCTGACTGGGATTGCAAAGTCAGGAAGAGATGGAGACGCACTGGAAAATTTTAATAGTTGGGTCAAGGGCTGTTTGAAATGTATCATCCCTCTCAGTTTGTTCCCACATCTATCAAAGACACTGGCTGTCCCCATCAAACATGCAAAATATGGGCAGAGGGTACGTACACCCATTAATATTTGGGTGCTACCCATTGGTTGCCTGCCCCTGTACCCATCTCACTCTCATTCCCTATCCCTTGCACCTGCTCCACTGCCATTCCTTTTCCCTCCCCTCTTCCCATCAATCCCTGATTCCCTTCCCAGATGTCGTCTTTCTTTCACTGGGATGTGGGTGGCGTTGGCTGGGCCTGTCCCTAGTTGCCCTCTTGAGAAGGTGGGGGTGGGCTGCCTTCTTGAGCCGCTGCAGTCCCGTGTGGTGAAGGGACACCCATACCGCACCGTTACGGATTCAGACCCAGTGACACTGAAGGAAAGGCCGATATATGTCCAAGTTGGTGAGGGGCTCGGAGGGGAACTTGCAGGGGGTGGTGTTCCCATGTATCTGCTGCCCTTGTCCTCCTAGATGGTAGAGGTCATGGGTTTGGAAGGAGCTGCTGGAGGAGGCTTGATGAGTTGCTGCAGTGCATCTTGTCAATGGTACACACTGCTGTGACTGAGCTTTGGTGGGGCGGGGGGGGGGGGGGTGGTGGGGGGAAGGGGGGTGTGGCGGGGGGAGTGGATGTGGTGCCAATCTGGGGGACTACTTTGTCCTGGATGGTCATGGAGATGTACAACAGAGCCTTCGGTCCACTTTATCCATGCCAACCAGATATCCAAAATTTATCTAGTCCCATTTGCCAGCACTTGGCCCAGATCCCTCTAAACCCTTCCTATCCATAGACCCATCCAGATGCCTTTTAAATGTCATCGTTGTACCCGCCTCCACCACTTCCTCTGGCAGCTCATTCCATACACACACCACCCTCTGTGTGAAAACATTGCCCCTTCGGTCCTTTTTAAATCTTTCTCTCTCACTTTAAACCAAAACCTCCTGTTTTGGACTCCCCTACCCTGGGAAAAGACCTTGGCTATTTATCCTGTCCATGCCCCTCATGATTTAATAAACCCCAATAAGGTTACCCCTCAGTCTCTGACGCTCCAGGGAAAACAGCTCCAGCCTATTTAGCCTCATCCATCTCTCTCAAACCCTCCCACCCCAGCAACATCTGTGCAAATCTTTTCTGAACCCTTTCAAGTTTCACAACATCTTTCCGACAGCAGGGAAGACCAGAATCGAATGCAGTTTTCCAAAAGTAGCCTAACCAATGTCCTGTGCAGCCACAATGTGACCTCCCAACTCAACGCACTGACAATGAAAGCCAGCGTACCAAACGTCATCTTCACTATCCTGTCCACCTGGTGTTTGAGCTTCTTGAGTGTTATTGGAGCTGCCCCATCCAAGACAAGTGGGGAGTATTCCCTCACACCCCTGACCTATGCCTTGTTGATGGTCAGACAGGCTTTGGGGGGGGGGGGGGGGGGGGGGGGAGGGAGTCAGGAGGTGAGTGAGATTCCCAGGTCTCTTGTAGCCGCTGTGGTCAGTTTCTGGCCAATGGTAGCACCCAGGGTGTTGATTATGGCAGTGGAATCCGGGATGGTTATACTATTGAGTGTCATAGGGCCAGGGTTGAGTTTACTCTTGCTGGGAAGAGTATATTGCCTGCCACGTATGTGCCTGGCACCATCTTTACAGATTCAACACTATTCCACATCGATATGGAGCGGTCAGTATTCCATAGGAGTGCAGTGCTGCATTATGTTATGACATTGTCCCAGTGAGGGAGAGAGAAAAGCCATAGTTACTAAAGGGCTGCAGCATCCTACGGGCACACTCTGTCCCGGACTTCCAAAAATGCACAACACCGTCCAGATTGGCTTCATCATCCAATCCCGATGTTCTGAGGGTGCTCCTCATTCATCTCCAAGGGACACAGAGACAGACACCCTTTCTACAACAATTAAACACTTGAAGACCCTCCCTAGTAATTACTCCAATGATTCCTTACCTGATTTCTGAATGACCAGTCCAGACTTTATAATTCCTCACAGCAGTTTTATATCCCAAACAAAAAACTGAAGAATTTATTAAAAGCTGTAGCAGAGGAGAAATGAAACCGCAAGGGTAAGCTGGCTAATAGAGGGCAGCACGGTGGCACAGTTGTTAGCGCTGCTGCCTCACAATGCCAGTGACCCGGGTTCAATTCCCACCTCAGGCAACTGTCTGTGTGGAGTTTGCACGTTCTCCCCGTGTTTGCGTGGGTTTCCTCCGGGTGCTCTGGTTTCCTCTCACAGTCCAAAAATGTGCAGGTTATGTGAATTGTCCATGTTAAATTACCTGTCGTGTTAGCTGAAGAGGTAAATGTAGGGGAATGGGTCTGGATGGGTTGCTCTTCAGAGGATCTGTGTGGACTTGTTGGGCCGAAGGGCCTCTTTCCACACTGTAAGTAATCTAATCTAATCTAATCTAATAGATATGGTTTAAATCTATTTGCACACCCCATTCATGCGAAAGACAGACAAAGAAACACAATTAAGGAACACATTTACTTAAAGAGAATTGCCAACTTACTTAAATAGTTTTCAGGATGTATTATTTCACCAACAGATTAGACACTGAGCTTTCAAATCTCCATGCTGAGTTCACAGCAACCAAAAACCATCGCCCACAAAACTTAATAAAAAAACACCTTTAATTCTGGTTCTGCCTCAGAGACTGATCAAATCATCCCGAGACCTTAATTATCATGCAGCAACTGGATGTACAGTGTCTTCCATACTTGCCGGAACCAATTCTCGGATACTGAGCTCATTCATGGCCAACCTCTGCTATCTGTTTGAACACAATGCACTCCCTAGGGGTCACTGTGACTGTCAGAACCACTTTAATCAGGAATTAGCCACAGGATTTAGCCTCACAAGTGAACAATAGTGTGGCCTTTTCATTTCCAAGCCATTTCTTCCTGTCATTTCCAGCTCACAGTGCAAGACTGAGTAAAATATAAACATAATGAAAACTCCGCAAGAGTTTGAACAATGGCAATGAAGGATAAGTTCTCTCACCAGTTCAATAGGTCCATTCTATGGGATTAAACCTCAGAGAGAAGCGACAAACATTACCAGGGCTTTGGTCATTAATTTCCATCAGCTTGGTCTGCTCACAAATGTCTTCTTTCTTGGAGTCATCAAGTTATAGAGTCACAGAAATAGATCCTTCGGTCCAACTCATCCATGCCAACTAGATATCCCAACCTAATCTAGTCCTATTTGCCAGCACCGGGCCCATATCCCTCCAAACCCTTCCTATTCACATACCCATCCAGATGCCTTTTAAATGCTGTAATTGTATCAGCCTCCACCACTTACTCTGATAGTTCATTCCATACATGCTCTACCCACTGCATGAAAAAGTTGCCCCTTAGGTCCCTTTTAAATTTTTTCCCTCTCACCCTAGTTCTGGACTCCCCCACCCCAGGAAAAGACCTTGTCTGTTTATCCTATCCATGTTCCTCATGATTTTATAAACCTCTATGCGGTCACCCCTCAGCCTCTGACGGTCCAGGGAAAACAACACCAGACTATTCAGTCTCCCCCTATAGCTCAAATCTTCCAACCCTGGCAACATCCTTGTAAATGTTTTCTGAAACATTTCAAGTTTCATAACATCCTTCTGATAGGAAGGAGACCAAGATTGCATGCAATATTCCAAAAGTGGCCTGACCAATGTCCTCATAGAGTCATACAGCACAGAAGTAGACCCTTCGTTCCGACCAATCCATGGGACTATAATCCCAAATTAAACTCATCCCCCCTGCCTGCTCCTGGCCCATATCCCTCCAAACCTTTCCTGTTCATGAACTTTTAAAAAACATTTCGATATGTTGTGACTTTACCCACATTCACCGCTTCCTCTGGAAGTTCATTCCACACACAAAACACGCTCTGTGTAAACGATTTGCCCCTCATGTCTTTTTTTAATCTCTGTCCTTTCACCTTAAAAATGTACCCCTAGTCTTGAAATCTTACATCCGAAGGAAAAAAAACTACCATTAGCCCTATCTATACACCCCATTATTTTATAAACCTCTATCAGGTTGCCTCTCAATCTCCTCCGCTCAAGTGAAAAAGGTCCCAGCCTATCCAGCCTTCCTTTGTAAGTCAAACCTTCCATAACCGGCAACATCCTGGTAAATCTCTCCTGAATCCTCTCCAGCTTAATAACATCCTTCATACAACTGGAGGACCCGAACTGGACACGGTATTCCAAAAGAGATCTCACCATTATCCTGAACAACCTCAACGTGACTTCCCAACTCCTGTACTCAATGGACTGAGCAATAAAGGCAAGTGTGGTAAACCAGCCGGTATATATGTGACACAAAATTCAACCAATTACGTTCCTGAACCTCGAGGCCTCTCTGTTCTACAACATTATCCAAGGCCCGACTATTAATTGCATCAGCCCTACCCTCGTTTGTTTTTTGCATTTACCAGGTTGAACTCCATCTGCCATTTTTCAGCCCATTTGATCAAGAACCCTTTGAAATTGTGGAAAAGCTTCTTCACTGTCCACTCTGCCACCAAATTCTTCTTCTTTCCTCTTCCAGCTGGGCTCTGGCAGTTTTCCGCAGTGTTCCCCAACAGGTCGGATGTGAATCACGTGACGTTGCTCCCGCTGCGGGATTTGCCTCTGGATGCCCTGACGCTGTGCATGCGCCTGGCCTCCGAGGATTTGGACAGGGACGTCATCTTGTTCTCCTACGCGGGGCAGGGCAGTCCGAACGAACTGCACGTCTGGCTCGAGGTGGGCGGGAGATACTACTTCTACATACGGGACCACGTCGCCTACTTCAAGCTCCCGCCTCTGGATGCCATCCTGCGACACCTCCGCTTCACATGGGAGTCGGACACAGGAGCCACCACTGTCTGGATGGATGGACAGCCGTCCCGGAAGAAGGTCATGGCCCGGGGTCAGGCCGTGCGCATTCCGGTCGTCATCATGATCGGCCAGGGCCAGGATGCGGTGGGAGGCAGCTTTGAAGCTGAGCAATCCTTCGTCGGCGTTCATTTAAAATGGGGATTGTCCAGGTCAACGTGTCACACTGTAATGCACCCTCCTGCCAGCAGCAGTGCTGTAGCCCCTCTGCTGAGAGATGGAAAAGCATGTGTCTTGCTGTAATTACACCCTCCTGTCAGTGGCAGTGCTGCAGTCCCTCTGCTGAGCAGTCAAAAACACATAAGCTGTAATTACATCTTCCTGTCAGCGGCGGTGCTGCAGCCTCTCTGCTGGCAGCTGCAAAACCAGAGGGGATGCCACTGGTAGGAGGGTGTGAATACCACGTGACATGTTTACATGGAGCATTCTTCTGGTAAACACATCGCACTGTAATTACACCCTCCTGCCAGCGGCAGTGCTGCAGCTCCTCTGCTCTGCACCTCCTCCGCCAGTCCTGTTCAGCAATTCCTCTCTCCGTTCAAGACTACTTCCTCACGTTCCAACATTTATGGACGTGGAAATGCTTCAAAATGAAAAATGTGTATGTCAACATTTGGTGTCACGCAATGGGCTATTCATACAACCACTGAGCCATTATCCAGCCAGGGTCTATCAATCTACCTTACCATTTCTTTTCCATCGAAAATTTCAATTCCAAGCCTGCGACCCAATAGCAATCAGCAATATCTGGGCGGTTGGGTAATGATCTATCTAATTCCCACACAGACCCTGCAGTTGGTATCATGCAGAAACTTTTGGAGATCTTGGATTTCAGCCTCTGGAGTGCCCAGGGGACCATTTCATTCTCAACACCTCATCTCCTAATACTCTTCAGTAGCTTTGGTTTGTGTCGAGTCCTCCCACTTCCTGACGCAAACACCGCCGTCTAACTTGAACAACTTACAGTTAAAAATCACAAACACCAGGTTATAGTCCAACAGGTTTATTAGACATGAATTTTTAGCACAAGATAACAGTGTCATGCAACTGATACGATATATTGAACAAATCTAGATTGCTGTTAAGTCTTTCATTAGATTAGATTACTTACAGTGTGGAAACAGGCCCTTCGGCCCAACACGTCCACACCGCCCCGCCGAAGCGCAACCTACCCATACCCCTACATTTACCCCTTACCTAACACTACGGGCAATTTAGCATGGCCAATTCACCTGACGTGCACATCTTTGGACTGTGGGAGGAAACCGGAGCACCCGGAGGAAACCCACGCAGACACGGGGAGAACGTGCAAACTCCACACAGTTAGTCGCCTGAGGCGGGAATTGAACCCGGATCATCTTTTAGAATGGGTTGCAAGCTTTGATTCATTAATATTTAAATCCCAGAACTTCTTCCAAGTCATATTCCAAAGATAACTTAAGGTTTTACAAAAAAGGTGACATCTCAACTCAGACAGCTCAGAACGATCAGCGCTCCAAAGGCTAGTGCTTCCAAATGAACCTGTTGGACTATAACCTGGTGTTGTGTGATTTTTAACTTTGCCCACCCCAGTCCAATACTGGCTCCCCTTTGTCACCTTACAGTTAATCCATCTCCCATCACTTTAGAGCCTTCAATCCCTAGAAACAATATCTTGTGTTCAAAATGTTCCATTCCTGCAACACTTCAAGCATAAAGTCATAGTCATGGATTCACATGGTACAAAACAGACCATGCCAATCATACTCCCAAATTAAACTAGTCCTGCGCTCGGCCCATATCTCTCCAAACGTTTCTTATTCATGTACCTATGCAAGTACCTTTCAAATGTAACAATTGCATTGGCATTCACCACTTCCTCTGGAAGTTCATTCCACTCACGAACAACTCTCTATGTAAACAAATTGCTCCTCATGGCCTTTTTAAATCTTACACTTGTTACCTTAAAATTCCACACTGACAACATCTCAGATGGCCTCCTATTTCCAGGACCACAATTTCCCTGCCCACATGATCAATAATGCCCTCCAGTGCATCTCCTCCACTTACCGCACCTCTGCACTTGAACCCCACCCCTGCAACTGCCACAAGGACAGAACACCCCGGTCCTCACCTTTCACCCCACCAACCTTCGGATACATGGCATTATCTTCCGCCATTTCCTCCACCTGCAACCGGACTCTACCACCAGGGATATATTTCCCTCCCCACCCCTATCAGTGTTCCACAGCGACCTTTCCCTCTGCGACTCCTTCGTTAGGTCCACATCCTCCACCAACCCACCCTCCACACCCGGCACCTTTCCTTGCCACCGCAAGAGGTGTAAAACCTGCGTCCACACCTCCCTGCTCACCCCCATCCAAGGCCCCAAAGGATCCTTCCACATCCAGCAGAGATTTTCCTGCACATCCAATCACCTCATCTAATGTGTCTGTTGCTCCTGATGTGGTCTTCTCCACATCAGGGAAATAGGGTGCCAACTCGCACTACATTTCAGAGAACATCTCTGGGACACATGCACCAAATAAACCCCTCATCCTGTGGCTGACCACTTCAACTCCCCCTCCCACTCCACCAAGGACATGCAAGTCCTGGGCCTTCTACACCACCAAACTCTAGTCATCCAATGCCTGGAGGAAGAACGCTTCATCTTCCACCTTGGGACCTTCCAACCACACAGCATCAACAACAACTTCACCAGTTTCCTTATCTACTCCCCCCCCCCCCCCATTTTATCCCAGATCCAACCCTCCACCTCAGCACTGCCCTCTTGACCTGTCCATCTTCCTTCCCACCTATCCATTCCACCCACCGCTCCAACCTATCATAATCACACCCCACCTGGATCCATCTATCACCTCCTCAGCTACTCTTTCCCCAAGCCCACCCCCATCCTGCTGTTTATCTCTCAGCCCCCTATCCCAACCACATTCAGGATGAAGAGCTTATGTCCGAAACATCGATTCTCCTGCTCCTCGGGTGCTGCCTGACCTGCTGTGCTTTTCCAGTGCCGCACTTTTTGACTCTGACTCTCCAGCATCTGCAGTCCTCACTTTCTCTCAGTCCCTGTAAACCTGAAAAATATGCCCCCCCCCCCCCCCCCCCCCCCCCCCGGTCTCAAAATCCCCCACCCAAGGGAAAAGACACCTGCCATTCACATTATCTGTGCCCCTCATGATTTTATAAACCTCTGTCATTGAACATAGAACATAGAACATTCCAATGCAGGATAGGTCCTTTGGCCCTCGATGTTGCACCGACCTGTGGAACTAATCTGAAGCCCACCTGTCCTACACTATTTCATTATCATCCATATGTTTCTCCAATGACCATTTAAATGTCCTTAAAGTTGGCGAGTCTACTACTGTTGCAGGCAGTGTGTTCCACACCTTTACTACTCTCTAAGTAAAGAAACTACCTCTGACACCTGTCCTATCTCTATCACCCCTCAAAAATATATGTCGCCTCTCAATGTCGCCTCCCAACCTCCTACACTCCAATGAACAAAGCCCCAGCCTATCCAGCCTCTGCCTGGAATTCAAGCCCTCCATTCCTGGCAAATTCCTGGTAAATTTCTTCTGAACCCTCTCCACCTTTCCATAACAGGGCAATCAGAACTGGAGACAGTATTTCAGAAGAGGCCTCACCAATGTCCTGCGCAACCTCAATATGACGAGCCAACTCCGATACTCAAAGGTCTGAGCTGTGAAGGCAAGCATGCTAAATGCCTCTTAACCCCCCTGTCTACATGTGACACAAACTTCAAAGAATTATATACTTTGACTCCTAGCTCTCTCTGTTCTACAAACACTCTCCAAGTCCTGAATTTTATTTGCCCTCGCTCGCTTTACCAAAATGCAAAATCTTGCATTTATCCAAATTAAACTCTATCTGCCCTTCTTCAAAATTATTTCAAAATTAATCTCGTGTAAGTAAACGAATACAACCAGACAAGTCTACCCAATGCCAGGTATCTCATTGAAACTGCATTGTACCCTCTCTGTAAAAACAATCCTAAAACATTGTGGATGTTGGATGTCAGAAACAAAAACAGAAATTGCTGGAGAAAATCAGCAGGGTCTGGTAGCATCTGTGAAGAGAGAAAGAGGATCAGAGAGAGAGAAACAGAATCAACATTTCAGGTCCTGGTGAGCCTTCCTTGGAACTGATTGCATCTGAGATTCATGTTGCTTACCACTTTAACACACATCCCCGTGTCCCTGGCTCACATCTCTGCCTCAGGCTTCCTGCAGTGAAACTCAGCAAGCTGGAAGAACACTTCATTTTCCGCTTGGTGGACCCTGCAGCTTTCAGGATTCAATGTCAAGTTCAATAATTTCAAGGTCTGTGCACCTTTTCCGATGTTCTTACGCCAACCTTCGCATACCAGGCCTTGTCATCGCAAGGACTGCTACCACACACAATCCCATTGTCAGCCACTAAAGGTCTCCATTAGTAGCTACTGACTCTCCCAGGCTGACCATTATTTACTCCTTTGTCTGTCCAATTGTTTTCTTTCTCTCTCTCTCTCTCTCTCTCACTCTCCACCTCCACCAATCATGTTTTCCTCCCCCCACCCTATCTTAAGTGTATATACAAAGAACAAGGAACAATACAGCATTGGAAGAGGTCCGACACATCCATGCCAACCACATCTCCTGAATTAATCTAGCCTCATTTAGACTTATAGAGATGTACGGCACGGAAACAGACCCTTCGGTCTAACTCGTCCATGCTGATCAGATGTCCTCATTTACTCTAGCCCCATTTGCCAGCACTTGGCCCATATCCACCTAAACCCTTCCTATTCATATACCCACCCAGATGCCTTTTAGATATTGTCATTCTACCAGCCTCTACCACTTCCTCTGGCAGCTCATTCCATACATGCACCACCCTCTGTGTGAAAATGTTGCCCCTTAGGTCCTTTTTAAATCTTTCCCCTCTCACCTCAAACCTATGTCCTCTAGTTTTGAACTCACCAATGCTTGGGGAAAAAGACTTTGTCTATTTACCCTAACCATGCCCCTCATGATTTTATAAACCTCTATAAACTCACCCTTCAGCCTCCGACGCTCCACGGAAAACAGCCCCAGCCTATTCAATCTCACTCTGCAGCTCAAATCCTCCAACACTGACAACATCCTTGTCGATCTTTTCTGCACCCTTTCAAATTAAACAACTTTCCAATAGCAGGGAGACCAGAATTGAATGCAGTATTCCAAAAGTGGCTTCACCGAATGTCCTGCACAGCCACAACATGACCTAACTCCTGTACTCAATACTCTGACCAATAAAGGAAAGCATAACAAACGCCTTCTTTACTATTCTATCTACCTGCGACTCCACTTTCAAGGAGCTATGAACCTGCACTCCAAGGTCTCTTTGTTCAGCAACACTCCCTCGGACCTGACCACTAAGTGTACAAGTCCTGTTCTGATTTGCCTTCCCAAAATACAGCACCTTGCATTTATCTAAATTCAACATCGTCTTCCACTCCTCGACTCATCTGACTCTTTCTGTGACACTTTGTCCGAAAATATGCTCCAGTGTTGTAGAGATATTCCAGTCGTGGGTTTGTAACATCCAGATGTAATTCCAGCTGGAATACCTCCCTTACCTCGCTCATATTCTTACGATGAATCCCAAAAATCTCAAAACTCAAGAGATTCTCCTTCTACCGAAACAGTCGTGCCCTCTGAGAATCCTCAACATACTGCTGACCCTACTGTCAGCACTACTCCATGTTGCTTATGACATTTAAACAGAAACATGGGAAAAAGGAACTCCAGTGAGTGGGGAGGCACGGCATCTCAGTGGCTATTACTGCTGCCTCACAGCACCAGGGACCCGGGTTCAATTTCAGCCTCAGGCGACTATCTGTGTGGAGTTTGCACATTCTCCACGCGTCTGTGCGGGTTTCCTCTGGGTGCTCTGGTTTCCTCCTGCAGTCCAAAGATGTGCGAGTTAGGGCGGATTGGCCGTGCTAAATTGTCCTGTAGTGTCCAGGGATGTGCAGGTTAAGGTGGATTGGCCATGCTAAATTATCCCATAATGCCCAGGGATATGCAGGTTAGGGTGGATTGGCCGTGCTAAATTGTCCCATAGTGTCTAGGGTTGTGCAGGTTAGGGTGGATTGGCCGTGCTGAATTGTCCCATAGCATCCAGGGATGTGCAGGTTAGGGTCGATTGGCCATGCTAAATTGTCCCATAGTGCCCAGGGACATGCAGGTTGGGGAGGATTGGCTATGCTAAATTGTTATGTAGTGCCCAGGGATGTGCAGGTTAGGGTGGATTGGCCGTGCTAAATTGTCTCATAGTGTCCAGGAATGTGCAGGTTAGGTTGGATTAGCCATGCTAAATTGTCTCACAGTGTCCAGGGATAGTGCACTTATTAGAGATAAATGTAGAATAATGGGGAATGGATTTGGGTGACATACTGTTCGGAGGGTCGGTATGGACTTGTTGGGACAAAGGGTCTGTTTCCACACCATATGACTTCGAAATCATGCGTTTTTTTTCAAAATGCGTATCACTCAGAGCAGCCATCCATCAAAGCTGAAAATGTTTTGCTGGAAAAGCGCAGCAGGTCAGGTAGCATCCAAGGAGCAGGAGAATCGACGTTTCGGGCATGAGCCCTTCTTCAGGAATTCTTCAGGTTTCCTGAAGAAGGGCTCATGCCTGAAACGTCGATTCTCCTGCTCCTTGGATGCTGCCTGACCTGTTGCGCTTTTCCAGCAACACATTTTCAGCTCTGATCTCCAGCATCTGCAGTCCTCACTTTCTCCTCAGCTGTCCATCAGGAACTGCATCCAAAATGATAGCAGAGACTGAGCACCTTCTGAGTGTTCACACATCAGCACATTCAGAGTGTTAGCACAGATAGAAAAAGAGAGGCAGTGTCAACTGGAAGTCAACTGAGGTATTGCATTTTGGTAAAACCAACAAGGGCAAGACATATACCATTAAAAGTAGGGCCCTGGGTAGTGTTGGAGAACAGGGAGACCTCGGGATTCAAGCGCATAATCCTTTGACATTTGTGTCACAGGGTGGTGAAGATATTTAGCACACTTGCCTTCGTTACTCAGACCTTTGAGTAGAGGAGTTGGGACGTCATGTTGAGGTTGTACAGGATGTTGGTGAGGCCTCTTCTGCAGCACTGTGTCCAGTTCTGATCACCCTGTTATAGGAAGGATGTTATTAAGCTAGAGAGGGTTCAGAATAGATGTTGCCAGGAGTGGAGGGTTTGAGTTATAATTAGACGGCTGAATAAGCTGGGACTTTTTTCCGCGGAGGGGTGACCTTATAGAGGTTTATAAAATCATGACGGGTATCGATCAGGTGAAGAGCGGGAGTCGTTTCCTCAAGTTGGTTGATTTAAAGGCGAGGGGGCATCTTTTTATGTGAGAAGAGAGAGATTTAAAGGTGTATTTTGTCTGGTTCTGTTCACCTGCTTACAGGAGGGATATTATTAAACTGGAGACAATTCGGAAACAATTTACTGGAATGTTTCAGGGAATGGAGGGTTAGAGATGTAAGGAGAGGCTCGGACCTTTTTTCCTTGGAGCGTCGGAGGCTGAGGGGTGACCTTATAGAGGTTTATAAACTCATGAAGGGTATAGAACAGGGGAATGGCTTTTCCCCAGGGTGGGGGATTTCACAATTTGGAGGGGGCGCATATTGTTAAAGTGAGAGGAGAAAGAGACAAGGGGTAAGTGTTTTCTTAACTCAGATTGTGGTTCGTGTGTGGAATGGCCTTCCAGAGGAAGTGGTGGATGAGGGTACATTTACAATGTTTATTCACAGATGAGGAAAGGTTTGGAGGTGGGACTAGTTTGGTTTGGGATTATGGTGGGCATGGACTGGTTGGGCCGAAGGGTTCGTTTCCGTGTTGCATTGTTCTGTGACCTGGACTGAGCAAATAGCTAGAAACGAGAAGTCTAAGTGACTCATATACAGGATTTAACTCCAATGTCTGGCCCAAAAGAAGGGATAAACCTGTAGTGTCATGATATTCACCAATAAATCTCCTTAGCCAGAGGATGCTGGAACTAGCTGAAATGTTTGTGGGAAGGAGCCAGGATACATTTTGATTAGATTCTCCACAGTGTGGAAACAGGCCCTTCAGCCCAACCAGTCCACACCGACCCTCTGAAGAGCAACCCACCCAGACCCATTTCCCTCTGACTAATGCAACTAACACTACGGGCAATTTAGCATGACCAATTCACCTGACCTGCACGTCTTTGGACTGTGGGGGGGGAAAGCAGAGCACCCAGAGGAAAACCCATGCAGACACGAAGAGAATGTGCAAACTCCACACAGACAGTCGCCCAAGGCTGGAATTGAACCTGGGACCCTGGTGCTGTGAGGCAGCACCACTAACCACTGAGCCATCCCCATTGAATTCAAATTCCACCATCTGCCCTGGCAGGATTTGAACTCAGGTCTCCAGGCCATTACCTGAGTTTTGGGATTAATAGTCCAATGATAACACCACGCGGTCATCAGCACCCCAACATTTTGCATTGAATTTATTGCCACATGTACCGAGGCACAGTGAAAAGCTCTGTCGTGCTAGCAATCCAGGCAGATCACAGAGTTAAGTAGCATAGATAAGTAAATAATAGGTAAACAGCAGCAAAACCCAAAACACAGGTACAGGTGAATGTTAAGAGTTTGTGAGTCCATTCAGTATTCTAACAACAGTAGGGTCGAAACTGTTATGAAACCAGCTGCTGGGTGTGTTCAGGACATTACAGGAGGAGCTAGCAAAAACCCAATGGAGAAAGGAATTGAAGAACATGTTTAAATGTGAAATAACTCCACATAGACCAGTACACTGTCACCAAGTCACCCTTTATTTCCACATGTACAGTACAGGGACTCTGCTCAGTTAGCTCAGAGCCAGTCCCTACACTGAACAGCAGCTTTGACACTCCTGTTTATTATTTATTTATTTATTTTTCTCTTTTCATTCCCCAGCACCCATGTTGTCCCACACCTGCACAGTGAAAGACAAAGGATGCATAAATCTTTATTCAGTTTCCACCAGCAGAAAGGAAACACCCGAGTGGCCAGTGACAAGCAGTGCCCTTCACATTAAAAGGGCAATGCTGTGTGATCAAACAGTGAAGGGGAGGGCAGGGGTTAAATCAAAATAGAGTTGGAGGGGGAAATAATACACTCCACTCCCTGCGGCGCCCACCTCTCCCTGAACAACTCCAGGGTGTTAGTGGAGACCACGTGCTCCTTCTCCAGGGAGACCCGGGCTCTAACATAACCGCGGAAGAGGGGCAGGCAGTCAGCCCTAATGACCCCCTCCATGGCCTGCTGCCTGGACCTGTTTATGGCCAGTTTGGCCAGGCCCAGGAGCAGACCCACGACCTCCGTACCGGGTGCCCGAAGGTCAGGAGCGTGGGACTGAAGTGCAACCAAAAAAACAGAGGAGGAGATTTAAGAAAATCAAAAAAGGGAGTGCAAAATGCCCACACCCAATATATACATGGTCCACGGACTCCCAGCCCAACTGCTTGTTCTGTGGCGCTGGGAAGTCCATGAACCACCGCAATCTGCAGTTGCAGGGGACCGCTGCGTGCAGCGCCCTCCACCTCAGATCCCCGAGAGAAAGGGGGAGGACTCCCACATAGAGAGCCCTCCACTGGGGATCCCCACTGCCCGGTGGCAAATGGACACACCAGCCGGAGGGTGGATGAGGGAGAAGAGGTGGACGGCGTACAGCAGCAGTCGATACAGGGCCTGCCTTTTAATTTTGTCCCTTTTAAAAAGGGCATAAAAATTCCGGAGGCGGCTCAGGTTGTGGGGCACAGGCTCCCGCGGGAAGTATGAGACCTTGGGGACAATGTAAAATTCCATCCGTGCTGGGGTGAGCGCAGATGGGATCCCACCGCACACCTGAGCGTCCTCCAACTGGTGCACTACGTCGGGTCCGAGTACCGCCGTTTTAAGGCAGTGGCTACGTACCAGATGTCTACCGCTGCCCTGCTCACGATGTCCTACGGCAGCATCCAACCCGGGCCCCCGGCACCCAGCATGTCCCCGACCCTAGTCACACTCGCCGCCACGGCCCTCCCCTCCGACAGCCACTCGAACCCGCGAGTACGGAGGTGCGGATTCCTGAGCAACGGCTCCCTGACGACAGCCGCTACTCCAGCCGGAGGGTAGGCACGACGCGATTCGACCATGTTCCAGACAGTGATCAGGTCCTGGTAAAAGACAGGCAGCACCTTGAGGGCGACCTCCAAACCGTCACGGTTGACAAACAAGAGCTGCGTGTCGTAGTTGAGGTTACGCACCTGGCGGAAAAAATACGTCGCCAGGGCGCACCACCTAGGAGGAGGCTCGACGTAAAGGTATCGCCACAAGGTCTGAAGGCAGAACGTCGCGACCTGGGTGCGGACGCACACCAGCGACTGACCGCCCTCCTCAATAGGGAGACTCAGAACCTGCGCGGCGATCCAGTGCATCTTTTTGTCCCAGAAGAAGTCGACCACCGTTCTCTGGATGTTATCGACAAAGCCAGGAGGAGGGACCAAAGTGACCAGCCGGTACCACAGCATGGCGGCCACCAGCTGGTTTATGACCAGCACTTGACTCCTGTAAGATAGCCCTCGGAGCAGTCCTGTCCAGCGGCCCAGGCGAGCCGAGACTTTGGCCTCCAGCTCCTGCCAGTTGGCCGGCCAGGATTCCTCAGCCGGGCTGAGGTAGACCCCCAGGTAGAGGAGATGGGTGGTACTCCAGCTGAACCCCCGTAACTCCTCCGGCAGTGAATCCACCCGCCACGGACCGACCAGTAGTCCGGAACATTTGGCCCAGTTGATCCTGGCGGAAGACGCCGCCGAGTACACGGCCTGGCACTCGCGCATCCTCCCCAGGTCAGCCGGGTCGGTGAAAGTGAGGAGTACGTCGTCGGCGTAGGCCGAGAGGACCACCCCCGTGCCTGCGCCGCGCAGAACCAGCCCCGACAACCTCCTCCGCAAGAGGCGCAGGAAAGGCTCCACGCACAGGGAATACAGCTGGCCGGACAGGGGGCAGCCTTGACGCACTCCTCTCCCGAAGCGAAGGGCCGCCGTCAGGGACCCGTTAACTTTAACCAGACACTCTGCGGCGGTGTACAAAAGTCGGATCCGGGCGACGAACCGCGTCCCGAACCCGAACGCCCGCAGAGTCCCGAGCAGGTACTTGTGATCGACCCTGTCGAACGCCTTCTCCTGGTCGAGAGACAGGAAGGCGCTCGGCAGACCAGCCCGTCGACAGAAATGGATCAGGTCCCGGACCAGGTGGACGTTGTCGTGTATCCTCCGGCCCGGGACCGTGTAGGACTGGTCCGGGTGAATCATGTGGGCCAGCACGGAAGCCAGGCGAGAAGACAACACCCTGGCGAAGATTTTGTAGTCCATGCTGAGGAGGGAGACCGGACGCCAGTTCTTTAAGGAACGAAGGTCCCCCTTCTTTGGCAGCAGGACGATGACCGCCCTGCGCCAAGAAAGGGGCAGCTGTCCGGCATTTAGACACTCCCCCAGGACCTGTGCGTAGTCGCTTCCCAGAACGCCCTGAAGAACTCCACAGTCAGCCCATCCAGCCCCGGGGTTTTGCCCCTCGAGAGCCGGTTGAGGGCGCCGGTCAGCTCCTCTAAAGTGACGGGAGCGTCGAGCCTTCCGGCGTCCTCCGGGCTGAGCTGTGGCAGGTCCTCCCACAGAACTCTGCGAGCATCCTCGCTGGACGGATCCGGACAGAACAGAGCCGTGTAATAGTTTCGGACGTGGGCCCTGACGCCCTCCGGATCCGAGACGAGGGACGTCGGCCAGCAGCACAAGGAGCTGCTGACGGGTGCCACGCCTTTTTTCTAGCGAGTAGAAGAAGGGGGAGCCGCGGTCCAGGTCCTGCAGGAGCTGGATCCGCGACCTCACGTACGCGCCCTGAGCCCCGACGAGCTGCAGGTCCCGGAGCGCGGCCTTCTTCTCTTCGTACACCCCGCGCAGGGCCGGGTCCGCGTCGGGCTGACCGAGGCGTGACTCCAGGTCGAGCATCTCCCTCTCCAACTCCACGATCCTGGATTTCCGCCTCTTGGTCGACCCCCTCGCGTACTCCTGACAGAAGACGTGGACGTGAGCCTTGCCCACGTCCCACCATAGCCTCAGGGAGGGGAAGCTTCCCCGGTTCCTTCTCCAGCCGGCCCAGAAACGACGAAACGAGTCCCGGAACCGCTCGTCCTCCAGCAGCAGGTTGTTAAAGTGCCAGTACGCGGAGCCGAGCCTGGCGCCGAACGGAAGGAGTTCTGCCCACACCAGGTGATGGTCCGTGCACGACACCTGCCACGCGGAGGCCTTCGGAAAACAGGAGGCATACGCCCGTGAAACGTACAGGCGGTCGATTCTGGACGCTCCGACCCCAGGCCTCACGAAGGTGAAGGCGATGGAGTCAGGATGGCGATTCCGCCAGACGTCCACCAGGTCGAAGGACTTGACCAAGTCCCCCAACCTCTTCCCCGACGCCCAGCCAGTGCGGGCACCGCCGTGGTCCCTGCCCTCGAGGACGCAGTTAAAATCTCCCCCGAGGACGACGCACTGGTTCTCGTCGATGGAAGCGAGATGAGCGGACACTTCTTCGTAGAAGCTCGCTTGCCTCGGCCCAGCCAGGGGAGCGTATACGTTCACCAAGTGAAGCACCGCGCCCCCCCAGCCGAACCGTCAGGTGAAGCAAACGGCCTGGCACTGGCTCCCTGACCCCCAAGATCTCTGGCTGAAAATGCGGGGCCAACAGGATAGCCACCCCGCTAGATCTGCGGGTGAGGTGACTCATGTAGACCCCCCCCTCGCCACTCCAGGAGCCAGGAGGCTTCGTCTCCCGGGGTGGTGTGGGTTTCTTGCAGGGGGCACACCGCATACCTCCCGTCCCGAAGGACCGAGGGGGTCTGGAATCTGCGCTGTGACTCCCTGCTGCCGTTGATGTTGAGGCTGGCTATAGTCGTCTCCATGTCGGAAGCGTTGTGCAGCCACCGCCAGGACTGTTGAGGCCCCGTATGTACATTTGCTGGGAGGGCAGGGGAGGGGCACAGGGGTGCCCCCGGGAGGTTCCTGGCTCGCTTTGGCTCCTTCGCATTGGGCCCAGGCACCTGGCGGGCGGCGTGGGCCGGCCGGTAGATCCTTCCGGGAGGGCTCCGGCGGTTGGGCGCCGGTTGGGCTCTATCCCGGCGGCCCCGGGTTCCCGGGGCTCCTGGTGGAGGTGGAGGTGGAGGTGGAGGTGGACACCGCTGGCTCGTCCCCTGGAGAGGGGCGGCACCACCGGCGCGCTGCGGGACTATCTCTCCCCTCCAAGGGCCAGCCCCACTTCCCCAGAGAGACAGGGGGGATTTATGGGCCTTTCCCTCCCTGCCCGCCTTGGTGGCCATGGGGCCTGAGGCCCCTCCCCCCAGCCTTTCCCAGAATACGATTGGCTGGGGGAAGGCAGGTGAAGGCGGGCGGGGCAGGGGCCCAGTTCCCTCTCCAGGGCCCGGAGACACGGTCACCGCAGGAGTTTGGGCAGCGGTGGATCCCACCCCCCCCCCACCCCAGGTTCATGGCTGAGTGGGACGGGGCTCAGGTTCAGGGGCCCCCAGGCCAGGTGTTGCAGTGCCAGGGGCGGGGTCAAAGCCCCATGGGTTTCTCTATCGGGGTCGGGGGTAGATGTGGGGTCGGTGGGGCCAGGGTCAGGTATGGGTTTGGGGGTTTGGGGGTCAGGGTTCCCGCGCCGGGGCGACGCTGGCACGGCCATAGGGGCATAGTCGTGCCGGGGCAGGGCAGGTCGTGGGCTGGGTGTCGGGGAAGGGGATAGGGTGGTCTCCCCGTGGGCGGGCTTGACGCAACGCGTCTTCGTCAGCGCCTTCCGGCCGGCTGGAGGATTGGAAGCCTCCGGCTTAGGCTCCGATGCCGGGGCTTGTGGTGTTGACTTTAGGGAAGGGGGAGTGGGTGCGGCGGCACCACCATCAGCCGTTGGCGCGGGCTGGGCAGCCTTCTGGGTGGGGCAGTTTTTCCTAATGTGCCCCACCTCACGGCACAGGTGGCACCGCACGCCGTCCGCCGTCCAGAAGGCGCGGTAGGCCGCACCCTCGTGGAGGAGGGTAAATGAGCCCTCCGTCACCTCCTCCGGGGCCAGGCAAATAAACACCTGGCGTCGGAAGGAGTAGATGTGCCAGAGGGCGGGGTCCTTCAGACCGAGCAGGAGCGGTTGGATCCCTGACCGGATCTCCCCCAAGATGGTGAGGTGGGGAGAAGGAGCTCGCTGGCAATGAAGGGCGGGACGTTGGAGATCACGACCCTCTGGGCCGTAACCTCCAGAGGGTCGACGGGCAAATGTGTCCCGTCCACAGTGAGCCCCCTCTCCACGGCCAGGTGGACCGCTTGCTCGGTCTTCAGGAAGAATACAGCCTTCCCGTACATTCGGGCTGCAGCGACGATGGCCAGTGGGCCGACCACACTAGCCATGGCCTTGCTGCAGGCCTCGATGGTCATGTTGGGGTGGGGATAGGCCTTTACCCCCAGGCGTTTGGTCAGGTGCCTGAAGGGGGTTTGGGTTGCAGCTGGGGTTGGGACAGCCGAGCCTAAGGCAGCGGCTACCCCGGCGTAGGTGCGGCTGGGCCCCGCGACCTTCGGGCTCGCCATACTCTGCTGCTGGACGTTGAGTTTGGCCTCTGGCGGCAGCAGCAGTGGTGGAGATTGCTGGGAGAGTCCCAGGCAGTGACGGTGGAGACCGGCCTCAGTCGACAACAGCGGTGGAGGCAGGCCTCAGGCGATTCCCAGGTAGACCCTCGGTCGCAGTGGTGTGGGGCAGACGTGTTGGGGAGGGTCCCCAAGGCAAGTCCCAGGCAGCCCTAAAATTGAGTCCCAGGCAGCAGCAGCAGTAGTGGTGGTGGTGGAGGTTGTAGGGAGGGGCCCAAGGTAAGTCCCAGGCAGCGGTGGTGGAGGCAGGCCTCAGGCAGCAACAGCAGTGGAGGCAGGCCTCTGGCAAGTCCTGGGCAGTTCCTTGGTTGTAGCAGTGGGGGGCAGGCCTGTTGGGGAGGGTCCCCAAGGCAAGTCCCAGGCAGCGGTGGTGGAGGCAGGCCTCAGGCAGCAGCAGTGGTGGAAAGCAGGCCTCTGGCAAGTCCTGGGCAGGCCCTTGGTCACAGCAGGGGGGGGGGGGGGGGGGGGGGGGTGCAGACCTGTTGGGGAGGGTCCCCAAGGCAAGTCCCAGGCAGCCCCAAAATGGAGTCCCAGGCAGCGGTGGTGGAAAGCAGGCCTCTGGCAAATCCTGGGCAGTTCCTCAGTCACAGCAGTGGTGGGGAGCAGGCCTGTTGGGGAGGGTCCCCAAGGCGAGCCTCAGGCAACAGCAGCAGTGGTGGAGGTCCTGGGGAGGGGCCCCAAGGCAAGTCCCAGGCAGCAGCAGTGAGGCAGGCCCCAAGCAGCAACAGGGATAGTCCCCTTCAAGGAGAGTCCTTGCACGTGCACGCACAGTCATACACTGATTCAATCTCCAAAAGGGGGGAAAACACCCGAGTGGGCAGCGACAAGCACTGCCCTTCACATCAAAGGGCAATGCTGTGTGATCAAAACAATGAAGGGGAGGGCAGGGATTAAATCAAAATAGAATTGGAGGGGGAAATAATACACTCCACTCCCTGCGGCACCCACCTCTCCTTTCCTGATTTTTTTTTGTGATAACACTCCCCTTTTTTTTAGTGCTTATTTTTCCCCAGCACCCATGGTGTGTGTGTGTAGGTGTGAGACACAGTGTGAGACACCAAGTGCACGAATCTTTATTCCATTTCCACCACCAGGATGATAGGAAAACACTCCTGTTTATTTTTTTTTGAGACACAGTGAGAAACATAAGGTGCACGAATCTTTATTCCATTTCCACCACCAGGAAGATAGGAAAACACTCCTGTTTATTTCTGTCAGCCAGGGTTCCCTGATTGGACCATGTTAACAGCCCCCAATCAGGGAACTACTATTCGAGGAGATCTACCTGGCTGGCCTTGTTCCAATCATGACAAAATGGAGAAAGGCTTGCTTCAAATTCTGGGTGGAGCAAGTCTGGAGTCATAGCAACCAAGAGTAAGGAGAAAGCGAGGACTGCAGATGCTGGAGAACAGAGTCGAGAGGGTGGTGCTGGAAAAGCACAGCAGGTCAGGCAGCATCTGAGGAACAGGAGAGTCGACATTTCAGGCCAAAACGTCACTTCTCATGCTCCTCCGATGCTACCTGAACTGCTGTGCTTTTCCAGCACCACACTCTCAACCAGTAATAAGCCCATTGTCCCTGAGCAAGAATATGTTGGCCTTGCAAGTGCTGTGGGGGAGATCTACCAGAATGTTTTGTTTTCTGTTCATGGGACGTACTATCCATTCCTAATTTCTCTGAGGGCAGTGAGGAGTGAGCCATGTTGGCTGTGGACCTGGAGTCACATGAAGGCCAGGCTAGCTAAAGATGGCGGATTTCCCCATTTGGAAATCAAGTGGTCGCCACTAAACCAGCAGTTCAAAATGGCAGTGGGGCAAGGGCAATTAGGTCAGCAAGACAACGGTGTAAAAAAAAACTTGAATAAAGGAGAGAAAAGTGAACAGAAGGAGGCGAGAGACAAAAAAAAGGAAAGAAAAGGTGTTGGAAGGGGGAGGGGAGGATGACTGGCAGAAGAGGGAGAGGTGGAACCAGCTGAATATGAGAAGGGTATTGCACTGTCTGAGGATAATGGCACCCACAAGCAGGTCCATTTGTGGGCACTGGGCAGCAGGGAGAGGTGTTGCAATCCCTCATGGGGTGTGAACAAATTCCTGGACCTGGGCAAGGGTGGGGGCGTACGAACTGTCCCTTATTTGAAGGCATGTATTCTATCTTTAACGGCCCAGCCCACCGTTAAGGGACAACTTGAGTCCTGTATTCCTGGGAATGTCCGGCCTTGGGATGGGTTTGGGTAAATCAAGCAAGCAGCTGAGTTGGCCAAGGTTGACTGGTGACTCAACGACAGATATCTTGCCTTAATCTCACCCCCACCCACCCCACCATGTTAAATTGTTGTAATCTCATGAAGCCCACTCATGTTAAACCCGACACCATTCCCCCACCATCCCCCCTGCATGTCTGGCACATCACCATCTCTCCATGATAAATAAACTTTTATTTAGCACGAAACAAAAGTCATCGATTTCGGGTCTCTTGTCTCAGAACACATGTTGAATCAATGGAGTCGATGGCGTGCCCATTTGGCGTTGAGTGCCCACTGTCTTCATGTCGGAATGGAGAGGTGAGAACAGAAAGAGAGGGAAAACCCAATTTCAAATCTACACGTCGAGGAACTGCCCCTTCCAGGGTCACATCTGCATGCCCCCTCCCCCAGCCTTGTTGCCCTGTTCACAGGTCGTCATCCTATAACAGAGAGGAGAGAGAGAGAGTTAGCGATGACTGAGACTGGTAAAGGAAGGGTACCGATGTGTCCTTAGATGGGTGCCGAGCTTTGGTGGGGCTTTGAAAGTGTCTCACTCGTGGACGGATGTGTCCCAAACTGGTGAGGGAGATGGACAGTGGTGGCGGAAGGCTGGGGGCCAGCCTGCATTGTGATGCCCCCACAGGGATCGGTGCTGGGTCCCTTCTCATCTGCGATGTTCATCAATATTGAAGATGAGAAGGAGGAGGAGATGATGATAAATGGACGGGGATGGTAGCTCAGTGGTTAGCACCAGGGACCTGGATTCAATTTGGGTGATTGATTGTGTGGAGTTTGCACGTTCTCCTCCGTGTCTGCGTGGGTTTCTTCTGGGTGCTCCAGTTTCCTCCCACAGACAAAGGTGTGCAGGTTAAGGTGGGTTGGCCATACTAAATTGCCCCATAGTGTTCAGGAATGTGTAGGTTAGGGTAGATTGGCCAAGGGAAATTGTCCCATAATGCCCAGGGATGTGCAGGTTAGGGTGGATTGGCTGTGCTAAGTTGTCCCATAGTGTCCAGGGATGTGCAGGTTAGGGTGGATTACAAAGCACATGGATGAGCCTTTAAGGCCGAAACATTGAATGTTTTCAAAAAAACATCGGAGGCAGCACTTTGCGACTAAAGATTGGGTGGGGGGGGAAATGAGAACGGGAGACTGAGGTGAATGATCCCGTTGAATGTCCATAGCAGGGCCAAAGGTCTACTCATAGAATCCCTACAGTGTGGAAGCAGGCCCTTCGGCCCAAAACGTCCACACCGGCCCTCTGAAGAGTAACCTACCCAGACCCATTCCCCTACCCTGTTACTCTACATTTACCCCTGACTAATGCACCTAATCTACCCATCCCTGAACACTCTGGGACAGTTTAGCACGGCCAATCCACCCTGAACTGCACATCCCTGGGCACCATTGGACAATTTAGCACGGCCAATCCACCCTAACCTGCAAATCCCTGGACACTATGGGACAGTTTAGCACGGCCAATCCACCCTAACCTGGACATCCCTGGACACTATGGGACAATTTAGCACGGCCAATCCACCCTAACCTGGACATCTTTTGGACTGTGGGAGGAAACTGGAGCACCCGGAGGAAACCCACACAGACACGGGGAGAATCTGCAAACTCCACACAGACAGTCGCCCCGAGGGTGGAATTGAACCTGGGTCCCTGGCAGGCGTGAGGCAGCAGTGCTAACCACTGAGCCTCTGGGTCACCCCTTCTGCTCCAAATTCCTTTGTTTCTGGGAGCGCTACAAGAGTGTCCAAACATTCGAGGCCAATGGGTTGAGTGTGGGCAGAGTGGGACCGGTGCAGGTTGGAGTGTATTTTCGTTGGGGCAGACCTGATGGGCCTAATGGCCTGGTCTATACCATTGCGGTTCTGGGAATGTCTGGTTCGAAGCACCATCCGACATTTACGCAACCAAATTCCTCAGGAAATAAATTTGCGGGTAACGAGCCAACCAGGACAAAGGAGAATAGAGAGAGAGGAAAGAGGGTGAGATTGTGGGAGGACAGCTAGCACGTTGAATGGGACTGGAATGTCCTCCCTCTGCCACAAATGACTCGAGAACCCCCTTGGCCAGGCTGGGAGCTTCGTAGCAAAACCGGGGGAGGGCAGCAGGAGAGGCAACATCGATTGCCAAAGGACCGGGAGAAGACGCGGCCGAAGGGAGTGAGGCGAGTTCTTACGTCTCTCCGGCTTTTCTTCCGGCAATCTCCGCAGAAAACGCCGATGCAGCCATTGACCACCTGCAAGCCGCAGAAGACCAGCTCAATCACACTGGCGATGAGGAGAATGGAGAAGAGGGAGACGTTCCACACCACGATGTTCGGAGGGTTCTGGCAAATCGCCCAAAGCGTTTGGTTCGTCAGGTAACTGCGTGGAGGAGGGAGAGACCAATCGCGTCCGTCAGCAATGGGCGGTAGAGCCAACCACGATTCTCCGACCTTGACCACACCCCCCACCCTTCCCCCTACATAAACATTCAGCTCCCTCCTCACCAGTCATTCACAATCACAATGGTGGGGGGGGGGGAGGTGTTGGAGACAGTGGGGGCGTGGGAATGTCTTTCGACTGCTAATCTAGGGGGTGGGGTCAGGGTCAAGGGTCACAGTTGAGGTCAAGGTTACGTCAGGATCAAGGGTATTGTAAGGGTTAGAGTCAGGGTTGGGGTTATGTTTTGGGTTAGAGTTAGGGTCAGGGTTATATTTTGGGTTAAGGTTAGAGTTAAGGTAAGGGCTATGCTTAGAGTTAAGAGTTAGGGTCAGTGTTAGCGTCAGAGTCAGGGTTAGGGTCAGGGTTAGAGTTAGGGTCAGGGTTGGGATCAGGTTCAGAATGATGTTTAGGGTCAGGTTAGCTTCCGGGTCAGGGTCAGGGTTGGGGTCAGAATTAGGTTCAGGGACAGGGTTAGGGTGAGAGTTAGGGTGAGGGTCAGATCAGGGTCATGGTCAGGGTCAGGATGATGTTCAGGGTAAGGTTAAGGTCAGGGTCGGGTCAGGTTTAGGATCAGGATCAGGATCAGGATCAGATTCAGGGTCAGGGCCAGATTCGGAGTCAGGGTTAGGTTCAAGCTCACGGTCAGGGTTACAGTTAGGTTCAGGGCCAGGATGATGTTTAGGGTCAAGGTTAGGGTTAGGGTCAAGGTTAGGGTTCACATTAGGGTGTGGGTCAGGTTGATGTTTAGGGTCAGGGTTAGATTCAGAATGAAGGTCAGGGTCAGTGTGGATGGCGCCAATGTCAAATCTCGGCCTGTGGGCAGGATTGGCGGCCTACCTGTGGTTGGTGTTCAGGAAGGGTTGCTGCCAGTCCCCACCTCCGACGTCACACAGTGGGCCATTTGCCAGGGCCGTCGAAGACACAGTGAGGCAGTACAGGGCGCCCAAGGTGCCAAAAAGCGAGGAGAAGACAGACCGCAGCATCTGCAAAGAGAAAGCCAATGGGTTAAGTGTTCCCAGGCAGCGCTGGCTTTGGACAGGCTCCAGTGGAGGCACACAAGAAACATCCCGAAGATAGGGGGAGCAGTGGAGGACTCTGGGTCCGTACTCAATGGAATTTAATAGCATGGGGGTGTGTGAGATCTGATTGAAACTTACAGAATACTGAGAGGCCTGGATAGAATGGACATGAAGGTGTTGCCTCTGGTCGGAGAGACTACGACCAAGGGCACAGCCTCAGAGTGGACTGAGATGAGGAGGAATTTCTTCAGCCAAAAAGGTAGAGAATATGTGCAACTCATTTCCACAGAGGTCTGTGGAGGGCAAGTCATTCAGTGTCTTTGAGACAGAGAGAGAGAGATATGTTCTCAGTTGGTTAGGGGATCAAGGGCTACAGGGAGAAGGTAGGAGAATGGGGCTGGGAAACATATCAGCCATGGTCAAATGGTGGAACTGACGTGATGGCCCAGTTTTACTCCTGTATCTTAAAGTCTAAGTGGCAGATAGGTTAAAGGGCGCTGTTTTACTGCTGTATCCCTTGGTAATGGTTCAGCGGAGTTGCTGGGGGAATGAAACAGGAACAGAGGTCACTGGAAAAGCTCAGCAGGTCTAGCAGCATCTGTGAAGGGAGATCAGAGTTAACGTCTCTCTGAAGAAGGCTCACTGGACCCGAAGCATTAACGTTGACATCCCTTCACAGATGCTGCCAGACCTGAGAGCTTTTCCAACAATTTCTGATTCACAGCATCCACAGTTCTTTTGGTTTTTATTTGACTGTGTAATGACTTGACCCACAATCCTGCTAACCCCTGTGGCCTAACCTGATTGTCCATCTCACGTAAGATTGTTTCCCCATCCTTAACTGTCCTCGAGAACGTTTAAGAGTCAGCCACATCGCTGCGGGTTTACCCCCCTCCCTCCCTGCCCTGGAAGCCTGGTTAAGCAAAGCTTGGATTTGAAAATTGCCTGTCAATCCCTCAGCCCCTTCCCTACCTCCCTGACTACTTCCAGCCCCACGTCCCTGTGAGATCTCTGCGCTCCTCCAATTCCGGCCTCTCCCAGGCCCCAATTTTTCCCTATAGTCCCACCAATTCCCAGCGTTCCACCATTGGCAGCCTTGCCTTCAGCTGTCTGGGGTTTTGAGCTCAAGAATTTCCTCCCTCAAACTCTCTGCCTCCCTCATTCCCCATTGGTTGGCTGCCTAAGTCGACAGTCAAAGAGCCATTTTGTTCTAGAAGGCTGAAAGAGGACCTTCGGCCTATTGCATCCATGCCAACCATCAAAGCACCTATCTTTTCTCGTCTTATTTCCCAACATCGCATGTGTCCATCTAAATATTTCCTCAATGTTAAAAAAGGGTTTCTGCCTCTTTCACTCTTATAGGTGGTGAATTCCCGTTCTCCCACCACCCTCCGGTTGAAAGATTTCCTCCTCCAAATCTCCTCACAATCTCCTGTCAATTCCTTGAAATCTTTGCCTCCTGATGAATGACCACTCTGTAAAGGAGAAATGGTCCAGAGAGTCACAGAATCAGTACAGTTTGGAATCAGGCCATCCGGCCCATCAAGACCACACCAACCCTCTGAAGAGCATCCCATCTAGACCTACCACCAAACAAACCCATGCCCCAACTCTATCCCAATAACCCTGCATTTCCAGGGGCCAATCCACCCTAACCTGCACATCCCTGGGCACTATGGAACAATTTAGCACGGCCAATCCACCCTAACCTGCACATCCCTGGACATTATGGGCACATTAGCATGGCCAATTTGCTTATCTCCACTGTCTATTTCCCTCAGAACCTCTCAATAAGATTAGGAAATGGGGAAGCCCTTCATCAGGAATAGGGAAGTCTTTCATCAGGAATCTCACCCACTAGCCCAACTGCCTTTGAGGTTCTATAGACATGCACATCAAAGTCCTTCCCTCTGTTCCAGAGTCCTACATTCAGCAAGTAATCCCTTGCCTATTGCATCCTCCCAAATTCCCTCACCTCTCATTTTCCATGATTAAATTCCTGCCAATGGAACTGCCTGAGTTGACTTGCTAACAATTATCAACCCTCTTTCTTTATTGTAGTATGGGTTCTGGTGTTCCGCCAAAATTTGAAATTCTTGTATTGATTTTGATGGGTGTGAGGCAAATAACTTCTGCTAACGCCTCACTCCATTCAGTACAACCCACTGTTCTCCCAGTGGCCCCACTGTTCTACCAGTGGCCCCACTGTTCTTCCAGTGGCCCCACTGTTCTACCAGTGGCCCCACTGTTAACCTAAAGGCCCATTATCGTACCAATCACCCCCTGTTATTCCCAATGGTCCCCTGTTATCCCAATGATCCTTTATTATATCCATGTCCCACTATTATACCGATGGCCTACTACTACATCAATGATTTAATATTGTACCAATGACCACTATTATCCCAATGACCCAATATTATTCGCAGTGGCCCGCTGTTCTCCCAGTGGCCCACTGTTAACCTAAAGGCCCATTATCATACCAATCGCCCCCTGTTATTCCCAATGGCCCCCTGTTATCCCAATGATCCTCTATTATATCCATGTCCCACTATTATACCGATGGCCTACTACTACATCAATGATTTAATATTGTACCAATGACCCACTATTACCCCAATGACCCACTATTATCCCAAAGACCCAATATTATTCCCAGTAAACTGCTGTTATTCCAATGACATACTTATCCCAATGGCCCACTGTTCTACCAGTGTCCCACTGTTCTTCCAAAGGCCCATTATCATACCAATGGCACCATTGTTATCCCCAATGACCCACTGTTATCCCAATGACCCTTTATTATACCCATGACCGACTATTATACCAATGGCCTACTATTACATCTATGATCTAATATTGTACCAATGGCCCGCTGTTATCCCCAATGGCCCGCTGTTATCCCCAATGGCCCGCTGTTGCCCAATGGTCGACTGTTATCTCAATGACCCACTGTTATACCAATGGAACACCATTATTTAAATGGCACCACTGTTACCCCAATAGCACCACTGTTACCCCAATGGCACCACTGTTGTCTCAATGGAACACCATTATTTAAATGGCCCACTGTTATCCCAATGGCCCATTGTTATACCAATGGAACACCATTATCTCAATTGCCCATTGTTATACCAATGGAACACCATTATTTAAATGGCCCACTGTTATCCCAATGGCACCACTGTTATCCCAATGGCACCACTGTTATCCCAATGGCACCACTGTTGTCCCAGTAGCCCGGTTTGTGGCACTCCAGCCTCTAGGTCAGGAAGTTCAAACCCCTTTCCAGAGATTTGAGCCCAAAGCTCTTGAGTAGGCTCCAAGAGAGTGAAGTCCTGTGGGGACTGCTGTCTACCAAACGAGACACTAGACTGGAGCCTTCTCAGAAGACAGCAGAGGACCAGGACTAGCTCTCCAAATCTCTCCTGGGGACCTGAACTCCATTCCTTCCAATTAATATCACCAAAGCTGTTAGCCCCTGTGGCCCACTGTTATCACGGCTCATTATCACGATCATGGGAGCTTGCTGTGCGCAGTTCATAGCTGCCAAGTGAACCGCAACCCTCCCGCCCCCCTCAATCCCTCCAGATGTCGGGTGGTTTCACGAGGTGCTACATAAATGCAAGTCTTCCATTCCGCTTTGCAAGGTGATGGAGAGGCAATCTGTACGAGGCCTGGTGAATGGTGGGGTGGGGGTGGGGGGGGGCGAGGAGTTGTCCCCTGAGATGTTTTTTTCCGACATCTTACCCGGCATCTGTTGCCACAGCACCCTGCACCGCAGCATCCTTTACCTCCAGCCCGGACGGCGGAACACGCAGGACACAGGACCTGTTGGGCAGAAAGATTTCCAACAATTTATCAGAGTGAAAGCACGAGTGAGGAACAGGAGCCATCGCTGGCAAGGAGAGAAGGTTCTGGAATCAATGCTGCCAGCCCCACAGTAAAGATGTTATTAAAACTGGAAAGGGGTGGAAAAGACGTGACAAGGATATTCCCAAGACAGGAGGGTTTGAGTTCATAGAGTGATAGAGATACACAGCATGGATACAGACCCTTTGGTCCAACTCGTCCATGCCGACCAGGTATCCCAATCCAATCTAGACTCATTTACCAGCACTTGGCCCATATCTCTCTAAACCCTTCCTATTCATATATCCATCCAGATGCCTTTTAAATGCTGTAATTGTACCAGCCTCCACCACTTCCTCTGACAGCTCATGCCATACACGCCCCACCCTCTGTGTGAAAAATCCCTCTTATACCAATGGCCCATTGTTATACCAATGAACCACTATCATTCCAATGGTCCACTATTATCCCAATGAACCACTGTTATAACAATGGCCTACTACCATACCAATGGTCTATTGTTATCCCAATTATACCCATGACCCACTATTTTACCAATGGCTTACTATTACATCAATGATCTAATATTGTACCAATAGCCTACTATTATCCCAATGACCCAATATTGTCCCCAATAACCCACTATTATCCCAATGGCCCACTGTTATCCCAATGGCCTACTGTTAGGCCTACCTGACCCCCACGGGTCACTTTTATATCTTTCCCCTAGAACATAGAACATTACAGTGCAAACAGGCCCTTTGGCCTTCAATATTGTGCCGACCTGTGGAACCAATCTGAAGCCCATCTAACCTACACTTTTCCATTCTCGTCCCTATGCCCATCCAATGACCATTTAAATGCCCTTAAAACTGGCGAGTCTACTTCTGTTGTAGGCAGTGCGTTCCACATCCTTACTACTCTCTGAATAAAGAAACTATCTCTGACATCTGTCCTATATCTATCACCCCTCAATTTAAAGCTTTGTCCCTCTGTGCTAGCTATCACCATCCAAGGAAAAAGGCTCTCTCTGTCCAACCTATCTAACCCTCTATCTTATATGTTTCAATTAAGTCGCCTCTCAACCTTCTTCTCTCTAACAAAAACAGCCTCAAGTCCCTCAGCCTTTCCATGAAAGACCTTGCCTCCATACCAGGCAACATCCTAGTAAATCTCCTCTGAACCCTTTCCAAAGGTTCCATGTCCTTCCTACAATGCAGTGACCAGAAGTGCATGCAATACTCCAAATGTGGTCGCACCAGAGTTTTGTACAGCTGCAGCATGATCGCATGGTTCCGAAACACATTCCCTTTACCAGTAAAAGCTAGCACACTGTATGCCTTCATCACAACCTCATCAGCCTTGGCTGGTTCCTGGACACCGAGATCTCTCTGCTGATCTTCACAATCGAGAATCGTATCATTAGCCCTCTCACCCTAAACCTATGCTCTCTAGTTCTGGACTCCCCACCCTAGGCAAAAGACCCTCCAACCCTGGCAACATCTTTGTAAATCTTTTCTGAACCCTTTCAAGTTTCACAACATCCTTCTGATAGGAAAGAGACCAGAATTACACGTAATATTCCAAAAGTGGCCCGACCAATGTCTTGTAGAGCCGCAATATGACCTCCCAACTCCAATACTCAATGCTCTGACCAATAAAGGAAAGCATACCAAAATTATAAGGAGATGCTGGATAGGCTGGGATTTTTTTCACCTGGAGTATAGAGGATTGAGAGATGACCTTCTATAGAGGTTGAGAAAATCATAAGAGGCTTGGATAGGGTTAATGGTTGATGTCTTATCCGTAGGATCGGGGATTTCAAGACCAGGAGGCTTGTTTTTCAGGTTTATTCTTAAACTTGAAAGGTTATAGAAAAGATTGAGAAAAATGTTACCAGAGTTGGAGGGTTTGAGCTCGAGGGACAGGCTGGGACTTTTCTCCCTGGAGTGTCGGAGGCTGAGGGGTGACCTTATAGAGGTTTATAAAACCATGAGGGGTGTAGATAAGGCGAGTAGCCAAGGTCTTTTCCCCGGGTCTGGGGGAGTCCAGAACTAGAGTGCATCGGTTTAGGATGAGTGGGGAAAGATATAAAAGAGACTTAAGGGGCAACTTTTTCGCTAAGAGGGCGGTGCGTGTATGGAATGAGCTGCCAGAGGAAGTGGTGGAGGCTGGTACAATGACAGCATTTAAAAGGCATCTGGATGGGTATATGAATAGGAAGGGTTTAGTTGGATATGGGCCAAGTGCTGGCAAATGGGACGAGTTCAGCTCAGGAAACCTGGTCAGCATTGACAAGTTGGACTGCAGGGCTGTATACCTCTATGACCCTACGATCCCGGTTTGAAAACTTGAGCAAAAGCTGCAAGTGAAATTGTTTATTTCTGAGTGGGAAAGCATATACCTGCAGGCAGAATTTTGGTTTCAGATGATCAAGAAATGAGCCACGTCTTTGTCAACATAAACAAGGTCAGCTGACCCTGTGAACTAAACACTAAAATTAAGACAAATCGTTAAATACTATAGATATCTTAAACAGACAGATGAAAGCAAAAATTACGGCAGAAGCTCGGCAGGTCATATCTGTAGAGGAAAATATGCGACCGGATTCAGAAATCACGTCAAGAGGTGGCTGAGGACTGGGGCAGTAAGTGAAGTAGCATACCCCAACACTTCCTAATAAACACTCCCACCCACAGTTTATGGGAGTCACCTCAGAGAGGCAGGAGGAGGTGTCTACAGCCCAGCCTTATGGGACCCCCATTCGCTAGTGGGCCAAACAGGGGGACAGAGTATCCAGCCTTAATGATGATGTTTTTGCTGGAGCAGTGGAGGCTGAGGGCCAGTCTGCTAAAAGAAAACAAAATTATGAGGGGCACGGATAGGGTGGATTGTCAGTGTCTCTATCCCGAAGGTGGGCACGTCAAATACTAGGGGCCGTGGGTTTTGAGGTGAGAGGGGGGGAAATGTTTAAAGGAGATGTGTGAGGGAAGGTTTTTTTACACAGAGGGTGGTGGGTGCCTGGAATGATTCAGAAAAGATTTACCAGGGGTTGGAGGATTTGAGCAAACGAGAGAGGCTGGAGCTATTTCCCCTGGTCCGTTGGAGGGTGAGGAGGTGACTTTATAGAAGTTTATAAAACCCTGAGGAAGATGGATAGGGTGAATAGCCAAGGTCTACCCGTGTCTGCGTGGGTTCCCTCCGGGTGCTCCGGTTTCCTCCCACAGTCCAAAGATGTGCAGGTTAGGATGGATTGGCCATGGGAAATTGACCCATAGTGTCCAGGGATGTCCAGATTAGGGTGGACTGGCCATGCTAAATTGTCCTGACATGTCCAGGGATATGCAGGTTAGGGTCGGTTGGCCATGGGGAACACACGAGTTACAGAGATGGGATGGGATGGGTCTAGGTGGGATGCTTTTCGGAGGGTCAGTGTGGATGGGCCGAATGGCCTGATTCCACAATGTAGAAGTCGATGCACTTACCATAAGCCCCCCTCCGACCAGTCCCCCCATCAGCCAGACCTGCAGTGTGATGTGATCAGTCCATTCCTTCTCCGCGCTGGGGAAGATGAGAAGGACGTTGGCTATGATGCAAATGATGGACAGGGGAAGCAGGACCAGGCCAATGCAGCGGGCGCACTTGCCGGTACACATCGTCTCGCTCTAACTGAGCCCTCCTGCTCGTCAGGATCGGAGACTACCTCTCCTTCCCTCTTAACAGGTAGACTCTGACCAGCCTTTGGGAACTGGTCCAATCTGGTTCTGTAATGTCATCGCTATTTACTCTCTGATAAGGGAAACCAGTCACCGCATTGTACAATCAGCACTAGATAGCAAGTGACAAGATAACTGTTGGACTTAGAAGGACTTATTGGTGGGGGATGGGGAAATGCTATTCAGGCAAGTGCTAAACAGTGACTGGGATGTGACTGAAACAATTAATCATCATTCGCACTGTGGTAAAGGTAAAACATTAACGCATTAAAGTCATAAAAGGTTTGCTCATATCATTATGCAAATAATACAACACTCAAGAAGCTCGTCACGATCCATGAACAAAGCAGCCCCCGCTTATTTGGCACCCCCTCCCTCCCTCCACCATTGACGCTCAGTAGCAGCAGTGTGTGCCATCCACAAGATGCACTGCAGCAATTCACCAAAGATCCTCAGGCAGCACCTTCCAAACCCATGACTATTTCTATCTGGAAGGACAAGGGGCAGCAAATACATGGGAACACCACCCCCCCCCCCCCCCCCCCACTGCGAGTTCTCCTCCATTCTCCATCCTGACTTGGAAATAAATCGGCCATTCCTCCAGTGTGGCTGGGTCAGAAACCTGGAATTTCTCCCTAACGGCATTGTGGGTCAACCCACAGCAGGTGGACTGCAGCGGTTCAAGAAGACAGCTCACCCCCCACCTTCTCAAGGGGGCAACTTGGGACAGGGACCAGCAGGCGATGCCCACATCCCACAAAATGATTTTTTTAAAATCAGGAGAATAGGCTGCATAAGTTAATTATCCTCACCTTATGTAACTGTTGGACCATCAGATAAAGGAGCAGAATGAGGCCATTCGGCCCGTTGAATCTGCTCAGCCATTTGATCATGGCTGATATGTTTCTCAACTCCTTTCCCCCCCAATAATCCTTGATTCCCATGACTAATCATGAATCTATCTCTCTCTGTCTTACAGACAGATATAGGGGAATGGGTCAGGGTGGTTTGCGCTTCGGTGAGTCGGTGTGGACTTGATGGGCCAAAGGGCCTGTTTCCATACTGTAAGTAATCTAATCAAGATAAAGTCATCGTTACAAGGGAGAATCCCTACACCACGGAAATAGCCATTTGGCCCAACAAGTCCACACTAACCCTCTAAAGAGTAACCCACCCAGACACATTCCCCTAGCACCTAACCTACATATTCCTGAACACTATGGGCAATTTAGCACGGCCAATTCACACTAACCTGCACATCTTTGGACTGTGGGAGGAAACCACCAGGCAAACCCTACACCCCCATGCACAGTCCAAAGATGTGCAGGTTAGTGTGAATTGGCCGTGCTAAATTGCCCATAGTGTTCAGGAATATGTAGGTTAGGTGCTAGGGGAATGTGTCTGGGTGGGTTACTCTTTAGAGGGTTAGTGTGGACTTGTTGGGCCAAATGGCTATTTCCGTGGTGTAGGGATTCTCCCTTGTAACGCAGTGGGTGGAATATAAATTGAAGGAATAAACTTGGAACTTCGGGTTAGTCCAAGTCATGGTGACTATGACACTATCATCAATTGTTGTGAAAACCTTTCTGGGTTCTTTGAGGAGGGAAATCTGCAACAGTGAATACAGTAGACTAGATTGAGTGAAGTGCGGGCAAATTGCTGCTTCACCTGCAAGGTGTGTCTGGACCCTTGGAGAATGAGGAGGGAGGAGGTAAATGGGCAGGAGTGACAGCTTCTGCGATGGCATGGGAAGATGCTTTGGGGGGTTTGGGGTCACGTTGGGAGTGAAGGAGGAGTGGACTAGAGAGAACGGTCCTTGAGGAAGGCTGTCAAGGGAGGAGAGGGGAATATTTGGTGGAAGTGGGGAAAATGGCAGCTAACGATCCTCTGGATGTGGAGTAAGGTATGGGAAGACCAGAGGCTGTTTCGAGGGAAGAGAAGGGGTGAGAGTCAAAATGTGAGAGCTGTGATGGACATGCTATGGGCCCTAGGTACGATAGTTAAGTTCACTTTTAATTGCAATGTGTTTTGTTGTTGGCACTTACAGTTATAACATTTAAAAGATATTTGCATAGATACATGAATAAAAAAGGTTTAGATGGATATGGGCCAAGTCCAGGCAGGTGCGACTAATGGAGTTTGGGATTATGGTTGGCATGGACTGGTTGGGTCAAAGGGTCTGATTCAATGCTCTATAAGTCTATGACCTCTGTTTTAAATGGGAGACACATTATTTTTAAACTTTGTCCGAGATCCAGGTGCCCTCAGGAGGGGTATATTCTCACATCTTTGACCCTCTGCCAATTAAGACTGAGGGAACCAAGCAGGAGTTGAAATTCAAACCAGCCACGTTCTACCTCAATGATGGAACAGCCCTGAATGGCCTCCCAATAGATAAGGTCTTTTCTTGTCATAGATGGAGTCCAGAACTAGAGGGCGTATGTTCGGGGTGAGAAGGGAAAGATTTAAAAAGGAACTAAGGGGCAAGTTTTCACACAGAGGGTAGTGCGTGTATGGAACAAGCTGCCAGAGGAAGTGGTGGAGGCTGGTACAATTGCAATATTTAAAAGAATATCTGGTCGGCATGGACAAGTTGGACCGAAGGATCTGTTTCCATACTGCATATCTCTATGACTCTATGAACAAAAAGGTGAGAACAGTGATAGGGATCTACATCCCAAAGTGTGCTGGGGCTGGAGACATAACTGCGGGTCACGGTGAGTGGGGGTGATGTCACTGTGGGGCATAGCGAGTGCGGGTGATGTCACTGTGGGTCACGGCGAGTGGGGGTGATGTCACTGTGGGGCATGGCGAGTGGGGGTGATGTCACTGTGGGTCACGGCGAGTGGGGGTGATGTCACTGTGGGGCATGGCGAGTGGGGGTGATGTCACTGTGGGGCATGGCGAGTGGGGGTGATGTCACTGCAGGTCTCGGCGAGTGGGGGTGATGTCACTGTTGGGCACGGCGAGTGGGGGTGATGTCACTGTGAGGCATGGTGAGTGGGGGTGATGTCACTGCGGGTCACGGCGTGTGGGGGTGATGTCACTGTTTGGCACGGCGTGTGGGGGTGATATCACTGTTGGGCACGGTGAGTGGGGGTGATGTCACTGCGGATCTCGGCAAGAGGGGGTGATGTCACTGTGGGTCATGGCATGTGGGAAGTGATGTCACTGTTGGGCACGGTGAGTGGGTGTGATGTCACTGTGGGTCATGGTGTGTTGGGTGTGATGTCACTGTGGGTCATGGCGTGTTGGGGGTGATGTCACTGTGGGGCACGGTAAGTGGGGGTGATGTCACTGCAAGTCATGGCGTGTGGGGGTGATGTCACTGCGGGGCAGGGCGAGCAGGGATGATGTCATTGGGATGCGTGGTGCAGGGTTAACAGGTGTGATGCCATGGGGTGACATCACAGCACGAAATGGCGATTTGCGTGACGTCATTGTGTGGTGCTGCGAGTGGCTAACCTGTTTGATGCATTATGGTTGGTGACGTCACGTCACAATGCCATACCTCGAGTAGAGTGACGTCACTGCGTGGCACTGCACGGGTGACGTCACTGCGAGTCACAGAGCGCTGTTCGGCGGCGCTCTCTGATGACGGAGTGCCCGCTTTGGTCGCTGGTTGGTGACGCAGACAGGCGGGCGGTTAGTCTCCAGAATGGCGGCCTCGCTGCTGCTGGACACGGTGACCGGTCTGCTCCGGCAACCGGCCCAAGGGGAGAGAGAACGGGAGGGTGGCCTGGAGCCAGGCCCGCAGCACCTCGCCGACATTGTGCAGCAGCTCAGGGCGCAGCGACTTCTGCAGGCCGAGGTACAACAACAACAACAGCAGCAGGAGGGAGGGAGGCACACCGAGAGAGACACACTTCTACTCTCCCCTCCCCCCCCCCCCCCCCCAGGTCCCTCTTTCTCCCCCCCCCCTTTCCCAGGTCCCTCTTTCTCCCCCCCCCCTTCCCTCTGTTTATCTCCATGCCCCCCCCCTTCAGTTCTCCACTCCTCTCCTATATTCCCCCTCCCTCATCTCACTCCAGTGCCAGTTCAGCAGAGACTCTGCTTTCCTTGCCTTCCTCCCTCACGCGGTGTCTGGAGGCTGTGGATCAATCGCTCAGTCCACCCAGAACCCTTCACCTCAGGCCCTGTCCCCTGTAACACCTGCCGCCTTAACCTCCTGCCTTTTCTTCCATAGAATTCATCGGATCTGAGCGGCTTGATCAGTATCAGCAACTCCAGTCTCCGGTCGGTCAAAAGCAGGTGAGACCCACCCCGCACCCCCACTCCTGTTTTACTGGGGGGGAGGGGGTGTGTAAACTGATGGTGGGCCGAAGGGCCTCTCCATTGTTAGACATGGGGCTGCAGCGTTCCCAGAAGGTGCAGCTCGCCACCACCTTCCCAAGGCACAGACGGGCAGTAAATGCTTCGCCACCCCCACTGGGGACCAAACACCCGAGCCCCATGGGCAAATAATTTGAAAATGAAATGCCCTGGGCTGCATGAGACAGATTCTAGATAGAAGCGAGTCAGGTTTCTGGAAGGAAACATTCCAAACAACCCCTGTCTTGTGGAATTGAAGGGCCGAATGGTCTGCACAAATTGCTCCTGGGCAGTGCCACAAGTCATCATGTGTTATTGTCCCCCAGCTTTGTCTCTGTCCTGGGGTTGTGAGGTTAGACGGAGTGCCTCGTAAGTTGGTTGAGTTGAGCCCTTGCTAACAAGCCCCTCCGCCTTCTCCATCTGCTTCTTCTTCCCGATAGGTTCGAAGGAGTTTGCTTGCTGGCCGTGCTGGTGGCTGACAGTCCCACAGATACCTTCCAGGATCAGTGCATCTCCTGGCTCCGAGCTGTGCAGCACATTATCCAGGTGAGCCCAGACCACGTTCCTTCCTCGCCCTCTCCCCACCCTCCTCTTTCGAGGGAAGGAGGTTACTGGTGAGCAGACTGTGACTGACCTGTCTCTCTTTTCCTTTCTCACTCCTTGCCTCACTGCAGTCCCAGGACCCCCAGACGACGACGGAGCTGGCCATCTGGGTGCTCCATGACCTGCTGAAGTACTCCTCCCAGCTCCTGGAGCTGGCCCGGGAAGTGGCCATGAACCACGTTCCAGCCATTGTGACTGCTCTCTTAGCACTGAAGCCTGAGGTAAGCCGCGAAGAAGCATTGGCTCTGCCTTTGTGCTCACTTTCGCACGTCCTGTCCCCTCCAGTGTTGTCAGACCCTGCTGCCTTTTCCCAGCCCTTTCTGTGCTTTTGTTTTCAATTTGCAGCATCCGCCCATCTTGGTTATGTAATGATTGCACAACGTTAAGTGTCTGTTTTGTCCTGTTTCTCTTTAAAGGAAAGTTTGAAGACAGAGATGTCTACTGCAAACTTGTAAAGTAAACAGCTTCTGAGTCCTTGGTTTTTTAAAAAAAAGTTGCAACGATAGAAGCAGCCTGGCTGGGTGTGGTCACGTTTCTGCAGGACCAGGAAATTTTTAGTTTTTTGGGATGTTGCTGAGTCAGTTCCTCTCTCTCTGCTAGACACTCTCTGGGTTTTCTCTTTTTTTTCCCTCCTGGGCTGCTGGAGTTACATCTGAGATCTGGATTCTCTAAATTTGCTTTTTGCAAAAGGTGTGTGTTTGTGGGGTGTGACTATGTTAGATCAGTTGATTTGTATTTAATGTGTATTACTTTGTTAGGCTGGTAGATTTACACCTAAGCCAATATTTTGGTTATATTTTGACTATACTGCATGAAAAAAATATTTTTCTCCTTAAAGTTGAGTAGTTTGACCTGTCGCATTGCATCTGGAATACAGCACCTTATATTTACCATCAAAATAAGCAAAAGTTTGGGTCCAAACTATCTCAATATTTTGAAGGGGGTTTAGTCTGGTCCAACCTTAATGCGGTTGTCAACATAATCTTTGGTTATCATCAACCATGTCTCAATGGCTATTTCTGTTCGCTCTCTTCTGTTTTGCCCTCGATTTCTCCTTCCATTGTTTCCTGGGCACGATTGCCAGGTTTGATTTCTATCATCCGCACTTATCTGTGCGTTCCTAAAGGGGGCGCAGGAGCGCAGGGATCTGGGTGGATGTGTGCGCACATCATTGGAGATGGCCCGACAGGGAGGGAGAGAGCAGTTCATAAAGCACACAGTGTCCTCGGCTTTACTGATGGGTTCCAAGCACAGGGAATTGCTGCTGAACTTGTACAAGACATTTATTAGCCCTTGGCTGGATGATATGTACAGCTGTGGGTGCTCTGTTGTAGGGAAGTTGTGTACGCCCTGGAGTGAGAAGATAGAAGCCATTTACAATGGTTTTAGGGATCAGAAACCTAAAAAGGACAGCATCATACAGCACGGAAACAGACCCTTTCATCCAACCAGTCCGTGCTGACCATAATCCCAAACTAAACTAGTCCCACCTGCCTGCTCCTATCCCATATCCCTCTGAACCTTTCCTATTCATGGACTTATCCAAATGGCTTTTGAATGTTTTAATTGTACCCACATCCACCACTTCCTCAAAAAGTTTGTTCCATACACGCAACACTTTTTTAATGTCCTTTTTAAATCTTTCTCCTCCCACCTTAAAAATATGCCCCCTGGTTTTGGATTCCCCTACCCTAGGGGCAAGACCCTCGTCATTCACTTCATTTGTGCCCCTCTTGATCTCATAAGCCTCAATAAGGTCACCCTCAACCTCCTATGTTCCAGTGGGAAACGTCCCAATCTATAAGGTCAAACCCTCCATTCCCAGTGGCATCCCGGTAAATCTCTTCTGAAGCCTTTTCCAGTTTAATAATGTCTTTTCTATAACTGAGCAATTGGAACTGTACATAGTTACTCCAGAAGAGGCCTCACCAACATCCTGTACAAGGTCAACTTGACGTCCCAGATCCTGTACTCAAACGTGTGAGCAATGAAGGCAAACGTGCTAAATGTCATCTTAACCACCCTGTCCACCTGCGACACCAATTGTAATGAATTATGTGCCTGAAGCCCTGATCCTCTGTTCCACAGCACCATCCAGGGCCCTGCCATTGACTGTATAGGCCACGTGCTTGTTTAAGTTGGGACCTTCTCCTTAAAGAGAAGAAGGATTCAGAGGAGATCTGATGGAGGTTTTCAAAAATGACGAGCAAGGACTGGACAGAGTAGAGAGGGAGCAACTGTTGCCCATTCGCAAAAGGAGCAAGGAGGAGAGGCACATCGATCTGAAGTGATGTGTGAGAAGCAGCAAAGGGAGATGTGAGGGAAACTTTCTCACATCGAGTGGTTAGCGTCTAAAATGCGCCACCTGGAAATGGGTGGGGGCAGGTTCAGTTGGGGCATTGGATGGTTATTGGTTATTGGAAGGTGTGTAGGGAGGTAGGCAGGAGATTGGCACTGGGTAATGATACTCGATTGAAGGGCCAGTGCAGGCACAGTGGGCCAAATGGCCGCTTCCTGTGCCATGACCATTTTGTGCACTTGGCTATTTTTCTCACTCGATATACTCGGCAATTCTTTTATTTCTTGAGCTGCTTTCCTTGATTGTTTGTTGAGCTTCCTTATCACGAACAGATTCTGGGCATACCCTGGTACAGACACAAATCTACCACCTTCCACATGGAACATCTCGAAACAAGGCTACAGGGAGAGAGCAAGGCAGTGGGATTAGTTTGGGGATTGATACGGGGTGAGCAAGGGGCATTAGGGTTATATTAGGGATTGGCATGGCTATGGGGAGAGAGTAGGGCAGTGGGATTATTTTGGGGCTGGCTACGGGGAGTGCACGGAGCATCAGGATTAGTTTGGGGATTGGGATGGCTGTGGGGTGAGGGCAGGGCAGTGGGATTAGTTTTGGGATTGATACAGGGTGAGAGAGAGAGAGATAGACTGGGATTAGTTTGGGGATTGATACAGGGCTACGGGGAGAGCGTGAGACAGTGGGATTACTTCGGGGATTGATACAGGGTTACAGAGAGAGAGACGGTGGGATTAGTTTGGGGATTGGGGGTACAGGGTTATGGGGAGAGAGTGAAACAGTGGGATTAGTTTGGGATTGTTGAAGAAGTGGCCAGCAGTGTTTAATAATCTTTTCTGGTGATAGTTGAAGTCTCCAGTCTGAGCAGTCTCCAATACTTGAGTCCTTCACTCCCCATCCTTACCGGACAGTGGAGCATCAGTGCAGCCCTTTACGGTGTGGAAAATATTCTCTGGGGTTGTTGTTGACATGAGAGAGACAGTTTTCAGTTCCTGCTGTCCTCAGTCCCAGTTTAACGTTGTATGAGTAAGTCAATTGTGAATGTGTCTAATACCTACCTACCTACTTTTGCAGTGTCAAGGAGCAGCGCTAGAGGGAATGAAGGCCTGTATGACCTTTTACCCCCGGGCCTGTGGATCTCTGCGGGTAAGGGATTCTCCAGTCTTTCAGGTGTCACCTTGTGTACAGACAGCTGATCCCTCACCTCGTAAACTGCAAATTCAGACTACGCCATCTGGCCAGTTCAGTTCCACAAGTACATTGTGCTGCTCTCTCAGTGGTGCATTTGGAGCAGGGGGGTGACTGGACAGAGCCATTTCAGCTCTGTAACATGGTTTGTCACTGTATATCACCCGGATACAGTGGTGGGGACAGGTCTGTCACTGTGTAACACTGGGGTACAGTACTAGTGGGGACAGGGCTGTCACTGAATAACACGGATGCAGTGGTGGCGACAGGTCTATCAATGTATACCATTGGGATGTATACTGGTGGGGATTAGAGTGGTGCTGGAAAAGCACAGCAGGGCAGACAGCATCTGAGGAGCAGGAAAGTTGATGTTTTGGGCAAAAGCCCTTCAACACTGTATAACACTGGGATTCAATGCTGGTGGAGATAGATCTGTCACTGTTTAACACTGGGGTCCACTCCTGGTGGGGACAGGTCTGTCTTTGTGTAACACTGGGGTACAGTATTGGTTGGGACAGATCGGTCACTGTATAACACTGGGGTCCTGTACAGGTGTGATGCAATGAGTCTGCACCAATTCATTGCTACACCCCTGATGCTGGAATATCGCTGGGTAAAGGGGCATTTGAAGAGCAGCAGACGGATTTGCAGGTCATTGAACACTAACTCTGCCTCCTCTGTGTCAACAGGGCAAGCTTGCTGCTTACTTCCTGAGTAAACTTGACACTGGGAGCCCACACATGCAAGAGGTAAGCACAGGGCAGTGATGCGTGTCCCAGGTGAGATTTGATCTTGCATTCTGTCTGCCGGACTGGGATCTGTCAGCCTGCAAACGGAGTGAGTACTAGGATTTCAGTCAATGCCCATCGGCTTCCAGTTTTCCGGGCAAAATAATTCCAGGTTTCCACTCCCATTGTCAAGGCAACACTTCAAGGCCCCTGAATGGCTTGGCTTGTGTTTTAAGAACTGACATCCTATGTCTTGACCCTTCCACTCCTTTCTAAGTCTATGTTGGCAGGCCATTTAGCACTGATTTGAGAATACATACTGTCCCCCACAGAGTGAGGAGGTAAGATCTTAAGAAATACGGGCAGGAGTAGGCCACCTTGTCCCTTGAGCCTGCTCTGCCATTCAATACGATCATGGCTGATCTTTTTGTGGCTTCAGGTCCACTTACCCCTCCCGCTCACCCTTGCCCTAAATTCCTTTACTGTTCCAAAATCTATCTATCAACAAGGTGGCCTTAACTGCTTTCCTGGGCAGGGCATTTCCACAGATTCATAACCCTTTGGGTGAACAAGTTCCACCTCAACTCAGTCCCAAATCTGCTGCCCCTCATTTTGAGGCAATGGCCCCCCATTCTAGTTTCACCTCCCAACAGAAACAGCCTCCTTTGCTTCTATCTTATCTATTCCCTTCATCATTTTATATGTTCCTTTCAGGTCCCTCCCTCATTCTTCTCAATTCCAATCAGTACAGTCTCAGTCTACTCAGCCTTTACTCATAAGGCAACCCTCTCAACTTTGGCATCGACCGAGTGAACCTTTTCTGCGCCCACTCTAGTGCCAGTGCGCCCTTTCTCAAGTAAGGAGACCAGAACCATACACAGTACTCCAGGTGTGGCCTCACCAGCACCCTGTACAGCTGCAGCATAACCTGTGGAATTCTCTCCTACAGAAGGTGGTTGAGCTTGAAACATCACACGTTTTGGAGTCATACAGCATAGGGGGATGGACCCTTTGGCCTGCTATGTCTCTGCTGACCAAAACACTAATCCCATTTGCTCAGTACACAGCCTTCCAGGCCCTGGCATTTTAAGCGCTAATCCAGATGCTTCTTAAATACTGTGAGCGTGCCTGCCTCCGTCACCCTCTCAGACAACGCGCTTTTCTATTTTTGCCACCCTCTGAGTGAGGAAGCATCTTTTCCAGCTTTCCTCTTGACCGGTTATTCCTCACCTTAAACCTGTGGCCGAGGGTGCACCCTAAGGATCAAAGTTTCATGTTTCACTCCTTCTGTGCCTCTCATAATTTTGTATGCCCCAAACAGATTCCCCCACACCCCACCATTTAGAAGGCAACTAAATGGGTGCATGAAAAGGAAGGGTTTGCATGTCACTGTATAATACTGGGGTGCAGTCCTGGTGGGGTACAGGTCTGTCCCTGTATAACACTGGGGTGCAGTCCTGGTGGGGGACAGGTCTGTCACTGTATAACACTGGGGTACAGTACTGGTGGGGTACAGGTCTGTCCCTGTATAACACTGGGGTACAGTCCTGGTGGGGACAGGTCTGTCACTGTATAACACTGGGGTACAGTACTGGTGGGGACAGGTCTGTCACTGTATAACACTGGGGTACAGTACTGGTGGGGACAGGTCTGTCCCTGTATAACACTGGGGTACAGTACTGGTGGGGACAGGTCTGTCACTGTATAACACCAGGGTACAGTACTGGTGGGGACAGGTCCGTCACTGTATAACACTGGGGTACAGTACTGGTGGGGACAGGTCTGTCACTGTATAACACTGGGGTACAGTACTGGTGGGGACAGGTCTGTCACTGTATAACTCTGGGGTACAGTACTGGTGGGGGACAGGTCTGTCACTGTATAACACTGGGGTACAGTACTGGTGGGGACAGGTCTGTTACTGTATAACACTGGGGTACAGTACTGGTGGGGACAGGTCTGTTACTGTATAACACTGGGGTACAGTACTGGTGGGGACAGGTCTGTCCCTGTATAACACTGGGGTACAGTACTGGTGGGGGCTGGTCTGTCACTGTATAACACTGGGGTACAGTACTGGTGGGGACAGGTCTGTCACTGTATAACACTGGGGTACAGTACTGGGTGGGGGCTGGTCTGTCACTGTATAATATTTGCCAAAAGCTGGTGAGTGGGACTTTGATTAATTTGGACGAGTTGGACCCAAGTATCTGGTTCCCTGCTGTACAACCCTTAAGTGGCAGTGGGGATGGCATGGTGCCTCAGTGGTTGGCACAGCTGCCTCACGACGCCAGGGACCCGGGTTCGATTCTAGCCTCAGGCGATTGTAAGTGTGGAGTTTGCACGTTCACCCCATGTCTGTCTGTGTTTCTTCCAAGTGCTCTAGTTTCCTCCCACAGTCCAAAGACGTGCAGGTTAGGATGGATTGGCCATGCTAAATGGCCCATAGTGTTCAGGAATGTGTACAAAGTTAAAAATCACGCAGCACCAGCTTATAGTCCCAACAGGTTTAATTGGAAGCACGCTAGCCTTCGGAATGCTGCTCCTTCATCAGGCCGTTGTGTTAGGTGCATTAGTCAGGGGGAGATATTGGATAATGGGGGTGGTGGGGGCGTGCAGTGTGTGTGGGAGAATGGCCTTGCAGTGTTACGACTGGACTGTTCACCAGGGGAGCTGGGTTAGTATCCTGCTACATCAGGGGGGTGGCATCTGAATTCTATACAAACCAATTCCAGACGGTGACCGTGAATCCTTTGCCGATTATCGGAAAAACCCATCTGGTTCGCTAGCTTCCTTGAGGGCAGGAAACTGCCATCCTTACCCGGTCAGACCTACACGTGACTCCAGACCCATAGCAATGTGGGTGAGGCTTAACTGCCCTCTGGGCAATTGGGGATGGGCGATAAATACTGGGCCTGTCCAACGATGCCCACAAATGACTTCAACAAAAACGATGGGGTAGGTTGCATGGCTGGTTCCTGCGCTGTGTAATACCGGACGCTGCATTTGACTGACTAACCCCGCTCTCCCTCCTCTCTCTCCAGCTGGCCTGCCAATGCTACGTATTGTTGCCAGGGCTTGGAGCCGGGTTTGCCCAGGGAATGAAGTACGTGGAGTCTTGGGCACAGCAGCTACACTACCTCCTCGCCACCCTGCACGGCCTGGTCGAGCAGTTGTACGAAGGGGCAGAAACCGGTGAGAGGGCAAGCCAAATGCATGTAAGGGCTAGGAGCAGGAGTAGGCCGTCGGGCCCCCACCTCCACCCCCACCCAATAGCCTGCTCCACCATTCAGTAACTTCATGGCTGACCTGTTTGTGGCCTCAGGTCCACTTACCCTCCCGCTCAGCATTGCCCTCAATTCCTTAACCAATCAAAACATTATCTCTCTTCGCTTGAAAAGCATTTACTGAGGAAGTCTCAGCTGCTTCCCTAGGTGTCCCTTCTTAACTCAGTCCTGAATCTACTCCCCCTAATTTTGAGGCTACACCCTCTTGTCCGAGTTTCACCAGCCAGTGAAAACATTCTCTCTGCTTCTACCTTATCTATTCCATTCCTAATTTTATATAAGATCCCACCCCGTTCTTCTAAATTTCAATTAGTATCGGCCCAGTCTCCACATAAGGCAACCCTCTCTATTCTAGAGTCAACCGAGTGAACCTCCTCTGCACCCCTCCATTGCCAGTACATCCTTTCTCAAGTAAGGAGACCAGAACTGCACACAGTACTCCAGGTGTCCCAACACCCTCTCCTGCGGCAGCATAACCTTCCTGCTCTTAAACTCAATCCCTTCATCAGTAAAGGACAATATTCCATTTGCCCACAAAGTGAACAAGCCTGGCAGTCAGGTGTGGCATTGCATTGATGAGCGGGCACAGGTTTGGCAGCTGTAGGCAGACGTGCCAACAGCTGGAGCTTCCTTTTGACTGGCACAACCGTGATGGGCTGAAGGGCCTCTTTCTGTGCTGTTCTGTCCCTATGATGTGAGGCTGTGCACTTTGGCAAGAAGAATAGCGGAGTGGGCTTTTGTTTAAGTGGGGAGAGACTGCAGAAAGCCACGGTCCGATGGGAGTGAGTGTTCCCTTACACATGAATCACTAGTCCACAGCAGGTAATTAGGGCCGCTGATGATATATAACCCTTTATTGCCAGGGAAAGGGAGTACGTGGGTCTTGCTACGGCAGTGCAGGGCGTTGGTGAGACTGCGCTGGGAACAGTCTGCAGTTTTGGTCTCCTTGTTTAAGGACCCTGATTTATGGATCTGCCCAACATCAGGCGCTACAGATCTGAAATAAAAAGGAGTGGAGAGTGCTGGAGAAACTCAACAAGTTGCAAGGCGATGGCCTAATGGTATTATCACTGGACTGTTAATCCAGAGACCCAGGTAATGTTCTGGGGACCCAGGTTCGACTCCCACCACAGCAGGCAGTAGAATTTGAATCCATTAAAAACCTGGAATTAAGAGTCTAATGATGACCACTGTCGATTGTTGGTAAAACTCATCTGGGTCACGAATGTCCTTGAGGGAAGGAAGTTGCCATCCTTACCTGGTCTGGCCTACATGTGACTCCAGACCCACAGTAATGTGGTTGACTCTTAACTGCCCTCTGGGCAATAAAGGCTGCTTAGCCAGCGACACCCTCATCCCATGAATGATTAAAAAAATGTCCTGCAGTGTCTGGGGGGGAGAAACAGTTGGACAGCATCTGCTGCTTGGAAGCTGTTTTAGAGTATGTACTTGGGAGGGGGGTTTTCAGGTGAAGCTGTTGTTGTCTCAGGAGGAGGCTGGACCCGGTACCTGTTGGAGCTTTAGCGGAAGGAGGGTGTCCTTTTCAAAGTGTGTAAGATTGCCACGGAAGGGTTTGGCCTGGGATGCAAGATGGTCAGCGACTGTCCAGTAACAGATCCTGAAAGTAAACTCCGTCGGTGGGGTCCGAGGTCAAAATCCGATTGGCAAAGCCGACAAGTGGAGGAAGTGAGTGCAGTGCCTGCGAGTTCGGAAATCCTGGTGGAGGAAAGAATCACTCGCTGCCTGGGAGGTGGAGGACAGAGTAGTGTCTATTCCAGCACCAAACTGGGATTTGCATTTTGTTCTGTACCTGTGCTGGGGGGCAGCTTCACTTATGTGGAGGGACATGGAGAAGCTTTTCCTTGTAGCAGAGGAGGTGAGAATCTTTCAAAATGGCGGGGGGGGACACACGGACTTTTAGTCTTTTAATAAGAGGGAGCTGGGGTGAGGAGAAGCTGTGTCCAGGAGTAGGAAGGCCACGGGTAATTGAGAAAGGGAGGGAAGGAGAGTTAATGCAGTGCATTGTTGCGATCTGGAGTGCTGTGTCTGGAAGGGTGGTCGATGCAGATTTAATAAGAGTCATACAGCACAGAAACAGGCCCTTCGGTCCAACCAGTCTGTGCTGACCATAATCCCAAACGAAACTAGTCCCACCTGCCTGCTTCTGGCCCAGAAACCTCTTAAACCTTTCCTATTCATGAACTTATCCAAATGCCTTTTAAATGTTATAACTGTACTCCTCCCACTTCCTCTGGAAGTTCATTCCACACACCATTCACTCATCTTTTATATATCTTTCTCCTCTCATTTCAAAAATATGCCCCTGGTCTTGAAATTTCCCCAACCCAGGGGAAAGATATCTGCTATTCACCTTACCTATACCCCTCATGATTTTATAAATCTCAATAAGGTCACCTCTCAACTCCTCCATGCCAGGGAAAAAAAATCCCAGCCAGTCCCAATGACTGAAGCCTCCATTCCTGGCAACATCCTGGTAAACCTCTTCTGAATCTTCTCCAACGTAATAATGCCCTTCCCTTAACAGGGTGACCAGAACTGGACACAGTACTCCAGAAGAGGTCTCACTAATGTCCTGTACAACCCCAACATGACGTCCTAACTCCATTACTCAAAGGTCGAGCAATGAAGACATGTGTTCTAAATGCCTTTTTAACTGCCCTGTCTGTATGTGAAGCAAACTTCAAAGAATTATGTACCTGCACCTCAAGGTCTCTCTGTTCTACAACATAACAAAAGGCCCTACTTTTAATTGTATAAGTTCTGCCCTGGTTTGTTTTGCGTTTATCCAAATTGACCTCCACCAGCCAGTCTTCAGCCCATTGAATCAGTTAATCAAGACCCCTTTGTTATCTTTGATAACCTCCTTCACTGTCCATGACATCACCAGTTTTCAAAAGGGGAAATCTGAATAAATACTCAGAAAGGGGACAACAAATCGCAGAGTTTTAGGGGGTACCGTTTTTGTGCTGTATCTTCGTACAGAGTCGGTGCGGGGATGTGCAAACTAACCCTCTCCTTGACCTGTTGCCTGTCGCAGACCCAGTTCGTTATGAAGGCCCAGGAGTCATGTTGCCCCTCCCTGAGCTGAACGATGGAGACCCCTTCCACGTGCTGCAGCTGAGGCAACGGTTCTCTGCGCTGAGCAAGTGCCTCTCGCTGCTCCTCAGGTACAGCCAGCGTTCCCACTCCCCTCTCGCGTGCTCTCTCTTTTTCTTCTCTTTCTCCCCCCCTTTCTTTCTCCCCTTTCTCCCCCCTCTCTTGTTTCATCACTGCCTGCCATTACGTAGATTGCAACCTTGTCAAATTTGCTTTCCTCCTGACCCTGCACCAATCATTCACTGAGTGAGCCAACAGGGCTACTTTGCTTGCTTGTTTATTTGGGAGCTGGAGGCTCCCAGCTTCCTTCACTCCGAGCGGTTCGGAGCAGTGAAAGATTTCTCTGCACGCTAAGGTATACCTGACACACTCCAACCAAGTAGCGCGGTCACTCTGCTGCTGTAAGCGTGAATAAACATTGGCATGATGTCCCCAAAACCACACTCAGGCCAGCAACTTGGCACGCACTTAGTGCCGAAACTGAAAGCACAAATTGCTGGAGATTTCAAACCTTGACCATCCCAATTATCGAGAGATTTCAAAGCCCAGCACACGTAGACCCACAGGATTCCTCCCCCTAGTCCGGATCCTGGGCGGTTACAGAGCTGGTTTGACCCTAATCCCTGCTGCTGCGTGGTTGAAGTATTTGCTGTAATTGCGTCACAATCTGTGTTCCTCTCCCAATGAGCTTGCTGCCCGCGCGGTGCTTTTGAGCTCTTGCTGTCTCCTCTTGCTAACTGCTGAGCTCTGCCTCTCCCTTGCCTTGCAGTTCAGATTTCCCGGTGCCGGTGAAGCTCCCGGTGCAGGACGTCCTGAATTTGGTCTGTCGGATCCTGAACATCAGCACCAAGAACATGGTAAGGAAAGCCTTGCTCTCCCACCCCTTCCTTAGCCCATGGCTTCTCGAAGCTGTTCCCGGTGGGAGGAAGGACTCTGCTTTGACTCTCATCCTCCGTGCAGCTCGCACGCTGCTCAGACACTGATTCCCTACCGGATGTTTTCTGACCCTCCCTCTATCTGTAGCTCATGGGTAGGCAGCCGTGTAATGATGGAACGTCGACATTTCAGGAAGGAGCCCCTTCATCAGGAAGGGCTCCTGGCCAAAACGTCAATTTTCCTGCACCCCAGATGCTGCCTGACCTGCTGTGTTTTCCCGGCACCATTTTAATCTTGACTGTAATCTCCAGCATCTGCAGTCCTCATTTTCGCCTAATGATGCTGCTGGGCTCCAAGTCCAGAAACATAGGTCCAGGGCTAAGGCGAAATTTCAATCCAGCAAAAATCAAGCCATGTCCAGGTTTCCCCTGCTCTCCAAAAGCAGAACTTTCCGATGGAACCTATCGTAAGCCGAAATGGTGTAAAGTCAAGAGGCAATTACTGTTAATTCATTAATTAATATTCTGCCTTTCTTTGTAAAAGCGAAACTCCTCTTTGGGTTTCTTTCGGTTAGCGGTCCTTCGTAAAAGTGAAGCAGCGTAAAGCGAACTTTCGAAAAGCAGGGGATACCTATAATCACGCTCGATTGTAAACACAGGAAGCAGTTGATGCCAAGTCACTGAATGTGTTTTTGAGGAGGAATTCAAAGTTGCTCTTTGGGATAAAAGGGAGAGAGAGGGAACAGGTGACCGAGTTGGATGATCAACCATGATTTTGTTGACACAGGATCAAGAGATCGCTTCCTGCTCCTGTGTTTCTTATTCATTTCCGCCTGAGGGAGTTGCTGGCTAGGGTCTGGAGTTGAATGTCAGATCAAGTAAGCCTCCAGGCCCTGAGTGAACCAGCTTGATTCGTCCAAAAGTGGGTTCTTCATTTCAGTTCATTATTGAATTTGAGTTCCACTGTTGTCTGCCGCAGGATTCGAACCCAGGTCCCCAGAGCATTAGTTTTGGTCATGTAGAAGAATCATAGAATCCCTACCATGTGAAAACAGCCCCTTCGGTCCAACAAGTCCACACCGATCCTTTGAAGGGTATCCCACCCAAATCCATTCCCCATTACTCTACATTTATGCACCCAGCCTACATATCCCTGAACACTATGGGACAAATTAACACAGCCAATCCACCCTAACCTCCACATCCCTGAACACGATGGGACAATTCAGCACGGCCAATCCACCCTAACCTGCACATCCCTGAACACGATGGGACAATTTAGCACGGGCAATCCACCCTAACCTGCACATCCCTAGGCACTATGCAGCAATCATATGGAGGTGTACCTGGGCATGGACTTCTGTTTCCCCCAGAGAGAGGGTATCAGTGAACGTAGAAATGTAGGAGCTTTAGTAGGCCGTTTGGCCCTTCGAGCCTGCTTCACCATTCATGAGGACCATCCCACTCAGTCCCCTGTTCCTGATTTGCGCCCCCCCCCACACACCCATACCCTTTGATCACATTAGCTCAAGAACTGCATTTCAGCATTCAATGTCTGTGTTGTAAATAACAGGTGGTGTTGGTATTATCACTGGACTGCTAATCCAGTGACATGGTGGCTCAGTGGTTAGCACTGCTGCCTTACAGTGCCAGGACCCGGGTTCAATTCCGGCCTCTGGCGACTCTATGTGGAGTTTGCACATTCTCTCTGTGTCTGTATGGGTTTCCTCTAGGTGCTCCGGTTCCCTCCAACCATCCAAAGATGTACAGGTTAAGGTGGATTGGCCGTGCTAAGTTATCCCATAGTGCCCAGGGATGTACAGGCTAGGGTGAATTGGCAATGCTAATTTGTCCCATGGTGTTCCGGGATGTGTAGGTTAGGGGCAGGGGTAAATGTAGAGTAATAGGGTAGGGATGGATTGGTGTGGACTCGTTGGGCCAAATGGCCTATTGCCACACTATAGGGATTCTATGATAGAGGCAGCTTTTAGACGTTTGTTACTTTCTCCTGATACATTGCAAACAATATTGTTCTACGTGGCATTAAAAATTTGAACACTTATTTAAGAATAATTGACATCTCACTGAGAAGGGAGGCTGCTGAATCTTGATATCTTGCTGTCATCAGGAGATCCATATTTCAAACATTCAATCTATATATTGTTGTGAATGTTTGAAATTTGTTATTGTCTCAAAGAGGGCAAGGCTCTAGCCCAGCGTCGCTGCTCAGCAATAATCCCAGGGAATTTAATTCTCCAATCCCTTATTGACTTATTTCTGCTTTTGTTTATCGCAAGTTATTTCCCTGTCTTCTGGTGCACTCTTGTTCAGCAATAATTGCGGAGAACTTAATTCTCCGATTCCTTACTCGCTTCTGTCTTTTGGTTCATCGCTGGTTATTTGCCCACAGGCTGTTAACTGTTGGCACTGTTGTTCTGCACATTTTTGACATGTTCAAAGAAGCTTTTCAGGAGCAGTCGGCCTGAAACTCACCTCTTTACTCTTTCTCCTTGCCTCCTGTGCCATACTGTGAATGGATCTGCTTTCGTGTTTGCTCCTTTCATACTCTACACGCAGTTGTGAAATGTGGCTCCCGTCCTCTTGGGTGTGGTTTTAACGAGCTTTCCTTCATTGTTGGTTGCAGAGCTGGATAGGGGATGGACCATTAAAGATGTTAGTCCTGCCGGCAATCCACTGCGACGCGCTGGAAATTCTCTCGGCAGTCATCACCGTGTAAGTGTGCCACCGTTCATCCTATTACCCTCTTCTGTAAATAGAACCCCCCCCCCCCCCCCTCTGGCCCCTCCCTTGCATCTCAAGGTTAACTTTCCAAACGTAAACTGGGACTGCCATATTGTTAAGGGTTTAGATGGAGAGGAGTTTAAGTGTACAAGAAATTTTTCTGATTCAGTATGTGGATGTACCTACTAGAGAAGGTGCAAAATTTGATCTACGCTTGGAAAGTAAGGCAGGGCAGGTGACTGAGGTGTCAGTGGGGGAGCACTTTGGGGCCAGCGACCATAATTGTATTAGTTTTAAAATAGTGATGCAAAAGGGTAGACCTAACAGTTCTAAAAGTTGAAGTTCTAAATTGGAGAAAGGCCAATTTTGACGGTATTAGGCAAGCGCTTTCAAAAGCTGATTGGGGGCAGATGTTCCCAGGTAAAGGGACGGCTGGAAAATGGGAAGCCTTCAGAAATGAGCTAACGAGAATCCAGAGAAAGTATATTCCTGTCAGGGTGAAGGGAAAGGCTGGTAGGTATAGGGAATGCTGGATGACTAAAGAAATTGAGGGTTTGGTTAAGAAAAAGAAGGAAGTATATGTCAGGTACAGACAGGAAAAATCAGGTGAATCCTTAGAGTATAAAGGCAGTTTGGAGTATACTTAAGAGAGAAATCTGGAGAGCAAAAAGGGGCCTTGAGATAGCTTTGGCAAACAGGGTTAAGGAGAAGCCAAAGGGATTTTACAAATTAATTAAGGACAAAAGGGTAACTCGGGAGAGAATATGGCCCCTCAAAGATCAGCAAGGCAGCCTTTGTGTGGAGCCTCAGGAGATGGGGGAGATACTAAACAACTATCTTGCATCAGTGTTTGCTGTGGGGTAGGACATGGAAGATCTACAATGTGTGAAAATAGATAGTGACACCTTGAAAAATGTCCATATTACGGAGGAGGAAGTGCTGGATTTATTGAAATGCATAAAGGTGGATAAATCCCCACGACCTGATCAGGTGTATCCTAGAACTCTGTGGGAAGCGAGAGAAGTGATTGCTGGGTCCCTTGCTGAGATATTTTGTATCATCGATGGTCACAGGTGAGGTGCCAGAAGACTGCGGGTGGTTAATATGGTGCCACTGTTTAAGAAGGGTGGTAAGGACAAGCCAGGGAATTATAGAACCACTGAGCCTGAAGTTGGTGGTGGGCAAGTTGTTGGAGGGGATCCTAAGGGACAGGGCGTACATGTATTTGGAAAGGCAAGGACTGATCAGGAATAGTCAGCACAGTGTGGGAAATCAGCAAGGTTAGATCTCATGGAATACAGGGAGAACTAGCCATTTGGATACAGAACTGGCTGAAAGGTGACAGAGGGTGGTGGTGGAGGGTTGTTTTTCAGACTGGAGGCCTGTGACCAGTGGAGTGCCACAAGGATTGGTGCTGGGTCCTCTACTTTTTGTCATTTATGTAAATGATTTGGACATGAACGTTGGAGGTATAGTTAGTAAGTTTGGAGATGACACCAAAATTGAAGTGTAGAGGACAGTGAAAAAGGTTACCTCAGATTACAATAGGATCTTGATCAGATGGGCCAATGGGCTGAGAAGTGACAGATGGAGTTTAATTCCGATAAATGCGAGGTGCTGCATTTTGGAAAGGCAAATCTCAGCAGGACTTATACACTTAATGGTAAGGTCCTAGGGAGTGTTGCTGAACAAAGAGACCTTGGAGTGCAGGTTCATAGCTCCTTGAAAGTGGAGTCGCAGGTAGATAGGATAGTGAAGGAGGCGTCTGGTATGCTTTCCTTGATTGGTCAGAGTATTGAGTACAGGAGTTGGGAGGTCATGTTGCGGCTGTACAGGATGTTGATTATGCCACTTTTGGAATATTGTGTGCAATTCTGGTCTCCTTCCTATCAAAAGGATGTTGTGAAACTTGAAAGGGTTCAGAAGAGATTTACAAGGATGTTGTCAGGGTTGGAGGATTTGAGCTGTAAGGAGATGCTGAATAGGCTGGGGCTGCTTTCCCTGGAACGTCGGAGGCTGAGGGCTGACCTTCGAGAGGTTTATAAAATGGAGGGGCATGGATAGGGTGAATAGACAAAGTCTTTTCCCTGGGGTGGGGCAGTCCAGAACTAGAGGGCATAGGTTTAGGGTGAGAGGGGAAAGACATAAAAGGGACCGAAGGGGAAACTTTTTCACTCAGGGTGGTATGTGTATGGAATGAGCTGCCAGAGGAAGTGATGGAGGCTGGTATAATTACAACATTTAAAAGGCATCTGGATGGGTATATGAATAGAAAGTGTTTAGAGGGATATTGGCCAAGTGCTGGTAAATGGGACTAGATTACGTTGGGATATCTGGTCAGTATGGATGAGTTGGACCACAGGGTCAGTTTCCGTGCTGTATATCTCTGTGACTATGACTCTCTTTATCAGGATGCTATCTGGACTGGAAGGTTTGAGCTCTAAGGAGAGGCTGGGACTTTTCTCTCTGGAGCGTCTGAGACAGAGGGGTGACTGCCTAGAGGTTTATAAAATTGAGGGGCATCAATAAGGTGAATAGCCAGCAGCGTTTTCCCACTGGAGGGCATAACTGAGATGAGGAATTTCTTCAGCCAGAGGGTGGTGAATCTGTGGAAACCATTACCACAGGTCTGTGGAGGGTAGATTATTGAGCCTCTTTTAGACAGAGAGAGGGGTTCTGGATTAGTAAAGGTTACGGGAAGAAGGCAGGAGAATGTGGTTGAGAAATCACGATCGGGCACGAGTGGTCGGGGTGGAGCAGATCCAATGGGCCAAATGGCCTAATTTTGCTCCTGACCCTTACAGTTGCCCGTTCTGGCTGGTGTCTGTGTTGAAAATGATGCCCTGGCACGTGAAAAATCGCTGTGTTTTACCTCGACAGGAGCAGGAAGCATTTGGTACGCTTTTCCGACATCATCTGCCGGCTCTTCCCGCAGGTCCTGACTGCCTGGAGCACACCCCGGGAGTCCGCTGTGCCCGGGCAGGAGAGAGCCTACAGGTCAGTCAGTACATCCCAAATGGGGCAAGCCCGTCTGGAATTGGGGCAGTATGAGACCATTCAGCCTCTCTAGCCTGCTCCGCCCATGTCTGCTTTGTGTCTCCAGCTCTTTATTCTCATTCCCCCCCTCTCCTTCGATTGCTGTTAGATTTGTATTTTGAATGGGAAACTATCTGCCTTATCCACCTAAAAAAGATTTCAACAGCTGCCCCCAGGCCTCCATCGAGACAGTGTTCAAACCTCTTTCTCCCTTTGTTTTTTGCTCTTTCTCTTACACGCACACTGTCACACACTCAGATTTCCGATCGATAAGGGACCGGTCTAACTCCCTATTGGATATAATCAGCGGCCCAGCTTCCACTCCGAGAGGAGAGAATTCTAAACCTAAAGGATTCTCTCAGAGAGAGAGACATGCCTACTCATCTCTGTCTTAAATAGACGATCCCTTTAGTGCTGAGACCCCTGGAAACATCCTCCCAGTATCTACTAGAGTCCTCAGCATGGAAATAGACTCTTCGGCCCAACCAGAATCCCAAACTAAACTAGTCCCACCTGCCTGCTCCTGGCTCATATCCCTCCAAACCTTTCCTATTCATGGACTTATCTAAGTCTCTTTTCCACGTTGTAATTGTATCAATAACCACCACTTCCTCTGGAAGTTCATTCCACACAAGAACCAGCTTCTGTGTAAAAGAAAAAATTGCCCCTCGTGTCTTTTATATCTCTCTCCTTATAAACGTCTAAATTATATAAGTTTGTAAACCTCAACCACCTACGCTCCAGTGCAAAAAGTCCCAGCCTATCCAGCTTTTCTTTATAACACAAGCCCTCCATCACCAGCAACATCCTGAGATTTCTCTTTGGAGCTGTCTCCAGTGTAATAATATCCTTCCTATAACAGGGTGACCAGAACTGCACACAGTACTCCAGTCCTCTTCAAATCCCAAATGTTTCAATAAAATCACTTCCTTTTAAATGCCAGTGTATCTGGTCCTAAGTTACTGAAACTTAGTAACTAAGTTTCAGTAACTAAGTTACTAAGTTTCATAACATGACTCCAATCTCCCGCCAGGAGTGAAATCTCAGCTTTTTAAAGAAAAGTTACTTGGCGAATCTGGGTCTTGCTGGCTGGGCCCAGCATTTATTTGGATTTGCCCCTTGCGAAGTTGGGGGTGAGCTGCCTTCTTGAGCCTCTGTAGTCCCGGATGATGTAGGGACATCCAAATGGCTCCGTTAGGGAGGGAGTTCTGGGATTCTGACCCAGCGACACTGAAGGAACAGCCGATAGGGGAGTGGAGGGGAACGTGTCGGGGGTGTGGTGTTCCCATGTATCTGCTGTCCTCGTCCTTCTAGACTGAAGTGGTTGTGGGGTTGGAAGGTGCTGTCTGAGGACTTTTGGTGAATTCTGGGACACACTGAGCCTCCATGGTGGAGGCATTGGCTGTAGGTGCCAACTGAGTGGAATCACTTGATGCCCTCTTGGGGTTTTGGGGAGGGGGGTGACCTACTGACCCCAGTCAGTTGTATGTGGCTGGGCAGGGGCAACTTGCCACCATCTGGCGGGTCAGGCTGTGCTGGGAGGCAGTGCCTAACTTGCCCAGAGCCGCGGGTAAAGACTGGGCAGGAGCTGACCGCAATGCCGCCCCTTTGTGTACTCGCAGCTCAGTGAGAGTCAAGGCCTACGAGGTGCTGGGGACGTGGCTGAAGGTGTGTGGGGCTTCCTCGGGGGTCCTGCAGGGGCCGTTCCATCACTGTGACATCCTATTGGCCAACCTGATTGCTGATGTGACCCCAGCGGTGGATACGACCAAGGTAAGGGAAGTGACATGGCGGAGAGGGGGGGGGGGGGGAGGAGTTGGGGGAATTCAATGCGGCGTTGACTTGCATCCCCCGCCCTCCGGGCAGGGAGAGGGGGCCTTCCTCTCCGATGGATGATAGGGTGGGGTGGCAGAGAGTTGCCGTAACCCTGGCCGGGTAATGGCGGGGTGGGGGGAGGGTAATGTATGCTGACGGGGCGGGAAATTCCCCGGCTCAGGAATTGGCTCCGCTGCTGGGAAAAGGCCGTCCCCACTTTCAACATGTCAGCCCCAATTGTGTCTCTTGGCCCCAAACCCCCCCCCCAGGATGGTGCACAATTGTGCACGCACACACACATCGTCAATGGGAGAGTAACGCTGCCTCTACACTGTCCCCATCCCAGGACAGGGACAGCACAGGTTTAGGTACAGAGTAAAGCTCCCTCTACACTGTCCCCATCCCATCCCAGGACAGGGACAGCACAGGTTTAGGTACAGAGTAAAGCTCTCTCTACATTGTCCCCATCAAACACTCCCAGGACAGGGACAATGCAGAGTTAGATACAGTGTAAAGTTACCTCTACACTGTCCCCCATATCAGGCACTCCCAGGACAGGGACAGCATGGGGTTAGCTACAGAGCAAAGCTCCCTTTACACTGTCCCCTCTGCTCCATCAGGCACTTCCCAGACAGGGACAGCGCAGAGTTCGATACAGTGGAGAAACTCCTAATTTTTATGCTCAAAACAGAAGTTTCCCAACACCGTCTCCAGCAGACATTCCCGGGACCACGAGATGCTCAAACACAGTGAGGGTTCCAATGGCCATCAGACCTGAGTGGAAAGCTGAGTTCCCAGCACAATGCTCCCGGGAGAGGGACAGCATACGGTGTAGCACTCACTCTGTGCGTCACCGCCCTCCCCTGTTCCCCCTCTGGGTGTCTCCCCAAATCTGAGGCATTAAACAGGGGCCGCACTTGCTGGGGCGGAGGGGTTGGGGGGAGCATAATAACATCGACGTTAAGCCTGCGGTCTCTTGGGGGAATTTGAAATTTCTCAACCTCCCTGCCACCTTCCCCAACGTCTCCAAATGATGTACATGAGGTAGGACAGAGGTCAGTCAGCACCCCTCCCTCTCTTCCGCCATGAGGTTGCAGGCGGGGAAGCCAGAGTGAGGCCTTGGCATTGACCCTGCTCTCTCTCCACCCTCCCCCCGCAGCTCCGGCCCAGCAAGCCGGCGGGAGATGGGAGCCAGCCATTTAACTACGGCAAGCCGAGCGCCAAAAGGCAGAAGCTGATGGACCTGGAGGATGCTGCGGCCATGCCGGGCCACAGGAAGCGGGACCCCACCGCCAACGGCGACGTCTGCCTCGCAGCGTTGAAAGGTACCCGCGCCAGTGTGTCTCCGCCTCTATGCCCCACAGAGGCGTACGGGCACAGCCTCCCACTACAAAGGTCGTTCTGCCTTTGATACGAGACACAGGGAGAAAGTGGCGGGGGAGGGAAACGGACGGTTGCAAAGGTCAGTCTGAGGTGAGGGAGAGGTAGCGGGGAGCTCGGGGACGCGGTGAAAGCCCTGGCACCTTTCACTAACACAGTAGGATCCACAAGGATGGGGTGGGGTGGGGTGTTTTGACAATTTAAAAACCTCCCATTGGAGAAGGCACCTCTTTCAGAGCGCGGTCAGTGTTCTGAATTATCTCCCCTCCGTCCCAGAGGGAGCCAAGCCCTTTAATATAATCAGGGCCGAGATTAAAGAAACACTTATCATCGGAGGGGGGGCTGTCAGGTCTCTTGGCGGGGGGAAGGCTGGGTGTGAAATCGTGGCCACAGTCAGGATGAGGGGCAGAATGACCTCCTCCTACATAGTGTGCTGTGATACAATTGACCATGTCTGGGGGTGGCACGAGGACTTTGACCCCTCCCCCGACTGACTGCAGGACCCTAACACTCTGCTTTTTGTCCTTCCCTCCCCGGTGCAGTCTGTAGCGATGTGATCCTATCCTGTGGAAGCTTGCTGAAGGAAGAGACCCACAAGGTGAGAGCGACTCAGCGCCAGCCAGGAAATGGGGTTTCTTCAGTGAGTTCAGGGCTGGCTCTGTAACAGAGTTAACCATTTGGGCAGTTGCTCCGATACCTGGGCTTTTACTGTCTCCTGGTAGCAAATAATCAGTCGCTTAACTGTCCCTTACAATGTGGCTGGGGGAGGGGGGCTTGTGTGTTAGACTCAGTTGTATCAAATATCCAGCAAGATGAGCCCAAATGGCCAACAGTTTGATAGACAGCAAATACGTTATTAAATGTAACTCGGGTCACTAGACTTGAGACTTTAGCTCTGTCAGTATCCGCATCTGTTTGCTTTAGCTATTTGTCAAGGGTGAGTCTGCGATGAGAGCCCCATTGAACACCTTTTCCTCCCTGTTTCCCCCCTGTCTTCCTATTGCAGAAGCTCCATGAGCTGGTGGTACCCCTCCTGCTCCGACTGCAGCAGAACAGCAGCATGACCAGCCCCTATCTCCGGGCGGATTGTCGGCGGGAGCTGTACCGTCTCCTGCTCTTCTTGCTGCTGGTTCCCAATTCCAAATGGCCGCCACCACTGCACTGCGCCGTCAGAATGTTCAGCCAAGGACAGAACGACAGCAACACTGAGGTAAGGGAAGCAGCTATCTCATTCTCCACACACACTTCCGCCTTTGTTCCTTTTGGCACCCAGTGCTGTACATGTCACGTGACAATGTAGCTGTCATGCTGAAGTTGCACTTTCCCTCCAGGAGGGGTGCTGCAGCTGGAGCGTGGGGTGAGATACAGAGTACTGCTGCCACATGGTGCCAGGAACCTGGGTTCGAACCCACCCTCGGGCGACTGTGTGGAGTTTGCATATTCTCCATGTGTCTGCATGGGTTTCTTCCAGTTGCTTCAGTTTTCACCCACAATCGATAGATGTGCAGGTTAGGGTGGATTGGCTGTGCTGAATTGACCAATAGTGCCCAGGGATATGCAGGTTAGGGTGGATTGGCTGTGCTGAATTGTCCCATAGTGCCCAGGGATGTGCAGGTTAGGGTGGATTGGCCATGCTAAATTGTCCCATAGTGCCCAGGGATGTGCAGGTTAGGGTGGATTGGCTGTGCTGAATTGTCCCATAGTGCCCAGGGATATGCAGGTTAGGGTGGATTGGCCGTGCTAAATTGTCCCATAGTGCCCAGGGATGTGTAGGTGGGAAATGTGGGTTACAGGGATACAGTGGTCATGAGTCTGGTTTGGATGCTCTTTAGAGGGTCGGCATGGACATGTTGGCCTGTTTCCACACTGTAGGGATTCTGTGATGATTCATGTCCCTCTAAACCCTTCCTATTCACATACCAATCCAGATGCCTTTTAAATGTTGTAATTGTACCAGCCTCAACACTCAACACTCTCTGCATGAAAATGTTGCCCCTTAGGTCCTTTTTAAATCTTTCCCCTCTCATCTTACCCTGTGGTTCTGGACTCCCCTAACCTTGGGAAAAGACCTTGGCTCTACACTCTATCCATGACCGTCATGACTTTATAAACTGCTTTAGATCCCACTACAGCAACAGGGTTGAATTTATAATCCATGGATAAATCTCTGTGATCTCAGTTGTGGTGGTGGTGATGGTAGATTGTTGGAAAATTGGTGGTTTTAAAAACGCCATCTGGTTCACTAATGTCCTGTAGGAAAGGAAATCTGCCATCTTTACCTGGTCTGGCCTACCCGTGACTCCACACCCATAGTCAAGATGGCTGACTCTTCAGAAACACCGAATATTGGTGCAGGAGTAGGTCATTCAGCCCTTCAAGCCTGCCCCACCATTCAATGCCATCAGGGCTGATCGTGCAGTCTCAGTATCCCATTCTTACTTTTCCTCTTATACCCCTTGAACTCTTCAGCTGAAAGAGCCACGTCCTGCTCCCTCTTGAATATACCAAATGAACTGGCCACAACAGCTTTCTGTGGGAGAGAATTCCACAGGTTCCCAACTCTGAGTGAAGAGATTTTTCCTCATCTCATTCCTGAATGGCCTTACCCCGTACTCTTAGACTGTGACCCCTAGTTCTGGACTTCACCAACATTGGAAACACGTCTAGCCTACCCAATCGCGCCCTGTCTTGGGCACTCTCGCTCTCATGCTGTCTGTTGGGCACGTGCGCTCGCTCTGAGAGCTGCCCCATAAGTCCTCTTGCATCCGAGTACTTTTACCCTGCCGATCAGAGGAAATTTGGAAACTCCATAACTGCTATTGGAAGTATTGAACTGGAAAAGGTACAGCAAACGTTTACAAGGATGTTTGCAGGACTGGAGGGTTTGAGTTATAAGGAGAGGCTGGGACACTTTTTCCCTGGAGCGTCGGAGCCTCAGGGGTGACCTTGCAGAGGTTAATAAAATTGAGGGGCACGGATCAGGGTGAATAGTCAAGTTCTTTATCCCCAGGGTAGGGGAGTCTGAAACTATAAAAGGGGATAGGTTTAGGGTGAGAGTGGGAAAGATGGAAAAGGGACCTAAGGGGTAACATTTTCTCACAGAAGGTGGTGCGTGTATGGGATGAGCTGCCAGAGGACGTGGTGGAGGCTGGTACAATGACAATATCTAAAACGTGTTTGGACAGGTACACGAACAGGAAAGGTTCAGAGAGATATGGGCTGAATGGGACTTGTTCAGTTTGGGAAACCAAAACAGAAGTTGCTGGAAAAGCTCAGCAGGTCTGGCAGCACTTGCCGAGAGAAATCAGAGTGAACGAGGGCGGAGCTGCTATGTTAACTCTTGATTTCTCTCTGGAGACCCACTGAGCTTCTGCAGCCATCTCTGACCACAGCATCTGCGGTGCTTTCGTGGGGGGGGGGGGGGGGGGGGGGAGATGGGAGATCGGAAAGGGTGGTCCTGTCGCCGACAGTATCACCGTGTTAAATCCTGTGCCTTCTTCGCCCCCTCCCCTCACTCTCGCCTCTTCCCCCCTCCCCCCCGCAGGTCTCGTCATTCTGCTTGGAGGCTATGGTCATCTGCAACTGTCTCATCCACCCCCGAGTGCCGTCGCTGCAGATGCCCCTCAGTGCTGCCAGCCTCATCGCCACGGCCTTCAAGCCCACGCCCAACGCTGATCCGCAGACCCCCGCCAGGCCACCGCAAGTGCCCACCTTCCACTTGCCTGCCCCTCCCCCTCCGAGTCACCCCCCTCCCCCCGGGGCCGGGCCCCGGGCTCTGACTGACCACGCCCCACCTGCTCGTTTCTCCCTCCCACCGCCTGCCCGCTTCCCGTCGTCGGTGGAGAGCCACCGTGGCATGGGTCAGGAGGGGATCCCCACGGCGCCCCCCGGCGAGGAGGCTGTCTTCGGGGGCGACGCCAACTGCAGCCGCCCCGTCTTCATTCGCTATGACAAGGAGGAGGAGTCAGACGTGGAGATCTCCCTGGACAGTGACTCCGACGACAGCGTGGTGATTGTTCCCGAGGGGCTGCTGCCCGACCGGGGGGCACCAGCAGCGATGGGGGGCACCGGGCCGAGTGCCGCAGGGCCCCCCTCATCATCGTCGTCCTCCCCTCCGGCGCTGCCACCACCCCCTGCCACCCCAGCCGACGCCAAGAGGAGGAGGAAAGAGGAGGAAGGGCAGGGTGAAGAGGCGCCGGAGGAGATCGAGAAAGTGGTGGTGGCCTCGCCTCGGGCCCAGGGAGCCAAGGCCCCAACCCCCCTCCCCATCCCCACGCCCCAGCCCCAAGAGCCAGGGGGCCCTGGCGAGGCCCGGCCTGCCTCCCAGGAGCCGGACGAAGAGCTGACGGTCATCAACATCAACAGCAGCGAAGACGAGGAAGGGGAGGAGGATTACCTGGAGGAGGAGGAGGAGGAAGAGGAGGATTACTACGACGAGGAGGAGGAGGAGGAAGAGGAGGAGGAGGAGGAAGACTACGAGGACGAAGAGGAGGACTTTGAGGAGGAGGGTGAGCTGGAGGAGGACGAGATGGATGAGGAGATGGAGGACGAGGACGAGGAAGAGGAGGAGGAGGAAGGGGAGGTGGAGATGTATAGGCCCAGGGGCCCGGGGGACACCTCTGAGGAGGAGCCCGCCCTCGCCCCGCGGCCTGTGGAGCTCCCGCCCGCCCCCCCACAGGAGGGGGAGGGGCCTGGGCCGCCAGAGCCCCACCCCGAGGGGGTGCCCAGCCCCCGGCGGAGTGAGGGGGAGGGCAGCCCAGGGGGGCGGGGCCAGGGAGCCCCCGTCCAGAGCCAGCCACCGCCGCAGCCGATGGGTGAGAGCGAGGAGAGGGCCCGCCCGGAGATGCTGCAGACCACCCCCCCTCTCCCCGGGGAGCGAGCGGACGGAGGGGACTCCCAGCCCCCCTCTGCTGGAGGGGGAGGGGCCGCGGGCCCGGGGGAAGAGGGCGCCCCGACCCTGCAGGAGGAGGAGGGGGGAGACGGAGCGGCCGACGCGGTCGAGGCACCCCCGCAAGGGGAGGTGGAGGAGGAGGGCGTGACGGAGGCTGAGCCCATGGAGCAGCAGCAGCGAGAGGAGGAGGAACCCGCTGAGAAAGCCGCCCCTGAAACTGAGGTAAGCAACCCCCCCCCCCCCCCCCCCCCAAATCATCTCCCTACCCTGGTGTGACTGTTTTCTCACCCCCCCATCCCCGAGATGGAACGGTCCTAAGCAATAACGGCCCCCACCCCTTGCGACCCTGCGTGTTAGCTATATTCCAGAGGACGCCCAATGTAGCCACTTGTGGTTTCTTTGAAGCATTCCCCGAAATTGCACCCGCAGTGTTACTCTGCATTCCTAACGGGAAGATTTGGGGCTCTGCTTCAGGATCGGAGGGTTTTAGCCACAGTCATCCAGCTGCAGGAACAAACCCTTTGGCCCAACCGCCGATGTCTGAACCTGATCTAGTCTCATTCGCCAGCTGTTGGCCCTTTATCCCTCTCAACCCTTCCTATTCGTTGCGTACAAAGACATGGATGAGTACATGAAGAGGTAAGGTTTGGAGGGATATGGGCCAGGAGCAGGGAGGTGGGGACTAGTTGAGTCTGTGATTATGGTCAGCACGGACTGGTTGGGCCGATGGGTCTGTTTCCGTGCTGTGTGACTCTAGGTCAGTGAGTGAATCCGAGGCAATGGTTGCCATGGTGAAGACCCTGAGTTCACAATCCAGCGCTCATGCCTCATGTACCGAGGGCCATTCTAATATCTCTCTCCTTCCCCTTGAGAGCAGAGTGAGGGCATTCGGCCCATCGGTCGCTCCACCGTTCCATCATGGCTGACGCAATCCCCTTGTGGGTGATCAACCGCTTAATGGCATTTAGCTCCTGCGATTCCCCCTCGGTCAGAGTCTTCCATGCCTTGTTCATTCATTTGTGATTGATGTGTATGTCTCTCTCTCTCTCTCCCTCTCTCTCCTCCCCCCGCCCCCACTTCACAAACTAACGTGGGCCCCCACCCTCAGGAGCAGGAGGACCAGGCGGCAGCCATGTTGGCGGACTTCGTGGATTGTCCTCCAGACGAGGAGGAGGTGAAAGATATGGCGGCTGGAGCCACGTCCAGTAGCAGTACCTGAGGGCATTCCCCCAAAACATGCCGGGGAGGAGAGGGGTGGGTCCCAGGGGCACTGGGTCGGGGGGTGGGGGGGGGGTTGGGGATGGATAGCGGGATTCACAACGCAGATCGTGTTCCTCATAACCAAGTGAGGGAGCACTGAGCAAACTCTGTTCCACTTTGTGCTCCATTTACCCACATCTGGGTTGGGGGTGGGGGGGGGGGAATGTGGGGGGGCGGGGGGATGGGTAATGGGTAGAGTGTGTCAACCGATTTGGTTTTATCTCTGACCCAGCCAGAGATTGCCTGGCTGTGAGGAGCCTCCGTCTGCCGGTATTTTCTATTTTTTTTTATATATAAAAGTCTGAACACAATCAATCAATCAGCCCGAGCAATTAATAAAGAGCTGACTCTGTGCAGAGGCACAAATAGTGTTTATTTTTAGTCGTACGGCACAGAAACGTCTTGTCAAACCTTTTCTGCGTCTCTTCTGATGAGGTGCTTGGACGGGGACCTGCAGGGGGAGGCGTTCCCTTGTCCTAGATGGAAGTGGTCATGGGTTTGGAAGGTGCTGTCTGAGGATCTTTGGTGAATTGCTGTAGACGGTACCCACTGCTGCTACTAAGCTTCAGTGTTGGAGGGAGGGGATGTTTGTTGATGTGGTAATCAAGCGAGGGTTGCTTTGTGCCTGGATGTTGTCGAGCTTCTCGAGTATTGCCGGAGCTGCCCCATTCCAGGGACGTGTGGGGAGTATTCCCGCACACTCCTGACTTGCGCCTCATTGATGGTGGACGGGCTTTGGGGAGTCGGGAGGTGAGTTACTCGCTGCAGGATTCCCAGTGGTCAGTGGTAACCGACAGAATGTGGTTTATTACTGGGGACGGAGGGGGTTGTATTTGTAGCATATTTGTAAGGCAGTGAAATTTCCCAGATGCATTTTCCAGCTGGACTCGACACAAGGGTCTCTCACAGCATTGGTCAAGAAGCTCAGAGGAACTCATCGGTTTTAAGGAATGTCTTAAGAGCAGGAAAGTGAGATAGAGGCTTGAGGATATAATTCCTGAACGCAGGGGCCTGGCAGGGAGAAGGGACAGACCTCAGAGGGCTGTGGGATGATGCCAATGTTGGTGCTGCAGTGGACAGTGAAGAAGGTTATCAAAGGGATCTTGGTCAATGGGCTGAAGAGTGGCAGATGGAGTTTAATTTGGATAAATGTCAGGCATTGCATTTTGGTAAAACTAGGGCAGGATTTGTACAGTTTAAAGGAGGGTATTGGGTAGTAGTTCAGAACAGAGACACCCAGGGGTTCAGGGACATAATGGTTTGAAGTTTGTGCCACAGTTGGACAGCACGGTTAAGAAGGCTGGTCTTCATTGCTCAGACGTTTTGAGTAGAGGATTTGGAGACGTCATGTTGTGGTTGTACAGGACATTGAGGCCACTTTTACAGCACCGTATGCAGCCTTGATCGCCCTGTTATAGGGACGATATTATTAAACTGGAGAGGGTTCAGCAGAGGTTGACCAGGATGTTGCCAGGAATGGAGAGTGGGGTGCTGGAAAAGCACAGCCGGTCAGGCAGCATCCTGCGATAGGGTTGGGGTTAGATCCTCAGATGCTGCCTGAGCAGCTGTGCTTTTCCAGCACCACCCTCTCGACTTTGATCTCCAGCATCTGCAGTCCTCACTTGCTCTCAGAATGGCGGGTGGCGTTACAAGGAAAGGCTGAATGGGCCTGGAGTGTAAGAGGTTAACAGGGTCCTTACAGAGGTTTATAAAATCGTGAGGGCTATAGATATGGTAGGTGTCTTTTTCCCAGGGATGGGGGCAGGGGGGTATTTCAAGACTAAGGGACATTTTTAAAGTGAGAAGAGAAAGGTTTTAAGACATGAGGGGCAACATTTTTCCAAAGAGGGGTTAATGTGTGGCATGAGCTCCAAGAGGATGTGGGTGCAGTTATGATCTTTAAAAGACTTTGGGATAAGTCCATGGGTAGGAAAGGTTTGGAGAGATGTGGGGCAAGTGCAGGCTAGCTGGGATCATGCACTAGTTGGGCTGAAAGGTCTGTTTCTGTGCTGTGTAGCACTACCAACTGGGAGGGGAAGGGCAGCAGCCATGAGGGAACACTGCCGTCTTGGCAAGTTTCCTCTCTTTAGGCCAGGCACCATGGTGGGGCGGGGGGGCTGGGAAACGGTCCTGTCTCTTCACCCCGGGCACCGTCGTCCCCCTCTCAGCCACCCCCCCACCCCACCCCCGTGGGCGTTGAGCATGTGATCTTGCTTTGTGGCGGCTGCCCACTGTTCGAGTGGCGGTCCATGCTCTGCCAAGCAGCGCTGGAACACCCCTGAGAGCGGCACTGGTCAAATGGTGGCAACCTGTAATGTAACCTGCTGCCTGCTGGTTGTGCTTTCGAGCCAGTTAGAGCTTTGTCCTTTTTTAACATCAGGAACAGGAATCTCCCTTTTCCTCAACACCACCTCCCCCGTGGCAGAACAACCCTCCTTCTCCCCCCCCCCCTCCCAAACGGCCCTTTTCAATGCCAGACTGCTGTACAATGCACCGAGCAAGATATTACTGTCCCGGAATATATTAATTAGCAAGGCAGCTAAACCCGAGACACTACAACTGCACCCCCCCACCCCCCAACCAATAAGGCACTGTTCATTTCTAAACTTCCTTTATTGAATATAAGTTTATTGCTTGATTTTATAGCAATTGAATTAAGCTTTCTTGTTTAGTATTGTGTGGGTGTTCAGGTAAGTGGGGCATGGATGCTAGGGCAGTTGCTTGCTCCTCCTGCAGAATGTGGCAGGTGAGAGACATGACGCACGTCTCCGCTGGCTACATCTGCGGGAAGTGCACCCAACTCCAGCTCCTTGAAAACCGTGTTAGGGAATTGGAGCTGGAGCTGGATGAACTATGGATCATTCGGGAGGCTGAGGGGGTAATTGAGAGGAGTTACCGGGAGTTGGTCACTCCTGAGGCTCAGGATAAGGATAGATGGGTTACAGTCAGGGGGAGGAAAGGGGACAGACAGCCAGTGCAGAGATCCCCTGTGGACATTCCCCTCAGCAATAAGTATATCGTTTTGGATACTGCTGGGGGGGGGATGACCTACCAGAGGAAAGCCATAGTGGTCAGTTCCCTGGCACTGAGCCTGAAACTGTGGCTCAGAAGGGAAGGGGGCAGATAGAAAAGCGCTAGTGGTAGGAGACTCAATTGTTAGGAGAATTGACAGGAGATTCTGTGGTCGGGATCGGGATTCCTGGAAGCTACATTGGAGGGGGTGTAGCACTGTTAATCAGAGAGGGTATCACAGCTACAGAAGTTACCATTGTCTAGGAGGGTCTGCCTACTGAGTCAGTATGGGTGGAAATTAGGAACAGGAAGGGAGCAGTCACCTCATTAGGGGTTTACTACAGGCCCCCCCCCAATAGCAGAAGGGAGATGGAAGAAAGCATAGGTCGGCAGATTTTGGAAAAGTGTGAATGTAGTAGGTTGTTGTAATGTGTGACTTTAACTTTCCCAATATTGATTGGAACCTCCTTCGAGCAGATGGCTTGGAAGGAGCTGTTTTTGTAAGGTGTGTTCAGGAGGGTTTCCAACTCAGTACGTTGACAGGCTGACATTTTGGATTTGGTGCTCGGCAATGAGCCGGGGCAGGTGTCAGATCTTGCGGTGGGAGAGCATTTTGGTGATAGTGACCACAACTGCCTTACATTCTACATAGCTATGGAGAACGAGAGAAGCAGGCACAATGGGAGGGTATTTAATTGGGGAAAAGGAAACTATGATGCTATCAGACGTGAGTTGGGAAGCATGGACTGGGAGCAATTGTTCCATGGAAAGGGCACTATAGACATGCTTAAGGAACAGTTGTTGCGAGTGAAGCATAAATGTGTTCCTCTGAGACAGGAGAAAGTGAGGACTGCAGATGCTCGAGATCAGAGCTGAAAATGTGTCGCTGGAAAAGTGCAGCAGGTCAGGTAGCATCGAAGGAGCAGGAGAATCGACGTTTCGGGCATGAGCCCTTCTTCAGGAATGAGGAAAGTGTGTCCAGCAGGCTAAGATAAAAGGTAGGGAGGAGGGACTTGGGGGAGGGGTGTTGGAAATGCAATAGGTGGAAGGGGCCTCATTTTCAGCTTCCTCTGAGACAGGCAAGAAGGGGTAAGATAAAAGAACCTTGGATGACAAGAGCGGAGGAGCTGCTCATCAAAAGAAAGAAGGCAGCTTACGTAAGGTGGAGGAAGCAAGGGTCTTGCTCAGCTCTAGAGGTTTACAGGCAGACGAGGAAGGAGCTCAAAAATGATCTGAGGAGAGCCAGCAGGGGGCATGAAAAAGGCTTGGCAGGAAAGATTAGGGAGAATCCAAAGGTATTTTACACGTATGTGAGGAATAAGAGAATGATCAAAGAAAGAGTAGGACCAATTAGGGATAGCATAGGGAACTTGTGTATTGAGTCTGAGGAGGTAGGGGAAGCCCTAAATGAGTTTTTTGCTTCTGTCTTTACTAAAGAAAAGGACCTTGTAGTGAATTAAACCATTGAGGAGCATGTAAGCATTCTCGAGCAGATTGAAGAAGCTGTTGTGCTGAAAATTTTGACAAACATTAAGATTGACAAGTCGCCAGGGCCACACCAGATTTGTCCTCGGCTGCTTTGGGAAGCGAGAAATGTGATTGCTTCGCCGCTTGTGAAGATCTTTGCATCCTCGCTCTCCACCGGAGTTGTACCTGAGGACTGGCGGAAGGCAGATGTAATTCCTCTCTTCAAGAAAGGAAATAGGGAAATCCCTGCCAATTACAGACCAGTCAGTCTCACGTCTGTCATCTGCAAGGTGTTAGAAAGGATTCTGAGGGATAGGATTTATGACCATCTGGAAGAGCATGGCTTGATTAAATGCTGTCAACACAGCTTTGTGAAGGGCAGGTCATGCCTCTCAAATCTTATTGAATTCTTTGAGGATGTTACAAGACAAGTTGATGAGGGTCGAGCGGTGGATGTGGTGTATATGGACTTCAACAAGGCAATTGATAAGGTTCCCGATAGTCGGCTTGTTCAGAAGGTCAGGAGGAATGGGATACAGGGAAATTTAGCTGTCTGGATACAGAATTGGCTGGATGACAGAAGACAGCGAGTGTTAGTAGAAGGAAAATATTCTGCCTGGAAGTCTGTGGTGAGTGGTGTTCCACAGGGCTCTGTCCTTGGGTCTCTATTGTTTGTAATTTTTATTAATGTCTTGGATGAGGAGATTGAAGGATGGGTTAGCAAGTTTGCAGATGACAAAGGTTGGAGGTGTCGACAGTATAGAGGACTGTTGTAGGCTGCAGTGTGACATTGACAGGATGCAGAGATGGGCTGAGAGGTGGCAGGTGGAGTTCAACCTGGATAAATGCAAAGTGATTGAAAGTTGAGTGCAGGGTTAAAGACAGGATTCTTGGCAGTGTGGAGGAGCAGAGGGATCTTGGTGTGCAGGTACATAGATCCCTTAAAATTGCCACCCACATGGACAGGATTGTTAAGAAAGCATATGGTGTTTTGGCTTTCATTAACAGCGGGATTGAGTTTAAGAGTGGTGAGATCTTGTTGCAGCTCTACACCTCAGGAAGGACATACTGGCACTGGAACGTGTCCAGCGGAGATTCACACGGATGATCCCTGGAATGACAGGTCTAGCATATGAGGAACGGCTGAGGATACTGGGGTTGTATTCGTTGGAGTTTAGAAGATTAAGGGGAGATCTAATAGAGACGTACAAAATAATACATGGCTTTGAAAAGGTGGATGCTAGAAAATTGTTTCTGTTAGGCGAGGAGACTAGGACCCGTGGACACAGCCTTAGAATTAGAGGGGGTCATTTCAGAACGGAAATGCGGAGACATTTCTTCAGCCAGAGAGTGGTGGGCCTGTGGAATTCATTGCCACGGAGTGCAGTGGAAGCCGGGACGCTAAATGTCTTCAAGGCCGAGATTGATAGGTTCTTGTTGTCTAGAGGAATTAAGGGCTACGGGGAGAACGCTGGCAAGTGGAGCTGAAATGCGCATCAGCCATGATTGAATGGCGGAGTGGACTCGATGGGCCGAATGGCCTTACTTCCACTCCTATGTCTTATGGTCTTATGGTCTTAAAACTTTGGTTAGACTGCACTTGGAATACTTTGTCCAGTTCTGGTCGTCCTACTATAGGAAAGATGTGGATGCTTTGGAGAGGGTTCAGAGGAGGTTTACCAGGATGCTGCCTGGACTGGAGGGTTTATCTTACGAAGAGAGGTTGACTGAGCTCGGATATTTTTCATTGGACAAAAGAATAAAGAGAGGGGACCTAATTTGAGGTGTACAAGATAATGAGAGGCATAGATAGAGTTGGTAGCCAGAGACTTTTTCCCAGGGCAGAAATTGTTAATACGAGGGGTCATGGTTTAAGCTGTTTGGCCGCAAGTACAGAGGGGATGTCAGAGGCGGGTTCTTTACGCAGAGAGTTGAGAGAGCATGGAATGCGTTGCCAGCAGCAGTTGTGGAAGCGAGGTCATTGGGGATATTTAAGAGACTGCTGGACATGTGTATGGTCACAGAAATTTGGGGGTTCGTACATTAGGTTTACCTTACATGAGGATCAATGGTCGGCACAGCATCGTGGGCTGAAGGGCCTGTTCTGTGTTGTACTGTTCTATGTTCTAACTGTAGAACGAAACCATTCTGGACATTGAGTTTGCAGGGGCATTTAACTGAGAGACGACCTAACTAACTCTGTGTGAGAAACCCTTTAAAACGGAGTGTTTTCTTCATTCACAGGACATGGACAGCAATGCTTGGTACCCCAGCAATTTTTACTCATCCTTAATTACCCAGAGGGTAGTTTAAGAGTCAACGTGGCTATGGGTCTGGAGTTGTGTGTAGGTCAGATTGATAAGGGCAACAGATTTCCTTCCCTCGGCATTTCCCCCATTCACACTCTCTCATGGTTTTAGCTGATAAATACTGCATTCAGTTCTGGACTCTCTCCTACGGGAAGAATGTTGTGAAAGTTGAAAGGGTTCAGAAAAGATTTACAAGACTTGGAGTCTTGTAAGCTGGGACTTGGAGGGTTTGAGCTATAGGGAGATGCTTAATAGGCTGGGACTTTTTATTGCTTGGAGCATCGGAGGCTGAGGGTGATCTTATAGAAGTTTAGAAAAATTATGAGTGGTGTGGATAGGGAGAATTAGCCCTATAGGGTGGATAGGATAGGGGAGCCCAAAACTGCAGAGGCAAAGGTTTAAAGTGAGAGAGGAAAGGGATCTAAGGGGCAACCTTTTCTTACAGAGGGTGGTGTCTGTATGGAATGAGCTGCCAGAGGAAGGGGTGGAAACTGGTACAATTACAGCATTTAAAAGGCATCTGGATGGGGATATGAATGGGAAGGGTTCATAGGGAAATGTGCCAAGAGCTAGCAAATGGGACTAGTTTAGTTTTAGGATATCTGGTTGGCATGGATGAGTTGGGCAGAAGGGTCTGTTTCTGTGCTGGACGACTTGATAAATCTGGTCTTTACATTTTCATGTTTAGGTAGAACAGTGCCAAGCTTTGTAGCTGTAGAGTTGTACAGCATGGAGACAGGATCTTGCTGATCAGATGGGATGCAGACATCGGAACTGTTTAATCCGGTGGATGTTGGATGAGAGAGGATCTCCCTTGAAGGCAGGACCTTAAAACGAAATCTATTGGGAAGCATGTGCTTGTAAAAAGGGGAGTGAAAATCTAGAGTGCCCTCTGTCTTTTAAAAAGAGCTGATGTGGATGGTTGAGAATATTAACCAGATTTCTGTCAGATTTCATGATGGACAGATACGTGGTTCAGATTTCAGTGTTCAGTTTTGTCATGATCTAATTGATAGTGTGGATGCAAGGATTGAACTGCCTCCTACTGTGCAGAGATTTAGTTGTAACCCTATCTCCCTGATGGACAGATGTGCATGCAGGTACTCAGTTACATGCACACACCAGCACACAGGTACACAAACAGGCAGACGCACACAATAACACTGAGATACAGACACAGCAAAGAAACATCCTTCAGTCCATACGAGCCAATTATTCTACATTAATCTAGTCCCATTTGCCAGCACTTGGCCCATATCCCTCTAAACCCTTCCTATTCATATACCCATCCAGATGCTGTAATTTTAAATGCTGTAATTGTACCAGCCTCCACCACTTCCTCTGGCAGCTCATTCCATACACTCACTATCCTCTGTGAGAAAAAGTGGCCTCTTAACTCCCTTTTAAATCTTTTCCCCCCCTCACCTTAAACCTATGCCCTCCAGTTTTGGACTGTCCCACCCCTGGGAAAAAGACTGGCTATTCACCTTATCCATGCCCCTAATTTTATAAACCCTTAAGACCACAGCCCTCCGACACTCCAAGGAAAGTAGCCCCATCTTATTCAGCGTCTCCCGAAAGCGCAAATCCTCCAAACCTGGCAACATCATTGTAAATCTTTTCTGCACCCTTTCAAGTTTCACAACACCCTACAGCAGGGACTCCACACAAACAGGCGCCCACAGTTGGGATCGAACCTGGGTCCCTGGCGCTGAGGCAGCAGTGCTAACCACTGAGCCGCCCAACGACAGCAAAGTTCCCTTTACTGTATCCCCATCAAACACTTCCAGGGAAGGGACAGCAGTTAGATACAGAATAAAGCTCCCTCTGGACTATCATAATACAATAAAAAAAACTTAAATTTAATGATCTGATGAGAGATGCTGATTTTAAACTCACTCCCGACTCTCCCCATCTTAGGCACGCAACAAAAATGCAAGAACTCCACAAATTCAACACCAAGTTTTGTTGGATTCTCTCTGTTCTAACTCCATTAGATTGCTGTGTGTGCACGTTCGCGAGAGCAAGAGTGTGCGAGAATGGCTGCAGACAAGGAAGTGTGAGTGTGAGAGGGTGTACACAAGTGAGTGTGTGCACATGTGAGAGACAAAGAATGTGTGCGAGTGAGAAATAGTGTGAGAACAGAGTGCACCTACGAGAAAAAGTGTGTGCAAGAGTGCGTGTGCGTGTATGAGGGAAAGCAAGCATATGCGTGTGAGGGGAAGTGTGTGTGAGACAGTGAGAAAGAGGCAATTGTGAGTGAGTGTACATGTGTACGATAGAGTGTATGCGTGTGAGTGTGTGTGCATGGGTGCACTAAACAAAGTGCGAGGGAGACTGCATGCAAGAGAAAAGATGTGTGTGCGCGTACGTGAGAGAGACCATGTGCACATGTGCAAGAGAAAGTGCGCGTGTGTAAGACAGCGAGAGTGAAATGTCATTGTGCCCAAGAATGGGAACATGTGCATGTGAGGAAGGCAATGTGTGTGCATATGTGTGAGAAAGAAAACATGTGCATGAGAAAGTGTGACAGACAGTGCACACAAGTGAGAATGTGTGCACGAGAGTGAGCACATGAGACAAAATGTGTGCGAGTGTACGCGTGAGTGTGACCCTGTGAGTGTGTGAACATGTGCAAGAGAGTGCATGTGTGCGAGAGAAAGAGTGCTTGCGAGAGTGTACGCGCATGTGGGAGAGAAAGTGTGACACCAAGAGTGTACACAAGTGAGTGTGCGCACATGTGAGAGATGGTGTGTGTGACAAAGAGAATGTGTACGTGCAAGTGTGTGAGGAAGAGTATGCATGTGTGCTAGAGAAAGTGAGAGTGCGTGCGAGAGGCACTCTCCCTCTCTCGCACACGCACCATGTGAGAGGGGGACAGAGAGAGTACACAAATGTGAAAGAGTGTGAGCGAGAAACAATGTGCAGGTGTGAGAGAATGCTGACTCTCTCTCTCTCTCTCTCTCCCCCCCTGCTCCTCTTGCTGCTGGTTCCCCAATTCCAAATGGGCAGGGCTGTCCCTGTCCTTCCGCTCCGCCCAGCCTCATTGGACCCAGAATTGGAATACATACAGACACATCACTGAGGTTAAACGTGTTAGACAACTGAACAGAGTGTCTTTACAATATAACTTCAGAAGGATTATACAAATGGGCAGAGGGGTCCAGTCCTGACTTGGGTAGATAGGAACATGTAACAATGTTCAGGTCAGTGAGAGGACAGCTGGCCATCTAATTGTGACATATAGCAGCTTGGCACTCTGTAACTGTCCCTCCTAAACCCTGAGTGTTCTCTCGAAATAGAATTGGATTAACCCTAACACTGACATAACAACAACAAACAGGCAAACGGTGAAGATCCTGCAATGAGCAGCTCCCAAGCCCTGTACCAACGTTAGAGCTGAAAATGTGTTGCTGGAAAAGCGCAGCAGGTCAGGCAGCATCCAAGGAGCAGGAGAATCGACGTTTCGGGCATGAGCCCTTCTTCAGGAATCATTCCTAGATGCTGCCTGATCTGCTGCGCTTTTCCAGCAACACATTTTCCTCTTTGTTCTTTGGGGGCTGTATCCAATTAATGGGGTTAAACCGCCCTCTATCTTTGTTCCTTTTTCCCTCAGACACATACAGATAAAGAATTGATCTCCCTTCTTCCAAAGAATTTTCACTGAGACTCCCCCCAACTCCACAAGCTCCTTCTGATGAGAATACCAAGCTTGCGCAATCCTCAGAGTAAACAAAAAAAAATCTTGTCTCTTATTAGGGAGTGCCCTAACGTTAAAACAAAGTCTCCCCTCATTCTAGACCACTCCAAAGAGGAAACAGCCATATTAAATCTGTTTAGGATCCTACACGCCTTAAGTGATTTCATCTTTGCCAGTGAGAGAGAGAGAGAGTGCCAGAGAAAGTGTGTGAGGAGGTAAGGCGAATTTCATTGCACTTTCTGCAACTTGCAATGTTTTGGAATGTACTCTTACAATTTATAAGTTGAGAGAGAATTGAAAAGTTGTGTTGTGGAGGAACATGCAAAAGGCATGTTCATCTCCCTCTGCTCACGTCTCAGGGACAACATCACAAGGGATCGGACAAAACTGCCCCGTGTCTCCAGAAACATTCCTTGAGAAGCAATTTGAGAAACAACTGTGTGACTGAAGAGATTCACAGTCGCTGAGGGGGGGAGGAAACAAAACCAGATGCTTTTTGCAGTGGCACGAGGAGGCCAGCAGAGGGTGACATTGTATCACTTTAACTACAAGAAAGCAGACTGAAACTTGGATTCATCGCATTTTATTTAATTCATTCATTCCATGAGCCCAGACCGTGAATCAGACTGTGACAAATAGGCAGCATTACAAGCAGTATAGCATTGAAATGCAACAGGATATTAAGATCAGCGGTAGGTGGAATTTAATGCAGGCAAGTAAGAGGTCACTAAAATTATGCATTCAGACAGAAACACTCAGGTCACAGAGAGATGTACACTATTACAAACACTCGCATTCACACACCATACAGAGATGGGCACACACAAACACACGTTACTCAGAGGTGTGCACACACACACACACACACACACACACACACACACACACACACGATGACACTATCCTGGAGATGTTTCAGAGCTAAATGTGAGACACTTTCTGCAGGAGGTGGGAGGTACAGGTGCAACACTGAAGATATTTGGATAGATATATGGAGAGGAAGGGTTCAGAGGGATGTGGGCCAAATGAGACTGGTTTAGTTTGGGAAGCATGATTGGCATAGACAAGTTGGACTGAAAGGCCTGTGTCCATGCTGTATGACTCTATAATCATAGTATCCCTACAGTGTGGGGATTCCTTCAAGCCAGCAAATCCCCACCAACCCTCCAAAGAGTAACCCACCCAGACACATTCTCTTACCCAATTACTCTACATTTCTCCTGACTAATGTACCTAACCTACACATCCCTAAACACTATGGGACAATTTAGCACGGCCAATTCACCCTCACGTGCATATCTTTGGATTGTGGATGGAAACCAGAGGAAACCCACACAGAGACAGGGAGAATGTGCAAACTCCACACAGACGGTCGCCTGAGGGTGGGATTGAACCCAGGTCCCTGGCACCATGAGCCACCATGCCACCCATCAGTCCCATTCCACCATCAACTAAACTTACTCTGTCAGGCAACACCTCAATTTTTCAATTCTCAATTGTTCAAACCCCTGTTTCAGTTTTCCCTGTAAAGTGTGGGGGGAGCTCAGTGGGGGTAAAGTTTGGGGGGGGGTGTAAAGACAGAGAGAGAGAAAAAATGCAGAGAGAGGGACAGAGAAAGAGAGAAAGCAGAACAGAGAGAGACAGTCATCGAGGCAGGGAGAGAGGGACAGACAGACAAACTAATAAAGGGAAAAGCAGACAGGATCAGAGAAAGTGAAACAGAGACAGACCGAGAGAGGGAAGGGGAAAAGTGAGGGAGAGACAAAGGTGAGGCAAGGAGACATGGAGAGGGGAAGGAGACCATACACACCATTCCAGCTCCTCTCCCTATGCTCTCGCGCTCTCTCTCTCTGTCCCATCAGGGATACAGCCCACTCCATGATCCCCACAGGGACACAGCCTGCTTTGGGAAGCTTAAAGGGTTAAAACTGAGATTCAAACACAGCCCATACACTCATTCACTCTCTCTCTCACTCTCTCTCACTCTCTCACTCTCTCTCTCTCTCACACACACACGCACACACAAAGCTGCAGGTTCAAACCCTGAGCAGCCCAGATACACACTCGCAACACAAAATAACACAGTTTACTTCACAAACTCATACAGGGCGTTTGCACAACATTAACACACGTTCTTGAGACAAGTCAGCAGAGGCTTATCTCTCAAATAAAGACAAGACTTTTGTACAGATTGATACAAGTTTTGCCCAAATTAACACAAGTTTATTCCACACACGTAGGGAGGATGTTTGCACAAAGTAACACGCTTTTTTTTTGGACAAATTGAAATGACTTTTTTGCCCAAATTTATTCCACAGGTTCACACAAGATTTTTGCATAGATTAATGAAACTGCAATGAACCATGAGGTATACAGGCTTCCTGAGTCAGTTTTTATCCCAATGAAGATACATCTTCTGCTAGTTTCTTTTTTTTTTTGCCATGTTTTGGGTCACTTTATAAAAACTGGGCATGAACTATTCATCACGCAAAGGCTCCAATGAAGCACTTTGGGAAAATTAAGTGCAACTTGCGACAGAGAATTTCTTTAAAGCGTGAAATCCCAGTGAGGAATACAAGGAGTTGCAGGAAGCAACCCCTACTGCAGCCACAAGGTGGAGCTGGAGCCTGGCGATCAATGCCGGCCTCCAGACTGAGGAGAAAGTGAGGTCTGCAGATGCTGGAGATCAGAATCAAGAGTGTTGCTGGAAAAGCACAGCCTCCAGGGTGAGCCACAGGCGCCCTCTGCTGCTCATCAGGAAACCTGCAATTCCCAACTCTGCAGCAATTGGCTTCTCCCCCCCCCAACTCCTCCACATTTCCAGGCACTGTCTCCCAGGACCCCTAGTTCTGGACATCCTCCAACACCGGGAACATTTTCCCCCACATCCAGCCCACTCTCTCACTCCCTCTCAGTCGCTCTCTTTCGGTCACTCACTTTTGGGGATGCTTTCTCTCAGTTGCACTCTTTCTTTGGTGCTCTCCCATTCTGTCGTGCCCTCTCTCTCCGTGTCTCCCCCTCTCTCAGTCACTCTCACACTCTCTGTCGCTCTCACTCTCTCGGTCGCTCTCTCCCTTGGGCATGCTCTCTCTCTCTCTCTCTCGGGCATGCTCTCTCTCTGTTACTCTCTCTTGGGCATGCCCTCTCTCTGTGTTCTTCTCTCTCTCTCGGGCATGCTCTCTCTCTGTGTTACTCTCTCTCTCTCGGGCATGCTCTCTCTCTGTGTTACTCTCTCTCTCTCTCGGGCATGCTCTCTCTCTGTGTTACTCTCTCTCTCTCTCGGGCATGCTCTCTCTCTGTGTTACTCTCTCTCTCTCTCTCGGGCATGCTCTCTCTCTGTGTTACTCTCTCTCTCTCGGGCATGCTCTCTCTCTGTGTTATACTCTCTCTCGGGCATGCCTCCTCTCTGTGTTACTCTCTGTCTCTCTCGGGCATGCCCTCTCTCTGTGTTATTCTCTCTCTCGGGCATGCCTTCTCTCTGTGTTACTCTCTGTCTCTCTCGGGCATGCCCTCTCTCTGTGTTATTCTCTCTCTCGGGCATGCCTTCTCTCTGTGTTACTCTCTGTCTCTCTCGGGCATGCCCTCTCTCTGTGTTATTCTCTCTCTCTCTGTCTCCTCAGCGTGCCCTCTCTCTCTGTCCCTCTCTCTCTGTCCCTCTCTCTCTGTCACTCACTCTTGGTCGCTTTCTCGGGCGTGCCCTCACTCTCTCGGGCGTGCCCTCTCTCGGGTGTGCCCTCTCTCTCTCGGACGTGCTCTCTCTCTCTTGGGCGTGCCCGCGCTCTCTCTCGGTCACACCCACTCGCTCTCGGTCGTGCCCTCTCTCTCGGTCATGCCCTCTCTCTCTTGGTCGCGCCCTCCCTCTCTCGGTCGTGCCCTCTCTCTCAGTCACGCCCTCCCTCTCTTGGTCGCGCCCTCCCTCTCTTGGTCGCGCCCTCCCTCTCTTGGTCACGCCCTCCCTCTCTTGGTCGCGCCCTCCCTCTCTTGGTCGCGCCCTCCCTCTCTTGGTCGCGCCCTCCCTCTCTTGGTCGCGCTCTCCCTCTCTCGGGTGTGCCCTCTCTCTCTCTGGTGTGCCTAAACTCTCTCGGGCATGGTCTCACTCTCTCAGGCGTGTCCTCTCTTTCTCGGGCGCGCCCTCACTCTCTCGGTCACACCCTCTCCCCCTCTCTCGGTCGCTCTCTCTCTCTCTCGGGTATGCCCTCTCTCTGAGTTACTCCCTCTCTCTCTTTGGCATGCCCTCTCTCTCTCGGTCCCTCTCTCTGTCACTTTCTCTCGGTCGTGCCCTCTGTCTTGGTCGCTTTCTCTCTCTCTCTCTCTCTCTCTCTCTCCCCCGGGCGTGCCGTCTCACTCTCGGTTGTGCCATCTCACTCTCGGTTGAGCCCTCTTTCTCTTGTGAGTGCCCTCTCTTGATCGCACCCTCTCTCTCTCTCTCTCTCTCTCGCTCTCGGTCGCAGCCTCTCTCTCTCTCTGTCTCGGTCGCAGCCTCTCTCTCTCTCAGTCGCGCCCTCTCTCTCTCTGTCGCGCCCTCTCTCTCTCTTGGGCATACCCTCTCTCTCTTGGGCGTGCCGTGTCCCTCTTGGGCGTGCCCTCTCTCTCAGGCGTGCCCTGTCACTCTCGGTAGCGCCCTGTCTCTCTCAGTCGCGTCCTCCCTCTCTCGGTCGCGCCCTCATTCTCTCAGGTGTGCCCTCTCTCTATCGGGTGTGCCTAAACTCTCTCGGTTGTGCCCTCCCTCTCTCGGGTGTGCCCTCCCTCTCTCGGTCGCGCCCTCCCTCTCTCGGTCGCGCCCTCCCTCTCTCGGTCGCGCCCTCCCTCTCTCGGTCGCGCCCTCCCTCTCCCGGTCGCGCCCTCCCTCTCCCGGTCGCGCCCTCCCTCTCCCGGTCGCGCCCTCCCTCTCCCGGTCGCGCCCTCCCTCTCCCGGTCGCGCCGTCTCTCTTTCTGGCATGCCCTCTCTCTCTCAGGCGTGTCCTCTCTTTCTCGGGCGTGCCCTCACTCTCTCGGGCGTGGCCTCTCTCTCGGTCGCGCCCTCCCTCTCCCGGTGGCGCCCTCCCTCTCCCGGTCGCGCCCTCCCTCTCCCGGTCGCGCCCTCCCTCTCCCGGTCGCGCCCTCCCTCTCCCGGTCGCGCCCTCCCTCTCCCGGTCGCGCCCTCCCTCTCCCGGTCGCGCCCTCCCTCTCTCAGGTGTGCCTAAACTCTTTCAGGCATAGTCTCTCTCTCTCGGGCGTGTCCTCTCTCTCTCGGGCGTGTCCTCTCTCTCTCGGGCGTGTCCTCTCTCTCTCGGGCGTGTCCTCTCTTTCTCGGGCGTGCCCTCCCTCTCTTGGTCGCGCCCTCCCTCTCTCGGTCGCGCCCTCCCTCTCTCGGTCACGCCCTCCCTCTCTCAGGTGTGCCTAAACTCTTTCAGGCATAGTCTCTCTCTCTCGGGCGTGTCCTCTCTCTCTCGGGCGTGTCCTCTCTCTCTCGGGCGTGTCCTCTCTTTCTCGGGCGTGCCCTCCCTCTCTTGGTCGCGCCCTCCCTCTCTCGGTCGCGCCCTCCCTCTCTCGGTCGCACCCTCCCTCTCTCGGTCGCGCCCTCCCTCTCTCAGGTGTGCCCTCTCTCTTTCTGGCGTGCCTAAACTCTCTCGGTCGCGCCCTCCCTCTCTCGGTCGCGCCCTCCCTCTCTCGGTCGCACCCTCCCTCTCTCGGTCGCGCCCTCCCTCTCTCAGGTGTGCCCTCTCTCTTTCTGGCGTGCCTAAACTCTCTCGGTCGCGCCCTCCCTCTCTCGGTCGCGCCCTCCCTCTCTCGGTCGCGCCCTCCCTCTCTCAGGTGTGCCCTCTCTCTTTCTGGCGTGCCTAAACTCTCTCGGTCGCGCCCTCCCTCTCTCGGTCGCGCCCTCCCTCTCTCGGTCGCGCCCTCCCTCTCTCGGTCGCGCCCTCCCTCTCTCGGTCGCGCCCTCCCTCTCTCAGGTGTGCCCTCTCTCTTTCTGGCGTGCCTAAACTCTCTCAGGCATAGTCTCTCTCTCTCAGGCGTGTCCTCTCTTTCTCGGGCGTGCCCTCACTCTCTCGGGTGTGGCCTCTCTCTCGGGCGTGGCCTCTCTCTCTGGACGCCCTGTTTCTCTCGGGCATGCTCTCACTCTCTCGGTCGCGCCCTCCCTCTCTCGGTCGCGCCCTCCCTCTCTCGGTCGCGCCCTCCCTCCCTCGGTCGCGCCCTCCCTCCCTCGGTCGCGCCCTCCCTCCCTCGGTCGCGCCCTCCCTCTCTCGGTCACGCCCTCCCTCTCTCGGGTGTGCGCTCTCTCTCTCTCTGGTGTGCCTAAACTCTCGAGCATGCTCTCACTCTCTTAGGCGTGTCCTCTCTTTCTGGGGCACGCCCTCACTCTCTCGGTCACACCCTCTCCCCCTCTCTCGGTCACTCTCTCTCTCGGTAGCGCCCTGTCTCTCTCGGTCGTGCCCTCTTTCTCTCGGTAGCGCCCTCTCTCTCACTCAGGCGTGCTCTCACTCTCTCTCTGTCCCTCCCTCTCTCTCTGTTGCTCCCCCTTTCTCTGTCACTCCCTCTCTCGGTCGCGCCCACCCTCCCTCGGTCGCGCCCACCCTCTCTCGGGTGTGCGCTCTCTCTCTCTCTGGTGTGCCTAAACTCTCTCGGGCATGCTCTCACTCTCTTAGGCGTGTCCTCTCTCTCTGTCTCTCCCTCTCTCTCAGTCGCTCTCATTCTCTCGGTCGCTCTCTCTCGGGCATGCCCTCTCTCTGTGTTTCTCTCTCTCGGGCATGCTCTCTCTCTGTGTTACACTTGCGCTCTCTCTCTCTCTCTCTCTCTCTCAGTCCGCTCTCTCTCTCTGTCTTTCGGGTTTGCCCTCCCTCTCTCGGTAGCGCCCTCCCTCTCTCGGTAGCGCCCTCCCTCTCTCGGACGCGCCCTCCCTCTCTCGGTCGCGCCCTCCCTCTCTCTCTGGCGTGCTCTCAATCTCTCGGTCGCGCCCTCCCTCTCTCGGACGCGCCCTGTCTCTCTCGGTCGTGCCCTCTTTCTCTCGGTAGCGCCCTGTCTCTCTCGGGCGTGTCCTCTCTCTCACTCAGGCATGCTCTCACTCTCTCTCTGTCCCTCCCTCTCTCTCTGTCCCTCCCCCTCTCTCTGTCACTCTCTCTCTCAGTTATCTCTCTCTGTGTCGCGCTCTCTTTCTCTCTCTCTCTCGGTCGGTCGCTCTCTCTCTCTCTCTGTCATTCTCGCCCTCTCTCTGTGTCGCTCTCTCGCTCTCTCTCTCTCTCTCGCTCTCTCGCTCTCTCTCTCTGGCATGCCTTCTCTCTGTGTTGCTCTCTGTCTCTCTCGGGCATGCCCTCTCTCTCTCGGTCGTGCCCTCTCTCTCAGTTGTGCCCTCTCTCTCTCTGGCATGCCCTCTCTCTCTTGGTTGTGCCCTCACTCTCTCGGTCGCGCTCTCTCTCTCTTTCTGTCGTGCCCTCTCTCTCTGTCTCTCCCTCTCTCTCAGTCGCTCTCACTCTCTCGGTCACTCTCTCTCTCGGGCATGCCCTCTCTCTGTGTTGCTCGTTCTCTCTCTCCTCGGAGTGCCCTCTCTCTCTCAGTCCCTCTCTCTCTGTCACTCACTCTTGGTCGCTTTCTCGGGCGTGCCCTCACTCTCTCGGGGTGCCCTCTCTCTCTCGGGCGTGCCCTCTCTCTCTCGGGCGTGCCCTCTCTCTCGGGCGCGCCCTGTCTCTCTCGGGCGTGCCCTCACTCTCTCGGGTGCCCTCACTCTCTCGGGTGTGCCCTCTCTCTCTCGGGCGTTCCCTCTCTCTCTTGGGCGTGCCCGCGCTCTCTCTCGGTCACACCCTCTCTCTCTCGGTCGTGCCCTCTCACTCTCAGTCACACCCTCTCGCTCTCAGTCATGCCCTCTCTCTCTCGGCCGTATCCTCTCGCTCTCAGTCATGCCCTCTCTCTCTCGGTCGTATCCTCTTGCTCTCAGTCATGCCCTCTCTCTCTCGGTCATGCGCTCACTCTCTCGGTCGTGCCATCTGTCTCTCGGTCGTGCCATCTGTCTCTCGGTCGTGCCATCTGTCTCTCGGTCGTGCCCTCCCTCTCTCGGGTGTGCCCTCTCTCTCTCTGGCGTGCCTAAACTCTCTCAGGCATGCTCTCACTCTCTCAGGTGTGTCCTCTCTTTCCCGGGTGCGCCCTCACTCTCTCCGGCCCCCCCCCTCTCTCTCTCTCGGGCAGGCCCCGTCTCTCTCGGGCGCACCCTCTCTCTCTCGGGTGAGCCCTGTCTCTCTCGGCCGTGCCCTTTCTCTCACTCAGGCATGATCTCACTCTCTCTCTGTCCCTCCCTCTCTCTCTGTTGCTCCCCCTCTCTCTGTCACTCTCTCTCTCAGTCATCTCTCTCTGTGTCGTTTTCTCTCCCTCTCTCTCTCTCTCTCTCTGTCGTTCTCTGTCGGGCGTGCCCTCTCTCTGTGTTACTCTCTGTCTCTCTCGGGCATGCACTTTCTCTCTCTCTCAGGCGCTCCCTTTCTGTCGGTCGTGCCCTCTCTCTCTCTCTCTCTGACGGTCGTGCCCCCTCTCTCTCGGTCGTTCCCCCTCTCACTCGGTCGTTCCCCCTCTCACTCGGTCGTTCCCCCTCTCTCTCGGTCGTGCCCCCTCTCTCTCGGTCGTGCCCTCTATCTCTCTGGCATGCCCTCTCTCTCTCAGTTGTGCCCTCTCTCTCTTGGTTGTGTCCTCTCTCTCTCGGTTGCTCTCTCTCTCTCAGTCGTGCCCTCTCTCTCTCTCAGTCGTGCCCTCTCTCTCTCGGTCATGCTCTCTCTCTCTCTCTCTCTCTCTCTTTGGGTTGCGCCCTCTCTCTCTCTCTCTCGTGCTCTCTCTCTCTCGTGCCCTCTCTCTCTCTCTCTGGGTTGCGCCCTCTCTCTCTCGGGCATGTCCTCTCTGTCTTGGTCGCACCCTCAGTCTCTCAGTTGCTCTCTCTCTCTCTTGCGCCCTTTCTCTCTCTGTCGTGCTCTCTCTCTCTCTCTCTCAGTCATTCCCCCCCTCTCTCTCCCTCTTGGTCGCGCCCTCTCTTTCTGTCGCGCTGTCTTTCGATCAGTCGCTCTCTCGGTCGTGCCCTCTCTCTCTCGGTCGTGCCCTCTCTCTCTCGGCCGCGCCCTCTCTCTCGCGGTCGCGCCCTCTCTCTCGCGGCCGCTCCCTCTCTCTCTCGGCCGCTCCCTCTCTCTCTCTCTCAGTCTCTCGGTCACGCCCCCTCTCTCTCGGTCGTGCCCCCTCTCTCTTGGTCGTACCCTCTTTCTCAATCGCTCCCTCTCTCTCGGTTGCTCTCTCTATCTCTCGGTCGCTCTCTCTCTCTCTCTCTCTCGGTCATGCCCTCTCTCTCACGGTCGCGCACTGAGCAATCATCAGTGAACATCCCCACTTCAAACGTTATGATGGAGGGAAGGTAATTAATGAAGATGGTTGGACCTAAGACACTCCCCTGAGGAACTTCTGCAGAGCTATCCTGGAGCTAAGATGACTGACCTCCAACAACCACATTTTCCAATGCACCAGGTACGATTGTAACCAGCTGAAAGCTTCCCCCCCCTGGATTCCTCTTGACTCCAGGTTTGCTGGGGTTCCTTGAAGCCACACCCAGTCAAATATGGCCTTGCTTTTAAAGGTAGTCAATCTCACCTCACCTCTGGAATTCACTTAATCTAACTCGGAACTATTTTTTAACTAAATACTCTCTGTCTCTTTTATGTCTAAATAGACCTTCTTGCAGAGTGACAGCAATGTGCACCACCCACCTGTGGTCACTCACTGAATCTGTTTTGACGAATAACTCCGTTCTGAAAAAGTACTAAACCAGACTCGAAACATTAACTGTCCCTCCAGATGCTACCAGGCCTGCTGAGTTTCTCCAGCATTCTCTGTGTTTGCTGTCAGTAATAATTCCATTCTGTTGTTTCTGAATTTGTTTTTTTCCCTGAGGCCATGTGATTGGGATCAGACAACAGTCTTTTGCATTTCACCTTTTGTACATATGATGTCAAACCACAGACATTTCAAAGCAGCTGCTTTTTTTGTTGTCGCAATTTTGCAATTAATTTCCAAACTCAAAACACCTAGTTGCTCCTGGGAGCCTCACATCAGGTATCAATGTCTTGCCCAGTTCATGTGGAGTAGTGAATCTTACTAAAATGCATGGTGCTCCAACAGGCCTGCTCCTTGCCATTGATTATCCTATCCTTGCAACTATTGGGGTACCAGGTACTGTATTGGAATTTGTTGTACATTTTGAAGGTCATTTTGATTTATCTGTCTCCAGACAATATTGCTGTGATCCCTAGTCTGTTTTGTGCAACCTCTTCTCTCTCAGTGTTATAATGTCTTCCCTGGAAAGATATTTGCTTTAAACATATTATAGTGTATCTCTTTACTTACAATTCTAACTTTTACTTTATCATTGATTTGGAGTTCCTATCATGCAGTGAAGTTCAGGAGTTCGCTTGACAGGCAAAGATCTCTGGTTTGCAGTCTTGCTAAACTGTAAGCAATATGTTCTGTAGTGTCATGGTGAGCACTCTGGACTCGGAGTCCAATTGTTTTGATCCAAGTTGTGATGGAACCCAATTTCTTCCTAATGTGGTGACTGATGCAATTGTGAGTTGGTCTGCCACCCTCATTGTTCTAACAAAGGATCATGTTATACAACGCCACAATCTCAAGCCAGAAGCTCAAGTCCCGGCTCCCCTGCAGATATCTCATAATCTATGCCAACAGGTTGGTTCAAGATGATTGTGAAGGAAAACGTGTGGACATTGGCATGGAGCAGAGTTAGGAGCTATCCAAATGTAATGTTTCATTCTGAAATATAAGTTAAAATGTAGTGAATATTAACTTCTAATGTCCAACTTCATTATTTGGGTCGTAGGAGTGTAACCATAGAAACATAGAACCATATAATGTAGAAAAGGCCCATCAAGTCTAAATGAACACAACTTAGTCTAAATCTGCACAAGTCCCACTTTCAAGCCCATAGGCTTGAATGTTATGATATCTCTAGGGCTCATCCACATCCTCTGTTTGATTGGTGTAAGGTTTCCCATCTTGACTACGCTCCCAGACAGTACATTCTCGACCTCACCACCATCGGGGTGAAAAAGAAATGTCCTCAGAACATTTCTAAACCTCCAGCGTTTTGTGACAGGTTTACACCCTGGATTAGAGTGGAAAGATATTGAATTTAATGATCGTATTGATCATGAGTTTGCTGCAACCATGTGGTAGCTCTATCTTGACATGATGATCACTAGTTCTCTCTCTACCTATTTAATATTGCCTGTATGAAGTCATAATATTCAGGGAATTGAAATTTCTTGGCAGAAAGTAACAATGCAAAACTTCGAAATAATGCTCTTTTGTGACAGTTTGTTAAAATAAAGGTGTGTGGATGTGGTGAAAATGTGTCAGGCCACTTTATTCATAAGTTTATTTTCTCTCTCTGTACCACAAAATGCCATTTTTCCATTCTCAATTTCTAACTCCCTTCATGGATCAGTGTCAGCTTGATCATCAAAATGACCTGTGACAAATGCTTGCTCAGTGAGCATTGCTGAGATCATTATGAGGCAAAGTTCTGAATTGTTCCTGCTCTCAATTTTAGATTTTAAATGCTGGTTACTGCATTTTAGTTTCTGATTTAATGTTATTTTAACAATTGTTTTAATTAAATCCTGCAAAGCTTTTAATTTCTTATCTATAATCTTCACATTTAATGTGAATAATACATTATTACTATTACATATTATTTCGCATTTTGATATCTATACTCTGTCCTTTATTTGTCTGGTTGATTGTTATAAATGAAAAATTACTGTTGATACAATACAGAATTGATTTCAGAATCAAGTACCAAATCTGAAAATTTCACACACAGTTCTGAAAAAAAACCCATTATTTGGGGAGTCAAGACTTATGGTTCTGCTCACACTCGCAGTCTCTCTCAGTATTCCATTTCCTTCATCCTCTGGATTGTGCCTTTTATTTAATATTGCAGCTAACCTGGCAGTGATTGTGATCCTACCCAGAGGAAGATGCAGTCTCTCCAGGTGCATCACTTACTACCTTGTATCCATGGCGGTGACAGACCTGCTGGTCATTATTACAGCTGTAATATTGAACCGTATTGTTGGAATTTATTTCCCATTCAGCGTCCTGTATGTTACCCCAATCTGTAGTGCCAATTTTGTGCTAATGGTGGGAAGCAGAGATTTTTCTGGCTGGGCAACTGTCTTGATCGGTTTGTAGCCATTTCTTGCCAGAAATTGAAGACCAGATATTGCACAGAGAAGACAGCAGCTGTGATTATAGGGGCAGTTTGTGGCGTAAGCGACTTCAAAATTACATTCTGGTATTTCATTTATGAACCATTATATACAGTTGGTAATATACCATGGCATTGCAAAATTAAATCTATATTTTATACCTCACCTGCATGGGCTGCATTTGATTGGATTCATCGCATTTCAACCCCTTGTCTCTCATTCGTTTTGATCTCACTACTCAATGCCGCGACTGTTAGACAAATTCTAAAGGCCGTTCAAAGTCGCAAAAGACTCTGTGTCAGCAAACAGGAGGAAAATCAGACTGACACAGAGGTGAGGAACCGGATAAAGTCCATCATCCTGCTCCTCTGTATCTCGGGCAGTTTCCTCCGGCTTTGGCTGCCGATTCTGTTAACATTTCTCTATGTCCAAATTGCAAAAGTGAATTATTTCTCGGGTTCCAATTACAATGAGTCCGATTTTAACCTGGGAAGAAAGTGGGTTTATGCTTCAGATGTTGAGTTCCTGCATAAACCCATTTATTTATGCAGGGACCCAGAATAAGTTCAGAAATGAGTTAAAGAGTGGCATTAAAGTTTCCATCAATTTCCTTGTGAAGATTTTAAAATTTTGACGTAATAAACATGAATTAAACTTCAACCTGTAATCTTCCAGCTGGAGATAGAATGAGGACTGTGTTGTACAAGCAATACTGAACTGACGGGTCTGTTTCAATGCTGTACATCTCTATGACTCTATATATGTCTGACTTAATAAGGCTCATACTCATGAATGCAATCTCATTCAGGAGCATAATTTTAAAAATCTAGCCCTTAGAGACAGCTCCTTTATGTTGTCCTGCATTCTGTTCTGATTTACAAACTGCAAGCAGAGACTGCTTGGTGTATACACACATGCACACACAATTTAATCTTCACCACCCCCTGATGAAATAACCTCAATCACAGGGATACAATCTCACCTTCCCCATCCCTCAGCTGGGTGGAGTGACCATCCTCCTGTTTCCATCTGGAGCTTTGTGACCTTGTTACCACACAGTCATGAAAAATTCCTATAGCACCTCACTTGCCTGATTTTGTAATGGTCTTTAAACCTCATTATAACAGGTAAAGTGATGTCTACAGCTATGTCATTCCCAAGGATAAACTGTATTTCTGAAACTGAGAATGTCTCTATTACTCCTATCAGCACTTCACCAATTTTCACTGGACTCCCCAATCACACTTAGCATAGTCAATCAATGCTCCTCTCACCAAGAATTCCACATTTCTTTTCCTGGTATACGTGAGTAAACCTTACTCAAGTGAGTAAATTCTTCAAAGAGATCTGGCAACATCTTCTCAACCAAACTCTGGTGCAGGTTTTTAGTTTCCACTATGTTTTCCTTTACCATTTCAACAAAACTCACTCGCTTTCCCTGTTTTCCAACATCCATCTTCCCAGTGTAAACCATTAAAGCTCTGACGTCATGTGGGAAACCTCATTACATTAAAACACCTGAGGTATTTTTTTTCTCTTTCTCCCTCATGGGTTTCCTATTTACCCTGTGGTAAACTATTTTTACTATTCTCGATGAGATCTCCTTTTCCCTTATCATCTAAGGATTTCTCTTTTCTCCAATTTCTCTCCCTCAGAGATTGAAATTGATGTCAGAAGCCAAACTTTGATTTATGAACCAATTAATGCCATTTCTGCTGCCAATCTTGTAGTTTTAACTCTCTGATCTTCCACATCAGTTCTCACTATTTCAGGAAGTGAATGTTTGCATTCCCGCAAAATAATTCTCTCTCTAAGAGCGTCATATGTTTGTCCTATTTTCAGTGACGTCAACAGCTTTCAAAATTACTTTGCTTGAGCCTTTCAAACTCTAAGGACATTGGCCCAGGTTCCCTCCTTAGATTCTTATAAAAATAACTGTCGGCTACTGGTACTCGCTCATGTGCGCTTAAGATGGCTTTGTTCAGCTTATCATATTGCCCAGACACCTCTTCCAAGACAGATGCAAATACTTCACTAGCTCTACCTACCAACTTTGTTTGGATCAACAATGCCTAAACGGTCATTCAACCTGTCCAGCTCATCATCATCCTATACAACTCAGTCACATCCCTCCTGACTTGTCTCTGCTTGACAGAAAACAATTCAAGCCCATCTAGTCTCTCCTTACAGTGCAATCTCTCCATCCCAGGCAGCATTCTGCTGAACCTCCTCTGTACTCCATCTGGCACAATCACATTCTTCCTGTAATGAGGTGACCAGAACTGCACACAGTACTCCCGATGTGGCCTGACCCACACTCTGTACAACTCCAACATTACCTCCTTGCTCTATTCCATGCCTGATGAAAGCAAGTGTCCCATGCATTTTCTTAACTATTCTATACGCCTGCTCTGCTGACTTCAGGGACCTGTGAATAATTACCCCAAGAAGACTGTGTTCCTCTAAGATTGAATTGAATTTATTGTCATGTGTATCGAGGCACAGTGAAAAGCTTTGTCTTACAACCAATACAGGCAGATCACAGACTTAAGTAGCATAGGTAGGTAAATAACAGGTAAACAGCAGCAAAAACACAAACACAGGTACAGGTGAATTCTAACAACAGTAGGGTAGAAACTGTTTCGAAACCGGCTGGTGCGTGTGTTCAGGCTTCTGTACCTTCTCCCCGATGGTAGAGGTTGTAGAAAAACATTGCCAGGGTGGGGTGGATCTTTGAGAATGCTGGCGGCCTTTCCTTGACAGCAGGCCTGGGAGATGGATTCTATAGATGGGAGGTTGGCCTTTGTCATTGTCCAGGCCGAGTTCGCCGCTCTCTGTAACCGTCTCCAATCTTGAATGGTACAGTTGCCACACCAAGTAGTGAGTTAAGATTAGAGTGGTGCTGGAAAAGCACAGCAGGTCAGGCAACATCCGAGGAGCAGGAAAATCGACGTTTCGGGCAAAAGCCCTTGATGAGGAATAGTGATGCATCCAGACAGAATGCTTTCGATGGCACACCTATAAAAGTTGGCAAGGGTATTTGCTGTCATGCCAAATTTCCTCAGCTGCCTGAACAAGAGACGTTATTGGGCCTTTGTAACCAATGTGTCCACATGAAAAGTCCAAGAAAGCTTGTTGTGGATGACTCCTCCCAGGAGCTTGACACTCTCCACTCATTCCACCTCTGTGCTGTTAATGTGTAGGGGGCGTGAGTAACCTCCCACCGAAAGTCACTAACGAGTTCCTTGGTTTTTCCGGCATTGAGAGCTAGGTTGTTCTCAGTGCACCATTTTTCCAGATCTTCCACCTCCCGTCTGTAGTCTGTTTTGTCGCCATCTGAGATTCGACTGACTCTGGTGATGTCATCAGTGAACTTGTAAATGGCATTAGTCTGGTATTTGGCGACACAGTCATGGGTATACAGTGAGTACAGTAGGGGGCTGAGTACGTACCACTGGGGGGGGGTTCCAGTGTTGAGTGTTAGTGAGGATGAAATATTGTCCCCAGTCTTCACTGATTGTGGCCTGTGGGTCAGGAAACTGAAGATCCAGTTGCAGAGAGTGGGGCTTAGTCCGCGACCACTAAGATATCCAGAGTCCTGCATTCATTAAATATTCCTCATCTTGTTTCTTCTTCCAAAGTGTTTCAATTCTTAATTATCAGGGCTAAATATAATCTGCCACTGGTCTGACCAACCCATCTATATCTTTCTGTGACCTACAACCAGCTTCTTCACTATAAACCACCCTAACAATCTTGGTGTCATCTCTGCTGCTCTGAAGAAAACAGCCCGAGGCTATCTAGTCTCTATTTGTAGCTTAATTTCTCCCCATCCCAGGCACGTTCCTAGTGAACCTCTTCTATACTGCCTCGAGTGCGATCATATCCTTCCTGTAGTGAGGTGACCAGAACTGCACACTGTACCCCAGTCGTGGCCGAACCAAATCTCTGTACAGCTCCAACATTACCTCCGTGCTGTTATGTTCTATGCCATTACTGATGAAAGCAAGTGTCCCACATTCCTTCTTAACTTTCATATTGATATATTCTGCTCTAACCAGTGTGAATAATAGACCCAACATCCCTCTGTTCCTCTAAGCTACAGTATCCCACCATTCATTAAATACTCCCTCATCGTGTTTATTCTTCCAAGTGCATCACCTCGCACTTATCAGGATTTCATTTGATATGCAGAGGGCTTGGGAATGCAATGATATGCAGAGGGATCTGGGAATGCAATGATATGCAGAGGGATTTGGGTGTGCAGGTCCACAGATCACTGAACGTGGTAGCGCAGGGAGAAAAGTTCGTAAAAAAAGGCCTATGGCATGTTTGCCTTCATTGGAAGGGGCATTGAGTATAAGAACAGACACGTTATGCTGCAGGTTTCTAGAACTTTAGGTAGGCCACACTTGGAATGTTGCATACAGTTCTTGTCACCACGCGACCAGAAGGATGCAGATGCTTTGGAGAGGGTACAGAAAAAGTTTACCAGGATGTGGCCGATCATGGCGGATTTTAGCTACGAAGGAAGTTTGTGTTGTTTATCAGATTATGAATGGTTCAAGGGGAAAGTTTGAGGAATTTTCCCAGAGTGGAGTGACCTATCTCTGGGGGGACATGGAGTCAAGGTGCTGGGGGAATGTTTCAAAGAGGTGGCAAGTTTTTCACACAAAGCATGGCGAATGCTTGGACACGCTGCCAGAGGGGGTGGTGGAAGCAGACACCATAGCAGCATTGAAGAAGGACCTTTATATGAATAGGAAGGGAATAGAGAGGTCTGGATTCTGTAAGTGAGCGCAGTTTTAGTTTGGAGGGACAAGATGTGTGGTGGGCCAAAGGGCCTGTTCCTCTGCTGTATTGCTATTTGCTCTTTGTGAGAGTCTGAGAGTCGTAGAGTCATAGAATCCTTTGACGGAGCCTTTGGTCCAAACAGGTCTAGACCAACCAAAATTTCCATCCAGGCTCACCTCATTTCCCTACACTTGGCCTATATCCTTCTAATCATTTCCTCACCATGTCCAAATGCCTATAAAATATCGTTAATATACCCACCTCAACTACTTCCACTTGAAACATATACCATATGTGTACCACCCTCTGAGTAAGAAGTTGCCCCATAGTTTCCCTTTTATTCTTTCCTCTCGAACATTAAACTGATGGTCTCTCGTCCTCGATTCCCCAGCCCTGGAGAAAGGACTGAGTGCATTCACCCTGTGCAAGCCTCTCATGGTGTTATACACTTCTATAAGGCCCCCCCCACCTCCTTCATCTCCTACTCTCTTAAGAGATAAGTCATACCTTGTCCAACCTCTCCCTATAACTCAGGCCATTGAGTGCAGGCAACATCATTGTAAATATCTTTTGCACTCTTTCCAGTTTAATAACATAATTCCGTAGCAAGGTGACCAAAACTGAGCACAATTCAAGTGTGGCCTCAAAAATGTCCTGTCCAACTGCAACAAAACTTTCCAAATTCTGTACTCAGTTCCCTAACTGACGAGGATCAATGTGCCAAAAGCCTTCTTCACTGCCCTGTCTACCTGTGACTCCCTATTCAGAGAACTGTGAACCTGATCTCCAAGATCCCTCTGCTCCGTTACTGTCCCTAAGGCCCAACCATTCACCATAAAATTCCAACCTTAATTTGCTTTTCCAAAATGCAAGACATCACACTTATCTATATTAAACTCCATTTGCCATTTCTCTTCCCCAGCTGAGAAAGGTCCTGCTGCAATTTCTGACAACCTTCCTTGCTGTCCACGATACGGCCTGTTTTTCTGTCATCAGCAAAGTTACGACTCATGCCTTGTACACTCTCATCCAAATCATTGCTATCAATTACAAACAGTAAGGGGCCCAGTACCAACCCCTGAGGCATTCCACTTGTCCACTTGTTCTTGTGCTAAATACAACCTGACACTTGTCTGCCCACCTGACCAATCCATTCATATCTTCCTGTAATCTACAACCATTTTCTTTTCTACTAACCACTCTACCAAGCTTGGTGTTGTCTGTAAATTTGCCCAAAATTCTTCCCACATTTTCAGCTATACCATTTCTGTATAAAACAAACAATAAGAGTCTCAGTATTGATCCTTGTGGAACACCGCTGGACACTGGCCTCCAGTCACTCAAACAGCCTTCTACCATTATCCTTTGTGTCCAATTGCTAAGCCAGTTTCTGAATCCTTTTGCCAAGTTTCCCTCCAGTCAACAGACGATAGACAAAAGCTGAAGGAGTAGGCCATTCTGCCCTTCGAGCAAGCACCACCATTCAATATGATCATGGCTGATTATCCTCAATCAGTATCCTGTTCCTGCCTTATCCCCATAACCCTTGATTCTACTATCCTTGAGAGCTCTATCCAACTCTTTCTTAAATGAATCCAGAGACTGGGCCTCCACTGCCCTCTGGGGCAGAGCATTCCGCACAGCCACCATTCTCTGGGTAAAGAAGTTTCTCCTCACCTCTGTCCTAAATGGTCTACCCCGTATTTTTAAGCTGTGTCCTCTGGTTCGGCACTCACCCATCAGCGGAAACATGTTTCCTGCCTCCAGAGTGTTCAATCCTTTAATAATTTTATATGTCTCAATCAGATCCCCTCTCAATCTTCTAAACTCAAGGGTATACAATCCCAGTCGCTCCAGTCTTTCAGCGTAAGGTAGTCCCGCCATTCCAGGCATTGACCTTGTGAACCTAAGCTGCACTCCCTCAATAGCCAGAATGTCTTTCCTCAAATTTGGAGACCAGAACTGCACACAGTACTCCAGGTATGGTCTCACCAGGGCCCTGTACAGCTGCAGGAGAACCTCTTTGCTTCTGTACTCAATCCCTCTTGTTATGAAGACCAGTATGCTATTAGCTTTCTTCACTACCTGCTGTACCTGCATGCTTACCTTCATTGACTGGTGTACAAGAGCACCCAGATCTCTTTGTACTGCCCCTTTAGCTAAGTTGATTCCATTTAGGTAGTAATCTGCCTTCCTGTTCTTGCCACCAAAGTGGATAACCATACATTTATCCACATTAAACTGCATCTGCCATGCATCTGACCACTCACCTAACCTGTCCAGGTCACCCTGTAATCTCCTAACATCCTCCTCAAATTTCACCCTGCCACCCAGCTCAGTATCATCAGCAAATTTGCTAATGTTATTACTAATACCATCTTCTATATCATTAATATATATTGTAAAAAGCTGCGGTCCCAGCACTGATTCCCGCGGTACCCCACTGGTCACTGCCTGCCATTCCAAAATGGAGCCGTTTATCACTACTCTTGTTTCCTGTCAGCCAACCAACTTTCAATCCAAGTTAGTACTTTGCCCCCAATACCATGCGCCCTAAGTTTGCTCACTACTCTATGTGTTTAACTTTCTCAATCAGTCTCCCATGTGGAAACTTGTCAAATATTTTGCTAAAATCCATTTTAACTACATCAACTGAACTTCCCACATTCACACATTTGATCACATTTTCAAAACATTGTAACAAATCTGTTCTGCTTCACTTCCCTCTGACAAAGCCATACTAACTAACCCTAAGTAACACAAGCCTTTCCAACTGGACACTAATTCCTTCCTTCAGAATTTTCTCCAATGGTTTCCCTGTCACTGAGATGAGACTCATCGGTCTGTAATTTTCTGGTTCATCACTACCAGTCTTCTGAAAAACGTGGAACCACATTGGCCATCCTCCAGTTGTCTGGCACTATACCACCCCTGCCCCGCCCCCCCACACCCCGTGCCCAGAGACGAATCAAAACTATGTGTCACAGCCCCTGTGATTTCCTTCCTCATCTCCCACAGCAACCTGGGATACATCCAGGCCGGGGATTTGTCCATTTTCAAACCTGACATAGCCTCCAATACCACCCCATTTCCTATGGCAAACTGTGCAAAATCCTCACAGTCCCTTTTCCTGAATTCCATACATATGTCCTTCTTTTCTAAAATGAAGTCTGAAGCGAATATTTAAAAACCCTTCCAATGCCCTGCAGCTTCACACACAGATTGCCTTCTTGGTCTCTAATCGGCCCTACTTTTCCCTGGTTAATCTCTTCTAATTTATGAATTTATAAAATATCTTCAAATTTTCCCTAATCCTGTTTACAAGTCCTCCCTTATGCCCCTTTTTTGCTCTTCTGATTGTTTTCTTAAGTTCTCTCTTGTACTTTCTATAGTTTTCTTTCGTGCCACAACTGAATTGTATCCTTTGCACTTGTTAAAAGACCTAATCCTGATTTGTCCCAGACATCGAGAGTTCTCTGAGCTTATTGGTCTTGCATTTTTCCTAACGGGTACATGTTGGACCTGTACTCTCCCCAGTTCCTTTTTGAATGACAACCCCCCCCTCCCCAATACCAATTGCTCTGCTGGAGACTTACCCACAAGGAGCTGTTCCTAGTCAACTGTGGCCAGATCCTGTGCTATGGACCAGATCAAACCCCCTCAAAATATGTTATGAAGACAGGACGGACTTAAACATTGTCTTATTTTAAAAGTAAGTGTAAGGCATTGCATTCCAGATGCAATTCAATCAGTCAAAATATTTGACTTTGAGCAAAACAAACTTTATTTTTACAATACAGTTAAAATATAGACAAAATAAAAATAACAGAATTTGATTCATTGTAACTCTATTGAAATGCTTAATAAAATAGAATATAAATTAGCTTCTCCTAATCACAAGTTTCAAGAAAGTAACGTCGCATGAACACACCCTTGGCAAAGGCAACTTCAGCAAATCAGATTGTCTCGCATACAATTCTAGCAGCAGGAAGAGAACCCCTGTTACTGTAACTGAGAGAGGAATAAAAGCTCCCACATCCAGCTTCAAGACCCCAGCAACTTCAGAAAGCTAAAACTAGAAAATCCTGGTTCGGTGAGAGCTTGACTCCACCCATTCAGGCTGCTTCTATTGTTCCATCTTTAAAGAAATCTCAAGGATTCACAAGCTGTTTTCTTTATTGGCTTTAAGCAGACCACTGGCGCTTCTGTCTGAACCATTCTTCACAAAAAAAGGACAAAATGCACCTCTTAAAGCCATCGTATCATCACCTTTCTATCCTTTAAAAACACAAACCATCAGTATACAAAGATGGCTTCATTTTTAAAAAGCCTTTAAAAGTCTCATGCAACGAGTACACTAAAATGCAGATACATTACATTGACTCTAAGCATGCAAAACATCACTATTACAATCCTTTCAGTATGGTCTATTCCACAATTGAATGCCTCAATCTTCCTTCATCAAAGTCACGGCAACACAACAGCAGTTCTGTCTTCTCGTCCTCCCATGTATATAATTTTCAAATTTGATGTTGATGTAATAAGCTTCATCTAAACAGTCTGGAGTTTTTATCCTAAACTTTTCTTGAAATCTTTAATGGTTTATGATCGTTATATACATTTGCCTCAGAAACATTACTGGCAATATAAATGTTGAAATGTTGCAATGCCAACACCAAACTTAACGTCTCCTTCTCAATTGTGGGAATATTTCTGTTGCTTATTATTCAATTTTCTGGAAAAATAACTAACAAATCTTTTTTACCTTCTCGTCATTTTCTTATAAGTGTACAGCCACTTCACTCTCACCAAGAGCCACCTTGGTGTAATTAGGTGTGGCTAACACTGGGGCAGTGGTTAACACAGTGTTCGGGCTGTCAAATGCCTTCTATAAGTTCGCCGTGCACAGAAATGTTCACACTTCTTAAATATTTCATTCAGTGGAGCAACCCCAAGGCTACAATTCAGTATGAGATTCAACTAAAACCCATTTGAACCCAAGAATCACAGTACTGCCCTCATCATTGATGGTGTGGGAAACTCCTTAATAACCGATGTTTCCAAATCCCATCGAGCCATCTGACCATGTCCAATAACATGGCCCAGGAATGTGACTGGGGCTTTTGCGAGCTCCAGGTTTATCACCAAGTCTGCTTCCCGAAGTTCATCGAACAATTCCAATTGATGCTGCCACATGTGTCTAAAAGCCACCAGGTCGCCGGTGTACACCATACAATTGGATGATCCAGGAATGACTTTATTGGTTAGTCGTGAAATGTGGCTAGCCCATTCTTCATACCAAATAACACCACGTTAAACTGATATAGTCCATTCGGCGTCACAAAAGCCAAAATTGTCTTCTTTTTCAAGAGAAAGGAACCTACCAGTGTTCTCAGAGTAAGATGTGTAAGTTACTTGCACGACCTTTTCTCTGCTGTTTTCCAAATTTGCAACAGGAAATGAATCAAACTTTCTAACTGCATTGACTTTGCAATCGTCCACATATAATTGTTGGGTTTCATTAGATTCTGGCAGCATTATGATGGAAGGGCTCCAGTAACTCAGCTTACATTGATTACATTGCCTTTCAGCAAGTGGACAATCTCTTTTTGAAACTTTGCCAACTTTAGAGTGTTAAGTCTAAAAGGATGTTGCTGAATTGGAACAGCATCTCCAATATCTATGTCGTGCTTAATTGAGTTGGCACTTGCCAACTTATTCCCACATATTTTCCAGTGTGATTATAATAAATCTTGCAGCTGATTTTGACTTTCCTATGGAAGGTAGCTCAATAATTCTTCTCAATTTTTGTGAACCAACTCATTATGCAATTTAATTTGAAAAAATGTCCAATTCCGAATCCTCTGAAATTGGTCCCCCACTCTGTCTTGTAAACAGTACACATTCTCTGTTTTCATTCCTTCCCTATCTGAATACCTTTTGAGCATATTCACATGATGCAATCTGTGAGATTTATTTCTGTCTGTCATTCTTGCTAAGTAGTTCACCTCATTCGATTTCCTTCCGATTTGATAAGTTTCACTAAATCTGACTTGTGAAGGTTAATCTATTACTGGAAGCAATACACACTTTATCTCCATGAGCAAAATTGCTCATCTTTGATTTCTTGTCTGCTTCTTGGTTCATCACATGCTGTACTACTTTGAAATGGCATTCAGCAAGCTCATCCACTCTATTTAATCTATTCTTAAAATTTGGCATATAATCCAAAAATGCGGTCTTTGAACTCTGATTCAACAATTTCTCCTTAATTAATTTCAGTGGTCCTCTCATCTCATGCCCAAAAACTGATACATCTGGACTGAGTTTGGTAGATTCATTTGGTACATCCCATTTGCAAATGTACAATTGGAATTCCTTTATCCCAATCCTCGGGACAGTCTCGACTCTGAGCACTTAACAAGGTTGTTAAAGTTTAACGCTGTCTTCTAAACCTCCCTGCATTTCTGGATTTGATTTCTATTGTTCCTAAACCATTCAGAACTTCCTTGAATAATTTTGATGAAAATTTGACACATCACGTGATTGTATTTCTGAGTGTAGTCCGTACCTAGTAAAATGCTTGATTAATTCTTCTCTAATCATTTTAGCCATGATGCTATGCAATAGGATGGCCTCTGGAAATCTAGTGGATGCATCCATTATGGTCAACAAATACTGATTCCCACTTTCTGTTTTAGATAGGAGTATTCCACAATCAATTAAGACCCTTGCATAAAAGTCATCAAAAGCTGTAATGGGTATTAAAGGTACTGGTTTTATCACTGCCTGAGGTTTTCCAGTTACCTAACATGTATGACATGATTAGATTCTCTACAGTGTGGAAACAGGCCCTTCGGCCCAACAAGTCCGCACCAATCCTCCGAAGAGTAGCCCACCCAGACCCATTTCCCTCTGACTAATGCACCTAACATTATGGGCAATTGACCTGACCTGCACATCTTTGGACTGTGGGAGGAAACCCACGCAGACATGGCGAGAATGTGCAAACTCCACACAGACCGTCGCCAAAGGCTAGAATCGAACCTGGGACCCTGGTACTGTGAGGCAGCAGTGCTAGCCACCGTGCCGCCCCTATAAGACACACATTGTGCATGAACCAGGTTTGGCAAAATTCAACCACATCATGATACTGTCCACTTCAATGAAAATTGTTTTGTATTTCGGCTTGAGTTTCCCTTGCTCCCAAATGACCTCCTACTGGTGACTGACCCGCTACCCATCTCCTTTCTCCTTTCTATAACCCATCAGTATTACAACTTGACGATCTTCTGCCCATTTCCCATCCACCTGAATATGTGATGGTCTCCATTTCCTCAGCAAGGCTTCATTTATAAGACAGTAACCTTCTGGGGTACACTCAGATTCTGCATTCTATATTCTACTCCTTGGCTAATGAAGACTAGCATCCCCTATACCTTCTCAACTATCTTGTCTACCTGTGCTAACAGCTTCAAGGATCGATGAACTTGTACACCAAGTTCCCTTTGTTCCTCAGTACTCCCCTAGGACCTTCCATTTATTTGGCCCCTCCAGCCTGTTCCGCCATTCAATAGGAACATGGCTGATCAGACATTCCTCACATCCATTTTCCCTCCTTTTGCTTGAAACCATTGATTCCCCAACTGATCAAGGATCTATCTTTGATGGAAATACACTCAAAGCTTTAGCTTGCCCTTTCTCATGGATGGTGCCTGACCCACGATGATTTCGAGCATTTTTTGCTTTCAGTACAGATTCCAGCATCAGCAGTAAATTGCTCTGACAAAGATCTATCTCTCAGTCTTAAATATACACAGGGTCTCTGCTCCTACAGCCATCACTGTGTCTGTGCTATCCTATTCGTTCCCCAGAAAACAAGTCTTAATTTCTCTTTCATTCCTCAGCTAGGTGTGTGCTAACTACATTTGCTGTTTTGGGATATAATCTTATATCTTATTACCATTACCCAAGTTGTATAACAACCAACCTTTTACATTAGCTGACAATCCATTATCATCATCTATTCTTTGATACTCCTATTAACCTATTGTTCAATTTTGATTTCAACTTTTTATGATGTTCCTTATTCTAAATTCTACTGTCAATCTCAGTTATTTTTACTATATGTGGGATGTGGGGACCTCTAACTAAAACCGCATTTATAGCCCATCCTAACATACCCAATAAAAATGACGGTGTGCTGATCAGATTCACTGCTATTTCTGCATTTACCTGCATGCACTTTGTGTTATTCACACACGGGCGTGGTCATCGCTGGTCCTGTCCACAGTTGCTCCTTCATAAAGTGTGGGGGGTGAGCTGCCTTCTTGAACTGCTGCAGTCTGCGTGGTGTAAGCAGACCCACTATGCTGTTAGGGAGGGAGTTCCAGGATTCTGACCCAGGGACACTGAAGGACTGGCGATATATTTCCAAGTCAGGATGGTGAGTGGCTTTGAGGTGAACGTGCACGTGTTGGTGTTCTCATGTATCTGTTGCTCTTGTCCTTCTAGATGGTAGAGGTTGTGGGTTTGGAAGCTGCTGTCTAAGGATCTTTGGTGCCATTTTTACTGTGCATCTGAGAGATGATACAAATTGCTACTACTGTGTAACAGTGGCGGAGGGTGTGAATAAGACCATAAGTCTTTGGAGCATAAGTTAGGCCATTCAGCCCATTGAGTCTGCACCACCATTCAATCAGGGCTGATAGGTTTCTCAACCCCATTCTCCCGCTTTCTCCCCTTAACCCTTGACCCCTTTGATACTCAAGAACCTATCTATCTCTGTCTTAAATATACTCAATGAGCTGGTCTCCACAGCCTTCAATGGCAATGAATTCCATAGATTCCCCACTCTCTGGTTGAAAAAGTTTCTCCTTATCTCCATACTAAAAGCTCTTCCCTTGGGTCCTAGTCTCTCCTACCAATGGAAACATCTTCCAAACATCTTCTCTGTCCAGGCCGTTCAGTGTTCTATAAGTTGCAATTAGATCTCTCCTCTTCCTTCTAAACGTCATCGAGTATAAACCCCGAATCTTCAGATGTTCCGCACATGTTAAGCTTTTCATTCCTGGGATTATTCTTGTGAACCTACTCTGAATACCATCCAGGGCCAATACATCCTTCCTGAGATTTGGGGCCCAAAACTGCACCATCTTCCAAATGTGTTCTGACCACAGCCTGATAGAGCCTCAGAAATACATCCCTGCTTTTATATTCAAGTTTTTCAAAATTACTGCCATCATTGCATTTGCCTTCCTAACTACAGACTCAACCTGCAAGTTTACCTTGAGAGAATCCTGGACTAGAACTCTCAAGTCTCTTTACACTTCAGATTTCTGAATCTTCTCCCCATTTAGAAAATAGTCCATGCCTCTATTCTTCCTCCCAAATGTGCATGACCTCACACTTCCCCAGCTTGTACTCCATCTTCCACTTCTTTGCCCACTCTCCTAACCTGTCCAAATCCTTCTGCAGCCTCCCGACCTCCTCAATGCTACCTGTCCCTCTGCCTGCCTTTGTATCATCTGCAAACTTTGTCAGATTGCCCTTAGTTCCTTCATCCAGATCGTTAATGTATAAAATGAAAAGTTGTGGTCCCAACAGTGGGCTTTGTGGTACACTACTTCTCACCAGCTGCCATCCTGAGAAGGACCATTTTAACCCACTGTCTGCTTTCTGCCAGACAGCCAAGTTTCTATCCATGCTCGCACCTTGCCTCTAACACCATGGGTCCCTTATCTTACTCAATAGCCTCCTGTGCAGCACCTTGTCAAAGGCCTTCTTGAAGTCCAGATAGATAACATCCATTGGCTCTCCTTGATCTAACCTGCTCATTACTTCCTCAAAGAATTCCAGCAGCATTGTTAGGCATGACCTCTCCATGATGAACCATGCTGACTTTGCCCTATCTTACCATATACTTCGAAGTGTTCAGAAATCTCATTCTTCACAATAGTTTGCAATATCTTACGCAGGAACAACATTAGGCTAATTGGTCTTTAATTTTCCACCTTTTGCCCTACTCCCTTTTTAAATGGGGGGGGGGGGGGTCACGTTTGCGATTTTCCAGCCCTTTGGAACTCTCCCTGATTGTAGTGATTCCTGAAAGATTACCATTAACGCCTCCACTATCTCTTTAGCTATCTCCATTAGAACTCTGGGGAGTAGTCCATCTGGTCCAGGCGATTTATCTACCTTCAGGTCATTCAATTTTCCTTGCATCTTCTCCTTGGTGATGGTCACCATACTCAGCTCTGCCCCCTCACTCTCTTGAATTTCTGGGATATTGCTCGTGTCTTCCACCGTGAAGACTGATACAAAGTAATTATTCAGTTTCTCAGCCATTTCCTTGTTCCCCACTCCTATCTCTCCAGGGGTAATTTCCAGTGGCCCAATGTCCACTTTTGCCTCTCTTTCACCCTGTATATATCTAAAGAAGCTCTTACAATCTGTTTGTATATTACTGGCTAGCTGACCCTTATATTTAATCTTCTCCCTCCTTATTTCTTTTCTTGTTGCCCTCTGTTGTTCTGTGTAAGCTTCCCAAACCCTCTGTGTTTCCCACTGCTCTTCGCCACATTACATGCTTTCTCTTTTTGTTGTTATGCTGTCCCTGACTTCCCTAGTCAGCCACGGTTGTCTCATCCTCCCTGCACTGTGCTTCTTTTCCCTTGGGATGAATCTCTGCTGTGTCTCCTGAATTACTCCCAGAATCTCCTGCCATTTCTGTCCCACTGTCTTTCCTGCTGGGCTCCTGTCCCACTGAGTTCTACCTAGCTCTTCACTCATGCCTCTGCAGTTGCCTTCACTCAGCTGTAATACTGTTACCTCTGGTTCTATCTTCTCCCTTTCAAATTGCAGAGTAAAGGCGATCATCTTATGGTCACTGCCTCCCAAGGGTTCCTTCACCTTATCAATCTGCCTAATTGCACAACACTAAATCCAGTATTGGCTGTTCCCTAGTGGGCCCCCACCACAAGCTGCTCCATTAAACCATCTCGCAGACTTGCCACAAATTCTTTTTCTCACAATCCACTCCCAACCTGACTTTCCCAGTCCACCTGCATATTGAAATCCCCCATGATCACTGTCACTTTGCCTCTCCCACCCATCTATTCTATCTCCTGGTTTATCTTGTGCTTCAGCTTCTGTCTGCTCTTTGGAGATCTGCACATAACATGACAGAGACGGGGACGGGGACATGGAGATGAGAGAGAGAGAGAGAGAGACAGCAACAGGGAGGAGAGAGGGAGAGAAGGATGCAAACAAGGATGAGGGTGGAGAGCAGTAGTGGATAGGGATGGAGACGAGGGAAGAGGGAGAGAAGGACAAGGATTGAGGGAGAGAGAAGGGGAAATGTCAGTCAGAGACGAACAGGATTTAAGACAGGGACAGACTGGAGAGGGTGGTAGTGAATATTTCAGTTGATCCCAGCTCTCCCCCTCTCTCTCTCTCTCTCTCGATGGTTTCTCACTCTCCCTCTCCCCCATGAGGGACAAACCCAGCTCCTGGGGTTTGCTTCAGCCTGAGAATGTATTGGTGTGTCTCTATGTTTGTGGGTATCTCTGTATCTGTGTCTGTCCAGTGGGGTCTTTGTTGGTTTATGGGATGGATTCCCCCTCCCTCTCTCTCTTTCCACGATATAATGCTACCCTCTGCTGGGCTATCTGCGCAACTGCACAAGAAGCAGATTTTGTTTTGGAACAGAAGCCATCCCCTCCACCTCTGAATCCCTTCTCACTAGAATTTGTGACAGTACATCAGAAAACATTGTGAGCTGCAGAAAGTGCAACTAAATTCTCCCTGTCTCCTCACGGAATGGTTCACTCAGAGGTGCCTGGATACAATTGCAGTGGAAAACACTCAATTGAATGTGAATAATGTCAGGAATACTGCTCAAAGACAAATCATTTCCACATTGCAGAGAAGCAAAACATTTCTCCACGACCATATTCCACGCTGATGGACCTCAGTCCAATTGAAACCTTTTCCTCACCAACCTTGTGAGTGTGTGAGTGTGTGTGTGTGTGTTGATGGTGCTGACAGCTTGGATGGTGCTGTGAGCTGCTGCCCTTCCTCTATCCCTCTCTCACTGAAGCTTTGATAATTTCCTCCCTCTGTCGCCCAGTCCCTCATACAGTGGCGTGGGGTGGCCAGCAGAGGGTGGCATTGTGTCACTTTCGACACAAGGGACTTCATTCCACGATATTGACTATGGCAAGAAATTTCTATTTGGGACTGCATGGGAGTAAGCAGCCCACTGGAATTCAGCAGCTCGATGCTGAAAAAATAGCAAGCCCAGCCATTTGTTATCATATATATATTTTATTTATGCATAATGTGAGGAATTCATGTAACAGAGATTTTACTGCATTTCTGAATTTCACTCTGAACTCAAACAATGTTGCTTCATGAATAAATACTTGCTGGGTGCGTTCTGATAATGTCATGTAATCACCTGACAATTTCTCACATTGAAACAGCTGTTTGTGACATTAGTGTGGGGCTGATAGATTTGTGACTGAGGAGTGAGATCATGTATTTAACAGTGAAACATTTTCAGATTAACTATTCTACTAAACCCTCCGATGGATTTGATTTTGATGGAGACTTACAGAGGGTTCCAAGCTGTTCCCAGCAGGAGATTCCATTCCCACTGATAGTTCCTTTGGATTGGGCCACAATGGGAAATCCGCAGGTTCCCAGCTCAACTCTCTCCCTATGCAGGGATAAGGACTCTCTGTCAGGATGTGATGGAATACTCCCCACTTGCCTTGGACGGGTGCACCTCCAACAACACTCAAGAAACCCGAAACCATCCAGGATGAAGCAGCCCCCACTCGATTGGCACCACGTCCACAAAGATCACCTCTCTTCCCCCACCAACATTCAGTAGCAGCAGTGTGTACCAGCTACAAGATGTACTGCAGCAATTCACCAAAGATACTGAGACAGCACCTTCCAACCCCATGACTACTTCCATCCAGGAGGACAAGGGCAGCAGACACATAGGAACACCATCCCCTTCAAAATCCCCTCCGAGCCACTCACCATCCTGATTTGGAAATATATCATCATTCTATCCATGTGAAAGCCAGCTCAGCAGCACTTTCACAAGGGGCAATTAGGGATGGGGAATAAGTACTGACTCTGTCAGCGATACCCACATCCCACGAGTGAAGCAAAGAAAATCATTTCATGGTCTGGAAACAATAGGACCCTCCTGTCGGCTTCACTGTGGAGTTTTATTTATTCACAACACAAGGAATTCATGTAACCAGGTATTTTACTGCATTACTGATCTTTGATCTGAATTGGGACAATGTTGCTGCATAAATAAATGTGTTCGTGCAACAGCTTAATCTCTGCAGTATGAGTCCAACTTCACTGAAGTGATATAGCACAGATGAGTAATCATCACGATTGATTCCTTGAATGGCATAATATAAGAAATCTACAACAAAGATTAACCACAGGAGGATGAAGTTCCCAGAGATGGTGAAGAGTAAAATCACAGCCTTCCTTCTGCTCTCCATCTCTGGGTCTCTGCAATTCTCTCCTTTGCTCTCACCCTTCAGCCTCTTCCGGACTCGACTGGTCACTAAAATGTTTCTGACTGTCAGAGCATTGAGCAACAGAATTAAAGCGAATGGCAGTAAAGGGGTCAAAATTGTATCAAGCCAATCTAATACCACCCACTGTGTCTCAGTGTAGTAACTTAACTTTGTTTTGCAGTAGAATGGCACATTGTTGATGATCCTCCGAGATTCAAACTGAAAATAGAAAGGGATGTTTTTTCAGACAGAACAGGGTGCAGGTTGTTGCTAGAACCACAGTTGCAGTTTTTTCAGTGCAATATTTTGTTCTCAGCTTCTGACAACAAATGGTCACAAATCGGTCAAAGGAGAAAGTGACAGTGAACCAGACAGAGCAGTCCATGGCAGCACGACTCAGCAAGCCCGTAGCACTACACACAGGAGTGATTTCTAGGAACGATTGTGGGTAATAATAATCGGGAAATTTCCTCAGGATAACATCAGTGATAATGACCATCAGATCGGCAGCTGCCATAACCACCAGGTAGTTAGTAGTGCAAGGGGAAACACTGCACTTTCCCTGGGAAAGGATTGTAATTGCCAGCAAATTAACTGTGGGAGAGAAATGGGGGAAAAACAGTAAATTAGATTATATTAGAGTAGATTACTTACAGTGTCGAAACAGGCCCTTCAGCCCAACAAGTCCACACCGACTCTCCAAAGAGCAACCCACCCAGACCCATTTTCCTACATTTACCCCTTCACCTAACATGACGGGCAATTCAGCATGGCCAATTCACCTAACCTGAACATTTTTGGACTGTGGGAGGAAACCGGAGTGCCCGGAGGAAACCCACGCAGACACGGGGGGAGCGTGCAAACTCCATGATCAGGAATTCTGCCTGCCTCTTCCAGAAAGCAGCAATAAGATTTTTGCATCAAAAACTGGCACACTGTGCTTGTGGAAGTGGTTAGGGGAGTGAGTTTGAAATTGAGGAGTTCCACATCACCACAGACTGTCCTCCATCCCAGTCACACCAGAGATTGTGGATGTTGGGGAGAGAGTGCGTTCACATTCTCTCCTCAGAGACCAGAAGGAAATCTATGATTTTGTTTGGTTTTTGGTAATTACTTGAATGATGTAAGAGATCCATCCAGTTCTCAGCTTCATCTCTGGTAAGCACAAAACCTCATGAGAAACCTCAATCTTAGGTTAGTCATAGGACTGGCGATTAGACTGTTAATAAGCCAAACTCTCCCCTTCTCCCGGATCACCCTTGGGATTGGACAAAATCCTGATTGGAGGCACAGCCGGACCGGGAAAGAGCTCATCAGAAGATGGGTAAGATTTCGAAAAGAACTATTCCATATGTCTTACACAAGTGCAGCATAACAGAGCATGCAAGACTCCCTAAGTGACAATGTATGAGCCTGAGGACTGATGTGATATTTACCCTGTCAATCTATACATCTGTACATGCTAAACATCTCAACATGCAGGGATCGGATGTACAATTTGTCAAGATTTGAATGTCCTGACCAGACACAGTGAACAGGAGAGAATTTCCAGAAATGATGACAGTTACATGAAGCTGTACAAATTAAAACAGGTGCATATACCTCAATTCCTTTGCTTAACAGAGAAAAACTAACTGAGATTTAAAATTAACAACTCATCCAGCATCTGTTGTTATTTGTGGAAGAGATTTCCAAACCTCTCCCACCCTTTGTGTGTAGAAATGCTTCCTAACATCTCTCCTGAACACTTGGGACCTCATTCTTAGACTCTGCTCCCTCATCATGGAATCCCCAACCGGCCAAAATAATTTATCTTTTCCTGACTTTTCCTGTTAATATCATGACAGACTTCACTCAGATGACTCCTTAGCCTTCAAAATTCTAAGGAAAACAGGCCTCATTTAAATAACAAAAACAGAAATTGCTCAGCAGGTCTGGCAGCATCTCTGGGAGAGAAAGCAGAGTTAATGTTTCAGGTCCAGTGACCCTTCTTCAGAACTGACGTGCCTGATCTCGCCTCATACCTTCAAAACCCTATAAAACTGGAACAGATGAAAGAACACTGAGGTCAGAAAATGATGCCGCAGCAGTAAAGTTGGGAGTCTCTGTCAGTGGAGAATTGTACTGAGAGTGCTGCTGAGTGAATTGCTCTCACTGTCCCGGTGTCTGGATAAGGCTGACCAGTCAGTGAGCTGGAGACATTATCGTTCAAAAGGTAAAACCAGAGAATAGATCAGCAGCAGATTAAAACAAGTTCAATTATTATAACTACATACCAGGTATGCCAATAATGGCAAGGATGGTGTAGAACACCTTCTTCACGAGATCAATTGGTCGATGCATTTTTCTGTGTGAGGTGACCTGTCCCTTCAGGCAGCCGACAAACTCCTTGTTTGAAACTCTGAGCTGATGCAATCCCAGAGACACTGCCTTATACTGTGTGGAAGCTCCTTGGGGAGTTCGAGGTGACAGCATTGCTCAGCTGTATTGCTGTTTTTCACATTTCAGGAAAATGAACAAACAATTGATAACAACTAGTCTAATCCCAATGAATGAAGAATCATTGCTGCTCTCCTGTTCACTGCGTCTGGTCAGGACATTCAAATCTTGACAAATTGCATCATGATGAAGTAACAAAAGCAGAAACTGGAATCTGCCAGCAATAACGTTGTCTCAAACACCGTGAGCTCCATTCCAAGATCACAAATTGTTTCAACTGATGCTTTATCGAGACAGTTTATTCCAAGTGTGAAACTAGGCCTCAGAGCTGTCCTTCAGTACTCGAGAGTGGGAGCTGCCCTCTTTAAATGAGGACATTTCACTAACTGATTGAAATGTGATTTTCCTCACACACGGAATGTGTACATTACTGTATACAGCATATATTCCCAACCTCCAATTTCCCAGGATCCGGAACAGATTTACAAGGATCGTTGCCAGGATTTGAACCAAAAGAAGAAGTTGAACAGGCTGGGGCTGTTTGTCCTGGAATGTCGGAGGCTGAGGGGTGACCTTATAGAGGTTTACAAAATCATGAGGGGCCTGGATAGGATAAATAGACAAGCTCGCTTCCCTGGTGGTCAGGGAATCCAGAACTAGAAGGCATAGGTTTAGGGTGAGAGGGGAAAGATATAAAAGAGACTGAAGGGTCACCTTTTTCATGCAGAGGGTGGTGCATGTATGGAATGAGCTGCCAGAGGAAGTGGCCAAAAGTGAGGACTGTATATGCTGGAGATCAGAGTCTAGATTAGAATGGTGCTGGAAAAACACAGCAGGTCAGGCAGCATCGAGGAGCAGGAAAATCAACGTTTTGGGCAAAAGCCCTTCATCAGGAGCCTCTGGGGTGAAGAGATAAATGGGAGGAGGGTTGGGGCTGGGAAGAAGGTGGCAAAGAATACAATGGGTGGATGGAGGTGGGGATGAAGGTGCTAGGTCAGAGAGGAGGGTGGAGTGGATAGGGGGGAAGGAAGATTGGCCTGACTCCCACCCACCTTCCGAGGACCACTTCACTCACCTCCAACACACTCCATCCACCTGGTCACCCTGTGCTGCCCTATTGCCCGCTCTTGACCTCTTAATTTCCAGCTGCTGCCGAGACATTAACTACCTCAAACTGTCTATCCCCCTCCCTCACTCCAACCTCTCACCCTCACAATGCGCAGCCCTCCACTCCCTCTGCTGCAATCCCAACCTCACCATCAAGCCGGCGGATAACGGGGGGTGCAGTGGTAGCCTGGCGCACTGCCCTCTACACCTCTAAAGCCAGACGCCAACTCGGAGACACCTCCTCCTGCTGCCCCCTCGACCATGACCCCACCCCCCATCACCAAACCATCATCTCCCTGACCATACAGAACCTCATCACCTCAGGAGATCTCCCACCCACAGCTTCCAACCTCATAGTTCGGGAACCCCACACCACCTGATTCTACCTCCTTCCCAAGATCCACAAACCTGACCACCCTGGCCGACCCATTGCCTCAGCATGCTCCTGCCCCACTGAACTCATCTCTGCCTACCTCGACACTGTCCTATCCCCCCTCGTCCAGGAACTCCCCACATACGTTCGAGACACCACCCATGCTTCCAAGACTTCTGCTTCCCTTGCCCCCAATGCCTCATCTTCACCATGGATATCCAATCCCTCTACACCTCCATCCGCCATGATCAGGGCCTCCAAGCCCTCATTTCTTCCTCTCCCGACATCCCCAACAGTACTCTTCCGCTGACACTCTCATTCGTTTGGCTGAACTGGTCCTCACCCTTAACAATTTCTCCTTTGAATCCTCCCACTTCCTCCAGACCAAAGTGGTAGCCATGGGCACCCATATGGCCCTAGCTATGCCTGTCTCTTTGTTGGCTACTTAGAATAGTCCATCTTCAGTAGTTACACCGGCACCACTCCCCACCTCTTCCTCTGCTACATTGATGACTGCATTGGCGCCACCTCGTGCTCCTGCGAGGAGGTTGAGCAATTCATCAACTTCACCAACACATTCCACCCTGAGTTTAAATTTACCTGGACCATCTCTGACACCTCCCTCCCCTTCCTGGACCTCTCCATCTCCATCAATGGCGACCAACTTGACACTGACATTTTTTTACAAAGCCACCGACTCCCACAGCTACCTGGATTACACCTCTGCCCACCTTATCTCCTGCAAATATGCTATCCCTTATTTCCAATTCCTCCACCTCCGCCGTATCTGCTCCCAGGAGGACCAGTTCCACCACAGAACACACCAGGTGGCCTCCTTCTTTAAAGACAGCAATTTCCCTTCTCACGTAGTTGAAGATGCCCTCCAATGCATCTCATCCACATCCCGCCCCTCCGCCCTCAGACCCCACCCCTCCAACCGTAACAAGGACAGAACTCCCCCCGTTTCTCACCTTCCACTCTACCAACCTTTGCATAAACCAAATCAGCCAATGACATTTCTGCCACCTCCAAACGGACCCCACCACGAGAGATGTATTTCCCTCCCCACCCCTTTCCACCTTCCGCAAAGACCATTCCCTCCGTGACTACCTGGTCAGGTCCACGCCTCCCTACAACCCACCCTCCCATCCTGGCACCTTCCCCTGCCACCGCAGGAGTTGCAAAACCTGCGCCCACACCTCCTCCCTCACCTCCATCCAAGGCCCTAAAGGAGCTTTCCACATCCATCAAAGTTTTACCTGCACATCCACCAATGTCATTTATTGTGTCCGTTGCTCCCGATGCAGTCTCCTCTACATTGGGGAGACTGGACGCCTCATAGCAGAGCGCTTTAGGGAACATCTCCGAGACACCCGCACCAATCAACCAAACCACCCCATGGCCCAACATTTCAACTCCCCCTCCCACTCTGCTGAGGACATGGAGGTCCTGGGCCTCCTTCGCCGCCGCTCCCTCACCACCAGACGCCAGGAGGAAGAACGTCTCATCTTCTGCCTCAGAACACTTCAACCCCAAGGCATCAATGTGGACTTCACCAGTTCCCTCATTTCCCCTCCCCCCACCTCACCCCAGTTCCAAACTTACAGCTCAGCGCTGTCCTCGTGACCTGTCCTACCTGCCAATCTCCCTTCCCACCTATTCGCTCCACCCTCCTCTCTGACTTACCCCCTTCATCCCCACCGCCATTCAATGACTGTACTCTATGCTATCTTCTCCCTCGCCCCAACCCCCTCCGATTTACCTCTCCACCCGGAGGCTCTGTGCCTTCATTCCTGATTAAGGGCTGAGCCCAAAACGTTGATTTTCCTGCAACTCGGATGCTGCCTGACCTGCTGTACTTTTCCAGCACCACTCTATTCCAGTCACCGCCAGAGGAAGTGGTGGAGGCTGGTGCAATTACAGCACTTAAAAGGCATCTGGATGGGTACATGAATAGGAAGGGTTCAGAGGGATATGAAACGGGTGCTGGCAGGTGGAATTAGATTGAGTTGGGTTATCTGGTCAGCATGGATGCTTGGACAGAAGGGTATGTTTCCTGATGAATGGCTTTTCCCCGAAATGTCAATTTTACTGCTCCTCAGATGCTGCCTGAACTGCTGTGCTATTCCAGCACCACTAATCCAGAATCCATGCTGTACATCCCTATGACTTTATAACTCCATGACACGAAGAACTAAGTGAGGAGAAGATACTACCTTTCCGGAGGGAGGGAACTCAGTGAACAGGATGGGCTTGGAATGACGGAGACACGGATGAGCATTTGAATTCCAAACTGAAATGGATTTTGATCTTCAGCGACTGTCATGATGGATTCAAATCCACACCCACAGAACATGCATCTCCAGCTCACAAGAGGATCCGAGTGCTAATATCACTGTGCCAGGGTCTGTACAGCTTGAAATTGGAATTGTAGGTTGTAACATAAACCCAATTCAGAGCATCACACTACTTCAACATCGTAAACAGATTCACTTTCAGTATTCATTGGAAGTAACATTCAGGTAAACATTTAAATTGATATAAAATACATGGCATGATGGAAATTCCCACACCAAACTGTCACTGCCCAGCAGATACATCACTGACCTCCCCCTTACTGTTACTGTCCATCAGATACATCACTGACCTCCCCCTTACTGTCACTGTCCATCAGATACATCACTGACCTCCCCCTTACTGTCACTGTCCATCAGATACATCACTGACCTCCCTCTTACTGTCACTGTCCATCAGACACATCACTGACCACCCCCTTATTGTCACTGTCCATCAGATACATCACTGACATTCCCCTTACTGTCCTTGTTCATCAGATACATCACTGACCACCCCCTTACTGTCACTGTCCATCAGATACTGCACTGACCTCCCCTTTACTGACACTATCCATCAGATACATCACTGACCTCCCCCTTACTGTCACTGTCCAACCAGATACATCACTGTCCATGCTAAATTGCCTGTAGTGTTCAGGGATATGTAGTTTCGGTGCATTAGTCAGGGGTAAATTTAGCGTAATGGGGAATGGGTTTGGGTGGGATACTCTTCAGAGGGTCGGTGTGCATTTGTTGGGCTAAAGTGCTTTTTTTCTAGCACCGTCAGGATTCTGATATTTAGGGATTCTAAGATAATAATCTTGATATCACAGTCTTTCCCACCCCATAATTTACTTTTGAACTAAATGCTGTCTGTCTCTCCTGTGTCTAAATGGACCTCCATGCAGAGTCATACGTGCACCATCCAATTGCAGTAATTCATTGAATCTTTTTTTGCACAGAACTGAGTTCTGAAAATGTGTTATACTAGACTCGAAACACCAACTCTCCCTCCAGATGCTTCCAGACCTGCTGAGTTTCTCCAGCAGTCCCTGTGTTTGCTGTAAGTAATGATTCCATTCCTTTGTTCCTTAATTCTTTTTCTGAAGTTGTGTGATTGGGATCAGACTGGGGTCTTTCCCATTTCACCTTCGGTATATATATGCGTCAAATCAAAGCCATTTCAAAACATCTTTTTTGTTGGTTTCAAGTTCACAATTAATTTTCACACTCAAAACATCTCATCGCTCGTGGGAGCCTCATGTCAGTTATAAATATCTCACCCACTTCATCTTACCGAAATGCGTGGTGTACCAGAAGGCCTGCCCTTTGTCATTTATTATCCCATCCTTGCTGGTATCGGGGTGCCAGGTACTGGTATGGAATTTGTCGCACAGTTTGAAAGTCATGTTAATTTTAGCTGCTTCAGCCCAAAACGGAATGATCACTGGTCTGTTTTGTGTAATTTCTTTCCTTTCGGTGTTCTGATGTCTTTACTGGAAAGATATTTCCTTTAAACGTATTCATGTAGCTCTTTAGCTACAATACTGCCTTCCGACCATGTCATTGCTTTGGCTGTATATTATCATTCCTCTCTTATAACTGGATATTTTATTGACTCGTGCATAATAATTTGCCCCCTTTTACAGCATTTCTTTAAAATATTATCTAATGTAGGATTCCTATCAGTGAGTCACATGGCTGCTCTGCAAGTTTGTAATTTTTTTGTTTTAATGTGTCATTCCTTCCCTTCAAGTGTTTCCCTTATTGTTTCTGATAGTCTGATCGCAGATGATATTCCAGGGTTTGAGCCACTAATTTGAGTGACTGATACAAGAGAACGTCATGCATTTGCCTCACCTGTAAGGTAGTGAGACGAAGCTGTCACTTTAAGAGGCTATTTTGGCCTGTTTGTTTTTCAAAAGTGGTCTTAAGGCAAGTGTGCAGACCCGTGCATTGAAGGTGGTTGAAGTAAACAACTTGTGAAGCCTTGGAAACAGCTGGAATGAGCGTGGCTGGCTTTGAATGGTCAGGATTTACTCGTTTTTCCTCAGCTTTCAGCAGCAGAAGCTATTGGAGGTATGAAAAGAGTTTGTAGCTTCAGGGAATGTCTCATCACTGCTATTCCGTCTGAACCATCTCTTGATGTTTCTTTCCTCCTGGATTGGAGAACTGCATGACAGACTCTGTGTCAGCAATAGCCTTTTTGCCAAGGGGTGTCCTTATGGGGTGTCACTATTTTGGAACAGTTAATTAGTAATGGGTACTGCATCTGTTATTCAGTTAAGTTTTCCAATAGCATTTATTCCAAATTCCCCTTCCTTTTGTTTGTATTTTCACTACAGTGTTCAGATAAATTGTTCGGCTTTTTGTTGAATAGTTTGATCAGCTGCATTGCATCTGGAACATGACCCTTCACATCTACCTTTAAAAGAAGGAAATGTTAGGGTTTAGGCGACATTCTTAAACGATATGAAGGTGGGGTCTGGTCTTGTCCATAACAGGAGTGAGCCCGACAAGTTTTCCAGAGCAGTGCTGACCATCGTGACGGGGATATAAAATGTGGTCAGTGAGTCATTGCATTTTTAAAAAGTGCCTTAAAGGTTGGGAGACTAGGGGGAAAAAAGAGTTGATCTGACGCAGCTCCCAACAATCAGCATCCAGTCAGCTGAAAACACCCTGACCAGCAGTGAGGGAGAAGGCATGTCAGAGATGCACAAGGGAAACAGTCAAAGACAATTCTTAGGGCAACAAGGATAGGCAATAAATGTTGGCCCAGCCAGTAAAGTTGGCTGCATTCCTTGCAAGAATAGAATATGAATGGTAACATATCAATTTTTCAAACACATGTGTTGGTTTCATAAAATAACATTAATTGTGTACCTGCAGAGAGCTTTGTGAGTGGGTCATCTCTGAAGTGCGTAATATCCAGAAATCTAACCCAGAAAGGGCCTTGTGACAACATTGTTGGGTCTCCATCACCGTGCCATGAAGTTTGGGTTCAAGTCCCTCCTGTGCCTCAGGTATGTCGTAACTTGCATGAACTGATGGTACAAAAATAATTGCACATTCTGTACCTGTTGGGCAGTGAAGGACATTGTGAATTGTGCCCTATGAAGGTGGGTTGGTCTGTCATCCTCATCATTATCGCAAAGGATCGTGCTGTACAGTGTCCCAGCCTCTGGGTCAGATGTTCAACCCCCAGGTACCCTGTAGGTATCTTATAACCTATCCCAATTGGTGATTTGAAATAACTATGAATGAAAGCTGTCATGTAGTGGAGTTAGGATGTATCCCCATGCAATGTTTCAATCCAAAATTTAAGCAAAAATGCAGCGAATATTTGGTGTCCAACTTCATTATCCGGATTGTAGGAGTGTAACCATAGAACATAGAACCATATAGTGTTGAAGATGCCCATCAACTCAACACCAACAAAAGTTACTCTAAATCCCCTTGTGAATTCCTGATGAAGGGCTCTGGCCCGAAACGTCGATTCTCCTGCTCCTCGGATGCTGCCTGACCTGCTGTGCTTTTTCAGCAACACACTCTCAAGGTTTGTTATGCTTTCCTTTATTGGTCAGAGTATTGAGTACAGGAGTTGGGAGGTCATGTTGCGGCTGTGCAGGACATTGGTTCGGGCACTGTTGGAATATTGCATGCAATTCTGGTCTCCTTCCTATTGGAAAAATGTAGTGAAACTTGAAAGGGTTCAGAAAAGATTTACAAGGATGTTGCCAGGGTTGGAGGATCTGAGCTACAGGGAGAGGTTGAACAGGCTGGGGCTGTTTTCCCTGGAGCGTCGGAGACTGAGGGGTGACCGCATAGAGGTTTACAAAATTATAAGAGGCATGGATAGGGTAAATAGACAAAGTCTTTTCCCTGGGGTCGGGGAGTCCAGAACTAGAGGGCATAGGTTTAGGGTAAGAGGGGAAAGATATAAAAGAGACCTAAGGGGCAACCTTTTCACACAGAGGGTGGTATGTGTATGGAATGAGCTGCCAGAGGAAGTGGTGGAGGCTGGTACAATTGCAACATGTAAGAGGCATTTGGATGGGTATATGAATAGGAAGGGTTTGGAGGGATATGGGCTGGGTGCTGGCAGGTGGGACTAGATTGGGTTGGGATATCTGGTCGGCATGGACGGGTTGGACCAAAGGGCCTGTTTCCGTGCTGTACATCCCTATGACTCAATGACTCTTACTCTAAATCTACACAAGTCTCACTTTCAAACCCATAGCTTTGAATGTTATTACATCTGAAGTGTTCATCCACATCCTCTGTTTGAAAGATGTGAGGTTTCCCATCTCGACTACACTCCCAGGCCAAACATTCCAGACCTCACTGCCCTCTGGGCGAAAGAGAATTGTCCCCAGAACCTCTCCTGCTTTTTGGGACAGGTTTACAGGCTGGATTAGATTGGAAACATATTGAATTTAATGATTGGATTGATTATTGATTCACTGCAACCAAGAGGTAGCTGTGTCTTGATGTTATGATCACTATTTCTCACTGTGCATGATATTAAAAACCTCATGTGAAGTCACAATATTCAGGAGATTAAAATTTCTCAGCTGAAGGTAACACCTGATGACAGAGAAATGAGAAAATCCAAAAGAACTGCAGATGCTGAAAATCGGAAACAAACAGAAATTGCTGGAAAAACTCTCCAGGTCTGGCAGCATCTGTGAGAGACATGAAAGGTAACATTTCAGGTCTAGTGACCCTTCCTCAGAAGTTCTGAGGAAAAGTCACCAGACCTAAAATGTTAACTCTTAATTCTCAAGACAGATGTTGCTCAACCTGCTTGTACAGCGATATGTTCGTATCTTGTGACAAATTGTTAAAAAAAAGTTTGTGCATGCTTGTGGTGAAAATGTAATGTGTCTGGTCACTTCCTTCGTAAGTGTTTTTTTTCAAATCTCCACAAAATTCTGGATTCCCATTCTCAATCTCTAACTCCATTCATGGTTCAGTGTCAGTTTGACCTTCAAAAACGACCTGTGACAGATGGTTGCTCAGTGAACATGCTGAGGTCATACTGAGGCAATACTCTGAATTGTTCCTGCCCTCATTCTTTTCTTAAGGAGCTATACTTAAGTGGCATCTTTCCTCTCTGTATTTAAAGGTTGTAGTTCAATGTGCATAATTAATGAAGGAAATATCTTATCCGGATTCTCCTGTACAACTCCAGTGGGAGTGATGCTTCAATGGTATGTCTTTATCTGAATCAGGTAAAGCTAAAGTTGCCATTGTCTGACTAGACCATGAGGCTGCTCCCTCATTAGAGAGAATTGATTGGTGGAGGTTTAAACTGGGGTATACAATGCTTCAGGCAAGTGGAAAGGTTGATAAGGAGAGACCTTCATGGTAACCTCAGCCAGTGCAGCAATTGAACCCACACTGATACCATTAAACAGCATTATAGCACAGTCACCCAAATGACTGAGCTAACCAACCCCTATTTAAACAAAACCTCATAATCTGTTTGTTCATGTATATAACTGAACCTTACAGCTGGGAATCAGGAGAACTGCTGAAAATTGATCCTGAGTTTTCCCCAACATTACTAATGGAAATCCAGAAAACCATAATCATACACATATTATGTTATAACCTTTCATTCAACAGACTAATATGGGTAGTGGGCAGCATGGTGGCACGGTGGTTAGCACTGCTGCCTCACAGCACCAGAGACCCGGGTTCAATTCTCCGCCTCAGGCGACTGACTGTGTGGAGTTTACATATTCTCCCCGTGTCTGTGTGGGTTTGCTCCGGTTTCCTCCCACAGTCCAAAAATGTGCAGGTTAGGTGAATTGGCCACGCTAAATTGCCTGCAGTGTTAGGTGTAGGGGGGGTAGGTTGTGCTTCGGCGGGGGTGTGTGGACTTGTTTAGGCCAAAGGGCTTGTTTCCACACTGTAAGTAATCTAATCTAATGATATCGTCAATTAATACGTGAATGTGATGCAATCAATTTTAAATGATGGTTACTACATTTTAGTTTCAAATTCACATTGATGGAAGAGAGAATTTGTTTCAGTATCATGTATCAGATCTGAAAATTTCACTCAAAATTCTGAAAATAAAGTGTAATTTGAGGAGTCATGTCTATGGTTCTGCTCACTCTGTCTCTCCCACTATTTCATTTCCATTATCCTCTGGATTAAGTCTCTTTTTCATATTACAGCTAACTTGGCAGTGATATTGATCCTATCCAGAGGAAGGTGCGGTCTCTCCAGATGCATCACTTACAACCTCATATCCATGGTGGTGGCAGACCTGCTGGTCATTATTCCAGCTGTAATATTGAAACATATTGTTGGAATTTATTTCTCACTCAGTGTCCTGTATGTCACCCCAGTCTGTATTGTCAGTTATGCGTTAATGTCTGCAAGCAGGGATTGTTCTGTCTGGGCAACTATCATATTCACTATTGATCAGTTTGTAGCCATTTCTTGCCCAAAATTGAAGACAAGATATTGCACAGAGAAATTAGCAACTGTGATTATAGGGGCAGTTTGTTCCATCAGCTGTATCAAAAATACATTCTGGCATTTTATATATGAACTATTATATACAATTGGTAATACACCATGGTATTGCAAACTTAAGTCTATATTTTATACCTTAACTGCATGGGCTGCATATCACTGGATTAATTTCATTTCAACCCCTTATCTCCCAGTCCTTTTGATCTTACTGCTCAATGCTGTGACTGTCAGACAAATTCTAAGGGTCATTCGAACTCGCAAAAGACTCTGTGCCAGCAAACAGACAGAAAATCAGAATGACACAGAGGTGAGGAGAAAGTCCATCATTCTGCTCTTCTGCATCTCAGGCTGTTTCCTCCTGGTATAGCTCCCGTATGGGGTAATGTTTCTCTAGATCCAAAGTGCGCACTGGAGTTATTTCTCAGGTTCCAATTACAATGAGTTCAATTTCAACCTGGAAGTGGGTTTATGCTCCAAAAGTTGAGTTCCTCTATGAACCCACTAATTTATGCAGGGACCCAGAATAAGTTCAGAAATGAATTAAAGAGTGGCATTAAAGTTTCCACCAATTTCTTCATGCAGATTTTAAAATTTTGACCTGTAATAAATATTTGACGAATAAACTTCATCCTTCGAGCTGGTGCTATCAAGAGACTGTGTTGTACAAGGGGTCCTGATTGACACATGTCTGACTTAAGAAGGTTCATACTTAAGAACACAATCTCACTCTGTGGTCTGAATTTAAAGGCACAACCCTTACAAGCACCACCTTTCTACTGTATCTGATGGACCGTGACAATCAGAGGGAGGTCATTGATGTACCTCATTGACAGTGACAGTAAGGGGAAGGTCAGTGATGTATCTGAATGGACAGTGACAGTAAGGAGGAGGTCAGTGATGTATCTGATGGACAGGGACAGTAAGGGGGAGGACAGTGATGTATCTGATGGACAGTAACAGTAAGGGGGAGGTCAGTGATGTATCTGAATGGACAGTGACAGTAAGGGGGAGGTCAGTGATGTATCTGAATGGACAGTGACAGTAAGGGGGAGGTCAGTGATGTATCTGAATGGACAGTGACAGTAAGGGGGAGGTCAGTGATGTATCTGAATGGACAGTGACAGTAAGGGGGAGGTCAGTGATGTATCTGAATGGACAGTGACAGTAAGGGGGAGGTCAGTGATGTATCTGATGGACAGTGACAGTAAGGGGGAGGTCAGTGATGTATCTGATGGACAGTAACAGTAAGGGGGAGGTCAGTGATGTATCTGAATGGACAGTGACAGTAAGGGGGAGGTCAGTGATGTATCTGAATGGACAGTGACAGTAAGGGGGAGGTCAGTGATGTATCTGATGGACAGTGACAGTAAGGGGGAGGTCAGTGATGTATCTGATGGACAGGGACAGTAAGGGGGAGGTCAGTGATGTATCTGATGGACAGTGACAGTAAGGGGGAGGTCAGTGATGTATCTGATGGAGAGTGACAGTAAGGGGGAGGTCAGTGATGTATCTGAATGGACAGTGACAGTAAGGGGGGCAGTCAGTGATGTATCTGATGGACAGTGACAGTAAGGGGGAGGTCAGTGATGTATCTGATGGACAGTAACAGTAAGGGGGAGGTCAGTGATGTATCTGAATGGACAGTGACAGTAAGGGGGAGGTCAGTGATGTATCTGAATGGACAGTGACAGTAAGGGGGAGGTCAGTGATGTATCTGATGGACAGTGACAGTAAGGGGGAGGTCAGTGAAGTATCTGATGGACAGGGACAGTAAGGGGGAGGTCAGTGAAGTATCTGATGGACAGGGACAGTAAGGGGGAGGTCAGTGATGTATCTGATGGACAGTGACAGTAGGGGGGAGGTCAGTGATGTATCTGAATGGACAGTGACAGTAAGGGGGAGGTCAGTGATGTGTCTGATGGACAGTGACAGTAAGGGGGAGGTCAGTGATGTATCTGATGGACAGGGACAGTAAGGGGGAGGTCAGTGATGTATCTGATGGACAGTGACAGTAAGGGGGAGGTCAGTGATGTATCTGATGGACAGTGACAGTAAGAGGGAGGTCAGTGATGTATCTGATGGACAGTGACAGTAAAGGGGAGGTCAGTGATGTATCTGATGGACAGTGACAGTAGAGGGAGGTCAGTGATGTATCTGATGGACAGTGACAGTAAGGGGGAGGTCAGTGATGTATCTGATGGACAGTGACAGTAAGAGGGAGGTCAGTGATGTATCTGATGGACAGGGACAGTAAGGGGGAGGTCAGTGATGTATCTGATGGACAGTGACAGTAAGGGGGAGGTCAGTAAAGTATCTGATGGACAGGGACAGTAAGGGGGAGGTCAGTGATGTATCTGATGGACAGTGACAGTAAGGGGGAGGTCAGTAAAGTATCTGATGGACAGGGGCAGTAAGGGGGAGGTCAGTGATGTATCTGATGGACAGGGACAGTAAGGGGGAGGTCAGTGATGTATCTGATGGACAGTGACAGTAAGGGGGAGGTCAGTGAAGTATCTGATGGATGGTTACGGTAAGGGGGAGGTCCGTCATGTATTCTGATGGACAGAGACAGTAAATAGGATGTCAGTGCTGCAACTGATGTAGTGTAACAGTCAGAGGGTGGTCAGTGGCGTATCTGAATGGACAGTGACAGTAAGAGGGAGGTCTGTGATGTATCTGAATAGACAGTGACAGTAAGAGGGAGGTCGGTAATGTATCTGAATGGACAGTGACAGTAAGGGGGAGGTCAGTGATGTATCTGATGGACGGTTACGGTAAGGGGGAGGTCAGTGAAGTATCTGATGGACAGGGACAGTAAGGGGGAGGTCAGTGAAGTATCTGATGGACAGTGACAGTAAGGGGGAGGTCCGTCATGTATTCTGATGGACAGAGACAGTAAATAGGATGTCAGTGCTGCAACTGATGTAGTGTAACAGTCAGAGGGTGGTCAGTGGCGTATCTGAATGGACAGTGACAGTAAGAGGGAGGTCAGTGATGTATCTGAATGGACAGTGACAGTAAGAGGGAGGTTGGTGATGTATCTGATGGACAGGGACAGGAAAGAGGAGGTCAATTATATATCTGATGGACGGTTACGGTAAGGGGGAGGTCAGTGAAGTATCTGATGGACAGGGACAGTAAGGGGGAGGTCAGTGATGTATCTGATGGACGGTTACGGTAAGGGGGAGGTCAGTGAAGTATCTGATTGACAGGGACAGTAAGGGGGAGGTCAGTGAAGTATCTGATGGACAGTGACAGTAAGGGGGAGGTCAGTGAAGTATCTGATGGACGGTTACGGTAAGGGGGAGGTCCGTCATGTATTCTGATGGACAGAGACAGTAAATAGGATGTCAGTGCTGCAACTGATGTAGTGTAACAGTCAGAGGGTGGTCAGTGGCGTATCTGAATGGACAGTGACAGTAAGAGGGAGGTAAGTGATGTATCTGAATGGACAGTGACAGTAAGAGGGAGGTAAGTGATGTATCTGATGGACAGTGTCAATAAGGGGGAGGTCAGTGATGTATCTGATGGACAGTGACAGTAAGGGGGTGGTCAGTGATCTATCTGATAGAGAGTGAGAGTCAGAGGGAGGTCAGTGATGTATCTGATGGACAGTGACAGTAAGGGGGAGGTCAGTGATGTATCTGATGGACAGGAACAGTAAGGGGGAGGTCAGTGATGTATCTGATGGACAGGGACAGGAAAAAGGAGGTCAATGATCTGTCTGATAGACAGTGACAGTAAGGGGGAGGTCAGTGATGTATCTGATGGACAGTGACAGTAAGGGGGAGGTCAGTGATTTATCTGAATGGACAGTGACAGTAAGGGGGAGGTCAGTGATGCATCTGATGGACAGGGACAGTAAGGGGGAGGTCAGTGATGTATCTGAATCGACAGTGACAGTAAGGGGGAGGTCAGTGATGTATCTGAATGGACAGTGACAGTAGGGGGGAGGTCAGTGATGTATCTGATGGACAGGGACAGTAAGGGGGAGGTCAGTGATGTATCTGATGGAGAGTGACAGTAAGGGGGAGGTCAGTGATGTATCTGATGGAGAGTGACAGTAAGGGGGAGGTCAGTGATGTATCTGATGGACAGTGACAGTAAGGGGGAGGTCAGTGATGTATCTGGATGGACAGTGACAGTCAGGGGGAGGTCAGTGATGTGTCTGATGGACAGTGACAGTAAGGGGGAGGTCAGTGATGTATCTGGACGGACAGTGACAGTAAGGGGGAGGTCAGTGATGTATCTGATCGACTGGGACAGTAAAGGGAGGACAGTGATATAACTGATGGACAGTGACAGTAAGGGGGAGGTCAGTGTTGTATCTGATGGACAGTGACAGTAAATGTGATGTCAGTGTTGCAACTGATGTAGTGTAACGGTCAGAGGGTGGTCAGTGGCGTATCTGAATGGACAGTGACAGTAAGAGGGAGGTCAGTGATGTATCTGAATAGACAGTCACAGTAAGAGGGAGGTCAGTGATGTATCTGAATGGACAGTGACAGTAAGGGGGAGGTCAGTGATGTATCTAATGGACAGGGACAGTAAGTGGGAGGTCAGTGATGTATCTGATGGAGAGTGACAGTAAGGGGGAGGTCAGTGATGTATCTGATGGACAGTCACAGTAAGGGGGAGGTCAGTGATGTATCTGATGGACAGGGACAGTAAGGGGGAGGTCAGTGATGTATCTGATGGACAGGGACAGTAAGGGGGAGGTCAGTGATGTATCTGATGGATAGTAACAGTAAGGGGGAGGTCAGTGATGTATCTGAATGGACAGTGACAGTAAGGGGGAGGTCAGTGAAGTATCTGATGGAGAGTGACAGTAAGGGGGAGGTCAGTGATGTATCTGATGGACAGTGACAGTAGGGGGAGGTCAGTGATGTATCTGAATGGACAGTGACAGTAAGAGGGAGGTCTGTGATGTATCTGATGGACGGTTACGGTAAGGGGGAGGTCAGTGAAGTATCTGATGGACAGGGACAGTAAGGGGGAGGTCAGTGAAGTATCTGATGGACAGTGACAGTAAGGGGGAGGTCAGTGAAGTATCTGATGGATGGTTACGGTAAGGGGGAGGTCCGTCATGTATTCTGATGGACAGAGACAGTAAATACGATGTCAGTGCTGCAACTAAGGGAGTGTAACAGTCAGAGGGTGGTCAGTGGCGTATCTGAATGGACAGTGACAGTAAGAGGGAGGTCAGTGATGTATCTGAATGGACAGTGACAGTAAGAGGGAGGTCGGTGATGTATCTGATGGACAGGGACAGGAAAGAGGAGGTCAATGATATATCTGATGGACGGTTACGGTAAGGGGGAGGTCAGTGAAGTATCTGATGGACAGGGACTGTAAGGGGGAGGTCAGTGAAGTATCTGATGGACGGTTACGGTAAGGGGGAGGTCAGTGAAGTATCTGATGGACAGGGACAGTAAGGGGGAGGTCAGTGAAGTATCTGATGGACAGTGACAGTAAGGGGAAGGTCAGTGAAGTATCTGATGGACGGTTACGGTAAGGGGGAGGTCCGTCATGTATTCTGATGGACAGAGACAGTAAATAGGATGTCAGTGCTGCAACTGATGTAGTGTAACAGTCAGAGGGTGGTCAGTGGCGTATCTGAATGGATAGTGACAGTAAGAGGGAGGTCAGTGATGTATCTGATGGACAGTGACAGTAAGAGGGAGGTCAGTGATCTATCTGTTGGACAGTGACATTAAGAGGTAGGTCAGTGATGTCTCTGAATGGACAGTGACAGTAAGAGGGAGGTCAGTGTTGTACCTGATGGACAGTGACAGTAAGGGGGTGGTTAGTGATCTATCTGATAGAGAGTGAGAGTCAGAGGGAGGTCAGTGATGTTTCTGATGGACAGTGACAGTAAGGGGGTGGTCAGAAATCTATCTGATAGAGAGTGAGAGTCAGAGGGAGGTCAGTGATGTTTCTGATGGACAGTGACAGTAAGGGGGATGTCAGTGATGTATCTGATGGACAGGAACAGTAAGGGGGAGGTCAGTGATGTATCTGATGGACAGGGACAGTAAGGGGGAGGTCAGTGATGTATCTGATGGACAGGGACAGTAAGGGAGAGGTTAGTGATGTATCTGATGGACAGTGACAGTAACGGGGAGGTCAGTGATGTATCTGATGGACAGGGACAGGAAAAAGGAGGTCAATGATCTGTCTGATAGACAGTGACAGTAAGGGGGAGGTCAGTGATGTATCTGATGGACAGTGACAGTAAGGGGGAGGTCAGTGATGTATCTGATGGACAGGGACAGTAAGGGGGAGGTCAGTGATGTATCTGATGGACAGTGACAGTATGGGGGAGGTCAGTGATGTATCTGATGGACAGTGACAGTAAGGGGGAGGTCAGTGATGTATCTGATGGAGAGTGACAGTAAGGGGGAGGTCAGTGATGTATCTGAAAGGACAGTGACAGTAAGGGGGAGGTCAGTGATGTATCTGATGGACAGTGACAGTAAGGGGGAGGTCAATGATGTATCTGATGGAGAGTGACAGTAAGGGGGAGGTCAGTGATGTATCTGATGGACAGTGACAGTATGGGGGAGGTCAGTGATGTATCTGATGGACAGGGACAGTAAGGGGGAGGTCAGTGATGTATCTGATGGACAGGGACAGTAAGGGGGAGGTCAGTGATGTATCTGATGGAGAGTGACAGTAAGGGGGAGGTCAATGATGTATCTGATGGAGAGTGACAGTAAGGGGGAGGTCAGTGAAGTATCTGATAGACAGTGACAGTAAGGGGGAGGTCAGTGATGTATCGGATGGAGAGTGACAGTAAGGGGGAGGTCAGTAAAGTATCTGATGGACAGTGACAGTAAGAGGGAGGTCAGTGATCTATCTGTTGGACAGTGACATTAAGAGGTAGGTCAGTGATGTCTCTGAATGGACAGTGACAGTAAGAGGGAGGTCAGTGTTGTACCTGATGGACAGTGACAGAAAGGGGGTGGTTAGTGATCTATCTGATAGAGAGTGAGAGTCAGAGGGAGGTCAGTGATGTTTCTGATGGACAGTGACAGTAAGAGGGTGGTCAGTGATCTATCTGATAGAGAGTGAGAGTCAGAGGGAGGTCAGTGATGTTTCTGCTGGACAGTGACATTAAGGGGGAGGTCAGTGATGTATCTGATGGACAGGAACAGTAAGGGGGAGGTCAGTGATGTATCTGATGGACAGTGACAGTAAGGGGGAGGTCAGTGATGTATCTGATGGACAGGGACAGTAAGGGGGAGGTCAGTGAAGTATCTGATGGACAGTGACAGTAAGGGGGAGGGCAGTGATGTATCTGATGGACAGTGACAGTATGGGGTGGTCAGTGATGTATCTGATGGACAGTGACAGTAAGGGGGAAGTCAGTGATGTATCTGAATAGACAGTGACAGTAAGGGGGAGGTCAGCGATGTATCTGGATGGACAGTGACAGTAAGGGGGAGGTCAGTGATGTATCTGATGGACAGTGACAGTAAGGGGGAGGTCAGTGATGTATCTGATGGACAGGGACAGTAAGGGGGAGGTCAGTGATGTATCTGATGGACAGTGACAGTAAGGGGGAGGTCAGTGATGTATCTGATGGACAGTGACAGTATGGGGGAGGTCAGTGATGTATCTGATGGACAGTGACAGTAAGGGGGAGGTCAGTGATGTATCTGATGGACAGGGACAGTAAGGGGGAGGTCAGTGATGTATCTGGATGTACAGAGACAGTATATGTGATGTCAGTGTTGCAACTGATGTACTGTAACAGTCAGAGGGCGGTCAGTGATGTATCTGATGGACAGTGACAGTAAGGGGGTGGTCAGTGATGTATCTGATGGACAGTGACAGTAAGGGGGAGGTCAGTGATGTATCTGATGGACAGGGACAGTAAGGGGGTGGTCAGTGATATAACTGATGGAGAGTGACAGTAAGGGGGAGGTCAGTGATGTATCTGGATGGACAGTGACAGTAAGAGGGAGGTCGGTGATGTGTCTGATGGACAGTGACAGTAAGGGGGAGGTCAGTGATGTATCTGGACGGACATTGACAGTAAGGGGGAGGTCAGCGATGTATCTGATCGACTGGGACAGTAAAGGGAAGACAGTGATATAACTGATGGACAGTGACAGTAAGGGGGAGGTCAGTGTTGTATCTGATGGACAGTGACAGTAAATGTGATGTCAGTGTTGCAACTGATGTAGTGAAACAGTCAGAGGGCGGTCAGTGATGTATCTGATAGACAGTGACAGTAAGGGGGAGGTCAGTGATGTATCTGATGGACAGGGAGAGTAAGGGGGAGGTCAGTGATGTATCTGATGGACAGGGACAGTAAGGGGGAGGTCAGTGATGTATCTGATGGACAGGGACAGTAAGGGAGAGGTCAGTGATGTATCTGATGGACAGTGACAGTAAGGGAAGGAGAGTGATATAACTGATGGACAGTGACAGTAAGGGGGAGGTCAGTGATGTATCTGATGGACAGTGACAGTAAGGGGGAGGTCGGTGATGTATCTGATGGACAGTAACAGTAAGGGGGAGGTCAGTGATGTATCTGATGGACAGTGACAGTAAGGGGGAGGTCAGTGAAGTATCTGATGGACAGGGACAGTAAGGGGGACGTCAGTGATGTATCTGATGGACAGTAACAGTAAGGGGGAGGTCAGTGAAGTATCTGATGGACAGTGACAGTAAGGGGGAGGTCAGTGAAGTATCTGATGGACAGGGACAGTAAGGGGGAGGTCAGTGATGTATCTGATGGACAGGGACAGTAAGGGGGAGGTCAGTGATGTATCTGATGGACAGGGACAGTAAGGGGGAGGTCAATGATGTATCTGATGGAGAGTGACAGTAAGGGGGAGGTCAGTGATGTATCTGATGGACAGTGACAGTATGGGGGAGGTCAGTGATGTATCTGATGGACAGGGACAGTAAGGGGGAGGTCAGTGATGTATCTGATGGACAGGGACAGTAAGGGGGAGGTCAGTGATGTATCTGATGGAGAGTGACAGTAAGGGGGAGGTCAATGATGTATCTGATGGAGAGTGACAGTAAGGGGGAGGTCAGTGAAGTATCTGATAGACAGTGACAGTAAGGGGGAGGTCAGTGATGTATCGGATGGAGAGTGACAGTAAGGGGGAGGTCAGTAAAGTATCTGATGGACAGGGACAGTAAGGGGGAGGTCAGTGATGTATCTGAATGGACAGTGACAGTAAGGGGGAGGTCAGTGATGTATCTGATGGACAGTAACAGTAAGGGGGAGGTCAGTGATGTATCTGAATGGACAGGGACAGTAAGGGGGAGGTCAGTGATGTATCTCTTGGACAGTGACAGTAATGGGGAGGTCAGCAAAGTATCTGATGGACAGGGACAGTAAGGGGGAGGTCAGTGATGTATCTGAATGGACAGGGACAGTAAGGGGGTGGTCAGTGATGTATCGAATGGACAGTGACAGTGAGGAGGAGGTCAGTGATGTATCTGAATGGACAGTGACAGTAAGGGGGTGGTCAGTGATGTATCTGATGGAGAGTGACAGTAAGGGGGAGGTCAGTGATGTATCTGATGGACAGTGACAGTAAGGGGGAGGTCAATGATGTATCTGATGGAGAGTGACAGTAAGGGGGAGGTCAGTGATGTATCTGATGGACAGTGACAGTATGGGGGAGGTCAGTGATGTATCTGATGGACAGGGACAGTAAGGGGGAGGTCAGTGATGTATCTGATGGACAGGGACAGTAAGGGGGAGGTCAGTGATGTATCTGATGGAGAGTGACAGTAAGGGGGAGGTCAATGATGTATCTGATGGAGAGTGACAGTAAGGGGGAGGTCAGTGAAGTATCTGATAGACAGTGACAGTAAGGGGGAGGTCAGTGATGTATCTAATGGATAGTGACTGTATGGGGGAGGTCAGTGATGTATCTGATGGAGAGTGACAGTAAGGGGGAGGTCAGTGAAGTATCTGATGGACAGGGACAGTAAGGGGGAGGTCAGTGATGTATCTGATGGACAGTGACAGTAAGGGGGAGGTCAGTGATGTATCTGATGGACAGTGACAGTAAGGGGGAGGTCAGTGATGTATCTGATGGACAGGGACAGTAAGGGGAGGTCAGTGATGTATCTGAATGGACAGTGACAGTAAGGGGGAGGTGAGTGATGTATCTGATGGACAGTGACAGTAAGGGGGAGGTCAGTGATGTATCTGATGGACAGTGACAGTAAGGGGGAGGTCAGTGATGTATCTGATTGACAGTGACAGTAAGGGGGAGGTCAGTGATGTATCTGAATGGACAGTGACAGTAAGGGGGAGGTGAGTGATGTATCTGATGGACAGTGACAGTAAGGGGGAGGTCAGTGATGTATCTGATGGACAGTGACAGTAAGGGGGAGGTCAGTGATGTATCTGATGCACAGTGACAGTAAGGGGGAGGTCAGTGATGTATCTGATGGACAGTGACAGTAAGGGGGAGGTCAGTGATGTATCTGATGGACAGGGACAGTAAGGGGGAGGTCAGTGATGTATCTGATGGACAGTGACAGTAAGGGGGATGTCAGTGATGTATCTGATGGAGAGTGACAGTAAGGGGGAGGTCAGTGATGTATCTGATGGACAGTGACAGTAAGGGGGAGGTCAGTGATGTATCTAATGGACAGTGACAGTAAGGAGGAGGTCAGTGATGTATCTGATGGAGAGTGACAGTAAGGAGGAGGTCAGTGATGTATCTCATGGACAGTGACAGTAAGGGGGAGGTCAGTGATGTATCTGATGGACAGGGACAGTAAGGGGGAGGTCAGTGATGTATCTGATGGACAGTGACAGTAAGGGGGAGGTCAGTGATGTATCTGATGGACAGGGACAGTAAGGTGGAGGTCAGTGATGTATCTGATGGACAGTGACAGTATGGGGGAGGTCAATGATGTATCTGAAAGGACAGTGACAGTAAGGGGGAGGTCAGTGATGTGTCTGATGGAGAGTGACAGTAAGGGGGAGGTCAGTGATGTATCTGATGGACAGTGACAGTAAGGGGGAGGTCAGTGATGTATCTGATGGGCAGTGACAGTAAGGGGGAGGTCAGTGATGTGTCTGATGGACAGTGACAGTAAGGGGGAGGTCGGTGATGTATCTAATGGACAGTGACAGTAAGGGGGAGGTCAGTGATGTATCTGATGGACAGGGACAGTAAGGGGGAGGTCAGTGATGTATCTGATGGACAGGGACAGTAAGGGGGAGGTCAGTGATGTGTCTGATGGAGAGTGACAGTAAGGGGGAGGTCAATGATGTATCTAATGGAGAGTGACAGTAAGGGGGAGGTCAGTGATGTATCTGATGGACAGGGACAGTAAGGGGGAGGTCAGTGATGTATCTGATGGACAGTGACAGTAAGGGGGAGGTCAGTGAAGTATCTGATGGACAGGGACAGTAAGGGGGAGGTCAGTGATGTATCTAATGTACAGTGACAGTAAGGGGGATGTCAGTGATGTATCTAATGGACAGTGACAGTAAGGGGGAGGTCAGTGAAGTATCTGATGGAGAGTGACAGTAAGGGGGAGGTCAGTGATGTATCTGATGGAGAGTGACAGTAAGGGGGAGGTCAGTGATGTATCTAATGGACAGTGACAGTAAGGGGGAGGTCAGTGATGTATCTGATGGACAGTGACAGTAAGGAGGAGGTCAGTGATGTATCTGATGGACAGGAACAGTAAGGGGGAGGTCAGTGATGTATCTAATGGACAGTGACAGTAAGGGGGAGGTCAGTGATGTATCTCATGGACAGTGACAGTAAGGGGGTGGTCAGTGATGTATCTGATGGACAGTGACAGTAAGGGGGATGTCAGTGATGTATCTCATGGACAGTGACAGTAAGGGGGTGGTCAGTGATGTTTCTGATGGACAGTGACAGTAAGGGGGATGTCAGTGATGTATCTGATGGACAGGGACAGTAAGGTGGAGGTCAGTGATGTTTCTGATGGACAGTGACAGTAAGGGGGAGGTCAGTGATGTATCTGATGGACAGTGACAGTAAGGGGGAGGTCAGTGATGTATCTGATGGACAGGGACAGTAAGGGGGAGGTCAGTGATGTATCTGATGGACAGGGACAGTAAGGGGGAGGTCAGTGATGTATCTGATGGAGAGTGACAGTAAGGGGGAGGTCAGTGATGTATCTGATGGACAGTGACAGTAAGGAGGAGGTCAGTGATGTATCTGATGGACAGGGACAGTAAGGGGGAGGTCAGTGATGTATCTAATGGACAGTGACAGTAAGGGGGAGGTCAGTGATGTATCTCATGGACAGTGACAGTAAGGGGGTGGTCAGTGATGTTTCTGATGGACAGTGACAGTAAGGGGGATGTCAGTGATGTATCTGATGGACAGGGACAGTAAGGTGGAGGTCAGTGATGTTTCTGATGGACAGTGACAGTAAGGGGGAGGTCAGTGATGTATCTGATGGACAGTGACAGTAAGGGGGAGGTCAGTGATGTATCTGATGGACAGGGACAGTAAGGGGGAGGTCAGTGATGTATCTGATGGACAGGGACAGTAAGGGGGAGGTCAGTGATGTATCTGATGGACAGGGACAGTAAGGGGGAGGTCAGTGATGTATCTGATGGACAGTGACAGTAAGGGGGAGGTCAGTGATGTATCTGAATGGACAGTGACAGTAAGGGGGAGGTCAGTGATGTATCTGATGGACAGTAACAGTAAGGGGGAGGTCAGTGATGTATCTGAACGGACAGCGACAGTAAGGGGGAGGTCAGTGATGTATCTGATGGACAGGGACAGTAAGGGGGAGGTCAGTGATGTATCTGAATGGACAGTGACAGTAAGGGGGAGGTCAGTTATGTATCTGATGGACAGTAACAGTAAGGGGGAGGTCAGTGATGTATCTGAATGGACAGGGACAGCAAGCCGGAGGTCAGTGATGTATCTCTTGGACAGTGACAGTAATGGGGAGGTCAGTGATGTATCTGATGGACAGGGACAGTAAGGGGGAGGTCAGTGATGTATCTAATGGACAGTGACAGTAAGGAGGAGGTCAGTTATGTATCTGATGGACAGGGACAGTAAGGGGGAGGTCAGTGATGTATCTGATGGACAGGGACAGTAAGGGGGAGGTCAGTGATGTATCTGATGGACAGGGACAGTAAGGGGGTGGTCAGTGATGTGTCTGATGGACAGGGACAGTAAGGGGGAGGTCAGTGATGTATCTAATGGACAGTGACTGTATGGGGGAGGTCAGTGATGTATCTGATGGACAGAGACAGTAAATAGGATGTCAGTGCTGCAACTGATGTAGTGTAACAGTCAGAGGGTGGTCAGTGGCGTATCCGAATGGACAGTGACAGTAAGAGGGAGGTCTGTGATGTATCTGAATAGACAGTGACAGTAAGAGGGAGGTCAGTGATGTATCTGAATGGACAGTGACTGTAAGCGGGAGGTCAGTGATGTGTGTGATGGACAGTGACAGTAAGGGGGGCAGTCAGTGATGTATCTGATGGACAGTGACAGTAAGGGGGAGGTCAGTGATGTATCTGATGGGCAGTGACAGTAAGGGGGAGGTCAGTGATGTGTCTGATGGACAGTGACAGTAAGGGGGAGGTCGGTGATGTATCTAATGGACAGTGACAGTAAGGGGGAGGTCAGTGATGTATCTGATGGACAGGGACAGTAAGGGGGAGGTCAGTGATGTATCTGATGGACAGGGACAGTAAGGGGGTGGTCAGTGATGTGTCTGATGGACAGGGACAGTAAGGGGGAGGTCAGTGATGTATCTAATGGACAGTGACTGTATGGGGGAGGTCAGTGATGTATCTGATGGACAGGGACAGTAAGAGGGAGGTCAGTGATGTATCTGATGGAGAGTGACAGTAAGGGGGAGGTCAGTGATGTATCTGAATGGACAGTGACAGTAAGGGGGAGGTCAGTGATGTATCTGATGGACAGGGACAGTAAGGGGGAGGTCAGTGATGTATCTGAATGGACAGTGACAGTAAGGGGGAGGTCAGTGATGTATCTGATGAACAGGGACAGTAAGGGGGAGGTCAGTGATGTATCTGATGGAGAGTGACAGTAAGGGGGAGGTCAGTGATGTATCTGATGGACAGTGACAGTAAGGGGGAGGTCAGTGATGTATCTAATGGACAGTGACTGTAAGGGGGAGGTCAGTGATGTATCGGATGGACAGTGACAGTAAGGGGGAGGTCAGTGATGTATCTGATGGACAGTGACAGTAAGGGGGAGGTCAGTGATGTATCTGAATGGACAGGGACAGTAAGGGGGAGGTCAGTGATGTATCTGATGGACAGTGACAGTAAGGGGGAGGTCAGTGATGTATCTGATGGACAGGGACAGTAAGGGGGAGGACAGTGATGTATCTGAATGGACAGGGACAGTAAGGGGGAGGTCAGTGATGTATCTGAATGGACAGGGACAGTAAGGGGGAGGTCAGTGATGTATCTGATGGACAGTGACAGTAAGGGGGAGGTCAGTGATGTATCTGATGGACAGGGACAGTAAGGGGGAGGTCAGTGATGTATCTGATGGACAGTGACAGTAAGGGGGAGGTCAGTAAAGTATCTGATTGACAGGGACAGTAAGGGGGAGGTCAGTGATGTATCTGATGGACAGTAACAGTAAGGGGGAGGTCAGTGATGTATCTGAATGGACAGGGACAGTAAGGGGGAGGTCAGTGATGTATCTCTTGGACAGTGACAGTAATGGGGAGGACAGCAAAGTATCTGATGGACAGGGACAGTAAGGGGGAGGTCAGTGATGTATCTGAATGGACAGTGACAGTAAGAGGGAGGTCAGTGATGTATCTGAATGGACAGTGACTGTAAGGGGGAGGTCAGTGATGTGTCTGATGGACAGTGACAGTAAGGGGGGCAGTCAGTGATGTATCTGATGGACAGTGACAGTAAGGGGGATATCAGTGATGTATCTCATGGACAGTGACAGTAAGGGGGAGGTCAGTGATGTGTCTGATGGACAGTGACAGTAAGGGGGAGGTGAGTGATGTATCTGATGGACAGTGACAGTAAGGGGGAGGTCAGTGATGTATCTGATGGAGAGTGACAGTAAGGGGGAGGTCAGTGAAGTATCTGATGGACAGGGACAGTAAGGGGGAGGTCAGTGATGTATCTGATGGACAGTGACAGTAAGGGGGAGGTCAGTGATGTATCTGATGGACAGTGACAGTAAGGGGGAGGTCAGTGATGTATCTGATGGACAGGGACAGTAAGGGGAGGTCAGTGATGTATCTGAATGGACAGTGACAGTAAGGGGGAGGTGAGTGATGTATCTGATGGACAGTGACAGTAAGGGGGAGGTCAGTGATGTATCTGATGGACAGTGACAGTAAGGGGGAGGTCAGTGATGTATCTGATTGACAGTGACAGTAAGGGGGAGGTCAGTGATGTATCTGAATGGACAGTGACAGTAAGGGGGAGGTGAGTGATGTATCTGATGGACAGTGACAGTAAGGGGGAGGTCAGTGATGTATCTGATGGACAGTGACAGTAAGGGGGAGGTCAGTGATGTATCTGATGCACAGTGACAGTAAGGGGGAGGTCAGTGATGTATCTGATGGACAGTGACAGTAAGGGGGAGGTCAGTGATGTATCTGATGGACAGGGACAGTAAGGGGGAGGTCAGTGATGTATCTGATGGACAGTGACAGTAAGGGGGATGTCAGTGATGTATCTGATGGAGAGTGACAGTAAGGGGGAGGTCAGTGATGTATCTGATGGACAGTGACAGTAAGGGGGAGGTCAGTGATGTATCTAATGGACAGTGACAGTAAGGAGGAGGTCAGTGATGTATCTGATGGAGAGTGACAGTAAGGAGGAGGTCAGTGATGTATCTCATGGACAGTGACAGTAAGGGGGAGGTCAGTGATGTATCTGATGGACAGGGACAGTAAGGGGGAGGTCAGTGATGTATCTGATGGACAGTGACAGTAAGGGGGAGGTCAGTGATGTATCTGATGGACAGGGACAGTAAGGTGGAGGTCAGTGATGTATCTGATGGACAGTGACAGTATGGGGGAGGTCAATGATGTATCTGAAAGGACAGTGACAGTAAGGGGGAGGTCAGTGATGTGTCTGATGGAGAGTGACAGTAAGGGGGAGGTCAGTGATGTATCTGATGGACAGTGACAGTAAGGGGGAGGTCAGTGATGTATCTGATGGGCAGTGACAGTAAGGGGGAGGTCAGTGATGTGTCTGATGGACAGTGACAGTAAGGGGGAGGTCGGTGATGTATCTAATGGACAGTGACAGTAAGGGGGAGGTCAGTGATGTATCTGATGGACAGGGACAGTAAGGGGGAGGTCAGTGATGTATCTGATGGACAGGGACAGTAAGGGGGAGGTCAGTGATGTGTCTGATGGAGAGTGACAGTAAGGGGGAGGTCAATGATGTATCTAATGGAGAGTGACAGTAAGGGGGAGGTCAGTGATGTATCTGATGGACAGGGACAGTAAGGGGGAGGTCAGTGATGTATCTGATGGACAGTGACAGTAAGGGGGAGGTCAGTGAAGTATCTGATGGACAGGGACAGTAAGGGGGAGGTCAGTGATGTATCTAATGTACAGTGACAGTAAGGGGGATGTCAGTGATGTATCTAATGGACAGTGACAGTAAGGGGGAGGTCAGTGAAGTATCTGATGGAGAGTGACAGTAAGGGGGAGGTCAGTGATGTATCTGATGGAGAGTGACAGTAAGGGGGAGGTCAGTGATGTATCTAATGGACAGTGACAGTAAGGGGGAGGTCAGTGATGTATCTGATGGACAGTGACAGTAAGGAGGAGGTCAGTGATGTATCTGATGGACAGGAACAGTAAGGGGGAGGTCAGTGATGTATCTAATGGACAGTGACAGTAAGGGGGAGGTCAGTGATGTATCTCATGGACAGTGACAGTAAGGGGGTGGTCAGTGATGTATCTGATGGACAGTGACAGTAAGGGGGATGTCAGTGATGTATCTCATGGACAGTGACAGTAAGGGGGTGGTCAGTGATGTTTCTGATGGACAGTGACAGTAAGGGGGATGTCAGTGATGTATCTGATGGACAGGGACAGTAAGGTGGAGGTCAGTGATGTTTCTGATGGACAGTGACAGTAAGGGGGAGGTCAGTGATGTATCTGATGGACAGTGACAGTAAGGGGGAGGTCAGTGATGTATCTGATGGACAGGGACAGTAAGGGGGAGGTCAGTGATGTATCTGATGGACAGGGACAGTAAGGGGGAGGTCAGTGATGTATCTGATGGAGAGTGACAGTAAGGGGGAGGTCAGTGATGTATCTGATGGACAGTGACAGTAAGGAGGAGGTCAGTGATGTATCTGATGGACAGTGACAGTAAGGGGGAGGTCAGTGATGTATCTAATGGACAGTGACAGTAAGGGGGAGGTCAGTGATGTATCTCATGGACAGTGACAGTAAGGGGGTGGTCAGTGATGTTTCTGATGGACAGTGACAGTAAGGGGGATGTCAGTGATGTATCTGATGGACAGGGACAGTAAGGTGGAGGTCAGTGATGTTTCTGATGGACAGTGACAGTAAGGGGGAGGTCAGTGATGTATCTGATGGACAGTGACAGTAAGGGGGAGGTCAGTGATGTATCTGATGGACAGGGACAGTAAGGGGGAGGTCAGTGATGTATCTGATGGACAGGGACAGTAAGGGGGAGGTCAGTGATGTATCTGATGGACAGGGACAGTAAGGGGGAGGTCAGTGATGTATCTGATGGACAGTGACAGTAAGGGGGAGGTCAGTGATGTATCTGAATGGACAGTGACAGTAAGGGGGAGGTCAGTGATGTATCTGATGGACAGTAACAGTAAGGGGGAGGTCAGTGATGTATCTGAACGGACAGCGACAGTAAGGGGGAGGTCAGTGATGTATCTGATGGACAGGGACAGTAAGGGGGAGGTCAGTGATGTATCTGAATGGACAGTGACAGTAAGGGGGAGGTCAGTTATGTATCTGATGGACAGTAACAGTAAGGGGGAGGTCAGTGATGTATCTGAATGGACAGGGACAGCAAGCCGGAGGTCAGTGATGTATCTCTTGGACAGTGACAGTAATGGGGAGGTCAGTGATGTATCTGATGGACAGGGACAGTAAGGGGGAGGTCAGTGATGTATCTAATGGACAGTGACAGTAAGGAGGAGGTCAGTTATGTATCTGATGGACAGGGACAGTAAGGGGGAGGTCAGTGATGTATCTGATGGACAGGGACAGTAAGGGGGAGGTCAGTGATGTATCTGATGGACAGGGACAGTAAGGGGGTGGTCAGTGATGTGTCTGATGGACAGGGACAGTAAGGGGGAGGTCAGTGATGTATCTAATGGACAGTGACTGTATGGGGGAGGTCAGTGATGTATCTGATGGACAGAGACAGTAAATAGGATGTCAGTGCTGCAACTGATGTAGTGTAACAGTCAGAGGGTGGTCAGTGGCGTATCCGAATGGACAGTGACAGTAAGAGGGAGGTCTGTGATGTATCTGAATAGACAGTGACAGTAAGAGGGAGGTCAGTGATGTATCTGAATGGACAGTGACTGTAAGCGGGAGGTCAGTGATGTGTCTGATGGACAGTGACAGTAAGGGGGGCAGTCAGTGATGTATCTGATGGACAGTGACAGTAAGGGGGAGGTCAGTGATGTATCTGATGGGCAGTGACAGTAAGGGGGAGGTCAGTGATGTGTCTGATGGACAGTGACAGTAAGGGGGAGGTCGGTGATGTATCTAATGGACAGTGACAGTAAGGGGGAGGTCAGTGATGTATCTGATGGACAGGGACAGTAAGGGGGAGGTCAGTGATGTATCTGATGGACAGGGACAGTAAGGGGGTGGTCAGTGATGTGTCTGATGGACAGGGACAGTAAGGGGGAGGTCAGTGATGTATCTAATGGACAGTGACTGTATGGGGGAGGTCAGTGATGTATCTGATGGACAGGGACAGTAAGAGGGAGGTCAGTGATGTATCTGATGGAGAGTGACAGTAAGGGGGAGGTCAGTGATGTATCTGAATGGACAGTGACAGTAAGGGGGAGGTCAGTGATGTATCTGATGGACAGGGACAGTAAGGGGGAGGTCAGTGATGTATCTGAATGGACAGTGACAGTAAGGGGGAGGTCAGTGATGTATCTGATGAACAGGGACAGTAAGGGGGAGGTCAGTGATGTATCTGATGGAGAGTGACAGTAAGGGGGAGGTCAGTGATGTATCTGATGGACAGTGACAGTAAGGGGGAGGTCAGTGATGTATCTAATGGACAGTGACTGTAAGGGGGAGGTCAGTGATGTATCGGATGGACAGTGACAGTAAGGGGGAGGTCAGTGATGTATCTGATGGACAGTGACAGTAAGGGGGAGGTCAGTGATGTATCTGAATGGACAGGGACAGTAAGGGGGAGGTCAGTGATGTATCTGATGGACAGTGACAGTAAGGGGGAGGTCAGTGATGTATCTGATGGACAGGGACAGTAAGGGGGAGGACAGTGATGTATCTGAATGGACAGGGACAGTAAGGGGGAGGTCAGTGATGTATCTGAATGGACAGGGACAGTAAGGGGGAGGTCAGTGATGTATCTGATGGACAGTGACAGTAAGGGGGAGGTCAGTGATGTATCTGATGGACAGGGACAGTAAGGGGGAGGTCAGTGATGTATCTGATGGACAGTGACAGTAAGGGGGAGGTCAGTAAAGTATCTGATTGACAGGGACAGTAAGGGGGAGGTCAGTGATGTATCTGATGGACAGTAACAGTAAGGGGGAGGTCAGTGATGTATCTGAATGGACAGGGACAGTAAGGGGGAGGTCAGTGATGTATCTCTTGGACAGTGACAGTAATGGGGAGGACAGCAAAGTATCTGATGGACAGGGACAGTAAGGGGGAGGTCAGTGATGTATCTGAATGGACAGTGACAGTAAGAGGGAGGTCAGTGATGTATCTGAATGGACAGTGACTGTAAGGGGGAGGTCAGTGATGTGTCTGATGGACAGTGACAGTAAGGGGGGCAGTCAGTGATGTATCTGATGGACAGTGACAGTAAGGGGGATATCAGTGATGTATCTCATGGACAGTGACAGTAAGGGGGAGGTCAGTGATGTGTCTGATGGACAGTGACAGTAAGGGGGAGGTCGGTGATGTATCTAATGGACAGTGACAGTAAGGGGGAGGTCAGTGATGTATCTGATGGACAGGGACAGTAAGGGGGCGGTCAGTGATGTATCTGATGGAGAGTGACAGTAAGGGGGAGGTCAGTGATGTATCTGAATGGACAGTGACAGTAAGGGGGAGGTCAGTGATGTATCTGATGGACAGGGACAGTAAGGGGGAGGTCAGTGATGTATCTGAATGGACAGTGACAGTAAGGGGGAGGTCAGTGATGTATCTGATGAACAGGGACAGTAAGGGGGAGGTCAGTGATGTATCTGATGGAGAGTGACAGTAAGGGGGAGGTCAGTGATGTATCTGATGGACAGTGACAGTAAGGGGGAGGTCAGTGATGTATCTAATGGACAGTGACTGTAAGGGGGAGGTCAGTGATGTATCTGATGGACAGTGACAGTAAGGGGGAGGTCAGTGATGTATCTGATGGACAGTGACAGTAAGGGGGAGGTCATTGATGTATCTGAATGGACAGGGACAGTAAGGGGGAGGTCAGTGATGTATCTGATGGACAGTGACAGTAAGGGGGAGGTCAGTGATGTATCTGATGGACAGGGACAGTAAGGGGGAGGACAGTGATGTATCTGAATGGACAGGGACAGTAAGGGGGAGGTCAGTGATGTATCTGATGAAGAGTGACAGTAAGGGGGAGGTCAGTGATGTATCTGATGGACAGGGACAGTAAGGGGGAGGTCAGTGATGTATCTGATGGACAATGACAGTAAGGGGGAGGTCAGTGATGTATCTGATGGACAGGGACAGTAAGGGGGAGGTCAGTGATGTATCTGATGGACAGTGACAGTAAGGGGGAGGTCAGTAAAGTATCTGATGGACAGGGACAGTAAGGGGGAGGTCAGTGATGTATCTGATGGACAGTAACAGTAAGGGGGAGGTCAGTGATGTATCTGAATGGACAGGGACAGTAAGGGGGAGGTCAGTGATGTATCTCTTGGACAGTGACAGTAATGGGGAGGACAGCAAAGTATCTGATGGACAGGGACAGTAAGGGGGAGGTCAGTGATGTATCTGAATGGACAGTGACAGTAAGGGGGAGGTCAGTGATGTATCTCTTGGACAGTGACAGTAAGGGGGAGGTCAGTGATGTATCTGATGGACAGGGACAGTAAGGGAGAGGTCAGCAAAGTATCTGATGGACAGTGACAGTAAGGAGGAGGTCAGTGATGTATCTGATGGACAGGGACAGTAAGGGGGAGGTCAGTGATGTATCTCATGGACAGTGACAGTGAGGAGGAGGTCAGTGATGTATCTGATGGACAGGGACAGTAAGGGGGAGGTCAGTGATGTATCTGATGGACAGTGACAGTAAGGGGGAGGTCAGTGATGTATCTAATGGACAGTGACAGTAAGGGGGAGGTCAGTGATGTATCTGATGGACAGGGACAGTAAGGGGGAGGTCAGTGATGTATCTAATGGACAGTGACAGTAAGGGGGAGGTCAGTGATGTATCTGATGGACAGGGACAGTAAGGGGGAGGTCAGTGATGTATCTAATGGACAGTGACAGTAAGGAGGAGGTCAGTGATGTATCTAATGGACAGTGACAGTAAGGGGGAGGTCAGTGATGTATCTGATGGACAGGGACAGTAAGGGGGAGGTCAGTGATGTATCTAATGGACAGTGACAGTAAGGAGGAGGTCAGTGATGTATCTCATGGACAGGGACAGTAAGGGGGAGGTCACTGATGTATCTGATGGACGGTTACGGTAAGGGGGAGGTCCGTCATGTATTCTGATGGACAGAGACAGTAAATAGGATGTCAGTGCTGCAACTGATGTAGTGTAACAGTCAGAGGGTGGTCAGTGGCGTATCTGAATGGACAGTGACAGTAAGAGGCAGGTCAGTGATGTATCTGATGGACAGGGACAGTAAGGGGGAGGTCAGTGATGTATCTGATGGACAGGGACAGTAAGGGGGAGGTCAGTGATGTATCTGATGGACAGTGACAGTAAGGGGAGGTCAGTGATGTATCTGATGGACAGTGACAGTAAGGGGGAGGTCAGTGAAGTATCTGATGGACAGTGACAGTAAGGGGGAGGTCAGTGATGTATCTGATGGACAGGGACAGTAAGGGGGAGGTCAGTGATGTATCTGATGGAGAGTGACAGTAATGGGGAGGTCAGTGATTTATCGAATGGACAGTGACAGTATGGGGGAGGTCAGTGATGTATCTGATGGACAGTGACAGTATGGGGGAGGTCAGTGATGTATCTGATGGAGAGTGACAGTAAGGGGGAGGTCAGTGATGTATCTGATGGACAGTGACAGTAAGGGGGAGGTCAGTGATGTATCTAATGGACAGTGACAGTAAGGGGGAGGTCAGTGATGTATCTGATGGACAGTGACAGTAAGGGGGAGGTCAGTGATGTATCTGATGGACAGGGACAGTAAGGGGGAGGTCAGTGATGTATCTGATGGAGAGTGACAGTAAGGGGGAGGTCAGTGATGTATCTGATGGACAGTGACAGTAAGGGGGAGGTCAGTGATGTATCTGATGGACAGTGACAGTAAGGGGGAGGTCAGTGATGTATCTAATGGACAGTGACCGTAAGGAGGAGGTCAGTGATGTATCTGAATGGACAGTGACAGTAAGGGGGAGGTCAGTGATGTATCTAATGGACAGTGACTGTATGGGGAAGGTCAGTGATGTATCTGATGGACTGGGACAGTAAGGGGGAGGTCAGTGATGTATCTGATGGACAATGACAGTAAGGGGGAGGTCAGTGATGTATCTGATGGACAGTGACAGTAAGGGGGAGGTCAGTGATGTATCTGATTGAGAGTGACAGTAAGGGGGAGGTCAGTGATGTATCTGATGGACAATGACAGTAAGGGGGAGGTCAGTGATGTATCTGATGGACAGGGACAGTAAGGGGGAGGTCAGTGATGTATCTGATGGACAGTGACAGTAAGGGGGAGGTCAGTGATGTATCTGATGGACAGTAACAGTAAGGGGGAGGTCAGTGATGTATCTGATGGACAGTGACAGTAAGGGGGAGGTCAGTGATGTATCTGATGGACAGTAACAGTACGGGGGTGGTCAGTGATGTATCTGATGGACAGTGACAGGAAGGGGGAGGTCAGTGATGTATCTGATGGACAGGGACAGTAAGGGGGAGGTCAGTGAAGTATCTGATGGACAGTGACAGTAAGGGGGAGGTCAGTGATGTATCTGATGGACAGGGACAGTAAGGGGGAGGTCAGTGATGTATCTGATGGGCAGTGACAGTAAGGTGGAGGTCAGAGAAGTATCTGATGGACGGTTACGGTAAGGGGGAGGTCCGTCATGTATTCTGATGGACAGATACAGTAAATAGGATGTCAGTGCTGCAACTGATGTAGTGTAACAGTCAGAGGGTGGTCAGTGGCGTATCTGAATGGACAGTGACAGTAAGAGGGAGGTCTGTGATGTATCTGAATAGACAGTGACAGTTAGAGGGAGGTCAGTGATGTATCTGAATGGACAGTGACTGTAAGGGGGAGGTCAGTGATGTATCTGATGGACAGTGACAGTAAGGGAAGCAGTCAGTGATGTATCTGATGGACAGTGATAGTAAGGGGGTGGTAAGTGATGTATCTGATGGACAGTGACAGTAAGGGGGAGGTCAGTGATGTATCTGCTGGACAGTGACAGTAAGGGGGAGGTCAGTGATGTATCTGCCGAACAGTGACAGTAAGGGGGAGGTCAGTGATGTATCTGATGGACAGGGACAGTAAGGGGGAGGTCAGTGATGTATCTGATGGACAGGGACAGTAAGGGGGAGGTCAGTGATGTATCTGATGGACAGGAACAGTAAGGGGGAGGTCTGTGATGTATCTGATATATCTGATGGACAGTGACATTTTGATTTGTGAGTTTACATCATGCATATCAATTTAAATGTTTACCTGAATTTTACTTCCAATGAATACTGAAAGTGAATCTGTTTCCGATGTTGAAGTAGTGTGAGGCTCTGAATTGGGTTTATGTTACAACCTACAATTCCAATTTCGAGCTGTACAGACCCTGGCACAGTGATATTAGCATTCGGATCCTCTTGTGAGCTGGAGATGCATGTTCTGTGGGTGTGGATTCGAATCCATCATGACAGTCGCTGAAGATCAAAATCTATTCCCGTTTGGCATTCAAATGCTCATCCGTATTTGTATTGTTCCAAGCCCATCCTGTTCACTGAGTCTGCTTCCTCAGGAAAGGCAATATATTCTCCTCACTTAGTCCTTCATGTCATAGAGTCATCAAGTCATGGGGATGTACAGCATGGAAACAGCTCCTTTGTTCCAATCTGCCCATTCCAACCAGATACCTAACCCAATCTCATCCCACCTGCCAGCACCCGGCCCATATCCCTCTAAACCCTTCCTTTTCTTATACCCATCCAGATGCCTGTTAAATTGCAATTGTACCAGCCTCCACCACTTCGTCTGGCAGCGCATTCCATACACGTACCACCCGCTGCGTGTAAAGGTTGCCCCTTAGGTCTCTTTTATATCTTTCCCCTCTCACCCTGTCCCATCTGTTTCTGAACTCCCCCACCCCAGGGAAAAGACCTTATCTGTTTATCTTATCCATGCCTCTCATGATTTTGTAAACCTCTATAAGGTCACCCCTCAGCCTCCGACATTCCAGGACAAACAGCCCCAGCCTGTTCAACCTCTTCTTTTGGTTCAAATCCTGGCAACGATCCTCGTAAATCTGTTCCGGATCCTGGGAAATTGGAGGTTGGGAATATATGCTGTATACAGTAATGTACACATTCCGTGTGTGAGGAAAATCACATTTCAATCAGTTAGTGAAATGTCCTCATTTAAAGAGGGCAGCTCCCACTCTCGAGTACTGAAGGACAGCTCTGAGGCCTAGTTTCACACTTGGAATAAACTGTCTCGATAAAGCATCAGTTGAAACAATTTGTGATCTTGGGATGGAGCTCACGGTGTTTGAGACAACGTTATTGCTGGCAGATTCCAGTTTCTGCTTTTGTTACTTCATCATGATGCAATTTGTCAAGATTTGAATGTCCTGACCAGACGCAGTGAACAGGAGAGCAGCAATGATTCTTCATTCATTGGGATTAGACTAGTTGTTATCAATTGTTTGTTCATTTTCCTGAAATGTGAAAAACAGCAATACAGCTGAGCAATGCTGTCACCTCGAACTCCCCAAGGAGCTTCCACACAGTATAAGGCAGTGTCTCTGGGATTGCATCAGCTCAGAGTTTCAAACAAGGAGTTTGTCGGCTGCCTGAAGGGACAGGTCACCTCACACAGAAAAATGCATCGACCAATTGATCTCGTGAAGAAGGTGTTCTACACCATTCTTGCCATTATTGGCATACCTGGTATGTAGTTATAATAATTGAACTTGTTTTAATCTGCTGCTGATCTATTCTCTGGTTTTACCTTTTGAACGATAATGTCTCCAGCTCACTGACTGGTCTGCCTTATCCAGACACCGGGACAGTGAGAGCAATTCACTCAGCAGCACTCTCAGTACAATTCTCCACTGACAGAGACTCCCAACTTTACTGCTGCGGCATCATTTTCTGACCTCAGTGTTCTTTCATCTGTTCCAGTTTTATAGGGTTTTGAAGGTATGAGGCGAGATCAGGCACGTCAGTTCTGAAGAAGGGTCACTGGACCTGAAACATTAACTCTGCTTTCTCTCCCACAGATGCTGCCAGATCTGCTGAGCAATTTCTGTTTTTGTCATGCAAGTGAGGCCTGTCTTCACTAGAATTTTGAAGGCTAAGGAGTCATCTGAGTGAAGTCCGACATGATATTAACAGGAAAAGTCAGGAAAAGATAAATTATTTTGGCCGGTTGGGGATTCCATGATGAGGGAGCAGAGTCTAAGAATGAGGTCCTGAGTGTTCAGGAGAGATGTTAGGAAGCATTTCTACACACAAAGGGTGGGAGAGGTTTGGAAATCTCTTCCACAAATCGCAGTGGATGCTGGATCAGGTGTTAAATTTAAATCTAAAATAATTTCTTTTCGGTTAAGTAAAGGAATTGAGGGATATGCACCTGTTTTGATTTGCACAGCTTCATGTAACTGTCATGCTGTCTCAAAATTCTCTCCTGTTCACTGCGTCTGGTCAGGACATTCAAATCTTGACAAATTGCACATCCGATCCCTGCATGTTGAGATGTTTAGCATGTACAGATGTATAGATTGACAGGGTAAATATCACATCAGTCCTCAGGCTCATACATTGTCACTTAGGGAGTCTTGCATGCTCTGTTCTGCTGCACTTGTGTAAGACATATGGAATAGTTCTTTTCGAAATCTTACCCATCTTCTGATGAGCTGTTTCCCGGTCCGGCTGTGCCTCCAATCAGGATTTTGTCCAATCCCAAGGGTGATCCGAGGAGAAGGGGAGAGTTTGGTTTCTAGACAGTCTAGTCACCAGTCCTAAGGCTAAGCTAGGATTGAGGTTTCTCATGGGGTTCTGTGCTTACCAGAGATGGAGCTGAGAACTGGATGGATCTATTACACCATTCAACTAATCACCTTGCAACCAAACAAAATCATAGACTTTCTTCTGGTCTCTGAGGAGACGATATGATCGCACTCTCCCCCCCAACTTCAAAAATCTTTGGTGTGACTGGGCTGGAGGACAATGTGAAGTGATGAGGAACTCTTAAAATTCAAACTCACTCCCCTAACCACTTCCACTTATACAGTGTGCTGGTTTCTGATGCAACAATCTTATTGCTGCTCTCTGGAGCAGGCAGGGTGAATTTGTGATCAGTAATTCACAGCTTCTTTTCCCATTTCTCTCCCACAGTTAATTTGCTGGCAATTACAAACCTTTCTCATGGAAAATGCGGTATTTCTCTTTGCACTACTAACTACCTGGTGGTTATGGCAGCTGCCGATCTGATGGTCATTATCACTGATGTTATCCTGAGGAAATTTCCCGATTATTATTACCCACAATCGTTCCTAGAAATCACTCCTGTGTGTAGTGCTACGGGCTTGCTGAGTCGTGCTGCCATGGACTGCTCTGTCTGGTTCACTGTCACTTTCTCCTTTGACCGATTTGTGACTATTTGTTGTCAGAAGCTGAGAACAAAATATTGCACTGAAAAAACTGCAACTGTGGTTCTAGCAACAACCTGCACCCTGTTCTGTTTCAAAAATATCCCCTTCTATTTTCAATTTGTTCCTGTGATGATAATCAACAGTGTGCCATTCTACTGCAAAACAAAGTTAAGTTACTACACTGAGACACAGTGGGTGGTATTAGATTGGCTTGATACAATTTTGACCCCTTTACTGCCATTCGCTTTAATTCTGTTGCTCAATGCTCTGACAGTCAGACACATTTTAGTGACCAGTCGAGTCCGGAAGAGGCTGAAGGGTGCGAGCAAAGGAGAGAATTGCAGAGACCCAGAGATGGAGAGCAGAAGGAAGGCTGTGATTTTACTCTTCACCATCTCTGGGAACTTCATCCTCCTGTGGTTAATCTTTGTTGTAGATTTCTTATATTATGCCATTCAAGGAATCAATCGTGATGATTACTCATCTGTGCTATATCACTTCAGTGAAGTTGGACTCATACTGCAGAGATTAAGCTGTTGCACGAACACATTTATTTATGCAGCAACATTGTCCCAATTCAGATCGAAGATCAGTAATGCAGTAAAATACCTGGTTACATGAATTCCTTGTGTTGTGAATAAATAAAACTCCACAGTGAAGCCGACAGGAGGGTCCTATTGCTTCCAGACCATGAAATGATTTTCTTTGCTTCACTCGTGGGATGTGGGTATCGCTGACAGAGTCAGTACTTATTCCCCATCCCTAATTGCCCCTTGAGAAAGTGCTGCTGAGCTGGCTTTCACACGGATGGAATGATGATATATTTCCAAATCAGGATGGTGAGTGGCTCGGAGGGGATTTTGAAGGGGATGGTGTTCCTATGTGTCTGCTGCCCTTGTCCTCCTGGATGGAAGTAGTCATGGGGTTGGAAGGTGCTGTCTCAGTATCTTTGGTGAATTGCTGCAGTACATCTTGTAGCTGGTACACACTGCTGCTACTGAACGTTGGTGGGGGAAGAGAGGTGATCTTTATGGACGTGGTGCCAATCGAGTGGGGGCTGCTTCATCCTGGATGGTTTCGGGTTTCTTGAGTGTTGTTGGAGGTGCACCCGTCCAGGGCAAGTGGGGAGTATTCCATCACATCCTGACAGAGAGTCCTTATCCCTGCATAGGGAGAGAGTTGAGCTGGGAACCTGCGGATTTCCCATTGTGACCCAATCCAAAGGAACTATCAGTGGGAATGGAATCTCCTGCTGGGAACAGCTTGGAATCCTCTGTAAGTCTCCATCAAAATCAAATCCTTTGGAGGGTTATGATACAGTTAAGTCGAATAGTTAATCGGAAAAAATTTCACTGTTAAATACATGATCTCACTCCTCAGTCACAAATCTATCAGCCCCACACTAACGTCGCAAACAGCCACCTATGAGGTGTTTCAGTGTGAGAAATTGTCAGGTGATTACATGACATTATCAGAACCCACCACCAAATATTTATTCACGAAGCAACATTGTCTGCATTCAGAGTGAAATTCAGAAAGGCAATGAAATCTCTGTTACATGAATTCCTCGCATTATGCATAAGTAAAACGTACATATGATAACAAGTGTATGATACATACGATATCAAGCTGCTGAATTCCAGTGGGCTGCTATTCCAATGCAATCCAAAATAGAAATTGTACATCATGGAATGATGAGTCAGTATCGTGGAAAGAAGCCCCTTGTGTCAAAAGTAATACAATGCCGCCTTGTGTTGGCCAGCCCACGCCACTGTATGAGGCGACAGATGGAGGAAGTTCTCAAAGCTTCAGTGAGGGAGGGCAGCAGCTCACAGCACCATCCAAACTGTCAGCATAATCAACACACACACAGAATGACACACACACACACACACACAGACTGGCACATACACTCATAAGGTCGGTGAGGAAAAGTTTTCAATTGGACTGAGGTCCATCAGAGTGGAACATGGTCGTGGACAAATGTTTTGCTTCTCGGCAATGGGGAAATGATTTGTCTTTGAGCAGCATTCCCGACATTATTCACATGCAATGGAGTGTTTTGCATTGCGATTGTATGCAGGCACCTCTCAGTGAACCATTCCGTGGGGAGACAGAGTGAATTTAATTGCACTTTCTGCAGCTTACAATGTTTTCGGATGTACTCTCACAAATTCCAAGTGAGAAAGGATTCAGAGTTGGAGGGGATGAGACCAGCACTGGGCACGGTTCATCTCCTTCACCTCATATCCCCGGGATCAACGTCACAAGGGATGGGTTAAACTGCTCTGTGTCTCCACTGCCATTCTTAGAAGAACGCAACAAATGTGCAATGTGAGAAACTCAGACTGATGTTTTCTCGAAAGCAACATCTGCTTCTTGTGCAGTTGCGCAGTTAGCCCTGCAGAGGGTAGCATTGCATCGTTTTAAACATGAGTGACAGATGGAGAAAGAGAGAGAGGAAGGGGAAATCCATCCCATACACCAACAAAGACCCCATTAGACAGGCACAGACACAGAGATATACACACAAACATAAAGATACACCAATACATTCCCAGACTAAAGCAAACCCCAGGACAGGCTTTGTCCCTGATGGGAGAGGGGGAGTGTAAGAAACCATCGAGAGAGAGAGAGCTGGGATCAACTGGAATATTCAAGTAACACCCCTTCAGTCTGTCCCTGCCTTAAATATTGCTTGTCTCTGTCTGACATTTTGCCTTCTCCCTTGCAATTCCTCTCCTTCTCTCCTTCTCTCTTCCCTCGTTCCCAGCCCTGTCCTCTCCCTCTGTCCGCCCTCATGCTTCTCTGCCTCTCTCCTCTCTTGTCCCTGTCCCTGTCCTTCCCTCCCTCTCTCTGCTTCTGTCCTTCTCCCCGTCTCTCCTTTCCCGTTCCTCTCCTGTCTCTGTCCTTCTCTTCCTCTCATCTCCCCCATCCCTGACTCTGTCATGTTACGTACAGATCTCCAAACCGTAGTCCGGAGCTGGGACACAAGATGCACCAGGAAATAGAAAGGATGGCAGGAGAGGCAAAGTTACAGTGATCATGGGGGATTTCCCTATGCAGGTGGACTGGGAAAATCAGATTGGTAGTGGATTTCAAGAAAGGAATTTGTGGAATGTCTACGAGATGGATTCATGGAGCAGCTTGTGGTGGAGCCCACAAGGGAGCAGGCGATACTGCATTTAGTGTCGTGCAATGAGGCAGATTGATAAGGGAGCGTAAGGTGAAGGAACCCTTAGGAGGCAATGACCGTAATATGATCGAATTTACTCTGCAATGTGAGAGGGAGAAGGTAGAAACCAGAGGTAACAGTATTACAGCTGAGTAAAGGCAACTACAGAGGCTTGAGGGAGGAGCTGGGTAGAACTGACTGGGAGAGGAACCCATCAGGAAAGGCAGTGGAACAGCAATGGTAGTGTCTTCTGGGAGTAATTTAGGAGACACGGCAGAGGAAAAAGAAGCATGGTACAGGGAGGATGAGGTAAGGGACAGCATAACAACAAAAGAGAAAGCATATAATGTGGTGAAGGGCAGTGGGAAACACAGAGGTTTGGGAAGCTTACACAGACCAGCAGAGGCAATGAAAAAAGAAATAAGGAGGGAGAAGTTTAAATTTGAGGGTAAGCTAGCCAGTAATATTCAAAAAAGACTGTAAGAGCTTCTTTAGATATATACAGGGTGAAAGCGAGGCATAATTGGACATTGAGCCACTGGAAATTGCCACTGGAGAGATAGGAGTGGGGAACAAGGAAACGGCTGGAGATCTGAACAATTACTTCATGTCAGTCTTCATGATAGAAGACATGATTAATATCTCAAAAATTCAAGAGAGTGAGGGGGCAGAGCAATTGTTGCAATTGTACCAGCCTCCACCACTTCCTCTGGCAGCTCATTCCATACACATAACACCCTTTTTGTGAAAATGTTTCCCCATAGGTTTCTTTTATATCTTTCCCCTCTCACCCCTCTGGACTCCCCGAATCCAGGGAAAAGACATAGAACATAGAACATAGAACAATACAGCACTGAACAGGCCCTTCGTCCCACGATGTTGTGCCGAACGTCTATCCTAGATTAAGCACCCATCCATGTACCTATCCAAATGCCGCTTAAAGGTCGCCAATGATTCTGACTCTACCACTCCCACGGGCAGCGCATTCCATGCCCCCACCACTCTCTGGGTAAAGAACCCACCCCTGACATCTCCCCTATACCTTCCACCCTTCACCTTAAATTTATGTCCCCTTGTAACACTCTGTTGTACCCGGGGAAAAAGTTTCTGACTGTCTACTCTATCTATTCCTCTGATCATCTTATAAACCTCTATCAAGTCACCCCTCATCCTTCGCCGTTCCAACAAGAAAAGGCCGAGAACTCTCAACCTATCCTCGTACGACCTACTCTCCATTCCAGGCAACATCCTGGTAAATCTTCTCTGCACCCTCTCCAAAGCTTCCAGAGGCGACCAGAACTGCACACAGTACTCCAACTGTGGCCTAACCAAAGTCCTGTACAGCTGCAACATCACTTCACGACTCTTGAATTCAATCCCTCTGCTAATGAACGATAATACTCCATAGGCCTTCTTACAAACTCTATCCACCTGAGTGGCAACCTTCAAAGATCTATGTACATAGACCCCAAGATCCCTCTGTTCCTCCACCTGACCAAGAACCCTACCGTTAACCCTGTATTCCGCATTCTTATTTGTTCTTCCAAAATGGACAACCTCACACTTGGCAGGGTTGAACTCCATCTGCCACTCCTCAGCCCAGCTCTGCATCATATCTAAGTCCCTCTGCAGCCGACAACAGCCCTCCTCACTGTCCACAACTCCACCTATCTTCGTATCATCTGCAAATTTACTGACCCACCCTTCGACTCCCTCATCTAAGTCATTAATAAAAATTACAAACAGCAGAGGACCCAGACCTGATCCCTGTGGTACTCCACTTGTAACTGGACTCCATGCTGAATATTTACCATCTACCACCACTCTCTGACTTCGACCGGTTAGCCAGTTTTCTATCCAATTGGCCAAATTTCCCTCTATCCCATGCCTCCTGACTTTCCGCATAAGCCTACCATGGGGAACCTTATCAAATGCCTTACTAAAATCCATGTACACTACATCCACTGCTCTACCCTCATCCACATGCTTGGTCACCTCCTCGAAGAATTCAATAAGACTTGTAAGGCAAGACCTACCCTTCACAAATCCGTGCTGGCTGTCCCTAATCAAGCAGTGTCTTTCCAGATACTCGTAAATCCTATCCCTCAGTACCCTTTCCATTACTTTGCCTACCACAGAAGTAAGACTAACTGGCCTGTAATTCCCGGGGTTATCCCTATTCCCTTTTTTGAACAGAGGCACAACATTCGCTACTCTCCAGTCCCCTGGTACCACCCCAGTTGCCAGTGAAGACGAGAAGATCATTGCCAACGGTACTGCAATTTCCTCTCTTGCTTCCCACATAATCCTAGCATATATCCCGTCAGGCCCGGGGGACTTGTCTAGACTTTGTCTATTTATCCTATCCATGCCCCTCATAACTTTGTAAACCTCTATAAGGTCACCCCTCAGCCTCCAACACTCCAGGGAAAACAGCCCCAGCCTATTCAGCCTCTCCTTATAGCTCAAATCCTCCAACCCTGGCAACATGCTTGTAAATCCTTTCTGAATCCATTCAAGTTTCACAACATCTTTCCGAAAGGAAGGAGACCAGAATTGCACACAATATTGCAACAGTGGCCTAACCAATGTCCTGTACAGCTGCAACATGACCTCCCAACTCCTGTACTCAATACTCTGACCAATAAAGGAAAGCATACCAAACACCTTCTTCACTATCCTATCTATCTGTGACTCTACTTTCAAGGAGCTATGAACCTGCACTCCAAGGTCCCTTTGTTCAGCAACATCCCTAGGACCTTACCATTAAGTGTATAAGTCCTGCTAAGATTTGCTTTCCCGAAAAACAGCACCTCGCATTTATCTGAATTAAACTCCATCTGCCATTTCTCACCCATTAACCCATCTGATCAAGATCCTGTTGTAATCTGAGGTAACCCTCTTCACTGTCCACTACACCTCCAATTTTGGGTGTCACCTGCAAACTTACTAACTGTACCTCTTATGCTCGCATCCAAATCATTTATGTAGATTACAAAAAAGTAATGGATCCGGCACCGATCCTTGTGGTACTCCACTGGTCACAGGCCTCCAGTCTGAAAAACAACCCTCCACCACCACCTTTGAGCCAGTTCTGTATCCAAATGGCTCGTTTTTTTAGATTAGATTCCCTACAGTATGGAAACAGGCCCTTCGGCCCAACCAGTCTACACCGACCCTCCAAAGAGTAACCCACCCGGATCCATTTCCTTCTGACTAATGCACCTAACACAATGGGCAATTTAGCATGGCCAATTCACCTGAACTGCACATCTTTGGACTCTGGGAGGAAACCGGACCACCCAGAGGAAACTCACCCAGACACAGGGAGAACGTGCAAACTCCACAGACAGTCACCCGAGGCTAGAATCGAACCTGGGACTCCTGGTGCTGTGAAGCAGCAGTGCTAACCACTGAGTCACCGTGCCGCCCTCAGCTCTCCCTGTATTCTGTGAGATCTAACCTTGCTAACCAGTGTCCCATGGGGAACCTTGTCGAATACCTTACTGAAGTCCATATAGATCACATCTACCGCTCTGCCCTCATCAATCCTCTTTGTTACTTCTTGAAAAAACTCAATCAAGTTTGTGCAACATGATTTCCCATGCACAAAGCCATGTTGACTATCCCTAATCTGTCCTTGCCTTTCCAAATACATGTACATCCTGTCCCTCAGGATTCCCCCCAACAACTTGCCCACCGAGGTCAGGCTCACTGGTCTGTAGTTCCCTGGCTTGTCCTTACCACCCTTCTTAAACAGTGGCACCACATTTTCCAACCTCCAGTCTTCCCGGCACCTCACCTGTGACTATCGATGATACAAGTATCTCAGCAAGAGGCCCAGCAATTACTTCTCAAGCTTCCCACAGAGTTCTAGGGTGCACCTGATCAGGTCCTGGGGATTTATCCACCTTTATGCATTTCAAGACATCCAGCACTTCCTCCTCTGTAATGTGAACATTTTGCAAGATGTCACCATCTATTTCCCTACAGTCTATATCTTCCATATCCTTTTCTACAGTAAATACTGATGCAAAATTCTCATTTAGTATCTCCCCCATTTTCTGCGGCTCCACACAAAGGCTGTCTTGCTGATCTTTGAGGTATCCTATTCTCTCCCTAGTTAACCTTTTGTCCTTAATGTATTTGTAAAAACCCTTTGGATTCTCCTTAATTCTATTTGCCAAAGTCCCTTTTTTGCCCTCCTAATGTCTCTCTTAAGTATACTCCTACTGCCTTTATACTCTTCTGAGGACTTACTTGATCTCTCCTATCTATATCTTACATATGCTTCCTTCTTTTTCTTAACCAAACCCTCAATTTATTTAGTCATCCAGCTATCCCTACACCTACCAGCCTTTCCTTTCGCCCTGACAGGAATATACTTTCTCTGGATTCTCGTTATCTTATTCCTGAAGACTACCCATTTTCCAGCCACCCCTTTACCAGCGAACATCTGCCCCCAATCAGCTTTTGAAAGTTCTTGCCTAACAGCGTCAAAATTGGCCTTTCTCCAATTTAGAACTTCAACTTTTAGATCTGGTCTATCTTTTTACATCACTATATTAAATCTAATAGAATTATGGTCACTGGCCCCAAAGTGCTCCCCCATTGATACCCCAATCACCTGCCCTGCCTTATTTCCCAAGAGTAGGTCAAGTTTTGCACCTTCTCTAGTAGGTACGTCCACATACTGAATCAGAAAATTGTCTTGTACACACTTAACAAATTCCTCTCCATCTAAACCCTTAACACTATGGCAGTCCCAGTCTATGTTTGGAAAGTTAAAATCCCCTACCATAACCACTCTATTATTCTTACAGATAACTGAGATCTCCTTCCAAGTTTGTTTCTCAATTTCGCTCTGACTATTAGAAGAGGATAAGGAGAAACGTCTTCAGCCAGAGAGTGGGGACTCTTTGGAATTCACTGCCACTGAAGGCTGTGGAGGCCAGGTCATTGAGTATATTTAAGATGGAGGTAGATAGGTTCCAGATTGTCAAGTGGATCAAAGGTTACAGGGAGAATGGTGTTGAGAAACCTATCAGGCTTGATGGGCTGAATGACCTAACTTATGCTCCCATGTCTTATCATCTTACAGTCTTATCCCCTCCTTCCACCACTGTTGCTCAGTATCAGCAGCATGTACCATCTACAAGATACGCTGTAGAACATCAAACAAAGGTCCTTAGACAGCACCTTCCAAACCCACAACCTCTACCATCCAGATGGACAACAGCAACAGATGGACAACACCTGCACCTTCACCTCAAAGCCACTCACCATCCTAACTTGGAAATATATCGCCGTTCCTTCACTGTCACTGGGTCAAAATCCTGGAATTCCCTCCCAAAAGACGCTGTGGGTTTTTCGACATCACATCATGACCTGCAGCAGTTAAATAAGGCACTCACCTCCCCCCCCCCCCCCCCCCCCACTTTATGAAGGAGCAACTGGGAACAGGCAATAAATACCGAACCGGTGATGACCACATCCTGAGTGTGAATAACAAAAAGTGCGCACTGGTAAATGCAGAAACAGCAGTGAATCTGATCAGCACAGCACCGCCTTCACTGGGGATGTTAGATATAGGCCATAAATAGTCAGTGATTCCCACATCCCATGTACAAAGTAAAAATAACTGTGGTTGACAATAGAATTTAGAATAAGGAACATCATAATTAGTTAACATCTAAATTCAACATAAGGTAAATAAGAGTGTCAAAGAATAGATAACGATAATGGATTGGCAGCTGATGTAAAAGGTTGGTTGTTACACAAATCAGGTAATGGTAATAAGACAAGGACTGATAACGTCCCAAATTGGCAAATGTAGTTAGCACACGCCTAGCTGACGTAAGAAAAGAGAAATTGAGATTTATTTTCTGTGCAATGAACAGGACGGCACAGCCACAGTGAGAGCTGTGAGAGCAGAGTCCTTGTGTATATTTAAGACTGAGAGAGATAGATCCTTGTTGGAGCTAATTACTGCAGATGCAGGAATCTGTACCGAAAGCAAAAAATGGTGGAAATAAAAACAGACCAGGTGGCATCCATAGAGAGAGGGCAAGCTAAGGTATGGAGCTGATCTGCATCAGAGAACCATCCTTGATCTGTCGGGGAATCAAGCGTCACATGGAAAAGGCAGGAATATGGATATGGTGTACAAGTCCATGGATCCCTGAAGCTGTTAGCACAGGTAGATAGGATGGTTGAGAAGGTATACGGGATGCTAGTCTTCATTCACCAGGGAATAGAATATAGAATACAGAATCTGAGTGTACCGCAGAATGTTACTGTTTTAAAAATGAGGTCTTGCTGAGGAAATGGAGACCATCACATATTCAGGCAGGTGGGAAGTGGGCAGAAATTCAGCAGCTTGTATTACTGGTGGGTTATAGAAGGGAGGTGTAGTGGGTAGCAGGCGAATTACCGGTAGGAGGTCATTTGGGAGTAAGGGGAATCCAAGCCAAAATACAAAAACATTTTTTATTGGCCTGGAGGTTAAGGATGTGATTGAACTTCACAAGATGTCATACATTTCAAGCAATTGGAAAAACTCAGACAGTGACAAAACCAGTATGTTTACTGCCCATTCCTGCATTTGAGGAACATTTTACAAGAGTCTTAGTTGATTGTGTAGGACCCCTATCTAAAACTGAAAATGGGATTCAGCATGGATGCATCCACTGGATTTTGAAAAGTCATTCCATTGCGTAAAATCATGATTTAAAGGATTACAGAAGAGTTACTCAAATGTAAACTAGATACAGAGTAGACTCAGAAATAGAATCAGATGAAGTATCAATTTTTTATTGAAATTATTCAAGGAAGTTATGAATAGTTTAGGAAAAATACAATTCAATTCCAAGATTGCCGAGAGGTTTAGAACAATAGCATCAAACTTTAACAACATTGTTGAGTGCTCAGATTAGACACTATCCAGACAATTGGGATAAAGGAATTGCAAATGGGATGCACCAAATGAATCTACCAAATTCAGTCTATTTGTATCAGTTTTTGGACATGAGGAGTGAGAACCACTGACAATAATTAAGAAGAAATTGTTGATTCAGAGTCCAGAGACCACACATTGCAAACTTCATATGCCAAACTTTAACGAAATATTACACAAAGTGGATGAGTTTTGCTCGACAGCATTTAGAAGTAACACAGCATGTGATGAAACATGAAGCAGACAAGAAATCAAAAATTCACTGTTTTGCTAGTGGAGATAAAGTGTTAGTGTTAATGTTCATAAGGCATTTTGACAAGGAAGGAAAGAAAAAGGAGAATGTGTTGCCAGTTGCAACACAGAATGAAGAACCAATTTCAGATTATTCTGATTTGGACATTCTTCAAATTAAATTGATCAATGATGTAGTTCTCAAAACTTGAAATAAATTATTAGCTACATTCCAGATGAAAATTAAAATGACCTGAAAGAACATAATCACTTGGGAAGGTATGTGAGAATAAGCTGGGAAATAATAATCCAGTTACACATAATGTAGATATGGAGAATGCTGTTCCAATTAAGCAACATCCTTTTTTACTTAATCCCGTAAAGTTGGCACAAGTGCAAAAAGAGATTTTACAGTTGCTGAAAGACAACATGATCGATGCAACTTGCAATGACTCGAACTTTCCCATTGAAATGGTGCCAAAATCCGATGGAATCAAATGATTATGCGTGAACTTTCACAAAGTCAACACAGTCACAACGTCTAATTTATATCTTATTCCATGTTTGGAAGACAGTTTTGAGAAGGTGGGACAAGCAACTTATATTTCTATGTTGTACCTACTCCGAGCATACTAGCAGGTATGAAAAATCAAAGACAACTTCACCCTCGTGACACCGAATGGACAGTACCAGTTTAATGTCATGTTATTTGGTATGAAGAGTGCACTAGCCGCAATTCAAAACTAATTCCTGATGAAGGGCTTTTGCCCGAAATGTTGATTTCGCTGCTCGTTGGATGCTGCCTGAACTGCTGTGCTCTTCCAGCACCACTAATCCAATATTTGGTTTTCAGCATCTGCAGTCATTGTTTTTACGCAATTCAAAACGAATCAATAAAGTAATTTCTGGATTAACCAACTATGTGATGTACATGGATGACCTGGTGACCTTTAGACACATATGGAAGGAACATTTGCACTATCTATTGGCATTGTTCAATGGACTTCAGGAAGCAGAGTTGGTGATGAACCTGGCTAAGAGTGAGTTCACAAAAGCCCAAATCACATTCCTGGGCCTTGTCAATGGACATAGTCTAATAGCTCAATACAATTTGAAAATTGGTTATTGGGGCATTTCCCACACCATCAATGATGCAGTACTGTGATTCCTGGGATTGAATGGGTTTTAGTTGAAGTTCGTACTGAATTGTAGCAGTCTTATTGCTCCACTGACAGACATATTGAAGATGTGCAGAAAATTACTGCGAAGGGAGAATTGTCAGAAGGCATTGGAGAGCCTGAAAGCTGTGTCAACAACTATCCCAGTGTTATCCACACCTGATTACACAAAGCCATTCAAGGTGGCTATTGATGTGAGTGATGTGTGCGCATCAATGTTGTGCTCTTACATGAACATAACAAGAAGTTAAAAAGACCAATTGGGTAAATTTCCAGAAAATTGAATAAGAAATAACAGAAATATTCCCATAATTTAGAAGGAGACTTTGAGTTTGGTGTTGGTAGTGTAACGTTTCAACATTCATATTGCCAGTAATGTCTCAAAGACAATTGTATATATCAAATATAACCTAAATTTTTCTTTAAATTTAAGGATAAAAATTCCAGGCTGTTGAAATAGATGAAATTTATTACTACAGCAATTCAATTTGAAAATTATACATGTGGCAGGATAAGAAAACCCATTGTGTTGTTATGTCCGATGAAAGAAGACAGAGATGTTTAATGGTGGGGCAGAACATACTTAAATGGACTGTGGTAGTGACTGTTCGCATGCTTCAAGTCAATGCAATGTGTATGTATTGTAGTGTACTGGTAGCATAAGACAAAAAATGAAGCCATTCTGTATATATGTTGACGGTTTATGTGTTTGAAGAGATGGAGATGTGATAATACGATGACTTTAAGAGGTGTATTTTAAAGAAGCATTGAGACAGCGAAGATAAGCAGCTTGATGTAAAGCCAATAAAGCAAGCAGCTTGTGAGGTCTTGGGTTTTCTTTTCAAGTTGGAACAATAGAAGCAACCTGAACGGGTGGAGTCAAGCTCCCACACAACTTGAATTTTTAGATTTTGGTTTCTGAATTTGCTCTGGTCTTGCAGCTTAATTTTAAACTCTTATTTCTCTCTCTGTTACAGCTAAAAGCTGGGTTCCTCTTCCTACTGCTGGAAACGTGTGTGTGCGACAATATATTTTACTGAATTTGCATTTCCAAAGGTGCATTTATGGGCTGTTACCACATTGGAACCTTTAACTTATGTGTAATTCTGTTAATAATTTCAATAGAGTTACAGCTAAGTCAAGTCTTTTTTTTTCATTTTTATTTTGTCTGTATTTTAACTACTGTGTAAAAATAAAATATGTTTTGCTTAAAGCCCAGTCGTTTGACTGATTGAATTTCATGTTGAATGTAACCCCTAATACTTACCTGTAAATTAATAAAATGTTAGAATCCAGGCTATCTTCTTCGTATATTATGAGGGGGTTTGGTCTGGTCTGTAACACAGGATCAGCCCACAATAGATTGGGAACAGCTCCTTGTGGGTAAGATGACAGTGAAACAATCGGGGGGGGGCATTCAAAAAGGAGCTGGGGAGAGTGCAGGTCCAACATGTACCCTTTTAGGGGAAACATGGGGACAATACGTTCAGAGAATACTGGATGTCTAGGACAATCCAGACTTGAATGAGGAAGGAGAATAGGACTTTTAACAAGTGCAAAGGGAGAAATACAGCTATGGCCAAGAGGAACATAGAAAGTGCAAGAGGCAATTAATAAAGTAACTTTGAAGAGCAAAAAGGGGACATCAGAAAGGAGTTGATAACAGGACTGGGGAAAATTATAAGAGAGTTTATCATTCATAAAGGAGAAGAGGTTAATCAGGGAAAGAGTAGGGTCCATTAGTAACCTGTGTGTGAAGCTACAGGATATTGGAAGGGTGTTAAAAGAATATTTACTTTCAGACTTCATTTTGGAAAAGAAGAACGTATATATGGAATTCTGGAAAAGGGACTATGAGGAGCTTGCACAGTTTGCCAAAGGCAACAGGAAGATATTGAAGACTCTGTCAGGTTTAAAAAGGGACAAATCTCCTGGCCCAGATGGATTGCATCAAGGCCTCTGTGGGAGGTGAGGCAGGATTTTACAGGGGATCTGACACACAGTTTTAACTCCTCTCTGGCCACGGGGGAAGGGCCAGAGATCTGGAGGATGGCTAATGTGGCTCTACCTTTTCGAAGGGTGTTAGAGGTGAACCAAGGGATTACAGATTGATGAGTCTCATGTCAGTGGGAGGGAAACTATTGGAAAAATATTCTGAAGGAGAGAATTAATGTTCATATGGAAAGACTTGGGTTAATTAAGGATAGTCAACATGGCTTTGTCAGAGGGAGGGTATGCTTAACAAATTTGTTAGAATTTTTTGAAAATGTGTAGATGAGGAAAGTTCAGTTGATGTCGTTTTTATGGATTTTAGCAAAGCTTTTGACAAGCTCCTGCGTGGGAGATTGACAGAGAATATTAAAGCACATGGAATAGAGGGAAACGTGGTGAGATGAATCAGAACCTAGCTTAGTAATAGGACACAAAAGGTAGGGATAGATTGTTGTTTGAGTGACTGGAGGCAGGTGTCCAGGGGAGTTCCACAAGGATCAGTACTGGGATCCTGATTGTTTGTTATATACAGAAATGGTACAGATGAAAACTTGTGGGAAATGTTGAGCAGATTTGCAGATTGGGAGGGTGGTTAATCGTGAAAAAAGATGTTTGCAGGTTACAGGAAGACATAGAAGGGTTGGTCAGATGGCAGATGCCATTTAACCCTGGTAAGTGCGAGGTGATGCACTTTGGATGAAGAAACAAGATGACGGACTATTTAATGAATGGTAGGACACTGGGAATCTTAGAGGAACAGAGGCACAATTATTCAGAGATCCCTGACATCAACAGAACACGTGAATAGGATGGTTTAGAAGACATTCAGGAAAATTGCATTCAGCAGCAATGACATAGATTATAGCACCAAGGAGGTAATGTTAGAACTGTACAGAGCATTGGTCAGGCCTCAGCTGGAGTGCTGTGTGCAGTTCTGGTCATCTCACTACAATAAGGATGTGATAGCACTGGAGGGTATACAGAGGAGGCTGACCAGGATGTTGCTGGGGATGTAGAAATTGAGCCATAAGGAGAGACTGGATCGGTTGGGCTGTTTCCTTTCAAACAGAGAAGACTGAGAGGGGACATGATTGAGGTGTATAAAATTATGAGGGGTATGGAGAGGGTGAGTCATGATGTCGGTATTGCTGATTCAAACAAAGTTAGGGATGAGCTAATGAGGTATTTGCATCACTTTGAGAAGAGGCAAAGGAAAGCAGTGAAAAAGCTGCAAAAGAGTCTCCAACCCAGTCAGGGGTTGGTTGTGATGAAGTGCCAGAGCTCTCTGAGAATTTACTTGCTTCAATCACATTTGCCAGGAGGAATAGGGAAGGAAATTAAAATTTTAAGAAATACAAAAGCAAGCTACCAGTCACAAACGTGTCATTCAGAAGGGGGCTTGCCAGATAAAGAGGTGATAATGTGTGTAGTTCATGCTGAGAAGAACATTGTTCTATTATTTCAGTTGAGTTTGGAGAGTGAAAATTTGTGAAGTGGTGGCAGGCATGATAGAAACATTCTCGGTTTCAGAAATGTAGTTTATCCTTGGTAATGACAGAGCTGGATCACAGGTAGAAGTGATGCCAACTGTGGTTGAAAGGCCAGGGGAACATCAGGCAACCGCAATATTACAGGAAGAATATACTGGGATGTTTCCAGACTGTATGGTAACGAGGTCACAAAGCTCCAGGTGGGAACAGGAGGATGGTCATTGCACCCAGCTGAGGGATGGGGAAAGTGAGATTGTATCTCTGTGATTGAGGTTATTTCATCAATCAGCAGGGGGTGGTGAAGACTAAATTCTGTGTGTGTGTGTGTGTGTGTGTGTGTCAGAGAGAGAGAGCGAGAGAGAGAGAGATAGAAATTATTACAGCACCCAGCCGAGGAGACAATGATAAGATTGTGTATGTGTGAATTAGATTATTGAAGTACATAAGAGAAGAAGATGAAGGTCATGTTGTGTTCCTTTAACATATTTTAGCAGTGCTCTCTTGAGGATAACAAAACTGAGTTATGCCTTTGTATGTGTGTGTGTGTGTGTGCTCGCAATCTTAGTAGGACTTGGCAGAGTCATAGAGGCATGGATATGTAGAGCATGGAACAGATCCTTTGGTCCAACCCATTCAGGCTGACCAGGTATCCCAGCCCAATCTAATCCCATCTACCAGCAACAGGCCGATATCCCTCCAAACACTTCCTATTCATATACCTATCCAAATGCCTTTTCAATGTTGCAATTGTAAAAGCCTCTACCACTTCCTCTGGCAGCTCATTCCATACACATACCACCCTCTGTGTGAAAAAGTTGTCACTTAGGTCTCTTTTATATCTTTCCCCTCTCACCCTAAACCTATGCCCCTTAGTTCTCGATTCCCCAAGCCCAGGGAAAAGACTTTGTCCATTTACCCTATCCATGCCCCTCATGATTTTGTAAAGGTCACACCTCAACCTCTGACACTCCTGGGAAAACAGCCCCAGCCTGTTCAGCCTCTCCCTATAGCTCAAATCCTCCAACCCTGGCAACATCCTTGTAAATCTTATCTGAACCCTTTCAAGTTTCACAACAGTTTTCGATAGGAAGGAGACCAGAATTGCACACAATATTCCATTAGTGACCTAACCAATGCCCTGTACAGCCGTAACATGACCTCCCAACTCCTGTACTCAATACTCTTGACCAATAAAAGAAAGCATGCCAAATGACTTCTTCACTATCCTGTCTACCTGCGACTCCACTTTCAGGAATTGTGAACCTGCACTCCAAGGTCTCTTTGTTCAGTAACACTCCCTAGGACCTTATCATTAAGTGCTAAGATTTGCTTTCCCAAAATGCAACACATCACATTTATCTGAATTAAACTCCATCTGCCACTTCTCAGCCCATTGGCCCATCTGGTCAAGATCCTGTTGTAATCTGAGGTAACCCTCTTTGCTGTCCACTACACCTCGAATTTTGATATCATCTGTAAACTTACTAACTGTATCTCTTATACTCACATCCATTTATACTCACATCCAAATCATATATGTAAATGACAAAAAGTCATGGACCCAGCACCGATCTTTGTGGCACTCCACTGGTCACAGGCCTCCAGTCTGAAAAGCAACCCTCCACCACCCCTCTGTCCTCTACCTTTGAGCCAGTTCAGTATCCAAATGGTTAGTTCTCCCTGTATTCTGTGAGATCTAACCTTGCTAAACAGTCTCCCATACGGAATTTGTCAAACGCCTTACTGAAGTCCATATAGATCACATCTACAGCCCTGCCCTCTTCAATCCTCTTTGTTACTGCTTCAAAAAACTCAATCAAGTTTATGAGACATGATTTCCCATGCACAAAGCCATGTTGACTATCCCGAATCAGTCCTTGCCTTTTCAAATACACGTACATCTTGACCCTCAGGATTCCCTCCAACAACTTGCCTACCACCGACATCAGGCTCACTGGTCTATAGTTCCCTGGCTTGTCCTTACCACCCTTCTTAAAAAGTGGCACCACATTAGCAAACCTCCAGTCTTCCGGCACCTCACCTGTGATTACTGATGATACAAATATCTCAGCAAGAGGCCCAGCAATCACTTCTTTAGCTTCCCACAGAGTTCTAGGGTTCACCTGATCAGGTCCCGGGGATTTATCCACCGTTATGAAGATGAGATTGTGGGCATCAGATACAGTTTGTTACATCATACAGCAGAGAGAGGGGGGGGTGTGTATATGTGTGCCCAAAGTTTGCAAATCCGAACACATTGCGGAATAATATAAAAGAGGTGGTGATTAGTGTTGTGTCTTTCGAATTATACCCCTGAACGAGATTGCGTTCGTAAGTATGAACCTTCTTAATTTGGACATATGAAAATCAGGCCATCTTGGACAACACAGTCTCTTTATTGAGCCAACTGCAAGATTATACAAATAAGTCTTAGTCCATGAAGTGTTCATTTTTTGTCAAAATTTTAAAATCTTCATAACAAAATTGATGGAAAATTTAATGCCACTCCTTAACTCATTTCTGAACTCACTCTGGGTCGCTGCATAAATAAATGGGTTTATGCAGGAACTTAAGATCTGAAGCATATATCCACTTTCTTCCAGGTTAAAATTGGACTCTTTGTAATTGGAACCTGAGAAATAACTTTTGTTAGCAATTCGGACATAGAGAAATGTTAAAACATAGAGCAGCCATAACAGGAGGAAACTGCCCGAGATACAGAAGAGCAGGATGATGGACTTTCTCCGGTTCCTCACCTCTGCGTCATTCTGATTTTCCCCCTGTTTACCGACATAGAGTCTTTTGCGAATTCGAACGGCCTTTAGAATTTGTCTGACAGTCAAAGCATTGAGCAGTAAGATCAAAACGAATGGGAGGCAAGGGGTTGAAACACGATCAATCCAATCAAAAGCAGCCCATGCCGGTGAGGTATAAAATATGGACTTAATTTTGCAAAACCATGGTGCATTGCCAATTGTATATAAAGGTTCATATATGAAATACCAGAATGTATTTTTGATACAGCTGATGCCACAAACTGCCCCTATAACCACAGCTGCTACTTTTTCTGTGCAATATCGTGTCTTCAGTTTTGGGCAAGAAATGGCTACAAACCGATCAATAGTGAATACTACAGTTGCCCAAACAGAACAATCACTGCTTCCAGCCATGAGGGCAAAATTGACACTACAGACTGGGGTGACATACAGGACGCTGAATGGGAAATAAATTCCAACAATGCGGTTCAATATTACAGCTGTAATAATGACCAGTAGGTCTGTCACTGCCATGAATACGAGGTAGTAAGTGATGCATCTGGTGAGACCGCACCTTTCTCTGGATAGGATCACAATCACTGCTAAGTTAGCTGCAACATGAAAAGGAGGCAGAATCCAGAAGATGGAGGAAATGGAATAATGAGACAGACAGTGTGAGCAGAACAATAATACCTGACTCCTTTAACAATGTTTTGTTTTCAAATTTTGTGTGAACCTGGCACTTAATACTGAAAACAATTTTCTATTTTATCAACAATAAGTTTTCAGTTAAAACAATGAACCAGACACAAACACATACTGTATAGTAATCAAAATGTAAAATAATATAATATTATTCATAATAAATGTGAAGATTATGGCAATTAGGTCAGAAACTATCACTATTAAAATAATGTTAAATGAGAATCTAAAATGTCAGCATTTAAAGTTGAATCTGGCAATTTCACTCTCACTGATTAAATTGGGATATGGTTATCCACATTATTCAGTCTGTTAAACAGAAAAGGAATCACACTATTGTGTACAATTATGGTTTTCTGAATTTGGTACTTTTGGTGAATGCACAGAAGCAATTTTCACCAATCCCCTATTTCCCAGCTGTAAGGTTCAGTTATATACATGAACAAACAGGTTATGAAGTTTTGTTCAGATAGGGGTTAGTTAGCTCAGTTGGTTGGGTGACTAGGCTGTAATGCTGTTTAATGGTAATAGTGTAGGTTCAATTGCTGCACTGGCTGAGGTTACCATGAAGGTCTCACCTTAGCAACCTCTCTCCTTCCCTGAGCATGATAACCTCTTAGGTTAAACTTCTCCCAATCATTTCTCTGTAATGAGGGAGCAACCTTATTGTCTAAGTGGGCAATGACAACTTTAGCTTTCACTCATTCAGATAAAGGCATACCATGGAAGCACAGCGTTCCCACTGGAGCTACCAGGAGAATCAGCATAAGGTATTTCCTTCGTCAATCACACAAATTGAACTACTACATTACAAAGAGATGTAGGAAAGATGCCACATTACTACAGCTTCTTAAGAAAAGATTGAGAACAGGAACAAATCAGAATATTGCCTTAATATGACCTCAGCATGTTCACTGAGCAACCATCTGTCACAGGTCATTTTGAAGATCGATCTGACACTGAACCATGAATGGAGTTAGAGATTGAGAATGGAATCCCAACATTTAGTGGTATGGACAGAGCCAAATACCTATGAAGAAAGTCACCAGACATGATACATTTTCACCATATGCACGCACTTACATTTTACAGTTTGTCACAAAATAACGTCATTTTACTGGAGTCATTTGTTACAGCTGGGAAATTTTAAACCCAGAATACTGTGACTTAATCTGAGGCATGTGATATTATGTAGTTAGTAGTGATGATAACATCGAGATATAGTTACCTCTTGATTGCAGTGAATCAATAATCAATCCCATCATTAAATTCAATACCTTTCCAATCTAATCCAGCATACAAACCTGTCCCAAAAGGCAGGAGAGGTGCTGAGGACAATTCTCTTTCACCCAGAGGATGGTAAGGTCTGGAATGTTCTGCCTGGGAACTTGGTCAAGATGGGAAAACTCCCACCATTCGAACAAAGGATGTGGATGAGCCTTTGAGATGGTATAATATTCATGGGTTTGAAAGTGAGACAAGTGTAGATTTAGAGTAACTTTTGTTGGTGTCGACTTGATGGGCCAGTGGTGTTATTTTATAAAATCAACATGCGCATTTGAGAAACTTACATTTTACCATACTTTTCCCATACATTCGTGCAATGTAGGTATCATCAGTGGCTGGACCAGCTTTTATTGCCTCTCCCCAGTTCTACTTAGAATTGGCTTTGAGAGTTTCTCATGTGCATCTCTGACCTGCTCTGTCCACCCCTCCTCCTCCTCCTCCTCCTCCTCCCATCCACCCCACTCCTGGTTGGGGTGCTTTCAACTGACTGGATGTCAACTGTTGGGAATTGTGTAAGACCAGCCATTCTCCTACAGTCTCTGTACATTGAAGGCACTACTTGCAAAACACAATTACCAATTGACCAAATATTCTTTCCCATCAAAGTGGTCAATGTTCTATTTGATGACTTGTCAGTCTCACTACTAGTATGGATCAGAAATGAGCTCTGAAAGATGTGTAGAAATAGTCTGGACCCTAACTTTTTCTTAGTTTAAAGTTAGATGTAGCATATATTCCTATCGCTCTGCTTGATTGTCATGACATCAACTTTATAAACATCATCTAACACTCGGTCACCTGGAGAGACTTATCTGACGCAATGATGTGAGTTAGTTATGGGATATTTGGATGTTTCAGGCTTTGATCACTGTATATAAGCACGGTGTTGGAGTGCTTCCCTCTCATTGCACCTGAAAAAGGGATTGTGCGCCGAAGGCTCGTGATTTCAAATAAATGGACTATAATGTCGTGTCGTGTGATTTTTGATTTTGTCCACCCCAGTCCAACCGTGGCACCTCCACATCATAGATGCAATGTGATTGGTCAAACTATTCAATGTTAAGCAAAGCATAATTTGTTTAAAAAATGTAGTTAAAATGCAAACAAAAGAAAGTGGAATTTTGAATACCTTAAATGCATTCAAAAACTTAACTGAATAAAAAATACATTGCCTATTCCTGATGAGCAGTTCCAATACAGTGACATCCCATAAGCACGCCACTTGGCAAAAAGGCAAATTTAGACAGAGTCTTTAATGCAGTTCTCCAATCCAGGAGGAAAAACAAAATTACCAGAAAGTTCACAGAGAATAGCAGCGAAGAGCCATTCACTGAAGCTCTTGACTCTTTTTACACCCTAATAGCTTCTTCTGCTGAAAGCTAAAAGAAAAGTAGAAAATCTGGACTGTGAGAGCTGGCCACACCCATTCAGGTTGCTTCTATTGTTCCAACTTTAAAAAAAAACAAAGCCTCACAAATTCATTTAAGTCATGCTCAGTAGCCAGTTTGTGCCCTTTACATTATAATGTCTCTTCAATAAAAAGGGCAACATCACCTCTTGAAGTGACAGCATCATCTCACTACATTACAGGTGACACCATAGCACAATGTTCTCTCATGGCTATCATTCACTCATATTGATGGCTCAAACCCTGGTACAACATCTGCAGTTATACTATCAGGAATGATAAAGGAAACATTTGAAGGAAAGACTTCATGCATTAACTCAAAAAAATTGCAACCTTGAATAGAAGACATATGATCCACTGATAGGAATATTATATTAGATGATACTTTAAAGGGATATTTTAAAGGCAGCAAATTATTATGCATTAATCTATAAAATATTCAATTGAAGGTGAGCAATGATAGAATAGCCAAAGCAACAATATAGTTAAAATGTAGAATTATACCTAAATAAATTAATTAATACATTCAAATCAAATATCTTTCCAGAAAGACATTATAACACTGAAAGGGAATAAGGTATACAAAACAGATTAGTGATCACAGCAACTTTGTTTTGAAGCAGCTAAAATCAAAATGACTTTCAAAACATACAACAAATGTCAGTCCAGTACCTGGCACCCCGATAACTGCAAGGATGGGATAATAAATTCCAAAGAGCAGACCTTTTGGTGCACTATGCATTTTGAAGATTCATGACTCCACATAAAGTGGGTGAGACATTTATATCTCACATGAGGGTCCCAGGAGAAATTAGGTTTTCTGAGTTTGGAAATTAATTGCGAAATTGCAGCAACAGAGAAGTTGTTTTGAAATATCTGTGGCTTGATGTCATATGAACCAAAGGTGAAATGCGAAAGACCCCTCTCTGATAACAATCATGCATCATGAGAATATATATTTGGTAACAAAAGTAATGGAGTAATTTGTTTGAACAAACACAGAGAATGCTGAAGAAACTCAGCAGGTCTGGCAGCATCTGGAGGGAGATATATTGTTTTGAGTTTGGTATGACAATTTTTTCTGACAGTTCTTTGTCAAAGCAACTTCATTGAGTTACTGCACTGCATCTGTTGGACAGTACACACTGCTGTCACTCTGCGTTGAGTCAAGTTAGGCAACAAAGAAACCGAGGGATTGAGTTAGAAAATAATTAATGGCCTGAAAGACTGAAAGACTGTACGATCAAGATGAAATGAATTCCAGAGGTAAGGTGAGTCTGACCACCAAGATGACATGTGACCGGGCGTGGCCTCAAGAACCCCAGCAACATTGAGTGAAGAGGATTCGGGAGGTAGGGGGGATTCTTGGTTAGTTACAATCATACCTGATACATTGGAAAATGTTGTAGTTGTTGGAGACCAGTAATCTCAGCTCCAGGACATCTCTGCAGGAGTTCCTCTGGGAGGTGTCCTAGGTCCAACCATCTTCAGCTGTTTATCAATGACCTTCCCTCCATCATAAGATCAGAAGTGGGGAGATCCCCAATAATTGCACAACATTAAGGACTAGCCCCAACTCCTCAGATACCGAAGTAGTCCGTTTTCAAATGCAACAACATGTGGGCAATATCCAGGCTTGGGCTGTCAAGTGGCAAAAGATATTCAGGCCACACAAATGACATGCAATGGCCATCACCAGTTGGAGGTAACCTAACTATTGCACCATAAGATTGAATTCCATGACCATCACTGACTGGCCAACTATTAACACCCTTGGGGTTCGCATTGACCAGGAATTGAACTGGACTTGCCATACAGATGCTCTGAGCTAGTTGGTTAGTGATTGAGCTGCTAGGTTACCGTGTAGATGTTTTGTTACCATGCTGGGGAACATCATCAGGGCGAATTTCGTGACGCCCTGTTGTTCTGTCCCACTTGGTTTTTATGTGGGTCTAGTCTGTTGGGGTGAGTTTCACCTCTGGGTCTTCTGTGCAGCGGATGTACATTGGGTCTACAATTGGATTGTCCTAAAATGGTTACATTGTCATAGTCGAATTGATGGCCCTCTTGGTCTGTGTGTATGGACATGAGAGAGAGGAAGGAAGAAGAAGAAGAAGACTTACACAAAGTCATTGCTAACAACGGATACCCTATTAGCTTCATCTGCTGATGCCTGTCCAACAGACAATACTAAGAAGGCACTGTACCTACCAACATATTGGCCACCTTGCCCTATGTGAAGAACATATCAGAATTAACAATCAAGCTATTTCAACCACGAGGTATTATGGTAGCACACCAACCAACAGCCACACTACGCCAATTAATTGCCAGGACAAAGGGCCACATACCCGCAACATGTAGGACCAACATGGTACACAAAATTCCTTGCAACAACTGCAGTAACACAACATCAAGAAAACTATGCGTCATGAGCACCAAATGGTATCTAACTGACAGGATCCACTCTCCTTCATCTCTGTACACACAGACAAAGAATGCCATCAATTCTTCTCCAACAACGTAACCAGAGACACACAAGAGAGTTCATGGAAGCCTGGTTTTCAATCAAATAAGGCCGTTACCAAGCGCTTAGAGATCAACCCAGTGTACAAACCGCTGCAGAGAAGACCAGGAAATGACACTCAACCCTACAGATCGGATCCACATAAAAACCAAGTGTGACAGAACAACAGTGCTTCACAGAAGTCACCCTGATGATGTTATCCTGCATGGTAATGAAACATCTGCACAGTAACCCAGCAACTCTGTGAGCTAACGAGCAACCTCATCCTGAGCTACAGTACTTGGTTAAAAAAAACGCACAAAATAAAGAACTACTATGGCTCCAAAAATCTCTTGAGAAGCTCAGAATACAGTTATGAGTAACTCATCTGCTGAATCCCCAAAGCCTGTCCACCATCTGCAAAATACAAGTCAAGAGAGTGACAGAATGGTCCCAACTTGCCTGGATGAGTACTGTTCTAACAACACTCAAGAAGTTCAATACCATCCAGGACACAGCCGCCCCCTTCATTGGCACCACATCCACAAACACCCTCTCCTTCTACCACGGTCGCTTAGTTGCAGCATTGTGTATTATCTCCAAGATTCACTGTCCAAAGTCACTAAAGATCCTTAGACAACACCTTCCAAACCTACAACCTCTACCATCCAGAAGGATAAGGGCAACATGAGAATACCAATCCCTGCACGTTCACCTCAAAGGCGCTCATCATCCTGATTAGAAATACGTCACTGTTCCTTCAGTGTCACTGGGTCAAAATCCTGGAACTTCCTCCCTAACAGCATTGTGGGTCTGCTTACACCACACAGACTGCAGTGGTTCAAGAAAGCAGCTCACCCCCACACTTTATGGAGGAGAAATTGGGAACAGGCAATAAATACCGAACCAGCGATGACCATGTCCTGCGAGTGAATAACAAAATGTGCATGCAGGTAAATGCAGAAACAGCAGTGAATCTGATCAGCACAGGACCGCTTTCACTGGGGATGTTAGGAATGGGCCATAAATACTATATTAGTCAGAGATCCTTGCATCCCACGTACAAAGTAAAAATAACTGAGGTTAATAGTAGAACTTAGAATAAGGAACATTACAAAAAATTCAAACAGAAATTGAACCATTAAGTTAACAGTTAATAAGATAAATAAGAGTGTCAAAGAAAAGATAACAATAACGTATTGGCAGCTGATGTAAAAGGTTGGTCATTATGCAAATCAGCTAATATAGTAAGACAAGGGCTGATTATGCTCCTGGTGCCAACAGCGTGGGTTCCGTTCCCATCACCGATTTCAGGTTACCATGAAGTGCTCTCTTTCTCAATTGCTTCACTTGCCTGAGGTCTGGTGACCCTCAGGTTAAATCACCAGCAGTCACTTCTCTCTCTAATGAGAGCGCAGCCCCAATGGTTTGGTAAGACTATGGTGACACAACAACAAAGTAGTACACACCTACTTGAGGTGATCAATGAGAAATTAAGATTTGTGCTAAGGGGAATGAAGTGGATGGCACAGCCACAGGGAGAGTGGTAGGAGGTGAGTCCTTGTGTACATTTCAGACTGAGAGAGATAGATCCTTGTAGGAACTAGTTACTTGAAACTGTACTTAAAACAAAAAAAATGTGGAAATCACAAAGGGTGAGGCGAAGAGAGGGAGGGCAAGCTAATGCATTGAGCTTATCTTCATCAGAGAGAGATCATTGATGAGTTGGGGAATCAAGGGTTACTGGGAATACGTAGGAAGGTGGATGTGAGGAATGTCAGATCAGCCATGTTCATTGAATGATGGAACCAACTGGAGGGGCCAAATACATGGTCAGTCTAGGGGAGCCCTGCGGAGCAAAGGGAGCTTGGTGTCCAAGTCCATTGGTGATTTCTGAGAAGATTTGTAGCTCAGGTTGAGGTTCAGCTTGTAAGTTCGCTTGCTGAGGTGGTAGGTTTGTTCTCAGATGTTTCATCACCATGCTAGGTAATGCCACCAGAGAGCCTCTGGTGAAGCTACACTGGGACGAAACATCTGAGAACCCATGTACCGCCTCAGCGAGTTAGCACAGGTAGACAGGATGGTGAAGAAAAGTCGAAAAGGGTGGCACAGGAAAAAAGCACAGCAGGTTAGTCAGCATCCGAGGAGCAGGAGAGTCATCATAACCCTGAAACATCATCTCTCTTGCTCCTCGCATGTTGCCTGACCTGCTGTGATTTTCCAGTGCCACACTTTTCCATTCTGTCTCTAACAGCATCTGCAGATCCCACTTCATTCCAGGATTGTTAAGGAGGGAAAAGAAATGCCAGGATGGACAATACAGAATCTGAGTATATCCCAGAATGTTACTACCTTAAAACTTAGGTCTTGCTGAGGAAATGGAGACCATCACATATTCAGGTGGATGGGAAATGGGCAGAGGTTCATCAAATTGTATTACCAGTGAGGTATAGACAGGAGGTTGCCGGTAGCAGATGAATTACCAGTAGGAGTTCATTTGAGTAGTATGGAAAACTCAAACCAAAATTAAAAAAGAAACACTTTTATTAGATTGGACTGCATCAGGATGGGATTGAATTTTGCAGGACATGTCATACATCCCAGATAATTGGACAGCCTTATACAGTGACAAAACCAGCATCTTTAATACTCATTCCTGCATTTGGAGAACCTTTTACAAGGGTCTTAATTGATTGAAGAGGACCCTTACTTAAAAAAAAATGGGAATCAGTACTTGTTGAACATAATGAATTGTCTGCTTGATTTCCAAAGCCCATTCTATTGTATTGTATAATGGCTAAAAGGATTACAAAAGAATTACACAGATGTCTTACTAGATACGACTACACTTGAAATATAATTGGATGAAGTGTCAAATATTCATCAAAATGTTTCCAGGAAGTTAAGGACAGCTTAGGAATAATACAATTCAAATCCAGAAAGGCAGTGAGTTTTAGAATGATAGCATCAAACTTGACTGACCTTGTTGAGTGCCCAGAGTCGAGACTATCCAGAGGTTTGGGATAATGGAATGTCATTGGCACTTTTGCAAGTGGCATACAACAATTTGCAATTTTTCTACCAGAGCTAAATGGGTGGCACAATGGTTCAGTGGTTACCGCATTTGCCTCCCACTGCCAGGAGCCTGGGTTTGATTCCAGCCTCAGGCAACTGTCTGTGTGGAGTTTACACATTCTCCCTGTGCGCGTGAAGGTTTTTTCTGGGTGCACCAGTTTCCTCCCAAAGTCCAAAGATGTACAGGTTAGGTGAATTGACTGTGCTAAATTGCCCATAGTGTTCAGGGATGTGGCAGCTCTTATTATTCTCTTTGTAACAACTAAAAACTGGGGTTCTCTTCCTTCTACCACAATTGCATGTGTGACAATCTCATTTACTGAAGTTGTCTTTGCCAAAGGTGTGTGTATGGGATTTTGCTATATTGGACCATTTAATTAGTATATTGAATTTATATATTAGTTTTTTTGGCATTTTGTTAGAGTTACAATTCTTTTTTTATTTTGTCTGTATTTTAACTGCAGGCAAACATGAAGTGTGTTTTGCTTAAAGTTAAATAGTTGGATCAATTGAATTGTATCTAGAACACAATGCCTTCGGCCAATGGCCATAATACTACTAATTTTAAAATAGCGATGGAAAAGGATAGACCAGATCGAAGTTCAAAATTGGAAGAAAGGCTAATTTTGATGGTATTTGGCAAGAACTTTCAAAAGCTGATTGGGGGCAGATGTTCAGGGACGGCTGGAAAATGGGAAGCCTTCAAAAATGAGATAATGAGAGTCCAGAGAAAGTATATACCTGTTTGAATGAAAGGAAGGGCTGGTGGGTGTAGGGCAAGCTGGTTGACTAGAGAAATTGAGGCAGAAGTGGGTACTGCCGATGCTGGAGATTAGAGCGAAGATTAGAGTGGTGCTGGAAAAGCACAGCAGGTCAGGCAGCATCTGAAGGGCAGGAAAATCGATGTTCCTGATTAAGGGCTTTTGCCCAAAAAGTCGATTTTCCTGCTCCTTGGATGCTGCCTGACCTGCTATATTTTTTCAGCACCACTCTAATGTAGAGAAATTGAGGGTTTGGTTAAGAAAAGAAGGAAGCATATGTCAGGTGTAGACAAGATAGATCGAGTGAATCTTTAGAAGAGTATAAAGGCAAAAGGATTATACTTAAGAGGGAAATCAGGAGGGCAAAAAGGAATCATGAGATAACTTTGGCAAATAGGGTGAAGGAGGATCCAAAGGGTTTTTCCAAATACATTAAGGACAAAGGGTAACTAGGAAGAGAATACGGACCATCAAAGATCAGTAAGGCAGCCTTTGTGTGGAGCCGCAGAAGATGGGGAAGATACTAAACCAGTATTTTGCATCAGTGTTTACTGTGGACAAGGACATGGAAGATATAGAATGTGGGGAAATAGATGGTGACATCTTGAAAAAATGTCCATATTACAGAGGATGAAGTGCTGGATTTCTTGAAATGCAAAAAAGTGGAAATATCACCAGGACCTGATCAGCTGTACCCTAGAACTCCATGGGAAGCTAGGGAAGTGATTGCTGGGCCTCTTGCTGAAATATTTGTATCATCGATAGTCACAGGTGAAGTGACAGAAGACTTGAGGTTGGCTAACATTGTGCCACTGTTTAAGAAGGGTGGTAAGGACAAGCCAGGGAACTATAGACCAGTGAGCCTGACAACAATGGTGGACAAGTTGTTGGAGGGAATCCAAGGGATGGGATGTACACAAATTTGAAAAGTCAAGGACTGATTAGCGATAGTCAGCTTGGTTTTGTGTGTGGGAAGTCATTTCTCATGAACTTGATTGAATTTTTTGAAGAAGAAACGAAGAGGATTGATGAGGGCAGAGTGGTGGATGTGATCTATATGGACTTTAGTCAGGCATTTGACAAGATTCCCTATTTGAGACTGATTAACAAGGTTAAATCTCATGGAATACAGGAGGAACTAGCCAATTGTACACAGAACTGGCTTAAAGGTAGAAGACAGAGGGTGGTGGTGGAGGGTTGTTTTTCAGACTGGAGGCCTGTGACCAGTGGAGTACCACCAGGATCGGTGCTGGGTCCACTACCTTTTGTCATTTTCATGGATGTGAACATAGGAGGTATAGTTAGTAAGTTTACAGAGGGCACCAAAATTGGCGATGTAGTGGACAGCGAAGAGGGTTACCTCAGATTACAACAGGATCTTGATCAGATGGGCCAATGGGCTGAGAAGTGGCGGATGGAGTTTAATTCAGATAAATGCGAGGTGCTGCATTTTGGGAAAGCAAACCTTAGCAGGACTTATACACTTAATGGTAAGGACCTGGGGAGTGTTGCTGAAAAAAGAGACCTTGGAGTGCAGGTACACAGCTCATTGAAAGAAGAGTCACATGGAGATTGCATAGTGAATAAGGCATTTGGTATGCTTTCCTTTGGTTAGGACACATTTGGAATGTTATGTGCAATTCTGGTCTCCTTGATATCGGAAGGACATTGTTATCTTGAAAGTGTTCAGAAAAGATTTACAAGGATGTTGCCAGGGTTGGAAGATTTGAGTTATATGGAGAGATTGAATAGGCTGGGCCATTTTCCCTGGAGCGTCGGAGGCTGAGGGGTGACCTTATAGAGGTTTGTAAAATCATGAGGGGTATGGATAGGATAAATAGACAAGGTCTTTTCCCTGGGGTGGGTGAGTCCAGAACTAGACGGCATAGTTTTAGGGTGAGAGGGGAAAGATATAAAAGAGACCTAAGGGGCAGCTTTTTTGCACAGAGGACGGTATGTCTATGGAATGAGCTGCCACAGGAAGTGGTGGAAGCTGTATAATTGCAACATTTAAAAGGCATCTGGATGGGTATATGAATAGGAAGGGTTTGGAGAGATATGGACGGGGTGCTGGGAAATGGAACTAGATTGGGTTCGGATTGCTGGTCGGCATGGACGAGTTGGATTTAGGAGTCTGTTTCCGTGCCGTACATCTCTATGACTCTATGACTCCCAAAATAAATAACTTGCTTGAGTAAGGTTTATTTATGTATGCCAGGAGGAGTAGGTAAAGAAATACACAGGAGTATGTTAATTGAAAAGAGAAATATAATTCAGGAGGAACATTGCCAGAAAAAGATGATACTATGTGTAGTTCATGGTGAGAAGAACATTGTTCCATTATATAAAGTGAAGTTGGACTGTCCAGTGAAAATTGATGAATTGGTGGTTGGGGTAAAAGAAACATTCTAGGTTTCAGAAATACAATTTATACTTGGTAATGACATAGCTGGATCACAGGTGGGAGTGATGCCTACTGTGGTTGAAATGCTAGTTGGAAATCAGGCAACTGAGGTGTCACAGGATGTATACCCTGGGAGTTTTCCTGACTGCGTGGTAACAAGGTCACAAAGCGTCAGGTGGAAACATTGATCCCAGCTGAGGGAGGCGAAAGTGAGATTGTGTGTGTCTGATGGAGATCATTACCTTCCCCAGCAGATGGAGATATACATGGGATCACGTGTGCACTTGATCGAGATTTTTACAACACCCAACTGAGGGAGATGCAAACATGTGATACAGATTACTACCGTTCCCATCAGAGGAAGGCGAAAGTAAGATTGTATGAGTATGATAGATGTTATTTCATCACCCAGAAGAGGGAGGCGAAGATGTAGTGTGTGTGCACATGTGTGTGCGTGTGTTTCTTTGTGTGTTTGTGTGTGCATGTGCGTGCACGTGCATGTGTGTGTGTGTGTGTGTGTGTGTGTGTCAGACAGTCCCAGGTCTGCAGTTTGCAAATCAGAACACAGTGCAGGACAATATAAAACAGCTGTTTGTGAGTGTTGGGTCTTTAAAATTATACCCTGAATGAGATTGTGTGCATAAGAATGAGCCTTCTTAAGTTAGATATAGATAAATTGGGACCCCTTGTATAACACAATCTCTTTCTCGCACCAGCTCAAAGATTACAGTATGAAGTTTAATCCAGGAAATATTTCTTATATGTCAAAATTTAAAACTCTTCACAATGAAATTTACAGAAAATGTAATGCCACTCCTTAACTCATTTCTGAACTTACTCTGAGTCCAGGCATAAATAGATGGGTTTATACAGGAACTCAACATCTGAAGTGTATACCCGCTTTCTTCCAGAATGAAACTGAACACATTGTAATTGCAACCCAAGAAATATCACACGTTTGCAATTTGGATAAAGAGAACTGATCATACAAACACCAGCCATAACAGGAGGAAACTACCCATGATAAAGAACAGCAGGACTATGGACTTTCTCCAGTTCCTCACCTCCATGTCATTCTGATTTTCTGCCTGTTTGCTCAAACAGAGGTTTTTGCAAGATGGAATGACCTTTGGAGTTTTTTCTGACAGTCACAGCACTGAGAAGTAAGATCAAAACGAATGGGAGATAAGGGGTTGAAATGCGATGAATCCAATCAAATGCAGCCCATGCAGCCGATGCATAAAATGTAGACTTAATTTTGCAACGCCATGGTATATTACCAATTATATATACTGGTTCAAATGCCAAATACCAGACTGTATTTTTGATATAGCTCATGCCACAAACTGCCTCTGTAACCACGGCTGCTACTTTTTCTGTGTAATATCGTGTCTGCAATTTCGGGCAAGAAATGGCCACAAACCAATCAATAGTGAATACCACAGTTGCCCAGACAGAACAAACCTTGCTTCTAGTCATTAGGACAAAATTGACACTACAAAATTGAGACTAGGGTGATATGCAGGATGCTGAACGGGAAATAAATTCCAACAATATGGTTCAATACTACAGCTGTAATAATGACCAGCAAGTCTGTCACTGCCATGGATACGAGATAATAAGTGATGCATTAGAGAGACCGCTCCTTCCCCTGCATAGGATCACAATCACTGCCAAGTTAGCTGCAATATGAAAAAGATGCAGAATCCAGAAGATGAAGGAAATGGAAAAGGGAGAGAGATAGTGTGATCAGAACCACAAGACTTGACTCCCCTAATAAAGTTTATTTTCAGAATTTTATGTAAACTGGTCCTTGATACTGAAGCCAGTTCTGTGCTCGGTAAATCAATCAGACAAATGGAGGATGGAGTATAGGTATCAAAATGTCAAAGAATGCAATAATATTCACATTAAATGTGAAGATTATGGGTTAAAAAATAAAGGCATTGCAAGATTAATTCAGGAAAATATAATTGTTAAAATAACTTTAAATTAGAATCTGAAATGTAGTAAACAGCATTTAAATTCTAAGATTGAGTGTTGGGAACAATTCAGAACATTGGCTCAATATGGCCTTAGCAATGCTTACTGAGCGACAAAGGGTCATATTCCTGATGAAGGGCTAATATCCGAAACATATCTCCTGCTCCTCGGATGTTGCCTGACCTGCTGATCTTTTCCAGCACCACACTCTCGGCAACCATCAGTCGCAGGACATCTTGAATATCAAGCTGACACTGAACCACAAATGGAGGTAAAAATTAAGAATAGAAACCCCGTATTTTGTGGTATGGAGAAAGGAAAAGAAATGTATGAATAAAGTCGCCAGACACATCACATTTTCACCACAGCACATGCTTTTTTTAAACAATGTGTTGTAAAACAACATTATTTTGCTGCAGTTATTTGTTAAATTCAGCTGAGAAAATTTAATCCCCTGAACATTGTTACACCACATATAAATGGACAAAGTCTTTTCTCTGGGGTTGGGGAGTCCAGAATGGGATGGCACAGGTTGAGGGTGAGAGGGGAAAGATATAAAAGAGACCTAAGGTGCAACTTTTTCACTCAGAGGGTGGTGTGGGTATGGATTGAGCTGCCAGAGGAGGTGGTGGAGGCTGGTACAATTGCAACATTTAAAAGGCATTTGGATGGGTATATGAATAGGAAGGATTTGGAGGGATATGGGCAGGGTGCTGGCAGGTGGGACTAGATTGGGCTGGGATGGACGGGTTGGACGGAAGTGTCTATTTCCGTGCTGTATATGTCTACGACTCTTTGTAATTTTAGGTGGAGGAAGAAATAGTGATCATAACATCGAGAAAGAGCTACCTCTCAAGTGCAGCAAGCCAATCATCAATTATTCAAATCAATACCTTTTCAGTCTAACCAAGGAGGTAAACCTGTCACAAAAGGGAGAGGATTGAGAATGTGGTGCTGGAAATGCACAGCATGTCAGGAAACATCGACGTTTTGCGCATAAGTTGTTCATTAGGAATAATGTTTGTGGGCCAGGAGACTGAGAGATAAATGGGAGGGGGATGGGACTGAGGGGAAGGTGGCTCAAACTGTGATAGATGAAGGTGGGGGAGATGGTGATAGGTCAAAGAAGAAGGTGAGCAGATGGATAGGGAGGATGTTGAAAAGGTCAAGAGGGTGGTGTCTTTGGAAGCTTGGGACTGGGATAAGTTAGGGGGAGAGCAAATGAGGAAACTGGTGAAATCCACATTAATCCCATGTAATCGCAGGGTCCCAAGGCAGAAGAAGAGATGCTCTTCCTCTAGGCATCAGGTGGTTAGGGTTTGATGATGGAAGAGGCCCAGGACCAGCATGTCCTTGGTGGAGTGGGAGGGGGAATTAAAGTTTCTAGCCACGGGGCAGTGGGAGTGGTTTGTGTGGGTGTCCCAGAGATGCTCTCTGAAACAATCCGCAAGTTGGCATCCTTTCTGGCCACATCGGGTGCAACGGATACAGGAGATTATGTTGTTGGAGGTACAGGTAAATTTCTGTCAGATGTGGAAGGATCCTTTGGGATCTTGGATGGAGGTGAGGGGGAAGGTGTGGATGCAGGTTTTGAACTTCTTGCAGTGGCAGGGGACGATGTTGGGACTGGGGTGTGGGCTAGTCGAGGGTGTGGAACTGACAAGGGAATTAATTGGCTGAATTTAGACTGTTGTCAGGGTAAAAATGCTGCTTGGGGCCTGCTAACCGAATGGCCTTTTGATACATCGCGTTCAATCGAACTCCTGCAGCTGCTTACCCACTGTTACAGACCAATCCAGAGCTCCCTAAAACATTTTAGCAAGGTAGCCCAGACCTGAACTTTTTCTTATTTTAAAAGCAGATATAAAATTGAAATTCCAGGACTGATACACTCTCCAAACCACTCAGCTTTAAGCAAAACAATTTATTTACAGTTGAATTGCGAGCAAAAGAAAACAGAATTTCGAATAATTTAACCATGTGGAAACCCAACGGATGAAATTGTTGGTAGGTTAACAAAGGAGCTGTTCCAGTCCCCGCAATTATCCAAAAACACACCCCTTAGCAAATGGTAAACTCAAACACAGGTTCTTACAGGAAGGAGATATTTCCGAGAGAAGGGTCAGGCCAGAAACATTTCTTGAAGCAAGGAGCCTTTTTTTTACAGTAGCAGCTTCTCTGGCTACCAGCAATTCCTGACTTCCTACTAAAACTAAACCGAACTAGAGAAAATAAAATCTTAATTGGGAGAACAGACGCTCCCCTTGCCATTAAACTAGCCATTGTTTAAAGGAGCCACTGCCAGACAAATCGGCATTATAGGAAGGATGTGGAAGCTTTGGAAAGGGTTCAGAGGAGATTTACGAGGACGTTGCCTGGTATGGAAGGAAGGTGTTACGAGGAAAGACTGAGGGACATGATACTGTTTCGTTGGAGAGAAAATTGACAGGTGACTTAATCGAGGCGTATAAGATAATCAGAGGGTTAGATAGGGTGGACAGTGACAGCTTCTTTCCTCATATGGTGATGGCTATCACAAGAGGACATAGCTTTAAATTGAGGGGTGATAGATTTAGAACAGGTATCGGTGTAGTTTCTTTCCTCAGAAAGTAGTAAGGGTGTGGAATGACCTGCCTGCAACAGTAGTAGACTCACCAACATTAAGGGCATTGGACATACATATGGATGTTAACGGAATGGTGTAGGTTAGAGTGTCATCAGATTAATTTCACATTACGGTGCAACATCTAGGACCAAAGGGCCTGTACTGCACTGTAACTTTCTACGTTCGATATTCTATGTTCTAGACGGCAACTCTCCAGCTGAGTATTATCCTGTCCCAGTTCTCCCACTTTGTGCACCAATTCTCTAATTTACTGGCACCGGCAAAAATTCTCCAATTATTGATGCCGTACATAAAATCTCCAAGTTAGTTGTCCCCTGAAATACATTTAGCTTTAGCAGGCAGTTAGGAATTGCTGGTATCCAGAGAAGCTGTTACTGTGAAAAAAAATGTTCCTTGCTTCAACAGATGTTTCTTGTCTGACTCTACTGTCTGAAATCTCTCCTGCCTGTAAGAACCTGTGTTCAGCTCATTTACTGGTGAGCTGAACCAAATTTCCAAATTACTGATGTTTGCAACATTTCTCTTTTTTACTGATTCCCTGCTGCTATTCTCCAATTCTTTCATTGGAAACTTGCACCAAGTTTCTAATGTAATAGCACTGCGTGCCAAATCTCCCATTTACTGATGCCCACCAATTCTCCCATTTCCTCATACCCCTATACTGATTCGCCCATTTACTCAAACCCCTGTACTAATTCTCCCACTTAATGGTGCCTCAGTTCTCTAATTTAGTTCCACTACGCACCAGTTCTTCCATTTAGTCTTTCCCTGCAACAACATTCCCATTTAATGGTCTGCTGCCAAAATTCTTAAATTTTGGCATTCCCTGCATCAAATTCCCAAATAACCGAGCCTGCACAAATCCTTCTTTTGGTGGTGAACTGCACCAACTCTCCCATTCAGTTTTTCCCTGACACATGTCTTCCATATAATCGTGCTCTGCTCAAATTTTTTTCATTCTGTGGTGCCCTGTGTCGAATCTCCACTTTCGTGCTCCTTTGTAACATTTCCCCTACTTAGTGATTCCCTCCCTGCGTTCTCCCATTTACACGTCCTCTTATTCACACCTGGCACCAACTCTCTCACTGCACCATTTCTCCAATTCAGTGTTGCCCAACACCAATGCCTTCATTTACAGCTCTCCTGAAGAGTTTCTCCACTCAGGGTTGCCCTGCATCAATTCTCATATTTACTGATGCCCCAGCCCAATTCTCCCATTTAGGGGTGCCCTATTCTCATTCTCCCATTCAGTATTGTCCAGCCCCAATCCTCTTTGAGTGCTACCCTGTACCAGTTCTCTCATTATCTGGGATATGAAAGTACGGTCAGACGGTCAGAAGTGTGGGGAATGCATTGTTGCGAGAGGGTCAATGCAGAGGTAGTGCCTTATTACAAGAGGTTTCAAACTGACAGAGTGCCAGATGATTTCAGGTTGGGAACTCACGTATTTCAGCATTACGACAGGATCAGTACTACAGGAGTGCATCATTGTCACAGGTTCCATTTCTGAGGCAGGGTCTTTTTGTCAGAGGGTCTGTTCTGAGGTGGCGCCTCATTGCATGGGGATCAGAATTGAGTGTGGGCCACACATTTAGAGGCTCAGTATTGATAGTGGAGCACAGTGAGAGAGCCAGTACTGAGGGAGCACTTAGAATTGACTCTCCGACAGTGCTGCAATACCTCAGTATTGATCCTTTAATCGTGCAGCATTCCATCAGTTCTGACTCCATTAGTGTGAGGCAGTGCCTCAGAACAGATTCTCTGACAATGAGGTGCACTGTTAGGAATGAACCTCTGACAATAAGGCCCTCCTTCAGTATTGAGACTCTGATCATGAGGCAGTAGCTGATAGCCAGAGTGACAGCCTGAGATAGTGCCCTGTATTCAGAGAGTCAGTCCTGAGGGACGGCCTCATCGTTAGAAGGTCAGTCCTGATGGAGTGCCTCACTTAAAGAGAATCAGAGTTGAGGGTCTGTCTCACAATTAGATGGTCAGTACTAGGATGTGGTAGCTCTATCAGAGGGTCAGTGTTGAAGGACTGCCTCATTTCTGAGGGAAGGCTGCATTATCAACATGACAGTGCTGAGGGAGTGTCGTGTTGTCAGATGGTCAATACTGAAGTAATGCTTCATTGTGAGAATGTCAGATATGAGGCAGTGCTCCTTGACCAGAGGGTAAGTTCTGAGCCAGTGCCTCATTGTGAGAGGGTCAGAACTGTGGAGTGTTTTATTGTCAGTCAATAATGAGGCAGTGCCTCACTCGAAGAGAGTCAAAATTGAAAGGATGCTCAATGATTCGAAAGTCAGTATTGAGGTGTTCACAGCTCTATCAGAGGGTCAGTAGGAGAGTCTCATTATCAGAGGATCACGATTTCGGGAGTGTCGTATTGTCAGAGATTCATTCCGAAGAGTGTGCCCCTTTGTCAGAGGATTCGTGTTGAAGCTGTACCTCATTGTAATGTGGTTAGAACTGAAGGGGCGCTACAGGATTAGGTGAGGACTGAGGTATTGCAGCTCTGTCAGAGGGTCAGATCTTTGAGAATGTGTTATTGTTGGAGGGTCAGTGCTAACAGTGCCTTACTATGAGGGGGTGAGAACTCAGGGAATGCCACCCATTCAAAAGGTCAGTCCTGAGGTAGTGCTGCACTGTCAGAGGATCTGTTCTGTGAGAGTACCTCAGTGTCAGATGGTCAGTACTGAAGCAATGCCTCAGGGGTCAGAATTGAGGGAATGCTTGCATTGAGAGGGTCAGTACTGAGGTAGTGCAGCACTACCAAAAAATCAGTATTGAGGGAGGGCCCTGTGACAATCTTCCAATTCTTACTACCCTGCAGTGATTTTCCTATTTATTGATGCCCTTCCCCTCCAGTCCCATTTATTTCTGTTCCATTGCTCTCAATTATTGGCCCCTTGCACCAGTTTGAACCAGTTCTTTGATATACTGGCACCACACACCAATTCCCCTGCAGTATTTCCAGATGCCCTTGACCAATTCTCCCATTTAGGAGAGAATTCTACTCTAATTCCCCCATTCAGTATTGTCCTGCCTTGATCCTCCCATTTAGTGCTACAGTGCACCAATTCTCCCATTATCTGATTCCCTGCTGCAAATTCTCGCATTTAGATTTGCCCTAGCCCAATTCTTCCATTTAGTAGTTCCCTGCAATGATTCTCCTGCCGCCAGAATTCTTAAATTTTGGTATGTCCTGCACCAATTCTCCAACTTTCTGATGCACTAATTCTTCCATTTAATGCTTCACTGCAATAATGGGTATGAGAATAGGAAAAGTGCAAATGAGGCTGGCTCAGTTTAGGAAAACAGGTCGGCATGGACCAGTTGGGCCGTAGGCACTGTTTCCATGCTGCATGCCCCTATAACTTCTATCATCACGATAACTCACGCCTGGGTAACTATTACACTATATAAATTAGATTCCAGTCTGTAATGCATCCCCAGGTATCAGTTACTCTGTGTATAATATTAGAGTAGTGCTAGAAAAGCACAGCAGGTCATCTGATGAAGGGCTTTTGCCCGAAACATCAATTTGCCTGCTCCTTGGATGCTGCCTTGTCTGCTGTGCTTTTCCAACATCTCTCTAATCTTAACTCTAATCTCCAGCATCTGCAGTACCCACTTCCACCTAGTCTGTGTATAACCCACCCCGATACGTTCAATTAGATTCCTGCCTGCAACTCACTCCCAGGTATCAGTTACTCTGTGTATAAACCTCACGATTAGATTGCAGTCTTTAACTCACTGCCGGCTAATTATTAGTTTATAGGTAAACCAATCAAACTCCTCAATTAGATTCCAGTCTGTAACTCATTTTCTGGTTTCTGATATGCTGTATATAAAGACTACACCCTGAAACCCGCAATTGGATTCCAGCCTGTCATTCACTTCCAGGTATCTGTTATTCCATTTATAAACCACCCTGAACCCCTCAATTAGATTCCTGTCTGTAACTCACTCCTGGGTATCTGTTATTTCATATATTAACCACCTTGAACTCCTCGATTAGATTTCAGAACCAGACAATATTTTACTCACTCACTTACCATCTCTACATCCAAATATCCTTCTCTCAATCCCTGTCCCTCGGTCAGTGTATATATATCTGTCTGCTTCTCTTTCCACTCCCAGAATATCTGCCAATTGCCCCATCCACCTGTTCACCACTGTACAATTCCAGTAAGGATTCCACATCTCCCCTGGAAATAACTGGAAAATCATCAGGTGTCCTCCAAATATTTGATGATACCATCACATTAGCTTTCTGTGATTTGTGTACACAGATCCAGAAAATAATGTTTCATATCTTAATAAGTACCAGATTAAATGTTTTAATCACCCACTGACACACAGCACTAGTGACACCGACATGCACACGCGTGCGCACACATACACACACACATACACACAATCACTCTCTCTCTCTTACACACACACACAAAATAAATAAGGAATTACTCAGGGTATGGAGTTATGAAAGGACATCAGGATTTCTAAATATTAAAGCTCCATCAATCTCCCTGAATGCCAGATGAACGCAGGACATTCACACACCTGGGTCAGTTGCAAGGTGCACCTCCCTCTGTCAGTGAGAGGTTCCTGTATCACCCTCTGGATTGGAGTCAGCTGCAGTGTTCGGGAGCAGGACATGGTACATGGGATTAGGACGACTGTCCGTGTAGATGTTCAGAGCCAGCAATCTAATGGGGAATCAGAGCAGATCAGAGAGAAAATCAAACAAAGAATTTTGGACACACACAGACACAATCTTGGTCTCTCTCTCTCTCTCTCTCTCTCTCTCTCTCTCTCTCTCTCTACACTTACTCACACACACACCTCCCAACTCCTATACTCAATGCTCTGAACAGTAAAGGACCGCATATCAAACATCTTCTTCACTATCCTGTCTACTTGTTTCTAGCAACTATGAACCTGCATGCCAAGGTCTCTTGGTTCGCCAACACTCCCCAGGACATTACCATTAAGTATATAAGTCCTGTCCTGATTTGCCTTTCCAAAATACAGCACCTCACATTTATCTAAATTAAGCTCCATCTGCCACTCCTCAGCCCTTTGGCCAATCTGCTCAAGATCCCATTGTACTCAGAGGTGACCTTCTTCGCTGTCCACGACACTTCCAATGTTGGTGTCACCTGCAAACCTACCAACCATACCTCTTATGTTCACATCCAAATCATTTATATAAATGACAAAAAACAGTAGACCCAGCACTGATCCTTGTGGCAATCCACTGGTCATGAGCTTCCAGTCTGAAAAACAACTCTCCACAGCTACCCTCTGTCTTTTACCTTTGGGCCAGGTCTGTATCCAAATGGCTAGTTCTCCCTGTATTCCATGAGATCTAACCTTGCTAATCAGTCTCCCATGTGGAACCTTGTCGAACGCCTTACTGAAGTCCATATAGATCACATCCACAGCTCTGCCCTCATCAATCCTCTTTGTTACTTCTTCAAAAAGCTAATGCTCTCTGCTTCCTTTTCCTTTGCAATCCTGAATGTAGATCATAAGATCCAAATAATTTACCAACAGTTGCACTGTTTAATTTATCCAGGATACATTTCTTTGTGAGCATTAATTAACTAAATTTGTAAGTTTAGTGTCTTAAATCGGCATTATTTCGATCATTATTTACACTTTCCCACATGAATAAAGACAGAAGGAAGTTTCTAAGCATCTCTGGCTTCTCCTGCCTCTTGATGTAATGGGGATGTGTTCCATCTTGTGCCACTGTTGTGTTTCACATACTTACGGACATTTCTACATTTGTTTCTGCTATGGTGCTTTCATCTTTTCTCTCTATTCTGCATTTTTAATTCTGCATCAACTTCCGTTTGAGGAAGGGATGTCCAAAAAGCTCCTAAGCCAATGAGAGGGAAAATGTTTCCTCATCTCTGATTAAATGGCCACCCCCATAGTTTTAAATTAAAGATATGTTAAACCTTCAACAATGCATCCTGTAGATGTTACACACAGTGGTGGAGGGACAGGGTGGGCATGGATGTGGTGTCAATCAAGCGAGCTACTTTGTCTCTGGCTGGTGTCAAGCTTCCCAAAATGCCGTTGGAGCTGCACCCCTCCAGGCAAGTGGGGAGGATTCCTCAACACTCCTGAGTGTTACGTTGCAGATGTTCAACAGGCTTTGGAAGTCAGGAGGTGAGTTACTTGTCGCAATATTCCAAGCTTCTGTCCTGCTCTTGGCAATCTGTTTACCCAGAGCAAATGGACTGCAGTGATTCAAGAAGGCAGCTCACCTCCACCTGCTCGAGGATAACTAGGATAGGAAATAAATGCAGATGAACCCCAGAAACACCAGCCTCCCATGAGATGCTCAAAAATCCATTTGATTTACGTGACTAGTTTTGTTCAGCTTCGAGTCAGGGGCTCCAGGAGGTGGCTAGTGGGCAAATCAATGATTGGAGCCTCATTGAGTATGCCCATTGAATCATGGCAACGTTTCATCGGTCTCAATGCTACCAATGACATGCCCCATTCTCAGTTCCATTCAATGTTCTTTTCTGTCAAGATTGATCTGTTTCAGAAGATATCTTTGTTAGAATTAGACAATAGACAATAGACAATAGACAATAGATGCAGGAGTAGGCCATTCTGCCCTTCGAGCCTGCACCGCCATTCAATATGATCATGGCTGATCATTCCTAATTAGTATCCTGTTCCAGCCTTATCTCCGTACCCCTTGACTCCACTATCTTTAAGAGCTCTATCCAATTCTTTCTTAAAAGAATCCAGAGACTGGGCCTCCACTGCCCTCTGGGGCAGAGCATTCCACACAGCCACCACTCTCTGGGTGAAGTAGTTTCTCCTCATCTCTGTCCTAAATGGTCTACCCCGTATTTTTAAGTTGTGTCCTCTGGTTCGGCACTCCCCCATCAACGGAAATATGTTCCCTCCTGCCAGAGTGTCCAATCCTTTCATAAGCCTATACGTTTCAATCAGATCCCCTCTCAGTCTTCTAAACTCAAGGGTATACAAGCCCAGTCGCTTCAGTCTTTCCGTGTAAGGCAATCCTGCCATTCCAGGAATTGACCTCGTGAACCTACGCTGCACTCCCTCAATAGCCAGAATGTCTTTCCTCAAATTTGGAGACCAGAACTGTACACAGTACTCCAGGTGTGGTCTCACCAGGGCCCTGTACAGCTGCAGAAGCACCTCTTTGCTTCTATACTCAATCCCTCTTGTTATGAAGGCCAGCATGCTATTAGCCTTCTTCACGACCTGCTGTACCTGCATGCTTGCCTTCATTGACTGGTGGACAAGAACACCCAGATCTCTCTGAACAGCCCCTTTACCTAATTTGATACCATTGAGGTAGTAATCTGCCTTCCTGTTCTTGCCACCAAAGTGGATAACCAGACATTTATCCACATTAAACTGCATCTGCCATGCATCTGCCCACTCACCTAACTTGTCCAGGTCACCCTGTAATCCCCTAACATCCTCATCACATTTTACCCTACCACCTAGCTTTGTGTCATCAGCAAATTTGCTAATGTTATTGCTGATACCATCTTCTATATCATTTACATATATTGTAAAAAGCTGCGGTCCCAGCACGGATCCCTGCGGTACCCCACTGGTCACTGCCTGCCATTTCGAAATGGAGCCGTTAATCACTACCCTTTGTTTCCTATTAGCCAACCAATTCTCTATCCAATCTAGTACTTTGCCCCCAATCCCGTGCGCCCTAATTGTCGTACATCAACTATTTATTCATGTGCAAATTTGAACTAATGTTTGGAACTGATGAGCAATGATAGGATTAACTGGTCAGGACATGCCCTGCTCATGTCCAAGTCCCCTTACAATAGTTGTTATTCTCATAATTTGCATGAGTGGCTGTAATTAGACTCTATTAACTTGGGAACTGATTTTCTGATCCGATGAATTCTCCCTCCTATAAATACTGCAAGTTTTCTCAATCTCTCAAAGAGAGAACTGGCTAATTCCTGACAAGAGTCACCGAAGTAACTATTACTGACAAAGGGGAAACCATGTCTCTCAGCTTTATGGTCAAGCTGAAGATACTGTGGGCGATCACTGATATACAGAGGATTTACTACCCGATCTTGGCTGCTGTTGGTGTCCCAGGTACATTACACCCGAGGGATGATGTTTTAAAGAGTACAATATAATCATATGTGTTATCTTAATTTTTGTGTCACTTATCAGAATATTCTTCCTTCAGTTTCAGCAGGAATACTGTTCTTCTATCATCATAACATTTGTCAGGCAAAAATGCAGTCCATTGATTCATCGATTTGTCTGTCCATCCGTCTGTCCATCTGTCCACCTGTCTATCTATCTATCTATCTATCTATCTATCTATCTATCTATCTATCTGTCTGTCTGTCTGTCTGTCTGTCTGTCTGTCTGTCTGTCTATCTATCTCTCTATCTATTTATCTATCTATCTATCTGTCTGTCTGTCTGTGTCTGTCTATCTATCTGTCTATCTATCTATCTATTTATCTATCTGTCTGTCTATCCATCTGTCCATCCGTCTGTCTGTCTGTCCATCTATCTATTCCATACATGCATTTATCTATCATTTCTTTGTTTCCTTCTTTTTTTTCTTTCATTCTTTCTTTCTTCCTTGCTCTCTTTCTTTTCTCTCTTTCTTGTAATCTTCCCTCTTGTCACCTTTCTTTCTGTCTTTCATTCTTATTATTGCTTCTTTCGAACTTTTTCTCCATTTTCGATTCATTCTCTTTTTCTCACTAAATCATCATTCAGAGTTTCTCCTCTCTGGCGAGATGAGAATGGGATTAAAGAATAATTGATGGAAATTTATACAATTTATCCACGTCTCCCTTCAATGGAACAAGCCATCTAAGTGTTTGAATGCCTCATTTTTCTTCCAGAATTTCTGCGCTCGTTGCAACATTTGGCTCCAATTTGCTCATTTATTCCTGTTGAAAAGTGTCTTTTTTTTTTGTTTTAACCATGTTTCCCTGATCCATGTGTTGTCGGTAAACTCGCCACAATTTACCTTTCATTCAGTTACTTATTAAGAAATCTCAGAGCCAATCAAGAACTAAAACAATAATTTAAACTTTACTAAGATCCCTAAGCAGGCAGGTCTAAGCCACACAATACAACTTAGCTGTTACCCAATTCATGGTACAATCTGCCCAGGACTCCAATCAACAGTGGCCTGTCTCTGTCTAAAGATGTGTAGGTCTGGTGGATTGGCGAAGGGAAAGGGTGGGTTTAAAGGTATCGCGTAGAGGGGTGGGTCTTGCTGGAATGCTGTCTGGAGGGTTGGTGTGGACTGGATGCGCCGAACAGCTTGCGTCACACACAGATCAGTTTCCAGAGTTCACTCCTGTGCAGTGTTGTTCATTGAAATTCTGCTGTTGAATTGTTCTGGTGTTGGATTCTCACACAATTTTCTCTCTTTCAAGCTTGTGATGCGACGTTGTTGATGATTCAATAGATTCTTTCATCCCCAGCACTGATTACTCTTTTGGAGACCTCAAGTCTGTAGTTTGTCTTCTCACCAGAAGTGACCCTTTTGTACCTTGTTACATTCCAAGTTAGTTGTCTGTTTAAAAAGCAGCTTTTCCTGCAATTTGTGAAAAGATTGAAGACTGATGCAAAAACATTAGGAACTTATTAAGGATTAGTTTCAATATTTCAGTGTAAATAAAGCAAGAAAACATTTTTTGCATTATACTTGAGCAATAAATGCGCCCATTTATTCTCTTCATTCCAGTTAATTTGATTGCAATTACAATCCTGGTTCGGGGGAAGTGTGGTCTTTCCAAATGTGTCACTTATTACCTAGTGGCTATGGCAGCAGCGGATCTACTGGTCATTATCTTCGATCTGATACTACGACAAATTCCAATTACATATCGGGGGGAGTTTCTATTTGTGCACACTCTCCACGTGTGCAACATCCATGCTGTTCTGCTTTTTGCTGTCACAGACTGTTCTGTCTGGTTCACAGTCACGTTCACCTTTGATCGGTTTGTGGCCATCTGTTGCCAAAACCTGAGAAGTAAATATTGCACCATGAAAACAGCGGGTGTGGTTTTAGGGACAGTGACTGGGCTGAGTTGTCTGAAGAATATTTTCTGGTATTTCATGTATTACAATCGATATTGGCTTTCGAATAGTCCATGGTTTTGTGACATTCCTCAAAATGTACTTACTTCAATTGTCTGGACCATTGTTGAATTAATGCATTACATCATAACGCCATTCATTCCATTTATTTTGATTCTCCTGTTAAACACTTTGACAGTCAGAAACATTATATTAGCCAACAGAGCTCGCAGGAGACTCCGGGCTCAGGTGACTGGGGAAAGTGCCAGTGACCCAGAGATGGGGAGTCGGAGGAAATCCATGATTATGTTATTTATTATATCTGGCAATTTCATCATGTTGTGGGTGGTTTTCATTGCTTATTCCATATTGAAACGATTCGATTACTTGGGCTATCCAATTCCTCTGCCAACATTTGTAAGAGAGATTGGCTTCATGCTGCAGCTCCTGAGCTGCTGCACAAACACCTTTATTTATGCAGTTACCCAGAGGAAATTCAGAGAAGAGTTGAAAGATGGAATGATGTATCCCTTCACAAAGTTGGTCCGAGTAATTTGATCAAACATCAAGCTTACATTTAACAGTAATGCAGCATTTTGTTTCGCATTCTGTCAGATTATCTGTTCAATGATTTTTTTCGAACGATTTGGAGCTAGAGCCCTCATTGGGATCAGTGTTGGGGGCCTCACTGCTTCTGTTTTATATAAATGATTTAAACATTATTGTAAGAAGGTGGATTAGTAAGTTTGCAGATGAGACAAGAATTGGTGGGGTGGTGAATAGTGTGGAGGATAGTTTTACATTATAGGAGGATATAGAACGCTGTTCAGAAGGGTAGACCGTGTCAAGTGGAACCCAGTTGGGATCAATGTGATGTGATGTGATGTACTTGGACAGGGCAAACAAGGTGAGGGGAATGCATGATGATCAGATGGATGGGAACACCACAAAATTAAGGTGAATGATTCCCAACATTTTCAGTCTCATGACCCACTTCAATAAGACAAATAATACCACAGCACACCCACTTTATATCAAATCACAAGCGCAGTACCAGACCCTGGGAAGCACTGAAAATCAGCGTGCCATTGATGTGGACGATCCTTAGTTCCTTAAAGTATCAGGTCAGGTGGATAAAGTGTTTGAGAAGGCATTTGGGATACTTGCTTTTACTAGTCCAGCCTTAGGGTTTAATTGCAGGGAGGTGATGCTGGAACTGCCTTAAACACTGCTTCAATCTTAGCTCATGTACAATGTGCAGTTCTGGAATCCACATTTTTGAAGGGATGTGATAGTACAGGAGAAGCTGGAGAGGGGATTTACCAGGATGTTGCCTGGGCTGGAGAGTTTCATCTCATTGGACAGACCAGTGTTGTTTTGCTTAGAGCAGGGGAGATTGATATCATTGATATGTGTCAAATAGTGAGGGGCTACAATAGCGGAGACAGAAAAAAAATTCTGCTTGATGCATGGATCAATAATTTAAGTTAATGAGCAGGAGGTTTGCAGAAAATGTGAGTAAACACATTTGATCCAATGGCTGGTGGGAGTATGAAACTCACTGCCTGTATGTTTTCTGGACACAGAAACCCAGATAATATTGAAGAGTGTTTGGTATGCCCTTATAATGTCAAAGCACAAAAGGCTGGAAGTGCTGGAAAATGGGATTTGAATGGTAAAGTAAATGTTTACGTAGACACGGGCTTAAATGCAGACAAACGAAGGATGAGTGGGTGGAGTCAGGCTCACACAAACCCAGAGATTTAGTTTTTTGTTCTCACAGGTTGAAGTTGAATTTTGTGAATTTGAAGCCGCTACGTCCAGCTCTCTCTCTGCTGCTGGAAAAAAGCTTGACTTCTCTCTCTGCTGCCAGACTCATTCTGTTGGTGTTGCTTTTCCTGGACTGGAGGACTCAGCAAGTGAGGGAAATCTCTGTGCACTGAATTTGCTTGTGCCAAGGGTGGGTTTATGAGATTTTGCTATTGATGATAAGTAGTGAATTAATATATTAGTTTGTTGAGATTTTTCTTTGTGTTAAGGTTATGAAACTTCTTCTGTTTTTGTTTGTATTTTTAGCTGTGATATAAGAATAAAATGTATTTTACTTAAAGTCTGGGTGTTTGACCAAGTGAATCACATCTGGAATGCAGCACCTTACACTTGCCTTTAAGTAAGAGAAAAGTTAGGGTCCAGGCTGTCTCCGTGATTTGTTTATAGAGGGAATGGTCTGGTCCGTAACAAGGATCACTGAATTGTTACAGCACATGAAGAGGACATTCAGATGTTGTGTCTGTGCTGGATCTGAGAAAAAAACAATTCACTTAATACCACTTCATCGTGTCAGTTCTCTACCCAATTCTCTCCCAAATACCTCAGTGAATTTCCCTCCACCATTATCTGAGGCAGTGCATTCTGATCCAAGTAACTAGCTGCACGATCACTTTCCTCATGTCTCCATTGCTTCTATCCCCGATGATTTCCATTCTGTGTTGGTGTGTTTGTGATCCTGCCATCAATGGGAGCAGGATTCTTTCAATATCATCCCTGTCCAGATGCCTCATGACTTGAGAACCTAAGTAAACCTTCCATGAACCTTTTCATTCTGCTTGAAGGGTCACGCCCATCTGTCAATCCTATCCACCTAACTGAGATTCTGCATGGTCGAGCAAAACTTATGTATCTGTTCATCGTTCTCTCTAATGTCTTCACATCTTTCCTAAAGTGTGTCATCAAAACGCAGACACTACTCCCTGTGCCAGGAGACGCTGTGTCCAATGCGCATTGAACGTAACCTCCTTGTTTTTCACATAACCCTGGTAATAAAGCCTTGAGTTTCCAATAAGTTCATGAATGACTTCCTGCTTCCCATCCTTCTAAATGCTGTTGGATGCAGGTCCAGTTGAACCAATTTGTCCTCATACAGCAGCCCTGCCCTCCCTGATATCAGCCTGGTGTCCATTTGCTGCACTCCCTCTTCCACCTTTAATGACAAATGTACAAACTGCTCAGGCCGCATTTCCCTGCAACCATTTTAAAATTGTCTGCTCTTTATTATATTGTCCCTTTGTGATTTTCTGAGCAAAATGAACCAATTGATACTTGTTACTGCCTCAGTGTTTTAAATTCCCCTGGTCTCTGCTCACCTCTGAAGGGGACGTGTTGAATCTTTACAAATGGGAAAGGACCTGATGGAAAGAACTGAGGCAACAGGAAGACTGGGAATGATGATAATTTTTACAAGTGGAGGACACACTTCCAAATGAAGGAGTGGCCCAGATCCTGAGATCCCAGTCACGGGTCAGCATTGCGATGTCTGGTCCTTATGGAGAGCTACATTGGGACAACAGAAGGAGAGCTGAGTTACTTTGGAGCCTGGGAATTGCCCGACATTAGATATGACTCCAGGGTTGGGGGAGGGTCAGTGTGTGTAAACGTTGATGTTGCTGCTCAGGTCTGTCAGCGTGCAACCCTGTGTCACTTCCTCTGCATTTCCCTTGGGATGTATTTGGGGGTTACAATGATCAGAGCCTACTCGGTAGGGCTGTACTGTTTCTTAGGAGGAGGCTGTAAACTCTTCTGGCCCTTGAGCTTACTGGTGCCCTCGGACTTCATTTTGAACGACATCATTTCCTGGATGAGGGTGTCATTCCCTGCCCCTCCCTAATTGCCCCAAGGGTCCACATTGCTGTAGGGCTGGGGCCACATGTAGGCCAGACCAGGTCAGGAGGGCAGGTTCCTTCCTGAAAGTTAGTGAACCAGACAAGGTTTTCCAATGGATTCTTATTGAATTCCCATTCTACCATTTACTGAGGCGGAATTCGAACCCAGGTCCACGGTGAATTAAATCCCCCAGGACAGCATCCCATCACCAAGTCACCCTTTATTTCCAGGTGCACGGTAACCTGACCCTGGTCCGGCTTCCTCAGAGCCAGCTCTCAGGGTGTACAGAACCCCCTGACAGTATGGATGGTCCAATTAGAGGGGGGGGGGGGTCATACTGGGCCTTGTGCTAGCTAGTGAGCCTGCCCATGTGACTGACCTTTCAGTGGGAGAGCATTTTGGAAACAGTGATCACAACTTCTTATGTTTTCAGATAGCTACGAACAAGGATAAGTAAACACCTTGTGGCATGTTGCTAAACTGGGGGGAGGGTAAATTATGTCTGTATTAGGCAAGGGGTGGGTGAGTGTTAATTGGGAGGAGCTGTTATCAGACCAGTCCACATTTGACATGCGAGTTGCTTAAAGACCTGCTGTTCAGAGTTCAGGGCCGACATGTTCCAGTGAGGAAGAAGGTCAAAGATGGCAAGATAAGGGACCCTTGGACAATGTGGGAGGCTGTCAAGTTAGTCAAAAGGGATAAAACAAGCATTTGTGTGGCTTAGGACCTAAAATTGGACAGGGCCTGTGAGGAATATAAAGAAAGCAGGAAAGGACTGAAGCAGGGAATTAGGAGAGCAAGAAGGGTCCATGAAATGACTTTGGAGAGTAGGGTTAAAGAGAATCCCCAAGACATTCTAAACATATATTAAAAACAAGAGGATAACTGGGGAGAAGGTAGGACCACTCAAGGATAAAGAAGGGAATTTGTGTTTGGAGGGGGAGGATGTGAGTGAGATTCTAAACGAGTACTTTGTGTCAGTATTCACCAAACAGCAGGGCATAGAGGGCAGTGAGACCAGTGTGGATCGTGCTAATGTGGTAGGGCATTTTGAGGTCAAGAAAGAAGTGATGTCTGGTGTCTTGAAGTCCATTAAGATGGATTAGTCCCCAGGGCCAGATGGTATCTACTCCAGGTTATTGAGAGAGACAAGAGAGGAGATCATTGGAGCCTTGAGCCTTTGCATCCTCACTAGCCACTGGACAGGTCCCAGGGGACTAGCGAGGAGCTAATGTCATTCCTCTGTTCAAAAAGGTAAATAGGGATCATCCAGGAAACTATAGACCCATGAATCTCACATCGGTGGTTGAGAAGCTATTGGAGACAATACTTAGGGATAGGATTTACACACATTTGGAAAAGAATGGCCTAATTAGGGACAGTCATCATGGCTTTGTGCAGGGCAGGTCTTGTCTTACTAACTTGATTGAATTTGTCGAGGAGGTGACAGGGGTGATCGATGGGGGTAGAGCAATGGATATTGTCTACATGGATTTTAGCAATGCTTTCCACAAGGTCCCTCATGATAGGCTCATGCAGAAGATTAAGATGCATGGGATCCATGGTGACTTGGCTAATGGATTTAGAATTGGCTTGCCCGTAGAAGGCAGTGTGGAGGGGTGGAATGATTTTCAGGTGAAGGCCCGTGACAGTGAACCATACTGGGACCTCTGAGGAAATAGATTATATCTAAATGATTTCATATAAAACATTGGTGGAGTTGTGGACAGTGTAGAAGTTTGTCAAATGATATAGCAGAATCAGTTGCAGATATGGACGTAGAAATGGCAGATGGAGTTTAATCTGGGTAAATGTGAGGTGCTGCACTTGGGGGGATCAAATGTGAAGGAAAAGTATCCGGGTAATGGCAGATCCCTGAACAGCATTGATATACAGAGGGATCCTGGGAATAAGGAGCGACTAGAAAAACCTTTGGTTTTTGTTGTTTCTGGAGCAGGAAAGGCTGAGGGGAGACTTGATAGAAGTCTCTAAAATTATGAGATGCATAGATAGGGTTTAAGGTCAAAATCATTTTCCCAGAGTTGAAATGTCTAATACTTGGGGGTGTGTACTGAAGATGAGAAGAAGAATGATCAGAAGAGATGTAGGAGGCACGTTTTTTACACTGAGAGTGGTAGGAGTCTGGAACGTGCTGTCAGGGTGGTGGTGGAGACAAATATATTAGGGGCAGTTAAGGGGCTTTTAGATCAGCACATGAATATGGAAGGAATAGAGGAGTATGGAAAAATGGCAGGCAGAAGGGATTAGTTTAATTTGGTACCATGTTTGTGTAATGGAAAATTAAGAAATTTTACATTTACTGTGAAATTTGAAAGAGAATGCGTTTCTAAAATGTAATGCTGTGCTGAGCTTTGTAAACAATACTTTGATGAGGTTTGCAGCCAGCTTGTCTCTGTTTGAATTTTGTATACATTAACATGACCCTGCAACAGTTGAACTCAGTAAAAGCTGAAGAACTGTTATGTCAGATTATGACAGATTAACAACTTGAGTTTTCCCAGTCTTTGCCCTTCACAGCGTGATAAGAAACAGTACAAGGCGAGTTTCTGAACTATGCTCAGGTTATTGCTTACATTGAGGCATCTGGCTGAATATATTGGGTCAAATTCTGCAGAATTTAAATAAAGCTCCTTTCTTAGCTTTTGCTAACAGTTGAGTCGAGTCGATTTAATTTCCATGACAGTTCGACATAACATCTTGGACTGAAAGGTCCATTCCTTTGCTGTGCTGTTCTATGTTCCTGTTTGTTTAATTTTTTTTCTTTTTCTTTTTTTTAACCCATGTTGTGTATGTGCAGGTGTGAGACACAGTGAGAGACACAAGGTGCACAAATCTTTATTCAGTTTCCATCACCAGGAAGATAGGAAACACCCGAGTGGCCAGTGACAAGCAGTGCCCTTCAATGTTCCTGTTTATATCTGTCAGCCAGGACTCCCTGATTGGATCAGGAGAGCAGCCCCAATCAGGGAACTCATATTGTATGCGTACCACTTGACTAACTTTGTTACAATTACTACTCCCAGAGTCTCAAGATCAATACTCCATCAATAGTACCACGAGACCATCGCCTTCCCAGATGCACAGAAACAATAACCGTCCTTCCCGTATGTATGTGACTCTTCTCAGCACCTGTCCCTCCTCTCCTCTCTCCCCTCCTGCATTCATCCCTTTCCCCATCCCATAATACATAGTCCTAATGATGTTCGAGACAATTCAAGTGACAGTGAGCTTAAGACGGAGAGATGTCTTACTGCAGTTATATCGGACTTTGGTAAGACCGCATCTGGAGTATTGTATGTGGTTTTGCTCTCCCTCCCTGAGAGATGTTATCCTTGTCACAGAGGGAGTGCAGCTAGGGCTGATATTGGGGAGGGCAGGATTGTCTTCCGAGGAGAGACTGGCTAAAATGGGCCTGTATTCACTTGGGGGAGAGGGGATCTGATTGAAACGTATAAAATTCAAACAGGGATGGACAGACGAGATGCAGGGAAGGTGTTTCCCCCTGGTTAGGGAGTCTAGAACGAGAGCTCACTGCCTCAGGATATGGGGTAGACCAATTAGGACTGAGCTGAGGAAACATTTCTTCGCTCAGATGGTGGTCAACCTGTGAAATTCTCTCCCACAGAAGACTGTAGAGGCCGGGTCACTGAGTCCAATTGAGGAATGGAAGGATAAATGTTGTGGTTTAACGGCATCAAGATGTACGGGGAGAAAGCGGGAATGTGAGGATCAGGCAGGATCATATTGAGAGGCAGAGCTGGCTCGAAAGTGCCAAGTGGTATATGTTTGAGGCAAAGTTGAAGGACACATTGTTCAGGAGCATTTCTGGTTGTGCTCTTTGATAGATGGAATAGAGGGGCTGAATGTTATTTAAACAGAGAAATACTGCAGATAGATGCAGCACAGAAAGATTTGGGAGTCAGCGTGCATGTTGTACAGAAATGGAGCAGCCAAGTTCAGGGGTCAGCAGGGAATGACAATGGCCACGTGGCCTTTTTATCTACAGGAACAGAATATAGAAAGGTGGAGGTCTTGTTCAAACTGTACAAGGCACTGGTCAGGATGCCCCTGTAATATTGTGAACAGCTTTGAGCCCCTTATCTCAGGAAAGGTGTCCTGGTATTGGAGGCAATCCACAGAAGGTTCACTTGGCTGATACTAGGAATGGAGCGATTGTCCAATGAGGAGAGGTTGATGAGTGTGGGCCTGAGGTCATTGGATTTTAGACAAATGAGAGGCAAGTTTATGGAAGCATGCAAGATTCTTCGAGGTCTTGCCAGGCTGGGTATGGAGAGATTATTTCCCCCTTGTGGGAGAGTTCCATTATCTGAGGGCATCATCTCAGAGTCGGGGATTGTACGTGAAAGACAGAGATGAGCAGGAGCGTCTTGCCTCAGAGGGGAGTGAATGTGTGTGATTCTTTCCCACAGAGGGCTGCCGAGGTTGAGTCTGTTGTTATAACCAAGACTGAGGTGGACAGACTTTTAATCAGAAAGAGAATCGAGAGTTACAGAGAAAAGTGCCGGGAAGTGCAATTGAGGATGATCAGATCAGCCATGATCTTGTGGAATGGTGGATCAGACTCAGTGATCCAAAATGCTGACTTCTGATCCTAATTCTTGTGATCCTGAACATCCTGTTCCATTCTTCCTCACCTTCTGGAATATTTCAATGGCAGGAAGGTGAGAGAACCTGGTTGGTGATGGCAGAAAAGCCACAGGAAATGTCTTCCATTTCATTAATATCAATGGCAGATCATATTGAACTGAGGTGAGAATAAATGTCTTCACTCAGAGACTGCTGACCCTGTGGAATTCTCTGAATTAAGAGAGGAACAGATCAATTTCTAGGTTCTAACAACGTCAAGGGCTACGGGGAGAGAGCAGGAACATGGCATTGAGATCAAAGATCGATCATGACCATATTGAATGATTGAGCAGGCTCGATGGGTCGAATAGAACATCGAACATTACAGTGCAGTACAGGCCTTTCGGCCCTCGATGTTGTGCCGCCCTGTCATACTAATCTGAAGCCCATCCCACCTACACTATTCCATGTACGCCCATATGCCTGTCCAATGACGACTTAAATGCACTTAAACTTGGCGAATCTACTACCATTGCAGGCAAAGCATTCCATACCCTTACTACTGTCTAAGTAGCCCACTCTTGCCTCTATTTTCTCTTTCCTGAGCTTCTCAGCTATGGCAATGAAATAGATTTGTCAGCCGGGGGTTTATTTACAAACAGGATTGTTCCAGTCTCCTTGGATTATGCTTCTGTAAAAGTTTAGTTAGCCGATCCACACCAATCAATTTGAGCCTTTTCCTAGAATCGATTCCAGGACCGTTTGCTGATGGCTACCTTTATTGATCACACACTTTTATCAAAAAAGTGCGAATCCATTTTCAGAACTGCAAGTGATGGCAACAACATAGAATCTAGGTCAATAATTCTCAACCCTTTCAGCCTCATGGCCCACTCGAATCAGACAAATGACACCAGGCACACCCACTTTCTGGCCAATCCCACGCGCAATATCAGAGTTGTGTACATGTGCGGATTTCTTTGATTCATTGATGGGAACGTGAGTGCCTTGGGCTAGAAAGCATTCATTGCCCCTCCCCATTTACCCAGAGGGCAATGGGACCAGTTCAGATTGGGACGTCTGGTCAGCATGGACTGGTTAGACCAAAGGGTCTTTTTCCATGCCGAATGACTCTACGACTATGTGTCTGGAGCTGCACTCGCCCAGGCGAGTCGGGAGTATGTCATCACACCCCTGACTTGTGGCTTGTTGAGGGGAGAGAGGTTCTGGGGAGTCAGGAGTTGAGTTACTTCCTGCACTATTGCTAACCTCTGACCTGTTCCTTGGCAGGGCGCTACAGCGTGGGGACTGCAGTGGGTAAAGGAAGCAGCTCACCCCCACTTCTCAAGGGTAACTAGGGATGGGCAATAAATGCTGCCCCACCCAGGGACTCCCATGTGATGCTATAAAAACTAAAGTATTTATGTGCCTAGTTCAGTTCAGTTTAATGCCAAGGGAAACCTCCAGGACATCGCTCACGGGAAATTCAGTGATAGTTGTCATCTTTGAACTATATCAACTCTGTCTGAGTCGATATACTGACAATTGCCCTCGTTCTGATGACTTTACAACCTTTGTTCTTGTCTCCTACTGTTAATCTGTTCCTGAAGTTACTATTTTTTAGAATTTTGGGATAAGGACTACACTATTAATGTGCAAAGTTTGGGGCTGGGGAGAAGGGATAGGGTTAACTGATCAGGATCTGCACTGTTCATGTATAAATTCCCCTGATAAAATAATTGTTCATTTCATTACTGTGTTTGCTGGCTGTAATTAGGCTCCAGCAACTTGGAAGCTGATTTTCTGATCTGATGAATTCTCCCTGCTATAAATAAGGGATATTCTCTCCATCTCTCAGACAGAGAACAGACCAAACTTTAACTGCCACCTTCGAAACGTCCATCACTTTCCAAAGGGACATCATGTCTCTTGGTTTTTTGGTCAAGCTGAAGATTCTGTGGGCGATTAATGACATTCAGAAGATTTACTACCCGGTCTTAGCTGCGTTTGGTGTCATGGGTAAGTTGGACCCTCGGGGTGTTTATTCAAGAAGTGGAATGTAATTATATCCAGCATCTTAAAAGATTTGCCTTTCGGAAAACAGTCCTCCTTACATTGCAACATTGCCTGGAAGAATACCTTTGTTCTATAGGACTGAAAGACCATTGCTCATCAGTAAAGCAAAAAAAAACAATCAACAGTCGATTGATATATCTGTCCATCTAACTAACCCACATTCATTCCTTTTTCCTTTCTTCCCTTCTTCCATTTTCTTTGTTCCTTCATTTTTTCTTTCTTTCTTCCCTTCTTTCTTTCTTTTCTCTTTCTTTCTTCTTTCTTTCTCATAGCTTTGTGGCCACATTGTGATATGGCACTGTGATTACATTGTGTTTTTGATCTTTAACAATTAAACATTGTGAACACTATCTCAATGAAATATTAAACAGCAAAATTGTTGTTACTTTGCAGTTTGTTGCAAAAACTTTGGGCTCCCATTGAAGAATTAGTTTAATTGTTTTTCTGGCAATACAGCGAGCAATGATTTCTTCATGAGACTTGAGCATTCCGGATGAAGGGCTTATACCCATAAAGTCAACTCTCGGATGCTGCCTGACCTGCTGTGCTTTTCCAGTGTCACAATTTTTGACTCTAAACAATAAATGCTTCTATTTATTCTCTTCTTTCCAGTTAACATGATTGCAATTACGATCCTGGTTCGGGGGAAGTGTGGTCTTTCCAAATGTGTCACTCAATATCTAGTGGCTATGGCAACGGCGGATCTACTGGTCATTATCTTCGATCTGATACTACGACAAATTCCTATTACGTATCGGGATGAGTTTCATTTTGTGTATTTTCTCCCCTTGTGCAACATCCATGCTGTTCTGCTTTTTGCTGTCACAGACTGTTCTGTCTGGTTCACGGTCACGTTCACCTTTGATCGGTTTGTGGCCATCTGTTGCCAAAAGCTGAGAAGTAAATATTGCACCAAGAAAACAGCGGGTGTGGTTTTAGGAACAGTGACTGGGCTGAGTTGTCTGAAGAATATTTTCTGGTATTTCATGTATTACAATATATATTGGCTTTCGAATAGTCCATGGTTTTGTAGAGTTAATCCAAATGTATTTACTTCAATTGTCTGGACCATTGTTGAATTAATGCATTACATCATAACGCCATTCATTCCATTTATTTTGATTCTCCTGTTAAACACTTTGACAGTCAGAAACATTATATTAGCCAACAGAGCTCGCAGGAGACTCCGGGGCCAGACGTCTGGGGACAGTGCCAGTGACCCAGAGATGGGGAGTAGGAGGAAATCCATGATTATGTTATTTATTATATCTGGCAATTTCATCATGTTGTGGGTGGTTTTCATTGCTTATTCCATACTGAAACGATTCGATTACTTGGGCTATCCAGTCCCTCTGCCAACATTTGTAAATGAGATTGGCTTCATGCTGCAGCTCCTGAGCTGCTGCACAAACACCTTTATTTATGCAGTTACCCAGAGGAAATTCAGAGAAGAGTTGAAAGATGGAATGATGTATCCCTTCACAAAGTTGGTCAAAGCAATTCGATGATGTTTACTTGCCGACGTTTGGAACACTAAATACATATTTTCTCAGGATTCCGATTCCGATCTGAGATCCCAGGCTTTATGTATTCTTGATCCTTGCCGAAGAGGACTGAGTGTCTTTACACAATGCAACACCAGCGTTCAGTTCAGGGATAGTGCGGGAGTAAGGAACACAGCAACATGGCATGGGTTCCACACTGTCTGTCCTCCCTCTGGGTGTTTATTACAGAATGACTGAAATTGTTACAGCACAGATAGAAGGCATTCAGAATCACACAGCGTTGCCCTTTGATGTGAAGGGCCGTGCTTGTCACTGGCCACTCGGGTGTTTCCTATCTTCCTGGTGGTGGAAATTGAATAAAGATTCGTGCACCTTGTGTCTCTCACTGTGTCTCACACCTACACACACACACCATGGGTGCTGGGGAAAAAATAAGCACTACCGCTCTTTTTGCTACAGACGGGTGCACTGTTGTGTGTGAGTTACCATAAGCTGCCTTCAACTAGGCTACGTATTAGGAAAGTGCACAGATAATTGAATACTGAAATGAATATTTAAACCTGATTGCTTGTAATAACCAAAATAAGACCCCTGAAGTCAGCAAGTTAAGCTTCACAACCAAACCTGTCTATTAATGGTGGAATTAATCTACGATTCTAACCAGCAGCGTCTGTCTCTGGATGTACAGGATCGATCCTTGTGTGGTCTTCTGGAGTTGAATTCTTGTACAATTTTCAGGTTTGTGATGTGACATTATTGATTAGATTAGATTACTTACAGTGTGGAAACAGGCCCTTCGGCCCAACAAGTCCACACCGCCCCGCCGAAGCGTAACCCACCCATACCCCTACATCTACATCTACCCCTTACCTAACACTACGGGCAATTTAGCATGGCCAATTCACCTGACCTGCACATCTTTGGACTGTGGGAGGAAACCGGAGCACCCGGAGGAAACCCACGCAGACACGGGGAGAACGTGCAAACTCCACACAGTCAGTCGCCTGAGGCGGGAATTGAACCTGGGTCTCTGACGCTGTGAGGCAGCAATGCTAATCACTCTGCCACCGTGCTGTCCAATTGATGATCCCTTAGACTCATTCATCTACAATACTGACTATTCCTCTGGAACCATTAAGCCTGCAGCTTGTCCCCGAACAGGAGCTTGGAGAAAGCGAGGACTGCAGGTACTGGAGAGTCAGAGTCGAATCTAACCAGCAGAGTCTGTCTCTGGATGTACAGGGTTGATCCTTGTGCAGTTTTCTGAATGTCTTCCTGATGAAGGGCTTATCCAGAGACAGACGCTGTTGGTTAGAATGGGAGATAAATTCCACCATTAATAGACAAGCTGGATTGTGAGGCCAACTTGCTGACTTCATTCCTGATCAAGGACTTATGCCCGAAACGTCGATTCTACTACTCCTCGGATGCTGCCTGACCGGCTGTGCTTTTCCAGCGCCACACTCTCGACCTTAATAGGAGCTTCCTTGTTCCCTGTTACCTTTGGCATTGACTTGTCTGTCTGAAGACTCACCTTTCCTGTGATGAATTCTTCTGCTGAGTCATCATTTCTCCATGTAGCATAAGTTAACCAGTTATCAAAAGGGTGTTAAATAGGTTTGTTTCTGTAACTTCAACTCTTTCTTTTCCCAAGCATGGCTATTTGCTTTCAGATCTTGTGTAACAGCTTGTCCTCGTCCCCACACAGTTTATTGCAGACAGAGTTATTTTCGCTTCCTTTAATCTGCGAAGACTTATTGAAGTTCTGAGGTTTACACTGTCACAACACTTGACATTTGCAGCTAATGATCCTACACTCAGCCCTGGAATGTTTGAATAACAAGGATACCTACATCAACTTCCTACTTATCGATGACAGTTCTGCTTTCAGTTAGCACTGACGGTTAGCACTGCTGCCTCACAGCGCCAGAGACCCAGGTTCAATTCCCGCCTCAGGCGACTGACTGTGTGGAGTTTGCACATTCTCCCCGTGTCTGCGTGGGTTTCCTCCGGGGGCTCCGGTTTCCTCCCACACTCCAAAGATGCGCAGGTCAGGTGAATTGGCCATGCTAAATTGCCCGTAGTGTTAGGTAAGGGGTAGATGTAGGGGTATGGGTGGGTTATGCTTCGGCGGGTCGGTGTGGACTTGTTGGGCCGAAGGGCCTGTTTCCACACTGTGAGTAATCTTTCAGCACCATAACTCCAAACAAACCCATCTCTAAACTCTGAGAGGGAGGTCTCAGTGCCCATCCCCACAACCCAGCTCCCCCACCCAACGTGCAGACACACACGCACACACACACAGAGACACACACACACACTCTCTCTCTCACACACAGACACATTCACACACAGCCATACACACACATTCACACGCACACTCACATACAGACACATTCACACACACGCACAGACACACTCACACACAGCCATACACACACATTCACGCACACACACTCGCACGCACACACGCACGCACTCTCTCTCACACACAGACACATTCACACACAGCCATACACACACACACTCGCACGCACATTCACATACAGACACATTCACACATACACAGACACTCACACACACACAGACACCCACACAGTCACACACACACACTCTCTCACACACAGACACATTCACAGCCACACACACAGTCATACACGCACGCACTCACGCACACATGCATGCATAGTCACGTACAGACACATTCACACACACACACAGACACCCACACAGTCATACACACACACTCTCTCCCTCACACACCCACACACTCTTGCATACAGACACATTCACACACAGTCATACACACACACATTTGCGCATGCACACACACATTCACATACAGACACATTCACACACACACACAGACACCCACACACTCATACGCACACACGCATAAACACTTGCACACACATTCACACACAGACACATTCACACACACACAGACACCCACACAGTCATACACACACTCTCTCGCACACACATACACACACACATTCGCGCGCACACACACTCGCACGCACATGCACATTCACACACTCACACCTTCACACACACACACACAGACACCCATAGGGGTTGAGGGGGAGATGGTGGACAGCGTCAGGTTCCTTGGAGAGACAATCACCAATGTCCTGGTCCACCCACGTCAACGTAACTCTCAAGAAAGCTCAAAAACATCTCTATTTCCTCAAGAGGCTAAGGAAATTCAGCACATCTATAACGAGTCCCACCAATTTTTATCAGTTCACCATAGAAAGCATCCTGTAGTGAGGAAAATGCTTCAATCTATCATCAAGGTAGACATAGTGAAACATCTGGATAGAAGTTGTCCCATTGGGCAGAAGTAGTATGGGTTCATGAAAGATCAATCATGTTTAACTCATTTACTAGAATTCTTTGAAGACATTAAAGGCGCGGGAGACAACGGGTGGCCACATCTGTAGCAAGTGTTGATTGCTGGAAGAACTCTGACTCAGAACTGGTGAGCTGGAATCTGAGCTTCAAACTCTGCAGCACACCTGGGACGGGAGAGAGAGAGTGTTAGCTGGACACTCGGTTTTAGGAGGCGGTCACTCCTAGTAGATTAAACATCACCAGGTTCGGTCAGTGTCCAGGGAGCGCAGGGAGTGACTGCAAGTGAGGCAGGTAGAGGGATCCAGGGAGAGGAGCCTCAGCTCTTGAGCTTGTCTGACAAGTACGAGGTCCTTGCTCCCTGTGTGGGTGAGAAACAGGGCTGCGGGGGGGGGGGCGTGGGGGGGGATGAGGCCAGCTGACCACCGCACCGTGGTACAGGAGGCTATTCAAGAGAGGGGAGGCAAAAGGACAAGTGGTGGTTTTGGGGGATTCCATCATTTGGGGGAGGGATAGTGTGCTTTGTGAACAGGATCTAGAGTCCCCTATGGAATGTTGCCTGCCCGGTGCCAGGGTGAGGAACATCTCTGACTGGCTTGAAAGGAGACTGGAGCAGGAGGGGGAGGATCCAGTTGTTGTGGTCCATGTTGGGACAAACTACGTTGGCAAGACCAGGAAAGAGGAGTTGTTCAGGGATTATCAGGAACTGGGAGCCAAAGTAAAGAACAGGTCCTCAAGGTATATCATCTCTGGATTACTGCCCGAGCCATGTCCAAATTGGCACAGGGACACGGGAATAGGGAAGGAAATAGGTTGTTAAAAGATGGTGTGGGAAAGAGGGGATCCTTTCCGTGGGGCACTGGTGTCAGTATTGGAACAGGAGGGATCGAACAGGAGGGTTTGTTGCTGAGAGATCAACAAACTGCCATTCCTAGATGTCACAGTAGAGCGAACAGCCAATGGGGAACTTCAAACCAGCGTCCACAGGAAAACAACACATACAGACCAAATATTGAACTACAGAAGCAATCATCCCAACACTCACAAATGAAGCCGCATTAGAACGTTATTTCAATGAGCCACCACACACTGCAGCACAGAGGAACTACGCAGAGCAGAGGAAAATCACCTATACAGCGTATTCAAAAAGAACAGGTACCCAATAAACGCAGTCCGCTGATTTCTCAGCAACAGACCCAAACAAGCAGACAAAACACATCCAGAAACCTGAACCACTCTCCCCTACATCAAAGACATCTCGGAAATGACTGCCAGACGACTCAGACCCCTTGGCATCATGGTAGCCCACAAACCCACCAACACACTAAAACAGCAGCTAATGAACTTGAGAGACTCTATACAGACAACAAACAAAACTAAGGTCATTTACAAAATACCGTGCAGGAACTGTAACAAACACTACATTGGACAAACAGGCAGAAAACTAGCCACCAGGATACATGAACATCAACTAGTCACAAAAAGACATGACCCTCTCTCACTATTATCCTTACATACAAATAAGGAAGGACACCACTTCAACTGGGACAACACATCCATCCTAGGACAAGCCAAACAGAGACATGCACGAGAATTCCTGGAAGCATGGCATTCCAACCAGAACTCGATCAACAAACACATTGACTTGGATGCCATTTGCCACCCCTGAGAAAAAGAACAGGAAATGACATCTGCACAGGAAATGACATCACCAACCCAAGGAAACCTAAACACATAAATAGAAAGCGGACCTTGCCGCCAGTGCTTCATCTGAAGGCTTGTTGATGATGTTACCTGGCATGGTGATAAAACGTCTGAAAATGAACCTTCCAGCTCAGCGAGCAAACCTATATCCTGAACCTCAACCTGAACTACAAATCTTCTCAAAATTCGCTTTGTGTGTGTTTATTTATGTGTGACCCTGTATATGTGCCTCTGTGTATTTGTCTGTGTCTCTGAATATATGTGGATCTGTGTTTGCCCTGTGCCTAAGTGTTGATCTCTGTCTATCTATGTGTGTGTGAAGACATGAGTGTGTCATAGTGTGTCTCTATGTTTGTGTGTCTCTCTGTGTCTCTGTGCAATGTGCTCTCTGCTGTTTTGGGGGCTGTATCCATTGGGGTTAAGCCCCCCATCTGACTCTATCTATCCTTCTTGTGTTTAAAGTAATATGGCACCGTTGGTCACGTTTATGTGTGTGTGTGTGTCTATCTTAGTCCGCAGTGGGACACAGTTTGTTCTGGAGGGAAGGTTGAACGAATGAAAGAATTAAAAATTTCTATGCATGCCCCTCTTGTGTTTAACGTGATACAATACTACCCTCTGCTGGCCTGCCTGCGCCACTGCAAAAGCGACAGGTTTTTTTAGTCAATCACAGCTCTTCATAGCATTATTTCTAAACTGAAGCCCCTGTTCCCAGTCCAAATCAGTCCAAAAAACAGTGAATGGAAATAAAGATGGATATATTCGGATTGTTTTATCTCTGAGTGTGTCTAAAACTTTAGCTTATTTCTGTAAGAACTTGTGGTTTATTTTCTTCATTACTCCGTGTAATCACACAATCCGTCGACAATAAAGAGAAAGCAAGTTCCTAATCCCTGAACAAACTGTCGCATTTATTCTGAAGTCTGGAGGTTCATGTCACATGCAAAGCGCCGTTTGTGCAAAACATTTGCTCCTTATGTCTTTTTTTTTAATCTCTCTCCTCTCACCTTAAATGCATATACCCCATTCTCTTGAAATCCCCCAAACTAGGGAAAGGACAACTACCATTAACTCTATCCATAGCTCTTGTTATTTTATAAACTTCTACCAGCTCGTCTCTCAACCTCCAGCAGAAAAGGATCCTAGACATTTCTTTGTAGCTCAAACCTTCCATTTCCGGCAACATTCTGGTAAATCTCTTCCCAACCCTCTCCAGCTTAATGATATCCTTCCTATAACTGGGCGCCGGCTAATTCGAACCTCCAGTTTTGGAACTATATTTTAAGCTTTTGTTGACCTGATATTTTAACCCTCCCTCATCCTCTATCCACAGAAGCTTTTGGAAACACTTAGTTATTATTTCAGTTTCCAGTGTAAGCAGTTGTCAAGCTGTCTGAACGGGACAATTCCTGTGCATTTCCCCTGGCCAACCCACCCAGCCTGCACATCCCTGGGCACTGTGGACAATAATGTTAAATGTTTTCATCCTTCTGTGGTTCCTAAAACTTAGTCATGTCCCGTCTTATAGGACTGAAGTAATTCATGTTGATATTTCAGGAGGTGGCTGCTGCCTTATTACAGGATAATGATAGGAGAATACAGGATCTAGTGGGACATTTATAGAACATAGAAAAATACAGCGCAGTACAGGCCCTTCGGCCCTCGATGTTGCGCCGACCGAAGCCTACCTAACCTACACTAGCCCAATAACCTCCATCTTGAAAATACTATCTTTATTTGTTTGTACAGCGGCTGCTGATTCCTCCTCCCGGCCGCCAGAGGGAGTCGCTCTGCATGGCCTCCTCAGGCCCCCAGCCAGTGTCACCTCTTTCTGGATTATTGGTGCTGGAAGAGCCAAGTAGCTTCGAAATCGACGTTTCGGGCAAAAGCCCTTCATCAGGAATAAAGGCAGTGAGCCTGAAGCGTGGAGAGATAAGCTAGAGGAGGGTGGGGGTGGGGAGAGAGTAGCATAGAGTACAATGGGTGAGTGGGGGAGGGGATGAAGGTGATAGGTCAGGGAGGAGAGGGTGGAGTGGATCGGTGGAAAAGGAGATAGGCAGGTCGGACAAGTCCGGACAAGTCATGGGGACAGTTACTGTGCGAGACCCCACTACCAGGTATATATTTCCCTCCCCACCCCTTTCTGCCTTTCGCAAAGACCGTTCCCTCCGTGACTACCTGGTCAGGTCCACGCCTCCCTACAACCCACCCTCCCATCCTGGCACCTTCCCCTGCCACCGCAGGAACTGTAAAACCTGTGCCCACACCTCCTCCCTCACCTCCATCTAAGGTCCTAAAGGAGCCTTCCACATCCATCAAAGTTTCACCTGCACATCCACTAATATCATTTATTGTATCCGTTGCTCCCGATGCGGTCTCCTCTACATTGGGGATACTGGGCACCTCCTAGCAGAGCGCTTTAGGGAACATCTCCGGGACATCCGCACCAATCAACCAAACTGCCCCGTTGCCCAACATTTCAACTCCCCCTCCCACTCTGCCGAGGACATGGAGGTCCTGGGCCTCCTTCACCGCCATTCCCTCACCACCAGACGCCTGGAGGAAGAACGCCTCATCTTCCGCCTCGGAACACTTCAACCCCAGGGCATCAATGTGGACTTCAACAGTTTCCTCATTTCCCCTTCCCCCACCTCACCCTAGTTCCAAACTTCCAGCTCAGTAACTGTCCCCATGACTTGTCCGGACTTGACCTACCTGCCTATCTCCTTTTCCACCTATCCACTCCACCCTCTCCACCTTGACCTATCACCTTCATCCCCTCCCCCACTCACCCATTCTACTCTATGCTACTTTCTCCCCACCCCCACCCTCCTCTAGCTTATCTCTCCACGCTTCAGGCTCACTGCCTTTATTCCTGATGAAGGGCTTTTGCCCGAAACGTCAATTTCGAAGCTACTTGGATGCTGCCTGAACTGCTGTGCTCTTCCAGCACCACTAATCCAGAATCTGGTTTCCAGCATCTGCAGTCATTGTTTTTACCCCAGTGTCACCTCTTGCCTCCTCCTGCTTCCTCCTTATCAGTCCATCCACGTTTGGGTGACGTCACCACAGGGCGAGGAACCAATTGTCCCAACAAGAACTTGCCGCTTGTGTAGTGGTGCGGGGAGGCCAGCAGAGGGTGGCATTGTATCACTTTAAACACAAGAGGGTCAGAGACATTGATTTACATTTTAATTCATTTAAACTTCCCTCCAGGACAAACTGTGTCCCATTGTAGGCAGAGGTGGGCCCCAGACACACACCCATCAACATGACCAACAGCATTGTATCAATTTAAATAGAAGAATAGACAGGTAGAGAGAGTTTAACCCCATTTAATGGATACAGCCCCAAAACAACAGACACAAACACAGAGACACACAGATAGTCAGACAGAAACATACTTAGACACAGAGACACATCCAGTGTTGGTATTAGTCCTGTTGTTTGTGCATGCGTGTGACTAATTGTTCACGCATGTGACTAATTGTTCATGCGTGTGATTAATTGTTCGTGCATGTGTTAGAATGCTTTAGGTAGACCCTCCCCCCCCCGACCCCCCATGTCATCAGGGAGTGCATGCCAGGATATTGACCCAATGACAGTGAAGGAACAGCAATATATTTCCATATCAGGATGGTGAGGGGATTGGAGGGGATTGTTGTCAGTCAGGCTTCAGTGTGAGTCAGTCAACGATGAGTGAAGGGCCAGACAAAATGTCAGTGAGGAGTCAGAGACAGGGAGGGTCGCTCACACGTCAGTCCGAGGTTAGTCAGGGATACCTCAGGGGTCAGGCAAAGGTCAGTGAGGGTGAAATCATGGATTAGTTGAGGATTGGTCAGGGGTTAGACTGCAGATCAGACAGCTGTGTGTTCCAGGTCAGGGCAGCCTCAGGAGAACTAACTGCCTGTCTTTTGCTGAGGCACTTTGCCAGTGGTCTGGATTAGAGGTGCTGGAAAAGCACAGCAGTTCAGGCAGCATCCGAGGAGCAATAAAATCGACGTTTTGGGCAAAAGCCCTTCATCAGGAATAGTGCTCTGGAGTTAACTCTGAGTTCATTGATGTTCGTGTTGTGAGCCCAGTTTGTATGTTCCTTGTGCACGTTTCCATTTTTCTTGGTTTGTTGCCTTTCCCACAATTATACACCTCTTCTGGGGGCATTTTGCCATTCTCTCTGTTTTTTCTTTGTCGTTCTGTTGCCCCATTGCTTGAGACCTCGGAAGCTACCCTCTTCCGTCGGCCGACTCTCCTTCCTTGACCCAGTCTCAGATATCCTTTTGTCCTGATCACATCCACTCCTTTTTTGAAACCTAAACCATCCCTAACTCTTCCCCAGCTCAGATGAAAGGCCAAACAGCTAAGGTGTGAAATCTTTCAGTTATCACAGGGAACTGCCTGACCTACTGTGAACGTTTCCTCAAATTTGACATTGCTATTTCAGATTTCCAGCATCCCTCACTCCCCCTTTTCAATTCATCATCATTCCTTCACAAAAAGTGACTCTTTCAATCCAGTCCAGTCTGGGTGTTGATTGGATTAAGTTACTTTATTTAATTTTCTCCCTCAAACAAGATGGCTGCCACTGAGGGATCATGTGTTGGGGTGAGTTGGAACAAGAGAGTGGATCAAAATGTTGCACCTTCCACAAGAACCCAGTTTCTATTTTCGTAATCTAACCTGCGATGGAATGAGCTGACCTCTCCAACCGAGGTAAAGGATCCCGCTCACAAGGAGAACAGAGATGGGGACCGAGGTAACGCCAATGGCCTGACCAATTACTTTGCCCTCATGCGACTTCAACCCGAAGCGACAACGAGGGAGTTCACCATTAACTGCATTCTGGGACGGCCCAGTGAGACACTTAAACGCGGAGCAGAGAACAACACGGCACGGGAACAGGCCCTTCGGCCCGCAGTGTCTGTGCCAACCACAACGCCATTCTCAACTGATCCCATTTGCCTGTGCACAGTGTGGATCCCCCTATTCCCTGTCTGTTTACGTGTCTGTCTCAATACCTCAAGGGCAACTAGGGCTAAGGAGGCCAATTTCGGAGCAACATTTCCAACTTTCGTGCAATTCAGTCCGTGACAACACAAAACAGGAACAGGAGGGAAACATTGGCCACCTTGACACTTGCTTTCCACTCACAGAAATCATCTGCCTCAGTCTTACGTTTCAACACGATGCTCAGCACTTCGCCGCCCTTAGTGTTCCTGAGGATTGGGAGCAATTTGGATTTCGGAGAACAAAGGGATTGATAATGAGGTGGGGGTGGAATACGGGATAGGAGGAAGCTTACGGGGAACTGACTGTAAAAGCTTCTGGACGCACTTTGGAAATAATCCAATTTAGTAGCAAACACAGGAAGATACTGATCTGAAAGGTGATCGATTCAGAATGGGAGATGTATGAGACCTGGGGGCCCTTTAACACCAGTCACTGAAGATAAGCCTTGCAGATTCAGCAGGTGGTGAAGAAAGTCAATGATATATTGGCCTTCATAGTGAGAGGATTCACATACAACAGCAAGGATGGTTTGCTGCGATTGGACAGGGCCTTGGTGAGGCCACAGCTGAAATCATTGACTTTGATTTGATTTATCACTGTCACACGTCCAGAGATACAGTGAAAAGTGTTGTTTTGAGTGCAATGCAAGCAGGTCTTGCCATAAAAACGGCATCAGGGCAGCAGAACCGAGTGTATCACACAGCCACAGAGAGAGAGAGAGAGAGAGAGAGAGAGTGAGATGGCGTGTGTGAGAGAGAGAGTGAGAGAGATTGTGTATGAGAGAGAGTGATAATGAGATTGTGTGTGAGTGTGAGAGAGAGAGAAGTAGTGAGATGGAATATGATAGAGAGACCGTGAGATGGTGTATGAGAGAGAGTGAGATTGTCTATGAGAGAGGAAGAGATACTGACATTGTGTATGAAACAGATGCTGAGACAGTGGGAGATCATGAGATTATACATGGGAGGGAGAAGGAAATGATGAGATTTTACATGTGAGAGAAAGAGAGAGAAAAACAGTGAGATTGTGCATGAGTCAGAAGGAGAAAGAGAGTTTGTACGTGAGAGAGATTCACCTTCCCCCTGACACTGAGGGGCTCCTGTATCACACAGTGAAGTCAGACGCTGTGTCTGGGAACAGGACATGATCTACGGAATTAGGACATCTGTTCACGTGGATGTTCAGAACCAGGAATCCAGCAGAGAATGACAACTGAACAGAGAGAATCAAACAAACAACCTGATGTTGAATTTGTGGAAGAGTTCAGTTCCTGTTGAGAATGTTGAGCCAGTGATATATTGACCCTGTTGTACCACGGTCAAGAGTTCAGGACTGTGTCTTTGTTTATGTCTGTGTGTGAGGGAGTGTGATGCATACTGTTTAAACTGAGTTTAACTCTGCATCTCTCACAGGTAATGCCTGTCCTGCATATTTTTGACGGCAACATCATCCTGAATGGCACACAATTTCCAAATGTGGCCTCACCAATGTCCTGTACAGCCGCAACATGACCTCCCAACTCCTATACTCAATACTCTGACCAATAAAGGACTGCATACCAAATACCTTCTTCACTATCCTATCTACCTGCGACTCCACTTTCAAGAAACTATGAATCTGCCCGCCAAGGTCTCTTTGTTCAACAACACTCCCCAGGACCTTACCATTAAGTGTATAAATCCTGCCCTGATTTGCCTTTATGCAATTCAGCACCTCACATTTATCTAAATTAAACTCTATCTTCTACTCCTCAGCCCATTGGCCCATCTGATCAAGATCCTGTTGTACTCTGAGGTAACCTTTGCTGCCCACTACACCTCCAATTTTGGTGTCATCTGCAAACTCACTAACTGTACCTCCTACATTCATGTCCAAACCTTGCTCACCAGTCCACAATGATAAACCTTGTCGAATACCTTACTGAAGACCACACAGACCACGCCCACCACTCTGCCCTCATCAAACCTCTTCATTACCTCTTCAAAATAGTCAATTGAGTTAGTGAGACATAATTTCCAATGGACAAATGCAATGTTGACTATCCCTAGTCAGTCCTTGACTTTCCAAATACATGTTAATCCTGTCCCTCAGGATTCCGTCCAGCAACTTGCCCACCACCAACGTCAGACTCATCGGTCTATAGTTCCTTGGTGTTTCCTTACCATGTTTCTTAAACAGTGGCACCACGTTAGCCAACCTTCAGTCTTCCAGTACCTCAGCTGTGAATCTCAATGATACAAATATCTCAGCAAGGGGCCCAGCAATCACGTCCCTAGCTTCCCACAGAGTTCTATGGTACACCTGATCAGGTCCTGGGGATTTATCCACTTTTATACGGTTTAAGACACCTCTTCCTCTGCAATATGAACATTTTTCAAGATGTCACCATCTATTTCACCACATTCTATATCTTCCATGTCCTTCTCCACAGTAAACACTGATGCAAAATACTCGTTTAGTATCTCCCCCATCTCCTGCGGTTCTACCCATAGGCTGCCTAGCTGATCTTTGCAGGTTAGGGTGAATTGGTCAGGCTAAATTGCCCCATAGTGTCCAGGGATGTGCAGGTTAGGGTGAATTGGTCAGGCTAAATTGCCCCATAGTGTCCAGGGATGTGCAGGTTAGGGTGAATTGGTCAGGCTAAATTGCCCATAGTGTTCAGGGATGTGCAGGTTAGGTGCAATTGTTGATAAAGTGTTGGCCTTACTTCAGTTGTTGGTAAAGTGTTGGAAAAGGTTATAAGAGATAGGATTTATAATCATCTAGAAAAGATTAATTTGATTAGGGATAGTCAGCACGGTTCTGTGAAGGGTAGGTCATGCCTCACAAACCTTATTGAGTTCTTTGAGATGGTGACCAAACAGATAGATGAGAGTAAACCAGTTGATGTGGTGTATATGGATTTCAGCAAGGCATTCGATAAGTTTCCACACAGTAGGCTATTGTACAAAATGTGGAGGAATGGGATTGTGGGAGTTATAGCAGTTTGGATCAGTAATTGGCTTGCTGAAGGAAGACAGAGGGTGGTGGTTGATGGGAAATGTTCATCCTGGAGTCCAGTTACTAGTGGTGTACCGCAAGGGTCGGTGTTGGGTCCACTGCTGTTCGTCATTTTTATAAACGACCTGGATGAGGGTGTAGAAGGGTGGGTCAGTAAATTTGCAGAAGACACTAAAGTCGGTGGAGTTGTGGATAGTGACGAAGGATGTTGTAGGTTACAGAGAGACATAGATAAGCTGCAGAGCTGGGCTGAGAGGTGGCAAATGGAGTTTAATGCGGATAAGTGTGAGGTGATTCACTTTGGTCGGAGTAACCGGAATGCAAAGTACTGGGTAATGGTAAGATTCTTGGTAGTGTAGATGTGCAGAGAGATCTCGGTGTCCAGGTACACAGATCCTTGAAAGTTGCCACCCAGGTTGACAGGGTTGTGAAGAAGGCATACAGTGTTTTGGCCTTTATTAATAGAGGGACTGAGTTCCAGAACCAGGAGGTTATGCTGCAGCTGTACAAAACTCTGGTACGGCCGCACTTGGAGTATTGTGTACAGTTCTGGTCACCGCGTTATAAGAAGGATGTGGAAGCTTTGGAAAGGGTGCAGAGGAGATTTACTAGGATGTTGCCTGGTATGGAGGGAAGGTCTTACGAGGAAAGGCTGAGGGAATTGAGGCTGTTTTCGTTAGATAGAAGAAGGTTGAGAGGTGACTTAATAGAGACATATAAGATAATCAGAGGGTTAGATAGGGTGGACAGGGAGAGCCTTTTTCCAAGTATGGTGAAGGCAAACACAAGGGGGCATAGCTTTAAATTGAGGGGTGATAGATATAGGGCAGATATCAGAGGTAGTTTCTTTACTCAGAGAGTAGTAAGGGTATGGAATGCTTTGCCTGCAACAGTAGTAGATTCGCCCAGTTTAAGTACATTTAAGTCGTCATTGAACAAGCATATGGACGTACATGGAATAGTGTAGGTTAGATGGGCTTCAGATTGACATGACAGGTCAGCGCAACATCAAGGGCCGAAGGGCCTGTACTGAGCTGGAATGTTCTATGTTCTATAAATCACGGGATAATAGGGAGGGGAAATGTGTCTAGGTGGGTTACTCGTCGGAGGGTTGGTGTGGACTTGTGGGGCCGAATGGATTCTAGGATTCTATCAATAGCCCATACAGTCCCTGTCCTGAGACCGTTGATGCGGACAGTGTCAGACTTAACATGAACAACTGATCCGTCATCCACTGCTGTTTGTGGAAGAGAGTCCCAAACCTCTCCCAGCCTTTGTGGGTCCAAGAGCATCCTAATATCTCCTGAACGTTCTGGACCCTCATTCTCAGACTCTGCTCCCTCGCATTCTAGAATCTCCAACCAGTGGCAATCATTGATCTTGACCTGCCCTGTCTGGTCCTGGTCATGTCTTGAAGATATCAATCAGATCACCCCCTTAACCTTCTCATGAGCGAGGGACAGAGATGGAACGAGGGACGGGGGAGAACGGAAAGGGAGGCAACAGGGGGAGCAGAGAGGGGGGCACAGGAGCGACAGAGAGGGGGATAGGGTACGACAGAGAGAGAGAGAGGGACAGAGAGAGAGGGGGAGGGGCAAACAGAGAGAGGGATGGACAGAGAGAGAGGGACAGAGAGAGATGGAGTGAGGGACAGAGAGGGACGGGGAGGGACAGAGAGAGGGGGCAGGGACAAAGAGAGAGAGAGAACGGAAGGACAGAGAGAGAGGGGGACGGACAGAGAGAGGTGGAGGGACAGAGAGAGAGGGGGAGGGACAGAGAGAGGTGGGGAGGGACAGAGAGAGAGAGGGAGGGACAGAGAGAGGGAGGGACAGAGAGAGGGGGAGGGACAGAGAAATAGAGGAGGGGGGGGGACAGAGAGAAAGAGGGGGGAGGGAGGGGGGAGGGACAGAGAGAGAGGGGGAGGGACCGAGAGAGGTGGGGAGGGACAGAGAGAGAGAGAGAGAGAGGGAGGGACAGAGAGAGAGGGAGGGACAGAGAGAGGGAGGGACAGAGAGAGGGGGAGGGACAGAGAGATAGAGGAGAAGGGGGGGGACAGAGAGAAAGAGGGGGGAGGGACAGAGAGAGAGGGACAGAGAGAGGGGGGAGGGACAGAGAGTGAGGAGGAGGGACAGAGAGAGAGTGAGGGAGGGAGAGAGAGTGAGGGATGGAGAGAGAGTGAGGGAGGGACAGAGAGAGAGGGACAGAGAGAGAGGGAGGGAGGGAGAGAGAGGTAGGGACGGAGAGAGAGAGAGGGAGCAACAGAGCGAGAGAGATGGAGGGACAGATAGAGAGGGAGAGGGAGGGAGGGCGGGAAGGACGGAGAGAGAGTGAGAGGGACAGAGAGAGAGAGGGAGGGACACACACACACACACACACACACCAACAGGCTAATGGCTGCCTGAGCCAGGTTTAAATAGCCCCAGGGTCTGTCACTCAAACCTCATCTCCTCCCAAATCCCAGCTCATTCAGTCAGCTCGCAGGTTTCCCAACCTGGACACACATCCCCCAGGTATAGGACACACCAACCATCATCATTGTGAGATTACAGGAGGGTGGGGGAGAAAGCAGCAGGTCAATGCTTTAGCCCAGGGCTGTCCCTGTCCTTCTGCTTCTCCCCCCTCCCCCCCCCTCCCCCAATGCCCCCACCCTCCAGTCTCACTGGACCCAGAGTTGGAATACACACAGACACCTCACTGCAGTTTCACACCCACAGCAGGCACAGCAAACTGCTTCAGGACAAATGGACACGAGGTTTGTACAAATGAATGGAACTGAAATGAACAAGTGAAGTTAGTGAGCTTGCTGAGCCCGGGTTTTACCCGAATGAGTTTAAATGTGTTCGAACAGAGTGTCTTTACAACGTAACTTCAGAAGGATTATACAAATGGGCAGAGGGGTCCAGTCCTGACTTGGGTAGATAGGAACATGTAACAATGTTCAGGTCAGTGAGAAGACAGCTGGCCATCTAATTGTGACATATAGCAGCTTGGCACTCTGTAACTGTCCCTACTAAACCCTGAGTGTCCTCCCTGAATACAATTGGAATAAGCTTAAAAATGTGTTGCTGGAAAAGCGCAGCAGGTCAGGCAGCATCAAAGGAGCAGGAGAAACGTCGATTCTCCTGCTCCTTGGATGCTGCCTGACCTGCTGCGCTTTTCCAGCAACACATTTTTAAGCTCTGATCTCCAGCATCTGCAGTCCTCACTTTCTCCTACAATTGGATTAACCCTAACACTGACATAACACCGACAAACAGGCAAGTGGTGAAGATCCTGCAATGAGCAGCTCCCAAGTCCTGTACCAATGTCAACATGGTCCAGCAACCCCCTCCCTGGTCAGTGTTCTAACCCAGGAGTAGAGCTGGGAATCAATGTGACAATTTATTTAGGGATCCGGAACGTGCTCTCTGGCTCTGCGTCTCTGTCTATCTCCATCTGACTATCGTGTGTGCGCGGGTATGTGTGTGTCTCTGTGTAATGGGCTCTCTGTTCTTTGGGGGCTGTATCCAATAAATGGGGTTAAACCGCCCTCTATCTTTGTTCCTTTTTCCCTCAGACACATACAGATAAAGAATTGATCTCCCTTCTTCCAAAGAATTTTCACTGAGACTCCCCCCAACTCCACAAGCTCCTTCTGATGAGAATACCAAGCCTGCGCAATCCTCAGAGTAAACAAAACACAATCTTGCCTCTTATTAGGGAGTGCCCGAACTTTAAAACAAAGTCTCCCCTCATTCTAGACCACTCCAAAGAGGAAACAGCCATATTAAATCTGTTTAGGATCCTACACGTCTTAAGTGATTAGAGTAATTTCATCTTTGCCAGTGTGTGAGAGTGCCAGAGAAAGTGTGTGAGGAGGTAAGGCGAATTTCATTGCACTTTCTGCAACTTGCAATGTTTTGGAATGTACTCTTACAATTTATAAGTTGAGAGAGAATTGAAAAGTTGTGTTGTGGAGGAACATACAGAAGGCATGTTCATCGCCCTCTGCTCACGTCTCAGGGGCAACATCACAAGGGTTCGGACAAAACTGCCCCGTTCCTTGAGAAGTAATTTGAGAAACAACTGTGTGACTGAAGAGATTCACAGGCGCTGATGGGGGAGGAAACAAAACCAGTTGCTTTTGCAGTGGCATGAGGAGGCCAGCAGAGGGTAGTATTGTATCACTTTAACTCCAAGAAAGTTAAAAATCACACAACACCAGGTTATAGTCCAACAGTTGGACTATAACCTGGTGTTGTGTGATTTTTAACTTTGTACACCCCAGTCCAACATCGGCATCTCCAAATCATAACTACAAGAAGGCAGACTGAGACTTTGATTCATCACATATTATTTAATTTATTCATTCAATGAGCCCAGACCGTGAATCAGACTGTGACAAATAGGCAGCATTACAAGCAGGTAAAAACAATGACTGCAGATGCTGGAAACCAGATTCTGGATTAGTGGTGCTGGAAGAGCACAGCAATTCAGGCAGCATCCGATGAGTGGTAAAATCAACGTTTCGGGCAAAAGCCCTTCATCAGGAATAAAGCAATGAAAGCAGTATATAGCATTGAAATGCAACAGGATATTAAGATCAGCGGATAGGTGGAATTCAATGCAGGCAAGTAAGAGGTCACTAAAATTGTGCATTAACACAGAAACAGACACACAGGTCACAGGGAGATGTACACTATTACAAACACTCATATTCACACACCATACAGAGATGTACAAAGTTAAAAATCACACAACACCAGATTTTAGTCCAACAGGTTTAATTGGAAGCACACTAGCTTTCGGAGCAACGCTTCTTCATCAGGTGATAGTGGAGGGCTCAATCCTAACACAGAATTTATAGCAAAAATTTAGTGTGGTGTAACTGAAATTATACATTGAATAATAGACAGGAAACACAGGGGGCCAACACCCTCAACACATTGTGCAGCCATCACCACTGTCAACAGCGATCACCACTGTCAACAGCCATCACCACTGTCAACAGCCAACCCACTGTCAACAGCCATCACCACTGTCAACAGCTAACCCACTGTCAACAGCCAACCCACTGTCAACAGCCAACCCACTGTCAACAGCCAACCCACTGTCAACAGCCATCACCACTGTCAACAGCTAACCCACTGTCAACAGCCAACCCACTGTCAACAGCCAACCCACTGTCAACAGCCAACCCATTGTCAACAGCCAACCCAATGTCAACAGCCATCACCACTGTCAACAGCCATCACCACTGTCAACAGCCAACCCACTGTCAACAGCCAACCCACTGTCAACAGCTAACCCACTGTCAACAGCCATCACCACTGTCAACAGCCAACCCACTGTCAACAGCCATCACCACTGTCAACAGCTAACCCACTGTCAACAGCCAACCCACTGTCAACAGCCAACCCACTGTCAACAGCCAACCCACTGTCAACAGCCATCACCACTGTCAACAGCCATCACCACTGTCAACAGCCAACCCACTGTCAACAGCCAACCCACTGTCAACAGCTAACCCGCTGTCAACAGCCATCACCACTGTCAACAGCCAACCCACTGTCAACAGCCAACCCACTGTCAACAGCCAACCCATTGTCAACAGCCAACCCACTGTCAACAGCCATCACCACTGTCAACAGCCATCACCACTGTCAACAGCCAACCCACTGTCAACAGCTAACCCACTGTCAACAGCCGTCACCACTGTCAACAGCCAACCCACTGTCAACAGCCAACCCACTGTCAACAGCTAACCCACTGTCAACAGCCATCACCACTGTCAACAGCCAACCCACTGTCAACAGCCATCACCACTGTCAACAGCTAACCCACTGTCAACAGCCAACCCACTGTCAACAGCCAACCCACTGTCAACAGCCAACCCACTGTCAACAGCCATCACCACTGTCAACAGCCATCACCACTGTCAACAGCCAACCCACTGTCAACAGCCAACCCACTGTCAACAGCTAACCCGCTGTCAACAGCCATCACCACTGTCAACAGCCAACCCACTGTCAACAGCCAACCCACTGTCAACAGCCAACCCATTGTCAACAGCCAACCCACTGTCAACAGCCATCACCACTGTCAACAGCCATCACCACTGTCAACAGCCAACCCACTGTCAACAGCTAACCCACTGTCAACAGCCGTCACCACTGTCAACAGCCAACCCACTGTCAACAGCCATCACCACTGTCAACAGCCAACCCATTGTCAACAGCCAACCCACTGTCAACAGCCAACCCACTGTCAACAGCCAACCCATTGTCAACAGCCAACCCACTGTCAACAGCCAACCCACTGTCAACAGCCAACCCATTGTCAACATCCAACCCACTGTCAACAGCCAACCCGAGAATGTAACTCCAATAAAAAGGCCCCGTGATTCCCACATGAAAGAAGCGAAACCAGCACTGCACTCCAACAGATGAAAGGCTCAACAGACAATCAATCCTTCAATGTACAACTTTAGCCACATCACACTGCAAACCCTTGCCACAAATTGTGTGCCACGATCGAGCCCTCCACCACCACCACCACCCGATGAAGGAGCGTCGCCCTGAAAGCCAGCGGGCCAAATCATACAGAGATGCGCACACACAAACGCACGTTACTCAGAGGTGTGCACACACACACACACACACAAACACACACATGATGACACTATCCTGGAGATGGTTCAGAGCTAAATGTGAGACACTTTCTGCAGGAGGTGGGAGGTACAGGTGCAACACTGAAGATATTTGGATAGATATATGGAGAGGAAGGGTTCAGAGGGATGTGGGCCAAATGAGACTGGTTTAGTTTGGGAAGCATGATTGGCATAGACAAGTTGGACTGAAAGGCCTGTGTCCATGCTGTATGACTCTATAATCATAGTATCCCTACAGTGTGGGGATTCCTTCAAGCCAGCAAATCCCCACCAACCCTCCAAAGAGTAACCCACCCAGACACATTCTCTTACCCAATTACTCTACATTTCTCCTGACTAATGTACCTAACCTACACGTCCCTAAACACTATGGGGCAATTTAGCACGGCCAATTCACCCTCACGTGCACGCCTTTGGATTGTGGATGGAAACCAGAGCACCCAGAGGAAACCCACACAGAGACAGGGAGAATGTGCAAACTCCACACAGACAGATGCCCGAGGCTGGAATCGACCCCATGTCCCTGGTGCCGTGAGGCAGCAGTGCTGACCACTGAGCCACCATGCCACCCACCAGTCCTATTCCATCATCAACCAAACCTACTCGGTCAGGCAACACCTCAATTTTTCAATTCTCCACCTCATTTTCAAACCCCTGTTCCAGTTTTCCCTGTAAAGTGGGGGTGAGGTGGGGGGGTGTAAAGTTAGGGGGGTGTAAAGACAGAGAGAGAAAAAAGGCAAAGAGAGGGACAGAGAAAGAGAAAGCAGGACAGAGAGAGAGGGGAACAGAGAGAGGGAGAGAGTCATAAGAGACAGAAAGAGAGACAGAGACACAGAGAGAGAAAAAAAGGCAGAGATAGAGAGAGGGACAGAGAGAGAGCAACAGACAGAGAGAGAGAGAGACAAACAGACACAGAGAAACAGAGAGAGACAGACTCAGAGAGAGGCAGACAGATATAGAGAGACAAACAAACTGATAAAGGGAAAGGCAGACAGGATCAGAGAGAGCGAGAGAGTGAAACAGAGACAGACAGAGAGGGAAAGAGAGAGGGAAGGGGAAAAGTGAGGGAAAGACAAAGGTGAGGCAAGGAGAGACATGGAGAGGGGAAGGAGACCACACACACCATTCCAGCTGCTCCCAGCTCCTCTCCCCATGCTCTCTCTCTCTCTCTCTGTCCCATCAGGGACACAGCCCACTCCAGGATCCCCACAGGGACACAGCCTGCTTTGGGAAGCTTAAAGGGTCAAAACTGAGATTCAAACACAACCCATACACTCTCTCTCTCTTTCTCACACACACACACACACACACAATGCTGCAGGTTCAAACCCTGAGCAGCCCAGATACACACTCACAACACAAAATAACACCAGTTTACTCCACAAACTCATACAGGGCGTTTGCACATCATTAACACACATTCTTTGGACAAATCAATACAATATCTTTGTGCCGGTGAGCACAAGCTTATCTCTCAAATTAAGACAAGACTTTTGTACAGATTGATACAGGTTTTGCCCAAATTAACACAAGTTTATTCCACAAACGTAGGGAGGATGTTTGCACAAAGTAACACACTTTTTTTGGACAAATTGAAATGTTTTTTTGCCCAAATTTATTCCACAGGTTCACACAAGATTTTTGCATAGATTAATGAAACTGCAATGAACCATGAGGTATACAGGCTTCCTGAGTCAGTTTTATCCCAATGAAGATACATCTTCTGCTAGTTTCTTTTTTTTGCCATGTTTTGGGTCACTTTATAAAAACTGGGCATGAACTATTCATCACGCAAAGGCTCCAATGAAGCACTTTGGGAAAATTAAATGCAACTTGCGACAGAGAATTTCTTTAAAGCGTGAAATCCCAGTGAGGAATACAAGGAGTTGCAGGAAGCAACCCCTACTGCAGCCACAAGGTGGAGCTGGAGCCTGGCGATCAATGCTGGCCTCCAGACTGAGGAGAAAGTGAGGTCTGCAGATGCTGGAGATCAGAATCAAGAGTGTTGCTGGAAAAGCACAGCCTCCAGGGTGAGCCACAGGCGCCCTCTGCTGCTCATCAGGAAACCTGCAATTCCCAACTCTGCAGCAATTGGCTTCTCCCCCCCCAACTCCTCCACATTTCCAGGCACTGTCTTCCAGGACCTCTAGTTCTGGACATCCTCCAACACCGGGAACATTTTTCCCCACATCTCGCCCACTCTCTCACACAGTCGCTGTCTGTCAGTCGTGCTCTCTCTCTGTCACTCTCTCTCTCTCAGTCACTCTCTCTCTGTGTCACTCTCTCTGTCACTCTCTCTCTGTCACTCTCTCTCTCTGTGTCACTCTCTCTCTCAGTCACTCTCTCTCTCTCAGTCACTCTCTCTCTGTCACTCTCTCTCTCTGTGTCACTCTCTCTCTCAGTCACTCTCTCTCTCTCAGTCACTCTCTCTCAGTCACTCTCTCTCTGTGTCACTCTCTCTGTCACTGTCTCTCTCTCAGTCACTCTCTCTCTGTGTCACTCTCTCTGTCACTCTCTCTCTCTCTGTGTCACTCTCTCTCAGTGTCACTCTTTCTGTCACTCTCTCTCTCTGTGTCACTCTCTCTCAGTCACTCTCTCTCTGTCTCTCTCTCTCTGTCACTGTCTCTCTCTGTGTCACTCTCTCTCTCTCAGTCACTCTCTCTCTGTCTCTCTCTCTCTGTCACTCTCTCTCTCTCAGTCACTCTCTCTCTGTGTCACTCTCTCTGTCTCTCTCTCTCTGTCACTCTCTCTCTCTCAGTCACTCTCTCTCTCTGTGTCACTCTCTCTGTCACTCTCTCTCTGTCACTCTCTCTCTCTGTGTCACTCTCTCTGTCACTCTCTCTCAGTCACTCTCTCTCTCTGTGTCACTCTCTCTGTCACTCTCTCTCTGTCACTCTCTCTCTCTGTGTCACTCTCTCTGTCACTCTCTCTCTGTCACTCTCTCTCTCTGTGTCACTCTCTCTGTCACTCTCTCTCTGTCACTGTCTCTCTCTGTGTCACTCTCTTTCTCTGTCACTCTCTCTCAGTGTCACTCTTTCTGTCACTCTCTCTCTCTGTGTCACTCTCTCTCTCTGTCACTCTCTCTCTGTCTCTCTCTCTGTGTCACTCTCTCTCTCTCTGTCACTCTCTTTCTGTGTCACTCTCTCTCAGTGTCACTCTTTCTGTCACTCTCTCTCTCTCTCTGTCACTCTCTCTCTCAGTCACTCTCTCTCTGTCTCTCTCTCTCTGTCACTCTCTCTCTCTCTGTCACTCTCTCTCTCAGTCACTCTCTCTCTGTCACTCTCTCTCTCTCTGTATCACTCTCTTTCTGTCACTCTCTCTCTCTCTGTCACTCTCTCTCTCTGTATCACTCTCTTTCTGTCACTCTCTCTCCCTCTGTGTCTCTCTCTGTCACTCTCTCTCTCTGTGTCACTCACTCTCTCTCAGTCACACTCTCTCTGCGTCTCTCTCTCTCTGTCACTCACTCTCTCTCTCTGTGTCACTCTCTCTCTGTCACTCTCTCTCTCTCTGTGTCACTCTCTCTCTCTCTCTGTCACTCTCTCTCTCTCTGTGTCACTCTCTCTCTCTGTCTCTCTCTCTCTGTGCGTCACTCTCTCTCTGTCACTCGCTCTCTCTCTCTGTGTCACTCTCTCTCTCTCTGTGTCACTCTCTCTCTCTCTGTCTCTCTCTCTCTCTCTCTCTTGCTCTGAGAGAGCAGCCTCGTGGCCCTCTCTCCTTCTGGTACCTTTACCCTGCCTGAGCAATGGAAATTTGGATGCTCAATAATTGCTTTCGGAAGGATAGTGTTAAACCGGAGAAGGTGCAGCAAAGATTTCCAAGAATGTTTTCGAGACTGGAGGGTTTGAGGTACAAGGAGAGGCTGGTACTTTTTTCCCTGGAGTGTCGGAGCAATTTCTTCAGCCAGAGGGTGGCGAATCTGTGCAACTCATTCCCACAGAGGGCTGTGGAGGGCAAGTCTTGGGTGTCTTTAAGACAGAGAGAGATAGGTTCCTGGTTAGTGAGGGGGATTGAGGATTACAGGGAGAAGGCAGGGAGTGGGGTTGAGAAATCATGATCGGATGGTAGGGTAGATCCGATGGGCCGAGTGGCCTAATTTTGCTCCTGACCCTTACAGTTGCCCGTTCTGGCTGGTGTCTGTGTTGAAAATGATGCCCTGGCACATGTAAAATCGCTGTGTTTTACCTCGACAGGAGCAGGAAGCATTTGGTACGCTTTTCCGACATCATCTGCCGGCTCTTCCCGCAGGTCCTGACTGCCTGGAGCACACCCCGGGAGTCCGCTGTGCCCGGGCAGGAGAGAGCCTACAGGTCAGTCACTACATCCCAAATGGGGCAAGCCCGTCTGGAATTGGGGCAGTATGAGACCATTCAGCCTCTCTAGCCTGCTCCGCCCATGTCTGCTTTGTGTCTCCAGCTCTTTATTCCCATTCCCCCCCGCCTCCCAATCACCGTTAGTTTCCTGTTCAAAGTACGAATCTATCTGCCTTATCCACCTCAAACAAGGGAGGACAAGAAGGACTATGAGGACAAAATCAGAAGCTGACAGTGCCATGGATGGGATCAACGACTGACGCTAACTGCTTCATTGTGTGACTGTATCCGACTGTTCCTCACTGAGTGACTGTCTCTGACTGTTCCACACACTGTGTTAGTCTCTCTGCCTGTTCCTTACTGTGTCCAATCAGTCTTCTTACTGTGGGGACCTATTCTGACTGTCTTAAATCGTGAGTGCCCAGCTCTCACATCAGGTGTTACTGTACCTGACCGTTCCTTATTTTGTGACTAACTCTGGCACTTCCCCCATGCGGGGTTTGTGGGCCACTGGGGAGAAAGCAGGGCTTGTCGAAAACACTGAGGAGGGGAAACATGAGCTGACGCTGCAAACCTTTGTCAGCAATGATCGCCTGAGTGCTGAACAAACACCTCTGTAATTTGGCATTCTTGCAAGGTGCCCTGATAAGTGAAAGAATTTGAGCATTCTTGCAAGGTGTCCTGAAGAGTGGAAAAATGTGGGCATTCTTGCAAGGTGTCCTGACGAGTGCAAGAAATTTGGCATTCCTACAAGGTATCCTGACATGCAAGAATCCAGCATCCTTGCAATGTGTCCTTATGAGTTGCAAGAAATGTCGCGTTCTCGCAAGGTATCCTGATGAGTGAAAGGAATTTGGCGTCCTTGCAAGTGGGCGGGAGGGGAGGAGCCAGTTGGGTTCTGGCATCATGCTGCAATGTTTTGGGTTGTAAAACTCCAGGCATGTGTTCACAAATCGTTGTAGTGTTCCATCTGCTCGGGATGAGTCTGACTTTCTTGACTGGTCCTTCAAAGATGAGTCCGGTGATCAAATGCAGGAATTAATGACATATTGCGGTTCACTTAAAGAGTCCTGCGTTGCCTGGGTAACAGATTCAATTCAGATGAGTATTACTGCCTGGAGTTATGGATAATGTTTATGGCTCAGTCCATGCAGTGTGTGGTCTAATGAAAATTCTTTGGCCCTCACCACTGGAAGGATTTTAAGGCGTTTGGCTACATTACAAACTTGTCCTCCCGTGGACTTTACGTTCTGTGATTTATGTTTTGTTTTACTGGCTCAGGGGCAGGGACACTACCCCACTGCACCTCAAGATTACTCATCTCTTAAGTTCCCTCAGGTCCCATACTCCTCGCAGTGTGTACATATGCTGCCTTCTCCTGCCCCTCAACGTACGCCCTGTGGTCAGGTCAAACATTAAGGATGACGCCATTCAACCCCTTGTTCACTGTAGCAAAAGCCAAATAGCCCCCTCCCTCCCAAAATCCCAAGTTGTATCTCAGCATCTGTAGCATTTGGCGGGGAGGAGTCGGAGCAATAAGTTCCAGACTTGAGCTCAGCTGAAAATGAGACTTACACTCATCAGGACACTTTACAGGAATACCACATTTCTAGCACCCATCAGGACATTTTACAAGAATACCAAATTTCTGGCACCCATCAGGACACGTTTCAACAATACCACATTTTTAGCACCCACCAGGACATTTTACAAGAATGCCAAATTTCTAGCAGTCATCAGGACATTTTACAAGAATGTTACATTTCCAGCACCAATCGGAACATTTTCCAAGAATACCACAATTCTAGCACCCATCAGGACATTTTAGAAGAATATCAAATTTCTAGCAGTCATCAGGTCACCTTCCAAGAATGCCACATTTCAAACAGTCATAGTCATTTGTACAGCAAGGAAAAGGGTGTTGATTGGTTGGCAAGTCGATAGTGACTGGATGAGTCATTTTTACACAGCAAGCAAGTCATAGGCTCCCAGCCAAGTTATGATCTTCACTGATCATCGGAAATTGGGCATGTGTCTAACTATTGGCACTCATGGGATTGTTCAAGAAGTGGTCTCCAATTGTGCAAGCGTGTATAACAGGGAAAGATCGCAAGCGCAGACTCAGATTATAGACCATACAGCACAGAAGCAGACCCTTCGGCCCAAACAGTCCATGCCGACCATAATCCCAAACTAAACCAGTCCCACCTGCCTGCTCCTGGCCCATATCCCTCCAAACCTTTCCTGTTCTTGGACTTATCCAAATGCTTTTTAAGCGAGATAACTGCACCCTCATCCACCACTTCCTCAGGAACTTCATTCCACACACAAACCACAAAAATTGCCCCTCATTTTTTTTTAAATCTTTCTCCTCTCACCTTAAAAGTATTCCCCCTTGTCTTGAAATCCCCCATTCTAGAGAAAAGATTCCTGTCATTTAACCAATCCATGTCCCTCATGATTTTATAAATCTCTATAAAGTCAGCCTTCAGCCTCCAACACTCCAGTGAAAAACGTCCCAGCCCATTCAGCCTCTGTCTACAATTCAAACCCTCCATTCCCGACAACATCTTGGTAAATCTTTTCCTAATCCTCTTCATCTGTAGCATCAAGTCATAGGGACGTACAGCACAGAAGCAGACCGTTCAGTCCAACTTGTCTATGCTGACCAGATATCCCAACCTAATCTAGTCCCATTTGCCAGCACTTGGCCCACATCCCTGTAAACCCTTCCTGTTCATGTACCCATCCAGGTGCATTTTAAATGCTGTAATTGTACCAGCCTCCACCACTTCCTCTGGCAGCTCATTCCATACCCGCACCACCCTCTGAGTTGCCCCTTAGGTCCCTTTTAAAGTTTTCCCCTCTCACTCTAATTTGTGTGACCCTTTGATCTTTTACGTATACATTCTGTGTTGGATGTCTCCTCTCTCACTAGCACCTGAAGAAGGAGTGAGTCTCCGAAAGCTCACGATTTCAAATTAACCTGTTGGGCTATAGCCTGGCGTCATGTGATTTTTGACCTTCGCATCACAGGGAGACCAGAACTGCACACATCATCCAACAAGATTGTGACTGGTCTGATCTCTCCACATTCCTGCCCAATCCCTTGTGCTGGTCCCAAATCTATCTGCTTGTGGGATCCTTACAGTGCAGAAAAAAGGCCATTCGGCCCATCCAGTCTGCACTGATCCTCCCACCCTATCCTCATAACCCGCATTCACCACCCAGCCTGCCCATCTCTGGACACTATGGGACAATTTAGCAAGGCCAATCCACCCTAACCTGTACATCTTTGTGACTGTGGGAGGAAACCCACATAAATGCAGGGAGAGCGTGTAAATGCCACATAGACAGTTGCCCAAGGGTGGAATCGAACCTGGGTCCCTGGTGCTGCAAGGCAGCAGTGCTAACAATTGAGCCACTATTTTAACACATTATTGTCCAGTTGCTAGGTTATACCATTAGACTATAAGATAGAAGAGTAGAATTAGGCCATTCGGCCCAATCTCATTCTTCTGCCTTCTCCCTGTAACCCTTGACCCCCTTACCAACCAAGAACCTCTCTCTCTCCGTCTTAAACGACATTCAATGACTTACCCTCCACTGCCCTCTGTAGCAATGAGTTCCACAGAGTCACCACCCTCTGGCTGAAGAAATTCCTCCTCATCTCAGTCCAACCCTTCACCCTGAGGCTGTGCCCTTGGGCCTTCATCCATCTGTGGTATTCTCTAAGTTTCAAACAGATCCCCCCCCCCACCCCCACCCCATCCCAATCGCTTCCTTCTCAACCCCATTGGGTACAGACCCAGAGTCCTCAACCAGCCCTCATAGGACAAGCCCTTCATCCCGGGGATCATTCTTGTAAACCCCCTCTCCAAGGTCAGCACATCCTTCCCTAGATACAGGGTCTGAAACTGTTCACAGATTTTTCAAAAAGATATTGACCGTAAGGTCCAAGAACAGGTCGAGCCCATTCATTCCCTCGACCTGCTCTGCCATTTTAATACAATGAGGCCTGTTCTCACCTAGACCTCAACTCCACTTTCCTGCCCGCACCCCATAACACATTAGTTATTACAAACCTGCCTATCTCCTCCTTAAATTTACTCAGTATCATATGTGTTCTGATAGCTATGGACCAGGAACAGTCCATAAGAGTATGTTTTGCAATTTGTTCTGGAGTTTCCTTTCATATTTTCTGACTGAAATCGGATCAAAACCCCCGATTCTATTCTCCATCTTAGGCTTTCCTTGCCTCCATTTTCAACGGGCCAAAAATACTAACTGCTGAAGTGTTATTGTGACTCACATGGATGTGTTTTTTTGTTAAACAAACCGTTTTCCTTCACATGCGAACACTGAGTTTGCTCCTAGAACTGTTTACCTGCATTGAAACGCCTGGTTGCTACGGGTTACACCAAAGTGTTTGGAGTTCATGCCAAGGCCTGGAGGGGCCTGCCCATCCCCAAGCCAGTGTGCCTCAGCTCTACCGCCACAGAGGAAAATAACCATTCCCTGTCCTAGGAGTGTTTGATGGGGGAATGGGCGTAGGGAGACCTTTATTCCTGATGAAGGGCTTTTGCCCGAAACGTCGATTTTACTGCTCCTCGGATGCTGCCTGAACTGCTGTGCTCTTCCAGCACCACTAATCCAGAGCTTTACTTTGTATCTAACCCCAGGTGCTGTCCCAGTCCTGGGAGTGTTTGCTGGGGGATGGTGTAGTGGGAGTTACCCTCTATCTAACCCTGTGCTATCCCTGCCCTGTGGAGTGTTTGATGGGGGATGGTGTAAAGAGAGCTTTACTCTTTATCTAACTGAGTGCTGCCCCTGTCCTGGAAGTATTTGATGGGGAACTATGTAGTGGGAGCTTTACTCTGTATCTAATCCAATGCCGTCCCTGTCTTGGGAGTGTTTGATGAGGAGACAGTGTAGTGAGAGCTTTACTCTGTATCTAACCCCGTGCTGTCCCTGTCCTGGGAGTGTTTGATGAGGGGACAGCGTAGAGAGAGTTTTACTCTGTATCTAACCCCGTGCCACCCTGTCCTGCGATGTGTTGGATGGGGGACAATGTAGTGGAAGCTTTACTCTGTATCTAACCCCATGCCGTCCCTGTCCTGGGAGTGTTTCATGGGGGACAGTGTAGAGAGAGCTTTACTCTGTATCTAACCCCGTGCTGTCCCTGTCCTGGGAGTGTTTGATGAGGGGACAGCGTAGAGAGAGTTTTACTCTGTATCTAACCCCGTGCCACCCTGTCCTGCGATGTGTTGGATGGGGGACAATGTAGTGGAAGCTTTACTCTGTATCTAACCCCATGCCGTCCCTGTCCTGGGAGTGTTTCATGGGGGACAGTGTAGAGAGAGCTTTACTCTGTATCTAACCCCGTGCTGTCCCTGTCCTGGGAGTGTTTAATGGGGAACTATGTAGTGGGAGCTTTACTCTGTATCTAATCCCGTGCCGTCCCTGTCCTGCGATGTGTTGGATGGGGGACAGTGTAGAGGAAGCTTTACTCTGTATCTAACCCCGTGTCGTCCCTGTCCTGCGATGTGTTGGATGGGGGACAGTGTAGAGGAAGCTTTACTCTGTATCTAACCCCATGCCGTCCCTGTCCTGCGATGTGTTGGATGGGGGACAATGTAGTGGGAGCTTTACTCTGTATCTAACCCCGTGCTGTCCCTGTCCTGGGAGTGTTTGATGGGGAACTATGTAGTGGGAGCTTTACTCTGTATCTAACCCCGTGCCGTCCCTGTCCTGCGATGTGTTGGATGGGGGACAGTGTAGAGGAAGCTTTACTCTGTATCTAACCCCATGCCGTCTCTGTCCTGCGATGTGTTGGATGGGGGACAGTGTAGTGGGAGCTTTACTCTGTATCTAACCCCGTGCCGTCCCTGTCCTGGGAGTGTTTGATGGGGGACGGTGTAGTGGGAGCTTTACTCTGTATCTAACCCCGTGCCGTCCCTGTCCTGGGAGTGTTTGATGGGGGACGGTGTAGTGGGAGCTTTACTCTGTATCTAACCCCGTGACGTCCCTGTCCTGGGATGTGTTGGATGGGGGCATAGCATGGACTGAGTTGCCCTGTGGTAACCCATGCTGGTTTGCAGAGTTTGGCATAGCCATGTGTGTCTCTCAGAAATTTGACAAGGATATGGTTTCCGAACACTTGGCGTGGTCGCTGCCTCCAGGAATTTCAGCAAAGCAGACATAACAGGCTCCCTCCAACAGCAGCGAGACGGAATGAGTTTCCCTTGGCCCATCGCCAGGGTCACCTAAAGCAACAGTCAACATTGCTAGGCTCAACAATGGGACTGTGAACCCTCTCTGATGGATGTGATTAATGAAGAGTGTTGTTGATCTGTCTCCAATCGAGAGCGTCTGGGATGCTTTGACAGAGTTATGTTTCATTTCCCGAGTCTCTCTGTCCATCCACTCATCTGTTTATCTTGTTCTGATCCTTTTGTCCGTTGGGACAATGACGCGATGATCGGAAAATGTCTTGGCGTGGCTGCTCTGAGTCAGGGGCAGCTTGAAAAATTCACTGCTCTCGCTGTTAAAGGGTTGGGAGCAGCCCCCTTCACTTGCCGAGCGTGCGGAGGTCAAATTTGGGACCGGGGAGGCCGTTTGGCCCCTCAAACCCTGCTACGTCACTCGAGACCACGGCTGATGTGGGAGTTCGTCAAGTCTTACAGCACGGAGACAGACCGTTTGGCCCCAACTGGGGCAAAATGTCCATCCACACTAACCCCATTTCCCTGCACTCAGCCCAATTCCTTTCAATCCTTTCCATCCTAGCCACGTATTTGCCCAAATGCCTTTTAAATGTTGTTAACGTACCCACCTCAACCACTCCCACAGGCAGTCATTCCATATGCGTACCACCCTCTGTGGAAAAAAAGTTTCCCCCCCCAGGTTCCCTTTTATTCTTTCCCCTCGAACCTTAAAGTGATGCCCTTTCGTCCTGGATTGGGAAATAGACTGAGTGGCAATCATCCTATCCATGTCTCACATGGCCTGCTATAAGGTCCCCTCAGTAAACACATCCATCTCCCCTTAAAAATATTGTTGTCAAGATTGAGAGGGTGCAGAAAAGATTTACCGGGATGTTGGAAGGTTTGAATTTTAAGGAGAGGCTGGAAAGGCTGGGAGTTTTTGTTTCCCCTGGAGCGTCGGAGGCTGAGAGAAATCTGCCAATCTGACCTAGTCTGGTGACTCCAGACCCACAGCAATGTGGTTGACTCTCAAGTGCCTTCTGGGTAATGAGGGATGGGCTGAGTCTCACCAACATCCCATGAACGATGTGCAGAGCAGGTGGAAGCTGAACTGCTGAATATTGTTGAAGACACAGGCACAGAGTTTCTTGACGACTGAGGGGATGAAAGATTATCCAGGGATGTAGCGATCTTACAGAATGACGGGCAGCATCACACATCCTTCACTCAGCCTCTAAGGTGTTATATATAAAGCCTATCACAAATCTCCAATAATAAAGTTCAGTGGGCATTTCAAAACCGCTCTCAACACGTCCTGAAGGGACGTTCACGTAGCTCAGTCTGGAGAACAGTCTGCACTTTTCAGGAGAGTTGCAACCTGTTTCATAAACCCTGTGCAGAGCAACAATTGATTAACGCTGAAGATCCCAGACACATCCTTTCACAAGGGACTGAGAACGAACGGGGAGCCCTGAGGACCAGTGTTCACAATTCGGGAGCTGGAATTTCTGGCTCATTTCCGTTGTTCAGTTTCACAGAGGCTTACCACTTTAACTTCAAATCCGACTGACATGACTCCACAGAGACCGGTGTCCCCCATTGTTTTCCCTGGAGTGTCGGAGGCTGAGGGGTGACCTTATGGAGGTATATAAAATCATGAGGGGCATAGATAGGGTGAATAGACTAGGTCTTTTCCCTGGGGTGGGGGAGTCCAGAACTGGAGGGCATAGGGTTAAGGTGAGAGGGGAAAGATATAAAAGGGATCTAAGGGGCAACCTTTCCACGCAGAGGGTGGTGTGGGTATGAAATGAGCTGCCAGAGGAAATGGTGGAGGTTGGTACAATTACAACATTTAAAAGGCATCTGGATGGGTACGTGAATAGGAAGGGTTTAGAGGGATATGGGCCAAATGCTGGCAAATAGGACTAGATTAGGTTAGAATATCTGGTCGGCATGGACGAGTTGGACCGAAGGGTCTGTTTCCACATTGTACAGCTCTATGGCTCTAAGTCATCCTTTATTTAGATGTGGAGAGTCCTTAACAGTGCTCTAATTCCCTCAGAGACATCTCTCAGAGTGAAAGGAACCTCCGAGACTCCTGTTTCTTTTCCCCCTTTTTACCCTCCTGTTTATGTTTTTTTTTCTTTTTTACTGCTAACCCCCACACTGCGGTAGTGCTTATTTTTTTCCCCAGCACCCATGGTGTGTGTGTGCAGGTGTGAAACACAGTGAGAGACACAAGGTGCATGAATCTTTATTCAATTTCCACCACCAGGAAGATAGGAAACACCCGAGTGGCCAGTGACAAGCAGTGCCCTTCGCAAAAGGCAATGCTGTGTGATCAAACAGTGAAGGGGAGGGCAGGGATTAAATCAAAATAGAGTTGGAGGGGGAAATAATGCACTCCATTGAGACTCCTGTTTCTATCTGTCAGCCAGGGCTTCCTGATTGGACCAGATTAACAGCCCCAATCAGGGAACTCCTATTCCCTGAGGTCCATCTGCATGACCCTGTTACAAACCCTACAGCAATCAATCAACTCTTTGTTTCTGGGCCCTCCGGGCTGACTCTCTGTGTTCAACAATTTTGCGATTTAATAAGATTTTATGCACAAAAACATGCGCTCGGAAAATGATCTGTGTCTTGTTCCTTCTCAAATCTTTGTAACTTATAAGATGCAACTCTGTTAGATGGAGAGTTTGTCCGATGGAGGGGAGATTGAACAGTTAAAGCTGTCTCACCTCACATAATGTTGATCTTGATCTTGCTAACATTGACCTTGCCTGGCACACGCCCCTGTGCGATGCAACCCATATGCTTCTGTCTCAGTCTTTTTGATCTGTTCATCCCTACTATGATTAGATTACTTACAGTGTGGAAACAGGCCCTTCGGCCCAACAAGTCCACACCGCCCCGCCGAAGCGCAACCCACCCATACCCCTACATTCACCCCTTACCTAACACTACGGGCAATTTAGCATGGCTAATTCACCTGACCTGCACATCTTTGGACTGTGGGAGGAAACCAGAGCACCCAGAGGAAACCCACGCAGACACGGGGGGATCATGCAAACTCCACACAGTCAGTTGCCTGAGGCGGGAATTGAACTCAGGTCTCTGGCGCTGGGAGGCAGCAGTGCTAACCACTGTGCCACCGTGCCGCCCATGATCTGCCTGTACTGCTCATAAACAAAGCTTTGCATGGTCCACATGACAATCAATCAATACTCTGTAGAGTTTAGAAGAATGAGAGGAGATCTAACTGATGCTACAGGGGATTGACAAAGTAGAGAGGATGTTTCCCTGCATGGAACAATCTAGAACAAGAAGGCACGGTTTTAGGATAGCAAGTGACAGATATAAAACAGAAATGGGGAGGAAATATTTCTCCCAAGGGGCCAGGAATCAGTGGAATTCACTCCCCCAGAGTCCGGTGGGGGCTGGGGCACTGAGTAAATGTAAGGAGGAGAGAGATTTTTAATTAAATAACGGGTTAAAGGGTGATGGATAAGGTGAGGACTGCAGATGCTGGAGAGTGTGTGGTGCTGGGAAAGCACAGCAGGGCATGCAGCGTCCGAGGAGCAGGAGAATCGATGTTTCGGGCGGTTTCCTAATAAAGGGTGGTGGAGTTGAGTCCGAGCTGTGAAAGTGCCTGGAGTTGGCCTGGGGTGGGCAAGGTCAGAAGTCACATGACACCAGGGTATAGTCCAACTCCTTGAACTCACAAGCTTTCAGAGCGCTGAGCCATCATCAGGTGAAGGAGCACCAGAGGAAGATGAGATCAGCCATGACTGTACTTAATGGTGGAATTGATTCGATGGGACGAATGGCCTCCTCCTATTCCCAATGTATATGTTGTAGAATGTTTGACCACTCCTGAAATGTATGAAAAGCCTTCTTGATTCCTGCTGCTGCTGATCGAGCTGGTTGCAACGCATGAAGCAATGGTTCGTACATTCGGAGTGGGCCTCAGTTGGTGGTGAGAACTCTCCAGAACGTTCTTTGACTACTCCTCTCTCAGAGGAGCGGACACAGGGCTGGCAGTAATGTTGTACAGCAGCTGAGGTCGGCACAGATCCCCATTTGACACTTTCTCCTGTCTTTCTCGCACCCCCACAACGTTCAGATACGTCAGGAACTTGGGATAAACATGAAAATGCAAGTTGGACCATGAGGATCGTTGAGACCATCAAGTCTGCTTCACCTTTCAGTCAGATCCTGCCTGATCTGATCATCCTCAACTCTACATTCCTGCCTTTTCCCCTCGTTTCCCTTCCTGATACAATATCTGTCTCTGCTCCAAATCTATTGAATGACTCAGCCGCTGCATTAAAGAATCCCACAGATTCCTTCCCCCTTGGAGGGAAGGAGTTCCTCCACCTCTCTGTCTTCAATGGCTGACCCCTTACTCTGAGATGATGCATCTGGTCCTGGACTCTCCCACACACGGGAGAAACCATCTCTCCAAACCTCCCCTGTCAAGTCCCATTGTAAATTTCAGTAAGGCCACATCTAAACACCAGTGAGTACAAACCCAACCTCTCCTCAAGAGAAAGTCCCTCCATCCCCAGGATCAGCCGAGGGAAGCTTCTCCGGTCTGCCTCCAATGCCCAATCCATCTTTCCTTAGATACACTGCCCCAAAGTGTTCACTGTATTCCAGCTGTGGTCTAACTATCACCTTGTATAGTTTTAGCAAGATTTCCCTCAATTTTGAAATACAGGCCAAGGCTCCAAGAGATATAGTTTGGCAACAGGATCTGGCTACTTCTAATGACTCCGAATGGCTGTGACCATCTCTGAGCATTCGCTGCCCATGTCCTTAGACTGAGTGGAGTGTTGGGGCCATTTCAGAGCGCAGTTCAGCATCCACCCCAGCACCAAAGGCCTGGAGTCACATGTGGGCCAGACCAGGTGAGAACAGCAGATGTCCTGGGTGATTAGGGCTGGGCAATTTTTGCTGGTCCAGCCAGTGAGGCCCTCGTCTCATGAATGCAGAATGAAAAAAAATCCCTAATTGCTCCCCTGAGAAGGTGGGGGTGAGCTGCCTTCTTGACCCGCTGCAGTCCGTTTGGTGTAGGGACACTCACTCGGCACCGTTAGGGAGGGAGTTCCTGGATTCTGTCCCAACGACACTGAAGGAACGGCTGATATATTTCCAAGTCAGGATGGTGAGTGGCTAGGAGGGAAACTTGCGGGGGGGTTGGCATTCCCATGTACCTGCTGCCCTTGTCCTTCTAGATGGAAGTGGTCACGCATTTGGAAGGACTGAGGAGCTTTTGGTGAGTTTCTTGGAGATGGTACGTACTGAGCATTGGGGGTGGAGGGAGTGGATGTGTTGCCAATCAAGTGGGTGGCTGCTTTGTCACTGAATGCTGTCGGAACTGTAGCCATCCAGGGGCAAGTGGGGCGTAGTCTCTCACCCTCCTGAGTTGTGCCTTGTTGATGGTGGACAGGCTTTGGGGAGTCAGGAGGTGAGTTACTCACTGCAGGATTCCCAACCTCCGGCCTGCTGTTGTGTTCATCGGATTAGACATGACTGCATGTAATGCCAATGGTGTGAGTTCAATTCCCACATCAGCTGAAGTTCCCATGAAGAATTCTCCTTCTTAACCACTCCCCCATGCCTGAAGATGTGGTAATCCTCTGGTTAAACCACGTCCAGTTGTCTCTACCCTCTACTGAGAGAGGCAGCCCATTGATTCTTGTCAGACTCTGACAACACTGTGACTAACACAGTTTAGTTTCTGGTCACTGGTAATCTCCAGGGATGTTGAGAGTGCCCAATCATAGCAGACCATTCAGCTCACACTGACCGTCCAAAGAACAGCCCACCCAGACCCAACCCCTACCCTACCCTACCCAATAACCTTCTGTTTCCCATGGCTAACCCAACTCAGCCTGAACATCCCTGGACACTATGGGGCAATTTAGCAAGACTAATCCACCCTAGCCTGCACAACTTTGATCTGTGGGAGGAAACCAGAGCACCTGGAGGAAAACCACGCAGACATGGGGAGAATGTGCAAAGTGCACACAGACAGTCGCTCAAGGCTGGAATCGAACCCAGGTCCCTGGTGCCGTGAGGCAGCAGTGCTAACCACTGAACGACCGTGCTGCCCTGCGGATTAGTTCGTCCCGATTCTGCCCTGAAATTTTCTTGATCTCAAACACCTTGACCTAATCTCTGGTGCTCTCTATTTTGAGTCCCTCAATTGCTCGGTCTGGAGTTTTAAAATAATTCATTGGTGGGACATGGGTGTCACTGGTTGGGCCCAGCATTTATTGCCCCATCCCTAGTTGCCCCTTGAGAAGGTGGGGGTGAGCTGCCTTCTTGAACCGCTGCAGTCCGTGTGCTATAGTTTGACATTAAGGAGGGAATGTGAGAGGTGATGTCCCTTTAAGACGGCCAATGTACAAATACACCAGCTGTTTTCTTTGTGAGTATATTTACAGACACCCTCATAAAACAGCTTTCCATCTGTCTGGCTGGCTTTTCAGTTTACAACCCACTGTTTCAGATCACATGGAGGTAATCTTGCCTTTCGTGACCCATACCTATTGCAGACTGTTTATTTCCTGATCTTTCACAGATGTGGGTGTTGCTGGCTGCATTAGTGTTTATTGCATGTCCCTAATAGAGAAGGTAGGGGTGAGCTGCCTTCTTGAACCGCTGCAGTCCCCTTTGGTGTACGGACAACCACACAGGGCTGAACAACAAGGAATGCTGGGTACATTGGCCAAATAAAACTCTGAAGTCACTAAATCTCACCCACCAGACATAGCGCCGCGAAGGAGGATGTTCTAGGATTCTGATCCAGCGACACCGAAGGAATGGCTGATATATTTCCCAATTGGAATGGGGAGTGGCTCTGAGGGGAGGTGGGGGTGGGTATTCCCATGTATCTGCTGCCCTCGCCCTCCTACAGTGTTCATGGGTTTGGATGGGTGATGTCTGAAAATGGCAGTCTCCCTTCCGTAAAGGACGTGAAATGGATTTGGATTCAGGAAGAGAATTGACTGTTTCTGTCTTCCCACTCTATCCTGAGTTGAGGGCATCTCTGACTTTATTGACCAGAGGTCCAGTTGCGAGTCAATGCCATTGGCTATGGGGTCAAATGTAGGCCCAGACCGGGTAAGGGTAGCAGATTGTCTCCGCCTTAAAGGGGCATTGACGAGCCCGAGTGGGTTGCTATGGCAATTGGCGATGGTTGTCTCCTCGCTGAGGATTTCGGGTCTCCGTAGTGACTGATTATAGGCAGGAAAGTGGAAATAAACCCCAAAATTAGAACAATTGATTGTCAGGGGGAGGGGGCATTTTTAAGGTGAGGGGCAGGAGAGAATATGAGGGCAAACGGTTTTCACCCAGAGGATGATGGGAATCTAGAACTCACTGGCTGAAAGGGTGGGAGGGGTAGAAACCCTTGTAACCTTTCAGTTTCAGAGGGCAAGCATTTTGGGAACAGTGATCATAACTCTGTAAACTTCAATGCTCCCAAGGGAAAGGAATACAGGTAGTGCGGAAATTAAGTAGGGTTAAGGCCCATTTCAAATATTATTAGACAGTGACCAACAAACATAAACTGGCAGTAGCTACTTGCAGGTAAGTCTACATTTTGGAAAGTGGGAGAGTTTTAAAAGCAGGACAGTGAGAATTCAGGGCCAACGTGTTCCTCTAAAGAGTGAAGGGCAAGGGCAGCAAGTCCCTGCATGGCAAGGGGTATTGAGAGTTTGACGGAGAAAATGAAGGAAGCATATATCAGTGTATTAAAAGCAGGGTACGGCCTTCAAAATTATAGAGTGTGTAGGGGCTGGCCTAATAAGGAAATGTTGGAGGCCAAAGAGCAGCCATCTTTGCCATATGGTATTGAAGAACATCACAAAGTTGTAAATGAGTGTATTAAGAGTAAAATGATTACTAGGGAAAGAAAGAGAGGTAGGGGCCTATTACAGACCAAAGTGGCCACATGTGCAGGGAACTAGAGGATATGGTGAAGTCTTCAAACTGCTATTTCTCCAAAGTCATAGAACCACAGTGTGGAAGCAGGCCATTCAGCCCATCGAGTCCACAGCGACCCTCTGAAGAGTGTCGCACTCAGACCCAACCTTATAACCCTGCATTTCCCCATGGGTTATCCACGTAGCCTGCACATCCCTGGACATGACGGGACAATTTAACCTGGCCAATTAAGCACATCTTTGGCCTGGGGGAGGAAACTGGAGCACCCGGAGGTACCCCACGCAGACACGGGCAGAGCATGCAAACTCCACACAGACAGTCGCCCGAGGGTGGGATCGAACCCGGGTCCCCTGGTGCCATGTGATACTCAGAACATTTAAGAAGCACTTAAAATTCACAGAAGACGATGGAATAAGAGCAGCTAAATGGGAAGAGCACGGTATGGTGGTTGCTGGCCAGCACCGACAGTGTGGGCCGAAGGGCCTCTTTCTATGCCATTTCAGAGTCAGCCATATTGGGTCTGGAGTCACATGTGGGCCAGACCAAGTAAGGGTGGCAGATTCCCCTTCCCAAAGGGTAATGAGTGAACCGGATGGGTTATGCCAATCAATGGCGCTTATACGGGCAACGTTTCATTCCAGAATAGATCAGGTAGACGTAAAGAGGATGTTTCCACTGATAGGTGAAACTAGGACAAGAGGGAATAGCCTCAAGATTCAAGGGAGCAGGTTTAGGACTGAATCGGGAAGGAACGTCTTCACCCAGGGGGTTGTAAATCTATGGAATTCCTTGCCCAGGGAAGTAGTTGACGCTCCTTCGGTAAACGTTTTTAAAGATAAGATAGATTTTCTTTTTGAACGATAAAGGAATTAAGGGATATGGTGAGAGGGCAAGTGAATGGAGCTGGGGCAATGAAAAGATCAGCCACGATTTTATTGAATGGTGGAGCAGGCTTGAAGGGCCAGACGGCCTACTCCTGCTCCAAGTTCTTATTGGGTTCGGTTTTCGCCATCGGTCAGGGTGGGATTCGAACCCATTTGCACTCCCACCCCACCTGCAGAGTCTGGGAGCCACTAAACCATTGGGGTCCCCATTGCACCACCATCACGGCTTCACTGGCACAGCTGGGGCATCGCCCCCTGGCGCCCAGTAGACCCATCAGCTGAAGCCGGTCACAGTAGGGGATTCTGTGCCGCCTCCCAGAGCCCATCAGCCGCAAGGCAATGCAGCATCTCGCTTTCCTTTCCATTGCTCGCGTGTCGCCACCACACCACCCCACCCAAACACACACCCTCCCTCGTTCAACTGGGTTGTTCGACCAAGGTGGGATTCGTCGTGACCCTGCGCACTCAGGGGGCAACTTCCTCTGGGCGGGGGATAATGCTGCCCCTGGTGTCTCCATGGTGACTGAGGCCAGCACAACACCACACTCACATGTGTTAACCCCCTTTCACCCTGACAACTCCTGGGGTAAGGGACTCGCAACCCGATGTGATGAACATGAGCCACACTTGGGGGTGGCACGGTGGCTTAGTGGTTAGCACTGCTCCTTCACAGCGCCAGGGACCCAGGTTCGATCCCACCCTTGGACGACTGTCTGTGTGGAGTTTGCACATTCCCCCCCGTGTCTGCATGGATTTCCTCCGGGTGCTCCGGTTTCCTCCCGCAATCCAAAGATGTACAGATTAGGGTGGATTGGCCATGCTAAATTGTCCCGTAGTGCCCAGGAATTAGATTAGATTAGATTACTTACAGTGTGGAAACAGACCCTTCAGTCCAACAAGTCCACACCGCTCTGCCGAAGCGCAACCCATGCATACCCTACATTTACCCCTACACCTAACACTAGGGGCAATTTAGCATGGCCAATTCACCTGACCTGCACATTTTTGGACTGTGGGAGGAAACCCACGCAGACACGGGGAGAACGTGCAAACTCCACACAGTCAGTCGCCTGAGGCGGGAATTGAACCTGGGTCTCTGGCACTGTGAGGCAGCAGTGCTAACCACTGTGACACCGTGCCACCCACTATGTGCAGGTTAGGGTGGATTGGCCATACTAAATTGTCCCATAGTGCCCAGGGATGTGAGTTAGGGTGGATTGGCCGTGCTAAATTGTCCCATAGTGCCCAGGGATGTGAGGGTTAGGGTGGATTGACCATGCTAAATTGTCCCGTAGTGCCCAGGGATGTGAGGGTTAGGGTGGATTGGCCGTGCTAAATTGTCCCGTAGTGCCCAGGGATGTGAGGGTTAGGGTGGATTGGCCATACTAAATTGTCCCATAGTGCCCAGGGATGTGAGGGTTAGGGTGGATTGGCCGTGCTAAATTGTCCCATAGTGCCCAGGGATGTGAGGGTTAGGGTGGATTGACCATGCTAAATTGCCCCGTAGTGCCCAGGGATGTGAGGGTTAGGGTGGATTGGCCGTGCTAAATTGTCCCATAGTGCCCAGGGATGTGAGGGTTAGGGTGGATTGACCATGCTAAATTGTCCCGTAGTGCCCAGGGATGTGAGGGTTAGGGTGGATTGGCCGTGCTAAATTGTCCCGTAGTGCCCAGGGATGTGAGGGTTAGGGTGGATTGGCCATACTAAATTGTCCCATAGTGCCCAGGGATGTGAGGGTTAGGGTGGATTGGCCGTGCTAAATTGTCCCATAGTGCCCAGGGATGTGAGGGTTAGGGTGGATTGACCATGCTAAATTGCCCCGTAGTGCCCAGGGATGTGAGGGTTAGGGTGGATTGGCCGTGCTAAATTGTCCCATCGTGCCCAGGGATGTGAGGGTTAGGGTGGATTGGCCGTGCTAAATTGTCCCATAGTGTCCAGGGATGTGTAGGTTAGCTGCCTTAGACAGGGGTTAAATGTAGGGGAATAGGTCGGGATGGGTTACTCTTTGGAGGGTTGGTGTGGACTTGTTGGGCTGAAGGGCCTTTTTCCACAATGTAGGGGATTCTACGATGACCTTACTGGGACGAGATCTTCTCTGTAAGCCTGTGTCAGAATAATTTGGACTTGGGTGTTGGAGGGTTGATCGGTAATTTTGCAGATGGAAACTGAATGGGGGCGTAAATTGTGAGGGGGATAATCTTACACTACAGGAGGATGTAGACGGGCTGGCAGAATTCGATCCAGATGAATTAATGGCAATGCAGTTGGACAAGACAAACATGATGCTGCTTGGATTGGAGGGTTTGAGCGATAGGGAGAAGCTGCATGGGTCGGGCCTGTTTTCGCTGGAGCATCGGAGGGTAACCTTATAGAGGTTTATAAAATCATGGAAGGCACGGATATGGTAAATAAACAAAGTCTTTTCCCTGGAGTGGGGCAGTCCAGAACTCGAGGGCATAGGTTTATAGGGTGAGAGGGGAAAGATATAAAAGGGACCTAAGGGGCAATTATTTTCACACAGAGGGTGGTGGGTGTATGGAATGAGCTGCCAGAGGAAGTGGTGGAGGCTGGTACAATGACAGCATTTAAAAGGCATCTGGATGGGTACATGATAGGAAGGGTTTGGAGGGATATGGGCTAAGTGCTAGCAAATGGGACTAGATTAGGTTAGGATATCTGATCGACATGGACGAGTTGGGCTAAAGGGTCTGTTTCCGTGCTGTACGTCTCTATTACTCTCTGACTCTCAGACAAGGGAATACATGACGGACAGTAGATCTCTGAATAGCAGCAAAGATCAGGGGGACCCTAGTGCACCAGTCCCTTAAGGTCGAGGGACAGGGGGATACAGTGGTTAAGAAGGATTATGGGATGCTTGCCTTTATTAGACAAGATATTGAATTTAAGAGCAGGAAGGAGGTGCAGGAACTGTATAAGGTGTTGGTTAGGCCACACCACTAGAGGATTGTGTACAGTTCTGGAATCCACATTATAGGAGGGATGTGACAGCACTGGAGAGGGTGCAGAGGAGATTTACTGAGATGTCGCTGGGGCTGGAGAGATTTACCAGGATATTACCCTGGGACTGGAGACATTTACCAGGATGGTGTCCTGGGCCTGGAGAGATTTACCAGGATATTACCCTGGGGCTGGGAGAGATTTACCAGGATGTTACCCTGGGCCTGGAGAGATTTACCAGGATATTACCCTGGGACTGGAGACATTTACCAGGATATTACCCTGGGGCTGGAGAGATTTACCAGGATATTACCCTGGGACTGGAGACATTTACCAGGATATTACCCTGGGGTTGGAGAGATTTACCAGGATGTTGTTCTGGGGCTGAAGAGATTTACCAGGATGTAGCTGGGGCTGGAGAGCTTTCCAATGATGTTACCCTGGGACTGGGAGAGATTTCCCAGGATGTTGCCCTGGGGCTGGGAGTGATTTATCAGGATGTTGTCCTGGGGTTGGAGAGATTTCCCAGGATGTTGCCCTGGGGCTGGGAGAGATTTCCCAGGATGTTGCCCTGGGGCTGGGAGAGATTTACCAGGATGTTGCCCTGGGGCTGGGAGAGATTTACCAGGATGTTGTCCTGGGGTTGGAGAGATTTCCCAGGGTGTTGTCCTCGGGCTGGGAGAGATTTAACAGGATGTTGTCCTGGGCTGGAGAGGTTCAGAGATAAAGAGATATTGGACAGACTGGGGTTGTTTCCCTTAGAGCAGAGGAGAGTGAGAGGGGACATGATTGAGACGGATAAAACGATGAGGAGCACAGACAGGAAGCAACATTTCCCCTAATGGAGAGATCAGGACATAGATTGAAGGGAAGGGGCAGGAGGTTTCAAAGGGAACCAATGTTTCAGCCAGAGGGTAGCGGGGAATCCGAGACTCACTGCCTGTCAGGGTGGGAGAGGCAGGAACCTTCATCACGCTGAAGAAGTGTGCAACAAGGCTGTGGGCCAAATGCTGGGACGTGGGATTTGAATCATGAGGAAGTGCTTCCTTTACCAGGACAGACTTGATGGAACGAAGGGCCACTCTCTGTGTTGTCGAAATCAATGACCCTCTAATTACCCAGCTTCACATCTTGTTTTGAATTTGAGGCTAACTTGGACAGAACACCACCTCCAGCCTTTTCCAGGGATAAGTGTTCCCAGACTGTGCCTGTCAGACAGTTTATGTTTCTCAAATCCCCATAAAAGGACATCATTCCAGAATGAGCTGGCCCAGCCAGTGGCAGCCAGGATTCCCATATTTAGGTCGTTACCTACTTGGAGTCTCAGACTGATTCACTCTGTCCTGTCTCACTCTCTCTCTCTCTCTGTCTCTCTGCAGGGGTGAAAGTGCAGTTTGGGGTGCCATTGACTCATAGAGATGTACAGCATGGAAACCCTGACAACCCGATATACTAATTTAGTCCCATTTGCCAGCACTTGGCCCACATCCCTCTCAGCCCTTCCTATTCATGTGCCCATCCAGATGTCTTTTAAATGTTGTAATTGTGCCAGCCTCCACCACTTCCTCTGGCAGCCCATTCCACGTCATGAGGTTCCTTGGAAAGAGGAGACTTATTTCGAGGCAAGTACGTGAATTTCAACAATGCCTACTTCTCTGACTCATCCTCCTGCACATTCACACGCTCCCAGAACCCTGTAACCATGACTGATCGCATCCATGTAAAGGTCAACATCCAATCTTTGAGAGAATGGAAGTGAGAGTTGTTCTGTCCACAGCCCTTTTGCAACCCTTTCTATCTCTTTGCCTTCAGAGGAGAAAATATAACAGGCCACGAACGAGGAAGTGGGGTGGGAGTGGGGGAGAAAATGGGGCCACGTTGGAAGACAAACTTCAGATGACTGACACCAATTGTTAAAGTTCACTTGAGAATGTAACTTTTTAAACAAAGTTTTGCGATTGACATATGAAAGAAGTGAAACTATCATGGTCATCCTAACAGATGCGAGACTTAACAAACAAGCAAGGTATTTTTCAGTTGCATCACACTGTAAACTTCTGCTATAAATTCTGTGTCTTACGATCTTATTCTCCACAACCGCCTGATGAAGGAGCAGCGCTCCGAAAGCTAGTGCTTCCAAATAAACCTGTTGGACTATAACCTGGTATTGTGTGATTTTTAACTTCAGATGAGGAATTGTCGATTTTGCAAATAAACGTATTTGTCTGCTCGTGGGAGTCACTGGCTGGGCTCAAGCATTTATTGCCCGTCCCTAATTGCCCCCTTGAGAAAGTGGGGGTAAGCTGCCTTCTGGAACTGCTGCTGTCCTGTGTGGTGTAGGGACACCTAAACATAGGGCCAAACAGCAAGGGATGCTGGGTACATCAGCCGATCAAAAAGTCACAAAACCTACGCACCGGATTCAGCGCCGTCAGGGAGGGAGCGCTAGGATTCTGACCCAGCGCCACTGAGGGAATGGCCGATATATTCCCGAGTCGGGATGGGGAGGGGCTAGGAGGGGAACTTGCAGGGGGGGTGGTGTTCCCATGTATCTGCTGACCTCGCCCTTCTAGATGGTAGAGGTGGTGGGCTTTACATAGAAAATAGACGCAGGAGTAGGCCCTTCGAGGCTGCCCCACAATATAATCATAACTCATCGTGCAATCTCAGTATCCCATTCCTGCTTTCCCTCCGTTACCCCTTGATCCCTTTAGCCGCAAGGGTCATGCCCAGTTCCCTCTTGAATGTATCCAGCGAACTATCCCCAACAGCTTCCTGTGGGAGAGAATTCCACAGGTTCCCAACTTTCCGAGTCAAGAAGTTCTTCCTCCTCCCAGTCCTGAATGGCTTACCCCCTTATTCTTAGACTGTGACCCCCCTAGCTCTGGACTTCCCTAAATTGGGACCATTCTTCCCGCATCTAGCCTGTCCAGTCCCGTCAGGATTTTATATCTTTCTATGAGATCCCCTCTAATACTTCTAAATTCCAGTGAGTACAAGCCCAGTTAATCCAGTCTTTCCTTATATGTCAGTCCTGCCATCCCGGGAATCAGTCTGGTGAACCTTCACTGGACTTCCCTCAACAGCAAGAATTCCTCAGAGTAGGAGACCAAAACTGCGCACAATACTCAAGATGTGGCCTCACCAAGGACCTGTTTAACTGTAGGAAGACATCCCTACTCCAATACTCAAATCCTTCTTGGTATGTCTAAGGAGGCTTGGATTGTTGCTGCTTGGATTGAGAGATCGAGTCACAGTAGGATGAGCAAGTATTCTGTGGAATGCAATGAGGTGGTGGGAACAGGGGTGAACTATCCCAGGAATGTAACGAGTCAGGGATGAATAACGAACATGGTCAGGAGAGTTAGATGCCCCACGTTCCTGAGCTCCCTCGTGGGAGTAATCACTGAATAGTCCTGAGTAAGGAAGAACAACTGGAATGTAATGGGGGCTTGTAGGAGGGTTCCTGCTCTGCAATAGAGGGGACACTTATCCCTCCCCCACCCTGTCTCATTCCTCCTCTTCAGGAGAAGTTCCTCCAATAAAATTCCACAAAGAACGGGGGGGGAGGCCTGAGGAGATCTCCTGAGTGACAGGGGTTTCAGAGAGAAGTGAGAGGGAGCCAGATTACTCACACTGAATGTATGTGGACGCGTGTGTGTGTGTGTGTGTGTGTGAAAGTGAGAAGATGAGAGAGTGAGAGTGTGTGCGTGTGTGTCTGTGAGAGTGAGAGAGAGTGAGAAGGTGAGAGAGTGTGTGTGTGAGTCTGTGTGTGTGTGTGAGAGAGAGAGAGAGTGAGAAAGTGTTGTGTGTGTATGTGTGTGTGGGACGGTACATGACTCTGTGTGTGTGTGGGGTGGTGTGTGACTGTTTGTGTGACTGTGTGTGTATGGGGCGGGTGTGTCTCTGTGTGTAGGGGTGTGTGTGACTGTTTGTGTGACTGCTTGTGCGTGTGTGTATGTGGGGCGGGTGTGTAACTGTGTGTGTTGGAGTGGGTGAGTGTGTGTATGACTGGGTGTGTATGTGTGTGTGGGTGTGTGTGTGTGCGTGTGTGTGTATGTGGGGCGGGCGTATGACTGTCTGTGTTTGGGGGGGTGGGTGTGTGACTGTGTGTGTGGGGCGGAGGTCTGTGTGGGGCGGGTGTGTGTGTGTGGCGGGGGTGTGCGTGTGTGCGTTTGCGTGTGTGTTGGGGGTGTGTGTGTGTGTGTGTGAGTTGGGGGGTGGGTGTGTGTGACTGTGTGTGTGTGTGGCAGGTGTGTGTGTGTGCGTGAGTGTGTGTATCTGTGTTGGGGTGTGTGTGTGTGTGTGTGTGTGTGTGTGTGTGTGTGTGTGTGTATAGGGCGGGGGTGTGTGTGAGAGAGAGAGAGAGATGCACGTGGAACCCCAGAACAGGTCTGCAACAGGAGCTGGCCGATCAGCCCATTTGGATTGCGCCAGCTCTCCCAAAGAGTGACCCACCTGGTGCCACTCCCCTCCCTTCTCCCCATGACGTTGCCCATTCGCCGTTTGTGCCAACCCACCAATAGGCACAGCCCCTACCCCCCTGGGCACACACACACACATACACACAGTCAGGGGTGCCCTCAGCGATGGCCGAATTCTGTGGCCTCTTGTTTGTCAATCCTCCCACCATTGTTTCCAAAAACCTTGCGAGGTGGGGGCAGAAGACTGGGGGAGTCGGGTTTTCAAGAAACAGGACACATCTCCATGTTGGCGCTGTTGGTCAATCGAGGTCAAAGGGTGAAGGCACACAGAGAGAAGGGGGAAGCTGAGATGAAACCAGAAGCATTGACAACACTTCCCGAAGTTTCATAACAGAAATATTCACAAAGCTTACTCATAGTACAGAGCTGCAAGCAGACAGCTGTATAGGGGGGAAGATTACAAACAGCAAACCTCTGGATCTTTCCATGATATCATGGAAAAGAACAGAAAGATGCAAAAAAGTGGTTTGCAACATTCACTTGAATGCAGGAGGTGGGGGATCTGATTGGGGAAGAAAATGTTTAAAAGGCTGCAGTCCAGTTTATAGAAACAGCTCTCTCTTGTCCACAAATGGACTCGATTTATCAAAGAAAGTAGTTTCCAATGCAATTCGAATAAATATTGCAGAAATTGCAGTAAAATTCAACCCCCCCCCCCCCCGTGCCTCAGGTTCCGAGTTGCCTCGGTATGATGGGGGTACACCCATTGTCAGGTGGACAGCCTCCAAGGGTTTTATAAACTCCAGCTTTCCCCCTGCACGTTTCGCTCCAAATTCAGTTGGTATTTAGACAGAGAAACAACTTGTTCGCGTGAAGAGGGAAGGGTGACGTAAGCAACAGTTTGAGAACCTGACCTGAGAGAAAGCAGGGAGCACGCCAGCCACTATGTATCGATTAATGATGTCGATGTTTGCAGAGTACACAAAACTGGGTGACAGAGGGGGAGCTATGAGGAGGATGTGGTCAGGATCAGGGTCAGGGTCAAGGTCAGGGTCAGGGTCAGGGTTACGGTTAGGGTGAAGGTTAGGGTTAGGATTAAGGTTAGAGTTATGGTTAATGTCAGGGTTAGGGTCAGGGTTAGGGACAGAGTTAGGGTCAGGGTTAGGGTCAGAGTCAGAGTCAGGGTCAGGATCTGGGTCAGAGTTAGGGTCAGGGTTAGGGTCAGAGTCAGGGTTAGGGCTAAGGTCAGGGTAAGGGTAAGGATCAGGGTCAGGGTCAGGATCTGGGTCAGAGTTAGGGTCAGATTCAGGGTTAGGGTTCGGGTCAGAGTCAGGATCAGGGTCAGGGTCAGGATCTGGGTCAGAGTTAGGGTCAGAGTCAGGGTTAGGGTTAGGGTCAGAGTCAGGGTCAGGGTAAGGGTCAGGGTCAGGGTCAGGATCTGGGTTAGGGTTAGGGTCAGGATCTGGGTCAGAGTTAGGGTCAGTGTTAGGGTCAGAGTCAGGGTCAGGGTAAGGATCAGGGTCAGGGTCAGCATCTGAGTCAGAGTTAGGGTCAGGTTTAGGGTCAGAATCAGGGTTAAGGTCAGGGTCAGAGTCAGGGTCAGGATTTGGGTCAGGGTCAGGGTCAGAGTCAGAGTCAGGGTTATGTTAGGGTCAGAATTAGGGTCAGAGTTAGGGTCAGAGTCAGGGTTAGGGTTAGGGTCAGAGTTAGGGTCAGGGTTAGGGTCAGAGTCAGGGTTAGGGTCAGAGTCAGAGTCAGGGTAAGGATCAGGATCAGGGTCAGCGTCTGGGTCAGAGTTAGGGTCAGGGTTAGTGTCAGAATCAGGGTTAAGGTCAGGGTCAGAGTCAGGGTCAGGATCTGGGTCAGGGTGAGGGTCAGAGTCAGAGTCAGGGTTATGTTAGGGTCAGAATTAGGGTCAGAGTTAGGGTCAGAGTCAGGGTTAGGGTTAGGGTCAGAATTAGGGTCAGGGTTAGGGTCAGAGTCAGGTTTAGGGTTAGGGTCAGAGTCAGGGTTAGGGTAAGGATCAGGGTCAGGGTTAGGGTCTTGGTTAAGGTTACTCAATTAAGTTTGTGAGACATGATTTCTCACGCACAAAGCCATGTTGACTATCCCTAATCAATCCTTGCCTTTCCAAATACATGTACATCTTGTCCCTCATGATTCCCTCCAACAACGTGCCCTCCACCAACGTCAGGCTCACTGGTCTATAGTTCCCTGGCTTGTCCTTACCACCCTTCTTAAATAGTGGCACCACATTAGCCAAACTCCAGTCTTCCGGCACCTCACCTGTGACTATCGATGATACAAATATCTCAGCAAGAGGCCCAGCAATCACTTCCCTAGCTTCTCACAGAGTTCTAGGGTACACCTGATCAGGTCCTGGGGATTTATCCACTTTTATCCGTTTCAAGGCATCCAGCACTTCCTCCTCTGTAATATGGACATTTTTCAAGATGTCACCATCTATATCCCTTCATTCTATATCTTCCATGTCCTTCTCCACAGTAAACACTGATGCAAAATACTCGTTTAGTATCTCCCCATCTCCAGCGGTTCCACACAAAGGCCGCCTTGCTGATCTTTGAGGGGCCCTATTCTCTTCCTAGATACTCTTTTGTCCTTAATGTATTTGTAAAACCCCTTTGGATTCTCCTTAACCCTATTTACCAAAGCTATCTCATGTCCCCGTTTTGCCCTCCTGATTTCCCTCCTACTGCCTTTATACTCTTCTAAGGATTCACTCGATCTATCCTGCCTATATCTGACATATGCTTCCTTCTTTTTCTTAACCAAACCCTCAATTTCCTTAGTCATCCAGCATTCCCTATACCTACCAGCCTTTCCTTTCACCCTGACAGGAATATACTTTCTCTGGATTCTCGTTATCTCATTTCTGAAGGCTTCCCATTTTCCAGCCATACCTTTACCTGCAAACATCTGCCTCCGATCAGCTTCTGAAAGTTCTTGCCTAATACCGTCAAAATTAGCTTTTCTCCAATTTAGAACTTCAACTTTTATATCTGGTCTATCCTTTTCCATCACTATTTTAAAACGAATAGAGTTATGGTCACTGGCCCTGAATTGCTCCCCCAATGACACCTCAGTCACCTGCCCTGCCTTATTTCCCAAGAGTAGGTCAAGTTTTGCACATCCACATAATGAATCAGAAAATTTTCTTGTACACCCTTGACAAATTCCTCTCCATCTAAACCCTTAATACTATGGCAGTCCCAGTCTATGTTTGGAAAGTTAAAATCCCCAACCATAACCACCCTATTATTCTTACAGATAGCTGAGATCTCCTTACAAATTTGTTTCTCAATTTCCCGTTGACTATTAGGGGGTCTATAATACAATCCCACTAAGGTGGTCATCCCCTTCTTATTTCTCAGTTCCACCCAAATAACTTCCCTGGATGTATTTCTGAAAATATCCTCCCTCAGCACAGATGTAATGCTAGGAGACAGTGAGGTCTGCAGATGCTGGAGGTCAGAGTTGAGAGTGTGTTGCTGGAAAAGCACAGCAGGTCAGGCAGCATCTAAGGAGCAGGAAAATCGACGTTTCGGGCAGGAGCCCTTCATCAGGAATGAGGCCTGAAAGTCGATTTTCCTGCTCCTCGGATGCTGCCTGACCTGCTGTGCTTTTCCAGCAACATCCTCTCAATAGCTGTAATGCTATCATTTATCAAGAACACCACTCTCCCTCCTCTCTTGCCTTCCTTTCTATCCTTCCTGTAGCATTTGTGTCCTGGAACATTAAGCTGCCATTTCTCTCCATCTCTGAGCCATGTTTCTGTAATCGCTATGATATCCCAGTCCCATGTTATAACCATGCCCTGAGTTCATCTGCCTTCCCTGTTAGGCCCCTTGCATTGAAATAAATGCAGATCAATTTATCAGTCCTACTTTGTTGTCTGCTTTGTCCCTGCCTGCCCTGACAGTTTGAATCGCTTCTTTTATCAACTGTACCAGTCTCAGATTGATCTCTTTCCTATCTCATTGGGCCCCTTCCCCCCAACTTAATAGTTTAAATCCTCCAAAGCAGCTCTTGCAAATCTCCCGACCAGTATATTACTCCCCCTGCAATTCAGGTGCAATCCATTCTTCTTGTACAGGTCACTTCTACCCCAGAAGAGAATCCAATGATCCAAAAATGTGAATCCTCCTCCTAAATACCAGCTCCTCAGTTGTGCATTCGTCTGCTCTATCCTCTTATTCCTACCCTCGCTAGCTCGCAGCACCGGGAGTAATCCAGTTGCCTTGCCAAAATGCACCCAGATAGAATGGCGCATTGATAAAACTTGGGACAAGGCTTCAGATTCTACAGCACATCAGGAACAGGGTGTGGGATGGGTGAAATGAACAGGGTGAAATTCCTGTGTCCAAGATGAAGAGATATTGGAATGTGTACCGTGCAGATTAGATCTACACGCAGGAACCAACAGGGAGGAGTTAAACCCACAGGGACCTTAAGGTTGGTTGCTAGATTTTTACTTATGGGCTGTAACTATCACCAGGAGGAATACACAGACACAGGATCACATGCTGATACAGCCAGATGACACATTCAGATAAGACGCAGTAGCAGCAGCCATCAGACCGCACAGGTCAGGGATTTCTTTGCCTACAGTGAGCTGGAAGCAAATGTACATAAACAAAACCACGATCTGTTGAGTCTTGCCGCAGAACACATTTTGCCTGTGGGTTTTCACTTGCCTTCCTGCTGACCTCATTTTGTTGTGTCTTATTTGGTTTTCCTCCATGTTCCCATGCAGATCGTTCTGGAAAATGTTCGAGTAACACCACAACTGTCCCGTCTCAATCACTCTCAGGGCAGGGACAGCATGGGGTTAGATACAGGGTAAAGCTCCCTCTACAGTGTTCCCCCCCATCAAACACTCCCAGGACAGGGATAGCACAGGGTTAGAGACAGAGTAAAGCTCTCTCTACACTGTCCCCCATCAAACACTCCCAGGATAGGGACAGCACGGGTTTAGATACAGAGTAAAGCTCCCTCTACACTGTCCCCCCATCAAATTCTCACCAGGACAGGGACAGCACAGGGTTAGCAATAGAATAAAGCTTCCTCTATACTGTCCCCCATAAAACACTCCCAGGACAGGGACAGCACGGGGTTAGAGACAGAATAAAGCTTCCTCTACACTGTCCTCCATCAAACACTCCCCAGGACAGGGACAGGACAGGGTTAAATGCACAGCAAAGCTCCCTCTACAGTGTCCCTCATAAAACACTCCCCAAGACAGGGACAGCATGGGGTTAGATACAGAGTAAAGCTCCCTCTACACTGTCCCCTATCAATCACTCGCAGGGCAGGGACAGCCGGGTTAGATACAGAGTAAAGCTTCCTCGACACTTTCACCCATCAAAGGCTCCCAGGAGAGGCACAGCATGGGGTTAGATACAGAGTAAAGCTTCCTCTACACTGTCCTCATCAAATACTCCCAGGACAGGGGCTGCACTGGGTTAGATACAGAGCAAAGCCTCCTCTACACTGTCCCCCATGAATCACTCCCAGGGCAGAGACAGTAAGGGGTTAGCAATGTTTGCAGTAAGATGTAGCCTGCAGGCAAAGTGCTGTGTGAGGCCTGGCTGAGGAAGTCTGTTTTGCTAGCCTGACCTTGCAGTGGCATGGTTCCCTCTGCTCCTTTGGCCCCTCAGACCATTCTGCTTCATAGATGATGTATTGTGTCTCTATGTCCCTTATCGGTTGTTGAGCCGAGCTGAATGTGCAGTATCAGATAACATTCAGTTTTGTAAATATTAAGAAATGTAGGTCTGGGCAAAGTACGTGGGCCTTACGACTGCCCCAAGGTTGCGTAGTTAATGGCCAGTGGGTTTGTGGTATATGATATAACTTGTGTATTTCATTGGAATGTGTCAGATGTCCTTGAGCAAAGATGTATTCACCACGGCCATGATAAAGCTAATTAATTGCTCAAGGTCCCACCTCCTCGATACCTGTTTTAAAAGATGCTGCACAAGATTTACTTTTTCCCAACAAGCTCCCACTACACTGTCCCCCATCAAACACTCCCAGGACAGGGACAGCACAGGGTTACATACAGAGTAAAGCTCCCTCTACACTGTCCCCCATCAAACACTCTCCAGGACAGGGACAGTACAGGATTAGATACAGAGTAAAGCTCCCTCTACACTGTCCCCCATCAAACACTCGCAGGACAGGGACAGCACGGGGTAAGATACAGAGTAAAGCTCCTTCTACACTGTCCCCTATCAAGCACTCCCCAGGACAGGGACAGCACGGGGTTGGATACAAAGTAAAGCTCTCTCTACACTGTCCCCTATCAAACACTCCCTAGGATAGGGTCAGCACAGGGTTAGATACAGAGTAGTGCATGCTTTACACTGTCCCCCATCGAACACTTCCCAGGACAGGGACGGCATGGGGTTAGATGCAGAGGAAAGATGCCTCTACACTAAACCCAACAAATACTCCCATGAAAGGAATTGCATGGTATTGGATACAGAGTAAATCACTGTAAATCAGTACAATAATAAATCAAAGCAAACTAAAAACATGGACAGTCTTACGCCAGGTATTCTGCCTGGCGTAAGATCTCAGACCGCAATCTCGGCCTAACCAAGGATGGAGATCTGGGGCTCAGGGATGAAGACGAGAAGTGAGTGTGGCCTGATTGGTTTAGCCTTCCCTCCCCTTTCACTGCAAATACAATCCCTCTGCACCATGTGGGAGCTTTTGCAGAACACCTTTAGGACCTGAAAGGATCACGAGAGATCTCCACGCCTCAAAACGTGAAGAACTGAACATGCAGATTCTTGTGAGGAGTGTTCTTGGTCAGACCCAGCCCCCTCAAAATATATTCAGAAGATAGTATAGAACCGAACTTTTTCTTATTTCAAAAGCAAGTGTAGAGCATTGCATTCTGGGTGCAATTCAATCGGTCAAAGTACCAGGCTTCAGGCAAAACACTTTACTCAAACACTGCCATTAAAATGCAAACAAAGGTGAAAGAAATTGGAATAATGTAACTCAACTGAGAAAGCATAACAGAATAATCGATTGTTTAATTGCTAAATAGTAGCTGTTCAATCCAGTAACATCCCACAAACACACCCATGGCAAAGGCGAATTCAGTAAAACAGATTGTCTCACAGGCAATTCTCCAATTCAGGAGGGAAAAAAAAACGCCAAGACAAAACTCTGAGAGATTAGCAGCGAGTGAGGTGCTGCAGCTTTCAAACCCCCAGCTTCAAGACTCCAGCAACTGCGACTAAGAAACTAAAACTAAAAATCCTGGTTCTGGGGGAGCTTAACCCCACCCAGCCAGGTTGCTTCTATTGTTCCAACTTTTAATGAAAACCCCAAGGTTTCTCAGGCAGCTGAGAAAATTTGGCATGGCAGCGAATACCCTTGCCAACCTTTATAGGTGCACCATCCAGAACATTCTGTCTGGATGTATCACTAACTGGGCATGGTAACTGTACCATTCAAGATCGGAGACGGTTACAGAGAGTGGTGAACACGGCCTGGACAATCACAAAGGCCAACATCCCATTTATAGAATCCATCTACCAAGCCCGCTGTCAAGGAAAGGCCGCCAGCATTCTCAAAGATCCATCCCACCCTGGCAATGGTTTTCTACAACCTCTACCATCGGGGAGAAGGTACAGAAGCTTGAACACATGCACCAGCCAGTTTCAAAACAGTTTCGACCCTACTGTTGTTAGAATACTGAATGGACTCACAAACTCTTAACATTCACCTGTACCTGTGTTTTTGATTTTGCTGCTGTTTACCTATTATTTACTTATCTATGTTACTTAACTCTATGATCTGCCTGGATTGCTCGCAAGACAGAGCTTTTCATTGTGCCTCAGTACGCGTGACAATAAATTCAATTCAATTCATGGCCTCACAAGCTGTTTACATTCTTGGATTCAGATAGACAGCTCTCTATCTCTGCCTCAAAATATCTCTTTAAAAACAAAAGCAGGACAAAATACACCTCGTAATGCCACAGTATTGTCAGGGGCTAACTCCACTGCTGTGTTTACTAAAGCTGCACCAGCCTGTTTCAGCAGTTACAGGGTCAGGGAGCACTAACCCATTGACTCTGCGTACTTATCAATGCTATTCCAGCTGCAATATGATTTACCCTGACACTGAGCATGCTGTCTCATTCTGTACTTCAGATGCCATGTAGCTAATATGTCAGTAACTAGGATGGCATGGTGGCTCAGTGGTTAGCACTGCTGCCTCAGAGTGCCAGGAGCCTGGGTTCAATTCCATTCTTGGGCAACTGTGTGGAGTTTGCACATTCTTCCTGTGTCTACATGGGTTTCCTCTGGGTGCTCCAGTTTCCTCCCACAGTCCAGGGATGTGTAGGTTAGGGTGGATTGGCTGTGTTAAATTGTCCCATAGTGTGCAGGGATGTGCAGGTTAGGGTGGATTGGCTGTGCTAAATTGTCCCATGGTGTGTCCAAGGATGTGCAGGTTAGGTTGGATTGGCCGTGCTAAATTGTCCCATGGTGTGTCCAAGGATGTGCAGGTTAGGTTGGATTGGCTGTGCTAAATTGTCCCGTGGTGTGTCCAAGGATGTGCAGGTTAAGGTGGATTGGACATGGGAAATTGTCCCATAATGTCCATGGGTGTGTAGATTAGGGTGGATTGGCCATGGGAAATTGTCCTATAATGTCCAGGGATGTGCAGGTTAAGGTGGATTGGACATGGGAAATTGTCCCATAATGTCCATGGGTGTGTAGATTAGGGTGGATTGGCCATGGGAAATTGTCCTATAATGTCCAGGGATGTGCAGGTTAGGGTGGATTGGCCGTGGGGAAATGCAAGAGTTACAGGGATAGGATGGGGTCTCGCCGGGATGTTCTTGAGGTGGAGGGTGTGGACTCAACTATCTGAATGGCCTGTTTCCTCATTGAAGCAATTCTAACTTGTATTAGTCCTGTTTTATGTTCATGAAGGTTGAGTCTCCTCTCGCCAAGCCTTTAGGTATCCTTCCCCAGATGGACTCATGTCACCATAAGTACCAACGTATCCACTCAAACCATCACAACTCTGCTAATATCGTCATCGCCAACTTCCCAAGGCCAAGTAGGGATGGCATGATGAGTCCCACCTCACCCGGGGACAAATGTTGGAAAGGAATGCACCAGGGGGGACACGGCCATTTGGCCCGTTGCCCTGTTCTATCAAGACCACGGCTCCACTTCCCCGGCCCGTCAGTAACTCTCTTGCCTGTGGGCAAGATTCTATCGAAGTCAGTAATGGGTCATGCACTCTGTGACCCGCTGCTCTCTGTGTCAGAAAGTTTCCAGGGTTGACTCTGCAGAGATGTGTGTCTGTGAGTAATCGGTCTCTCACAGCTCAGTCAGGCACGCTACATCTGAAAAGAACCACTTTCCTGTAGTGTAGACAGGTATGTGTGGAATGTTTTGTTTCCTGACGGGGCAAACTGCCAACTGAGTCAAGACGCTTGTGGTGGTTACCTGTCGCGTCATGTTTATGTCGAGCCCCTCTTCCTCTTCAGCTTCAAGCATAAGGCTGAGTTTGCAGCTCCTAGGTCCCCGTATCTTCCAGATGTTTCAATCGGGGGTTGGGACCTCTTTTGCGGTCGATATGCCCATTTCTTTCTTTCAAAATGCTCGCTGTTGTGAGGGACAAGGATGTGGGCATGAGTTAACCGAGTCAGCGTGTGGAGCTGAATTGGAGAATGAAAGAAACTAGGACCGAGGGGGTTCGAGATAAAGGTTCAGAAACCGGGGAAGCCCTTGTTCTTGCCTCACCCTTCCCAAACCAAGGTTGTCTCCCAGCACTGCATGGCCAATGGAAGGCAATTTTGAATTGCTCTTTGCCCGTTGCAACATGGGAATTGTCGCTACTAGATTGAGCACAGCAAGATCCCATCAATAGCAATGAGATGAAGACTAGTTACCAGCTGAAGCTTGTCCAGCTCTCTCTCTCTCTCTCTCTCTCTCTCTCTCTCCCCTAGCTGGAGCTCCTGAGCGACCCCAGCTAAGGGTTAACCTCAGCTAGACACCAACCCTCGTCAAAGGTCAACCCTAACCAAAGGTCGACCATAGCCAAAGATCAAACCCAGCCAAAGGTCAAACCCAGCCAAAGGTTAACTCTAGCCAAAGGTCAATCCCAGCCAAAGATCGACATCAGCGCAAAGGTCAACCCCAGTGCAAAGGTCAACCCCAGCACCAATGTCAATCCCGGGCAAAGGTCACTTCTAGCCAAAAGTCAACCCAGACCAAAGGTCAACCCTACCCAAAGTTCCTTGAAAAAGCAACGAACAGTGCTCAGTCGAGTCAGAGTCTATGTGGGGGGCAAGGCCCAGTTCCAGAGATTGTGTCTTGGAGTACAAGTGAAAGTGGAGGTGCCATACTGTGGTTGAAATTACAAACTTTGGCTGAATTTCAAAGAGCCCACAGCACTATCCTGGGACCTTCTCTCCTCCTAAACCACCCCTAAACTTAATCCTAACTCTAACTCCATCCCTGCACCAATGCCAATCCTAACTCCAACCCTGGCTAACATCCCAACCTCGGTCAGTTCTACTGAGAATCCCTGGGCCATATTTCAGTTCTTTTCAGAAAAACAGGCTTTAGATTGTTAATTGCTTTCTCTTTATTGAGGGAAGGAGTGAGACATAGCAGGGGGAGAAAGAGGCACACTGCCTGGGAATGCAGATACAATCCACTCGAGAGTTGAAATGAGCAAGTTGAAATGATTCACTGAATGGAAACTGCTGAGAAATTTGATAAGGGTCTATATCAGGGCCAAGTCTTTTTAAAGAATAGCTCATCATTAATTGGTGTTGAATCATTGTCCGAATCTCTCGATGTGGATCCACAGCCTACCCTTTTTGGACTTAGCAGCTAAACAAATGCAACACACCACAAACCACTGGATGCATATTCTTAGCAACCTCCAGCTATGTTCCAGTTGTGGAATAACCTCATTCCACATGTCTATCTTTGTCTCCACTATCTCTGAATGTTAGAAACATTTGAAGATTTTCAATAGAGTCGTAGAGTCATACTTCATGGAAACAGACCCTTCGGTCCAACTCATCTGTGCTGATCAGATATCCTAAGTTCATCTTCTTCCATTTGCCAGTATTTGGCCCATTTCCCTCTAAACCTTTCTTATTCATGGAGCCATCCAGATGCCTTTTAACTATTGTGATTGTACCAGCCTCGACCATCTCCTCTAGTAGCTCATTCTTTACAGGCACCACCCTTAGCGTAGAAAATATCCCTCTCGGGTCACTTTTAATTCTTTCCCCTCTCAGCCTAAACCTATGCCGTCTAGTTTTCGACTCCCCCACCTCAGGGAAAGGACTGTCCCGATGAAGAGTGTATACTCGAAACGTTGATTCTGCTGCACCTCGGATGCTGACTGACTGGCTGTGCTTTTCTAGCACACCCTCTTCGACTTTGTCTATTTACCCTATCCATGCCCCTCATGATAAACCTCTCTCAGGTCACCCCTCAGCCTCCGATTCTCCAGGGAAAACAGCCCCAGCCTGTTCAGCCTCTCCCTGTAGCTGAAACCCTCCATCCCTGGCAACATCCTTGTCCACTGCAGAGGTATAGTAGACATGAAAGAAAGTTATCTAAGATTATAAAGGGAACTTGATCAAATGGCTCAATGGGCTGAAGAGTGACAGACAAGAGCAGGATGGTAGGGCCTTGGGTAGTGCTGTAGGACAGAGGGACTTAGGCGTTCAGGTACATCATTCTTTGAAGATCATGTCACATGTTGCCAGGGTGGTTAAGAAGGCATTTAACTTGCTTGCCTTCACTGCTCAGACCTTTGAGTATAGGAGTTGAGACGTCATTTTGAGGTTGTACAGGATGTTGGTGAGGCCATTTCTGGAGTACTGTGTTCAGTTCTGGTCACCTTATTATAGAAAGGGTATTATTCAAGCTGGACAAGATTCAGAAAAGATTTACCAGGGTGTTACCAGGAATAGATGGTTGAGTTATAAAATAAGGCTGGATAGACTGAGAGTTTTCCTAATGGAGTGTCAGAGGTTAAGGAGTGACCTTATAGAGGTTTATAAAATCACAAAGGAGTATGGATAGGATTGATGGCAGGTGGTTTTTCCCGAGGTAGAGTTACAATGTTTAAAAGACATTTGGATAATTACAAGAATAGGAAAGGTTTGGTGGGATATGGGCCAGGAGCAGGCAGGTGGGACTAGCTTAGTTTGGGATAATGGTCTGCTTGGAGGGGTTGGAGTGAAGGGTCTGTTTCTGTGCTGTATGACTCTCCTAGTAAAACACCATAAAGATCAAAAGGTATGGAAGCGGAAGTGAAAACAGAATTTTGAGTTACATGATTGACCAGGAGAGGAAGTCTGAAGAGCAGAGAGGTCTACACCTGCTCCTGTATTCTATGTTTCTATGACTTGTAGCTGGTGAGCAGGGTCAGGTGAACCTTCATTCTTATTCAGTTACAGGATGTGGGTGTCACTGGCTCCAGCATTCTATTGCCCATCGTTAATTGCCCAGAGGGCAGTTAAGGGTAAGCCACATTGCTGTGTGTCTGGAGTCACCTGGAGGCCAGACCAGGTAAGGATAGCAGCTTCCTTCCCTGAAGGACATTAGTGATCTAGATGGGACTCTCCAACAATCGACAATCGATTCATGGTCATCATTAGACTCTTAATTCCAGGTTTGTTATTCAATTCACATTCCACCATCTGCCATGGCAGGATTCGAACCAGGGTCCCCAGATCATTACCTGGGTCTCTGGATTCACAGTCCAGCGAAAATACCACTAGGACATTGCCTCCCCTGGAGGTGAGTTGCCCACTGTAGGAATCTATATCCTGCAGGCCTTCGGTGCCAGCCAGGAATAACTCTTGATCTATACCCAGGCTGTTTGCCATCCAATTATCACTGAGATGGAAAGGGGTGAGTGGGAAGATGGAAGACATAGAACATAGAACATTACAGCACACTACAGGCCCTTCAGACCTCGATGTTGCACCGCCCTGTGAAACCAATCTGAAGCCCATCTAACCTACACTATTCCATTCTCATCTAAATGCCCATCCAATGACCATTTAAATGCCTGTAAAGTTGGCGAGTTGGCAGGCAGGGCATTCCACATCCCTACTACTCAACGAGTAAAGTAACTACCTCTGACATCTGTCCTATATCTATAATCCTCAGTTTGAAGCTATTAGATTAGATTACTTACAGTGTGGAAATAGGCCCTTCGGCCCAACAAGTCCACACCGCCCCGCCGAAGCGCAACCCACCCATACCCCTACATTTACCCCTTATCTAACACTACGGGCAATTTAGCAGAGCCAATTCACCCTGACCTGCACATCTTTGGACTGTGGGAGGAAACCGGAGCACCCGGAGGAAACCCACGCAGACACGGGGAGAATGTGCAAACTCCACACAGTCAGTCGCCTGAGGCGGGAATTGAACCTGGGTCTCTGGCGCTGTGAGGCAGCAGTGCTAACCACGGTGCCACCGTGCTGCCCACTATGCCCCCTCTTCCAAGAAAAAAGGCTCTCACTGTCCACTCTATCTAACCCTCTGATTATCTTATAAGTCTTAATTAAGTTGCCTCTCAACCTTCTTCTCTCTAACGAAAACAGCCTCAAGTCCCTCAAAGTTTCCTTGTAAGACCTCCCCTCCAGGCCAGGCAACATCCTAGTAAATCTCCTCTGAACTCTTTCCAAAGCCTCCACATCCTTCCTATAATGCGGTGACCAGAACTGCACGCAATACTCCAAGTGCGGCCGCACCATAGTCTTGTACAGCTTCAGCATGACCTCGTGGCTCCAAAACTCGATCCCTCTACTCATAAAAACTAACACATCGTATGCCTTCTTAACAGCCCTAACAACCTGGGTGGCAACTTTGAAGGATCTATGTACATGGACACCGAGATCTCTCTGCTCATCTACACTACCAAGGATCTTGCCATTAGCCGAGTACTCTGCATTCCTGTTAGTCCTTCCAGACTGAATCACCTCACACTTTTCTGCATTAAACTCCATTTGCCACCTCTCTGCCCAGCTCTGCAGCTTACCTATGTCCCTCTGTAACCGACAACATCTTTAATCACTATCCACAACTTACCGACTTCAGTGTTGTCCGCAAATTTACTAACTCATCCTTCTACGCCCTCACTCAGGACATTTCTGAAAATGACAAACAGCAGTGCACCCAAAACAGATCCTTGCAGTACACCACTAGTACTCCAGGGTGAACATTTCCAATCAACCACCACCCTCTATCTTCCTCCAACTAACCAACATCTGATCCAAATCACTAAGTCACCCTCAATCCCATGACTCCATATTTTGTGCAATAGCCTACCGTGGGGAACCTGATCAGATGCCTTACTGAAATCCATATACACCACATCAACCACTTTACCCTCATCCACCTCTTTGGTCACCGTCTCAAATAACTCAAAAAGGTTTGTGAGGCACAACCTACCCTTCACAAAACAATGTTGACTATCCTGAATCAACTTATCCCATGAAATCAACATGATTTCCCCGAGTCTGGAGGTCCAGAGCAGAACAAGGGACAAGTGAGACAGAGAGGAAAATATGCAGTCATCACTCAAATCACGCAAGTCGGGATGTTGTAATTGTGCCAACAGCAAGTTGAGATAACGATGTCCTTCCTTAAAAGCAGGATGGAGGGAGGGACAGTCATCACGTATCTGCGGGTCAGAGGAAGTTGTGTGCGTTGATAAGTGAGCAGGCGCCCTCATTTCGAGGAAGTGACCACTTTACCTCTGCAATGACAGCGAGTTGCCGGAGGGTGCAATCGAGATGAGGTGCCCTCCACCTCTAACTCGCATCTGGCAGAGCGCCTCATCCCCAACACTGCCCGACAAGAACCAAGATGTCACTTGGCTGGTTTTGAGGTGGGCACTGCCAATCAGATCCGTCCTGTAAGCCCAGACTCTCTGCGCCACTGCACATTGCCTTTCGCTGTGTAGGGGGTAGAGACTGTCACACACATCTCCTTCTGGAATGTGCCTTTGCGAAGGAAGTCTGGAGGAAGGTGCAGTGGTTTTTGTCCAGGTTCGTCCCTGAGCAGTTCCGTGACACAGGACTCTGTTCCCCAGGACACAGAGCGAGACAAACATTGACTGCGCCTGGAGGACCATCAACTGGGTGGAGGACAGCAAGTGGTCTGCCCAAAACGTGTTGACCTTCCATTTGAAAGAGTTAACCCGGACTCAGTGTTGCAGACTGGGACATTTCAAAAGGTCCGGGACTACATGCTGAGGGTCACACTAAAGCTTGGGACAGCCACAGTGGGGAAAGACCACTGTCCAAGGTCTTTCTGCTGATGTTAAATGGGGGTCCATTCAGCCATCGGACCCATCCAATGCCTCAAATGCTTATTAATAGTCACAAGGACCTGGCATGATTAAGAAATACCTTTGAATTAGTTGTCACCAGCAGGAAAGTCATAGGGTCATTGAATCATAGAGATGTACAGCATGGAAACAGGCCCTTCGGTCCAACCCTTCCATGCCAACCAGATATTAGATTAGATTAGATTAGGTTAGATTAGATTAGATTACTTACAGTGTGGAAACAGGCCCTTTGGCCCAACAAGTCCACACCGACCTGCTGAAGTGCAACCCATCAAGACCCATTCCCCTACATTTACCCCTTTACCCAATACTATGGGCAATTTAGCATGGCCAATTCACCCTAACCTGCACATTTTTTGGACTGTGGGAGGAAACCGGAGCGCCCGCAGGAAACCCACACAGACACGGGGAGAATGTGCAAACTCCACACAGAGAGTTGCCTGAGGCAGGAATTGAACTCGGGTCTCTGGCGCTGTGAAGCAGCAGTGCTAACCAATGTGTCGCCCAACCCAATCTAGTCCCACCTGCCAGCACCCAGCCCATATCCCTCCAAATGCCACTTAAATGTTGCAATTGTACCAGCCTCCATCACTTCCTCTGGCAGCTCATTCCATACACCTTCTGTGTGAAAAAGTTGCCCTGTAGGTCTCCTTTATATCTTTCCCCTCTCACCCTAAACCTATGCCCTCTAGCTCTGGACTCCCCCATCCCAGGGAAAAGACTTTGCCTATTTACCCTATCCTTGCCCCTCATAATTTTGTAAACCTCTATAATGTCACCCCCTCAGCCTCTGACACTCCAAGGAAAACAGCCCTAGTCTGTTCAGCCTCTCCCTATAACTCCAACCCTGGCAACATCCTTGTAAATCTTTTCTGAACCCTTTCAAGTTTCACAACATCTTGCCGATAGGAAGGAGACCAGAATTGCACACAATATTCCAACAGTGGCCTAACCAATGTCCTGTACAGCCACAGCATGACCTCCCAACTCCTGTACTCAATACTCTGACCAATAAAGGAAAGCATACCAAACGCCTTCTTCACTATCCTATCGACCTGCGACTCCACTTTCAAGTCAAAACCCAGTGTTAGATTAGATTTGATACAGTGTGGACACAGGGCCTTCGGCCCAACAAGTTGACACTGACCCTTCGAAGAGAGACCCACCCCTCTGACTAATGCACCTAACACTATGGCCAACTTAGCATGGTCAATTCACCTGACCTGCGCAGGTGGAAACCGGAGCACCCAGAGGAAACCCACACAGACACGGGGAGAATGTGCAAACTCCACACAGAAGGTCGCCCGAGGCAGAAATTGAACCCAGGTCCCTGGTGCTGTGAGGCAGCAGAGCTAACTACTGAGTAACCAGTAATAAGGAAATACCACCTCGGCTTTTCTGGGAAAGCAAAGTTTATCCTCGAGAAACCCTCACCATGTTATTTCACAGCTGAAGAGAAGGCGATTAACCCCAAAGCCTGTCCCACCATTGGCAAGGCACAAGTTAGGAATATGAGGGAATACTCCCCAATTGCCCCTAGATGGGGGCAGCTCCAACAGCACTCAAGAAGCTCGACACCAACCAGAGACAAAGCAGCCCCCGCTTGATTGGCACCACATCCACAAACATTCACTCCCTCCACCACTGACACTCAGTAGCAGCAGTGTGTGGGATGTGGTGGAGGCTGGTACAATTGCAACATTTAAGAGGCACTTGGATGGGTATATGAATAGGAAGGGTTTAGAGGGATATGGGCCGGGTGCTGGCAGGTGGGACTAGATTGGGTTGGAATATCTGGTCGGCATGGACAGGTTGGACCGAAGGGTTTGTTTCCATGCTGTACATCTCTATGACTCTCTGACTCTACCTATAAGATGCACACAAAGATCCTCAGACAGCATCTTCCAAACCCACGGCCACTTCCATCCAGAAGGACAAGGTCAGCAGATAGGTGGGAACATCAGCCCCTGCAAATTTGGATTTGGAAACGTGCTGTCTAAGGAGCTTTGGTGAGTTTCTGCAGTGTCTTGTGGATGGCACACTCTGCTGCTACTGAGCGTCGGTGGGGAGGGGGTGGATGTGATGTGAATCAAGCGGGGGGGCTGCTTTGTCCCTGGATGATGTTGAGCTTCTGGAGTGTCATTGCAGCGCCCTCTCCCACCCATCCAGGCATCCAGGATTTTGAGACTAAAGGAACAGCCGACATATTTCCGAGTCGGGATGAGAGAGTAGCTCAGAGGGGAACTGGAAGGGAGTGGCATTCCTACTTCCTCAAGGGGCAATTAAGGTCGGGCGGCAAATGGTGACCCAGGCAGTGACACCTACACCCCGCGAAGGATTACTACCAATCTCTGACTTGCCATCCACAGAGCAGGCACCAGGGTGGTGTTTGCACATTCTCCTCGTGTCTGCGTGGGTTTCCTCTGGGTGCTCTGGTTTCCTCCCACAGTCCAAAGATGTGCGGGTCAGGTGAATTGGCCATGCTAAATTGCCCATAGTGTTAGGTGCATTAGTCAGAGGGAAATGGGTCTGAGTGGGTTACTCTTTGGTGGGCCGGTGTGGACTGGTTAGGCTGCAGGGCCTGTTTCCACGCTGTAGGAGAATCTAATCTATGCTTCGATCAATATATCACTCTAGGCCCACGTAGCAGATGCAGCTTTTGCTAAGATCCTATCCTGTTTTCTCCAGACCCCTTCTCCAGCAATAAATTCAACAATGGACCAGACATGGACTGCTGGAGAAACTCAGCAGGTCTGGCTGCATCTGTAGAGAGACAGGGTTACATTTTCGAAATTGGTGCGATTTCTCTGCAGATGGAACAGTCAATTGGAACGCCGGGAGAACTGGTAACAGCTCTCGAATGTGGAAGTTGGACACACACCCTCCTCCAGCGCTGTCAATGTGCTGTAACAGGTGTAAATTCTCCTGGAGCTGGGAATCCAAAATGTATCTGCACTTGTTCATGACGCGTGGGCATTGCTGATTGGGCTCACACTTGTTGGCCATAGGCCTGGAATCACGTGTAGGGCCTGTAGTCACGTGGAGGCCCAGACAGGGTAAGGGAGCCAGGCTCACTTCCCTATATGGTGGGTGTGAACTAAGTTACTGCATAGGATTGGGAGCAGGGCACCCTCGCGCCTATCCCACCATCCCGTGGGATCAGGGCCAACCCGAGACCTGATAGTGTGATAGTTTACAGAGACGATGATTGCAAATTAGATTAGATTCCATACAGTGTGGAAACAGGCTCTTCAGCCCAACAAGTCCACACCGACCCTCTGAAGAGCAACCCACCCAAACCATTCCCCTATATTTACCCTTGACTAATGCACCTAATAGTACAGGCAATTTAGCATGGCCAATTCACCTAACCTGCACATCTTTGGATTGTGGGAGGAAACCGGAGCACCCGGAGGAAACCCACGCAGACATGGGGAGAATGTACAAACGCCACACAGACTGTTGCCCTAGGCGAGAATTGATTCTGGGTCCCTGGCACTATGAGGTAGCAGTGCTAACCACTGAACCACCATGTCAAATCGTCGACAAAATCGAAGGATTTGGCACCCGCATGGCTTCCATATGAACCATTAACACATCACATGGCAACCACTCTGCTGTGCTCCCCAATGCATCAAACTATCGTTCAGGTACAGCAGATAGTAAAGCAAGCCAATGGACTGGCTGACACAGTGGCTCAGTGGTTAGCCCTACTGCCTCACAGCACCAGGGACCTGGGTTTGATTCCATCCTCGGGCGACTGTGTGGAGTTTATACATTCTCCCCACGTTTGCATGGTTTCATTTGGGCGCTCTGGTTTCCTCCCACACTCCAAAGATGTGCAGGTTAGGGTGGACTGGCCATGCTAAATTGCCTGTAGTGACCAGGAATGTGTAGGTTAGGTGCATTAGTCAGGAGTAAATGTAGAGTAATAGGGTAGGGGGATGAGTCTTGGTGGGTTACTCTTTGGAGGGTTGGTGTGGGCTTGTTGGGCTGAAAGGCCTGTTTCCACACTGTAGGGATTCTATGAATGGTGGCTTTTAGAGCTAATGGAATAGCATGTAAAGATAAGGAAGCATTGTTGCAACTATACAAGGCAGAGAACACACCTGGAGTATTGTGCACAGTTTCGGTCTCTTTGTTTGAGGAAAGATGTAGTGGCATTGGAGGAATTTCAGAGGAGGTTCTCGAGATTGATCCCAGAGATGAGGGGCTTGTCATATGGAGATAGATTGAACAGACTAGGCTTATACTCTCTGTGATTTAGAAGAATATGGGGAAATCAAATGGAGGTATTCAAGATGGTAAAAAGCACGGATAAAATAGACATGAAGCAGATGCTTCCTCTTGTGGGGGCATTCTGGGTCTTAGGATAAAGGGAAAGCAAATTTAAAACAGAGTTGGGGAGAAACGACTTCTCCCAAAGGATTGTGAATCTATGGAATTCACAATCCCAAAGTGCGGTGGATGCTGGGACATTGAGTCAATTTAAGGAGGAGTTAGACTAATGTTTAATCAGTAATGGGTTGAAAGGATATAGGCAGAAGGCAGGATAAGGGGGGTGAGGAGCAAATCAGCCATGATGGAATGGTGGAGCAGACTCGATGGGCCGAATGGCCTAATTCTGTTCCTATAGCTTATGACCTCAGGGAATCCGAGAGCTCTTCAGAAACTCAGCAACTGTGGAAGAGAGAAGGAGTCAAGTTAACATTTCGAATCCAACGTTAATCTCCTTCAGCACGGCAGACCCCCTTTGTTGTCCTCAGCAGCGTCTTGACGAGTGCGGAGCTCCCTACGTCATGCTCGGGGAGCGAAGCGCTTCAGACAGAGATAGCTAAGAATGGAAACTCAGGAGTATCATGCACAGTTTCCCCTCAGCTTTGGGAGAGAGAGCCCGTCTCCTCATAAACAAAACAAAAATCCCCAACACCAATGTGTTGACTTCTATAAACATAGCCAGGATAAGCCTCATTGTCAGTCACCGCCTTGTAAAAATAACTTTATTGTGACTGCTGTGATAAGGCTGGAACCTTATCTAACATCCTGACAGAAAATGAGCTGAAAAATAACAACATAAAGGACCCACAATTAATCATTGCCTGGACGTTGACTGGAAGAGTTACTGGATCTTGCCTTTGCATAGATCGGAAGGTTAAGGTTAAAATAAATGATGTGGGAGTTCAAGGTTTGATGCCAGGTTTTCGGGAAGGATGCCAGATCCTGTTTTCTTTCGCCTCAGCTTGGCAATAACATCACTTGGAGAAAGTGACCCAGCAGATTAGGAGTGTGTACATGACTCTGCATAATTGGGGGTGGTGGGGGGGGGGCGGTGGGGGGAAGAAGAAGGCAGACAGAGTCAACACTAAATCTCTGGGGCTGCCCAACATTAGAAAGGAAGGAACATTGCTGATGGAGTGGGCTCAGGGGATGGAGGTGGAGGGTGGGATAGGAGTTGGGCAAAACTGCATCGCTCGTGACGCTCACACTTTTGATAGATGCACCATCCTATCTGGATGGCAACTGCTCTGCCCAAGCCCATGAGAAATAACAGAGCCCAGTCCATTGCCAGCCTCCCATCCACTGACTCTGTCTGCACTTCCCCGCTGCTTCAGGAAGGCAGCCGACATCATCAAAGACCCCTCCCACCTGGCTACAGAGTCATGGAATTAGACCCTTCAGTCCAACTGGTCCATGCTGACCACATTGCCAAACTAAACTAAAGGTTTGGAGGAATATGGGCCAAGCGCAGGCAGGTAGGACTAGTTTGGTTTGGGATTATGGTCAGCATCAGACCATGCTGTATGACTCTATGACTGAGCAGTACAATGGCTTGATAGTTATCACTACTGCCTCACAGTGCCGGAGACCTGGGTTCGATCCCAGCCTTAGGTGACTGTCTGTGTGGAGTCTGCATGTTCTCCAGTGTCGGCGTGGGTTTCCTCCCACAAGCCAAAAATATGCAGATTCGGGTGAATTGGCCATGCTAAATTGCCCAAAGTGTTCAGGGATGTGTAGGTTAGCTCAGGGGTAAACATAGGGTAATAGGGAATGGAAATAGGTTTGGGTTGGTGTGGACTTGTTGAGCCAAAGGGTTTGTTTCCATACTATAGTGATTCTATGACTCTAGTCCCACCTGCCTGCTCTTGACTCATATCCGGCCAAACCGTTCCTATTCATGAACTTACCCAAATGTCTTTTAAATATTGTAACTGTATCTGCATCCACCAATTCTTCTGGAAGTTCATTCCACACTCGAACCGTACTCTGTAAAAAAGTTCCCCCTCATATCCTTTTTAAATCTTTCTCCTCTCAGCTTAAACATATGGCCATGAGTTTTCAACTCCCCCACCACCCTAGTTGAAAAGACCCTTGTCATTCACCTTATCCATGCCTCTCATGATTTTACAAACCTCTCCAAGGTCACTCATTAGCCTCCTACACTCCAATGTAAAAGGTTCCAGCCTTTCCAGTCTAATTTTATATTTCCAGCAACATCCTGAAAAATCTCTTTCTGAACCCTCTGCAGTTTAATAATATCCTTCCTAGAACAGGGCAACCAGAACTGGACACAGTTTTCCAGAAGCAGCCTCACCAATATCCTGTACAACCTCAACATGACATCCCAACTCCTGTACACAAATGTCTGAGCAATAAAGGCAAGAGTACTAAATGCCTTCTTAACCTTCTACATGTGATGCAAATTTCACAGAATTATGTATCTGAGCCCTCTCTGTTCTACAATACTACCTAAGACCTACCGCTAATTATATAAGTCCTGCCATTGCCTGTTTTACCAAAATGCAACACCTCACACTTATCCAAATTAAACACCATTGGCGCAATTGATCAAGAAAATGTTTGAAAACACGTACCAACAGATTCAAGAACAGCTTCTTCCCCACTGTTATCAGACTTTACTGAATGCACCTCTCATATATTAGAGTTGATCTTGCTCTGCACGTTCTCTGTAGCTGCTGCACTGTATTCTGCATTCTGTTCTACTACCTGATGTATTTGCGTAAAGTATCATCTACCTGGATAGCATACAAAACATGTATGGCATGGTGGCTCTGTGGTTAGCATTGCTGCCTCACAATGCTGGGACCTGGGTTCGATTCCAGCCTCAGTTCACTGTCTGTGTGGAGTTTGCACATTCTCCCCATGACTGCGTGGGTCCCCTCTGGGTGCTCCCCTTTCGTCCCACAGTGCAAAGATGTGCAGGTTAGGGTGGATTGGCCATCCTAAATTGTGCCATATTATCCAGGGATGTGTAGGTTAGGATGGATTGGTCATGCTGAATTTCCCATAATCTCCAGATATATGCAGGTTAGAGTGGATTGGCTGTGATAAATTGTCCCATAGTGTTCAGAGATGTGTAGGTTGGGTGCATTAGTCAGGGAATGGGTCTGGGGTGTGTTACTCTTCAGAGGGTCGGTGTGGACTTATTGGGCCGAAGGGCCTGTTTCCTCACTGTCAGGACTTCTATAATAATACTTTTCACAGTGTCTCAGTACATGGGACATACATAAATCAAATCCAATCGAATTTACTGATGATAACTCAAGCAAGCAAGCATGCATGCAAGAATCCAAGACTTGCAATTCTTGCAGTTTACACAACAGCTGAGGGACAATCATTGGCACTGGGAAGGGGAACATTAAGGGGCAGTGCCCAAGTTTGGATTATATAGAAAGAAGAGAGATTGAGCTATTATGTCACACAGGACACAAGACTTTTGAGTACAGGAGCGTGGATGCCTTGCTGCAATTGTACAGTGCAGTGGTGAGACCACACCTGGAGTATAGTGTGCAGTTTTGGTCTCCTTACCTAAGGAAGGATGTCCTGGCAATGGAGGGAGTGAAAAGAAGGGTTTAACTGGACTGAATCCTGGGACGGCAGGGCTGACATAGGAAAATAGGCTGGATCGGTTAGGACCATATTCACTGGAGTTTTGAAGAAGGTGAGAGACATCTCATAGAACCCGATAAAATTCTAACAGGACTAAACAGGGGTAAACACAGGATGGATATTCTGGATGACTGAAGAGACCACACCTAGGGAATCACAGTCTAAAGAAGATGGGGTAGAACTGAGATGAGGAGAAATATCTTCAACCAAGGAGTTAGATGTAGTTCTTAAGGCGAAAGGGATCAAAGGGTATGGGGGGGAGAAAAGAGGGAACAGGGGGCTGAGTTGAATGCTCAGTTGTGATGCTTCTCAATGGCAGAGCAGGATCAAAGGGCCGAATGGCCTAGTCTTGCTCATTCCATACACGCACCACCTTCTGCATGTAAATGTTGTCCCTCTGGTCTCTTTTAAATCTTTTCCCTCTCAACATAAACCTATCCCCCTCTACATTTTGATTCACCTACCCCAGGGAATAGACCTTGGCTATTCATGCTATCCATACCACTCATGAATTTTATAACCCTGCATAGGGTCATCCCTCAGCCTCCAACACTCCAGGGGAAGTAGAATAGAATCCCTACAGTGTGAAAACAGGCCATTCGGCCCAACAAGTCCATACTGACTCTCTGGATAGTAACCCACCCAGACCTATTCCTCTATCACTCTACATCTGTCCCTGACTAATGCACCTAACCCACACATTCCTGGACACTATAGGGCAATTTAGCACAACCAATCCACCCTCACTCACACATTCCTGGAGTTTAGATCAGAGTGGTGCTGGAAAAGCACAGCAGGTCAGGCAGCATCCGAGGAGTAGGAAAATCGACGTTTCAGGCAAAAGCCCTTTATCAGTAATTACAGCAGGAAGCCTCCAGGGTGGAGAGATAAATGGGGGAGGTGGGACTGGGGAGAAGATAGCAAAGAGCACAATAGGTGAATGGGGGTGGGGTTGGAGGTGATAGGTCAGAGGGGAGGGTGGAGTGGATAGGTGGGAAGGGAGATTGGCAGGTAGGACAGGTCATGAGGGCAGTGCTGAGCTGGAAGGTTGGAACTGGGGTGAGGTGGGCGGAGGGGAAATAAGGAAACTGGTGAAGTCCACATTGAAGCCCTGGGGTTGAAGTGTTCCGAGGTGGAAGATGAGGTGTTCTTCCTCAGGCGTCAGGTGGTGAGGGAGCGGCAGTGGAGGAGGCCCAGGACCTGCATGTCCTTGGCAGAGTGGGAGGGGGAGTTGAAATGTTGTGCCATGGGGCGGTGGGGTTGATTGACGTGGGTGTCCCAGAGATGTTCCCTAAAGCGCTCTGCGAGGAGGCATCCAGTCTCCCCAATGTAGGGGAGACCGCATTGGGAGCAACGGATACAATAAATGACATTGGTGGATGTGCAGGTGAAACTTTGATGGACGTGGAAGGCTCGTTTGGGGCCTTGGATGAAGGTGAGGGGGGAGGTGTGGGCACAGGTTTTGCAATTCCTGTGGTGGCAGGGGAAGGTGCCAGGATGGGAGGGTGGGTTGTTGGGGGGGCGTGGACCTGGCCAGGTAGTCACAGATGGAACGGTCTTTGCGGAAAGCAGAAAGGGGTGGGGAGGTGGTGTAAATATCAGTGGACGATATGGTTTATGCGGAGGTTGGTAGGGGGGAAAGTGAGGACCGGGGGGTTCTGTCCTGGTTAAGGTTGGAGGGGTGGGGTTTGAGGGCGGAGGTGCGGGATGTGGACGAGATGCGTTGGAGGGCATCTTCAACTACGTGGGAAGGGAAATTGCGATCTCTAAAGAAGGATGCCATCCCTGGACACTATGGGGCAATTTAGCATGACCAATCCACCCTAACCTGCACGTCTCTGGATTGTAGGAGGAAACCGGAGCACCCGGAGGAAACCCATGCAGACATGGGGAGAATGTGCAAATTCGCCTGAGGCTGGGATCAAATCCAGATGCCTGGCGCTGTGGGGCAATAGTGCTAACCACAAAATCACCTTACCTCCAGTGTCTAGGGATGTGCAGGTTAGGGTGGATTGGCCGTGCTAAATTGTCCCATAGAGTCCAGGGATGTGCAGGTTAGGGTGGATTGGCCATGCTAAATTGCCCCATCGTGCCCAGGGATGTGCAGGTTAGGGTGGATTGACTGTGCTAAATTGCCCCATTGTGCCCAGGGATGTGCAGGTTAGGGTGGACTGGCCATGCTAAATTGTCCCAGAGAGTCCAGGGATGTGCAGGTTAGGGTAGATTGGCCATGCTAAATTGTCCCTTAGTGCCCAGGGATGTGCAGGCTAGGTGGGTTAGCCATGGGAAATGAAGGGTTATAGAGTGAGTCCAGGTAAGATGCTCTTCGGATGGTTTGGTGCAGACTCGATGGGCTGAATAGCCTGTTACACCACTGTAGGGACTGTATGATTATACAATACTGCCCTCGACCACTTCCTCTGGCAGCTCGTTCCCTACATGCACCAGCCTGTAGTAAAACGGGGATCAGCAGGAGAGTCTGCACACCTCGTGTGACACATTTCTTCCAAGTCATCCCAAAAACAAAATCATATGATAGACGCTTCTGTGTAACCATGACTACTTCCGACACAGGCGGAATGATGGTGCAGTTCCTGAACACACATTTTCCCAGAAGTGGTTAAAAAAGGGAAGTGTTGAACGTGCAATAATTTTAACCTCTTTGGCAGTTCCTCCCCCACCCCACTCCTCCGGCAGCATCTCGAGCCCCTTGAGGCTCCTTCAGGCTGTGCCTCCTTCCTGCAGTTAAAGAAGAACCATCTCTCCCGCCTTGCGGACCCTTCCCCCAAAGTTACACCCTCTTTTAGAGAAGGAAGTCATTGAAATTCAAAAGGCAGTGGATGCAATATTTTCAAATTATTCTTCCAAGGCATACTCCAAATGAACAGGAGGATGAAAGATTATCAGGGGATAGCCAGTGAGGCAAGGCCATATGCTAAATTGTCCCATAGTGCCCAGGGGTGTGCAGGTTAGGGTGGATTGGTCGTGCTAAACAGTCCCATAGTGCCCAGGGATGTGCAGGTTAGGGTGGATTGACCGTGCTAAATTGTCCCATAGTGTCCAGGGATGTGCAGGTTAGGGTGGATTGGCCGTGCTAAATTGTCCCATAGTGCCCAGGGGTGTGCAGGTTAGGGTGGATTGGCCATGCTAAATTGTCCCATAGTGCCCAGGGATGTGCAGGTTAGGGTGGATTGGCCATGCTGAATTGTCCCATAGTGCCCAGGGATGTGCAGGTTAGGGTGGATTGGCCGTGCTAAATTGTCCCATAGTGCCCAGGGATGTGCAGGTTAGGGTGGATTGGCCATGCTAAATTGTCCCATAGTATCCAGGGATGTGCAGGTTAGGGTGGATTGGCCATGCTAAATTGTCCCATAGTGCCCAGGGGTGTGCAGGTTAGGGTGGATTGGCCATGCTAAATTGTCCCATAGTGCCCAGGGATGTGCAGGTTTAGGGTGGATTGGCCATGCTGAATTGTCCCATAGTGCCCAGGGATGTGCAGGTTAGGGTGGATTGGCCGTGCTAAACAGTCCCATAGTGCCCAGGGATGTGCAGGTTAGGGTGGATTGGCCATGCTAAATTGTCCCATAGTGTCCAGGGATGTGCAGGTTAGGGTGGATTGGCCGTGCTGAATTGTCCCATAGTGCCCAGGGGTGTGCAGGTTAGGGTGGATTGGCCATGCTAAATTGTCCCATAGTGCCCAGGGATGTGCAGGTTAGGGTGGATTGGCCATGCTGAATTGTCCCATAGTGCCCAGGGATGTGCATGTAAGGGTGGATTGGCCGTGCTTAATTGTCCCATAGTGCCCAGGGATGTGCAGGTTAGGGTGGATTGGCCGTGCTAAATTGTCCCATAGTGCCCAGGGATGTGCAGGTTAGGGTGGATTGGCCGTGCTAAATTGTCCCATAGTGCCCAGGGATGTGCAGGTTAGGGTGGATTGGCCGTGCTAAATTGTCCCATAGTGCCCAGGGATGTGCAGGTTAGGGTGGATTGGCCGTGCTAAATTGTCTCATAGTGCCCAGGGATGTGCAGGTTAGGGTGGGTTGGCCGTGCTAAATTGTCCCATAGTGCCCAGGGATGTGCAGGTTAGGGTGGATTGGCCGTGCTAAATTGTCCCATAGTGCCCAGGGATGTGCAGGTTAGGGTGGATTGGCCGTGCTAAATTGTCTCATAGTGCCCAGGGATGTGCAGGTTAGGGTGGATTGGCCGTACTAAATTGTCTCATAGTGCCCAGGGATGTGCAGGTTAGGGTGGATTGGCCGTGCTAAATTGTCCCATAGTGCCCAGGGATGTGCAGGTTAGGGTGGATTGGCCGTGCTAAATTGTCCCATAGTGCCCAGGGATGTGCAGGTTAGGGTGGATTGGCCGTGCTAAATTGTCCCATAGTGCCCAGGGATGTGCAGGTTAGGGTGGATTGGCCGTGCTAAATTGTCCCATAGTGCCCAGGGATGTGCAGGTTCGGGTGGATTGGCCGTGCTAAATTGTCCCATAGTGCCCAGGGATGTGCAGGTTAGGGTGGATTGGCCGTGCAAAATTGTCCCACAGTGGCCAGGGATGTGCAGGTTAGGGTGGATTGGCCGTGCTAAATTGTCTCATAGTGCCCAGGGATGTGCAGGTTAGGGTGGATTGGCCGTGCTAAATTGTCCCATAGTGCCCAGGGATGTGCAGGTTAGGGTGGATTGGCCGTGCTAAATTGTCTCACAGTGGCCAGGGATGTGCAGGTTAGGGTGGATTGGCCGTGCTAAATTGTCTCATAGTGCCCAGGGATGTGCAGGTTAGGGTGGATTGGCCGTGCTAAATTGTCCCATAGTGCCCAGGGATGTGCAGGTTAGGGTGGATTGGCCGTGCTAAATTGTCTCATAGTGCCCAGGGATGTGCAGGTTAGGGTGGGTTGGCCGTGCTAAATTGTACCATAGTGCCCAGGGATGTGCAGGTTAGGGTGGATTGGCCGTGCTAAATTGTCCCATAGTGCCCAGGGATGTGCAGGTTAGGGTGGATTGGCCGTGCTAAATTGTCCCATAGTGCCCAGGGATGTGCAGGTTAGGGTGGATTGGCCGTGCTAAATTGTCCCATAGTGCCCAGGGATGTGCAGGTTAGGGTGGATTGGCCGTGCTAAATTGTCCCATAGTGCCCAGGGATTTGCAGGTTAGGGTGGATTGGCCGTGCTAAATTGTCCCATAGTGCCCAGGGATGTGCAGGTTAGGGTGGATTGGCCGTGCTAAATTGTCTCATAGTGCCCAGGGATGTGCTGGTTAGGGTGGGTTGGCCGTGCTAAATTGTACCATAGTGCCCAGGGATGTGCAGGTTAGGGTGGATTGGCCGTGCTAAATTGTCCCATAGTGCCCAGGGATGTGCAGGTTAGGGTGGATTGGCCGTGCTAAATTGTCCCATAGTGCCCAGGGATGTGCAGGTTAGGGTGGATTGGCCGTGCTAAATTGTCCCATAGTGCCCAGGGATGTGCAGGTTAGGGTGGATTGGCCGTGCTAAATTGTCCCATAGTGCCCAGGGATGTGCAGGTTAGGGTGGATTGGCCGTGCTAAATTGTCCCATAGTGCCCAGGGATGTGCAGGTTAGGGTGGATTGGCCGTGCTAAATTGTCCCATAGTGCCCAGGGATGTGCAGGTTAGGGTGGATTGGCCGTGCTAAATTGTCTCATAGTGCCCAGGGATGTGCTGGTTAGGGTGGGTTGGCCGTGCTAAATTGTCTCATAGTGCCCAGGGATGTGCAGGTTAGGGTGGATTGGCCGTGCTAAATTGTCCCATAGTGCCCAGGGATGTGCAGGTTAGGGTGGATTGGCCGTGCTAAATTGTCCCATAGTGCCCAGGGATGTGCAGGTTAGGGTGGATTGGCCGTGCTAAATTGTCCCATAGTGCCCAGGGATATGCAGGTTAGGGTGGATTGGCCGTGCTAAATTGTCCCATAGTGCCCAGGGATGTGCAGGTTAGGGTGGATTGGCCGTGCTAAATTGTCCCATAGTGCCCAGGGATGTGCAGGTTAGGGTGGATTGGCCGTGCTAAATTGTCCCATAGTGCCCAGGGATGTGCAGGTTAGGGTGGATTGGCCGTGCTAAATTGTCCCATAGTGCCCAGGGATGTGCAGGTTAGGGTGGATTGGCCGTGCTAAATTGTCTCATAGTGCCCAGGGATGTGCAGGTTAGGGTGGGTTGGCCGTGCTAAATTGTACCATAGTGCCCAGGGATGTGCAGGTTAGGGTGGATTGGCCGTGCTAAATTGTCCCATAGTGCCCAGGGATGTGCAGGTTAGGGTGGATTGGCCGTGCTAAATTGTCCCATAGTGCCCAGGGATGTGCAGGTTAGGGTGGGTTGGCCGTGCTAAATTGTCCCATAGTGCCCAGGGATGTGCAGGTTAGGGTGGATTGGCCGTGCTAAATTGTCCCATAGTGCCCAGGGATGTGCAGGTTAGGGTGGATTGGCCGTGCTAAATTGTCCCATAGTGCCCAGGGATGTGCATGTAAGGGTGGATTGGCCGTGCTAAATTGTCCCATAGTGCCCAGGGATGTGCAGGTTAGGGTGGATTGGCCGTGCTAAATTGTCCCATAGTGCCCAGGGATGTGCAGGTTAGGGTGGATTGGCCGTGCTAAATTGTCCCATAGTGCCCAGGGATGTGCAGGTTAGGGTGGATTGGCCGTGCTAAATTGTCCCATAGTGCCCAGGGATGTGCAGGTTAGGGTGGATTGGCCGTGCTAAATTGTCTCATAGTGCCCAGGGATGTGCAGGTAAGGTTGGTTGGCCGTGCTAAATTGTCCCATAGTGCCCAGGGATGTGCAGGTTAGGGTGGATTGGCCGTGCTAAATTGTCCCATAGTGCCCAGGGATGTGCAGGTTAGGGTGGATTGGCCGTGCTAAATTGTCTCATAGTGCCCAGGGATGTGCAGGTTAGGGTGGATTGGCCGTACTAAATTGTCTCATAGTGCCCAGGGATGTGCAGGTTAGGGTGGATTGGCCGTGCTAAATTGTCCCATAGTGCCCAGGGATGTGCAGGTTAGGGTGGATTGGCCGTGCTAAATTGTCCCATAGTGCCCAGGGATGTGCAGGTTAGGGTGGATTGGCCGTGCTAAATTGTCCCATAGTGCCCAGGGATGTGCAGGTTCGGGTGGATTGGCCGTGCTAAATTGTCCCATAGTGCCCAGGGATGTGCAGGTTAGGGTGGATTGGCCGTGCTAAATTGTCCCATAGTGGCCAGGGATGTGCAGGTTAGGGTGGATTGGCCGTGCTAAATTGTCTCATAGTGCCCAGGGATGTGCAGGTTAGGGTGGATTGGCCGTGCTAAATTGTCCCATAGTGCCCAGGGATGTGCAGGTTAGGGTGGATTGGCCGTGCTAAATTGTCTCATAGTGCCCAGGGATGTGCAGGTTAGGGTGGGTTGGCCGTGCTAAATTGTACCATAGTGCCCAGGGATGTGCAGGTTAGGGTGGATTGGCCGTGCTAAATTGTCCCATAGTGCCCAGGGATGTGCAGGTCAGGGTGGATTGGCCGTGCTAAATTGTCCCATAGTGCCCAGGGATGTGCAGGTTAGGGTGGATTGGCCGTGCTAAATTGTCCCATAGTGCCCAGGGATGTGCAGGTTAGGGTGGATTGGCCGTGCTAAATTGTCCCATAGTGCCCAGGGATTTGCAGGTTAGGGTGGATTGGCCGTGCTAAATTGTCCCATAGTGCCCAGGGATGTGCAGGTTAGGGTGGATTGGCCGTGCTAAATTGTCTCATAGTGCCCAGGGATGTGCAGGTTAGGGTGGGTTGGCCGTGCTAAATTGTACCATAGTGCCCAGGGATGTGCAGGTTAGGGTGGATTGGCCGTGCTAAATTGTCCCATAGTGCCCAGGGATGTGCAGGTTAGGGTGGATTGGCCGTGCTAAATTGTCCCATAGTGCCCAGGGATGTGCAGGTTAGGGTGGATTGGCCGTGCTAAATTGTCCCATAGTGCCCAGGGATGTGCAGGTTAGGGTGGATTGGCCGTGCTAAATTGTCCCATAGTGCCCAGGGATGTGCAGGTTAGGGTGGATTGGCCGTGCTAAATTGTCCCATAGTGCCCAGGGATGTGCAGGTTAGGGTGGATTGGCCGTGCTAAATTGTCCCATAGTGCCCAGGGATTTGCAGGTTAGGGTGGATTGGCCGTGCTAAATTGTCCCATAGTGCCCAGGGATGTGCAGGTTAGGGTGGATTGGCCGTGCTAAATTGTCTCATAGTGCCCAGGGATGTGCAGGTTAGGGTGGGTTGGCCGTGCTAAATTGTACCATAGTGCCCAGGGATGTGCAGGTTAGGGTGGATTGGCCGTGCTAAATTGTCCCATAGTGCCCAGGGATGTGCAGGTTAGGGTGGATTGGCCGTGCTAAATTGTCCCATAGTGCCCAGGGATGTGCAGGTTAGGGTGGGTTGGCCGTGCTAAATTGTACCATAGTGCCCAGGGATGTGCAGGTTAGGGTGGATTGGCCGTGCTAAATTGTCCCATAGTGCCCAGGGATGTGCAGGTTAGGGTGGATTGGCCGTGCTAAATTGTCCCATTGTGCCCAGGGGTGTGCAGGTTAGGTGGGAATGGCCGTGCTAAATTGTCCCATAGTGCCCAGGGATGTGCAGGTTAGGGGGGATTGGCCGTGCTAAATTGTCCCATAGTGCCCAGGGATGTGCAAGTTAGGGTGGATTGACCGTGCTAAATTGTCCCATAGTGCCCAGGGATGTGCAGGTTAGAATGGATTGGCTGAGCTAAATTGTCCCATAGTGCCCAGGGATGTGCAGGTTAAGGTGGATTGGCCGAGCTAAATTGTCCCATAGTGCCCAGAGATATGCAGGTTAAGGTGGATTGGCCGAGCTAAATTGTCCCATAGTGCCCAGAGATATGCAGGTTAAGGTGGATTGGCCATGCTAAATTGTCCCATAGTGTCCAGGGATGTGCGGTTTACGGTAGATTGACCGTGCTAAGTTGTCCCATAGTGTCCAGGGATGTGCAGTTTACGGTAGATTGACCGTGCTAAGTTGTCCCATAGTGTCCAGGGATGTGCAGTTTAGGGTAGATTGACCGTGCTAAATTGTCCCATCGTGTCCAGGATTGTACATGGTGGCTCAGTAGTTAGCACTGCTGCCTCTCAGCACCAGGGACCCATGTTCAATTCCAGGTGATTGTGTGGAGTTTGCACATTCTTCCCATGTCACATGGGTTTCCTCCCATAGTCCAAACATGCGCAGGTTAGGTGAATTGGACACGCTAAATTGCCCATAGTGTTGTGTTGGCAAATGCAAAATAATGCAGAATGGGTTTGTGTGGGATACTCTTTAGTGGTGTGGCTCAGTGTAGACTTGTAGGTCCGAAGGACCTGTTTCCACATTGTAGGGATTCTATGGCCTGGTCGTTATTAATCCAGTAGACCCAGGTAATGCCCTGAGCACAATGGGACAATTTAGCACGGCCAATCCACCCTAACCTGCACATCCCTGGGCACTATGGGACAATTTAGCATGGCCAATCCACCCTAAACTGCACATCCCTGGGCACTATGGGACAATTTAGCATGGCCAATCCACCCTAACCTGCACATCCCTGGGCACTATGGGACAATTTAGCACGGCCAATCCACCCTAACCTGCACATCCCTGGGCACTATGGGACAATTTAGCACGGCCAATCCACCCTAACCTGCACATCTCTGGGCACTATGGGACAATTTAGCATGGCCAATCCACCCTAACCTGCACATCCCTGGGCACTGTGGGACAATTTAGCACGGCCAATCCACCCTAATCTGCATATCCCTGGGCACTATGGGACAATTTAGTATGGCCATCTCACCCTAACCTGCACATCCCTAGGCACTATGGGACAACTTAGCATGGCCAACCTACCCTAACCTGCACATACCTGGGCACTATTGGACAATTTAGCATGATCAATCCACCAAAACCTGCACATTGCTGGACACTAAGGGACACTTTAGCACAACCAATTCAGAAAACATGCATACCCCTGTACCTTATGGGACAAATTATCATGGCAAATCCATCCTATTCCTGCACATCTTTAGTTAGTGGGAGGAAACTGGTGCCCCCAGAGGAAACCCATCCAGACTCAGGGAGACTGCAAACCCCACACAGACAGTCGCCCAAGGCTGGAATTGGAGCCGGGATCCTGGTGCCGTCAGGCAGCAGTGCTCGCCACTAAGCGACTGATTTTGCTTGCAAGTTTGGTAATCACAAACTGCATTCTTATGGGAACTTGTAATGATTTATTTCAATCATATGAATCATGGGTACGCACTGGGAATGTAAGTCGTATAAACAATCGGATAGAGATAAGGATTTGCAAAAGTGTAACCATTTTTTAATTGGAAATCATTATTCTGAAAAAAATATGTAAAGCCATTGTTTTGTAACAGTTCAGAGTGTGCTATTTACAATGGTTACACCTTTTAATGCATGACTAACTGCCTAGACAGCCTTTAAGGGATCTCAGGTCTAAATCATTTTCCCTTTCAGTCACTGCCTGAGTTTATGGCTATAGATTTTCTTGAAGATTTCATAAACTTGTTTTGACATGATCTCACTAAAGTTGCCCGAGCTGTGGGTCCATCTTATCCCACAACCACTGGGGTCTCAAAGTCTGTCGCATTATATTCTGTGGGAACGTTCTCCCCCACCACCTCCCCACCCCAACTCCTGGTTACACACTGGCTTGTAAATCATTCAGTTTGGAACAGGTCAGAATGTCCAGCAATTGTGATCGCGCAGCCTCAGTTCAGATAACTCAAGGGTGTGTCTCTCTCAGAGCGGAATTCAGTGCTATGGGTCAGTGGCTCTGGACTCGAAATATTAACTCTGCTTCTCGCTTCACGGATGTTACCAGACCTGCTGAGTTCCTCCAGCACTCCCTGTGTTGGTTTGGAGTACAGTTCTGATGGATTTCACCAAACAATTCCGTCTTGAGACTGGTGTATGACTGGTGATTGCTGGAAATACAGACCATACAGGCATTAGGAATAGGAACAGGAGTAGGGTCATGGTGGATCCGAAAATCCTCACGTCTACTTTCCTGCCTTTTTCCCATAATCCTTGATTCCTCGACGGATCAAGAATCCCTCTGTAATAAAATGGAACCTTTCCGACACTGGAAATTTGAAACTAAAGCAGATATTGCTGGAGAAGCTCACCAGCCTGGCAGTAACTTCCAGAGAGAGAAATAGAGTTAACAGTTTGGGTCCAGTGAGCCTCCTTCAGAACTCATAGCCTAGAAACATTGGCATGTCTGCTGGAGGGCTTGTGCCCGGCACATCGATTCTCCTGCTCCTCAGATGTTTCCTGACCTGCGGTACTTTTCCAGCACCACACTGTTGTCTGAAGACAGAGGATGTCAGGGAATAGAATCCTAGAATCCCTACAGTGTGGAAACAGGCCCTTCAGTCCAACAAGTCTACACTGACCCCCCTGAAGGATAACCCACTCAGACCTGTTCCCTACTATTCCACATTTGCCCTAGATTAATGCACCTAACCTACACATCTCTGGACACTATGGGACAATTTAGCATGGCCAATCCACCCTCACCTGAACATCATTGGATTGAGGGAGGAAACCAGAACACCTGGAGGAAACCCACACAGACAGTCATCCAAGGCGGGAATCGAACCCGGGTCCCTGGTGCTGTGAGGCAACAGTGCGAACCACTGAGCCACCTCTAAGGGAGGAAGAAGAGGATCGATGGAGATGAAATCCAGCGAAAGGGAAAGATAGCCAGACAAAGGGATGGATAATGTGGAGCTAAGGAGAAAGGGATGATGCCAATGAGTGGATGGAGAATGAGTTGGAAAATGGGAGGCGTTGGAAATGGAGGAGGAGAGGACCAGGGTGTCCCGGAGGGAATGCTCCCTGTGGAAGGAGGGGAGGGCAATATGCGTCTGATGGTGGCATCTCATTGGAGCTGATGAAAATGGTGGCTTATGATCCTGTTTAGAGACATCCTGGTGCAGTTCCTAATGCCTCCCCACATCCCCCCACTGCACCTTCCCATGTGATTATAGAAGGTTTACAATAAATATTTGCCTTCTCACTATCCAAGGACCCCAGACAATCCTTTCCTGAACTTCACTCAATCCGGTCAACTCCACGTGCTGCTCACAATGTCATCTCCTCTGGGGAAACGAAGCATAGACCGAGTGACCGCGTCGCGGAACCCCTTCGTTCTGCCCGCCAAAAAAAAACATCCTGAGTTTCCAGTTGCCTGCCACTTTAACGCCCCACCCTGGTCCCTGGTCCACATCTCCATCTCTCAGGTTTGCTGTAGTGCTCCGGCGAAACTCAGTGCGAGCTGGAAGAGCACCTTCTCATTTTCCACTCGGGGACCCTTCAATGTCGAGTTCAATCATTTCAAGGCCTGAGTGTCTTCACCCATGTCCGAGCAGCCAAGCCCACACGCCAGGCCTTGGCATTCCATGGCCTGCTGTCAACACAGCCAAACCAATGTCACCTAATTATTGGCTTCTCTTTTCCTCTGGGCATTTTACCATCCATCTGTTTATCTGTCTAACAGTTTCTCACTGTTTCTGACCTCCATCTGCACTTCTTCCCTCCTCATTCTTGCCCCTTCCATGTGACCAACCCCTCTCTTCAGTGTATTTTCCGACTGACTCATCCTTCTGAAGGATGGTCGCTGGGCTAAACCATTAACTCTGCTTTCCCTCCACTGATGCCTATGGACTTGCTGTGTTTCAAAGAACATAGAACTTAGAACATTACAGTGCAGTACAGGCCCTTTGGCCCACAATGTTGCGCCGAACTGTGGAACCAATCTGAAGCCCATCTAACCTACACTATTCCATTCTCGTCCATATGCCTATCCAATGACCACTTAAATGCCCTTAAAGTTGGCGAATCTACTACTGTTGCAGGCAGTGCATTCCGCGCCCCGACTATTCTCTGAGTAAAGAAACCATTCCTGATACCTGTCCTATATCTACCACCCCTCAATCTAAAGCTATGTCTCCTTGTGCTAGCCATCACCATCTGAGGAAATTCTCCCTCACATGTTTCTCCGGCAATTTCTGTTTTTGTGTAAGAATTTCTCTGTCTCAGCCTTCAATCTACAGAAGGCCCCTTTATTCTGAAACTGTGCCCTCTGGTCTCGAGAGGGGAAACTCCCTCTCAGCATTGACTATTAAGAATCCGATGGGATCACCCTCTTGCTCTTCAGTAAGTAGCATCCCAATGAGGCCTGGTGGCTCCCTGCCTCGTAGCACCAGGGACCTGGGTTCAATTCTCTGCCTTGGGTGACTGTCTGGGTGGAGTTTGCATGTTCTCCCTGTGTCTTCATGGGTTTCCTGCCACACTCCAAAGATGTGCAGGCCAGGTGAATTGGTCATGCTAAATTGCCCACAGTGTTAGGTGCATTAGTCAGGGGTAAATATACGATAGGTGAATGTGTCTGGGTGGGTTACTCTTCAGAGGGGTGGTGTGGACTTGTTGGGCCAAAAGGGCTGTTACCATACCGTATGGACTCTAATCTCACTTGTGTCCTGTTAATTTGTTCAGGATGTTTTGTTCAAAGTTATTGCATGTTTCAGTAAAACAGGTTGAACCCTGTAATGAATCTCAATTCTTGAACTGCAACTGGAAGGATTTTATTGGGTTTGGGGTTGCGCTGCCACAGGCTAGGCCAGCCTTTGTCACTCATTCCTGATTACCGAAGGTTGAATGGGTAAAGGGATTGTTTCCAGGACAATAGCCCACTTTCTGAAGAGCGTCCCACCCGAGACCTACCAAATCCATACCTGGACACTATGGGCAACTTAGCCTGGCCAGTCCTGGTAACCTGTATATCTTTGGACTGTGGGGGCGAAGCCAGAGCTAAACACGCAGAAAACGTGCAAATTCCACACAGACAGTCACTCGAGGGTGGAATCGACCTGGGTCCCTGACGCTGTGAGGCAGCGGTGCTAACCAGTGAGCCACCATGGCACCTTCACTGACTGATATGGAGCTGTGAGACAAAGTGCATGATTATCTTAGTGTGTCTCAAGAGGGATTTGAACCTGTGACTTTCTGATTCAGAGTACTGTCCGTTGAGTCACTGACAGCAACCGGCTGTTAATTTGCCAATTGTTTTCATCGATGGATTCATTTCAGAATGCTGACTAACTCTGGGATTTTCCGACCAACGGTCTTAGGAAACTTCCTGACTACTTCCTCTCAACGCTTAAAACTGCAGAGATAGCCATCTAACTCCTGAACGATGAGGAAGAGAGTCGGGGCTAGAGTGGGGGAATGAAACAGGAAGCAGTATCAGGGAACAATTCCTTGTTCAATGCACCTTCACTATGCCCCCTTCCCAACACCCCATTCAGGAAATAGAGATCACTTTGTCTCAGAAGCAGCCTCCACCTACCCACCCCCACCCATGAAATCAGTTCAGTTCCAAAGGTTGGACTCTGTGGACATGTGATGAGACTTATACCCAGGACCCAAAGACCTGATTATCTAGATTATTGAGTCAGAGACTTGTACAGCAGGGAAGCAGACCCCTCGGTTCAACTCGTCTGTGCCGACCAGATATCCTAAATTAATCTACCCCCATTTGCCAGTGTTTCCCTCTAATGCTTTCCAAATGCTAACCATTCCAGATGCGTTTTAAATGTTGCAATTGCACCAGCCTCTATCACTTCCTCTGGCAGCTCATTTCATACACGCACCACCCTCTGTGTGAAGCCATTGCCCCTTAGGTCCCTTTTAAATCTCTCCCTTCTCACCTTAAACCAATGCCCTACTCTGGGGAAAAGGCCTTGCCTATTCGCCCTGTCTATGCCCCTCATGATTTTATAAACCTCTATAAGGTCACGCCTCACCCTCCAACGGTCCAGGGAAAACAGACCCAACCTACTCAGTCTCTCCCCATAGCTCAAATCCTCCAACATTCTTGTAAATCTTTTCTGAACCCGCTCATGGTTAACAACATCTTTTTATATAGTAGGAAGTCCGGAATTGAACACGGTATCCCCAAAGTGGCCTAACCAATGTCCTGTACAGCCACAACATGACCTCCTAACTCAATGCGCTGACTAATAAAGGCAAGCGTCCCAAACGCCTTCTTCACTACCCTGGAGGTAAAAACAACGACTGCAGATGCTGGAAACCAGTAGGGTTCGAACTCAGGTCCCCGAAACAGAACCAGGGTCTGTCAGTGAATAGTCTGGCGATAAAGTCACCAGGATACCTCCTCCCCTGTGCATCGCTGGCAAGGAGGCAGTTGTAAGCGGTTCACAAAGATTAAAGTTTGTAATAAAAATGCCAGGCAGGAGATATACCACACCCACCCTGAATCCCCCAATTAGATTCCAGTCTGTAACTCACTCCCGGGTATCTGTTATTCTGTATACGAACCACCCTGAACCTCTCGATTAGATTTCAGTCTGTAACTTCCTCCAGGGTATCTGTTATTCTGTATACGAACCACCCTGAACCTCTTGATTAGATTTCAGTCTGTAACTCACTGCCGGGGTATCTGTTATTCTGTATATAAACCACCCTGAAACCCTCGATTAGATTCCAGTCAGTAACTCACTCCCGGGTATCTGTTACTCTGTATATCACCGACCCTGAAACCCTTGATTAGATATCAGTCTGTAACTCACTCCTGAATATCTGTTATTCTGTATATAAACCACCCTGAAACCCTCGATTAGATTCCAGTCTGTAACTCACTCCCGGGTATCTGTTATTCTGTATATAAACCACCCTGAAACCCTCGATTAGATTCCAGTCTGTAACTCACTCCCGGGTATCTGTTACTCTATATATCACCCACCCTGAACCCCTCGATTAGATATCAGTCTGTAACACACTCCTGGGTATCTGTTATTCTGTATATAGACCACCCTGAAACCCTCGATTAGATTCCAGTCTGTAAATCACTCCCGGGTATGTTATTTTGTATATAAACCACCCTGAAAACCTTGATTAGATTCCAGTCTGTAACTCACTCCTGGGTATCTGTTATTCTGTATATAGACCACCCTGAAACCCTCGATTAGATTCCAGTCTGTAAATCACTCCCGGGTATGTTATTTTGTATATAAACCACCCTGAAAACCTTGATTAGATTCCAGTCTGTAACTCACTCCTGTGTAGTTTGGAGAGAAACCAATTGTGGAGGTTTAATGCCTATTCTGCCTGTTAGACTGAGACCCTGAGACTGGCAAACTCTGGGAAAACCACACCATGAATAGAAAAACACTTCCAGACACGGCATCAGTAGACTATGAGCTGAGGGACTGGCTACAGGTTGAGAACAGACGACATGAGAAACATCTGAATTTCTTGATGGAAAGTATTGCAGAAGGGAAGTCTTATTGCAACCGCACAAGGTGCTGGGGAGACCACATCTGGTGTGCAGTGAGCAGTTCCTTATTTCGGGAAAGATATCAGTTCATGGGAGGCAAGTCAGAGAAAAGGTTCACTGAGATGATCCCCGGGATGGAGGGAGTGTCTTATATGCAAAAGCTAAACAGGTTGGGACTGTACTCCCTGGAATTGAGAAGAATGAGAGGGTGATCTTATGGAAACATATTGGATTCTTAAGGGTCAGTGCTGAGAGGATGCTTCCCCTCGTGGGGGAGTCTAACACCAGAGGACACCGTCTCAGAATAAATGGGCCCCTGAGGTGAGGAGGAATCTCTTCCCTCAGAGGGGTTTTTAAATAGATATTTTTATTAGAAATTTAACATTTTTACAAGTTTACAAAAATAAACAAAACTCTCAAGTACAAACATTGATATACAATTAAATCTTAAATATATAATAACCAAACCCTCAGAGGGTTGACAGCCTCTGGGGCTCCTTGCCACAGAGAGCTGTGGAGGGGTGGGGTTGGGGGGGGGGGGTGTTGGGTGCAGAGTCCTTGTGTATGTTGAAGGCTGAGACAGATTCTTGGTCAAGGGTTACAGGGAAAGGGCAGGAAAGTGGATGTGGGGGAATATCAGCCCGTCCACGATGCTGTCAAATAGCAGACCAAACTGGAGGGGCCGAACAGCCTGTTCCCCATCTCTCATGGTCTTACGGATACTGGGAAGCTGAAAGGAATGCAGAGGATGGACTGGAAACATTAACTCTGTTTTTCTCTCTCTCTGTCTCCGCAGGTGTTGCTGAGTCTCGCCAGCACTTTTGTTTCAGAATTTCTTGATTTGATTTCATCCTGTGCCCATTCCTGAGGGACACCTCATTTCTTTCTATATATATCAATAGGCAAGACTCTGCGTACCATTTTAGTTGCTGCTCATTGCCTCTTTCCTGTTGTTTGCTGTTTAGTTCCAATTATCTCGTTTCCTGTCCTGAACATCACACTGTATCAGCTCATGAAACCGGTCCACTGCAGCCAATTGGATGTTTGCCTCAGGCACATTGCTTATCAACCACAGCCAACTCTCAGAGTATTGAGAGGCCAAATACTCTCGGGAGGCAGGCTACAGAGAAACCCAACAGTCAGGATGCACATACCTTGCAGCTGATGCTACTATAGCCTCCAAAAAGCATCCCGTCTAGACTCACCCTATCCCTGTAACACTGCATTTCACCCATGACCAACCCACACAGCCTGCACGTCCCTGAATGCTTCAGAGACAATGAAGCACGGCCAATCCACCCTAACCTGCGCACCTTTGGACTGTGGGAGGAAACCCGAGCGCCCAGAGGGAGCAGACATGGGGGAGAACGTGCAAACTCCGCACCGACACAGTCACCCTGAGAGTGGGATCAGACCCGGGTTGCCTGGCGCCATGAGGCAGCGGTGCTAACCGCAGGAGCGCCACTGCGCCATCCCAGTTGGCATTGCCAATGTGTCCCGCTCATGAATGAAAAATGGAAATCAGCCCCCTGTTGGATAAACTGTGCATGTTTTGAAACCTTTCACCGGCCTGAAGAATTGAAGAGAGAAAGTGTCAGCTACCTGCCTTTGTTCCTAGTAATTTTCAAGTTGGCATCAAGATGGCGGCAGGGTAGGGCTCCTGATCAGGGGCATGTCTGCTCCAATGTTTTCTTTGCTTCTCCTTTCCTTTACCTACCTCCTATCCTGAGTGCACACAGCATCAGCAGCAGCGAGTGGGCCCCTAGTTACTTACCCGGGGCGAGCATTAAAGCGGCTACGCGATGTGTTTCAACGCTGGCCTTCCTGGCCAACGTCAAAGCCGATGTCCTGTTTCTGCAGGAGTGCGGGATACCGCACCTCAGCAGTTACAGGAGATGGTCGAGCTTGTGGGCCCACGGGCCGTCAGTGTGGTCGGGGGGCAACGATAGCCGCGCCTCCGGCCTGGGTATCCTGTTGCGGGGAGGCAACTTCACCATCTCCAAGGTTAAGGAGGTGGTGGGCGGGCGCCTCCTCGTCGTGGACGTCAAATACAGAAATGCTCCCGTGAGACTAATCAACGTGTACGCCCCAGTGGGTAAGAGTGAACGGTTGGCCGTCCTGCAACAGCTTCCACTGCTGCTGGCTACGTCCAGGCCGGTCATTCTGGCCGGAGACTTCAACTGCATCATTGATGCTGATGGACGATCCGGCGGGGGGGACAGTAAACCGGACGCTACGTCCAGGGCCCTGATGGAAACGGTCAAAGACGCCAAGCTGCACGACGTCTTCAGCGCCCCTGCAGACGGAGCGCAGCGTAGATACACCTGGTCACGGGCAGACGGGTCTATCCGCTCAAGGATAGATTACCTGTTTGTGTCCCGAACGCTCTCGGTCAGATCCACCGACGTCAAGCCGGTGTTCTTCTCTGACCACTGCCTCCTGCTGGCCGACTGTCACCTACAGGACGAACAGCGGGCGGGCAAGGGAACGTGGAAACTGAACACTAAGCTGTTGACCCCGGGAAACATCGAAGAGCTCAAGAGGGATTACGCAGGTTGGAGAACCGTGAAGCCCCTCTTTGAGTCTCCAGCGGACTGGTGGGAAACGGTAAAAGGGAACATCAAGAGGTTCTTTATCCTCAAAGGTGTCCAGGAGGCGAGAGAGAGGCGGGGAAAACTGTCCCAGCTCCAGGAAAGTATGCAGAACCTGCTCCTGCTGCAGACGATGGGGGTGGATGTCACGGAGGACCTCAAGGAGGTGAAGGGCCAGCAAGCCTCGCTCTTTGCCTCGGAGGCCTCCAGGATAATCTTCCGGTCCAGGGTCCGCTCGGTGGAGCAGGACGAGACGTGCTCACGTTTCTTCTTCCAGAAGGTGCACAAAGAGAGCTCCGTGCTCAGCAGCCTGAAGAAAGAAGATGGCTCGGTAACGTCATCTCAGGCTGACGTCATGAGGATCAGCAAATCCTTCTACGCCAGCCTGTATGACTCGAAGCCAACCGACAGTGCGGCCTCCCAGTCGTTCCTGTCCTCTATCACGGAGGTCCTAGATGACGGAACACGAGAGAGGCTGGACCAGCCGCTATCTCTGGATGAACTGACCAAGGCCCTCGAGTCCTTCGAAAAGAATAAAACTCCCGGAAGCGACGGCTTACCGGTCGAGGTTTATTCCGCTCTTTGGGACTTGATCGGCCAGGACCTGCTGGAGGTGTATGTCAGTATGCTCCGGGCAGGTACCATGAGTGAATCCATGAGGAAAGGCATCATCACCCTCGTCTACAAGCGGAAGGGGGAGAGGGAGGAAATTAGAAATTGGAGACCGATCTCACTGTTAAATGCAGACTACAAAATCCTGTCAAAGGTCATCGCCAACCGGGTCAGGTCTGCTCTGGGATCGGTGATCCACCCGGACCAAACCTGTGCTGTACCGGGCAGGAAGATCTCTGAGAGTCTCGCACTCCTCAGGGATACGATCGCCTACGTGCAGGACAGGGGGGTGGACACCTGCCTCATCAGCCTGGACCAGGAGAAAGCCTTTGACAGGATATCGCATACATATATGAGGGATGTCCTCTCCAAAATGGGCTTTGGGGAGGGAATCGGAAATTGGATCAGACTGCTCTACACCAACATTGTCAGTGCAGTCTCAATCAATGGGTGGGAATCAGATAGCTTCCCTGTAAGATCTGGAGTCAGGCAGGGATGCCCCCTCTCACCCGCCTTGTTTGTGTGTTGCATAGAGCCATTTGCCGAATCCATCAGGAAGGATGCGAGCCTGAGGGGGGTGACTATTCCTGGCAGCGGGGGCCTGCAGGTTAAGGCCTCCCTGTACATGGATGACGTCGCTGTTTTCTGCTCGGATCCGCTGTCCGTGCACAGACTCGTGTGCATCTGCGACCAGTTCGAACGGGCCTCGGGGGCCAAGGTAAACCGAGGCAAGAGCGAGGCCATGCTCTTCGGGAACTGGGCCGACCAATCCTCTATCCCCTTCACCGTCAGGACTGACCACCTGAAGGTGCTGGGTATTTGGTTCGGGGGGGCTGGGGCGTGCGCCAAGACCTGGGAGGAGCGGATCAGGAAGATGAGACAGAAACTAGGCAGATGGGGGCAACGGTCGCTCTCCATCGCGGGAAAAAACCTGGTCATCAGGTGTGAGGTACTCTCAGTATTGCTATATGTGGCACAGGTCTGGCCTATCCCCAGGACCTGTGCCGCCGCAGTCACCCGGGCCATCTTCCAATTCATTTGGAGATCAAAGATGGACCGGGTCCGAAGAGACTCTATGTACAAAGACCGGTGCAATGGGGGAAAAAACACGCCCAATGCCACCCTCACCCTGATGGCCACCTTTGTGTGTGGCTGCATCAAGCTGTGCGTGGATCCCCGGTACGCAAACACCAAGTGTCACTACGTACTGAGGTTCTACCTGTCCCCGGTGTTGCGAAGGATGGGCCTGGCCTCGCTGCCGCGGAACGCTCCGAGTAGTTGGACCGTTCCGTATCACCTGTCCTTCGTGGAGAAATTTATGAGGAAAAACACCTTTGACCACAAGTCCATCAGGAAGTGGTCAGCACGTAGCGTCCTTGAGACCCTTCGGGAAAAGGAGAGGGCGGATCCTGTCGAGCGGTTCCCTGAGCAGACTGTCAAAGCCATTTGGCAGAATGCCTCATCGCCAGAACTTTCCAACAAGCACCAAGACGTGGCTTGGCTGGTGGTGAGAAGGGCTCTGCCTGTGAGATCCTTTATGCACGCCCGGACTCTCTGCCGCACCGCACGCTGCCCTCGAAGTGGCTGCGGGGGGGACGAGACTGTCACACACCTCCTTCTGGAATGTGCCTATGCAGAGGAAGTCTGGAGAGGAATGCAGTGGTGCTTGTCGAGGTTCGTCCCGAGCAGCGCCGTGACGCGGGACTCCGTGCTCTACGGCCTGTTCCCCGGGACTCACACCGAGACGAACATTAACTGCGCCTGGAGGATCATCAACTCGGTGAAGGACGCTCTCTGGGCGGTCCGAAACCTGTTGATCTTCCAGCTGAAGGAGTTGACCCCGACCGAGTGTTGCAGACTGGCACATTCCAAGGTCCAAGACTACGTGTTGAGGGACGCGCTGAAGCTTGGGGCAGCTGCCGCCAAGGCGCGGTGGGGAAAGACCACTGTGTAAGATCGGCCTGCCGAAAGAAGAACAGGGGGCCCATACAGACGTTTTTTTGGGCTCTGCTGATGCCTCAGCCAAATATAGGTATATATACAAGATTGAAAAAATGCACAGGATTGTAAAGGACAAGAATAAAGTCGAATCTGTGTTTGTAAAAATGGACATATGTATGGCATGATCCAATGTACAGACCATCAAATCATTTACGAATAAAGTATATTTTTGAAATAAAAAAAAAAAAAAAAAAAAAAAGTTGCTTGGACCAGAAGAAAATGGACACTGGTAACCCCGCAAACTGTTAAAATGGGGTTTAAAATTGCCAGCATAAATGTGCGTAGCATTAAAGCGGCTACGCGATGTGTTTCAACGCTGGCCTTCCTGGCCAACGTCAAAGCCGATGTCCTGTTTCTGCAGGAGTGCGGGATACCGCACCTCAGCAGTTACAGGAGATGGTCGAGCTTGTGGACCCACGGGCCGTCAGTGTGGTCGGGGGCCAACGATAGCCGCGCCTCCGGCCTGGGTATCCTGTTGCGGGGAGGCAACTTCACCATCTCCGAGGTTAAGGAGGTGGTGGGCGGGCGCCTCCTCGTCGTGGACGTCAAATACAGAAACGCTCCCGTGAGACTAATCAACGTGTACGCCCCAGTGGGTAAGAGTGAACGGTTGGCCGTCCTGCAACAGCTTCCACTGCTGCTGGCTACGTCCAGGCCGGTCATTCTGGCCGGAGACTTCAACTGCATCATTGATGCTGATGGACGATCCGGCGGGGGGGACAGTAAACCGGACGCTACGTCCAGGGCCCTGATGGAAACGGTCAAAGACGCCAAGCTGCACGACGTCTTCAGCGCCCCTGCAGACGGAGCGCAGCGTAGATACACCTGGTCACGGGCAGACGGGTCTATCCGCTCAAGGATAGATTACCTGTTTGTGTCCCGAACGCTCTCGGTCAGATCCACCGACGTCAAGCCAGTGTTCTTCTCTGACCACTGCCTCCTGCTGGCCGACTGTCACCTACAGGACGAACAGCGGGCGGGCAAGGGAACGTGGAAACTGAACACTAAGCTGTTGACCCCGGGAAACATCGAAGAGCTCAAGAGGGATTACGCAGGTTGGAGAACCGTGAAGCCCCTCTTTGAGTCTCCAGCGGACTGGTGGGAAACGGTAAAAGGGAACATCAAGAGGTTCTTTATCCTCAAAGGTGTCCAGGAGGCGAGAGAGAGGCGGGGAAAACTGTCCCAGCTCCAGGAAAGTATGCAGAACCTGCTCCTGCTGCAGACGATGGGGGTGGATGTCACGGAGGACCTCAAGGAGGTGAAGGGCCAGCAAGCCTCGCTCTTTGCCTCGGAGGCCTCCAGGATAATCTTCCGGTCCAGGGTCCGCTCGGTGGAGCAGGACGAGACGTGCTCACGTTTCTTCTTCCAGAAGGTGCACAAAGAGAGCTCCGTGCTCAGCAGCCTGAAGAAAGAAGATGGCTCGGTAACGTCATCTCAGGCTGACGTCATGAGGATCAGCGAATCCTTCTACGCCAGCCTGTATGACTCGAAGCCGACCGACAGCGCGGCCTCCCAGTCGTTCCTGTCCTCTATCACGGAGGTCCTAGATGACGGAACACGAGAGAGGCTGGACCAGCCGCTATCTCTGGATGAACTGACCAAGGCCCTCGAGTCCTTCGAAAAGAATAAAACTCCCGGAAGCGACGGCTTACCGGTCGAGGTTTATTCCGCTCTTTGGGACTTGATCGGCCAGGACCTGCTGGAGGTGTATGTCAGTATGCTCCGGGCAGGTACCATGAGTGAATCCATGAGGAAAGGCATCATCACCCTCGTCTACAAGCGGAAGGGGGAGAGGGAGGAAATTAGAAATTGGAGACCGATCTCACTGTTAAATGCAGACTACAAAATCCTGTCAAAGGTCATCGCCAACCGGGTCAGGTCTGCTCTGGGATCGGTGATCCACCCGGACCAAACCTGTGCTGTACCGGGCAGGAAGATCTCTGAGAGTCTCGCACTCCTCAGGGATACGATCGCCTACGTGCAGGACAGGGGGGTGGACACCTGCCTCATCAGCCTGGACCAGGAGAAAGCCTTTGACAGGATATCGCATACATATATGAGGGATGTCCTCTCCAAAATGGGCTTTGGGGAGGGAATCGGAAATTGGATCAGACTGCTCTACACCAACATTGTCAGTGCAGTCTCAATCAATGGGTGGGAATCAGATAGCTTCCCTGTAAGATCTGGAGTCAGGCAGGGATGCCCCCTCTCACCCGCCTTGTTTGTGTGTTGCATAGAGCCATTTGCCGAATCCATCAGGAAGGATGCGAGCCTGAGGGGGGTGACTATTCCTGGCAGCGGGGGCCTGCAGGTTAAGGCCTCCCTGTACATGGATGACGTCGCTGTTTTCTGCTCGGATCCGCTGTCCGTGCACAGACTCATGTGCATCTGCGACCAGTTCGAACGGGCCTCGGGGGCCAAGGTAAACCGAGGCAAGAGCGAGGCCATGCTCTTCGGGAACTGGGCCGACCAATCCTCTATCCCCTTCACCGTCAGGACTGACCACCTGAAGGTGCTGGGTATTTGGTTCGGGGGGGCTGGGGCGTGCGCCAAGACCTGGGAGGAGCGGATCAGGAAGATGAGACAGAAACTAGGCAGATGGGGGCAACGGTCGCTCTCCATCGCGGGAAAAAACCTGGTCATCAGGTGTGAGGTACTCTCAGTATTGCTATATGTGGCACAGGTCTGGCCTATCCCCAGGACCTGTGCCGCCGCAGTCACCCGGGCCATCTTCCAATTCATTTGGAGATCAAAGATGGACCGGGTCCGAAGAGACTCAATGTACAAAGACCGGTGCAATGGGGGAAAAAAACACGCCCAATGCCACCCTCACACTGATGGCCACCTTTGTGTGTGGCTGCATCAAGCTGTGCGTGGATCCCCGGTACGCAAACACCAAGTGTCACTACGTACTGAGGTTCTACCTGTCCCCGGTGTTGCGAAGGATGGGCCTGGCCTCGCTGCCGCGGAACGCTCCGAGTAGTTGGACCGTTCCGTATCACCTGTCCTTCGTGGAGAAATTTATGAGGAAAAACACCTTTGACCACAAGTCCATCAGGAAGTGGTCAGCACGTAGCGTCCTTGAGACCCTTCGGGAAAAGGAGAGGGCGGATCCTGTCGAGCGGTTCCCTGAGCAGACTGTCAAAGCCATTTGGCAGAATGCCTCATCGCCAGAACTTTCCAACAAGCACCAAGACGTGGCTTGGCTGGTGGTGAGAAGGGCTCTGCCTGTGAGATCCTTTATGCACGCCCGGACTCTCTGCCGCACCGCACGCTGCCCTCGAAGTGGCTGCGGGGGGGGACGAGACTGTCACACACCTCCTTCTGGAATGTGCCTATGCAGAGGAAGTCTGGAGAGGAATGCAGTGGTGCTTGTCGAGGTTCGTCCCGAGCAGCGCCGTGACGCGGGACTCCGTGCTCTACGGCCTGTTCCCCGGGACTCACACCGAGACGAACATTAACTGCGCCTGGAGGATCATCAACTCGGTGAAGGACGCTCTCTGGGCGGTCCGAAACCTGTTGATCTTCCAGCTGAAGGAGTTGACCCCGACCGAGTGTTGCAGACTGGCACATTCCAAGGTCCAAGACTACGTGTTGAGGGACGCGCTGAAGCTTGGGGCAGCTGCCGCCAAGGCGCGGTGGGGAAAGACCACTGTGTAAGATCGGCCTGCCGAAAGAAGAACAAGGGGCCCATACAGACGTTTTTTTGGGCTCTGCTGATGCCTCAGCCAAATATATGTATATATACAAGATTGAAAAAATGCACAGGATTGTAAAGGACAGAATAAAGTCGAATCTGTGTTTGTAAATATGGACATATGTATGGCATGATCCAATGTACAGACCATCAAATCATTTATGAATAAAGTATATTTTTGAAATAAAAAAAAAGTTGCTTGTCGAGGTTCGTCCCGAGCAGCGCCGTGACGCGGGACTCCGTGCTCTACGGCCTGTTCCCCGGGACTCACACCGAGACGAACATTAACTGCGCCTGGAGGATCATCAACTCGGTGAAGGACGCTCTCTGGGCGGTCCGAAACCTGTTGATCTTCCAGCTGAAGGAGTTGACCCCGACCGAGTGTTGCAGACTGGCACATTCCAAGGTCCAAGACTACGTGTTGAGGGACGCGCTGAAGCTTGGGGCAGCTGCCGCCAAGGCGCGGTGGGGAAAGACCACTGTGTAAGATCGGCCTGCCGAAAGAAGAACAGGGGGCCCATACAGACGTTTTTTTGGGCTCTGCTGATGCCTCAGCCAAATATATGTATATATACAAGATTGAAAAAATGCACAGGATTGTAAAGGACAAGAATAAAGTCGAAGCTGTGTTTGTAAATATGGACATATGTATGGCATGATCCAATGTACAGACCATCAAATCATTTATGAATAAAGTATATTTTTGAAATTAAAAAAAAAAGTTGTCCCATAGTGTCCAGGGATGTGCAGGTTAGGGTGGATTGTCTGTGCTAAATTGCACCATAGTGCCCAGGGATGTGTAGGTTAGGGTGGATTGGCCGTGCTAAATTGTCCCATAGTGCCCAGGGATGTGCAGGTTAGGGTGGATTGGCCGTACTAAGTTTTCCCATAGTACCCAGGGATGTGCAGGTTAGGGTGGATTGGCCGTGCTAAAATGTCCCATAGTGTTCAAGGATGCGTAGATTAGGGTGAATTGGTTGTGCTAAATTGACCCATAGTGTCCAGAAATGTGAAGATTAGGTGCATTAGTCAGAGATAAATGTAGGGAAATGGGTCTGTGTGGGTTACTCTTTGGAGGGTGGAGGGTGGAGGGTGGAGGGTGGACATGGGCTGAATGGCCTGTTTCCACCCTGTAGTAGATTCTGTGATTATTAACAGATACAGCCAATAATGGGCTTTTTATTCTTTTTAATTTAACCAAGTTTTCTAACCAACCCGTTCAGAATTGTTTGTCCTCTGAAGCAGGTGGGATGTTTATTTTTAGAATTAGAATTTTACTGTTACAGGAGTACAGTGAAAAGTTGACAAGTCGCCATTTAAGATGCCTTCTTAGATGCCAAGGTACAAAACTCTTAAGTTACAAATTCTTAGAGAAAGGAATGAGAAAGGTTAAGTAATAAGAATTTCAGCATTAAATTAGAAAAATAGAGAAATGAGAGTTTGGAATAACAGTCCTGCCAATCCAGACCAGACTAGGAGAAAGTGAGGACTGCAGATGCTGGATACTGCAGTGGGAATAGTGTCGTGGTAACACATTGGACTAGCAACTCAAAACCCCCAGCTAATACCCAGGCGCATGGGTTCAAGTCTCACTGTGGGGGAATCTGATAAAATGGGCTAATCCTTGAAGAAGGACTCATGCCTGAAATGTCAACTCTACTGCTCCTCGGAGGCTGGCTGTGTTTTTCCAGCACAATACTCTCGACTCTGGGTTTCAGGTCAAGTCCACACTGAGGCTGGGGGTTCAGGATGTGGCCAAGCCCAGCATTTATTGCCCATCCCCTAATTACCCAGAGGGCAGTTCAGAGCCAACCACATCGCTGTGGGGCTGGAGTCACATGTAGGCCTGACCAGATAAGGATGGCAGTTTTCTTCCCTAAAGGACATTAGTGACCCAGATGGGGTTTTCTGACAAGGGATTCATGGTCACCATCAGACTCTTCATTCCAGATTTTTATTGAATTTGAATCCTGCCATCAGCCCTGCTGGGATTTGAGGAGATGCTGCCTGACCTGCTGCGTTTTTCCAGCAACACATGTTCAGTGCTGGGATTTGAACCCAGCTCCCCAGAACATTAGCAGTGAGACCTGGGTAATGGGATGAGAGCATTGAAAAGGTTAACAACGTGGGATACTAAACAATGCTGGCAAGGGGCCCGCACAAACCAGTCAGCCAGGCTGGTTTTTTTCATCGATTTGGAATTTGGAATGTAAGAAGAGAAATATTCCACTCCAGCGCTCGTAGAGAGATGATCTACCAAATTTGCAGCCTCCACTCATCTCACACGTGGTTCATTTCATACGTCTGATGCAAGCCCATTCCATGGCGCTCAAGGATTCAGCTATTCCGAGCTTCCCTTGTTTATTTCCATAGGGAGTAGATCATTACGAATGCTATTACAGTTAGCGGAGGTCGTCACTCTGCGTGGAGGAGAGTCCGGTTTTAGAACTGACAGGTCATTTGGCCCATCATGCTCCTTCCTCTCCAATTTCCCACCTCCCCCTATCCGACAATCTTCAGCCTCAGTCCGTTGCCTTTTCCCTGCTCTGCGATTGCACTTTGTCAAATATTTCTCTGGATTATGGGTTGGCTTCCTTCCAGTGACTGTGGTCAGGAATTCCTTGGTGTGTGAGCTCATTGTGGGGAAACCGTTGCCAACTAACCTTTGCTCTTTAGTCTTCGCTTTTCCAACATTCTCCATCAGTTTTTCCTGGAGGAGAGAAAGGAAACTTGATCGAGGTGCAGTCATTGATTTATAGGTCTGCAGTACAGACAAAGACTCTTCGACCCATCCAGTCTCTGCTGGTCATAAGCAACCACCTAATTCTAATTCCATTTTCCAGTACAGCACTTGGACTGTAGCACTTGACATTGCAAATGCACATCTATATCCTTCAATGTGATGAGAGTTTCTGCTTCCCCCATCTTCACAACCAGTGAGTTCCAGATCCCCACCACCCTCTGGTGAAACCATCCTTAAATCCCCTCAAGACCTCCTGCCCCTTCCCTTCAATCTATGTCCTCAGTCATTGATCCTTCGGTCCAACTCGTCCATGCTGACCAGACATCCTAATCTAGTCCCATTTACCAGCTCTTGGCCCATATCCCTCTAAACCCTTCCTATTCATATACCCATCCAGATGACTTTCAAATGCTGTAATTGTGCCAGCCTCCACCACTTCCTCTGGCAGCTCATTCCATAAACGCACCACCCTCTGCATTAAAAAGTTGCTCCATAAGTCCCTCTTAAGTCTTTTCCCTCTCACGTATGCCCTCTAGTTTTGGATTCCCCTACCCTGGGGAAAAGATCTTGTCTACTTACTCTATCCATGCCCCTAATGATTTTACAAACTTCAATAAGGTTATCCTTCTGACAATCCAGGGAAAACAGCCCCAGCCTATTCAGCCTCTCCCTATCGCTCAAACCCTCCAACCCCATCAACGTCCTTGTAAATCTTTGCTGCACCATTTCAGGTTTCACAACATCCTTTATGTAGCAGCGAGGTCCGAACTGAATGCAGTATTCCAAAAGTGGCCTAACTAATGTCCTGTACAGCTGCAATATGACCTCCCAACTCCTTAGACGTGGCCAGCTTTATTGAAAAGTTCAATCACGTTGGTCAGACAGGATTTCCCCTTAACTTTAGAGAATGGGAATGGTATCTTGCAGAGGGCAGGAAGCTGGCATGAGGCAAAGGACGGGAAAAACTGCAGTGGTTAAACATCGACGGGGGAAGAATATGGAGCGCTGAGTGGGGCCAAGTGTCAGTTACTTTCCATCAGTGTGGACTTGATGGGCCAACTGGCCTGCTTCCACACAGTAGGAATTCTAAAAGTTTAACCTTGAATTTAGCCTCTTGAAATTGACCTGCAGTCTAGAACGGAAGCTAATGGAATGCTGGCTTTGATATCCAGAGGATTGGAATATGAGGATGCAAACTTCCAATCCCATCACCCACAGTCTCGGCCTCGCAAGGTGAAACATTTCTTCAACCACCATAGCGAGTGGTTGGGTTTGGGGGTGTGCTGCCTGCGAGTGTGGAGGGGATGTGTTCGAATGAAAAGGGATGAAGGACTCACATGGGAAAGCAAGGGCACACACACGCAGCTACCAGCGAGAAAGGGATGACGGTAATTTCCTCATCCGGAGAGCTAGCAGCAGACACGATGGGCCTAATGGCCTACGGTTTGGACTGCAACAGATCTGTGGTCGGAGGAGGAGCAGGAGCAGGAGTAGGCCATTTGGCCCCTCGGACCTGCCCCACCATTCAATAAGATCATGGTTGATCTTTCTTGTGGACTCAGCTCCTCTCACCACTCACTCGCCCTTACTTCCTTTCCTGTTCCAAAACCTATCTCTCAACGTTCAACAAGGTGGCCTCAACTGCTTCCCTGGGCAAGGAATTCCACAGATTCACAACCCTTTGGGTGCAGATGTTCCTCCTCAACTGAGTCTGAAATCTGCTCCCCCTTAGTTTGAGGCTATCCCCCCTAGTTCTAACTTCACCTGCCAGCAACCTCCCTGTTTCTATCTTATCCATTCCCTTCATAATTTTACATGTTTCTATAAGAACATAGAACATAGAACATTACAGCGCAGTACAGGCCCTTCGGCCCTCGATGTTGCGCCGACCTGTCATGTCAATCTGAAGCCCATCCCACCTACACTATTCCATGTACATCCATATGTTTGTCCAATGACGACTTAAATGTACTTAAAGTTGGCGAATCCACTACCATTGCAGGCAAAGCATTCCATACCCTTACTACTCTCTGAGTAAAGAAACTACCTCTGATATCTGCCCTATATCTATCACCCCTCACTTTAAAGCTATGCCCCCTCGTGTTCACCGTCACCATACTTGGAAAAAGGCTCTCCCTGTCCACCCTATCTAACCCTCTGATTATCATATGTCTCTATTAAGTCACCTCTCAACCTTCTTTTCTCTAACGAAAACAGCCTCAAGTCCCTCAGCCTTTCCTCATAAGACCTTCCCTCTATATCAGGCAACATCCTAGTAAATCTCCTCTGCACCCTTTCCAAAGCTTCCACATCCTTCTTATAACGCAGTGACCAGAACTGTACACAATACTCCAAGTGCGGCCGCAACAGAGCTTTGTACAGCTGTAGCATAACCTCATGGTTCCGGAACTCGATCCCTCTATTGATAAATGCTAAAACACTGTATGCCGTCTTAACAACCCTGTCAACCTGGGTGGCAACTTTCAAGGATCTGTGTACCTGGACACCGAGATCTCTCTGCACATCTACACTACCAAGAATCTTATCATTAGCCCAGTACTTTGCATTCCAGTTCCTCCGACCAAAGTGAATCACCTCACACTTCTCCGTATTAAACTCCATTTGCTACCTCTCAGCCCAGCTCTGCAGCTTATCTATGTCTCTCTATAACCTACAACATCCTTCGTCACTATCCACAACTCCACCGACTTTAGTGTCGTCCGCAAATTTACTAACTCAACCGTCTATGCCCTCATCCAGGTCATTTATAAAAATGATGAACAGCAGTGGACCCAACACCGACCCTTGTGGTATACCACTGGTAACTGGACTCCAGGATTTCCCATCAACCACCACCCTCTGTCTTCCTTCAGCAAGCCAATTACTGATCCAAACTGTTACATCTCCCACAATCCCATTCCTCCGCATTTTGTACAATAGCCTACTGTGGGGAACCTTATCGAACGCCTTGCTGAAATCCATATACACCACATTAACCGGTTTACTCTCATCTACCTGCTTGGTCACCTTCTCAAAGAACTCAATAAGATTTGGGAGGCACGACCTACCCTTCACAAAACTGTGCTGACTATCCCTAAACAAATTATTCTTTTCTAGATGATTATAAATCCTATCTCTTATAACCTTTTCCAACACTTTACCAACAACTGAAGTAAGGCTCACTGGTCTATAATTACCAGGGTTGTCTCTACTCCCCTTCTTGAACAGGGGAACCACATTTGCTATCCTCCAGTCTTCTGGCACTATTCCTGTAGACATTAGCGATTTAAAGATCAATGCCAAAGGCTCGGCAATCTCCTCCCTGGCTTCCCAGAGGATCCTAGGATAAATTCCATCCGGCCCAGGGGACTTATCTATTTTCACACTCTGCAGGATTTCTAGTACCTCTTCCTTGTGAACCTCAATCACACCTAGCCTAGTAGCCTGTATCTCAGTATTCTCCTCAACAACATTGTTGTTTTCTCGGGTGAATACTGTTGAAAAATATTCATTTAGTGCTTCCCCTATTGCCTCTGACTCCACACACAACTTCCCACTACTATCTTTGATTGGCCCTAATCTTACTCTTGTCATTCTTTTATTCCTGACATACCTATAGAAAGCCTTAGGGTTTACCCTGATCCTATCCACCAACAACCTCTCATGTCTCCTCCTGGCTCTTCTGAGCTCTCTCTTTAGGTCTTTCCTGGCTACCTTGTAACCCTCAAGTGCCCTACCTGAGCCTTCACATCTCATCCTAACATAAGCCCCCTATTCTTCTAAATTTAAATGAGTTATAGCCCCAGTCTACTCAATCTGTCCTCCACGAGAGATCCTCAAAATCCTACTATTCTCCGTGTTGCATATTCCCAGTGGAGAGTTACCCTCGAGTTCAAAGGTTAACTCTCCGGATCAACAGCATGTCATCACAAGCAAACAGAGCCACAATTCCGTTTGCTTTCAACATGTCTGTCGCGTGGCTTATTTACAAATGAGCCGGATTCTCGGAAAACAGCAGGATGTGCAAGGTCATTGGAATCTGACGGTGGGTTGGGAACTTTCTCACCGTGACAATGAAACCATTGACGGAGGAGATGGTCTCACGAAGGTACTGCAGTGGAGTTCTATTGGCCAATGACCCCTCCCCCACCGTCCAATCAAGGTCATGTGGTGGAGGCAAAGCTCCATTCCTGGCCAAAGAGTTGAATTAGCTTCGTTGTCACATGAGTACAGTGCAAAGTTCACACATCCTCACTGGGGAGACAATGGCCTTGTGGTATTATCACTTGATTGTTAATGCAAAGGCCCAGCTAACGTTCTGGGGACCTGGATTCAAATCACACCACGACAGATGGTGAAGCATGGACTCAGTAAGATCTGGAAGCAAGTGTCGAAGGATGATCTGGAGATGCTGGTGTTGGACAGGGATGTACAAAGTTAAAAATCACAAAACACCAGCTCACACCTTAAACGCATTAGCTGCGTTGACATGACGCCAATTGTTAAAGCTCATTTGATTCGATTTCCTACAATATGGAAACAGGCCCTTCAGCCCAACGCCGATCCTCCGAAGAATAACCCACCCAGACCCGTTCCCCTAACTCATACATCTATCACTATGGGCAATTTAGCGTAGCCAATTCACCTGGTCTGCACATCTTTGGACTGTGGGAGAAAACCAGAGCACCCGGAGGAAGCCCACGCAGACAAAGGGAGAATGTGCAAACTTCACACAGACAGTCACACAAGGCAGGAATCGAACCCAGGTACCTGGTGCTGTGCTAACCACTGAGACACCATGCCACCCCTATTAAAAGAACTTACAACTTACAGATCTTTTCAATATTTCAGTTACATCACACTGTAAACTTTTGCTATAAATTCTGTGTATTATGATCTTATACTCCACAACCAATTGATGAAGGAGCAGCGCTCTGAAATCTAGTGCTTCCAAATCACCCTGTTGGACTATACCCTGGTGTAGTGTGATTTTTAACTGTGCCTAAGGATAACCATGTTTTCCAACCATTGTTGGAAAAAAAATCCCCATCTGGTTCACTAATGCCCTTTAGAGAAGGAAACTGCTGTTCTGGCCCACATGTGACTCCAGACCCACAGCGATGTGGTTGACTCTTAACTGCCCTCCAGGCAATAAATGCTAGCCGAGCCAGTGATGTGCACATCCAGTGAATAAAAACAAACTCCATGATGCCATCTCAGGTACAATGTCTCAAGGTACAGATTCTTCAATGCAAATTCTTAGGGGGCAGAAAAAAGTTCAAGCATTGCAGATGGTGGGAATAAATTATAATATAGAGAAATGAAAAGTTCAGAATAACCATCCTTCCAACCGAGCCCACGCCAGCACCTCCACTGAGCCCTGACCCCAGACTGGAGTTTGGGAAATGGCTCTGGAATCACGCTGGAAGTCCACGCCAGGCTGAGAGACCCACAGTGATGGAGCCATCTGCTTTCCGTCCACTGAATGATGGCCCAGCAAGGCACCCAGCTCAGGGAAGGGCAACGAATGTTGAGAGGCACTCAACCCCATGAAGACCACCCCACATTAGGCGTTATTCCGACTTGAAAATACATCTCGGCTGTGCAGGATGTTGGTTAGGCCACTTTTGGAATAGTGTGTGCAGTTCTGGTCTCCCTCCAATCGGAAGGATATTGTTAAACTTAAAAGGGTTCAAAAAAGATTTACGAGGATGTTGCCAGGGTTGGAGGGTTTGAGCTATAGGGAGAGGCTGAACAGGCTGGGGCTGTCTTCCCTGCAGCGTTGGAGGCTGACGAGTGACCTTATAGAGGTTTACAAAATCATGAGGGGCATAGGCAGGGTAAATAGACAAGGTCTTTTCCCTGGGGTGGGGGCCGTCCAGAACTAGAGAGTTTAGGGTGAGAGGGGGAAGATTTAAAAGGGACCAGATGGGCAACATTTTACACAGAGGGTGGTGCATGTATGGAATGAGCTGCCAGAGAAAGTGGTGGAGGCTGGTACAATTACAGCATTTAAAAGACATCTGGATGGGTATATGAATAGGAAGGGTTTAGAGGGATATGGGCCAAATGCTGGCAAATGGGACTAGATTAATCTAGGATATCTGGTCGACATTGATGAGTTGCTCCAAAGGGTCTGTTTCTGTGCTGTACATCTCTATGATTCTTTTTTTAGCTGTTCCTTTCAAGGTACATTCAAACATATGAACAAGGAACAGCATTAGGCCATTCAGCCCTTCGAGCCTTCCCCACCATTCAATAAGATCATTGGCCGATCTTATTTGGTATTCAACCCTACATTCTCTGCACATCCCCACCCCCAATAGTCCTTCATCCTCTCGGTCGACAAGAATCTATCTGTCTCTGCCTTAAAAATAAATATTTAAAGTTTCTGCATCCATCACCTTTTGAGGAAGGGAATTCCAAAGACTCAATATGATTGAGAAAACGGATGTTTCCTTATTTTTAAACAGGTCAATCTGCTGGGACTCGACTTGCATGACAGGAGGCCCACACACTCAATGAGTCACAGAGTCTTAGAGATGTCCAGCGTGGATGCTGGCCAATTATCCGAACCTAATCTAGTCCCATTCGCCAACACTTGGCCAATATCCCTCTAAGCCCTTCCTATTCATATACCCATCCAGATGCCTTTTAAATTCTGTAATTGTACCAGCCTCAACCACTTCCTCTGGCAGCTCATTCCATACACGCACCACCCTCTGTGTGAAAATGTTGCCCCTTAGGTCCCTTTTAAAGTTTTCCCCTCTCACTCTAACTTGTATGACTCTTTGATCTTTTACTTATAGATTCTGTGTTGGATGTCTCCTCTCTCACTAGCACCTGAAGAAGGAGTGAGTCTCCGAAAGCTCACGATTTCAAATTAACCTGTTGGGCTATAGCCTGGCATCATGTGATTTTTGACCTTCGCACCACAGGAAGACCAGAACTGCACACATCATCCAACAAGATTGTGACTGGTCTGATCTCCCCACATTCCTGCCCAATCCCTCGTGCTTATCACAAAACTATCCTTCTAGAATCCTTACAGTGCAGATAAAGGCTATTCAGCCCATTCAGATGCCTTTTTAATGTTGTAATTGTACCAACCTCCACCACTTCCTCTGGCAGCTCATTCCATACACACACCACCCTCTGCGTGAATAAGTTGCCACTCAGATCCCTTTTATACCTTTTCCCTCTCACCTTTGCCCGTTAGTTCTGGATTCCCTCACCCCAGGAAAAGACCTTGGCTATTCACTCGATTCATGCCCCTCATGATTTTACAAACCTCTATAAGGTCACCCCTCAGCCTCTGACCCTCCAGGTAAAACAGCCACTCCTTATAATTCAAACCGTTCAACCCCGGCAACATCCTTGTAAATCCTTTCTGAACCCTTTCAAGTTCCACAGCATGTTTGCTATAGCGGGGAGACCAGAACTGAATGTAGTACAGTCAGTTCTGCTGTAACGGGTGTTTCTTCAATGTGATTCAGCTTTAACACGATTTAGACCATTATTTGCAGAATGTGAATTATCCTTACCTGTATTGGCCATAATGTGATTCTGCCCTCGGTTAGTTTAATAGGCGCGGCTATTGTGCAATTTTCTTATAACGTGGGATTGCACAAGAATGAAACGATCACGTTATATCTGAACCCACCGTACTCCAAAAGTGGCCTCACTAATGTCCTGTACAGCCACAACATGACCTCCCAACTCCTGTACTCAATACTCTGACCAATAAAGGAAAGCATACCAAACGACTTCTTCACTATCTTGTCTACCTGCAACTCCACTTTCAAGGAACAGTGTACATGCTTCCCAAGGTCTTTTTGTTTGGCTGTATCTGGTTGAGATTTGGTGTGGATAGGTGGATGGAAGGGTTAGGGTACAGCACCCAATGGTCAGCCATGGTCCCAAAGATGGCGTTGGAGGAACGCTTCCCAGCATGGTACCCCTCTGCTCCGTCCACGTTTCTTCTCTCATCCACGTCTCTTTTTCCTTTCTCTTTCCTCTTTCCTTTTATCTCACTTTCCTCTTGTCGAAGAGCAATGACGGAATTGGTCTGAATTGTGTTTAGAAGCTTCTGCATTGATGTGGTGATCCTAGTGCCCACCCACCCCCGACAAGGCATCCCGGGGTGGGGGGCAGTGATGGAGCCGGGTTTGGGTTGGTGTGGTACCCGATGGTCGTCTGCGTTGGTGAGCTCCAGCAAGGACTCGTGGTTGGTGGAGGAGAGCAGGCGCTGGAGAGTGGCAACTATCGCTCCAGCAGCCAAGGGGACCCGTACCGGATAATAACTAAACAAGTCAAATATTGAAGGGCGGAGCGAGAGGCTGAATGGCCTAATCCTGCTCCCAATGTTTGACATGGAGCCACCTTTGCCCAGGCCATAGACGGAGGCAGGGTACAGATGCCAACCTTATCAGATTTCTGAGAAAGCAAGAAACAAACTCAGGAAACGAAGTGGGGTGGCACAGTGGCTCAGTGGCTAGCACTGCTGCCTCACAGCACCAGGGACCCAGGTTCAATTCTACCCTCGGACGACTGTCTGTGTGGAGTTTGCACATTCTCCCCGTGTCTACGTGGGTTTCCTCCGGGTGCTCAGGTTTCCTCCCACAGTCCAAAGATGCGCAGGTTATGGCTGTGCTAAATTGTCCTGTAGTGTTCAGGGATGTGTAGGTTAGGTGCATTAGTCAGGGGTAAATGTAGGATAATAGGGGAGGGGAATGTGCCTGGGTGGATTCTCTTCAGAGGGTTGGTGTGGACGTGTTGGGCCGAAGGGGCTGTTCCCACACTGTAGGGATTCTATGAGGAAGAGTCAGGGACTATCCAACTGGATGGCTAGACAGGAGCGTAGGCGCTGAATGGTCTTCATCTCTTCCTATATTTGCTACCACACATTGGGAAAGCATTCCATCGTTGTTGTTGATGTTTAGTCTCTCCAGTGGTCTACTCAACTGGTTGCTAAGGGCGTTCTGTCAAATGCAGCTGTTAATACAATCAGGGTTAGGAAACTAAATAAAGGCTTGTCTGTTTGCATTAAACGTTCAGAGAAAGAGAAAATAAACCAAGCCAATGGGAAGCGTGCTCCATCATGGGCTCCAAAGAGAACTGATCTTGAAAAACTATGGTCATGAGTTTGATTCTCACTGGGGCCTTAGAGGAATTTTTCGGGGTTGGGGGAGTAGTACCGTGGCTCAGTGATTAGCACTGCTGCCAGGGACCCAGGTTCAATCCCGCTTCGGGTGACTGTCTTTTTAGAGTTTGCACATTCTCCCCGTGTCTGCATGGGTTTCCTCCGGGTGCTCTGGTTTCCTCCCACAGACCAAAGTTGTGCAGGTTAGGGTGGACTGGCCATGGGAAATTGCCCCATAGTATCCAGGGATGTGCAGGTTAGGGTTGATTGGCCATGGGAAATTCTTACGTAGTGTCCAGGGATATGCAGGTTAGGGTGGATTGGCCGTGCTAAATTGTCCCATAGTGTCCAGGGATGTGCAGGTTAGGGTGGATTAGCCGTGCTAAATTGTCCCATAGTGCCCAGGGATGTGCAGGTTAGGGTGGATTGGCCGTATTAAATTGTCCCATAGTGCCCAGAGATGTGCAGTTTAGGGTGAATTAACCATGGGGAAGTGCAGGGGTAAGGGTGAGGGGTGGGTCTGGATGGGATTGTCTTACAAGGATCAGTGTAGACTCGATAGGCCGACTGGTCTGCTTCCACACTGTAGCAATTCTCTGATTAAATTGGTGCCCCTTTATTCTGAGAAAGTGCCGTCTGGTCCTAGACTCTCCTGTGAGGGGGAGCATCCTCTCAGCACTGACCCTGTCAAACCCATTAAAAATCTGGTAGGTTTGAATGACATTAAGGGGTAACCTCATCAAGGTTTATAAAGCCCTGTGGGACATGGATTGGGTGAACAGCCATGGTCTTTTCCCTGGGGTCAAAACAAGAGGGCATAGGTTTAAGGTGAGAGGGGAAAGATTTAAAAGGGACCCAAGGGGCAACATTTTCACTTGGAGAGTGGCGCTAATGGAATGAACTGTCAGAGGAAAAGCTGTAGGCTGGGACAATGACAACATTTAAAAGGCATTTTGACAGGTACATGAATAGAGGGATATGGGCCAAGTGCTGGCAGATGGGACTCAAGTTGAGTAAACCTGGTCATTGTGGACAAGTTGGAATGAAGGGTCTGTTTCTGTGCTGTATGACTTTAAAGACACCTCTCATTCTGCTAAACTCCGGAGAGTAGAGACTCAATCTGTTTAGCCTTTACTCATAAGTCAATCCCTCCATCCCAGGGATCATCTGAGTGAACTTTATCTGAACCGTCTCCGATAAACTGATATCTTGTTTTAAACAAGGGAAGCAAAACTCCAGATGTGGTCTCCCCAGCACCTTGTACAGTTGCAGTAAGACTCTCTACGTGAAAAAGTGACATGAAACATTAACTCTGCTTTCTCTCCACACATGCTACCAGACCTGCTGAGTTTCTGCAACACTTGCTGGTTTTATTTCTGGGAAAACATCACTCCAGAATCTGCTAATTCTGCGTGCAGGAGTCAACAATTAATCAACTGCAGCATCAAGTTTAGAATCATACAGTATAGAATAGACCCTTCGACCCATTGAGAATGTACTGCCAAAAGTATACAACTACCAACACTCGTCCCACTTTCCTGCGTTAGGACCGTAGCCTAAATTCTAATACATTATAAACTTTAAGAAGCCTTAAACATCGTGACTTCACTTTGTTCTGTCTGTGTCAATCTCTGTTCTTAAAATAACCATCATTACCTGCGTTTGTGCATGTGCGGATGATCTTATTGAGTTGTCCAGCATGGAAACACACCATTTGATCCAACCCCAGTCCATGCCAACCATAATCCCAAACTAAACTAGTCCTGCCCCAGCGTATCCCTCCAAACATTTCTTATTCAGTAAACTTATCCAAATGTCTTTTAAACATTGTAACTGTACCCACATCCACCAATTCCTCTGGAAGTTCATTCCACACATGAACCAATCTCGGTGTAAAAATGTTTCCCCCTCGTGTCTTTTTAAAATCTTTTCCCCTCTCATTTTAAAAAATATGCCTGCTAGTCTTGAAATCCCCTACTCTAGGGAAAAGACACCTGCCCTTCACCTTATCTGTACCCATTATGATTTTATAAACCTCTCTAAGGTCACCCCTCAGCCTCCCACGTTCCAATGAAAAAGTCCCAGACTATCCAGCCTCTCCTTATAAGGCAAACCCTCCAACCCCGGCAACATCCTTGTAAATCTTCTCTGCGCCCTTTTCAGTTTCACAACATCTTTGCTCCAGCATGGAGGCCAGAAGTGAACGCAGTATTTGAAAAGTGGCCGAACCAATGTGCTGTACAGCTGCAACATGACCTCTCAACTCCAATACTCAACGCACTGACCAATAAAGGCAAGCGTACCAAACCCCTTCTTCAGTCGTCTCGTTTCTGGGGATTGATTCATTTCGATAATATTGTTTCTGGGATAAATGTTGAGAGTCAGTGAGCCAGGGGCTGTGTATAAGAGTGAATCAGTTTGCTTGCTAAGTCGGGACATATTGTGACCATGAGTAATGTTGCCATTTGTTAGCACTCTGAGTGACAAATCTGGCAACGCAAAAATCCACAGTGGGGAATATTCATGTCAGAGGCCATCCCTCCCTGTTTCCAGACAGAGGGTAAACATTCCAGGCCTCCCAGACTGCCTTCTGGATGCAGGGTCCTAGTGCCAGGTTGTGTGTCGTGGGAATGGTTTGTGCAAGTCTATCTTTCACTACAATCAACAAGTCTATTAGAAACAGGAGACGAAGTAGGTGGGTATCGTGAGCATCGAAGAAGGTTACCTCAGATTACAACGGGATCTTGATCAGATGGGCCAATGGGCTGAGGAATGACTGGTGGAGTTTAATTTAGATAAATGCGAGGTGCTGTATTTTGGAAAAGCAAATCAGAGCAGGACTTACGCACTTAATGGTGAGATCCTGCGGAGTGTTGCTGAACAAAGAGATCTTGGAGTGCAGGTTCATACTTTCTTGAAAGTGGAGTCACAGGTAAACAGGATAGTGAAGAAGGTATTTGATACGCGGTCCTTTATTGGTCAGAGTATTGAGTATAGGAGTTGGGAGGTCATGTTGCAGCTGTACAGGACATTGGTTAGGCCATTTGTGAAATATTGCATGCAATTCTGGTCTCCTTCCTATCAGAAGGATGTTATGAAACTTGAAAGGGTTCCGAAAAGATTTACAAGGATGTTGCAAGGGTTGGAGGATTTGAGCTACAGGGAGAGGCTGAATAGGCTGGGACTGTTTTCCCTGGAGCGTTGGAGGCTGAGGGGTTATCTTATAGAGGTTTATAAAATCATGAGGGGCACGGATAGAGTAAATAGACAAGGTCTTTTCCCTGGGGTGGGGGAGTCTAGAACTAGAGGGCATAGATTTAGGGTGAGAGGGGAAAGATATAAAAGAGACCTAAGGGGCAACTTTTTCACACAGGGTGTAGTGCCTGTAGGAATGAGCTGCCAGAGGAAGTGGTAGAGACTGGGTACAATGACAACACTTAAAAGGCACCTGGATGGGTATATGAATAGGATGGGTTCAGAGGGATATGGGCCAAGTGCTGACAAATGGGACTAGATTAGGTTAGGATATCTGGTGGGCATGGATGAGTTGGACCGAAGGATCTGTTTCCGTGCTGTGCATCCCGATGACTCAATGAGTCAGGTGTACTCTGCTGTTTGTAAGAATATGACTGATTCGACTTGGTCTCAGCTCTACTGCCTGGCCTCCACCTCCTCTCTGCCTATCTTGAATCTCTCATTAACCAAGACTCGATCTAATTTTTAACCTCTACATCCTCAGGAAGCTAAGGAAATTCAGCATGTCCACAATGACTCTCACTAATGTTTATAAACGCACAATAGAATGTGTCCTGTCTGGATACATCACAGCTTGGTACAGCAACTGCTCTGCCCAGGACCATAAGAGACCACAGAGAGTTGTGAACACAGCCCAGTCCATCACGCAAACCAACCTTCCATCAATTGACTCCATCTACACTTCCCACTGTCTCGGGAAGGCAGCCAACGTCATCAAAGGCCCCTCCTGCCCGAGCTTACTCTCTTCACCTTCTTCCATCGGGCAGAAGACACACATGTACCAACAGATTCAGGAACAGCTTCATCCCTGCTGTTATCAGACTTCTGAACGGACCTCTCAGATATCAGTCGGCCTTTCTCTGCACCTTCAATGTCACTGTAACACAATATGCTTCCATTTTGTTCTATTACCCTGAGGTACTTGTATAAGGTAGGATGTATCTGGACAACATGCAAAACAGTACTTTTCACTGTATCTCAGTACGTTTCAAATCAAATCAAATCAAAAACTTGAACACATTAGTGGCCTGACCTCCGGGAAAGAATTCCAAAGACAAATGACAGAGGAAATTCTTCCTCATCTCTGTTGTCAATGGGAAACCTCTTGGTTTGAAACCATTCACCCTCTTTCCACTTTCCTCCCAATCTGCCCCACCAAGTCCCCCCAGAACCTTATTGTTGTATTTATTCATGCATCTGAGGCGTCACTGGCTGGGCCACCATTTGTCGTCCATCTCCCGCTGCCCTGGAGGTGGCGATAACGAGCGACCTTCTCGAACTGCTGCAGCCCATTTGGAGTAGGGTAGATGCTTAGTTGGGGTAAGGTGGGGGTGGGGGTGGGGGTAATTTATTGTCCGCCATTATTTAACTTGGAGAATAACTGCCTTCTGGGATGATCGGAACTCCCAAGGTACCATTTGGGAGGAAGTTCTGGAAATCTGACCCAGTGATGTTGAAGATATATTTCCCCAAGTCAGGAGCGCCAAGGCTATGGGTCAAGTACTGGAAAATGGGGGTAATCAGATGATTATCTTTGACTGACCCAGACTCAGTTGGCTGAAGGAAATAACATTTCCTTTCCATTGCCCATTCAATAAATGACAAGGCTCCATTTGCCTTTGTCATTCACTTGCTGGACTTGAAGATTAAGTAGGTGATTCATATTGCAACTCATCAGATGTGGTCTCACACATAGCCTGCTCAAATGTAACAACACCTCTCTGCTTTTAGCTTTCATTCCTCTTGCAACAATCAACAACATTCCATTCAACTTACCAAACACTTGCCGGACTAAATGGCTCCTGAAACCTTCCATCAAAAAACCTGGGTTAGACCACAGCTAGAGTATGTGCTCTTTTTGGGGCATCCCATTTCGATGTTTTTGATGAGAGTGCAAGCATCCTTTGAAGGTGGAGTCGCAGGTAGACAGGGTAGTGAAGAAGGTGTTCAGCATAGGAGGTCATGTTGTGGCTGTACAGGACATTGGTGAGGCCACTTTTGGAATACAGCATTCAGTTCTGGTCACCCTGCTATAGGAAAGATATTGTGAAACTTGAAAGGATGCAGAAAAGATTTGCGAGGATGTTGCCGGGTTTGGGGGGCAGGTGGGGTTGGGGGGGGGGGAAGGCGGGTGGAGGGGCGCAGTGATGGTTGAGCTACAGGAAGAGGCTGGGTAGGCTATTTTTGTAATGCAGGGTTCAATTCCAATCTCACCCCCTCCCCCAGAAAGGAAGGATGTTGTTAAACTTGAAAGGGTGTAGAAAAGATTTAAAAGGATGTTCCTGGGCTTGGAGGTTTTGAGCTACAGGGAGATGTTGAATAGACTGGGTTTCGGAGGCTGAGGGGTGACCTTATTGAGGTTAATATAGAACATAGAACATTACAGCGCAGTACAGGCCCTTCGGCCCTCGATGTTGTGCCGCCCTGTCACACCAATCTGAAGCCCATCTAACCTACACTATTCCATGTACGTCCATATGCCTGTCCAATGACGACTTAAATGCACTTAAACTTGGCGAATCTACTCCCGTTGCAGGCAAAGCATTCCATATCCTTACTACTCTCTGAGTAAAGAAACAACCTCTGACATCTGTCTTATACCTATCTCCCCTCACTTTAAAGTTGTGTCCCCTCTTGTTTGCTGTTCCCATTCTTGGTAAAAGGCTCTCCCTGTCCACCCTATCTAACCCTCTGATTATCTTGTATGCCTCTATTAAGTCACTTTTCAACCTTCTTCTCTCTAACGAGAACAGTCTCAAGGCCCTCAGTCTTTCCTCGTAAGACATTCCTTCCATAACATCCTAGTAAATCTCCTCTGCACCCTTTCCTAAGCTTCCACATCCTTCTTATAATGCGGTGACCCAGAACTGTACACAATACTCCAAGTGTGGCTGTACCAGAGCAGGAGGGGCATTCAAAGGGTAAACGCAAGGTCTTTTCCCTGGGGTGGGGGAGTCCATAACTGAAGGGGCATAGGTTTAAGGTGAGCGGGGGAAGATTTAAAAGGGACCTGAGGAGCAGCCTTTTCATGCAGGGGGTAGTGCGTGTATAGAATGAGCTGCCAGAGGAAGTGGTGGATGCTGGTACAATTGCAACATTTAAAAGGCATCTGGATGGGTGGATGAATAGGAAGGGTTCAGAGGGACATGGGCCAAGTGCTGGCAAATGGGACGAGATTAAGTTAGATATCTGGTCGGCATGGACGAGTTGGACAGAAGGGTCTCTTTCCGTGCTGGATGACTCTATGACATTTACCAGACCAGGAATTAGTTGAAGGGGCATCAGGAAGTAGAGCGAAGGTGACAGTGTTTTCCTCAGAGCTGAGAAAGTTAAGGAGAGATTTAACAAAAGCGCTCAAGATGAAATGGAGGTAGGCCCGAGGCATGTCAGGGCAAAGCAGTTTTACAATAATTAGACAGACATCCTGTATGAGAGATATTTTATAAGGGCCCGTTATGAGTTAGCATAAACACAGAGGAGGCTAGAGACATTCAGCAGGTGCAGCTGCAGCTGTGGAGAGACGGAAACAGAGTTAACGTTTGAACTCGAGAGAGACCTTCCTTCAAAGAAAACTTGTAATGGTAACTCTGTTTCTCTCGCCAGACCTGCTGCATTTCTCTAGCCTCCTCTGTGCTGGTGCCACAGACTGGAAATCTGCTCGGAGACAGTGTAGAACATAGAACATAGTAAAGTACAGCACAGAACAGGCCCTTTGGCCCACGATGTTGTGCCGAGGTTTAATCCTAATGTCAAATAGAGTAACTTAACCTACACACCCCTCAACTCGCTGCTATCCATGTGTATGTCTAGCAGTCGCTTAAATGTCCCCAATGACTCTGCTTCCACCACCACAGCTGGCAAAGCATTCCATGCATATTCCATTCCACTCCATTCCATTCCATGCATTCATGTAGAGGCAGCTTTATTCTGTATCTAACCCTGTGCTGTCCCTGTCCTGGGAGTGTTTGAAAGGGAACACTGTAGAGAGAGCTTTCTCTGTATCTAACCCTATGCTGTCCCTGTCCTGGGGAGTGTTTGATGGGGGACACTGTAAAGGGAGCTTTATTCTGTATCTAACCCTGTCCTGGGAGTGTTTGAGTGTAGAGGAAGCCTTACTCTGTATCTAACCCCGCGCTGTCCCTGTCTTGGGAATGTTTGATAGGGGACTGTGTAGAGAGAGCTTTACTCTGTATTTAATCCTGTGCTATCCTTATCCGAGGAGTATTCAATGGGAACAGTGTGGAGTTAGTTTCACTTTCAGTTTGACAGAGTAGAGGGAGTTTCACTCTGTATCAAACCCACCAGCTTTCTGCCAGCATTCGATTTCCCTGCCTGAACATCCCTCATGTTCAGAAGGGAGGGCAGGTTATTTTCAGAAAGGCTCATATTTCCTGTAAATTAAAAGAGAACGTGGGTAGCAGCTGTGTGTCTCGTTCTCCAGACACTGAGTGTCAGGCATGAGGATGACAGTGAGGAGGTGGGAAGAGCGGTTTGGGCTACGAGGGGGAGTTGGGACCTGATGGATACAGTCTCAGCTCATCCAACTCATTCTCCTATTGGTTGGTTCCTAGCTGAGCAACAGTACGGTCTGAGGCTTTTCCAGAGTTCAAAAACTATGTGTAACCATGGAAACACAAACAAAAGGATTAGACAGGAGCTCTAACCTCACACAGCGATGTCAGCCAAGAACTGGAGGTGGTGATTGTGATGAGGAAAAGTCTCTGACTACGGTTCCCACGAAGAACCCAAGTGTATCTTTTGTCTCTCAGATGCAGGAATTAACCTTGCTTGGGGCCCTAGCAAGACCGCTTTAGCGATCTACCCTGCTCCTCTGTGTCTGCCCTTCCTTGACACAGGAGGGGAAGATATTGAAGCTCTTCAGTTTCTTCAGTCCAGACCCCCTCAATATATTTTAAGAAGCTAGCCTTGACCCTAATATTTTCTTATTTATAAAGGCTGATGGAATGTGCTGTGTTCCAGATCCAATATAACTGGTCGACATTAGGCAAAACACCACTTGTTCAAACACTATAGAGTTGTAGAACCATGGAGTCCTCCAGCATAGAGAAAGCCCTTTTGCCCAAACTGGTCCATGCCGACCAAAATGTCCATCCAAACCCCATTTTCCTGCACTTGGCCCGTCTCCTTCTAATCGTTTCCGAGCCATGTAATGGTCCAAATGCCTTTTAAATGTTATTAATGTACCCGCCTCAACCACTTCTGCTGGCAGCTCATTCCATATGTGTACCACCCTCTGTGTAAAAGAGTTTACCCTCAGGTTCCCTGTTATTCTTTCCCCTCTAACCTTAAACTGATGCCCTCTAGTCCTCGATTCCCCAACCCTGGGAAAAAGACTGAGTGCATTCACCCTATCCATGCCTCTCATGATCTTATACATTTCTGTAAGATCCCCCCCCTCAGTCTTCTATGCTCTAAAGAAAAAATGTTCTAGCTTGTCCAACCTCTCCCTATCACTCAGACCCTTGAGTGCTGGCAAATCCTTGTATATTTCTTCTGCACTCTTTCCAGTTTAATAACATCCTTCCTGTAGGAAGGTGACCAAAACTGAACACAACACTCCAAGTGTGGCCTCACCAATGTCCTGTACAACTGCAACATAACTTCATAACTTCTACACTCAATGCCCTGACTGGTGAAGGCCAGTGTGTTAAAAGCCACCTTCACTGCCCTGTCTACCTGTGACTCCACTTTCAGAGATCTGTGAACCTGGACTCCAAAATCCCTCTGTTGCACTGTACTCCTTAAGGCTCTGCCATTCCCTATGAAACTCTGACCTTGGTTTGACTTTCCAAAATGCAAGACCCTCACACTTATCTATATTAAACTCCATTTGGCATTTCTCAGCTCACTTCCCCAGTTGATCAGGGTCCTGCTGCAATTTCTGTTAACCACCCTCACTGTCCAAGATGCCGCCTATTTTAGTGTCATCTGCAAATTATGCATTACTAATCATGCCTTGTATATTCTAATCGAAATCATTGGTATAGATAACAAACAGCAATGGGCCCAGCACCGACCCCTGAGGCACTCCACTAGTCAGAGGCCTCCAGTCCGATAAGTATCTTTCCAAAATTACCCTCTGCTTCATACCATTAAGCAAATTGTGTGTCAATTTGCCAGCTCCCCTTTGGATTCCATGCAATCTAACCTTCCAATGCAGCCTACCATGTGGAACCTGATCGAAGGCCTTACTGAAATCCATATAGACTACATCTACTGTCTTGCCCTCATCAACCTTCCTCGTCACTTCATCAAAGAACTCTAACAAATTTGTGAGACATGATCTCCCATGAACAAAACCATGCTGACTATTCCAAACCTGTGGGATGCTGGAAAAGCACATCAGGTCAGGCAGCATCCGAGGAGCAGGAGAATCGATGTTGAAGGAACGGTTGATATATTTCCAAGTCAGGATGCGGAGGGGTTTGGAGGAGAGCTTGCAGGGGATGTTGTTCCATGTATCTGCTGCCCTTGTCCTCCTAGGTTGTAGAGGTCGTGGTTTGGAAGGTGCTGTCTGAGATCTTTGGTGAATTCCTGCAATGCATCTTGTAGATGGTGCACACTGCTGCTACTGAGCGTCAGTGATGGAGGGAGTAGATGTGGTGCCAATGAAGTCGGGGGCTGCTTTGTTCCTGGATGGTGTTGAGCTTCTTGAGTGTTGTTGGAGCTGCCCCCATCCAGGGGCAAGTGGGGAGTATTCCCTTACTCTCCTGACTGATACGCTACTTATGTCAGGGTCTAATCATCGTGTGATAGAGAGGTACAGCACAGAAACAGACCCTTCGATCCAACTCATCTAATGCCAACCCAGATATCCTAAACTCATCTCGTCCCATTTGCCAGCATTTGGCCCAGATCCCTCTCGCCACTTAGGTCATGCCACTAAAATTAAGTTTTAAGTGAATCTTCCCAGTCTTTTCTTTGGAAAGTAGCTGGGACAGAGGGAACAGGAATGGCCTACGGCTCACCGGCTTGCGTGATATAAGATGTAGGAGTAGAAGAAGGCCATTCTGCCCATTGACTGATGAGATTGTGGCCAACCTGATCACCTTCAGCTCCACTTTCCTTCCCTTACCCCTCCAATCCCTTCCTGATTATCTCAGCCTTGAATACACTTGATGACCCAGCCTCAACAGACCTCTGTGGGAAAGAATTCCATGGATTCACTCCCCTCGGTGAGAAGAGATTCCTCCTCATCTCTGGGTGACCCCTACTCTGAGATGATGTCCCACTGGTCCCAGACTCTCCCACAAAGGGGAACTGGATTCTGCACATCTCCCCATGTCAAGTGCCCCTCAGAATCTGGTATGTTTCTTCTGAAAACCATTGAGTACAGGCCCAACCTACTCAACCCCTCCTCATAAGAAAATATCTCCATTCCTATTATCTAGTCTAGTGAACCTTCTCTGGACTGCCTCCAACCTCTGTCTATTTTTGCTTCAATCAGGTGCCCAGAACTCTTCACAGTATTCGGTAGCATGACTTATGTGCGAGGTAGCTAAGAAATGATAATGCTCACATCCTTCCCATAGCTGGGAGAGCAGAATTGAATGCAGTGCTCCAAATGTGGCCGCGCCAATCTCCTGTACAGCCACAACATGACTTGGCTATGATTTGATTTGATTTATTGTTGTCCCATGTACCTAGGTACAGTGAAAAGTTTCATTTTACATGCAGTACAGGCAGATCATACTATACAATGATCATAGGGTAATAGGACAGAGCAATATAAAGTTATGGGCTGCAGAGAAAGGTGAACATAGAGTGAGACCAACATTAGATTAGAAATTTGAGAAGTTCAAACAGAAGTCTAATAACAGCGGGAATGAAACTGTTCCTGAATCTGTTTTGTAACTTCTGCCTGACGCAATAGGTTGGAAGAGATTACAACTGGGTGGGAGGGGTCTTTGATGATGTTGGCAGTGGGAGGTGTAGATGGAGTCAATGGATGGAAGGCTGGTGATGGACTAGGCTGTGTTCATAGCTCTCTGTAGTTTCTTACTGTCCTGGGCAGACCATTTGTCCTACCAAGCTGTGATGCATCCAGATAGAATGCTTTCTATGGTGCATCTGGAAAGGTTGGTGAGGGTCCTTATGGACATGCTGAATTGCTTTAGCTTCCTGAGTCTTTGTTGTGCCTTCTTGACCGTTGCATCAATGTGCGTGGTGAAGAATAGATTGTTGCTGATTGTCACTGCTCGGAGTTTGATGCTTATATACTTAATGGTAAGGTCCTAGGGAGTGTTGTTGAACAAAGAGACCTTGGAGTGCAGGTTCATAGCTCCTTGAAAGTGGAGTTGCAGATAGACGGGATAGTGAAGAAGGCATTTGGTATGCTTTCCTTTATTGGTCAGAGTATTGTGTACAGGGATTAGGATGTCATGTTGTGGACATTGGTTAGGCCACTGTTGGAATATTGTGTGCAATTCTGGTTTCCCTCCCATCAGAAAGATGTTGTAAAACTTGGTTTGGTTCAGAATAGATTTACAAGGATGTTGGCAGGGTTGGAGGATTTGAGCTACAGGGAGTGGCTGAATAAGTTGGGGCTGTTTTCCCTGGAGGGTCAGAGGCTGAGGGGTGACCTTATAGAGGTTTATAAAATCATGAGGAGCATGGATAAGATAAATTGGCAAAGTCTTTTCCCTGGGGTGGGGGAGTCCAGAACTAGAGGGTTAGGGTGAGAGGGGAAAGATATAAAAGAGACCTAAGGGGCAACTTTTTCACGTAGAGATGGTATGTGTATGGAATGAGCTGCCAGAGGAAGTGGTGGAGGCTGGTACAATTGCAACATGAAAAAGGCAACTGGATGGGTATAGAAGTAGCAAGGGTTCAGCGGGATAGGCCGGGTATTGGCAGATGGGACTAGATTGGGTTGGGATATCTGGTCGACATGGAGTTGGACGAAGGGTCTGTTTCCGTGCTGTACATCTCTCTGTATGACTCTCGGCCATCTCCAGCTCAGCAACATTGACACAGACAGGGGCTTGTCCTCCAACCCGCGTTCTGAAGTCGATGAGCAGCTCTTTTGTTTCACCAACACTGAGGGAGAGATTGTTATCTTTGCGCCACCGCGCCAAGCATTCTGTTTCTTTCCTGTATTGCATCGCGTCGTTGTTTGAGATCCAGCCTACAACGGTGGTGTGTTCAGCAAACGTGGAGATGGCGTTCCGGTGAAATTTGGTCACACAGTGGCGAGCACGCGCATGCATGTGTGTGCGTGTATGTGTGTGGGGAGTACAGTAGGGCGCTGAGTACGCAGCCTTGGTTGTGGGATGGGGGAATGGAGGACGGCGTCCTTGAGGATTATCATGGAGGAGGTGCAGTTAGGTATCTTCACTGATTGCGGTCTGTGGGTGAGAAAGCTGAGGATCCAGTTGCAGATGGTGAAGGAGGGGGGGGTGGGGTTGCAGAGACCTGCGTCTCAGAGTTTGGTTGGGATTATAGTCAGAAAGTCATAGAGTCATAGAGATGTACAGCATGGAAGCAGACTCTTCGGTCCAACCCGTCCATGCCAACCAGATATCCCAACCCAATCTAGTCCCACCTGCCACCACCTAACCTTCCAAACCCTTCCTATTCATATACCCATCCAAATGCCTCTTAAATATTGTAATTGTACCAGCCTCCACCACTTCCTCTGGCAGCTCTTTCCATACACGTACCAGTGTTGAAGGTTGAGCTGCAGTCAATAAATAAGAAGTCTGACATAGGTACCCTTGTTATCCAGAAGTTTCATCTCAACTCCTGTACATAATGCTCTAACTGATGAAGGTAAGTTTGCCAAATGACTTCGACCTAGGATGCTACTTTCAAGGAACTATGTACCTGCAGCCCTAGGTCTCTCGGTGCGTCAACACTCCCCAGGGGCCTACCATTAACGTTCAAGTTCTGCCCTGGTTTATCTTACCAAAATAGTGGGGTGGGGTAAATAGCTGACCACGTGTCTAAGAACCTGGGCAGACATTAGGGTTGTCTGTGCGTGTCTGTCTGTCTCCTGGCACCTTTGAAACTGTACAGAAAGCGTGTTCAAGAGAGAAATTGAGGAAACGGAATATCAGCGGGCTGGGTTTGATCCTCTTGAACATTTCTCAAGAACAGAACATCTGAGTGCGGCAATCTTCAGAAAAACCTCTGCAAAATCCATTAAAGCACGCTCCCTCACGCTACAGCTCACCAACCCCAGTACAAACGGGAACGTACTGTCCCTACACTGACCCCTGGACTGCTTCCCTTGCTCAGTTCCTGGACATTGGTTCACTGATGGGATAGTACGGAAGTCGGGCGAGGAAGTGCAAGGTCATTTTACTGCCACTTAGTGGAAACAGATGGAAAGACAGCCACGTCCCTGAAGTTAATTCTCTTGTCTTTTGGAACAGGAGAGTGCAGGTTCATTCTGAAATCAAACACAGGACCATCAGTATCTGCCCAGCTTGCCCAGCAGTGAGTTGAGGGCAACGCCTGTGAGGAGGGGGGTCACTTCAGGCTCCAGAATTTGCAAAGCCGGTGGCAAATTGTAAAGGGTATTTGATAACAAAACATTTCGCTCCATGTAAATTTGGACACTTGTGCGGGACTGATCACGAACATAGGGCATCCCTGTACAGTTTGCAGTATTTTTGCAGAGTGTCCTTATGGCTATGGGGATGCAGCAGCCATTTTGTGCACAGGAAGCTCCCACGACCAACACTGAAGTCATGGACAGATTGTTTATCGGTGTTAACTGATGACAGACTATTGGAAAGGGTTTTTCTGCTGTTCTTGAAAAGTGTCTGGGGGGTTTTAGGTGTACAACTGAGGGGTTGGGTATCAGGATGTCACCTGAAAGACAGCACCTCCACCAGGACAAAACTCCCCCCACTGCCTCCAAATGCAATTCCAGCCACATGTTTCTTGAATGTGTTCGGTCCCAGGTAAAGAGGGCTCAATTAGCTCTATCCCCACCAGTACTGTACCCCAGTGTTATACAGTGACAGACCTGTCCCCCACCAGTACTGTACCCCAGTGTTATACAGTGACAGACCTGTCCCCACCAGTACTGTACCCCAGTGTTATACAGTGACAGACCTGTCCCCACCAGTACTGTACCCCAGTGTTATACAGTGACAGACCTGTCCCCACCAGTACTGTACCCCAGTGTTATACAGTGACAGACCTGTCCCCACCAGTACTGTACCCCAATGTTATACAGTGACAGACCTGTCCCCACCAGTACTGTACCCCAGTGTTATACAGTGACAGACCTGTCCCCACCAGTACTGTACCCCAGTGTTATACAGTGACAGACCTGTCCCCACCAGTACTGTACCCCAGTGTTATACAGTGACAGACCTGTCCCCACCAGTACTGTACCCCAGTGTTATACAGTGACAGACCTGTCCCCACCAGTACTGTATCCCAGTGTTATACAGTGACAGATCTGTCCCCACCAGTACTGTACCCCAGTGTTATACAGTGACAGACCTGTCCCCACCAGTACTGTACCCCAGTGTTATACAGTGACAGACCTGTCCCCACCAGTACTGTATCCCAGTGTTATACAGTGGCAGACCTGTCCCCACCAGTACTGTATCCCAGTGTTATACAGTGACAGACCTGTCCCCACCAGTACTGTACCCCAGTGTTATACAGTGACAGACCTGTCCCCACCAGTACTATATCCCAGTGTTATACAGTGACAGACCTGTCCCAACCAGTACTATATCCCAGTGTTATACATTGACAGACCTGTCCCCACCAGTACTGTACCCCAGTGTTATACAGTGACAGACCTGTCCCCACCAGTACTATATCCCAGTGTTATACAGTGACAGACCTGTCCCAACCAGTACTATATCCCAGTGTTATACATTGACAGACCTGTCCCCACCAGTACTGTACCCCAGTGTTATACAGTGACAGACCTGTCCCCACCAGTACTGTACCCCAGTGTTATACAGTGACAGACCTGTCCCCACCAGTACTATATCCCAGTGTTATACAGTGACAGACCTGTCCCCGCCAGTACTGTACCCCAGTGTTATACAGTGACAGACCTGTCCCAACCAGTACTATATCCCAGTGTTATACATTGACAGACCTGTCCCCACCAGAACTGTACCCCAGTGTTATACAGTGACAGACCTGTCCCCACCAGTACTATATCCCAGTGTTATACAGTGACAGACCTGTCCCCACCAGTACTGTACCCCAGTGTTATACAGTGACAGACCTGTCCCAACCAGTACTATATCCCAGTGTTATACATTGACAGACCTGTCCCCACCAGAACTGTACCCCAGTGTTATACAGTGACAGACCTGTCCCCACCAGTACTGTACCCCAGTGTTATACACTGACGGACCTGTCCCCACCAGCACTGTATCCCAGTGTTATACAGTGGCAGACCTGTCCCCACCAGTACTGTACCCCAGTGTTATACAGTGACAGATCTGTCCCCACCAGTGCTGTACCCCAGTGTTATACAGTGACGGACCTGTCCCCACCAGCACTGTATCCCAGTGTTATATAATGACAGACCTGTCCTCACCAGTTCTGTACCCCAGGGTTATACAGTGACAGACCTGTCCCCATCAATACTGTCCCTCAGTGACAGTGAGCTGGTTAAACTGTAGTTTTTGTCGGACACTAGGACCCGCGGGCAGTGCTGTAAGTGAGACGGATGAGACAGCCTGTATTGTCTTGTTTACAATAACTACGGTGGGGGTGGGGGAGGGGGGGCGTGAACTCTGGGTGCAGTAGTGATTTACTCAGCAAATCAGCTTCCGTCCTGAGGAACATAAAAGGCAGAGGAGGGAGGAGATGTGCATAAGAGTTGTAAACTGCACTGAAGCTCTACAAAGTCTACTGTCGACAGAGACAGTGCCAACAGAGAACAGGACAGCACTGCCTGGTACTGTAAGTACTCAATGTGTAGCACTGTATCTTCAGTTGTGTGTGTGCTATTTCTGACACTATATTTGTATGTTTTTTTTCCTGACACTAGACTTGTGTGTTTTTATTCCTGACCCAATATTTGTGCGTGTTTATTCCTGACACAAAATTTTGTCTTTTTTTTGTCCTTAACACAAAATTTGTGTCTGTGTGTATGTATCTACCTTCCTGTGTAATATTAAATCCGATCGTCTACCCCTCTGTATGATCCCCTTTGCATGTGTGTACATGTCTCCCTGGGTCTGTGGGTATTTGCCCTGAAATCTTTCCGAATAACGAGGAGAAAGTGAGGACTGCAGATGCTGGAGATCAGAGCTGAAAACGTGTTGCTGGAAAAGCTCAGCAGGTCAGGCAGCATCCAAGGACTTGTAGAGGGAGGAGGAGAGCTTCTTCAAGGAAGGCATTCCTGAAGAAGGGCTGATGCCCGAAACGTCGATTGTCCTGCTCCTTGGATGCTGCCTGACCTGCTGTGCTTTTCCAGCAACACATTTTTCAGCGTCTTTCCGAATCAGTGTACCTGTAACCCTTGAGCTACTAACCAGAGAGATCAATTGTGCAAAAGTGTGGGTGTCCATCTGTCATTGTGCCTGTGTGTGTGATTGAGAGAATGTGTGTCTCTATTGCTTTGCGAGGCTGTGTTTGAGGATGTATGACTCCGAGTTTAATAGTGTTGTGTGTGTCTGTGGGTGTGTTTACTCCTGTCTTTTTCTGTGCGCTGTTTTTTTAATTTCAAAAATATGCTTTAGTCGTAAAAATATCTTTACATACGTACACAAAGCGTTTGTACAGTTACATATGAAGAAACAAACATTGGAGTTTGACTCCATCCATCAAACAAACTAAAGGCATTTCCTCCTATTCCTACAAGATGATAGTTACATACGTTTGAGGCACAGGGAGGGTCCAATAACTGAACAGACCCCCACTTAACTTCGACAGGAAGACCTCAGACAGTGGTCTTTCCCCACTGCCCCTTAGCAACAGTTGCCCTAAGCCTTCGTGCATCCCTCAGCACATAGTCCCAGACCTTGGGATGTGCCAGTCTGTAATACTGGGTCAAGGTCAGCTCCTTGTTCTGGAATACCAACAGGTTTTGGACAGACCAAAGCGTGTTGCTGGTCCTCCAGGCACAGCTGATGTTTGAACTGTGTATCTAAGATCGCTGTGCTACTGGGGAGGGAGAGAGATAGTGTGTATGTGTGAGAGTGTGCACATCTGTGAGTGACAGAGAGAGTATGTGCGTCTGTTGGCGTGATTGAGAGAATGTGTGTGTTCGAGAGTGTGTCTGTCAATGTGATTGTGATCAAGAGAGAGTGGATGTGAGAGGCAGTGTGTGTTGGTGTGATTAAGAGGAACTGTGCATGTGAGAGATGTGTGTTTGTTGTGTCTACTGATGTGCTTAGCTGGGACTGCCTCTGAGACCGACTCTCTGTAAGAAAGAGCAAGGGTGGAGGTGTCTGGAGAGAGGTCAGTTTTGTTACAAGGGACAACACAGCTGGGCTCTTACCCAGTCCCTCTTGAGATTGGTTTGCGACCGGGGTGGGGACAGAGGTCTAATTTTGTGTCCATCAGGAAGTGACTTTGTTCCAGTTCTGTTTATTTTTGCACTCCGTATGTCTAGGGGAGCTCTGAGTCACAATGTTGTGAGTTGAAGTCCCAGACTGGAGCCTGAACACTCCACTACATTGAGGGAGGGAGCCCCACACAGTCTTTCTGAGCTGGGAGGTTAAATTGAGATCATTGCCTAATCCATTCAACTGGATTAAGTGCAGATTCAACAATGCCACTGCTATAAATAATTAGAATTGTTACAATCCTCTCCGCCTGCTACCCCCATTAATACCAGGAGACTCCCCTTATTTGTTGAGTAATTATTTTCTTTCACAAACCCATAGTTCAAATAATTAACTCCAATCAGATCTGCCAGCCCTCTGTCGCGTCTGAAGATCTGTGTCTTAATACCTGCTCCCACCGCAGAAATGAATGAACTTGCATTTCCTTAGCACCTCTCCAAACCTTCCAAAACGTGCTTCGCAGCTGGACTCTTGCTGTGGTGCGAGTCCGGCAGCGTCCATTTCCCCGTGGGGAGGTCTATTCGGACCATCTGTTTGTGGTTGTCTCCCTCCGGCAAACGCACTCAGCTAGTCAACTGTAGGGGCATGACACAAGTCTGCGTTCATGCATGGTACCGCTGGTGGGGGGGTTGCCGGATTGGGGAAGGTGGTGAGGATTGCTGATTTCCTACCCCCACCACCACACTCCCCCCAGCCCCCTACCTCTTCTCAATGGTACCGAGGACAACTGAGGTTTGGGGCTGGTCTCTGCCTTCACTTCCCCACAACTCAGGCCCTTGATCTTGCTTTCCGCGTTTACAACTGGCTCATCGCCGTATCCCAGGGAGAGGGATTCCAGTGGGGGAGGTGGGGAAAAGAAGGAACTGCATTCTAATAACTCCTGGCACTGCCTCGGGATATCCTAGAGTAATACAGAGAAACCTCGATTATCCAAATGGCGAATATCCGAATTTCGCGTCATCCGAACATTTGATTATCCGAATAAAATATTCCCTGCCCGTGTCGTTCAGATAATCGAGGTTCCTGTGTACTTCACTCAGTGAGTGGCAGGGATCTGCCCGAGAGTTAGACTGCATCGTGATGCATGAGATATAGCAGCAGAATTAGGCCATTTGGCCCATCTAGAGTCAAGATTAGAGTGGTGCTGGAAAAGTACAGCAGGTCCGGCAGCATCCGGGGTGCAGGAAAATCGATGTTTCGGGCAAAAGCCCTTCACCAGGAATGAGCCCTCAGAAGCTGCCTGACCTGCTGTGCTTTTCCAGCACCACTCTAATCTCCAGCATCTGCAGTACCCACCTCAGCCCACTTGGCCCGGCTGGTCTGATCCGCCATTCAGTTATGTCTGCTCTGTTTCTCAACCCCACCCCCAATCAATCCAGGAACTTATCTCTCTCTGTCTTAAAGACACACGCAATGACTTGGCCCCCACAACCCTCTGTGGCAGTGAGTTCCACAGGGTCCCCACCCTCTGGCTGAAGAAATTCCCCCTCATCTCAGTTATTCTGAGGTGAGGGAAGAATACACAGGGCACTGAGCAGGAGACAGGAGGTTGCGACTAAGATGTAAGAACTAGGAGGAGGCCGTTCGGCCACTCAAGCCCGCTGTGCCGTTGAATGCAAACACAACTTTAACCCAGAGAGACTGCAATGATCAGCCAGCAATCCCTCCCCTTTCGAATTAAAAATCAATCTCCTTACATTTACAGAGTGCTCTGTATCCCCGGGAGAGGGGAAGGGGGGGGGGGGGGGCTGTGGAGAGTGAATGCCACAGATTTGAGCTAAGTTATTTCCCCCTCATCTCGGTTTTAAACCTTATCCTAAAAGTAGATTGCCCCAGACGGGGAAACATCCTCTTGACTTTGTCTTTTGGATCTTGTCCATCACTATTAGATCTCCTCTCGTTCGTCCAAACTCAGCATAAAGTGCTCCAGTCTCCCCTCCCAAGGACAACGTCTCCTGTCTCTGCTAGCCCTCGGTGGAGGCAAAGTGGGCCGAAGGGCCTCCTCCTGTGTTGTGGTGGAGCAGCCAATCTGTTCCCAGCGAGCTCCCGCGAGTCGGGTCAGTGTGTCTCTTGCCTGGCAGCTAAGCAGTCTGCCCTGTTCTCTCTCCTTCCAGCCAGTCCAGAGAGATCGCCATGATCAGCCGCCCATCCCTCCAGTTCCTGGTCACCTTCCTGCTTGCCACCGCAGTCAACGTCTGCCAGGCCACAGCTGGACCCCCCGTCTCCAAGCTGGGCACCGATTTCGGGATCCGCCTGTTCCGGGAAGTGGCAGCATCGGCCGGCGAGCGGAACGTGGTGCTCTCCCCGTACGGAGCGACAGCCCTAATGGGGATAGCTCAGCTCGGAGCAGCTGGGAACACCCTCAAACAGCTTTGGAGTACCATGGGATACCAACTGAAAGGTGAGCCCGGGATCCGGGGGCGGAGGGTCTGTAAATGTAACCCTGGTTTCAGCACAGATACTCCCCTGTAGTTATCCCACAGGGAACCTCACTGCTACCTGTCTGTCTGTGTGTGTGTGTGTGTGTGTGTGTGTGTGTGCTTGCCTCTCTCTCTCTCTGCATCTGTGTGTGCTTGTCTCTCTCTGTATCTCTGTGTGTGTGCTTGCCTCTCTCTGTATCTCTGCATGTGTGTGTGTGCTTGTCTCTCTCTCTGTATCTGTGTGTGCTTGTCTCTCTCTCTCTGCGTGTGTGTGCTTGTCTCTCTCTGTATCTCTGTGTGCTTGTCTCTCTCTCTGTATCTCTGCATCTGTGTGTGTGCTTCTCTCTCTCTGTATCTGTGTGTGCTTCTCTCTCTCTGTATCTGTGTGTGCTTCTCTCTCTCTGTATCTGTGTGTGTGCTTGTCTCTCTCTGTATCTCTGTGTGCTTGTCTCTCTCTCTGCATCTGTGTGTCTGCCTGTCTGTCTCTCTCTCTGCGTGTGTGTGCTTGTCTCTCTCTCTCTCTGCATCTTTCTGTCTCTCTGCATCTGTGTGTGCCTGCCTGTCTCTCTCTCTCTTTCTCTGCATCTGCGTGTGTCAGCCTGTCGCGCTCTCTCTCTGCATGTGTATCTCTCGGCATCTGTGTGTGCCCATCTCTCTGTAACTGTGTGGGAGTGAATAAGCGTGTGTCTCTCATTCTGAGAGAGTGTTTCCCTTTCCGTTCTGTGCCTGCGTTGTGTTGGAGCTTTATGCCTGCCAGCTGTTGAACAGGAAGTGGCCCATCCTGGAAAGCTGGGGAGCTCAGGGGCTCGTGTCTGAAGTGTACATCAACAGGATGGACGTAAATGTGAATCAGTCGTCCTGTCTAGTCCTGCTTTTTAGTCTTAGTCAGACAGTACACACACGACCAGGTGTGAATGATTCTGCATACCTTGTTATGTGGGCGTTGGGAGATCGGAGTGAGAGATTAAGGAAACCACCAGTGAAATTGACTGCTAACCTTGCCAACTGCAATAAAGCTAGATCTGCACTGGAGAAACTCAGCAGGTTTGGCAACATCTGTCGAGAGAGTGCGAGTCCAGCATGACTCTTAGAGTTCTGAGGTAGGGTCACTCGACCCAAAACATTACCTCTGATTTATCTCCACAGGTGCTGCCAGACCTGCTGAGCTTTTCCAGCAACCTCTGTTTTGTTTCTGATTTACAGCAGTCGCACTTCTTTTGGTTTTTATGACTGAGAGTCATGCATTGTACAGCACGGAAACAGACCCTTCGGTCCAACCCGTCCATAGCCGACCAGATATCCTAACTTAATCTAGTCCCATTTGCTAGCACTTGACCCATTTCCCTCTTAAAGCCTTCCTATTCATGTACCCTTCACATGCCTTTTAAATGTTGTCATTGTGCCAGCCTCCACCACTTCCTCTGGCAGCTCATGCAGCACCCTCTGGGTGGAAAAAGTTGCCCTTTAGGTCCCTTTCAAATTTTTCCCCTCTTACTTTAACCGTATGGCCTCCAGATTTGGATCTCCCTACCTTGTGGGAGAAGACCTTCAGTATTTACCCTATCCATGCCCCTCATGATTCTATAAGGTCACCCCTCAGCCTCTGGTGCACCAGGGAAAAACAGTCCCAGCCTATTCAGCCCCTCCTTATAGCTCAAGCCCTGCAAAACCCCAGCATTATCTTTTGTAATTCATTTCTGAACCTTTTCAGGTTTCACAACATCCTTCCTATAGCAGGGAGATGAGAATTGAATGCAGTATTCCAAAACATTCTGGGTGTTATGGTATTAAAGAGGGGTAAAGGAACAGAAAAGATTAAAGGAGATTAAAGATGCTGCAGAACAGAAAATAAAGGGAAGGTGATTGTAGGTGAGAAGACAAGGCTTTGAACTGGTGTAGGTAGGTTTTGACAGAATGAGGGTATCTCTGGCTGAAAGCACAACTATTGGAAAAAACAAAACCGGGACCGTGAGTAGGGATTTTGGGTGTAAGTACAGATGCGGGGTAGGGGGGTGGGAAGAAATCACACTGGAGGATTGAGTTCGTGTAAAAGTCAAATGTTGTGGATGCTGGAAATAAAAACACAAAACTGCTGGAGAAACTCAGCAGGTCTGACAGTATTTCAGTGGAGAGAGAAACAGCTAACGACTCTTCTCCAGAACTGAAGGCATGGAAAGGTGATTTGTTTTTCATACATTTTGTTGACAAAAAGGAGGAACCACTGGAATGGATGGAGCCCAGCGCAAAATGCAGTGGTGGTAGAGGAATCCTTTGATGTACGATAGGTGTTAATAGTCCAGAAATGAGTCAGTTCTGTTGAGATCAAAGACACGGAGATGGAGGGAAGGGGTATAACCAAATTAGAAGAACCTGTTCGTGATCTTGAGTTCCTGAATGCAATGTGGAATTCAAAAGGCAGTAAAGTGCCTAAGTGTGAGATACTGAGGTGGTGTTCCTTTTAATAGGCCTAATCAAACTGAGATGCTTTGTCTGGACTTATTGAAGGAAAGGTATTATTTCATTGGAGGTGGTTCGGAGAAGGTTCACCAGGATGATCCCTGGAATGGAGGGAGTCTTATGAGAAAGGCTAAACAGGTTGGGACTCTACTGATTGGAGTTTAGGAAAATGAGAGGTGACCTCATTGAAACATATTAGATTCTTACGGGTCAGTGCTGAGGGGCTGTTTCGCCCTCATGGGAGAGTCAAGGACCAGAGGGCACCATCTCTGAATAAAGGGAGTGTCTGAAATGAGCAGGAATCTCTCCTCTCGGAAATTTTGGAACTCCTTGCCACAGAGCTGTGGGAGCAGAGTCCTTGTGTATACTGGAGGCTGACAGGGACAGAGAGATTCTTAGCAGAAAAGTGGACCTGAGATGTTCCACGATCCTATTGAATGGTGGAGGAGGCATGAGGGGCTGAATGGCCTACTGCTGTTTTGTGCCAATACAGGACTTGCGTCTGCATGGCTAACTGAGGGCCTCTGGTGGCGGGAGTTCAGTACTGCTGAATCAAACTTGGCCTGAGACATGACAGTCAGGTCCAAGCACCCCCATTGAGCTCTCCCCCTGCCCAGGTTCTCACTAAGACAGGCAGCAGGGGCAAGGGCGGGTGACAATAAGGCTCGTTAATCATCATTAGAAGTCACGAAGGAAGCTTGAAAGGGAACTTTCCCCTTGTCAGAGGGTGGATGCATGGGAGACCGATGTCTTGTGGAATAGTGGTGTTGTAAGATGGGAGTTAATCGCTGTCAGTGCTGGGGATGAGGGAACATCTTCTCTGAGAGAGAGTCATCAGTGCGCCAGGTGGAGCTGCATTTCTGCAAAATCTTGCTGTGTGCAACATGGCCACGGCGAGTCCCACTTGCGGCAGTGGCCAACCCCTCACAAAGGACCTCTTCGCCTGCCTCTATCTGCAAACTTCGCAGATCCAACTCCGCGGTCACCATCTCTCTTGACCTTGCCCCACTTCTATCCAGATTCTCTTTCTCTCTCTGTCTCTTTCTCTATATTGTTTTTTCTCTGTCCCTTTCTCTCTCTCCTTCTCTCGGTCTTTCTCTCTCTGTCCCTTTCTCTCTATCTCCCTATGTCTCTCTCCATATCTTTCTCTCTATTTTTCACCTGCGTTCTCTCAATCCGTCTCTCGGACCTCCCTTTGGTGAGATTCATGGAGATCTTCAATATGTTGCACCCTGTTATGACTTCACTCCATAACAACAATTTGCATTCAGATACCAGCTGGTTGCCAGGTAGTGACGGTGGCTTGGGAATGGAGGAGCTGGAGCTGGGAGTGGGGGGGGTTGCCAAGGCGAGCATCTAACCGGAATGGAAGGGTGAGTCTTTGGATCAGATGGACAAATATTTGTCCAGGGAACGGGTGTCTTTAAAGAGACACGGGCAGGACCCAGGCACCTGGAGCTCCAGGCTCAATTGGATTTCTTCTTTCTCTGGGCAGACAAGGGTGTGCCGCTGGCCCTGAGACATCTCCAGAAAGATCTGACCGCCAAGAGCAACCGTGACATTGTCTACTCGGCCAACAGTGTGTTCATCCAGAGGAATATGCAGCTCCCAAATGCCTACCTGAAAAATTATCGCCGGGCATTCAACGGCTGGCCCAAACAGATCTACTTCCAGGATGCCACCATGGCTACCTACCTCATCAACAAATGGGTGGAAATACAAACCAGAGGTGGGTTCCTAGCAACTGTACTGCTCCATCTATATAGCACCAACTTGGAGGGATGGGATTGGGCAGCTGTCCCTGTCCTCGGAGTGTTTGATGGGGGACAGTGTAGAGGGAGCTTTACTCTGTATCTAATCCTGTGCTGTCCCTGACCTGGGAGTGTTTGATCGGGTGACAGTGTAGAAGGAGCTTAATCCATGCTGACTCTGTTCTGAGTATTTGATATGGCGGTCAGTGTAAAGGGAGCTTTACTGTGTATCTAATCCCAAGCTGACTCTGTCCGGGGGGGTGTTTGATAGGGGTGAAGTGTAAAGGGAGCTTTACTCTTTATCTAACCCCATGATGTCTCTGTCCTGGGAGTAATCAGGTAACAAGGTAAAATTTGACCTAATGGTGCTGAGCGTAATATTGGGAAAGAATATTACTTCAAAACCAAACTTGTTAGGGATGGGGTGATCTGGGTTTTAGCATTGTGTTGCTAACTGGATTTCTGGTTGTCTTGGTCCTTCCCCAATCCAGGCATGATTCCCAAATTTCTCCGCCCAGATGTGCTTGACCCAGTTCTGACCCGCATGGTTCTGATCAACGCCGTCTACTTCAAGGGGCTCTGGAAGCTGCCGTTCCCTATTGAGGCCACCCACCGGCGGGTATTCTACAAGGAGGATGGCACTAAGATACTAGTGCCCATGATGTCGCAGAGCGCTAAGCTGAATGCCAGTGAGTGAACTACTTCCTCCACTCTGAGTCCGTGCGTAATCCTTCCCCTCTGTTGTTCCCCTCTCAGCTGCCTGGATACATGACTCCTGAGATTCCCTCCCTGAAACTCCTGGTCCCTCACCAGCCGCTCCGGAAGACCCACCTCTTCCTCGTGGTCTGCTAACTCTCCTGGGAATTCACCAGCGTCAGTGCTGCCAATGGGGGGGGGGGGGGGGGTGCGGTGGCAGCACAGAGGTGACAGCTAACCCCAGAACTGGGGGAGGCAACGAAGAGATGAAACCAGAGCAGTTCAGGAGGGGAGGCCGTGGTTGGGCACATCTGCGGCACCAGCTATTCTGCCCATCGAATCCGTGCTAGAACACCTCCGCCTGCTACCTAATCCCCCACCTTCCTTCGCTCCCCGCTGACTCAGTGGGCTGTGGAACGTGCGTGGGGCATGAAGAGGCACCATGTCAAAGCTGCGGCTCCCAGGCCCCAGTTCCGTAACAGCAGAGATGTTCATAATATCATGAAGGATCCGAACCAATGGGCAAGACCGTAAGGAACAGGAGTAGGCCATTCGGCCCGTCCAATAGGATCCTGGCCAATCTAACATCCCTCATGTCCACTTTCCTGCCCCTTTTCCTGTACCCCTTAATCAAGAGTTTGTTGCAGCCTTCAGTTATATACAAGGACTCTGCACACCCCTCTCCCCAGTTCTTGGTAGCAAGAAACTCCAAATACGCTCCACCCTCCAGGAGATGGAATCCCTTAGTACCTTTAGTCTGAGTCGTCCAAGCAAGGAAAGAGACCCTTCGGTCTGTCTTGTCTGTGCCGACCAAGTTTACCAGACTCAGCTTGTCACATTGGGCCTGGTCACCAATGGCGTTGCTTTCTCTCTGCAGGCGAGTTTGTGACCCCCAGCGGCGTGGACTACGACGTGATCGAGCTGCCCTACCACGGCGAGACCCTCAGCATGTACATCGTGGCGCCCTTCCACAAGAATGTGCCCCTGTCCGCCCTCACAGACATCATCACCGCCTCGCTGGTCGACGAGTGGGCACAAAGCCTCGAGACCGTCAAGCGCCAACTCGTCCTGCCCAAGTAAGTGAGGGGGATGGGGCGGCAGTCTGCGCAAGGGGCAGCACTCGTCCAGAGGCGGGGTCTGTGGGCTTCCTGGTTACCCTTGGGGGTAGGCGGGGAGGTTAGTCCCTGTGCCCGGACAGATCTCCGGCCTAGCTGGCCTGGGCACGGTATACCATTCGGCTCCTTGAGCCAGTTCTACCTAGTTCGATCTGGTTTTGACCTTTCAGTCCATCACCCTTAACCTGTGCCCCCTTCTGCATTTATGCTAACGTAGAAATCTGTCTAATTCAGACTTAAAATCATACAGATAGGATCTTTGACTAACCCAGCAGATTTAACTCTTGCCTGCCTGTCTCTCAGAATGCATTGACACTGTGTTGAGAGGGTAGTTTTTTTTTTGAAAGTATTTGTGCTGGGATGTGGGCATTTACAGGGTCAGAAACAGACCCTTCAGCCTGACTCATCAATACCCACTAGATTTCTTGAACTAATCTAGTACTATTTTGCCAGCATGTCCATCTAAACCCTTCCTATTCACATACCTGTCCCTATTTCTTTTAGATGTTATCATTGTGCCAGCCTCTATCCCTTCCTTTGGCATCTCATTCCATACACGCACCACCCTCTGTGAAGAAGTTTCCCCTCCGGTCCCTTTTATATCTTCCCCTCTCGCTCTAAACCAATGGCCTCTAGCTTTGGACTCCCCTACCCTGGGGAAAAGACCTTGGCTATTCACCTTATCCATGCTCTTCATTTTATAAACCTCCTGTAAGGTCTTCCCTCAACCTCCAGAGACAATACCCCGAGCCTATCCAGCCTCTCCCTCTTGCTCAAACCCTCCAGTCCTGGTAATATCCTTTTAAATCGTTTGTGCACTCTTTTCCAGTTTAATACAAGCCTTCCTAAAGTAGGGAGACCAGAATTGAACACAGTATTCCAAAAGTGGCCCTAAATATGTCCTGTACAGTCGCAACATGAGGCCCCCAACTCCTATCCTCAATTGCCCTTCACCAGCCAGGCTTGTTGAGAGGGGCAGCTGAGAGCCAATCACATCGCTGCAGGCCTGGAGTCACGAGTAGTCTAGGACAGCAGATCCATTTGTGAACTAGGTTGGCGGCTTTTACAGAAATCAACTGCTGTTACACGGTCACCATCAGGGGGCGATCTAAATCAAATTGAGATTTCACCATCCCCTTGCAGTGGGAAGTTGCTGGATGGTCAGTCCAGTGGCATCATTGCTGAGCCCACCACCTTACCCAGTTCAAATCCCACCTCCGGATATGACCTCCTCGGAGATGCGTCAAAATAATTCCGAGACGCGTCAATTGTAAAATAAACCTGATGGTGACAACCTCCAGTTAATTGAATCGGGGGCTTCGAACACTGGGGTAAAATCTTCACTAGGTGTTTTCACCACTGTGTTTATACATATTCATTTTCTCTCTCCTTCTCCTGGCAGATTTTCCCTGGAAAGTGAGGTGGATCTGAGGAAGCCACTGATGGCCTTGGGAATAACGGACATCTTTAACGCAAGAAAGGCCGACTTCAGCAAGATTAGCAGTAAGTATCTGAGGACATAAGGGCAGATCATTGTGGACCGAGGTGGGGAGAACCGTCTTCACCCAGAGAGTGGGGGGGGGTGGGAGGGGGGCTTGTGGTATTCTCTGCACAGAAACCGGTCAAGTGTGTGACTTCAAGAGGGAGTACTTGGGACTCAAGAGATTGAAGGGGAGAATGCAGGAACAGGGAGGCTGAGTTGGATGATCGGCCTGCGATCAGTGAATGGTGCCTACTCCTGCTCCTATATACACTACAGCAAACCTTTTGTTTAAACCAGTGCCCTCGATTACCTGGCACCTTAAATCATGAACAGATGCTCTCAATTAACTGGCATGCGGTCCCCTGAACCGACCTTCTCAACCAGCCCTCTCGATTAGCTGGCGTCTTGTTCTTAACCGGCACTTTCCACACAGTGCACTCTGAATCAACCAGCACAATGTGACTCAAACCTCTCTATTAACCAGTGCCTTTCAGAACTGGCCCTCTCGATAACCCGGCAAACACTACAGCTTTCAAATACCAGGTGTTATTCAGTCCAGTCATTATAGTTTATTTTAATTTATTGACCTTTAGCGTAAATATACTTGCTGTTCAATTGAATGGCTGCATGAAATATCAAGAGTTGATTCAATTTCAAGTCACTTTCTCCTCAAATATTGCAATATCCAAATAGTTGTAGAGATGCACAACCCTGAAACAGACCCTTCCGTCCAACTTCTGAGATATCCTAACCTAATCTAGTCCCATTTGCCAGCACTTGGCCAGTTGAAGGAGTGAGTAAGAAGGCAGTATGTCTAAGTTTTATTTAAGGCAAAGCTGCATTATTATGGAAGTGACTTATGTAAAGTATAACAGTGCCACGTATACCCCCTGCATTACATTTCTTAATGGGTGTTTTCACATTGATGTGGATCACTTCATTATCCAAAATATCTGATCATCCAACACATTCCTGGTCCTATAGGTGTCAGATAATAAAACGTTTGCTGTGCTCTCTCATCAGTAGGCTTAGCACAATAACCATGGAACTTCACTGGTTCCTTTCTGGGACGGTGTGAATGCAGACTATTCTGGGAAGGGCACCAGGGTGGTGGTGGTCTGGTTGGGGATGGGGTTCAGAGCGAACTGGCAAAGGTGGCACAGTGGCTCAGTAGTTAGCACTGCTGCCTCACAGCACCAGGCACATGGGTTCGATTCCACCCTTGGACGACTATCTGTGTGGAGTTTGCATGTTCTCCCTGTGCTTGTTTGGGTTCCTTTCAAGTTTCCTCCCACAGGTTAGGGTGGATTGGCCGTGCTAAATTGTCCCATAGTGCCCAGGGATGTGCAGGTTAGGATGGGTTGGCCATGGGAAATGCAGGGCTCTCTCTCTCTGACTTAGTTGGACCACAGCCTAATCTCCTTTTCCCTCCCCTCTCCCGGTGCAGCAAGTGAGCAATTGTTTGTGGCAAAGACTCTGCAGAAAGTCAAGGTTGAAGTCAACGAGAGTGGGACAAAGGCATCGGCCGCCTCTGGTGAGTTTCAACCTGCAAATTATACCGGAACATTCAACATAACCTTCATCCCAAGGCGTTCCTGAGTTTCAATCCAGAGGGAACTGTATAGGCAGGGATTCCTTGCTGCCCTTTAGTGAGTTGCTTGTGCCTTGCACCTCTCCAGACTCTTGTTTTCATTCACAAGATGTGGCATTTATTGCCCTTCCATATCTGCCCCAGGGGCAGTTGGGAGTCAGTCACATTGCTGTGGGTCTGGAGACACGTGTAAGGACAGCAGTTTCCGCCTTTAAAGGGGCATTAGTGAACCAAATGGGTTTTTCTCCAACGATTGTCATCAATTTCACGGTCATCACTTAGTTCCAGATTCCTTATTGATTTCAATCTGGCCCTGATGGGATTCGAACCCAGGTCCCCAGAACATTACCTGAATTAACAGTCTAGCAGTAATACCACTAGGAACATCACCTCCCCGTGTTGGCTGGGAAAGTATCTATTGCCCATTCCCAATGGCTGAGAGGTCAGTTTAAGAGTCAGCCACATTGCAGGTCAGACTGGGTGAGAATGGCAGATTTCCTTCCCTAAATGGGGTCATGATTGAACCCAATATGACGTTTGCATACCTTCTGCAACAATCAATCCAATTTGCACTCAACGATGTTGGTTGGGTGGTTGGTAATGAGCAAGCTCTTCTAGTTCAGACAAAAATAAAACTGAAAGAACTGCGGACGCTGGAAATCAGAAACAAATTGCTGGAAAAAAAAAACACAGGCAGCAGGTCTGGCAGCCTCTGTCACGAGAAATCAAAGTGAACCTTCCTCCAAACGGTCAGAAGTTCTCTTCTGGTCGAAACTTAAGTTCTTAAAGTTTTAAACTTTCACCATCTGTTGATTCAAACCCACATCCCCTGACCGTTAACTCTGGGAACATTCAGCCCTGAGCCTGCTCTCTCATTGAGAGCACACCGATCTGTTTGCATTCTGAATTCCCATCCACACCCCTGACAGCTCTCTGGTTTTTTTTCCCCCTTCACGGCAAGAATCTTACCTTCTGCCTGAATGAAAATATTCAATCTATCGCCTCCTACGGACTTGGAGCAGGAGGAGGCCATCAGGTCCTTCAAGCCTTCATGGCTGATCTTTTCATGGACTCCTCTCCAGTTACCCTCCTGTTCATCATCCTATGATTCCTTTACAGTTTTAAAAAAAAACTTACTTATCTTTGCCTTGAAAACATTCAATGAAGTAGCCTAGACTGCATCAGTGGCCAGGAATTCCACAAGCCTTTGGGTGAAGAAGTTCCTCCTGAACTCAGTCCTAAACCTGCTCTCCCCTTGTTTTGAGGCTGTGCCCAGTCGTTCTAGTTTCACACACCAGTGGAAACAGCCTTCTATGTTATGTACTTCCTTCATCATTTTATGTTTCGGTAAGATTCCACCCTCCACCCCTTCATTCTTCCAAATTCCAGTGAGGATAGAGACAAACTTCCAAAGTCTCTCAACCCGCAGAAATAATTCTTTGTATTTCTGTAGTGTCCATGGCTGTCAATGCTCTCCTTTGCCTTGGTGTGCCAGGCCATTCTAGGCTCCATTACGGGCTCAGCCGTGATGGCGTGTCTCCGTAGTGGGGAGGTTTTCTCATGCCAGTGCAGCTGAGCACTTCTGCGCCTGGCATTTTGTCCTGGCATCTGAACTTTAGAAGCTTTTGGTCATGAAGGCAAGATGGCAGCAGGAGAGAGACTCTCAACTTGCCCCCCCACAGAGCCACCCTGTGTTTGCAATTACCTCGTCACAGCCGCAGTGTTTACATACAGTTGTCACCTTGCCCCCGATATTTCTCAATGTTTTTCACAGCGTCTCATTCGAGGAGGCTTCAACTGGAAGTATTATTGACAGCTGGTGCAAGAATGAACTGTGTGATTGCGGTGATGGGCTGACATTTTGCTTTTTCTTCGCAGCTGCCATCCTTTATGAGCGCATGGCGCCATTCGAGGTTGTGATCGACAGGCCCTTCCTCTTCTTAGTGCGGCACAACCCCACAGGTAAGGCAACAAGAGGGTCGTTGGGGAGGTGGCTATGTTGGATGCTTGTAGCGCTAGGGACGACAACAGGAACGTGGGTGCTAGGGCTTGTTCTGCCATTTTGGAAACAGGAAGGCATTGACCAATCATGGCTAACCTGTAGCACACTCCCATTTGCCCAACTTTGATGCTGAAGATTTTTCTTTCTGTTCCTGTGTCGGCATCACTGACTAGGCCAGTGTTTATTGTAGTTCATCCCATTGCAGTGGGGTTGTAGTCACATCTAGAGTCGAGCTTTCCCCTAACAATTGATAATGATTTCATGGTCATCAATTCCAGATTTTTATTGGATTCAAATCCCACTACCGTCTGCAGTGTGATTTGAACTCCGATCCCCAGAACCTCTTGGCTAATAGCCTAGCGATCATACTTTGGGGCTTCTGGGTGAGTGGGATTTGTGTCAGCACTTGGTCTGACGGAGATACTCAGTGGTTTTATGGTCGTTACACCATAGTATCGAAGTGAAAAGTCTTGTTTTGTGAGCAGTGCAGGCGGATCATAGCAAACAAGGACATATAGATCACAGGGTGCTTAGAGCGAGTCAAACAAGGGTCTGGCTGCACAGAGCAAGATCAGCACAATTTGAGGTTAGAGAGGTTCATTTAGCAGTCTAATAACAGCAGGGAAGAAGCTGTTCTTCAACCTGATGGTGTGTGTTGAAGCTTCTGTCTCCTCGGCCTGTACCAAGGAATTTGGAAGACCGCATTCCTGGGGTAGGAGGGGTCTTTGATGTTGGCAGCCTTTCCATAGCAACGAGAAGTGCAGATGGAGTCCATGGATGGAAGGTTGGCTTCCATGATGGTCTGGGTGGTGCACACAACTTTCTGTAGTTTCTTACAGTCCTGGGCAGAGCAGTTGCTGTACCAAACCCTGATGCACCCGGATAGAACGCTGTCCGTGGTGCATCTGTAGACATTGCGGAATTTCCTCAGCTAGGTAGATACCCACATGTCGGTGGAGATGCTGCATCTTGTCAGGGAGGCTTTGAAGATTTAATCCCAAGGAAGTTTGACAGAAGGCCAATGGGCTCTGAGTGCAGCAAGGTTGAGTTTTTTGTTTCTATATTGACGTCCCTCCCCCACCTCTCGTTCCGTAGGCACCATTCTCTTCTTGGGCCAAGTCATGGAGCCGTAGAGCACGATGCCAACTCTGAAAAAGACAATACTCAGGTATCATCTCTGTGGAAACCCACATCGGAAGGTAGAAAAAAGAAACTGGAATTAACTGAGAAAAATGTACAATGAGGGAAGGAAGATTTTTTTGGAATCCGGGGATGATATCAATTTTGTGCCTGGATCTTGCTCACATTTAACCAGCTGTGACTTGAACTTCAGCCTTCATTAGACGTCATTTTCTAATCCACGGTCACACGAGTAATCCCCATTCATTGCGAAGTCTCGCTGCATCCAATCACCAGCCACTCGGAACATCTGATGCCATCTGAGTTTGGAATGGCATGTGTGCCTGGTTCCAGCAATGCAACCCTTCCTCCTCCTTCCTCTCCATTGGTGCATTGAATTCTGACATCTCCCCAACCAACTTCGCTCTGAGCAGAAGTACTCCAAAACCTTTGCCCTCAATCACTGCGGCACTTGGGCCAATTGCTTGTCACCTTTATCGCACAGATCCCCCCCCCCCCCTCCCCCCCCCACCTCAAGTTACACTCCAGCCAAAGGGCACACAGCAAGATCCCACATAACCATTAACGAGCGAGTCAAGCGACTTGAGTTGAGGGTTAAACGTTGACCAATTCACCCCATTGAAGATGATGCTGAGTTCAGTCAGGATGGATACGGGATGTTTTTGGTTTGAATGAACTCAGTTACACCCTGAATGGCCCAATTGCATTTCTGCAGGAAGAGGTGCGTTGTGACATCCCTAGACTGGCCCCCTCTTCTTCCACCCACTTCCCCCCCAACCCGCCTCTCTATGAGGGAAATACTGCACTGGGGGAGTGTGAGGAGATGCAAAATTGCATGTCACCACACCCTGTAACACAAATTTGGACTGTCACACTCACCCCACCCCCTTTAAATTCCATTCCATATTCCTCCCCACATCAATTTCCAATTGTCATCTGTCCGTTCCTACCCCTGTGCCAAGACTCTATGTTAATTTCCACACCATTGAGGGAGGAGAGGTTGAAATGCTGGGGGACCAGCTATCTGCTTGCTGACTGTGAATGTGCAGGATGTTTCCATTCTTTCTTACACATATATCTGTATACCAAAACTTGCACTGTTGCTTCACTTTGGAAAATATGAAACCTCATCATGTAGTTTGTAATATATTTTCAGATCTGTGTAATTTATTTCTTTTGACTTTAGAAATTGTTTTGTATTTAAATAAAGAAAAAGCTCAAAGGTGAAGTGGGAGCATTGAGGAGCGAGTGATATTTTTAGTGGGGATTTCAACCATTCCGTTGTGTTTCTAGCAAGTGCATTCTGCAAATATAGGAATTGGAGGGAGGTCATTCAGCCCTTACTGGGGAACCTGCTCACAAAGGCACACTGAGTTATGGACATTGCCCTTTAACAAACCTGGTAAGAAATATTATGACATACCTCTGGGGAAGGTGAGGCTTGAACCAAGGCCCAAAAGAAAAACAAATTGCTGGAAAACCTCAGCACCTGTGGAAGGAAATCAGAGTTAATGTTTCGGAACCATCTTTGGAGCTGTATGAGGACAAGGGGATACTTGCTGTTATTGAAAGGGATGAAGACTCACTGTATGAAATGCCAACTGATTTCTCTCCACGGATGCTGCCAGACTTGTTGAGTTTCTCCAGCAATTTCTGTTCTTGTTCGCAGTTTCTTTAGTGTTTAAATTTGGATCTTGGTTCAGAGGTAAGAATTTACCACAAGAGCACCTATTTCGTGATTTGGAGATGCCGGTGTTGGACTTGGGTGTACAAAGTTTAAAAATCTCCCAACACCAGGTTATAGTCCAACAGGTTTACTCTGAAGCACTGGCTTTCAGAGCGCTACTCCACAACCACCTGATGAAGGAGTAGCACTCCGAAGATAATGCTTCCAATTAAACCTGTTGGAATATAACCTGGTGTTGTGTGATTTTTAACCTATTTCACCATTCAACTTGAGAGTGACTTCACATCATTCCAGTGCCTATTCGAACATAGAACAATACAGCACAGTACAGGCCCTTCGGCCCTCGATGGTTTCACAGGTTGGCACAACAATCTGAAGCCCATCTAACCTACACTATTGTTCCCCATCTCTCACTACACTGGCCTGGCAGTGTTGAAATTTTCAATTGACCTCCAACCCACAATTTCTTTTAGTGTGGCTGGAGGATGGAGTTAATTTCAGATTCCTACTCCTCTGTGTGAAGGTGCACTTCCTGGTATTAACCCTGAGTGACTTGGCTCAAAGTTTAAGATCATCTGCCCTGGTTCTACACTTTCCCTTTACCCCAGAGAAAACATTTCTCCCTATTGTCCCTTTGAAATTCTGTAATCATCTTCAAAATCATCAATTTGATCAGCCCTGAACCCTCTCCATCCTGTTCCTGTTGGGATATCTCCGCCTAATATCCCACACTTGCAAAAAGAAATGCTAAATTTCTGGAGGATATGAGAGACAAATGGGGTTCTTTTTGTGCTTTTTAACCAGAGAGGTCATACAGCACAGAAAGAGACCCTTCAGTCCAACAGTCCAACCAGTCCATGCTGAGTATCCCAAACGGGGTGGCAAAGTGGCTCAGTGGTTCGCACTGCTGCCTCACAGCGCCAGGGACCCAGGTTTGATTCCAGCCTCGGGCGACTGTGCAAACTCCACACAGACATTCTCCCCATGTCTGCATGGGTTTCCTTTGGGTGCTCAGGTTTCCTCCCACAGTCCAAAGATGTTCAGGTTAGGGTGGAATGGCTGTGGGGAAATTGCCCATAGTGTGCAGGTTAGGTGGGTTAGCCATAGGAAATGCAGGGTCACAGGGATAGGAGGATGCTCTTCAGAGGACTGCTGCAGACTTGATGGGCTGAATGGCCTGCTTCAACATTGTCGGGATTTCATCCGAACTAAACTAGTCTCACCTGCCTGCTCCTGGCCCATACCCCTCCAAACCTTTCCTACTCATGGATGAAGAATGTTTCAAAATCGGTCATCCAAGCCGCAAGCTGATTTAAAGCATTTCATGAGTGGTTCGTTTTTACTTTCTGCTGCTGTCCAGCTCCAGATGTAGGACTGAGCTGAGGAGGAACTTCTTCACCCAAAGGGTTGTGAATCTGTGGACTTCACAACCAGTTGAAGGCAAGGGTAGATAGATTTTGGAACAGTGAACGAGTTAAGGGTTATGGTGAGCGGGTGGAGCCCAGTCTGTGAGAAAGGTTCGCCATTGAACGGCAGAGCAGGCTCAATGGGTCAGACAGGCTACTGCTGCTCCGAGTTCTCATATTCACTTCCGACTTGGCCCTCTGGTCCTGAAATCGGAGCCCACTGTAGTACACACAAGGCATTGTGGGTAGCAATGATGCCTTGGGTCACCAACTCATCAGAGTTACGTATAGTAGCTACCTTTTCCAAGGCAAGACTGCATTTGTTTTTGTTCGGGAATCAGTTTTAACATCGAAACGACTTGGCCAGGCCGAGACTAACCAAGAGCAATAAAAATGGGCAGTCATCCTGAATTTGGGAAACATTCAGCCACAACATTGGTTCATTTTTTTTGTATGGTATGAATGTTTACAGTCTACCTAAGCTTGAGAATGTGTTTTTTATATATTGTTTGCGTGATACTGTATTTTTCAATTCACTGTGAGAGTGTGTAAAAATAGAGCTATTTGTATGTTCTATGTTTGTGTCTGTGTTTTGCAATAAGTTTTGAAATAAATATCTCCCTTACTATATTTCCTCAATGATTTACTCCACTCACTTCCCTCCCCTTCAGGGAAGTATTGACCTCTAGCTACAGGGGAATGTTTTTCCATTTTTCTCAGAATTGGTCTGTTCCTTATTTGAATGAGAATTTGTTTGGTGATCCCTCTAACTCAGATGTACAATGGGGAACCAGTCCTCACCAATGCTGAAGCCAAGCCTCAAGAACCAATCTTCAGCCTGGGATCACCTTATCTTGAGATGTTGACCAGCTGAGGATCTAATCCTGAGACACTGACCATCTGAGGATCCAATCCTAAGACACTGCCCACCCAACAAACCAATCCTTATTCACTCAAAGAACCAATCTTGAGACACTGACCATCCAATGATCCAATCTAGAGACACTTACTCCCTAAAGGACCAATCCCGAGACACTGACCATCCAATGATCCAATCCGTAAACAGTGACCACCCAAAGGACCAATCCCGAGACACTGACCATCCAATGATCCAATCCAAAAATACTGACCACCCAACAAACCAATCCTTAGGTACTGAGGACCATCCAATAATCCAATTCTGAGACACTGTCCATCCAATGAACCAATCCTGAGGAAGAGCCTAATGAACCAATTATGGAGCAGACCCCGTAGTCGATGAACCAATCCTGAGGCTGAAACCATTCAACGCACCAACTAAGAACAGAGACAATGCATCCAATCAAATCCAAAGGGGCAGGTCTGTCCTAATCCTGGGACAGGAATCACTCTCCATCTATTTTACGATTGGAATGCAAAGACCAGCAATGACTGAACAGTAACCAACTGCTCTTATCCCCTTTGACTCTGATACAGAAGCGTGTATCTTTGTATCTGGCTAGGAGACAGTAGACAAGTGAGATGCAATGAGGTTCTGAATATATGTCTAACTGTGGCCACTTACTCCTCACAATTGACCACTTAGAAAGTGCACTGTCACACTCTGGCTTCTATATTGGTGTTGGGTGGGACGGTGGTCAATGTTGTGCAAGCTCTGCCCTTTCAAGGCTGGTTGTGGTTGGGGCCAGTGCATCTTTGCCAAGTTTCTGAGGCTTGCACATTCCAAAGCCAATCCCGGACACAGCCTGTGGTGAATTCCTGGCTTGCAGGAGTAGGTCTATGGAATTTAAACCCAAGATTGTTAAAGGAGCAGGGAACAATTTGGATTGAATAAAGGAGTTACCCACTCCCGAATTAGCTGTGGTATCTTCATTCCACAGCTGCCCTGTTGTGTCTCTAACAATCGGTCAGTCCAAAGGAGCAGGAGCAGGGATACATTTGGCAAAGTTCTTGGAAGTAGGGAGGGAGAGTTAAAACAGAATAATTTAAGGAAGGAATTCCAGAAGTTGGGAATGGGATGCTTGAAAGAATGGCCTCTTGTGATAAAGGGATAGATTTTGGTGTTCTACAAGAATAAGACTATGTTCTGCTGGATAAACTGGGACTTTTTCACTGGAGTGGAGGAGGTTGAAGGTTCGGAAGAGATTTACCAGGATGTTGCCAGGAATGGAAAGTTTGAGTTAAAGGGAGAGTAGCAGTTTTTTCACTGCAGTGTAGGAGTTTGAGGGTTGGCCTTTGTAGAGGTTTATAAAATCATAAGGAGTATAGATAAGATGATTGACAGGTGCCTTTTCCCTAGGAACGGAAGATTTCAAAACCAAGGAGCACATTTTTAGGGCGAGAGGAGAAAGATTTAAAAAAGACACGGGGGCAACGTTTTCAGTGTAGAGTGGTTCGTGTGTAGAATGAACTTCCAGAGGAATGGTGGATGCAGGGTACAGTTTAAAAGATATTTGGGTAAGTACATGAATAGGAAAGGTTTGGAGGGATAGGAGCCAGGAGCAGGCAGGTGGGACTAGTTTAGTTTGGGATTATGGTCGGCATGGACTGGTTGGGCCGAAAGGTCTGTTTCCGTGCTGTATGACTCTATGACTTAAGACTGCGAGTGTGAAATGACTCAGTGCTGCTTTGGACTATAGAGAATTTACAGGCTAAATGCAGGCCATTTGGTCCAGCTGCTCTGTACTAGCACTTATAACTCAACACGTGTTGATTCCAGACACAGTCAACTCGTACAACTTACTCTTTTCAAAGCCCCTTATGAATGACAATTGTTTCATTTACGTGGACACATTGCTTAAATACACTTGGTCACTGGCTGATAATGCTGAGAAGGTTCTCCTCCGACCAGGGAAAGTTGCGGGGAAGACTTATTAAAAATTTGTAAGTTGATGAAGGACTTAGTCAGAGGAAACTGGGAGGAACGGTTCCTGCTGGCAGGAGGGAGGACAACCAAAGCCAAAAAACAGCAGCAGAAGGCAAAAGGTGGCACGGTGCCTCAGGGGTTAGCATTGCTGCCTCTCAGCACCAGGAAACCAGGTTCAATTCCACCCTCGGGTGATTATCTGCGCGGAGTTTGCACATTCTCCCCATGTCTGCGTGGGGGTGTATGCTCCAGTTTCCTGCCCTAGTCCAGAGATGTGCAGGTTAGCGTGGATGGGCCATGTCAAATTGCCCATAGTGTTCAGAGATGTGTAGGCTACGTGGATTAGCCATGGGGGGGAATGTGGGGTTACAGGAATAACATGGTGGGGGGGGGGTGGGGTGGGTGCTGTCCAGACAATCAGTGTGGACTTGATGTTCTGAATGGCCTGCTTCCACACTGTCTGGATTCTGTGTGCAGGTTAGGTGGATTGGCTGTGCTAAATTGCCCATAGTGCCCCAGGCATGATGGGGAATGCAGGGTTTTTCGGTAGGCTGCTACTCCACCTTAAGAGTATTCAATGATCACAGGCTTCCATAGGGCGTGGATATTGAAAGGGAAGACGTGCTCTTGGAAGAGTACGTGTGTAGACAGTGTTCACATTGTCCAGACAACCAAAGGATGCATTGCCAGTAAGATCAGAGAGGGGGGAGCTGCGGGGAACTTCCTTCACAACAGAAAAGTACAGCCTGCAGCTAAAGTGGAAACAGATTCAATATCAATCTGAGGTGTCGAACAATCTCCTCCCGTTGATCTGTGGTGGTCACGGCAACAAGAATTTGGCTTCTCTTGACAATCGATTCAAGACTTGCAGGCTAAAAAAATCCAGACTTCCTCTTTCCTTAAGATCCAGACCTTTTTGTCCTCTCAGCTTTTTGGCTCTTAATTCTGCCATGGTTTTAAAAAAAATTGTTTTGTTGTTATTTTTAAAAAAAGACCGGCCTCTCATTTTCCGCCTGGAGACTCTGTGGCCTTTAGGACTCAATATCCAGTTCAATAATTTCAGGGAGAAAGTGAGGACTGCAGATGCTGGAGATCAGAGCTGAAAATGTGTTGCTGGAAAAGCGCAGCAGGTCAGGCAGCATCCAAGGAGCAGGAGAATCGACGTTTCAGGCATGAGCCCTTCTTCAGGAATGAGGAAAGTGTGCCCAGCAGGCTAAGATAAAAGGTAGGGAGGAAGGACTTGGAGGAGGGGCGCTGGAAATGCGATAGGTGGAAAGAGGTTAAGGTGAGGGTGATAGGCCGGAGTGGGGGTGGAGGCGGAGAGGTCAGGAAGAAGATTGCAGGTTAGGAAGGTGGTTCCCAACCCTCAAACTCAGCACCGCCTTCCTAACCTGCAATCTTCTTCCTGACCTCTCTGCACCCGCCCCCACACTGGTCTATCACCGTCACCTTAACCTCCTTCTACCTATCGCATTTCCAACTCCCCTCCCCCAAGTCCCTCCTCCCTACCTTTTATCTTAGCCTGCTGGACACACTTTCCTCATTCCTGAAGAAGGGCTCATGCCCGAAACGTCGATTCTCCTGCTCCTTGGATGCTGCCTGACCTGCTGCGCTTTTCCAGCAACACATTTTCAGCAATAATTTCAGGGCCCGAGCACCCTCTCCCGGCCTGTCGTGGCTTCCTCTTTCTCGGCCTGGCGTGGCGGTCTCTCGGTGGTCCGTGGTGGTCTCCCAGCCTGGCCTGGTGAACTCTCTCTTGGCCTGGCCTGGTGATTTCCCAGCAGCCTGGCATGATGGTTTTCTGGCCCGGCCTCAAAGTGAGGCCTGGCACAGTCTGGGGTCAAAGCCCGACATGGACTGGAGACGAGGTGGGGACTGGGTTGGAAGGGGTGTGAGTCTGAACTCTTTATTTCCCTTTTTTTTACTAATTTAGTCCTAAGATCTGTAATGCTGGACGTTTTAATTTATTCATTTTTCTCATTTTCTTACCTCAGAACTTATACGGAAGAATCCATACCTTGTACCTAAGATGGCGTTGTGAGTGCCGACTTGTAAAATTTTCACTGTACTAATTTGAGTATATGTGATAATAAAACTGATTCAGTTCAACCCCCACACACCAGCCCTTGGCATCACAAGGACTGCTACCACAAACAACCCATTGTCAGTCTCTAACAGTCCCCATCAGCAGCTTCTGGTTCTCCCAGGCTGACTATTATTCACCCCTTTGTCAGTCCAGCTGTTTCTCTCTCTGCTCTATTTTCAACTTTTGTTTACTCCTCCCACAGCTCCCACCTTCAGCAAATGTACTGACCTTTTCCTGTACAACCAGTTCTGAGGACTGGTCCCAAAATGTTCTGAAGTAGGGTTACTGGACCCGAAACGTTAACTTTGCTTTCTTTCCACAGACGCTGTTAGACCCTGCTGAGTTTCTCCAGCAACTTCTGTTTTCATTTCTGATTTCCGGCATCTGCAGTTCTTTTGGTTTTTCGATTTTGACTCTGTCAAACAGCCCCTTCCTGCGCTGTGGAGATTCTGTGATTTTCATGCTGCAACAGCCACTCTGAATGACTTTTCCAATTCAAGTTTTTAGTGTCTGTTATGTTTAGAAGGATGCCTAGTAGCTTGCAGGTCCTCGCCTTTGTTACCAGTATATTTTGGCATGCCACAGTCTTGGGTCAAGATCTGAGAGGCTATCATCAGCTAATCCCTTCCATTACAGAGATCATCCTACAGATAGGGCGGAACTGGGAGAGAAAGGGCTGACCTAGTCATTCCTTTTAGATTAGATTACTTACAGTGTGGAAACAGGCCCAACAAGTCCACACCGACCCGCTGAAACGGAACCCACCCAGACTCATTCCCTTACATTTACCCTTTCACCTATCACTACGGGCAATTTAGCATTGGCCAATTCACCTAACCTGCACATTTTTGAATTTGTGGGAGGAAACCGGAGCAAACCCGTGCAGTCACAGGGAGAATGTGCAAACTCCACACAGAGGCAGGAATCGAACCCGGGTCTATGGCGCTGTGAGGTAGCAATGCTAACCACTGTGCCACCGTGCCGTTCATTTTCTCGAGAACAGATTCAGGTGGCTGGTGCTCAATGCTGGCCTTTACATCCACCGTACTGGAGTACAAGGATGCAGAAGTTATGCCTCAGTTATAGAGAACCATAGTTAGACCCCACTTGGAGTCATACAGCACGAAACAGACCCTTCGGCCCAACTCGTCCATCCCAACCAGATAGCCTAATTTAATCTAGTCCCATTTGCCAGCACATGGCCCTTATCCCTCTAAACCCTTCCTATTCATATAAACATCCAGATGCCTTTTAAATGTTGTAACTGTACCAGCCTCCACCACTTCCTCTGGCAGCTCATTCCATACACGTACCACCCTCTGCGGGTAAAAGTTGCTCCTTAGGTCCCTTTTATATCTTTCCCTGCTCACCTTAATCCTAAGCCCTCTAGTTTTGGACTCCCCTACCTTGGGGGGGAAAAGGCCTTGCCTATTTACCCTATCTATGCCCCTCATGATTTTATAAACCTCTCTAAGGTCACCCCTCAGCCTCCAACGCTCCAGGGAAAAAAGCCCCAGCCTATTCAGCCTCTCCCTACAGCTCAACCCCTCCAACCCCGGCAACATCCTTGTAAATATTTTCTGAACCCTTTCAAGTTTAACAACGTGTGGGGACTGCAGCGGTTCAAGAAGGCAGCTCACCACCACCTTCTCAAGGACAATGGGGGACAGGCAATAAGTGCTAGAGCCACTTGGCATCCCACAAAGGAATTTTAAAAACTTTCCGATAGCAGGGAGACCAGAATTGAATGCAATATTCCAAAAATGAAAGTGGAGTTGAGGGTTATGAGATAGGCCATTCTCTCACTGAATGGTTGAGCAGACTCGATGGGCTGAATGGCCTGGCCTTGCTCAGATATTCTACGGTCTTACAGTCACTAACTGGATGCTATTCCCGAAATTGACTGAAGTCCCTGCGGCAGACCAAATTCCATTGTTCAGCAGACAGAAAAAAGAAACTTTAAAGAGTAGACAGAGACAAAAACATGCAGAAATATCCTATTCACTTGTGTGTGCATACCGAAAGGTTGTGTAAACAGAAGTTTAGGCTCCGACTCACGCCATAGTCTTAAAATAAAGCATCTCCCAAGAGAATGCATGATCTAAATTCATCTGCTGACAATCAGTCTCTCACCAGCACTACAATGCATCAATTCACTGCTCCTCTCTGCCCTGAATCTGTCACCACTGAGGAGGGAGCAGGCAGTGATTCAGAAGGACGGGAAAAAGGCGAGACTCACTTGCACTGCCAATGTCTGAGCAGTAGGAGGCAGGAATCCCTCAGGAAATCCCTACAGATAATGTCTGGCCCTAGGAGAATATGGAAAGGTGTCTGTACAGATCAAGGGAGTCAGTCCACTCCACAGAGACTGGGGCATGTGAGCCAGGCTGAGAGATTAGCTCAGTTGGCTGGACGGTTGCCTTGTGAAGCAGAGTGATGCCAACAGCGTGGGTTCAATTCCCATCACTGGCGGATGTTCAAATGAAGGACTCTCTTTCTCAACCTCTGGCCTCACCCTGAGGTGTAGCAGCCCTTGTGTTAAATCACCAGCAGTCATCTCTCTCTAGTGAGACCATGCTGATGTGACCTAAAGACTATCAGAGGTGAAGATTTGCACAGAGTCAAAGCAGGCCTGCAGTTGTAGGGTGGGTCGGGATCATGTTGGTCCTGGGCGAGAGTGTTGGCAACAAGCTGCATGTGGCACTGCCAGTCTGCCTGGCAACATTGCAGAGGTTCGGCAGGTCCCAGCAACCACTTTGGAGGAGTCAACGAATTGTAGTCCAGAGGCTGGAATCTTTGGAAAGATAGCTTTGATAATGTCCTGGCCCCGCTGCCAACTCATGCACTTTCCCTGCTCAATCCCAATGGCCTCCAACTTGGGATGTCCCCTTCCTGCCCTCAAAGGTCCCTCATAATTTAAGTTAGATAAATATGAGGTGTTGCATTCTGATGGGTCAAACCAGGGCAGGACTTAGACACTTAATGGTAAGGCCCTGGGGTGTGCTATAGAGCAAACAGAGCTGGGGTACAGGTACATAGCTTGTTCAATGTAGAGTCACAGGGAGACAGTGTGGTGAAGAAGGCATTTGGTATGCTTGTTTTCATCAGTCACAGCACTGACTATAGGAGTTGGGACATCATGTTGCAGATTGGTGAGGCCACATTTGGAGTATTGGTACAGTTCTGGTTGCCCTTCTATAGAAAGGATATTATTAAACTTGAAAGGGTAGAGAAAAGATTTATTAGAATGCTTCCTGGACTGGAAGGTTTGAGCTATAAGGAGAGGCTGGGACTGTTTTTTCCCTGGAGCATATGGGGTGACCGTATAGAGATCTATGAAATCACGAGAGGCATGGAGAAGGTAGATAGCCAACTGTTCTTCTTCCATGGTAGGAGAGTTTAAAACAAGACAAATCGGTTGGAAGATGAGAGGGCAGAGATACATGAGGGTCTAGAGGGGTAATTTTTTTCACACCCAGGATGGTGAGTGTCTGGAATGGGCTGTCAGAGGTAGTGGTGGAAGGGAGTACAATTTTGTCATTTGAGAAACATTCAGACAGGTACATGGATGGGCTAGGAGTATAGGGATAACGAACAAACACCGGCAAAAGGGACTAGTTTAATTGTGAAAACTGGGCGGTATGGACAAGGTGGGCCGAAGGGCCTGTTTCCATGCTGTAAACCGCTATGCCAATCTATGCAACCCTACCTACTCTGTATAGCCCCTCATACATCCACGCCAACTCGCAGGACTTTCACCCAGTATGCTCTCTGCACAGGAACAATGAAAATCTGTTGTTACTACAACCCTATAAAAGTGTCAATCCGCCAAAGCATTAAAATATCAACAATGGAAGCAATAAGCAGTTGACACCTCTTTATCTTGTAGGCAAAAGTGAGGACTGCAGATGATAGAAATCAGAGTGGTGCTGGAAAAGCACAGCAAGTCAGGCAGCATCCAAGGAGCAGGAAAATCGATGTTTCAGGCAAAAGCCCTTCATCAGGAATCCTGACGAAGAGCTTTTGCCCGAAACATCAATTTTCCTGCTCCTCAGATGCCGCCTGACCTGCTGTGCTTTTCCAGCATTTCTTTATCTTGTGTCAATAAACGTTGAACCGGTGACAAAATGTTCCGTAGAAAGAAAAGAAAACATTAACAATCTATCAATCAAGAAATATTTTCCCTTCTGTTTTCCAACAAACTAATGGAAGTCTGGGCTCCCAGCCAAACTTTCCTCAGCTAATTTCCTTTAACCAAGTTAGACTCATTCCATGAGCCTTTTCTCCGGGCCCTGTTTTTTGTTTCCTTTTTAAGTATATATCTAATTCCTTTTTGAAACGTATGACTGATGATTCAGCTCACTCCCAGTCTTTCAAGATGAGTGATCCAGATCAGAACACCATAATGTCTGAAAAAAGAAGCGTCTCCTCATCTCTTCCCCTTGACTTTTTTTCAGCCAAGTAATTTAAACTCTGGTTCTCTGGCTGTTACGCACAAAAACACAAAGTCGTGTTTTGTCTTCTTCTCTCAGCATTACATTGTGGCTTCTGGAAGGAGTATCCAACCCTGACCAGTTGTCAAAACAATGTTTCTTTCACAAAAAAAAAGTTTTAGCATTGGTCATCACCGACAATGAAATGAAGGAACGGTAATTTTCGTTTGCTCTATTAGAGCAAATATTGGGAAAGACAGCATGGCGGCTCAGAGGTTAGCACTGCTGCCTCACGGTACCAGGGACCTGGGTTCCATTCCAGTTGAGGGCAACTGTCTGTGTGGAGTTTGCACGCTCTCCCTGTGTCTGCGTGGGTTTCCTCCCACAGTCCAAAGATGCACACATTAGGGTGGATTGGCTATGCTACATTGCCCCATAGTGTTCAGGGATGTGCAGGTTAGGGTAGATTGGCCATGCTAAATTGCCCCATAGTGTCCAAGGATGTGCAGTTTAGGGTGGATTGGCTGTGCTAAATTGCCCGATAGTGTCCAGGGATGTGCAGGTTAGGGTGGATTGGCCATGCTAAATTACCCCTTAGTTTCCAGGGATGTGCAGGTTAGGGTGGATTGGCCGTGCTAAATTGCCCCATAGTGTCCAGGGATGTGCAGGTTAGGGTGAATTGGCTGTGCTAAATTATCCCATAATGTCCAGGGATGTGCAGGTTAAGGTGGATTGGCCGTGCTAAATTGCCCCATAGTGTCCAGGGATGTGCAGGTTAGGGTGAATTGGCCATGCTAAATTATCCCATAATGTCAGGGATGTGCAGGTTAGGGTGAATTGGCTGTGCTAAATTGTCCAGGGATGTTCAGGCTGGGTGGGTTAGCCATCGGTAATACAGGGTTACAGGGGTGGGTTTGGATGGAATGCTCGTCAGAGGGCGTCGGCTCGACAGGCCAAATGGCCTGCTTCCACATTGTAGGGATTGAAGACTGAGTTGCACCTATACCCTTTGCAGGGATTTCTACTATGGGGGGAATCAATAAGTCTTCTCCCCATGTCTGGCCAAAGCCACCTGTCCTGGTTCTGGGGTATCCCTCCGTCCAATCCTGGCACCACTTGCCAATTGCTGCTCGCACAGCGATTTGTCATTCAGCAGGTAAATGCTCAAAGGTTGATATTCCTTGTGCCCATCTTGGAAGGGTGCCATGCCTCTAGACATGGGTTGGCAATCCATCATCGCCCCTCACTGCCGGTGCCACTGCTATGGCACGGTGACCCATAAAGCCACATTGCCCATGGCACATACCCGGCATTGGCTGACAATCCCTTGCACACACAATCAAATTCTTTCACCGAAATTAACCACAGCGCCACATTATACCTGTCAGGATTCGGATACATAATTCTTTGAAAGTTGCATTACAGGTAGACAGGGCAGGTAAGAAGGCGTTTACCACACTTGCCTTCATTGCTCAGACTTTTCAGTGTGGGAGTTGAGACGTCATGTTGAGTTAATACAGGACATTGGTGAGGCCTCTTCTGGAGTACAGTGTCCAGTTCTGGTCACCCTGTTATGGAAAGGATATTGCTTAACTGGAGAGGATGCAGAAACAAATGACCAGGATGTTGCTGGGAATTAAGGATTTGAGTTACAAGGAGAGGCTGGATAGGCCGAGACTTTTGTCACCGGAACGTCGGCCTTTGAGGGGTGACCTCCCTGAGCTTTACATAATCCCGAGGGTTATAGATAAGGTGAACGACATGGCTCTATTCCCTAGGGTGGGGAAGTTCAAAACTAGAGGGCATAATTTTAAGGTGACAGGAGAAAGATTTAAAATGGACATGTGGGAAATCTTTTTATACAGCGTTTCGTGTGTGAAATGAACTGCCAGAGGAAGTGGTGGCTGTGGGTACAGTTACAACATTTAAAAGACACTTATACAAGTACATGAATGAGAAATATTTGGAGGGATATGGGCCAAGCGCAGGCAGGTGGGACTAGTTGAGTTTGGGATTATGGTTGGCGTGGACTGGTTTGATCAAGTGGTGTGTTTCCGTGGTGTATGACTCTATGACTGTCACAGACATGTACAACATGGAAACAGACCCTTCAGTCCAACTCGTCCATGCTGACCAGATATCCTAACCTAATCTAGTCCCATTTGCCAGCATTTGGCCCACATCCTTGTAACTTCTATTCATGTACCCATCCAGATGCCTTTTAAATGTTGTAACTGTACTAGCCTCCACCACTTCCTCTTGCAGCTCATTCCATAAACGCACTACCCTCTGTGTGAAAATGTTACCCCTTAGGTCTCTTTTAAATCATTCTCCTCTCACCTTAAATCTAAACCCTCTCGGCTTGGACTCCCCTCCTGTGGGGAATACACCTTGGCTATTTACCTTATCTATGCACCTCATGATGTCATAAATCTCTACGAAGTCACCCTTCAGCCTCTGACACTCCAGAGAAAAAAGCCCCAGCCTATTCAGCCTCTCCCTAGAATTCAAACTCTCCAGTCCTGGCAACATCCTTGTCAATCTTCTCTGAAGTGTGTCCAGTTTAATAACCTCATTCCTATTACAGGGCAATCAGAACTGGACACATAAGAGGCCCCCAGTCCTGACAACATCCTTGTAACTCTTTTCGGCACCCTGTCAAGTTTAACAACTTGCTTCCTCCAGAAGGGCAACCAGAATTGTATGCAGTGCTCTAAAAGTGGCCTCACCAAACCCTTATCTACATTCTATATGAAGGCCAACTGAGTGCTTGATTTCCCCTTCCAGCCAAGGAACATCGCACACAGGCAAGCACTCGGACCAGTCCAAACATGAGCTTTTACTGTTATTTAGTGAAAGGAAGCGCAAGGGAAATACACACGGGCTGCAGCTCGCTACCACAACGTGAACCAACTGCTAGCGTCATGTCCTTGACAGTCCGTGATGGTCTTCTGTACCTGATTTTAGTTGTATTGTTATGTATGCTCAAGTAGAGGAGTACGATGGAAAGTGTATAATGTTGTCACGTGAGGCATCACAAAAGAGAAGTACAGCACAGGAACAGGCCCTTCAGCCCTCTAAGCCTGTGCTGATCACCATGCCCTAACTAAACTAAAAAACAATCCTTCTTCCCTTATTTGGTCTGTATCCCTCTCTTCCCTCCCTATTCATCTAACCATCCAGATGCCTCTTCAATTTCGAGAGTGTGGTGCTGGAAAAGCATAGCCAGTCAGGCAGCATCCGAGGAGCAGGAGAATCGATGTTTTGGGCATCCTCATTGACGCCAATGTGCCTGCTTCCACCACCCCTTCTGGCAGTGCGTTCCAGGCTCCTACTGCTCTCTGCATGAAAACCTTCCCTCACACATCTCCCTTAAAGCTTCCTCCTCCTCTCACCTTAAACCTGTGACCCCTTGTAATTGAAACTACAACCCTGGGAAAAAGCCTCTGCCTATCCACCCTGTCTATCCCTCTCATCATTTTGTACGTCTCTACCGAGTCTCCGCTCAGACACCCTCTTTCCAGTGAAAACAATCAGAGTCTTTTTAACCTTTCGTCACAGCCAATGCCCTCTCAAGACCAGGCAACGTCCTGGTGAACCTCCTCTGCACTCTCTCCAAAGCTTCCATGTCCTTGTGGTAGTGGGGCTATCAAAACTGCACACAATACTCCAGATGCAGCCTAACAAGGGTTTTATATAGCTTACAACCACCTTAGGGACAAGTACCTAGGTACAGAATCTATGGAATTCCTTGCCCAGCTACTTCAGTAAACGTTTTTAAAGCTAAAACAGATTTATTTCGAACCATAAAGAATTTAAGGGTTATAGTGAGAGCGCGTGTTAAGTGGATCTGAGTCCATAAAAAGATCAACCGTGATCTTATTGAATGCTGGAGCAGTCTGGAAATGCCAGACGGCCTACTCCTGCTCCAAGTTTTTATGAATCTTAAAAAGCAGGTAGAAAGAAAGAACAAAGTTAAAAGTTAAACCTTGCAATAATTATAGTACAGTATAAAACATGTGAAATAAGGTTCATGGCTGGCATGTCCTGCAACCAAGTAGCTGTAGCGCCCAATACAGTAGGTTGCGGGACCCCTGAAAAGCGACCATACTTCAATCAGTATTCCGCTGGCAGTGTAGCACAATGGAACACCATGCGGATGTGACAGGTGCTACAGAAATACAATTCTGCCTGCCTGCCAAGGAACACCTTCTGTGTTCCTGCCTTTGGGTTCCGGGTGTGGAACGTTTGCAAGGTGAGATGAATAAACTTGGGTGTCTCACTGAAATCTGGTGGCGTGCCAATGGTTCAGCGCAGTGTAAAGTTAGCTTGATGACAGCTCGTTAATCATAGCTTTAGCCTTTTACTCAACAGTGACGAGGGTTCCAATGAAAATCTGTGAAAGCTGCGCAGGCCATTTCAATTCTTCCCCTGTTCTTTTTCAAATACACCTGCTCAAACACGAAATGCTGCACGGGCACGGTGTATTGAATTTCTGTGGACTACGGCACTGGGTTAAGACAAAGCAATACAAGATATTGGGTTTCCTCTTTACTAGGTATGGTTCAGCTGGATATGTAGAGCTGTGTCACAGAATCACACAGCGTGGAAACAGACTCTTCGATCCAACCAGTCTATGCCAACCATAATTCCAAACTAAACTAGTCCCACCTATCTGCATTAACTTCAAACATTTCTTATTCATGTACTTATCCAAATGTTTTTTAAATGTTGTAACTGTACCCACATCCACCACTTCCACTGGAAGTTCATTCCACACACAAACCACTCTCTGTGTTAAAAAAAGTTGTCCCCTCTGTCTTTTTAAAATCTTTCTCCTTTCACCTTAAAAATATGCCCCCTAGTTCTGGAAACCCTCACCCTTGGGAAAAGACATCTACCATTATCCAAACCCCTCATGATTTTATAAACCTCCTCAAAGTCACCCTCCACTCCCCCCCCCCCCAATCTTCTACCCTCCTTTGAGAAAAGCCCCAGCCCTTCTTTATAACTCAAACCGTCTATCTCCAGCAACATCCTGGTAAATCTCTTCTGGGCCCTCTCCAGCTTAATAATATCCTTCCTGTAAGAGGGTGATCAGAACTGGACACAATACTCCAGAAGAAGCCTCAGCAATGTCCTGTAGAACTGCAACATAACGTCCCAGTGCTGGGCCAAGAGTTCAGAAGGATGAGAGGTGATAATATTAGATCAGGTAAAATCTGAGGGGACCAGATAAGGGGTGCAGGGAATGCTGAAATGACAGCTCCCCTTTTAGCAGAGACTAAAACAAGTGGACACAGTTTAAAGTTGAAGAGTTTCTGATTTAAAATGGAAATGAGAATGTTTCCTTTTCTCTGAGGGAATCAGATGTCTTGGAACAATAGTCATTTGGCAGTACAGCACTGGAGTATCCTAAGAAAAGGCACATTTCGTATCATAGAGATGGACAGCACGGAAACGGACCCTTTGGTCCGACTCGTCCATGCCGATCAGATATCCGAAATTAATCTAGTCCCATTTGTCAGTATTTAGCCCATATTGTGGGTGGCAGGGTGACTCAGTGGTTAGCACTGCTGCCTAACAGCACCAGGGACCCGGGTTCAATTCCCGCCTCAGGCAACTGTCTGTGTGGAGTTTGCACATTCTCCCTGTGTCTGCGTGGGTTTCCTCCGGGTGCTCCAGTTTCCTCCCACAGTCCAAAGATGTGTAGGTTAGGAGAACTGGCCTTGCTAAATTGCCCGGAGTGAATGTAGGGGAATGGGTCTGGGTGGGTTGCTCTTCGGAGGGTTGGTGTGGACTTATTGGGCCGAAGGGCCTGTTTCCACACTGTAGGGAATCTAAAAAAAAATTCCTCTAAACCCTTCCTATTCATAGACCCACTCAGATATCTTATAAATGTTATAATTGTACCAGCCTCCACCACTTCCTTTGGCAGCTCATTCCATACACGCACCACCCTGTGTGCGAAAAAGTTGCCTCTGAAGATTCCTTTTAAATCTTTCCCCTCTCACCTTTAACCTATGCCCTTTAGTTCTGGACTTCCCTGCCCTGGGGGAAAAAGACCTTGGCTATTCCCCTTATCCTCATGACTTTATAAACCTTTCTAAGTTTATAACCACAACCTCCGATGCGCCAGGGAAAAAAACTCCCAGCCTCTCCTTATCAATCAAACCCTCCAGTCCCGGAAAAATCCTTGTCAATATTTTCTGCACGCTTTCGAGTATGACAACATTCTTATGTAAGTCCTGATGACTCAATGCCCCCATTCTCTCTGGCAGACATATGGCAATGATCTATCAATGCGTTGAAATTAAAATTCCAACCCCAATTATCAAAATCCCTGACTCCACCCCCAGCTGCCAAATCCTGCTCAAACTTATCACACCACCCAACCTCCGTCCCCACAGTTCCCTTCTATCTCCAAATGCTGGCAGATGGCACTAGATTAACTTAGGATATCTGGTCGGCTATGGGATGAGTTCGGTGAAGGGTCTGCTGACTCTAAGGCTCTAAGACTCTGTGGTAATAACATTTTAAATAGGTGAGCTGGAAAATGAAAGACCAGCAGTGCGGTTGCTACTGTAGGAGTAAGGTTTATATGACAGTTGTCGGAAAACCTGATGGCTGACAGTCTGATAGAAACAGTGAGGGAAAGGATGTGGGCTTTCAGGTTGAATTCGCTACAATTTTACACATGGGGCTATTTCCACCACAGCCAGTGACCTCAGACAGAAATGCAGTCTGTGATAAGGCGATAAATGTCCTGCATGTAAATGAAACTCAGAAGTACAGGAAAAAGTAAGATTTGAGAACAGTTTATGAATAGTCGAATCAGACTGTTTTAGCTGAGCCGTTCGGTCCAAAGGGATTGGGACTGAAGAAAAGTCATGAAAATATTAACATGATAGTGCCCAGCCCTGTTGGGTTTCTCATGCCTTCTCTGTGTCTGCTTCAGATTTCCAGCCTCTGCAGTGTTTTGCTTTCATTTAACTTTAATGAATCCAACAGTGAAGTCGCCTCTGTTCTGTCACAACCTGAACCTTTAAAGACCAGACCAGCATAAGGCCCATCTAAAAAAGGGTGGTGAGCCCCTGGATGATGCCAGAAGAGGTGGTGGAAGCAGACACAATAGCAGCTTTCAAGAAACAGCTGGGTGGATAGATAAATAGGAAGGGAATTGAGGGATACAGATCCTGTAAGTGAAGAGAGTTTATGTATGGAAGGGCAAAATGTATCAGCGCAGGCCTGGAGGGCCGAATGACCTGTTCCTGTGCTGTACTGTTCTTTGTTCCTTGTGCTCAGCTCAAAACATCAATACTGTTCACTCTTTACAGATCTGTAAGACCAGATGAAATAGGAGAAGCAGTAGCCAGTCCGGCTCTTTGAACCTGCTCCAACATTCCTCACGTCCACTCTTCTCATTTTTCGTCCCCCCCACCCCAACCATAGATTCTTAACCAGTCGAGGAATCAGTCTATCTCAGCCTTCAATATACACCAGGTCTCCGCCCCCACAGATCTCTGCAGCAAGGAGTTCCAAAGACTGTCAACTCTTGGAGAGAAGAAATTCCTCCTCAGTCTTAACTTGTCACCCCTTTATTCTGCGACTGTACCCTCTTCTATGGAGGGAGAACATCATCTCAGCATTGACATGCAGGAATCCGATATGTTTCAATGAGATCGCCTCTCATTCACCTAAACTCCAGGGAGGAGAGTCCCAAACTGTTTAGCCTTTAAGACAATCCCTCCAATCCGGGGATCATCCAAGCCAACTTTCTCTGGACAGCTCTCTTTCAGCACAAATCCTACTTTCGCTGGGGATTAAGGACATGAACAGTAGTGCCAAGGGCTGTTCATGTAGAGGCCCACATTAATGGTCTAGGGAGCAGTGGGATACATCAGGTCCGTCATTGAAATTTTAGATTCAATTAATTAATCATTCTGGAGTTGAATGCTGGTTTTAGTGACCTTGACCATAAAATTATCGTCAATGGTCACCCATCCAGCTTGCTATCCCCTGAGGGTTCAAAATTTGACAGCCTTACTCAGCCTGGCATACTTGTGGTTTGAGACGCCCAGCTAATGTGGTTGACTCTGAACTGAGATGGCCTAGCTGTCCCTTCTGTTTAGCTGACACACCACGGACAATTGGAACCAGATGGACCGCAGCGGTTCAATTTAGGGGCTCACGACTGCTTTCTCAAGGGTAATTAGGGATGGGCAACACATTCTGTCCTGGACAGCAATGCCCACATCCCAGGGAAGGCTGACGATCTGGCTGCAATCTCATACTGACGCCTGGGCCCAGTAAGATGTGAATTAAACCACCTCAATTACCAATCCGGGCCACAACAGAAACTGTGCGGCTACATTCCCACTGTGAATGAAATGTTTCTGGGAAATTCACTCATCCGTACCATTAAAAACAAAAGGTTTTTTTTTTCTCTGCCCTCTAAGACAACCATGTGCTGAAGCTAAAATTAAAATGGTGCCCACACCCTGAAACCAAAGGCTGGGATAACTGGGAAATTGAACACATCCGCCAAAGCAAACCCACACAACCCCACCCCTGCCAGGGCCAGTTTGCTGTGGGAGATGTTAGGAGTTAAATCGGATTCTAAGTATTCGCCCACAAGGCAGTTTTTGCCTGCGATAGCATCACAACATGTATTCTATAATTCCCATGTTTTTGACAAGTTTGGAATAGCAATCTGCTGGGCGGCACAGTGGTGCCAGGGACCCAGGTTCGATTCCACCCTCGGGCGACTGTGGAGTTTGCACATTCTCTCCGGCTCTGCGTGGGATTCCTCTGGGTGCTCTGGTTTCCTCCCACAGTCCACAGATGTGCAGGTTAGGGTGAATTGGCTGGGCTAAATTGCTCACAGTGTCTAGAGACGTGCAGGCTAGGTGCGTTGGCTATGGGAAATGCAGGGTTACAGGGATGGAGTGGGATGCTGTTCGGAAGTTTGGGATGGGCCAAATAGCCTGCTTCTATACTGTCGGGATTCGATGATTCTACCTAAAGTCTTAGATATGACAAATTTTTCTGTACTTGAAGGGGAATGTATAGATATGTGGGGTGTCCTATTTACACAATGCACACATCCAGGGTCTTTAACACAATTCAAAATAGCCAAAAGTTGCGTCCCAGAATGTCCCAAAGCATAAGCACTACTATCTAGGAGAACAAGGCATGCAGATGCATGGGAACATTTCACTGTTCAAGGTCTGCACCATTGTGACTTGGGAAAATATCATTGTCCTTTCAGTGTCTCTGTGTCAACATTCTGATCCTGTCTCTCTGGCAGCACTGTGGGTATCCGTCCAGCACACGGAGCCCCCAGCAATTCAGTATAACCCCTCAGACTAACCTCCTGATCAATGTGGAAACGATGCCTCATGTGGACTGAGAGTGGAATAGGAATTTATTGCCACAAAACAAAAATACAGAGAAACGTTTCATAAGTTGCCATACCACAGTGTCTAATGAGTAAAGTCATAAAAACAGCAAAAAAAAAAATCAGAGTTCCGTTAACGACTCCTGATTTCCAGGCACACTGGAAAAGTAAGCCAGAACCACCGTATCAGGCCGGCTCCGCCACTCTGGACCGGGATCACCACGCCGGTCCAGGGCGAGACATCCACGCCAGGCCGGAAACGCCACACCAGGCTAAGACCTCCATGCCAAGCCAAGATGAGACCTCCAGGGTGGGCTGAGACCTCTGTGCAGAGCTGAAGACGCCACAGCAGGCCAAGACAAGACCTCCGCGCTGAGCCGAGACTCCCCTGCCAGGCCACAAACGCCACATCAAGCCAGCCCAAAATCACTACACTGGGCCAGAAATGCCACGCCAGGCTGAGATCATCACACTGGCCCGAGACCTCCTTCCAGGCCGGAAATGCCAAGCCAGGCAAAGATCACCACATCATGCCGGAAACGCAATGTCGGGCTGAGATCACCACACCGGGCCGAAACCTCTAAGGCAGGCCGAGGCAAGACTTCCAGACCGGGCCGAGATGAGACTGCCATACAGGGCTGAGACGTCCACACTGGGCCTAGTCGAGACCTCCACGCTGTACCGTGTCCTCCACTTTGGGCCATTGGAAGACCCAGAAGCTACATCGGAAGTGAGGTCCATAAGACCATAAGACATAGGAGTGGAAGTAAGGCCATTCAATCATGGCTGCTGGGCACTTCAACTCCACTTACCCGCATTCTCCCCGTAGCCCTTAATTCCCCGAGACAACAAGAATCTATCAATCTCTGCCTTGAAGACATTTAGCGTCGCGACCTCCATGTCAAGATCAGACCTCCACAACGGGACGAGACCTCCTGGCGCCGTTCCGGACTGTCGGAAGCCACCTCATCACTGGACCTGGGCTGTGATGACGTTTAAGGAAGGCGAGGTACAATAATAAATGGGAATATTAAAAAAGAAAAGACATGGAAAGACAAAAAAAAGTAAAGCACATGGAGTTGATGAACTCCTGGGCTGAAGAGCCTGCACATTATGCTGGTACTGTACCTCCACCTTGGAAGGAGGAGAGTGGTTGGGCCTCATGTTTCCACTGTGCAAAGCCAGAAAAGCTGCCTCCCATTTCCATTTGCACATCTTGCTTACTTCCTGATCTGATTTATGCACCCAGAGTTAATCTCCTCCTGAACGCCATTGTCAGGGATGCGTGCGAGATGCATCGGAAAATACAAACCCACTTAAATAGGAACTGCAAGTCTTCAGGACTGCCCTCAATGTTGTAAATTACATTATTTTGACAGGTCTGGTGCCAAGACTAGGGTTACTGCTAGTTGTTCTGATGAAGAGTACGCACCCAAAACATCACAATTCCTCATTTCCATTCGCAGATGTTGCCGGAGCTGATGGGTTTTTCCAGTTCTCATTTTGAATCTGGATGCTTTTTCAATGGTTTGGCAGCTTAACCAAGTGATGGGTTGTGCTACATTGGCCTTAATAGGTCCCAGGCTCTGTCACTGACTCACAGGATACGGCATAGGTGGCCATTCAGCCCATAGTTCCTGTGCTGGCTTTTGGAAAGGGCTATTCAATTCGTCCCACTCCCCTTGCTTTTCCTCCGATCTCTTACAAATATTTATCCAATTCACCTTTTGTAAGCTACTGTTGAATCTGCTTCTCTGTCTTTCTACTAGCAATGCGTTGCAGATCACAGTATCTTGCTGCATCAAAAGAATTTTTGCCCTTCTCATACTCTGCTTCTTAATGTCTTAACTCATTGGCCTTTGGGAACAATTTCTCTCTATTAACCCTCCAAAAAAATACATGCAGATCTCAGGCAAGGCAGAAGCGATTCTGCTAATATCGTCATTGGGCGATGCAGTTATAAAGCAAAGGTTGACCCTCTTCCTCTGAGAACCAAAAACGACTCACCCAAAGGGGAGCACCTCGCCCAATAACCTGTTAAAACAAGTTAATCTGTTAATCTGAGAGAAGGGTGCAATCCATTTTTTTCAGCAACTGCCTGTGGTTAAGTAAAAGAAATCCCTGATGCTCACTTTACAATCCACAAGTAACAATTTACTTATCAAACTCTTAACAGTGAACAAATTAACTAAACTATTAACAGACCAAACAATTCCCCTTCACTACTAACTATTCCTGAAGAATGCAAGGTTCTAATGGTTTGCTGTTCCAATTAATACATGACCCACTTATATAACGAAACAATAGAATTTAGTCTCTCGAAACTACAGCCTGATTACCTGTCTTCCAGAACTTTGTGTGTTTTCCCTGCTGATCCTTCTGTCAGGTCTACAGGGAGAGGCTGAGTAGGCTGGGGTTATTTTCCCTACAGTGTCGGAGGCTGATGGGTGACCTTATAGAGGCGTATAAAATCATGAGGGGCATGGATAGGGTAAATAGACAATAGGTATTTTCCACAAGGTGGGGGAGTCCAGGGTGGGGGCATAGGTTTGGGGTTAGAGGGGAAAAATCTAAAAAGGACCTAAGGGGCAAATATTTCACACAGAGGGTGGCTGAGAGTGCCATAGGTAGATGAAGATGGGGGTAATGGTGATAGATCAAAGAGGAGAATGGAATGGATAGATGGAAAGGGAGATGGACAGGTAAGACAGGCCATTAGGGCAGTGCCAAATTGGAAGGTTGGATCTGGGTTAAGGTGGGGGAGAGGAAATGAGGAAACTGGTGAAATTCAAATTAATCCCCTGTGGTTGGAGAGTCCCAAGATGGAAGATGAGGCTTTCTTCCTCCAGGTGTCAGATGTTTAGGGTTTTGTGATGGACTTAAACTTAAAACCCTCTTGCCCAGCCTTTCGGTGCAAAATGTTTCAATTTGCTGCTCTGTGTATTAGCAAGCTCAAGCTGCTGCCAGACATCTGTTTTAACTGCAAGCACAGAAAAAAAAACACCTTCTTTTAAAGGGACCATGCAACACCTTCCCGATTTGACCATTTTATACACAGGATCTTTACATCTTGATGCCCTGCTCCAACCACGTGCCACCTTCTTGACATCCCTTGAGTCAGTAGTCAGAGCACCTCAGTGAGATTCAGTGGCAGCTGCACCCACATGCAAGTGACAATCTGTGCCTGGGAAAGATAGGTAACCCAGCAAGGGTCATTGCCAGGCGAGCCAAAGCACAGAATGAGGCAGTGTCTAATGAGTGTTGCGCCAGAGAAAGTAAGGGGCAAGTCAATGTTTTTTTTTATTTCAAAAATATACTTTATTCATAAAATGATTTGATGGTCTGTACATTTGGTCATGCCATACATATGTCCACATTTACAAACACAGATTTGAATTTATCATTTATACAGGTCTGTGCATTTCTCAATCTTATGCATATATTTGGCTGAGGCATCAGCAGAGCCCAAAAAAACGTCCGCATGGGCCCCCTGTTCTTCTTTAGGCAGGCCGATCTTACACGGTGGTCTTTCCCCACCGCGCCTTGGCGGCAGCTGCCCCAAGCTTCAGCACGTCCCTCAACACGTAGTCTTGGACCTTGGAATGTGCCAGTCTGCAACACTCAGTCGGGGTCAACTCCTTCAGCTGGAAGATCAACAGGTTTCGGACCGCCCAGAGAGCATCCTTCACCGAGTTGATGATCCTCCAGGCGCAGTTAATGTTCGTCTTGGTGTGAGTCCCGGGAACAGGCCGTAGAGCACGAAGTCCCATGTCACGGCACTGCTCGGGACGAACCTCGACAAGCACCACTGCATTCCTCTCCAGACTTCCTCTGCATAGGCACATTCCAGAAGGAGATGTGTGACAGTCTCGTCCCCCCCGCAGCCACTTCGAGGGCAGCATGCGGTGTGGCAGAGAGTCCGAGCGTGCATGAAGGATCTCACAGACAGAGCCCTTCTCACCACCAGCCAAGCCACGTCTTGGTGCTTGTTGGAAAGTTCTGGCGATGAGGCATTCTGCCAAATGGCTTTGACAGTCTGCTCAGGGAATCGCTCGACAGGATCCGCCCTCTCCTTTTCCCAAAGGGTCTCAAGGACACTACGTGCTGACCACTTCCTGATGGACTTGTGGTCAAAGGTGTTTTTCCTCATAAATTTCTCCACGAAGGACAGGTGATACGGAACGGTCCAACTACTCGAAGCGTTCCGCGGCAGCGAGGCCAGGCCCATCCTTCGCAATACCGGGGACAGGTAGAACCTCAGTACGTAGTGACACTTGGTGTTTGCGTACCGGGGATCCACGCACAGCTTGATGCAGCCACACACAAAGGTGGCCATCAGTGTGAGGGTGGCATTGGGCGTGTTTTTTCCCCCATTGCACCGGTCTTTGTACATTGTGTCTCTTCGGACCCGGTCCATCTTTGATCTCCAAATGAATTGGAAGATGGCCCGGGTGACTGCAGCGGCACAGGTCCTGGGGATAGGCCAGACCTGTGCCACATATAGCAATACTGAAAGTACTTCACTCCTGATGACCAGGTTTTTTCCCGCGATGGAGAGCAACCGTTGCCCCCATCTGACTAGTTTCTGTCTCATCTTCCTGATCCGCTCCGCCCAGGTCTTGGCGCACGCCCCAGCCCCCCCGAAACAAATACCCAGCACCTTCAGGTGGTCAGTCCTGACGGTGAAGGGGATAGAGGATTGGTCGGCCCAGTTCCCGAAGAGCATGGCCTCGCTCTTGCCTCGGTTTACCTTGGCTCCCGAGGCCCGTTCGAACTGGTCACAGATGCACGAGTCTGTGCACGGACAGCAGATCCGAGCAGAAAACAGCGACGTCATCCATGTACAGGGAGGCCTTAACCTGCAGGCCCCCGCTGCCAGGAATAGTCACCCCTCTCAGGCTCGCATCCTTCCTGATGGATTCGGCAAATGGCTCTATGCAACACACAAACAAGGCGGGTGAGAGGGGGCATCCCTGCCTGACTCCAGATCTTACAGGGAAGCTATCTGATTCCCACCCATTGATTGAGACTGCACTGACAATGTTGGTGTAGAGCAGTCTGATCCAATTTCCGATTCCCTCGTGGGAATGCCCTACGGGGTAGACCATTTAGGACAGAGATGAGGAGAAACTACTTCACCCAGAGAGTGGTGGCTGTGTGGAATGCTCTGCCCCAGAGGGCAGTGGAGGCCCAGTCTCTGGATTCTTCTCACCACCAGCCAAGCCACGTCTTGGTGCTTGTTGGAAAGTTCTGGCGATGAGGCATTCTGCCAAATGGCTTTGACAGTCTGCTCAGGGAACCGCTCGACAGGATCCGCCCTCTCCTTTTCCCGAAGGGTCTCAAGGACGCTACGTGCTGACCACTTCCTGATGGACTTGTGGTCAAAGGTGTTTTTCCTCATAAATTTCTCCACGAAGGACAGGTGATACGGAACGGTCCAACTACTCGGAGCATTCCGCGGCAGCGAGGCCAGGCCCATCCTTCGCAACACCGGGGACAGGTAGAACCTCAGTACGTAGTGACAAGGGGCAAGTCAATGTTAACCACACCAGAGTGACGGTCAATGCCAGGTTGACTGTGCACGACTGAGAGTCAACATTGGGTTGACCACGCTGGACTGATGGTCAATGTCAGGTTGACTGTACACGGCTGAGGTTCAGCGTTGGGTTGACCACACTGGACTGACAGTCAACGCCAGGTTGACCACACACGACAGACAGAGAGCATGGTTCGCCTTGCACAGCTGATATTGGAAACCATTCCTTGGTAAAATGACGTACTATCAGGTGATGGTCCTTCCCCTAAGTGCTGATCTCCCTATCAACGTGCAGTCATTTTAAGAGACCGGCCTCGTATTTATGAAATGGTCCTGTATCTCCAGGAAAGGAAATGAAACAAAGCAAGATGCAATAAAGGAAGATTGAAAAATATGAGACGGAATTTTCTTTGGTGGAGGCAGAGGATGGGAGCTGAACGGAAAGTACCGAGTACAATCGGAAAGACTCGAGTTCATGGATGGCGTCAATCAGCTGCACATTCTTACGCATGCGTATCTCCGGCCAGCTTTGAGGGGGATGAATGGTAAAAGGAGGGCTCAGCGGAAACTGCCGAGTGTTGCCGGAAATACCCGAGTTCTCCGTGACTTGCCAAGGGCCGCATGCGCATGTCCGCGCTCACCCACATCGATGAGGGCTGAGCGGAAATTACCGAGCGCGGTCGAAGATATCCGAAATCCGCGAGAAACTCTGTGAGCCTCTCTGTCTGACGCATGTTCCTCTCCATTCCTTCCCACGAGTGGCGAAAGGTTGGCGAGTAGGGTCACAAGCGGAAGATGCCGACCGGGGACGAAAGAAGCACTTATATCGCATGCGCATGGCCAGCCCTCTCCTGTCTTTGAGATGGAAGGGGAAAAACCAAGCGGAAAATGCCGAACAGTGGCGAAAATACCCGAGGTCCGGGATCACTCGCTATGACGCATGCGTATCCCAACCTACTCCTCACCGCCTCTGGGAGCCGAGTGCGTCCGGAGATACCCGATGCACGTCCGTGAGCCCCTTTTCTCCGCCCGCCGACGTCGATCTCTCGGGAGTGGGTGAGTGGGTGGGGGGACCGAGCGTTGCCGGAAAGTGCCGAGTCCCCGGGCCGTGGGCGGTTGGCCGTTGGTCTGTTCCCGCCCCTCTCCACGCGGGCTGATGGCTGAGTGACAGCTCCGGCGGCCGGAGCGAGCGGGGCGGGCAAGTTTGGAAGGACGGCGGCTGCTGCTGCTGCCGCCGCACCGGCCGGCGGGGGGGGAAGGGGGGGTGGGGGCTAAAGAAAGAAGGAAGAAAAGATTGCAAATTGAAGATTGCAGACCGTCGACATGGTAGGTGCTCATAGTGGTGGTGAAATGTTTGACTGTACGGCATGAGAATTAAATAGAAATAATCTTCGCTTCTTTCCGGCTCGCGCTCACCTGAGCGCCAGGTAAGGGCGACGTCGCCAGGTAACCCCCATTAAATCTTTAATTTCGAAACGCTTTCTCTTTCCATCCTCATCTTCCTCCGCCTCATTACGGATGGTTTGATGGTTTTTTTTGTGAGGGAACCTGTTGATGATGGGTGGACGTTCGAAGGAAAGAAGGGAGATTTCTTTTTGGTCAAATGTGGATTGTCCTTTTCCGGAAAGGGCGGGGTTCAGGGTCTTGTCCTATTTTTGTTTCTCCTGGTGGACAAGACATCTCGCCCAGTGTCTCAGATGGAGATCACCCCCCCCCCCCCCCCCCCCCCACACACCCACACACACACACACACACACACACACACCCACCCCCCCACACACACATCCACACCCCACACACACCACCCACCCCCCCACACACACATCCACACCCCACACACCACACCCCACCCCCCCCACACACCCAACATCATCCACACCCCCCCCCCCACACACATCCACACCCCCCCCCCACACACATCCACACCCCCCCCCCACACACATCCATACCCCCCCCACACACACATCCATACCCCCCCCACACACACATCCACACCCCCCCCACACACACATCCACACCCCCCCCACACACACATCCACACCCCCCCCCACACACATCCATACCCCCCCCACACACACATCCACACCCCACACACCACCCCCCACCCCCCCCACACACCCAACATCATCCACACCCCACATCCACACCCCCCACACACACATCCACACCCCCCACACACACATCCACACACCCCCCCCACACATCCACACCCCCCCCCCACACATCCACACCCCCCCCCCCACACATCCACACCCCCCCCCCACACATCCACACCCCCCCCCCACACATCCACACCCCCCCCCCACACATCCACACCCCCCCCCCACACATCCACACCCCCCCCCCACACATCCACACCCCCCCCACACATCCACACCCCCCCCCCCCACACACCACCCCCCACCCCCCCCACACACCCAACATCATCCACACCCCACATCCACACCCCCCCCACACACACACCCACACCCCCCACACACACATCCACACCCCCCCCCACACATCCACACCCCCCCACCATCCACACCCCCCCCCACACATCCACACCCCCCCCCACACACCCACCCCCCCCCCACACATCCACACCCCCCCCCACACATCCACACCCCCCCCCCCCACACATCCACACCCCCCCCCCACACACCACACCCCCCCCCCACACATCCACACCCCCCCCCACACATCCACACCCCCCCCCCCACACATCCACACCCCCCCCCCCACATCCACACCCCCCCCCCCACACATCACACCCCCCCCCCCACACATCCACACCCCCCCCCCCACACACCACCCCCCCCCCCCCCACCCACCCCCCCCCCCACACCCACCCCCCCCCCCCCACATCCACCCCCCCCCCCCACACCCACCCCCCCCCCACACATCCCCACCCCCCCCCCCCACCACCCCCCCCCCCCCACCACACCCCCCCCCCCACACATCCACCCCCCCCCCCCACACATCCACCCCCCCCCCCCACACATCCACACCCCCCCCCCCACACCACACCCCCCCCCCACCATCCACACCCCCCCCCCACACACCACACCCCCCCCCCACCCCCCCCCCCCCCCCACACCCCACCCCCCCCCCCCCACACCCACACCCCCCCCCACACACCCACCCCCCCCCCCACACCCATCCACACCCCCCCCCCACACACCACACCCCCCCCCACACCACCCCCCCCCCCCCCCCCACCCCAACATCACCACACCCCCCCCACACACATCCACACCCCCCCCCACACACATCCACACCCCCCCCCACACACCCACACCCCCCCCCCACCACCCCACCCCCCCCCCCCCACACACCACACCCCCCCCCCACACACCCACACCCCCCCCCCACACATCCACACCCCCCCCCCACACATCCACACCCCCCCCCCCACACATCCACACCCCCCCCCCCACACATCCACACCCCCCCCCCACACATCCACACCCCCCCCCCACACACCACACCCCCCCCCCACACACCCCACCCCCCCCCCACACATCCACACCCCCCCCCCACACATCCACACCCCCCCCCACACATCCACACCCCCCCCCACACATCCACACCCCCCCCCCCACCCCCCACCCCCCCACACACCCCAACACATCCACCCCCCCCCCACACACATCCACACCCCCCCCCCACCCCCACCCCCCCCACACCACCCCCACACATCCCACCCCCCCCACACACATCCACACCCCCCCCCCACACACACCCACACCCCCCCCACACACCCCACACCCCCACCCCACACACACATCCACACCCCCCCCCACACACACATCCACACCCCACACACCACCCCCACCCCCCCCCACACACCCAACACATCCACACCCCCCCCCACACACCCCCACACCACCCCCACACACACCACACCCCACCCCACACACACATCCACACCCCCCCCCACACACATCCACACCCCCCCCCCACACACATCCACACCCCACACACCCCCCCCCCACCCCCCCACACCACCCAACATCATCCACACCCCCCCCACACACACATCCACACCCCACACACCACCCCCACCCCCCCCACACACACCCAACATCACCACCCCCCCCACCCACATCCACACCCCCCCCCACACACATCCACACCCCACCCCCACACACACACCCACCCCCCCCCCCCCCCCCCACACCCCCACCCCCCACACCCCCCACACATCCACACACCCCCCACACACATCCACACCCCCCCCCACACACATCCACACCCCCCCCCACACACCCCACACCCCCCCCCCACACATCCACACCCCCCCCCACACACCCCCCCCCCCCCACCACCACACCCCCCCCCCCACACCCACACCCCCCCCCCACACACCACACCCCCCCCCCACACACATCCACACCCCCCCCCCCCACACACATCCACACCCCCCCCCACACACATCCACACCCCCCCCCACACACATCCACACCCCCCCCCCACACACCACACCCCCCCCCACACAATCCACACCCCCCCCCCCACACATCCACACCCCCCCCACACACATCCACACCCCCCCCCACACACACCACCCCCCCCCCCACACACACCACACCCCCCCCCACACACACCACACCCCCCCCCCACACACACCACACCCCCCCCCCCCACACACATCCACACCCCCCCCCCCACACACACCACACCCCCCCCCCACACCCACCCCACCCCCCCCCCACACACATCCACACCCCCCCCCACACACATCCACACCCCCCCCCCACACACATCCCCACCCCCCCCCACACACATCCACCCCCCCCCCCACACACATCCACACCCCCCCCACCACACCACACCCCCCCCACACACACCACACCCCCCCCCACACCATCCACACCCCCCCCCACACACATCCACACCCCCCCCCCACACATCCACACCCCCCCCCCACACACACCACACCCCCCCCCACACACATCCACACCCCCCCCCCCCACACACCACACCCCCCCCCACACACACCACACCCCCCCCCACACACATCCACACCCCCCCCCCACACACATCCACACCCCCCCCCACACACACCACACCCCCCCCCACACACACCACACCCCCCCCCACACACACCCACACCCCCCCCCACACACCCACACCCCCCCCCCACACACCCACACCCCCCCCCCCACATCCACACCCCCCCCCCACACATCCACACCCCCCCCCCACACATCCACACCCCCCCCCACACACATCCACACCCCCCCCCACACACATCCACACCCCCCCCCACACACATCCACACCCCCCCACACACATCCACACCCCCCCCCACACACATCCACACCCCCCCCCCCACACACATCCACACCCCCCCCCACACACCCCCCCCCCACACATCCACCCCCCCCCACACATCCACCCCCCCCCCCACATCCACACCCCCCCCCACATCCACACCCCCCCCCCCCCACATCCACACCCCCCCCCCCACATCCACACCCCCCCCCCCACATCCACACCCCCCCCCCCCACATCCACACCCCCCCCCCCACATCCACACCCCCCCCCCCCCACATCCACACCCCCCCCCCCCACATCCACACCCCCCCCCCCCACACACATCCACACCCCCCCCCCACACACATCCACACCCCCCCCCCACACACATCCACACCCCCCCCCCACACACATCCACACCCCCACCACACACATCCACACCCCCCACCACACACACATCCACACCCCACACACCACCCCCCACACACACCCAACATCAACCACCCCCCCCACACACACATCCACACCCCACACACCCCCTACACACACCCCACACCCCCCACACACACACCCCACACACACCCTCCCCACACACACCTCCCCACCTTCTCACC